>NC_141197.1:5641789-6928574 GCF_054491065.1 Syngnathus leptorhynchus
AGCAGCCTTTTGAAGCACTTCATCATGATGGAAGTCAGTGTAACAGGCCGGTAGTCAACATGGGACTGCACTACATCCTGCACCACCTGGACACCCCAGGAACATACGCCAGGATCCTGTTTGTGGATTTCAGCTCGGCGTTCAACACCATCGCTACTGACATCCTCCAACAGAAGCTCATCCAGCTCGCCGTGCCTGCCTCCACCTGTCAGTGGATCACCAGCTTCCTGACCAACAGGAGACAGCGTGTGAGGCTGGGGAGCATCACATCTGGTACCAGAACCACCAGTACTGCATCCCCTCAGGGGTGCGTCCTCTCCCCACTGCTCTTCTCTCTCTACATCAACAATTTCTCCTCAGGTGACTCTCCTGTGAAGCTCCTGAAGTATGCAGACGACACGACTCTCATCGGACTGATCCGGGACGGTGATCAGAGTGCGTACAGACGGGAGGTGGAACGGCTGGTCCACTGGTGCAGCCAAAATCACCTGGAGCAGAACCCGCTCAAGACCGTGGAGATGACAGTGGACTTCAGGCAAGATCCTTCACCACTTTCACCCCTCACTATCCGCAGTATTACTATACTCTCCTCAGACACCTTCAAGTTCCTGGGTACCACAATCTCACGGGACCTGAAATGGACCGGGCACATAGACTCTGTCCGAAAGAAGGCCCAGCAGAGGCTGTACTTCCTGAGACTGCTCAAGAAGTTCAACCTGCCGCAGGAGCTGCTGAAGACCTTCTACACTGCCATCATCCAGTCTGTCCTCTGCACCTCCATCACTGTATGGTTTGGATCGGCCTGCAACGTACAATCAGGACTGCAGAAAAGATCATTGGAATCAACCTCCCATCTATCCAAGACTTGTACCTGGCCAGGACCAGGAAACGTGCAAGCAACATCTCTACAGACCCTTCTCACCCAGGTTACAATCTGTTTGAACTACTCCCCTCCGGACGGCGTTATAGGGCTCTGTACGCCAAAACCAGCAGACACAGAGTCTCAGAGTCATTGCTGTGATATAACATCCTGCTCTCCACACCTTTTTGGATTGTCTACACTGTTTGTACTATGCGTCTTCTCTGCATCCATTGCAGCCTGGTCATCCTGGAAGAGGGACCCTCCCATCTGTGGTCTCTTCTCAAGGTTTCTCACTTCCCCTAGTCGGAGATTTGAGTTTTTCCTTGCCCTCATTGGAGTTTAAGATCAGGGGATGGCTGAGAATATTGTCATTTGTCATTTTCACATGTCCTGAGTGTTGTTAGTCACCTAAATGTTGAACAGAGACTGTGATGTAACGAAGTCAAATTCCTTGTTTGGCACGCTCAATCATGGCGAATAAATTCTTCTTGAATCTTGAAATGAGGTGATTTGAGGTTTCTTAGGCACCGGAATGATGGAGGCAGTCTTGAAGCATGCTGGCACTGTGGCTTGGCCCAGCGAGGTGTTGTAATGTCTGTGATGACACCAGCCAGCTGACCTTCACATTCCCTGAACACCCGCCCAGCTATGTTGTCGGGGCCTGGGGCCTTATGTGGGTTGACTCTCCTCAGAGTCTTCAACACGTCGGCTGAGTCAAGGCAAAGTGCCTCCTCTTCCTGATGGGGAACAGTTTGAACTGCTGGAGTGCTGTTTAGTGCCTCGAACCTCCCAAAGAAATTATTTTGTCCATTTAGGAAGTCAGCAGCAACTTCACCCACCGGAGGGGAGGGTGAGTTGTAGTCTGTAATCGCCGTATGCCTTGCCACATACTCCTGGTGTTGTTGGCGTCGTGGAAAAGATCCAGAATTTTCCAACTGTGTCTCCGCTTCGCTAACCTGATGGCACGGTTCAAGTTGGCTCTCGCTGTCCTCAGTGCCTCCTTGTCGCCAGACATGAAAGCTGAGTTCCGTGCTCGTAGCGTTTGACGTACCGCCTCAGTCATCCAGGGTCGTTGGTTGGCCTGGGTGATGATGTTCGTAGTGGTGCTGACGTCCTCGGTGCGTTTGTTGATGTAGGCTGACACAAGTCATGGCGTACTCATCAATGTTGATCTGGTTGTCATATCTTGCTGCTGACTTGAACATGTCCGAGTCCGAGCACTCAAAGCAGTCCTGGAGTGCCTCCATGGCCCCCTCAGACCACACCCTCACCTGCTTCACTGTGGGTTTTGCTCTGATCAGCAGGGGCCTGTATGCAGGGATTAGCATAACAGATAGGTGGTCTGAAGAGCCGAGGTGGGGGCGGGGGGCTGCTCTGAATGCATCTTTTATATTGGTGTAAACAAAGTCTAGGGTGTTCTCTCCCCGAGTTGGAAAATCCACGTGTTGGTAAAAATGAGGGAGAATAGTCTTCATATTAGCCTGGTTAAAGTCCCCAGCAATGATGAAAACACCCTCTATGTACGTGGATTGCAGATAGAGAACGCTCATGGCCTCTCTAGTACTAGCGCTGGGAGGCACATTCACAGCAGTGATGCTAACAACAGTAAACTCCCTGGGCAGGTAGAAGGGTCTGCAGTTAACAGTCAAAAGCTCAATGTCCAAAGAGCAGAAGCTGGCGACAGATCTAGCACTTTTACACCAGTTGTTGTTGATGTAAACACACAGCCCACCCCCTCGGGATTTACCGCTTAGTTCGATGTTTCTGTCGGCGCGGAATGTAGCGAGCCCCTCCAGGCTAACGCCGTTGTCCGGTATTGATGAGTTCAGCCATGTCTTCATCAGGATGAGAGCGCAGCAGTTTTTAAACTCCCTCTTTGAAGAGACTTCAGGTAGTAGATGGCCTATTTTGTTATCCAGTGAGCGAACGTTGGAGAGGAAGATGGATGGAAGCGGCGGTTTGTAGGGGTTAGCTTTTAGCTTAACCGTTAGCCCACCTCGACAGCCGCGCTTCCGCCGCCAGTCATACCGCCTACGCTTACTCCTCCTCCGGCGCGTGCTGCCCGGCAAGTCCGCTGCATTGTGAGCATCTGGGACTTGTGCCCGAAGCACTCCGAGGCTACGTAAACAGTCTAGGGTAGTTGTGGATAAGAGTCCAAAAACACTTGATGACCGTAACTCCAGCAGGCGCTGGCGATCATATACTAACCTACTGGATGGATAAACTAATGTTTGTGTTGTTTGTAGCGTCCTAGGCGGCATATTTTGTAGAAATGCTCGCAGGTTGTCGAGAGCCATAGCAGCCGCAGCCGACTAGGGCGCCGCCATTTTTCTCTTCAGACTTGTCAGACAAAAGTAGGATGTAGCGGCAACAGAACTGTAACCGTCTGTGATGTTTGCAAACGTCCTGTATGTGGAAAATGTATGGCTAAAATGTGCATCGCCTGCAAAGATAAGGCTGTCTGACATTGGGAACAAGCACAAACATGCAAGTCTGTGACAGAAATGCTTGTGAAAGGACTTTGTTACACTTTGTTACATGGATAACCATACAACCATACTACCATATGCTATAATGTTCAATTGCGTCAATTGACGCATCTAGCTGTTTTAGGTATATTTGTATCTTTCACACAACTAATGTAAATATGTTTTTTTTCTTGTTTTTGGACTAAACATGCTAAATAAATAAAAGTCAGATATTTTCAGATTTTTCCTACAAACGCGTTTTAAGTAGTCATGACGCAAAGTTGTGATGCACGTCAATTGACGCGTCCAGCTGTTCTAGTGTTAACACTAGATGATGAAGATCACATTTCAGATCAATGTACAGTAGGCAGAAATTTAGATATTTCTAAAGTGGTGGCCCCCATTTTTTTTCTCTCCCAGGGAAAAAGGAGCTCTAGATTGATACATATGGAGGCTGAGAAAATCATTTATAAATGTATTTTACAAAACCAACTATAATGTTGGAGAGGTTTTTTATACGTTTGACAGATTTTCCCTCGCCTGGGTGTAGCACCATAAGAAATGGCACAGACTTTGAATTACCCTGATTTCTATCTTTCTTTGGCACAAGAGAAGGTAGAAAAGCAATAGAGAGACTGTTTCCACACTAAGAAGCCATCCCTGTTCGAATGTTTTTTCTAGCCTCTAACTGTATATGAGCTTGCTCAATAGTTACCTCCCAGTGACTGAAAACCATTTGCGGACTGGCTCGCCCACTGGTCTTCTTGCGGATTTCATCTGCAAAACCAAAACTCTCAGCTACAGGCACAACAGCCTTAATGATGAATATTTCTGTTCCTTCCTTCATTTCTTCATGGAGAATGCGGCCTTCTCGTTTTCCAACAACACCGTATACTTTGCCTGCATATGGACGAGAGAAAGGGTAAGACAACAACCAAACATCAAGACAAATCCTCTTACCCAGAACGTCCGCAGTGGTCATTATTTCACAGGTGTACATCGCAGCCATAAGTCTCTGTGGCTGAGCCTGGAAAGCATGGCGGCATGCCTCCTTCATGGCAGCAATCAGCTGGCCTGAAACATGCCCGTAACAGTCTGCAGAGGTAATCTCTTGGTTGTGTTTGGCTTGACTTGGGTGAGTAGGGGTGACTTCCAATGCATCAGTGCTTTCGGGTGGTTTAATAGTACCCAAAGCCTCTTGAAATGAGGCCATTTCCTCAGAGGTATTTTCATGTGTCCAATTCAAAGACTGTACATCCCATCTCTCAATGCAGAAGCAGACCCCCATGAGGGGCTCTTCACACATCGGCCCTGACAGAGATGCTAACTGGAAGCCACTGACAATGCTGTTGTCAAACTCTCGGATATTTTTTGCCTGAGCTCCCTCTTTCCCAGATTTATCTTCTTGGCATAGACACTGCCAGAAAGATGGCCGCTGATAACCCTCCAGCTTGTTCAGCAGAATATTTGGGCCACACCTGAGGCAAAACACAATTCACAAGTTGAAACAGTAGGCAGAAATCTAGATAATTCTAAAGTGGCGGCTTCAGTTTTTATCTTTTTCCTCCTAGGGAAAAAGGGGAGCTAGATTGATACATAAGGGGAATGAGAAAGTGCCTTTGTCCAAAATATAATCAGGCTTTCTTAAAGTGGACAGAAACAATGCGGAAAAGATTTGGATTCTTAAACTGGGACTAAAACAGCAAATACATACCCAGTTAGTATTTATGGCGTACACAACTACAGCATCTACATACATAGGCACATCCATACATATATACGTAATTTATACCGTAATTTTCGGACTATAAACCGAGTTTTTTTTCCATAGTTTGGATGGGGTGGGGGGGCGACTTATACTCAGGAGCGACTTATATTTGATTTTTTTTTCACAAATTTTCAAAATTAAAAAATCCGCGATGGAGTGAAACCGCGATAAAGGAACCGCAATGTAGCAAGGGATTACTGTAATTTGAACTGCAAGTGACGTCAGGAGCACCGCGCGGCGGTTGTTTTCGTAAAGGACAAAGGATTCGATCACGGGATGACGAAGGGGCCCACGTGTGAAGGATTTAATGATTTGGAGTGACACAAGGTTTGAAAAACGTATTTATGTTATAGTTATTTGATATATTTTATTTCGTGTAGCAACTTGTATATGTTTTTATCGTTACAGTTCAGTAGTTGTTGGCTCGTTGAACTCTTGTTTTATTAGTCATTTACCAAACCCACGTCTTTCCTGGTACTTTGTTAACGCTACAATATAGTTATATACTAGATCTCTGCAGCGCACGCGCTGCGTTGTTGACCTAAAGGACGACGAATTTGATCGATGGATTTAATGATTTGGAGTGACACAGATGGTGTGATAATATTGTTCTGATATAAACACACGTCTTTCCTGGTACTTTGTTAACGCTACAATATAGTTTTATACTAGATCTCTGCGGCGCACGCGCGACGTAGTTGACATAAAGGACGAGGAATTTGATCGATGGATTTAATAATTTGGAGTGACACAGATGGTTTGATAATATTGTTGTATTATCGTTCTCAGCTCCTCGTTTGTGTATATGTTACGTTAGCATACCGTATCGTTTAGCCTGTTGTTGCTGGTTCATGTCTGTTCTTGGTGTTGGATTTTGACAAATACATTTACCCCCAAAGTGCGACATACTCCGGTGCGATTTATGTATGTTTACTTTATTGTGCATTTTATGGCTGGTGCGACTTATACTCCGGAGTGACTTATAGTCCGAAAAATACGGTACATACATATATATATATGTATATATATATATATACATGCATATATACATACATACATACACTATACATACATATGGTTGGATTGGGTGGGAAACGTAATTTCGATCTCTTTGTGTGTCTTAACATGTGAAGAAATTGACAATAAAGCGGACTTTGACTTGGACTTTGAATGACTGCTTCAATACATATGATTAGCTTGCCTTCAAATGCAGCCTTGTTTATCATTATATATTTTTTCTTTAATAAATTTGTTCATCAATCAGTGTTCAGTAGCACATTTTAAGTCACGGCTTTATTCTTGTATTTTCTTGAGGTTTTCAAAAATAAATCTCCTGAGAAAAATGTAAAAAATCCTCAAAAGAGCTTGTGTTTAGTGCCTGTCTTGTTCTGCCATGGATTAATACCACACATTCATTTTGAGGCTTTCCCAGCCATTGGTATGTGCCCTCGCGCTGGTCCGCAGGGGCGCGCACATTCAATGCGGCACTGCGCTTGCCAGTAAGTGCTCAGCGCTGCCACCTGTGCCCTTGTTACTGGTTGATTAGGGCAGGTATTTAAACCCCATCAGTCTGCGGTGGTTCATCAGCCTCAATACACGTATGCCTGCCACCTGGTTCTACTATGCCACCCAAGTCACGTTTGCCTGATCTGCTGTGTAGCGCGACGCCTGTTTCCTGATTATCGAAAGCTTGTTTATATGATCGGCTCTGGCCATGAGCTTGCTATGCCCGTTTGCTTCGATGACGCAAGAGCCACGCTCGCTGACTGGCTCGTCAGATTGCCTCATCGTCCTGATCTTTCAGCATTCCAGCCCTCATCTCCTCTAACCTTTCTCCAAATAAAGAGCCTGTATTGCATTTGGTTGTCCTGTCTTGCTCGTGACAGAACAAAGCGCAAATCAGAGATGTTGCTGATGCGAACGAAGTGAAAGAGTGGATACGTAGTGGGAGGCCAAAATAGAGCCTGGTTAGAACTCTTCTTACAGGTCTAAGCCAATCAGTTGCAAGAATACAGATCAACATGTTCCCATTGGTCTCGTGTCTTCTACCGGCTAATAGTGTGCTGTAATCATATGGCCAGACAAAGCCTTGCGCTCCAAGTGACGCCGCAAAAAGCTGTGATGCACCAAAATATCCACAACGTTAAATATTCAACACCTGTGGGGACAGAGCATCCCATTGGAATAATGCCACATTTGAAGTTCACCTGTGCAACTGTTTTTGAGATGACCTTCAGATTTATTTTCCACTGCCTCATTGATGAAGGCTTAGAATCCCATCAATTCTATACAGTTTCAAGCACTCCAGTATCCATGTGTGCGGCATTAAATCATAGGCCTTCTTGTCGTCAATCCAGGCAGTGGAAAGGTTGGTGTTTTTGGTTTTAGATTCTTTGGAGATTGCCCTGTCCACCAGCAGTTGTTATTTGAGACCTCTGGTGATATTGCCCAATAGTCGTTTCTTGGTTGGTAGTTTGAGGGAGTGGTTCCCTTCTAGGGGTCCTTCATGTCAAGTCAAAAGTCAAAGTCTGCTTTATTGTCAATTTCTTCACATGTTAAGACACACAAAGAGATCGAAATTACATTTCCCACCCTCCCACGGTGACTAAACATTACACAACACATACAAGCAAATAGCACACAGAGTAAAAACAAATAGACAAGAGCGATGAATAAGTAATAAGCAAATAAGCCAATAAATAAACTATAAATAAATAAATAAATAAATAAATAGACAAATAAGAGAGGAGCAAAATGGAGCAAGCGTGCATACAGCAGACAGCCACAATATAGCGCAAAAGAACAGGACGTTATGCAGCCGAGGGTGGAGAGAATTCAGGATCCTGACAGCTTGGAGTGTGAAGCTGTTGGTGAGTCTGGTGGTGCAGGCGCGCAGGCATCTGTACCTCTTCCCAGAGGGCAGAACATCATACAAATAGTGAGCAGGGTGACTCACATCACACACAATCGCGGTCGCCTTGCGGGAGAGACGGGAGGTGTAAATGTCCTTCAGGGAGGGGAGTGAAACCCCAATGATCTTACTAGCCGTGTTCACTATGTGCTGCAGGGCCTTCATGTTGTATTCAGTGCAGCTACCACCCCACACAGCGATACAACTGGAGAGGACGCTCTCAATGGTGCCACGGTAAAATGTGGTCATGATGGCAGGAGGAGCAGTTGCTCGCCTGAGTTTCCGCAGAAAGTACAGGCGGCGCTGAACTTTCTTCGCCAGCGACGCAGTGTTGGTGGTCCAGGAGAGGTCCTCACTGATGTGCACGCCGAGGAATCTCGTGCTGCTCACCCTCTCCACCACAGCACCGTCGATGGTCAGCGGCAGGTGTTGGGTGTGACCCTTCCGGAAGTCAACAACAATCTTCTTGTTCTTGCTGACGTTCAGCTGGAGGTTGTTGTCCCTGCACCACATGGCCAGAAGGTCGATCTCCGACTTGTATTGAGTCTCGTTGCCCCTGGTGATCAGACCCACCACAGTCGTGTCGTCGGCATATTTCAGCACGCGGTTGCTGCTGTAGGTTGCAGTGCAGTCATGCGTCAGCAGGGTGAAGAGCAGCGGACTGAGCACGCAGCCTTGAGGGGCCCCCGTGCTCAGCGTGATGCTGCCGGAGACATTGTCGCCAACACGCACTACCTGAGGCCTCTGACAGAGGAAGTCCAGTAGCCAGTTGCAAAGGTAGGTACTGAGGCCAAGCTTGTCGAGTTTGCAGATGAGACGCTGTGGAACAATGGTGTTGAATGCAGAAGTGAAGTCCACAAACAGCAATCTCACATACGAGTCTCTGTTCTCCAGGTGGGTGAGGGCAGAGTGGAGGGCAGAGCAGACGGCATCCTCAGAGGACCGATTGGCTCGGTACGCAAACTGGAAGGGGTCTATGGTAGGGGGAAGAACAGATCTGACGTGCGCCATGACAAGCCGCTCAAAGCACTCATTGACAATGGGTGTCAGTGCCACCGGGTGGTAGTCATTGAAGCAGGAAGGAGCAGGATTTTTCGGCACAGGTATGATGGTGGCAGCCTTGAAACATGACGGAACGATGGCCTGCTGCAGGGAAATGTTAAAGATGTCCGTGAAGACATCCATCAGCTCCTCAGCGCAGTCCTTCAGCGCTCGACCTGGGATGTTGTCCGGGCCCGCCGCCCTACAGGTTTTGATAGCGGCAAGCGTCCTCCTCACGCTAACGGCAGAGAGTCAAGTCAAGTTTATTTGTATAGCCCTAAATCACAAGCAGTCTCAGAGAGGCACAGGGGCTGCTCGTTCGGAGGGGGAAGGGTCTTCAGTGGGCAAGTGCTGTTCTGAGCGTCGAAGCGAGCAAAGAAGCGGTTCAGTTCGTTGAGCAGAGGGACGTCGCCATCACAGCTCTGTGGCGCGGGCTTGTAGTCCGTGATGGACTGAATGCCTTGCCACAGGCTCCGCGCATTCCTGCTGTCTTTGAAGTGGGCGGTAATCCTGCAAGAGAATGCCTTTTTCGCTTCCTTGATGCCCCGGGACAGGTTCGCCCTAGCCGATCTCACGCCCGCTTCATCCCCAGCCCGGAGGCTTTGTCTCTGGCCCTCAGCAGCCCGAGGACAGCCCCTGTCAGCCATGGCTTCCAGTTAGACCGAGTGACGATGTATTTTGTGAGGGTCACATCATCAATGCACTTCGCGATGTAAGAGGTCACAGTATACTCCTCAATGTCCGTCTGATTGTTGCAAGTGGCCGCCTGCTTAAACATTTCCCAGTCTGTAGTGCCAAAGCAGTCTCGAAGAGCATCAGAGGCCCCCTCAGGCCACACTCTAACTCGCTTGCGAACCGACCTGGAAGCTCTCACTCTTTGTCTGTACGCAGGCATAAGCATAACAGTGGTGTGGTCAGAAAGTCCAATGTGGGGGAGGAGGGTGGCCTTGAAAGTTCCTTTATGTGCAGTGTAGACCTGGTCCAGGAAGCTTTCACCACGTGTTGGAAAATTAACATGCTGGTGAAGCTTTGGAAAGACAGACTTCAGGTCAGCATAATTAAAATCCCCAGCGAAGATGGTGAAACCGTCAGGGTGCGCCGTCTGCTGATCACTGACAGCCTGGTACAGTTCACTAAGGGCCGTGATCCTGTCGTTTCCAACATTGGAAGGCGGGATGTAGACCGCGACAAGCAGAATCGCAGTAAATTCCCTTGGCAGGTAAAAAGGACGGCACTTAATGATCACAAACTCCGCCAGTGGCGAGCAGTGCCTGCGTACAACTACAGAGTCCCGGCACCATTCATCACGGATGTAGACACAGATTCCTCCTCCACGTGATTTTCCCCCTTTTACAATGGCCCGGTCCGCTCGATAGCACGCTAGCTGCTCCAGTTGCACAGCAGAGTCCGGAATGTTGACATTCAACCAAGTCTCAGTGAACACTGAGTTCACAGCATCGTCACTCGGTAACACAGCAGTTACTCACTGTCCGGTTCGTAGATCTCAGCAGTCGAATGTAATCCATTTTGTTGTCCAGCGACCGAACGTTCCCCAGAAGAATGGAAGGCACGGCCGGGCGAGTTGGGTTCGCCGCTAGCCTGGCCCGGACGCCTCCACGCTTGCCCCTCTTCTGCCTCCTCGCACACCGCTTCCGACGCTTTCTATCCGGGGAAGGAGTAGCAGACGAGTCTGGCGTTTCAGGCCGGAGTAGTCCTAGTGCCTTTAATGTCTCTATTTCAAAGTTCAGAACGCCGCAAAACTTGCTTTCGCCGATGTCAAGCAGAACTTGCCCGATGTACTTGTAGCACGACGCGATAAGATCAGACGAACACGTAAAACTGTCGGACAAACACTTATTAAATGAACAAAACACCGAAAGGTTGGGACAGAGAGAGGACACTGCGTGTGCACGCGCCGCCAGCTTGAAATATAGACTGTCTGACTTTGTGTTAGCCATTTTGGGTGGGTCCCTGATGTTAGGAACTGGTTCATTTGCTCTGCCAGGTATTCTTGGAGAGGTTAGCTCCTTTAGCCAGTAGGCATGAATCATGTCGGACACTGGAGCTCCCCAGCGTTTCATCTTTGACACTCTTTCTTGGATATCTGCCACTATTATGGTTCGTGTTCTGGGATGTTTTTGTGGTCTGTATTGTGTGACCATTCCTTCTCCCTGATGCTCTTCCAGTATTGATATATTTCAGCCTTGGGCAGGTCTTCAGTCTTCCTACCATGCTCACAGTTGTTGAATTAAACAACTCTGCAAGGAAGAGTGGGCCAAAATATCTCTACAGAGATCTAAAAGAATCAATGCCAGTTAAATACCAAATCAGTTATTAGGAGTACATTTTCACAGAGGGCCAGGAAGCATTAAATATTTTCTTTGCTTTAAGAAAATTAAAAACTTTATTTTGTATTTGCATGTACACACGTGTTCACAGCTTCTTGTGAAGTTTATATTTGTTTGACGAGAATAAACATTTAAATTGTGAAACTAAAGTTAAGAATTTAAGAAGTTTTTTCACAGGACTCAATTGCAAGAGGCAAAAAATCCTCAAAATACTTACTAAAGCCAACAAGCATAAGCAAGCATGTTTTATCACTATGGCGTCTGTTTAAAAAAACAAAACAAAAAAAGTCAGTTCCAAACCTGCGAGGTCCAAAGGCCCAGATATGCTCCACAGCATCCCTCCACTTCCTTCCTTGGAGTTTGCTTTCCAGTTGGGCCTTGAGGTCAGTAATGGCTTCCAAGGTCCTAACACTAACGTCTAGCTTTCTACCTTCCCTCAAGGTCATATTGACTTGTTCTAGAGTTCGAATTAGCGCTGAGCTGTTCTCCAGAAGACAAGTCACCTCTGAAAGAAAAGATTTATGTCGGCACTGTATAAAAAGTAAAGTATTATAAAAGTAAGTAACACCTCTGTAGCAATTTTATCCCCTTAAAAAAAATCTGTCAGAATGGACAGAATTCGCCTCATTAAAAATGATTAGCTCAATATGTTATGAAGAGTTTTTATAGCTCAGGGAGATAACTTTGCATAGCCCTGAGAGATGTGGAGCAATTTGATTCTTAGCTGCTAAACAACTCAATGTAAACAAAACTATCAACACATTCAACACATTTACAAACCTCAATTCCAATTGAATTTGGAATATTGTGTGAAACCACCGTAAATAAAAACAGATTACAATGATTTGCAAATAGTTTTTAACCCATTTGATACATTAAAAAGACTAAACTGAATGAACTTAACTGATGTTATTTTCTTTGCAAATATTCATTCATTTTTAGCTTGATCCCTGTGCAATATATTCTTTAAAAAAGCTAGAATGGGGAAAAAAAGACTGGGATTTAAGAAGTCGCGCAGTGTCTGCTTTATTTACATTCTACATGACGTCTCAACTTCATTGGAATTGAGTTTTGTATATGGCTACTAAAATACAAATATTATCTATCCAAATGTTGCGCTTTACTCTGATTTTGCTCACTGGTCATAAACAGAAATATATTGAGAAATTTGAGTCATCACTGAAGCTGAAATTCAGAGTACATGGAGAAACCCCGACATATGTGCCAACTATGTTGGAAACCCTAGAACCCAGGTAGAAAGTAGACGCAAACATTAGACAGTAGGGTTGGGAAGATTCACCGTTATGCATTAGAAAATCGATACGACCTGTAAGATGAAGTTGGATTGTATCGTATCGCACTGGATCGCATTGTTTCAAAATTAAATCGTACTATATCGCACCGTATCACAGGAGATGGGAGAATCGTATCGCATCTTATCATTGGCAATTCCATGAATCGTGAATGCATCGAATCGTTGGCAGTGTTTTGAGATGTGTATCGTATCGCTTTGATGGTGAAGATTCCCATCCCTAGTATACACACTGTACTAGAGTTGGGACGATATCACCGATATGCATCGGAAAATCGATATGACCTGTAAGATGCAGTTGCATCGTATCGCACTGGATCGTCTTGTTTTAAAATTAAATCGTACTGTATCGCACAGTATCGCAGGAGATGGGAGAACCGTATCGCATCTTATCATTGGCAATACCATGAATCGTGAATGCATCGAATCGTTGGCAGTGTATCGAGATGTGTATCGCATCGCTTTGATGGTGAAGATTCCCATCCCTATTAGACACACATTAGACACATGATAAATAATATTTGTGAGCTTTGACATGGTGCAAGCTGAACACAGAGATGGAGTCTGAACTCCTGACAGGACTACAACTTGAGCATACTCTATGTTGAATAAACTATAGTGCCTTTTTTAATGAAGATTAGTGAGGGATATGGAGGGTCAATAATTGGTGTGTGTTTAGGTCTTACCCTGAGGCAAGGGGATTGCACGAACGCTGACAGTGGCCAGTTTATTTGGAGTGGTTAGTGTGACCAAACCATTGCTGTCAACATGAAGAGTCTCAGTAGCACGATCATGAGAAACTTCATCTTTTACCTAACAAACATGTACATGAAAACACATCTGATTATTTTCACTTGTCGAATGCCGTATTCTCCATAATACTGATATCACACCTGGATTGTTATTTGCATCAATAAAAAATCTAAATCTGCCAATCAGGAAATATATTCATGAACTGGAATAGCATTACAACATTTCTGTTTCACATAAAAAAATGTTTTCAAGTGCACAACTGAAATGAAAATTAAAGCAGAATGTAGTCTAAATTGTAATTGTGATAAAATAATTTGGAGAAACGAGAGCCATAGCTTCCTGTAGATTTGAATCAGATGAGAGCCTACCACCTTCAATTTTATTGAAACACATTTTAGAAATGGTTCCAATTGTAAACGTTACACTGTTAAAAAACAACCACAGATTGATGTAACTATCAGTTTTCAAAACAAGTCACTTCTTACTCAGATTGATTGCGTGGGTTGCGTTCTCACAAATGCCTGCAAAAGTCAAATCCGTGAAGTAGGGGTTGTCTTGAATTGTTTTGTTTTTTTTCAATTTCTTTTTTTTAGGGTATGGCTGAGAATATTGTCATTTTCACATGTCCTGAGTGTTGTTAGTCACCTAAATGTTGAACAGAAACTGTGATGTAACGAAGTCAAATTCCTTGTTTGGCATGCTCAAACATGGCGAATAAATTCTTCTTGAATCTTGAACCTTCTACACTTTTACATCCAACTGCAACATGGTTACTTTCATTCTAAATACTTTAACTATTAACATACAAAATGAATAATAAATACTACAGCTGCAACAACAAATCGATAAATCAATGAAAACAAAACTATTTTTAAAAGTGCTGCAACATATTAGGTTACGTCAGGCACGTTCTCAGTTCGTTTTTATGGGTCATGTAACATTAGCATCCCGTACAATTCATCCTGTTGTTAGTGCTGTTGAGTACAAGAACAGACATGAATAGCCAACAACAGGCTGGGTGAACGGTACAGTATGCTAACGTGTACATAAACACAAATGAGGAATTTAGAATGTGCCTGATGTAACATATTAAGAGTTATGCAAATATCTTCATGTCTGTTCTTGGTGTTGGATTTTGTCAAATAAAGTTCCCCCAAAATTGCAACTTGTACTCCAGTGCGACTTGAGTATGTTTTTTTTCTTCTTTATTATGCATTTTGTGGCTGGTGCGATTTATACTCCAGTGCATATCATAGATTAAATCAAAACTTCATTTAAAAAACGAAACTTGAACCAAAACGTGGATATGGTAAACCATTACACCTCTACCATGGTGTAAATAAAAGCATATAAGCTATATAGTAAGAGCACTCGATAAGCTTTCGCGATTTTTGAGCGGTAAAATAAATAAATGGAGAAAAAGCATGATATGGTGACAAAAAAAAAAATCTGTGATACAGCGACGCTGTGAAAGGTGAACTGCGATACAGCAAGGAACACTGAAGTTTAAATAAAACAAAAAATCATGTTTTCTAATGGCCAGGTACCAAATTAGCCATGGCTCAGATGGTGTGGAATACCAGAGTTCACCCACCTGGTGAATGACAGCCACTTTTTGCTGCTTGCCAAGATCTTCATTCACCATATCTACTTTGGGAGGGCGCACCACTGTCTCTCGGAATGGGATGATGGGCTTGGATGCGCTGATCTCAATTTTAGCGAACCTTTGAAAAACAAGTTAAAATCATTTTGCTATACAGTACACACTCATTAATTTTTTTATTTTCTTTTGTTCGATTGGATTTAATTTTCTCCCCTGTTATTTTATTCTTATTTTGTCTTTCTCCAGTGTCACCTCATGGGAGACTGCCACCAGGTACATATGCTGGGTCTGACTGTGGGGATGACAAGCTGCAGAACAACTGAGCGCCGGGCACTCTTCTTGATGTACTTGTAAATGTGCTGAAAAATGCACCCGTGTGGTACTTTTTAAAATGTAGACAAGGCCTTTGTAAAGCACTTTGAGCACCATATGATGGGTCATGCGGTTCGACCGGACATTGACATGAAATTCCTGACGGCCACCATGCCCGATCCCACAGCATCTTCTGATCGAAATATGACCGGGAAAAGACACTGAGGAAAAGACACTGAGACACAAATGGAAAGGAAATAACATTTCATGAGATATGAAGCATTTTTTGTGTTGGCATTTTTATCCCTCACAGCTGACATGAAGAGCTAAGATACACTGCCTAATATTGATCTTCTATACAAAAGCTGCCCTGACGTCAAAATGATGCAATGCCACCATCTACCGTGATCTGTTAGTCATGGGAGTGGTTTACAAACCTCAATTTCACAGACAAACTGGGCAAGATTTTTTTACACGCGTCTTTCTCAAGGACACCTCAACAGGAAAAGTTAGAAATCAGACTAGCAACCTGGTTGCCCTTTTCATGTTTGTTTTCAGCCGTGACCCTTTGGCCCTCCAGGACCTACTTGAAAAATAATTTTCAGAAACAGATTCATGGAAAGACCACAGCTATGTCAATTATTATCAATTTCATCCATGCCAGAAAACAGTACTTTCTGATCACACTGACAGAGTCCCTTACTGACCGGTCTTTGAGGTCATCCAGGCAGCGTTGGAGATGAACCTCTCCAGCAGTGATCAAAACATGTTCTCCTGTCTCCTGGATTAGGACTTCAGCACAGGGGTCTGCTTGGTTCAACAGACGCATCCCACGCACCAGTTTTGGCATCTCACCTGATGCATAACTGGAAATTAATAATTATTTACATATTTCTTAATGCACCAAAAAAATACTAGATACCTGGGTGTTTTGGTTCTATGGCAACTCGTACAATGGGTGACGCCTCAATGTTGAGTGGAGTGAAGGGTGGGCAAGCAGGAGTGGTGGAAATCGTCGCTGACTTCAAAATGAAGTCTTCTAGACCTCTGATGCCTATAAAAGCATAGTACTTGCAATAACAAACAAATATTGTGAAATGAACACACAGAGGGAAAATATATAATCAGTGATCAATCTGCCATCATAATTTCCCTAAAGGGTTTAAAAAGACTTTCTTTGTACATTTTTGGTAGACTGATGCAAGACTGGCGCAAGGCCTTCAATGTAAAGCTTAAAGGAGCCATATGATGCTAAATCAACTTTTAGCCATGTTAAAATGTCCCCGATGATCACGTGATGTTGTAGAGGCGGGTCAACCAGGAGAGCTCCACAACATCCAGAGCCTTAAGGAACTCTGGGCGGATCTCATCAAACTGACTTCAACCCCAAAGATAGGAAAGGCTCTGTTTCCTCAAGGGAAGGCGTGTCGGTGGAATTGAAGAGATCTTTGAAATATCCTCCCCACTGATTCACCATGTCCTGAGTTGAGGTCAGCAACAACCTGTCTCCACAATACACAGTGTTAACAGTGCACCGCTTCCCCCTTCTCAGGCGTCAGATGGTGGACCATAATTTCCTTGAAAGAGTCCATGGCTTCTACGAACTCCTCCCACAGGTTTTTGCTTCAGCAAACACCGAAGTTGCATTACGCTTGCCCAGCTGGTATCCGTCAATCGCCTTCAGAGTCCCAGAGGCCAAAAATGGCCGATAGGATTCTTTTTTTTTTTTTTTTTCAGTTAGACTGCATCAGGACACTGGCGGGTTTGGGGATGGCTGCCACAACAGCCATATTTATTACACAGCATCAATCCGTACGTCCATCCATCAATCCATACATCCATCTGTTTTGTTAGAGCAATTATCAATTATAACTATAACAGAGGCACGTTCCGCGCTACCAACGTGTATTTGAACACCATTCTACCGTCACTGCCATGACGGACTGGGAAATGTTTAAGCGGGCGGCCACTTGCAACAATCGGACAGACATTGAGGAGTATGCTGACTCTGTGACCTCGTACATCGCAAAGTGCATTGATGATGTGACCCTCACTAAGTACGTCGTCACTCGGACTAACTGGAAGCCATGGCTGACAGGGGCTGTCCTCGGGCTGCTGAGGGCCAAAGACAAAGCCTACAGGGTTAGGGATGTAGCGGGCGTGAGATCAGCAAGGGCGAAACTGTCCCGGGGCATCAAGGATGCGAAAAAGGCGTTCTCTTCCAAGATTACTGCCCACTTCAAAGACAGCATGGATGCTTGGGGCCTGTGGCGAGGCATACAGCCCATCACGGACTACAAGCCCGCGGAGCTGTGAGGGCGACGTCCCTCTGCTCAACGAACTGAACCGCTTCTTTGCTCGCTTCGACGCTCAGAACGACACTTGCCTGCTGAAGACCCCTTCCCCTCCAGACGAGCAGCCCCTGTGCCTCTCTGCCGTTAGCGTGAGGAGGGCGCTTGCTGCTATCAACACCCGTAAGGCGGCGGGCCCGGACAACATCCCGGGACGGGCGCTGAAGGACTGCGCTGAGGAGCTGATGGATGTCTTCACAGACATCTTTAGCAGGCCATCGTCCCGTCATGCTTCAAGGCTGCCACCATCATACCTGAGCCGAAAAATCCTGCTCCTTCCTGCTTCAATGACTACCGCCCTGTGGCACTGACCCCCATCGTCATAAAGTGCTTTGAGCGGATTGTCTTGGCGCAGGTCAGATCTGTTCTTCCCCCCACCGTTGACCTCTTCCAATTTGCGTTCCGACCCAATCGGTCCTCTGAGGATGCCGTCTACTCTGCCCTCACCCACCTGGAGGACAGGGACTCATATGTGAGATTACTGTTTGTGGACTTCAGTTCTGCATTCAACACCATTGTTCCACAGCGTCTCATTTGGAAGCTCGGCAAGCTGGGCCTCAGTACCTCCCTTTGCAACTGGCTACTGGACTTCCTCTGTCAGAGGCCTCAAGTAGTCCGTGTGTGCGACAATGTCTCCGGCTGCATCACGCTGAGCACGGGGGCCCCTCAAGGCTGCGTGCTCAGTCCGCTGCTCTTCACCCAGCTGACGCATGACTGCACTGCGACCTACAGCAGCAACCGTGTGCTGAAATATGCAGACGACACGACTGTGGTGGGTCTGATCACCGGTGGCGACGAGACCCACTACAGATCAGAGGTCGACCTTTTGGCCGCGTGGTGCAGGGACAACAACCTTCTGCTGAACGTCAACAAGACCAAGGAGATTATCATTGACTTCCTGAAGGGTCACACCCACCACCTGCCGCTGACCGTCGACGGTGCTGTGGTGGAGAGAGTGAGCAGCACCAGATTCCTGGGGGTGCACATCAGTGAGGACCTCTCCTGGACCACCAACGCTGCCTCGCTGGCGAGGAAATCTCAGCGCCGCCTGTACTTTCTGCGAAAACTCAGGCGAGCGAGTGCTCCTTCCGCCATCATGACCACATTCTACCGTGGCACCGTTGAGAGCGTCCTCTCCAGTTGTATTGCTGTGTGGTGGCTGCTCTGAGTACAACATGAAGGCCCTGCAGCGCATAGTGAACACTGCCAGTAAAATCATCGGGGCTCCACTCCCCTTCCTCAAGGACGTTTACGCCTCCCGTCTCACCCGCAAGGCGGCCGCGATTGTGTTTGATGTGAGTCACCCCGCTCTTTGTTTGAACTTCTGCCCTCTGAGAAGAGGTACAGATGCCTGCGCTCCTCCACCACCAGACTCAGAAACAGCTTCGTACTCCAAGCTGTCAGGATCCTGAATTCCCTCCCCCCTCGGCTGCATGACGTCCTGTTCTTTTGCGCTGTGATCTGGCTGTCTGTTATTAGCACGCTTGCTCCATTTTGCTGCTCTTATTTGTCTATTTATTTATTTATTGTTTATTTATTTGGGTTATTTGCTTATTACTTATTCGTTGCTCTTGTCTGTTCGTTTTTACTATTT
This sequence comes from Syngnathus leptorhynchus, assembly GCF_054491065.1. Classification (NCBI taxonomy): domain Eukaryota; kingdom Metazoa; phylum Chordata; class Actinopteri; order Syngnathiformes; family Syngnathidae; genus Syngnathus; species Syngnathus leptorhynchus. The sequence goes on from NC_141197.1 coordinate 5,661,113, forward strand.
TGTGCTATTTGATTGTAAGTGTTGTGTACTGTGTCTAGTCACCGTGGGACGGTGGGAAACGTAATTTCGATCTCTGTGTGTCTTAACGTGAAGAAATTGACAATAAAGCGGACTTTGACTTTGACTATAAACCTGCAAAGCAGCGCATTCGCGAAAGGTATAGCGCAAAGTGGCGAAGGATTGCTGTACTTAATTATGCACACTCGGACATATTTGCGATATTCTGTATTATAATTGTCTACTGTACCAAGCACATTGCCGGAGGGCACCTCTTCTAGCGCTTCCAGTTCTCTGCCCATGAGCAGGTAGAGGTTTTCAATGGAACAACAGGACAGATGAGGCACCTCAAGTAAACTGTCAGAAGGACTGCAATGCTCAGGCAGCTGGCAGGCACAAAAGAAGGAACAAGTCAATAAACATGAGATGTCAAGCTGTGCCAAGAAGTCCTGCGCTATAATTGCTCTCTCGCTCGCTCTCGCTCTCTCGCTCGCTCTCACTCGCTCTCTCTCGCTCTCTCTCACTCTCTCTCACTCTCGCTCTCGCTCGCTCTCTCGCTCGCTCTCACTCGCTCTGTCACTCGCTCTTTCTGTCACTCGCTCTCTCTCGCTCTCTCTCACTTGCTCTCGAGCTCGTACTCTCGGGTTTTGCTCTCACTCACGCTCTCTAACACTGTGTCTCTCGTTCTCTCACTGTCTCATATGCTCACTTTCTCACTTTATCTCTGGAATGGATGGAGGGATGGAGGAAGGGAGGAATGGCTGAACGGAAGGATGGAGGGAGGAAAGAGGGATGGAGCAAGGGAGAGATAGATGAAGTGAGGGATGATATAGGGATGAAGGGAGTGATAGATGAAGGGATAGAGGGATGAAGCGAGGGATAGCTAGAGGGATGAAGCGGGGGATAGCTAGATGAAGGGATAGAGGGATGAAGGGAGGGATAGATGAAGGGATAAAGTGAGTGGTAAATGAAAGGTAAGCGGGACAGAAGGATAGATGAAGAGACGAAGAGAAAGAGGATTGGAGCGACAGAAAGAGAGAGAGGGAAATAAATAACGAGAATACCTCTAAAAAATAGAGAGAAACCCCCAAAACATGCTTGGTAGGCCGATTGAGCACTCCAAATTACCCCTAGGTGTGAGTGCAAGTGTGGATGGTTGTTTGTCTCTGTGTGGCCTGCGATTGGCTGGCAACCAGTTTAGGGTGTCCCCCGTCTGCTGCCCGATGACGCTGGGATAGGCTCCAGCACGCCCGCGACCCCCATGGGGACAAAGCGGTTCAGAAAATGGATGGATGGATGGATGAATAGAGAGAAAGACAAAGAGGGACAGACTTTCTGACAAAGAGATAAAGCGATAAGAGAGCGAGCCAGAGAGAGACAGACAGGGAGACAGACAGAGAAACAGAAGGATTTACCATGCTTAGGCCCTGGGCAGGATCATACTTTGGTCCGAGTATGAATATTCTTTGTCCTTTTTTCACCACCCCGCTGTATACCCTGGCAAATGCTATGAAGGTCTCTCTTTGCTCCTCCGCCTTAGACTCTTTTAGCCCTTCAGCCATCTCATCACCTAAAAAATTAGAAAACACATACCGCTTTTTGCGCACGATAAGGCATATCGGATTATAAGGCGCACCTTCAATGAATGGCCCATTTTAAAACTTTGTCGATATATAAGGCGCACCGGATTATAAGGTGCATAGAATGGCCGCTACAGTAGAGACTGAAGGTTACGTTATGCATTAATTAGATGGAGCTGCACTAAAGGGAATGTCAACAAAACAGTCAGATAGATCAGTAAACTTTATTAACCAGCATAGTTTAAGGTATAACAGTAAACTTTATTAACCAGCATAGTTTAAGGTATAACATGTAGTGCAACATTCATATCACATAGTGGAGGGGAACTTTTCCTCGATTCAATAAACACGTAAAAACAGTGTGATACTGTTACGGTAAATCAAACGTTAATGCAATCACAATATAGGTACACTCGAAATAGCGAAAACAATAACAATATATGAATAACTCAACGTTGCTCAAACGTTAATGCAATCACAATATAGTAACACTCGAAATTGAGAAAACAATAACAATATATAAATAACTCAACTTTGCTCAAACGTTAATGCAATCACAATATAGTAACATTCGAAATAGTGAAAACAATAACATAAATAACTCAACGTTGCTCAAACGTTAATGCAATCACAATATAGTAATACTCGGAATAGTGAAAACAATAACAATATATAAATAACTCAACGTTGCTTAAACATTAATATCACACAACACACAAAATAAACACGTAAAGCTTACTTTAACAAATTAGCCCTCATCCACGAATCCCTTGAATTATTCTTCTTCAGTGTCCGAATTAAACAGTTGGGCGGATACGGCATCCAACATGCACGGCCGGCTCCGTCTTTTCGAAGTCGTCATTGATCGAGTCAGTGTCGCTGCTGCTGTCTAGCAGTTCAGTGACAATTCCTGCCTTCCTGAAAGCTCGGATAACAGTTGAGACAGATATATCATCCCATGCATTTACAATCCACTGGCAGATAGCGGCGTATGTCGTCCGGCGCTGTCTCCCTGTCTTGGTGAACGTGTGTTCGCCTTCTGTCATCCACCACTCCCACGCAGTTCGCATCCTAGCTTTGAATGCCGTGTTGACACTAAATATCTAGCGCATGGAGTTCTTTAGTTAATCCACCCAGAATGACGGCAAGTGTTGAATTAGTGTGCTTCACTTGTTTTTTGACACCATCTGTGATATGGGCGCGCATGGAGTCATAGATCAACAGGGACGGAGCTGTGTGAAAAAGCCACCTGGTCTCTTCACGTAAATTTCTCTCAACCACTCGCTCATCTTTTCTTCATCTATCCATCCCTTCGAGTTGGCTTTGATGACAACGCCGGATGGAAAGTTTTTTTTTTTGCAAGGTATTTCTCTTGAAAATAATCATGGGGGGAAGTTTCTGTCCATTAGTCAGGCAAGCGAGAACTACCGTGAAGGCTAACTTTTCATTCCCTGTGGTGCGAACATTTACCGTACGTGCTCCCGTTTTATCCACAGTGCGGTTCACAGGAATATCAAAGGTGAGTGGAACTTCGTCCATGATGTGCTCTGGTGTTTTTTTTTTTCAGTAATCTTGTTGTTGCAATATCAACATTAATATTGATGTTAATATTGTACATCATAAAGTGGCCAGCTTTTCTTGGTAGTCTTTTGGCAGTTGCTGTGAAACAGTAGTTTGTGTGCGGATGGAGAGATTATGTCTTTTCATAAAGCGAAAGCACCAAGAAGTACAGCCTTTAAAGTCATTAATGTCAAGTTCGCTTGCTAGCGCTATTGCGTTAATTCAAATAGTAATTGTACTGACACTTCTACTTGCTGCTCTTTGTTCAACAACCCACTGTTCGAGTTTGTCCTCCACATTTCTTCTTGACTTGGCGGAGCTCATCTTGTTGCTTGCTCCACTTCCGCACCATTGACTCGTTAATGTTAAATTTTCTCGCTGCTGCTCTATTCTGACTGACTGCATTGAGTCTAAACTCTGCGTCTTAGGCATGTCTCTTAACAGGAGCCATTTTGGGGTCTTTACATAAAAAACTAATGGAAATGAAATATATATATATTAGTATGTATATCCCAGCATGCACCGCGCGCTTCTTCTTCTACGGAAGAAAATGAAGTCGGCGGCTGCTTGCCGTAGTTGCTAGACCCGTAGTGCAGAGGTGTCCAAACTTTTTGCAAAGTGCGCCAGATTTGGTTTGATGAAAATGTATAAGGGCCGACCATTCGCTCAGACATTCTTTGAACCATTACCATTGTGAATGAGCTTGTAAATATGTAACTGTATCCTTTACTATATTCTTTGCAGATAGGTTGATATTGCAAATGAGAATTTGTTGTCAATTGCACGATCAGAAAAGTTAAAGATTAAAATATCAACAAATTAACAATTTTATGAAAGTTGAATTAATTTTTCATTAGATGTATTAAGCTTGTTTTATTATTGTTATTGTTGTATGAATAAGAAGGGTGATATTGGTGTTTGTGACTGCAGTAAACAGGCCAGGTTGCATCATGCCAGATTTTTTATCCAAATCAAATCATTCTCCATTTTATCTTTTTATTTCAACTTCAGACACAACAAATTACTTTATAATCACAAAATAATGATCCATAGTATTTTTGCTGCTTGCGATCACAGTGAGTGGGCAGCGCGGACACGCAGTAGTGTGTAGACTTAGTACAAAGTGGACAGCTCTCACGAGTTTTTTTTTTCTCTTTCCTTGTGCAGCGTCACTTGCAGGGTCTCTGGTTTTAGCGTCGCCTTAGAACTTGGTGTATGGACATTTGAATGAGGAAGTGTCTGTTTCACTGAGTATCTTGCAAACGGACACTCGTCTGCGTGTGAACTGGGAAGGGACAGAGGAGACACGCTCGCAAACGATCATGAGCGCTGGCTCATGTGCGAGTTCCCGTTAGAACGAGTTTCATTTCTGTGGCTCGCTCTGGGGTGCGCAGGTCCCCGCGACAGTGCCAGCAGGCCACTTATGATTGATTTTATGACACAATGCTTCAAGCCAGTTTAAATTTAGGCGCACTGTCGGCTTTTGAGAAAATTTGAGGTTTTTAGGTGACTATTGCTGACATCTGCTGTTAGAGCTCTTTAGTACAAAATTTGATGCCCCTGTCTGCAGGTTATCACAGACTTTTGGTCTGGTTGCTTTCACGCCTGCATCTCGGCCAGTCTCAACTGGATTCAACCAGATGAGATGACCATGTTCTCACGGAAGTAACAATTTTCTCAGGGATGCTTCATCCTGTTTCCCACTTCCAAATCTTGTCAACTGTCCGTCATTCTGACATTTACAAATGTTTTTTTCTCTGACTTGTGTTCCGTCAAACAGCATTTTGTTTGTGTAGGATTTCAGTCTTCCACCACTTAGTATTACCATTGACCCTTTCCGCCTCCATCTTCGCTCACATTTATACATTCATGTGTAAATGGAACATCAATACTACATACATGTTGGATACTGATTAAACATCGTGACAATAATAACATACTTTCACAATAATCAATTTAACACATAATCATAACTATGATCGTGGATTCTCTTAGTTAGCAGGTTACAACACCAAAGCAGCTTCAAAACGTATTTTGACAAGCTGGTGACCTCTAGGTCAAGCTCAAGCGTGGGATTGCAGTCTTCCACCCACGGTATCACTGTCAACCCCTTGTCCTTACTCAATTCTTAATCCATCCATCTATCCGTCCATTTTCTGAACCGCTTTGTCCCCACAGGGGTCGCGGGCGTGCCGGAGCCTATCCCAGCTGTCATCGGGCAGCAGGCGGGGGACACCCTGAACTGGTTGCCAGCTAATCGCAGGGCACACAGAGACAAACAACCATCTGCACTCGGACTCACACCTTGGGGCAATTTGGAGTGCTCAATCAGCCTACCAAGCATGTTTTTGGGATGTGGGAGGAAACCGGAGTACCCGGAGAAAACCCACGCGGACACGGGGAGAACAAGCAAAGTCCACACAGGGAGGGCCGGAGGTGGAATCAAACCCGCACCCTTGTAACTGTGAGGCGGACGTGCTACCCAGTGCCCCACCGAGCCACCATTCTTAGTAAATTCATGTGTAAATGAAACATCAGTGCTTTGATGCTGCTCAAGTTGCTACTAACTATACAATATTGCAAAGCAGAATAAAATAAAGTATATTGCAGCTTACTCTAACTGTGATTAACAGGTCTAATTCTCATGACCTAACGATGAGCATGGGCTTCCCTAGTTAGCAAATTAAAATATTCAAGCAGTTTCAAAGTATATTATAGCAAAACAAAATAATATCATAATCCAAAAGTGTGGGTTGCTGTGCTTAAGAACAAGTCTTCATCTAATCGATGACTTTTCAAACTATTAATTTACTATGTTAGGTCAATCTGACTTTGGCACCATCTTCTGGTGAAATTTGGAACGGGAATGGAGGTTTACTGATTCAACCAACAAATTCCCCTTTACCAATTTAACAATAGTTAATTTTGAAGAACTAACTTTTTAGTAACCCCTACTCAGGCCCCCTTCTTTAGGTCTTCCATGTCAAGCTTTGAAATTTGGGATTTCATTTTAGCCAATTCGTCTGGGGCAAATCCAACATTCACTCACGCACCATCTTTTACCATCCTATCCACCATGTAACTCGACATGGGTCGTCATTGTAAATGAGAAAATGTTCTCAATTGACTTACCCGGTAAAACATTGAATTAAAACAAAAAAGAAAAATTATCTCGAACCGGGTGATTTTGTTCAGAGCAGATTGTTTTCCCTGCCATGGTTCAAAACTGACTTGATGAAATTTCTATGTGATTTGAAGTTATGAGCATGGCGATGGAGTGTATTAAACTCATAAATCAAGCCACTTAGATTTTCAAAGAGAAATGCATGTATAGTATGTTCTGACTTGTAGACTGTGGGTGGTGCCTAACGATTTTGTCCAGTGTTAGAGCAATCATGTAGATCACAGGTGTCAAACTCAAGGCCCGGGGGGTCCCGATACGGCCCGCCACACCATTTTATGTGGCCCGTGAAGATAAGTTGTGCATCAAATTTGTGTGTGATTACTAGAATTGCTAATTGTCTTCACTTTTAATAATATGTATTTTTTAATATTTGACCAGTTTTTACTCGTCTGATTTGAAAACGAGTTATTTGTCAGTTTGTTTTGTAGCTTTTACTGTATAAACTATGAGGTGCTCATACATCTTTTTTTTTTAAATATTTGACCAGTTTTTACTCGTCTGATTTGAAAAAGAGTTATTTGTCAGTTTGTTTTGTAACTTTTACTGTATATAATTTGAGGTGCTCATACATTTATTTGGGTTGCCAATCATAATGGCCCTCCGTAAGAAGCTATGACTACAACGCGGCCCGCGAAAAAAATGAGTTTGACACCCCTGATGTAGATGTTTCTCCTAGAGCAGTGGTTCTTCATCAGGGTTTGATCGAACCCCAAGGGTTCGGTGTGTCAGTCTCAGGGGTTCAACATAGGGCAAGACGCACGCATGCACACATGCATACACACATGCACGCGCGCACGCACACGCACACACACACACGCACACAAACGTGCACACACACATGCACACGCGCGCGCGCACACACACAGACACACACATACATGCGCACACAGACACAGTGTCTTTGTGTGTGTCTATTCCGTTCACTCCATTCGTGTGATTTATGACAACTATTCAGAACAATAATGCTCTCAGCTTTTTTTGGCATCACTAAATCTTAACATGCCTTTGTAATATTTGTACTACAATATTTGTACTACATTGCATCTTGGATGGTGGACAGAAAAAAACAATTTGGTCACAGTATGTCCATTCATTGCTTTACATGGGCCACATTTTCACTGAATTGTCCTGACCGCTCTGTGCGTTAAAACCTCTCCAGCTAACTTTGCTTGGCATAGCTTCCTGTCTGTGTTTCATCACTAAGCGCTGAACAGTGTTGTGCGAGTGTAAAGTGACGTAAATTATTGTGGGAATTGTGAACCAAAAATATAAAAAAAAGGGCAGGGCAGGCAAGCGTGAAAGGATCTTATACTGGGTTTTTTGTGTATGTTTTTTTTTTTAAGTCCTTGCATCCATTGTGGGCAATTGGAGCTTCCTCAACAGCAGTGAATCATTTGATTTAGAGAAAGAGCAAGCACAGCACAAGAAAATGACTCATATGAGAATTAATCTGACATAAAAGTCAACAGGATAATTGATTTGCACTATTTTCCACATGGCACATCAAAAATATGTCCATACTGTAATGTGTTCAGCTTGATAAATAAAACATTTAAATCATGCCAAAAACACATCACGGAATTTTGATGAAATGGATAAAAAAAAAAGAGTAGTAAAAGGGTAGACGAGGCATTCAACTAACCTTTGCAGAGTCCTCCTGACTGAATATCCACAAGTGTATTCACTGAGTGGTTTTGCTGTCCTGCTGCCATCCTTTCAGCATGTCTTTGTCTCGCTAGTTCCCTGCACTGGGAAATCTCTGCCTGAGTCAAAGGTCTACATTTAGACACAAACACATTATCCTAAGTCAGGTAAATCAGCCAAATAATTTTAATGTTTATTGCCCCCACATTATTATTTTCCAATACACTGGAATTGTCTACGTGAAGCCCTTTGACACTGCTTAAGATTTAGGGCTATACAAATAAACTTGACTTGACTTGGAACCTCAATTTAGCACACTCTTCTACATAAATTAGACACGATTTTATGTGTGAAACACGTTTTACAGAATTTACAGAAAAGGAACCCTGTAAATGGGTCTTAATTAGACAGCACCCTTTCAAGGCCAGGTTTCTTATGCAGAGGCTACAGCAGTTTTAAAATGTTGGGGGACTACACCAGACAAAAGACTGCTAGTTATACTGGCTAAAAACCGATTCACTAATACTCATGAGAACCTCCTTAAATAAATGAGCAGCAACAGAGTCATAAGGAGAGCTGAATGACAATCTGGCGAACTACGTACATCCTCTAAAAACATCAAAGAAAACGTCGACCAAGTAACATGAACAGAGGGTTCAAGTGAGGCATTTGAAACGAGAGCCCTAGCTATCGCAACCTTGTGAATGAAAAACTGCAGAAATGTATTCCACATATGAGGGGAAGAGTCAGTAAAAATGGGCTGATGAGGTTTAAGTGCAGAATCAACAATTTTAAATAGAAAACATGGATTTTGACGATTTGTCTAAGGTTTGACAAATGTTCCAAATCATTTGGAAAAAGCAGAGCCCAGCAAACACTGACTACCTCCACACTAGGAGTGCAACGGTACAGATAACCCATGGTACAAATTGAAAGAGATAAAGATAAAACGATTATAATAGACTCCTATTGAATAGATGTTGTTTGTCCAATTGGTGTGCCATTGCATGTCTTCCACACTGCCCAGATTTTGAATACATGTTTTGTGTTTTTATTTCATAAAACCATGGTTTGCTCTCAGAAAAAAGGACTTCTCTTTGTCTTGTTGTAACCTGGTTAACTCTCTCGCTCTTCTGTAAATGTGAGAGGTGCTCTGTGTTGCATTACATTAAGTACATAAGAGACAAAAGGGCAAGCTCCAGATGTGTCCTGGTTTTGGGAGCAGAAAAGTCCAAAATAGCAAGCTGCTGCATTTTTGAAACAAGCTAAAGAAAACCATAACTTAACATTGAGAGTGTCTGTGTGGAAATTTGGGGGTTTCAAAGAGTGCAATTTTTTTTTCTTCCCCAATGCATATTAATGCGCATCAATCATACTCGGATCCTTGATATTCACGGGGCGGCCGGCTCCTTATTCCCATGAATAGTGGAGGTCCACTATATATCTGTAGCTATCTATCTATATATATATATATATATATATATATATATATATATATATATATATATAGGGTTAGGGTTAGACTGCGCGATATATATATATATATATCGCGCAGTCTAAACATGCACACCTTAATGAACACTTACCTTTTTTTGTTGTGAGGCAAGGCTTTGGTATCCACAGCAAACATCTTGGACACAAAAACTATGACTGGTGCATTTTCATTGCTTGAGCACTGAAGAAATGCTGGGAGAAGCATAAAAAAATAAAAATCATTACACATACACAGGGTTCTGTGATAACAGTGGCTCGGCGCCATGTGAGTGTTGGGTCACTTGAAGTTCAGATGCTACAAATTTCAGAAAACAAATGAAATTAACACATTTTTAGTTGAATTGTGTTCATGATGTCTTCAATGACGACAGCCATTGTATTCTTTTGTTCAGACAAGGGTTATAGGGCTTACCTTAGCAAACATTTCCGACAGTTTCGGCAGCAACTTCCGCCTTCATCAGAGAGTGTCACCTGATGGTGTGTGTATGACACCTCTTATTCAGCTGTTTTTACTACGAGGGCGTGACCCCCCTGCTGTCCTCTCGTCGCCCCAAAACAGGTGTGTGAGGGCATGTATGTTCTCTCATCTCGTTTCATGGTGTATTGTCCATTTTTTTTATTTATATTGCCTCCATAATCCAGCGGTGGTGTCAATTTTTTTCGATGTGGATGACTCTGGCTTTGTTCCAGTTCATGATATGGTTCTCCCTTTTGCAGTGATCTGTTATGGCTGATTTGTGGGTCACTTGTAGTGCTTTTTCCTTTGTCACTCTTGTGTGTATCTTGTCCGTCTCCTTCTCGCATTCCTTTTGGTGTTCTTTCATCCTTGTGTTGAAGCTCCTTCCCGTTTCACCAATGTATATTTTATTGCATATTTGACAGGGTATTTCATATATTGCATTGCACTTGTCTTGTTGCAAAAATATATCAGCACACCGGTCAAACCACATTAAAAAACTGAGACAGTTGTTAGTACACCCCAAGGATGAAATAGAACAAGACAAGTGCAAGTGACACACTCTGACGAAGGTGGAAGTTGCTGCCGAAACTGTCGGAAAAGTTTGCTCAGGTAAGACCTATAACCCTTGTCTGAACAAAAGAATACAATGGCTATGAACACATTTTTGCTTTTTTATATTAAATCTCAGGACGTTGCTTTATCCATTCAAACTAATCAGTCTTCATCTTTGTACTGTGCTCCACAAATTTATTCCATACGTCAGGGTAAATCCTTACATAAGGAATGGCTTGAACAACTTTGTTAGGCCAAAAATTTTAATTGTTTGGTTATATTTTACACTGAAAAAATAGCATGCTAAGAAAGTAACTGATCAGAAGTAATATCTATGTAATAGGCTTTCATTTTTTTTTTTACACATTTGCCCTTTTGGTTAAACAGTTAAGTACGGCTTTGTGCATCACCTGCACTCTTTTCATGGAGAGGCTGTCGTGCTAGGGAAACATGATGATCAGAAAGAGAATAATAATTACCGTAATTTTCGGACTTTAAGTCGCACCGGAGTATTAGTCGCACCAGCCATAAAATGCACAATAAAGTGAAAAAAAAAAACATATATAAATCGCACGGGAGTTTAAGTCGCACTTTTGGGGCAAATTTATTTGTCAAAATCCAACACCAAGAACAGAAATTAACCAGCAACAACAGGCTAAACAATACGGTATGCTAACGTGACATATACACAAACGAGGAGCTGAGAACGGGCCTGACGTAACATTCAGAGTTATTCAAGTACCGTAATTTTCGGACTATAAATCGCTCCGGAGTATAAGTCGCACCAGCCATAAAATGCACAATAAAGTGAAAAAAAACAAAAACATATATAAGTCGCACCGGAGTATAAGTCGCACTTTTGGGCCAAATGTATTTGTCAAAATCCAACACCAAAAACAGACATGAACCAGCAACAACAGGCTAAACGATACGGTATGCTAACGTGACATATACACAAACGAGGAGCTGAGAACGGGCCTGACGTAACATTCAGAGTTATTCAAGTAAGTATTACATCAATAACACGTATATCAAACCATCTGTGTCACTCCAATTTATAAAATCCATCGATCTTCACAAACTGCGTATGCTTACGTCGGACCCGTTGTAAGTTGCATTTCTAATTATTCCACAGACCCATATAACGGTATATAAAGTATATTTCAAATAACACATTACAATGGACAATACACCATTTATCAAACCATCTGTGTCACTCCAAATCATTAAACCCATCGATCAAATTACTCGTTCTTTATGTCAACAACGCCACGCGTGCGCTGCAGAGATCTAGTATATAACTATATTGTAGCGTTAAAAAAGTACCAGGAAAGACGTGGGTTTGGTAAACGGCTCTTTATTTAAAAAAAACAAGAGTTCAACGAGCCAACAACTACTGGACTGTCACGATAAAAACGTATACAAGTTGCCACACGAAATAAAATATAGCAAATAACTATCACATAAGTTTTTCAAACCTTCTGGTTCACTCCAAATCATTAAATCCTTCAAACGTGGGGCCCTTCGTTATCTTCGTCATCCGCGATCAAATCCTTTGTCCGTTATGTATACAAGCGCCGCGCCGCTGACGTCACTTGCAGTTCAAATTACAGTAATCCCTTGCTACATCGCGGTTTGTTTATCGCGGTTTCATTACATCGCGGATTTTTGAATTTTGAAAATTTCTGAAAGAAAATCACATACAAGTCGCTCCACAGTATAAATCGCCCCCCCCCCACCCAAACTATGAAAAAAAACGCGACTTGTAGTCCGAAGATTACGGTAGTTAGCTGTTGATGTGGCGGACACAATAGTTAGCGTGGGCTTTAGGCAGCAAGCTAGTCCGGTCAGCATTAGTCCTAAGCGAGATAGGTCAAACTACTAGATAGAATTCATGGACTCTGCCTAAGCACTACTAGTTAATGATGTAATTGGAGCTCAAAATATTAACATAATAATAATAACAATAATAATAATAAATTGTATTTGTAAGGCGCCTTTCATGGCACTCAAGGACGCCATACAAGGATAAAATAACAATCAAATATAAAACCAGTATAAAAGCAAGGAAACATCTGCAGCAGAATGAGGGGTTCAAGTATATGCTTGCTTAAAGAGGTGGGTTTTTAGGTGGGATGTGAACTGTAAAATAAGGTCAATGTTTCGAATGACAGGGGGGAGGGAATTCGAGAGACGAGGGGCAGACCAGTTGAAGGCTCTAGCCCCCATAGTGGACAGAGGGAATGCGGGGACGGTGAGGGTAATAGTAGATGCGGACCTAAGAGACCGGGTGGGAATGTTAATATGGAGGAGGTCAGTCATGTATGGAGGCCTTAAATGTATAGAGGAGGATTTTATAGTTAATGCGGTGTTTTATGGGAAGCCAGTGAAGTTGGAGCAGAACAGGAGTGATGTGCTGATGGACAGCACTAGGCTGGTTTCATTCGTATCTATCAGACAGGACGCACCGAGTGGTCCATGGCAAGCTGAGCTCTATAAAGTGACGTGTGGTGTCCCACAGGGATCGGTACTAGGACCAATTCTACTTAATATTTATATGACTCCGCTTGGGGACATAATACGTAAATATAATATTAGTTTTCACTATTACGCGGATGACACCCAATATATATGCCATTATCAATTACAGATCCGCGGGACTGTTGTAATCTTGAGGCATGCCTTGCGGAGATCAAGCAATGGATGTCTCTCAACTTCCTTCGTCTGAACCCAGATAAAACTGAGATGTTGATAATTGGTCCAGCTCGTTATCAACATTTATTTAAGGAAACCGCTATAACTCTAGATAACCGTACTATCACTCAGAGTGATACTGTAACTAATCTCGGGGTAATATTTGACCAAACGCTCTCCTTTCAAAAGCACATTAAGAATATAACCAGAATAGCATTTTTTTCACCTTCGTAATATTGCTAAGATTCGCCCAATCCTCTCGACCGGTGATGCGAAAATTATTATACATGCATTTATCATGTCGCGCCTGGACTACTGTAATGCATTTTTCTCTGGTCTTCCCAAGTCCAGCATTAAAAGTCTACAGTTAGTACAAAATGCTGCTGCAAGGCTGCTCTCACGGACAAGAAAATTTGATCACATTACCCCAATATTAGCCAATTTACACTGGCTCCCGGTCCATTTAAGATGTGACTTCAAGGTTCTTCTATTAACCTATAAATCATTGCATGGCTTAGCGCCTTCATATCTCGTCGACTTAGTTGTTCCTTATGTTCCGTCTCGTAAACCTTCGTTCGCAAAACGCTAGTCTTTTAGTGACACCGAGGGCCAAGAAAATGTCTGAAGGGGCTAGAGCATTTTCTATTCGGGCTCCAGAGCTCTGGAATGCCCTACCAATGGATATTAGAACTGCTACCTCAGTAGAAACGTTTAAGACACGTTTAAAGACGTATTTCTATGATATGGCCTTTAATTAACCTGTAGTAGCAGATTCGGCTGGAGTTTGTTTTTGCTCCCTCTCCCCGACTCCACACCCCCCACGCCTCCCCGGCTGGGGAGGTGGTTAGGTGACACCCAAGCTGACCACGGCTATCTAGATTCTCGTGGACCAATTCAGCATGAGGGAACTGCAGCGCAATACCCTCCTAGAGGACACTGCCAGGACAATCGAAGGCACCTCTGACAGCTCTTCGCTTTGGCCTGGACATCCACTTTTTGATTTCCATATTATGTATTTTATGTGCCCTCTTTGCATCCATTGCAGCCTGGTGATCCTGAAAGGGGGATCCTTCCATCTGTGGTCCCTTCTCAAGGTTTCTCATTTTTTCCCTGGTAGGGATTTTTGAGTTTTTCCTTGCCCTTTTGGGAGCCCAAGATCAGGGGATGCTTTGAGAATAATTGTCAAATGATTGTCTATGTGAAGCCCTTTGAGACTGCTTGTGATTTAGGGCTATACGAAGGGCCCCACGTTTGAAGGATTTAATGATTTGGAGTGACACAGAAGGTTTGAAAAACTTATGTGATAGTTATTTGATATATTTTATTTTATGTAGCAACTTGTATACGTTTTTATCGTTACAGTCCAGTAGTTGGTGAACTGCGTCACATCCGGCCCACAGGGTGTCACGGATCGGAATGGAGCAGGGCGACCAAATGCAGCTTGGACCAGGGTTTATTGAGGAAAAGGGGAGTTGGAAGGGAAGATGAGGGGGAACAGACAAACAGGAACCGAAAACACATCAAGACAACAGACAACAATGATCCGACGAGGGGTGAGGGGCAGACAGGACTTATATACTGTAATTTTTGGACTATAAGTCGCGGTTTTTGTCATAGTTTGGGTGGGGGGGGCGACTTATGTGATTTTTTCACAAATTTTCAAATTTCAAAAATCCGCGATGTGGAGAAACCGCGATAAACGAACCGCGATGTAGCAAGGGATTACTGTCATTTGAACTGCAAGTGACATCAACCGTGCCGCTCGGCGGTTGTTTACATAAAGGACAAAGGATTCGATCACGGGATGACGAAGATGACGAAGGGCCCCATGTACTACCGGCATCATTAGCGGCTTTGTTTGTAAGTCACACGGAGGACTAAGAGTTTGAAGGATTTAATGATTTGGAGTGACGCAGAAGGTTTGAAAAACTATTATGGCTTTTACGCACGCCCGGTCCTTCTCGACGGGAGCTCTCTTTCACCTCCGTGGATGGAAGTCGGGGGCCGGCGCTCGGCCGGGTAGCTGTCCGGGGATGGTGGATGGGGCGTGGACATGGCTTTTACGCACGCCCAATCCTATTTTATGGGGGTCTCTTCCACCTCCGTGGCTGGACGTTCAGTAGTTGTTGGCTCGTTGAACTCTTGTTTTGTTAAATAAAGAGCCGTTTACCAAACCCACGTCTTTCCTGGTACTTTGTTAACTCTACAATATAGTTATATACTAGATCTCTGTAGTGCACGCGCGGCGTTGTTGACAAAGAACGAGAAATTTGATCTATGGATTTAATGATTTGGAGTGACACAGATGGTTTGATAATATTGTTGTAAAATGATAGTTATGTGAAATATACTTTACATATCGTTATATGGGTCTGTGGAATAATTAGAAATGCAACTTACAACGTGTCCGACGTCAGCATACGCGGCATTGTTTACATAGAGCAAGATCGATGGATTTAATGGAGTGACACAGACGGTTTGATAAACGTGTTATTGATGTAATACTTACTTGAATAACTGAATGTTACGTCAGGCCCGTTCTCAGCTCCTCGTTTGGTTATTTGTCACGTTAGCATACCGTATCGTTTAGCCTGTTGTTGCTGGTTCATGTCTGTTTTTGGTGTTGGATTTTGACAAATTAATTTGCCCCAAAAGTGCGACTTATACTCCGGTGCGACTTATATATGTTTTTTTTTCACTTTATTGTGCATTTTATGGCTGGTGCGACTTATACTCCGGAGCAACTTATAGTCCGAAAATTATGGTACTTGAATAACTCTGAATGTTACGTCAGGCCCGTTCTCAGCTCCTCGTTTGTGTATGTCACGTTAGCATACTGTATCGTTTAGCCTGTTGTTGCTGGTTCATTTCTGTTCTTGGTGTTGGATTTTGACAAATAAATTTGCCCCAAAAGTGCGACTTAAACTCCGGTGCGACTTATATGTTTATTTTTCTCACTTTATTGTGCATTTTATGGCTGGTGCAACTAATACTCCGGAGCGACTTAAAGTCCGAAAATTACGGTAATTAATATTCTCTTTCTGATCATCATGTTTCCCCAGCACGACAGCCTCTCCATGAAAAGAGTGCAGGTGATGCACAAAGCCGTACTTAACTGTTTAACCGAAAGGACAAATGTGTAAAAAAAAATGAAAGCCTATTACATAGATATTACTTCTGATCAGTTAATTTCTTAGCATGCTATTTTTTCAGTATAAAATATAACCGAACAATTAAAATTTTTGGCCAAGCCATTCCTTATGTAAGGATTTACCCTGACGTATGGAATAAATTTGTGGACCACAGTACAAAGATGAAGACTGATTAGTTTGAATGGATAAAACAACGTCTTGAGATTTAATATAAAAAAGCAAAAATGTGTTCATAGCCATTGTATTCTTTTGTTCAGACAAGGGTTATAGGTCTTACCTTGGCAAACTTTTCCGACAATTTCGGCAGCAACTTCCACCTTCGTCAGAGAGTGTCACTTGCACTTGTCTTGTTCTATTTTGTCCTTGGGGTGTACTAACAACTGTCTCAGTTTTTTATGTGGTTTGACCGGTGTGCTGATATATTTTTGCAACAAGACAACAAGTGCAATGCAATATATGAAATAACCTGTCAAATATGCAATAAAATATACATTGGTGACACGGGAAGGAGCTTCAACACAAGGAAGAAAGAACACCAAAAGGAATGCGAGAAGGAGACGGACAAGATACACACAAAAGTGACAAAGGAAAAAGCACTACAAGTGACCCACAAATCAGCCATAACAGATCACTGCAAAAGGGAGAACCATATCATGAACTGGAACAAAGCCAGAGTCATCCACATCGAAAAAAATTGACACCACCGCTGGATTATGGAGGCAATATAAATAAAAAAAAATGGACAATACACCATGAAACGAGATGAAGGAGCATATATGCCTTCACACACCTGTTTTAGGGCGACGAGAGGACAGGATTTATACTCCGGAGCGACTTATAGTCCGAAAATTACGGTATTATTAATTTTATAGGGCGGCTCGGTGGCGCACTGGGTAGCACGTCCGCCTTACAGTTAGGAGGGTGTGGGTTCGATTCCACCTCCGGCCCTGCCTGTGTAGAATTTGCATGTTCTCCCCATGTCCGCGTGGGATTTCTCCGGGCACTCCGGTTTCCTCCCACATCCCAAAAACATGCTTGGTAGGTCGATTGAAGACTCTAAATTGTCCCTCGGTATGAGTGCGAGTGCGGATGGTTGTTCGTCTCTGTGTGCCCTGCGATTGGCTGGAAACCGGTTCAGGGTGTCCCCCGCCTGCTGCTCGATGACGGCTGGGATAGGCTCCAGCACGGTTCAGAAAATGGATAGATGGATTAATCTTGTATTCAAACTGAAAACATAAACTAAATAACACTGAAGTCATTCAAGTCATCGTGTCTCAAGTCAAGTCCCGAGTCTTTAACTTCCAAGTCCAAGTCGAGTCTCAAGTTTTTTTATTTTTTGTCAAGTCAAGTCACAAGTCATCAAAACAGCGACTCGAGTCGACTCGAGCCCAAGTCACAGTGACTCGAGTCCCCATCTCTGGACGGAGGCTCCGCCGAACGCCCTTCCATCGACTCATCTAGGGTTTGATCGAACCACTGACAGAACTGTTTTAATCAGCGGTTTAGTATTCACTCACACAAGCCTCCCTCTTGAAAGAAAATAAGTTGGTTGCATGAGTGTATAACCTCTGATATTAGTAAATAAAACAAGATATATTCCAATTTGTACCATTTTTCAGCTCCTGCGTCCTCTCAGGCAAGGTGTCAAATCGTCGCACACCAACACTCATCAGTTTTTCCACCCTCTCTGGTGCTATGTGTAATGGACTCGGAAGCTTATTACACACCATTGCTACAGCTAGTGTCAAAGAAAATACCAACCAATTGTATGAATAAATAATTTTTCAATAAAAAAGGATACAGAGGACAGCCTGAGACACTGGCAACCACTGGCTACATATAGCAGACAGAAGAACTTTTGGGTCAGAGTGACGAGAATCCCTGGCCATCACCTTGATGCCAAGAGATGCTAGCACCTTCTGAATTTTCTCCTGGTCTCTGTTAATAAAAAGACTGTACACTTGGCATGCATAATATATTCTGTAAAATTATGCAAATAAGCGAGTCAGGTAGATTTTCAGTATTTCAAAGTACATTTTATGACCCACCTGTGAGTAACAACAGCATTGTATAAACTCCAAACATTATCCAGGACAAGCTGCACAAAGAGTGGCTTCTTGCTTTTGACCTGGAAAACATCATCCATGGTCTCAAATAACACCAGGGACCCTCAGTGGTATGACAGGATATGATGCAATATACCATAATGATGTTTAGCAAGAGTTTGCAGAACAGTTGCTCAATTTATTTATAGTGAATAATTGCTTAATGTATGTATACACCTTTTATCTATTTAGACATAAAACATCTTAATGTTATCTTACCATTATGTTGTATAATAGGTAACGACCCCCATGGGGACAAAAGTTAAGGAAAGTTAATGGATGGATGGATGGATGGATGGATGGATGGATGGATGGATGGATGGATGGATGGATGGATGGATGGATGGATGGATTAAAAAAAAAAGAGATTTTGCAGAATTGTTTTATTTTTCAGATATACCGGATCTACTTTGTATGTCGATGCCTGACTAATTTCTTCAGCTTCATGAAAATACGCATGCTGAGTCCAAAGAGAAAATGGAAACCTTGCGGAAACCTTCCGGACCTCCAGATCCGGATATACACACTGCACTGTAGCTGGTGTGAATTGTCACTTTTCCCTGCGCCGTCCGTATTGGTGACCGTTCGGCAGCCAATGTGAACTGGGCGAAAAGTAAAGTTGTTTTCCTAAAAGCTAAATGGCCATTTTTGATAATGCCCAACATAAATTCATTTTGATACTGAATCTTAAACTTTAATTACTTAAGCTTCAATTCAAGTCATCAAATGCCAAATGTTTTAATATTTTTAAACAAACGGCTTAAAGTTGGACAGTGAACTTTCGTTTTGTTTCGTTTAGTCGTTTATTTCAAACATGAAAAAAATAAGATTACTGTACACAAATGAAAAGACACGAAAAATTATATTTATATACACTGCTCAAAAAAATTAAAGGAACACTTTGAAAACACATCAGATTTCAATGGTTTCAAAACCTTATCAGAAAAGTGTAATTGAATTCATGCCATACCCTGATAAAAAACTGTTACTTTAATTTTTTTGAGCAGTGTGTGTATGTGTGTGTAAAAGAGTAGCAAGCAAGATATAACCAAAAAAGAACCATAAATCATATTCACATGCCTGAAAAGGAGTGGGAAGAAGTATAATTTATTTAATCCCACCCCCTTTTAATAATTCCTAAATACCCAGCCATAAATCATTTTGCCTCACTTATCCCAACAAAATACTAAATTATCTTCCATCTGCTGATCGCTAGAACACCAAACATATACCTACACGATATTAATACATATTTATGTATCTCACATACAAACATTTAACATACATACATACCTTAAATACAACACAAAGATACCTGAATGATAAAAATAAATAAAAAAACAACATGAACAAACAATGACAGACAAACAAAAAACAACAAAAGAAATGTAAATAAATACTAAGCACTCCATGACACTCAAACACCCTGATTTCTGTACCTTGTAAAAATCATTTCTTTATATCTTTTTTAAAACTGATTGATGTTTGAACATTCCCTGAGCGTCCCCTCCAAACTATTCCATATCTTAACCCCACAGATTGAAATACAGAATTTTTTTTTGTTGTGTGTGCCTTCCTTACCCTGAAATGTTCCCCTTAAATTCTAACCCCCTTTACTTCCAGTGAAAAATTCTGAATGTTAGTTGGCAACAGATTATTTTTTGCTTTGAAAAGTATTTGTGCTGTCCGCAATTCCACTATATCTTTGAGTTTGATGAGGTTTGACTGTAAGAATAATGAATTTGTGTGATCTCTGTATCCTGCCCCATGAATGATCCGTACTGCTTACTTATATTGTGCTTATGTAATTATTGCCCCAAATTTCTGTACAATAAATGATATGGAAGAACTAGTGTATTATAAAGGATGCG
Source organism: Syngnathus leptorhynchus (assembly GCF_054491065.1). NCBI lineage: Eukaryota > Metazoa > Chordata > Actinopteri > Syngnathiformes > Syngnathidae > Syngnathus > Syngnathus leptorhynchus. The sequence continues at coordinate 5,681,406 of NC_141197.1, forward strand.
GAGTGATTTATGATCCAGTGCCTGTTTTGCTTTATTTAGTACGGCCATGCATCTTGAGATTTTTGTTTGTACGTTTAACTTGTGATTTCCAACTGATCTTGTCATCTATCGTCACCCCTAAACATTTAATCTCATTCACTCTTTCAATACTAACCCCATCCAGCCGTATCTCTAGTTTCAAATTAGTTCTGTGATTACCGAAAAGTATTACTCTTGTTTTGCTCAGGTTTAAGGATAACTAATTTTTGTCCAACCATACCTTTCATTTGCTTAATTCATTATTTATTAGTCTTATTAAGGTGTGTAAATCACTGCCAGAACAAAAAATATTTGCGTCACCTGCAAACAAAACCATCTTCAAAATATGTGATACCTTGCATATATCATTGATATGAAATGTTGAGGGCCCAACACTGACCCCTGAGGGACGCCACAGGTAACGTCCAAACACGCTGAACAACTTCACAAACCGCTTCCTTTTTGTTAAATAGCTCTTGATCCACTCTTGATCCATACCTGTCTAGTTTATTGAATATTTCATGATTTCATCATCATCATCGGTTTAGAGTCCGCTTTGCAGGTGCCGCTGGGTGATGATTTATTATGTTAAATGCCTTTTTTAGATCAATGAATATCCCAACTGTATATTGTTTTAGGTCTATTGCACAAGTAATTTCCTCCACTGAGTCAGTTAGTGCCAGTGATGTTGCTCTGTTGGATCTAAATTCAGATTGACTTTCAGTAAGTAATTTATGTTTATCTATGAATTTGTCCAGTCGTTTTTTTCCAGTATTTTAGGGAATTGCGATAGTAATGATACAGGTCTGTAGTTTGTGAAATGGTGTTTGTTCCCAGTTTTATAAAAAGGTATGACTTTTGCTATTTTCATTTTATCTGGAAATATACCGGTCTGAAATGATAGGTTAAAGATGTATGTTAATGGTTTAGAAATCCCCTTAATCACTTGTTTTACAGCAGTCATATCAATGTCATCACAGTCTTTAGAGGTCTTGTTTGTCTATTGGGAAAACGTCTTTATAATTTCTTTCTCATCCACTGCAGTAAGGAACATTGGACTCAGATTCTGGTCTATTAAACTATGACACTGCTTCTCAGATGTTACTGGATCTGGGATTTGTTTGGCCAGATCAGGTCCCACACTTACAAAGAATTTATTAAAGTTGTTAGCCACTTCTTGTATATCATGCTTCTCAGTGTTATTGATAATAAAATATTTATTTCTTATGACAGTATTCATTATATGCCATATTTCTTTGGTGTCATTTTTATTATCATTTAATATTTTATTATAGTATTCTTTTCTAGTTTGTTCTTATATTGTTTGTATTTGTTTTCTGACTCTTTAGTTCTCTGTCTTATAAATTCTCTTATAAATTCTCTTATAAATTCTCTGTAAAGTGTAAACTCGGAAACTCAGGCGAGCAAGTGCTCCTCCCGCCATCATGACCACATTCTACCGTGGCACTGTTGAGAGCGTCTTCCCCAGTTGTATCGCTGTGTGGGGTGGTGGCTGCTCTGAGTACAACATGAAGGCCCTGCAGCGCATAATGAACACTGCAAGTAAAATCATTGGGGCTCCACTCCCCTCCCTGAAGGACGTTTACACCTCCCGTCTCACCCGCAAGGCGGCCGCGATTGTGTGTGATGTGAGTCACCCCGCTCACTCTTTGTTTGAACTTCTGCCCTCTGGGAAGAGGTACAGATGCCTGCGCTCCCGCACCACCAGACTCAGATACAGCTTCATACTCCAAGCTGTCAGGATCCTGAATTCCCTCCCCCATCCGCCCTCGGCTGCATGACGTCCTGTTCTTTTGCGCTATGATCTGGCTGTCTGCTATTAGCACGCTTGCTCCATTTTGCTGCTCTTATTTGTCTATTTATTTATCCATCCATCCATCTTCTGAACCGCTTTGTCCCCACGGGGGTCGCGGGCGTGTTGGAGCCTATCCCAGCCGTCATCGGGCAGTAGGCGGGGGACACCCTGAACAGGATGCCAGCCAATCGCAGGGCACACAGAGACGAACAACCATCCGCACTCGCACTCATACCTAGGGGCAATTTAGAGTCTTCAATCGGCCTACCAAGCATGTTTTTGGGATTTGGGAGGAAACCGGAGTGCCCGGAGAAAACACGGGGAGGACATGCAAACTCCACACAGGGAGGGCCGGGGATGGACTCGAACCCACACCCTCCTAACTGTGAGGCGGGCGTGCTACCCAGTGCGCATCAGAGCTGCCTATTTATTTATTTATTGTTATTTGCTTATTACTTATTCGTTGCTATTGTTCATTTTTACTCTTTGTGCTATTTGATTGTAAGTGTTGTGTACTGTGTCTAGTCACCGTGGGACGGTGGGAAACGTAATTTCGATCTCTTTGTGTGTCTTAACATGTGAAGAAATTGACAATAAAGCGGACTTTGACTGACTTTTGACTTTGTAAACCCTTTGTGATCCAGGGATGATCTCCATAATTTAGTTTCCTATTACTTATTTTTACAGGACAGTATTTGTCATATAACCTTTTGAAAATTTTTAATTCCTTACATGCACAGTTAATGTTATTTTCATTGTACAGTGGAGCCTCGGTTTTCGAACGTCCCGGTTCTTGAACAATTCGGTATTCGAACAAAAAATATTGAGATTTTTTGCTGCGGTTGTCGGACGAAATTCGGTTGTTGAACCTCGCGAGATGAGCCGAGAGGACCCGCATGCCAACTGACTCCGTTCGTTATTACATTCTTGTTACTCTGAGGATTGCATCAACTCTAATCATGCCTCCAAAGGAAGCAAGTGGGAGCAATAGAGCCATCCTAAAACACAAAGACGCTCCTAAAGCAATGCGACAGTGTAATTAAACTTCATGCGCACTGAGGTCCACTTAAATTTTGGAAAGTACATCAGGACTTTAAAAATATTTTCTAAATTTCAGCGACAGCTCTGTCGCAATAATACAACCAGCGCGGTGCAGTTGCGCGGTCGGCGGTGCAGTTGCGCGGTCGGCGGTGCGGCTGCAGTTGCACGATCGGACAAAATTAAACTTCATGCACACTGAGGTCCACTTAAATTTTAGAAAGTACATCAGGACTTTAAAAATATTTTCTAAATTTCAGCGGAGGCTCTGTCACAATAATGCGACCTGCACGGTGCAGTTGCGCGTTCGGCGACGCGCTACGGTTGCGCGTTCGGCGGTGCGCTGCAGTTGCGCGATTGGACAAAAATGCGCAAATGAAAAAATGACTTTTTTTTTGCTTGGAACGGATTAAAATTATTTTCCATTATTTGTAATTTGAACGATTCACTTCTCGAACAGCCTTCTGGAACGGATTGTGTTCAAAAACCGAGGCTCCGCTGTATATAGTATCCCAGTTTTGTGACATTAAACCATTTTTAAATGCGTTTATTGTTTCTTCTGTTTTAATTTTTCTGTATTCCTGTTTTTTGGCCGATTGAGTAATTTTATAGTTGTCATTAAAAACCATAAAAACTGGCAAATGGTCACTGATGTCACTGACTAATAACCCACTTATTGTGCTGTTTAAAATGTAATTTGTGAATATATTATCAATAAGAGTGGCGCAGTGAGGTTTTTCTGGTTCGTCTTGTAATTTTTGGATTCAAGTTCATGCTATATATTGTGTTAAACTCTTCAGTCAGTTTGTGCTTGTTTGGATTGAGTAAATCAATATTGAAGTCTCCACAAACAAAAATTGTTTTGTAACTGATTTTTGAAAACACCTCCTCCATCCATTCTGTGAACAGTTCAATACTAGAACCTGGTGTCCGATATATGCAGCTAATGATTACATTTTAAATTTTTTCTTTGAGTGTTTCAATTGTTATGCATTCCAATATGTTGTTAACCATTGACATGTCTTTTATCACTTACAGTGTAATGAGCAGTGTACTCCTTTTAATGTCTGAATTTCCACCATATATTTCACGCAGTCAGCTCAAAAATGTAGTGTTTTCCTCCGTTGATTCATTGTAGAAGTTTCCTGCTTTCTAAGCACCAGCCCGCTCAATCCAAGAAAACAATCAGGTCCTCACACTGTGATTTCACAAAGTGATATACCATCCTTGTACCGCCGCTGAAGATGAAACACGCCCAGTTTCTCTGAGGAGCTCTCATAATCAAATACATTTTGAAATGTTTCCACATAGCCACTGAAATGTGCTCAAGTACCAATTATTGCTATTTGGTGCATTAAATTAGTTTTTTTTTCTTCAATCATCAAATTCTTAATAATAATTAATACATGAATTATAATTAATAATCAAATAAATTATAAAATGATTCCACATGATAATAAGAATAATAATTCATTCAATTTGTATAGCGCTTTTCAAAAACCCAAAGACGCTTATCGGGAACAAGGCAAAGACATACAGGGGGGGAGGGGGACGGGGAAGAGACAATGGGATAAAGTTAAGAAGAGGACACCAGTTATGAGGAGGGGAGGTCATAGGCTTGAGAAAGGAGGTAAGTTTTTAGACGGGACTTAAATATGGGGAGTGTGGGTGAGTCACAGACAGACTGAGGGAGAAAGTTCCAGAGTCGGGGTGCTGTGCAGGAGAAGGCTCTGTCACCGAAGGATTTGAGTTTAGATTTTGGGACAGTCAGACGTGAAGTACTGGAGGATCGGAGGGGACGGTTGGGGCTATAGGGGATAAGGAGGTCGGATAGGTAAGTGGGAGCCAGGTGGTGAAGGGCTTTGAAGGTGAGGAGGAGTATCTTGAAAATGATACGCTCCTTGATGGGGAGCCAGTGAAGAGAGTGGAGAACAGGAGTGATGTGTTCACAGGACCGGGTGTGGGTAAGGAGGCGGGCAGCAGAGTTTTGGACGAGTTGAAGTCTATGGAGTGAGTGAGTGAGTGATTTCAGTGAAAAGGGAGTTGCAGTAGTCAAGCCGGGATGAGATGAATGCGTGGATGAGGGATTCAGCAGCAGGGAAACAGAGGCAGTGTCGGATTTTGGTGATGCGTCGGAGGTGGAAGTAGGAGGTCTTCTTAACAATTGAGCTAACATGAGGGTGGAAGGACAGTGTAGGGTCGAAAATAATGCCAAGTTTGCGTGCTCGAGGGGAGGGAGAGATGGTTGAGGAGTCAATGGTGAGTGTGATGGATCCAGTTTTATTGAGGGAGGATTTACCGCATTTTCCAGACCAAAAGGCACACCGGATTATAAGCCACACCTTCAATGAACGGCCCATTTTAAAACTGTCCAGCAACCGCTTGCTGAAGTATGCCGACGACACGACTGTGGTGGGTTTCATCACCGGGGGAGAAGAGACCCAATACAGGTCGGAGGTCGACCTTCTGGCCACGTGGTGCAGGGACAACAACCTCCTGCTGAACGTCAGCAAGACCAAGGAGATTGTTGTTGACTTCTATTCGTTTTTACTCTTTGTGCTATTTGCTTGTATGTGTTGTGTAATGTGTCTAGTCATCGTGGGACGGTGGGAAACGTAATTTCGATCTCTTTGTGTGTCTTAACGTGAAGAAATTGACAATAAAGCTGACTTTGATATAAAGGCGCACCGGATTATAAGGCACATAAAATAGAAGCTATACTGCAACAAACTACGGTTGACTAGGGTTGCGATATGCATCCACTAGCCAATAACCAATGACATTCCCAAGGGGAAAGAGGTAACAGATGAATAGGCGGGGGCCAAGAATAGAGCCTTGGGGGACCCCCTGTGTAACTGGGGAGAGGATGGATGTGTGGCCGGAGAGAGAGATGAACTGGTTTCTGTTGGCGAGATAGGAGGTGAGCCAGTCGAGTGCGGTGCCCTCAACACCTAGTTGGCACAGCCTTTGGAAGAGGACGGAGTGGTTCACAGTGTCAAAGGCTGCGCTAAGGTCGAGTAGTAACAGGATGTTGAGGGCACCTGAGTCTGCAGAAATGAGGAGATTGTTGGTGACTTTAACAAGAGCTGTTTTGGTGCTGTTAAGTGGGCGGAATCCGGACTGGAATGGTTCATAGAGGTTGTTGGACTGGAGATGGGTGTGGAGTTGGGCGGAGACAATACTTTCGGGGGTTTTGGAAAGGAATGAAAGGTTGGAGATGGGATGGTTGTTAGAGAGGTTGACTGGGTCTAAGGTGGACTTTTTGAGGACGGGGGTGATGGGTGCAAGCTTATAGACAGTGGGGCAGGGAGGCAGACCTTAGTTAAGGTCGTTGGAAGAGGGTCGAGAGAGCAGGCGTTTGTCTGAGATGCGGTGATGATGTCTAGGATGGTGGAGGAGTCGACAAGGGAGAAAGCAGTGAGAGAGGGGGAGGGTGGGAGGTCAGGAAGGGGGGGCAGGAGAGCAGGGGAGGTGGGAGAGGAGGAGTATTTGACGGTGTCAGTCAGAGAACTGTTGATTTGGGCGATTTTGTTGTTAAAGTTGACAATGAAGGAGTGACAGAGGGTGGGTGAGGAGGGTGGGTTGGTGGCCGGTGGCTGGAGCAATTTGTTGACGGTGGAGAACAGTACACGGGGGTTTACGTTGGTATCATTAATGAGAGATGAGAAGTAAGCCGATTTGGCAGCAAGAAGAGCATCACGGTAGGAGATGTGCTGTTTGAAGGTTTCAGCATGGACAGTGAGGCGGGTTCTTGTCTAGAGGCGTTCAAGTTGATGGCCAGTTTGTTTCATGGAGCGGAGATCCAGGGGTGTACCAGGGGGCAGAGTTCATGAATGTAACAGAGGAAGTTTTCCAGGGGGCTAGGGAATCAAGGGAGTCAGAAAGGATGTTGTTGAGCATGGTGGCGATGTCATCAGGGGAGGAATTGGTGGGGTCGGAGGGAAGGGCAGAGGATAAGAGCTGGCAAAGCATGATTGGGTTTACAGTTTTGATGTTGCGGGAGGAGATGGGGTGTTTTGCAGAATTATGAGGCGAAGGTAGAGCGGCGGAGAAAAGGATGCAGAGATGATTGACAGTGGAAAGGCGAGAGGACAGGGGTTGGATGCGAGTGGAAAGGAGGAGCATACTATATCCAGGGTGTGACGTTTGGTGTGAGTGGGGGAGTTGATATGCTGGGTGAGATGGAAGCAGTCCAGAAGGGAGATGAAGTTGGACGTCAGTGGGGCAGTTGGCTGGTCGATGTGGATGTTGAAGTCACCGATGAGTAGGAGGCGATAGGAGACTGAAGATACGATGGTGAGGAGTTCAGAGAGTTCAGAAAGAAAAGACAGATGTGACTTTGATGAGAACAGCAGTAGTAGAGTTGGGGAGGGAAAAAGCGAGATATTCAAAGGATGAAATAGATGGGAGGTTGAGGTTCAATTCAGTGATGGGTAAGGACTGCTTATGGAGGACAGCAATGCCACCTCCTCGCCCAGAGAGGCGGGGTTTGGCGATATAGCTGTAGTTGGATGGAGTGACGGTTGAGAGCAAAAAAATCCACATGCTGTTGGCATGTTTCACAGAGAAGGAGCAGATCCAAGTTATTGTCCAGTAGTAGTTAAAAAAATAACTGGTGATTTGTTGGAGAGGGAGCGACACTTTATGGAGGAGCAGGGGGGAGGGGTTGTTGTTGAGGTTGACAGTATGGGAGGTGGGGGTGACGAGGGGCGAGGGGTAGTCCAGAATGAGGGAATGGGTGAGCCATCAGGGAAATGTCGGTTAAAATATCTTTTAACCGACATTTCCCTGATGGCTCATTTCCCTGAGTTAGTTTCCCTACTGTGGATGTAGCGGCGACGGCAAAGGATCCCAGCCTTGCTGGCAGCTGAGGCAGCAGGGAGACGATTATAGTTGAGGTGATGGAGATCAGCAGCAGTGTAGACAAATGGGCGAGAGGTTGGTAGAATAGAAGCCCGGAGTAGCAGAAGTGATAGTTCATGGAAGAGATGAGACGTGACAGCAGCTAGGAATAATCCAGCTAAAATGCTAGAAATGGCTAGTAGCTGGTTAGGTAGTAGTTGGTAGGCAGTGAAATGGAAGCAGCAGTGGACCGAGTAGTGATGTTGGTGCAGTGGGTGGTGGTGTTGGTCGATCCCAACTGTACCCGCACAAACGGCAAGCCCCAGTATATCATGGCGGCACACAGCCGAGCCACGACCGACGAGCTCGCAGCGAGTGGGTGCTCCCCCCGAGGACGCCAGCCGAGTGGTCAGAAAGTTGGGTAAAAGCTGTTTGCCGAGCCAAGAGCTGAGTCTCAGGCTCAGAGCCAGGAGGCAGGAGGGTCTGGTGGTGGTTTGGCTAGCTGGCTAACATAGCTCAGAGTCCGAGGGAGCAGGAACAGAGAGGTGCAAGCAGAGCTGCGGAGATACGCGGTCGACAGGGGACAAAACAAGAAAAATAAAAGAACGGGCACACTTCGGGAAACACAAAACAAATGGCGGACAAACAAATAGTGGACACAGTTCAGGGCAGAAGCGGCAGGTTTGGTGGCCGTTTGTCTACCATCGATCATCGGACACGGATCAAGAGGTTTGTACGGCTTCGTGCACCAACTGCACCCTTCTGTTAGAGAGGTTGTCCCTGCTAAAGGGACATATCCGCCAGTTAGAGCAGAATAGTGCGATAACAGTAAATGTGGCCGACACAGTCATGGACTGTAGTCAGCCCACTAGCCCCGTTAGCATTAGCCCCAAGCGGCTTGCTAATCGCGATGAGCACCTTGGTCATAGGTGACTCCATCACCCGAAATATCACGCTTAAAAATCCAGCCACGGTAATGTGTATTCCTGGGGGCAGAGCACCCGACATAGAAGCTAATCTTAGGGAGCTGACTCGCAATAGGACTAGTCAACAGCGTAGTTCCAACAACACTAGCTACTCGGACATAGTGATACACGTCGGCGCCAATGATGTTAGGATGAGGTCACAAAGAAAAACATAGCGAGGACTTGTGATCTCGCCAGAAAGATGAGTCGGCATTGAGTATTTGTCTCTGGCACCCTGCCTGGGAGAGGCTCTGATGAGAGGTTTAGTAGATTAGTCTCCCTTAATCCATGGATGGCTGGGTTCTGTAAAAAGCAGGGACTGTATTTTATAGATAACTGTTTGAGCCACTCATGACAGGTCACTTTAGAGCAGGGGCACAGGTTACTAGACCACCTGTCAGGATGGGTTTGGACTCAGTTAAGTTAAAGTTAACTAGCGCTAGGCTAGACTTCCAGCATGCACATAGCTCCTTGTGTAGACTAGAGCGTCACAGTTTGAATAGTGCTACAGTACACGTGAACACACTTTCTTCTGAGGTAGTAGACAAATCCAATCGCTCCACCCCGACCGGTATAGCTGATGATACGGTGCCTGTTACAGATATTACATGTGTACCAAATATTTACGATCAAATTCCTATGGTCGTATCGTCCCATCGCGCTAATAAACAACTGAGAGGTGATGTCAGGCCTAGAGAACACAACCTTACTTTCATTTCGTTTAAAAATCCTTTGATAGATACAAACCCTGATGGACCGATTACACTTAAACTTGGTTTTATGAATATTAGATCGTTTCATACGAAAGCAGTTCTCTTTAATGACCTCATCATGGAACATAATCTAAATGTATTTGGTCTTTGCGAGACCTGGTTAAAACCTAATGAACTGTTACCGCTTAATGAGGCCTCGCCTCCAAATTTTGTGAGCTCGCATGTGGCGCGTCCTCGAAAAAAGGGTGGGGGTGTTGCCCTCATCTCAAATTCCGATCTTAGATTTACGCCTCATTCGATTGACGAATTTAAAACATTTGAACTTCTCACTGTCCGATCCACCGCTTTACCGTCATTTTATCTTGCTGTTATTTACAGTGCACCCGGGGCTTACTCTGGCTTCCTGAATGAATTTTCAGAATTCATGGCTGATCTAGTGACAAATGCGGATAATATAATAATCATGGGCGATTTTAATATCCACATGAATTTACCGTCAGAGCCACTTACTTTGTTTCAGACTAACTGATACGTTTGGTTTTACGCAAGCCGTACAGGCAGCAACGCATAAGAATGGAAACACCTTAGATTTGGTATTATCCCGAAGACTATAACAGTAACAACCAAGTAATAACAACCTCAAATATAACAGTACTGGCATACACTACTGTTTTGCCTGATCATTACTTCATAAAATTTGATATTTTAGTTCTTAGTCAAAGACAAGAGAGCAATCAGAATTATAGCAGCCGTAATATTAACTCCATGACTGCAACTGCGCTATCTGAGCTACTGCCACCAGCAACTGCCGTATTTCCCCCATATACTGGCTCTATTGATAATCTTACAAATGAATTCAATGCTACATTGTTAAATGCCATCGACTCTGTGGCGCCGCTACATCTGAAAACTCGCCATAGATTGCCCACTCCGTGGTTCACAGATGAAACATATCTGCTTAAGCAATTATGTAGAAAGCATGAGCGCAAATGGCGTTTAACCAAACTTGAGGTTTTCCATCAGGCATGGCGCGACAGCCTCCTGAAATATAAAGATGCGCTTATCTTAGCAAAAACTTGTTATTTTTCGCAGGTCATTAATCTCAATAAGAACAATCCTAAATACATATTTGATACAGTGGCAAAGCTAACACTACGCCAGCCGACCCCGATAGCTCATTTCACTCGGCTGACGAGTTCATAAAATTCTTTGCTCGAAAGACTGAATCCATTAGGGATGAGATCAAGATGACCATTCCGATCGCTCAGTCGGACCGCCGATTACCGGCGCCGACGATCATGCAATAACCCTTTCAAATTTTAAAAGCGTGTCCCTCGAAAGGCTTACACAATTAGTTAGTGCGGCTAAACAAACAACATGTTTACTTGACCCGCTTCCAGCCAAACTATTTAAAGAATTATTTCAAATCTTAGGACCGTCTGTTTTAAATATAATTAATCTGTCTGTCTCCTCTGGGATAGTGGCAACAGCCTTTGAAACCGCTATCATTAGTACAAAATGCTGCTGCAAAGCTGCTCTCACAGACAAGAAAAATTTGATTACATTACCCCAGTATTAGCCAACTTACACTGGCTACCGGTCCATTTAAGATGTGGCTTCAAGGTTCTTCTATTAACCTATAAATCATTGCATGGCTTAGCGCCTTCATATCTCGTCGACCTAGTTGTTCCTTATGTTCCATCTCATAATCTTTGTTCGCAAAACGCGAGTCTTTTAGTGACACCGAGGGCCAAGAAAATGTCGGGGTCAGGGGTCGGCAATTACTTTTGGACGCGGGCCAAAAAAAATTCAGACAATGGCATCGCGGGCCATTGCCTTTTTTAGGGGTGGGGGGGATTTTAAATTATTACACTATATTAAAATAAACATCATTTTACTTTTAAAATGCATTTAATTTAATTCCATTTGAACAGACCTTGTTATGTTGTTAATTTAAAGAAATATAGACTATTTTTTTACCTTGCCCACTGGAGGAGGGAGACAGGACACTTTGGTTTTTTTTTGCATAAGATTACGCGCACTCGCGTGTCAATACCGTTCCGACCTGTCCGTCATGGATAACTGAAGCAGGATGTTCCACCTGTTGATGTCACTAAGGACTATCATACCTCAATAAATGTTTCGAATTTGAGGGGATTGTTGTATGCCTTTTTTTCTTTTAAAAAAATATGGGGTTGAAAAAAAAATATATATTTTTTTTTATTTGTATTTTTTTTTTTATTACATCCTATTAACGTCATCTCGCAGGCCAGACAGAATAGATGGCGGGCCAAAATTGGCCCGCGGGCCCCTATTTGTCGACCACAGCTCCAGAGCTCTGGAATGCCCTACCAATGGATATTAGAACTGCTACCTCAGTAGAAACCTTTAAGACACGTTTAAAGACAGATTTCTATGATATGATATATGATATGATTCTATGGCCTTTGATTAACCTGTAGTGGCCGATTCGGCTGGAGTTTGTTTTTGCTCCCTCTCCACAACCCCACTCCCCCCACCCCGGTTGGGGAGGTGGTTAGGTGACACCCAAGCTGACAGCGGCTATCTAGATTTTTCGTGGACCAATTCAGGATGAGGGAACTGCAGCAGATTACCCTCCTCGAAGACACTGCCAGGACAATCGAGGGCACCTCCGACAGCTCTTTGCTTTGGCCTGGACATCCACTTTTTGATTTCCATATTATGTATTTTATGTGCCCATTGCAGCCTGGTGATCCTGAAAGGAGGATCCTTCCATCTGTGGTCCCTTCTCAAGGTTTCTCATTTTTTCCCTGGTAGGGTTTTTTTTTATTTTTCCTTGCCCTTTTGGGAGCTCAAGATCAGGGGATACTTTGAGAATAATTGTCAATTGTTTGTCTTTGTGAAGCCCTTTGAGACTGCTTGTGATTTAGGGCTATACAAATGAACTTGACTTGACAATCAAGCCAGCGTTGCTCTACCCCGGACGACAAAAATGTGACAATGAATTTTGACAACATAGCCACTGAAATGTGCTCAAGTACCAATTATTGCTATATTGTGCATTAAATTAGTTTTTTTTCTTTATAACTTTGAGATGTCCTATTTTGTGAGTGGTCATTGAATGCACATCGAGTCTACTGACGTACGTGTGTGAGTGGAGCGGAGACAGGGTTTTAGTGACCAGGGGTCTTCTGGTTCAGAAAAATAGCCGACAAAATAACTCATACTTCATAAAAAAGTAGATGGCCATGGTGACAATGATAATATAATGTACTATATACTGTAATCACATACAGTATATCCCTATAATTTAAGTATGGAAAGTTTGAAATCCATACACCTTAAATAAATATAGCACCTTTAAATGATACTTATATTAACTGAATATTGAACCATTATTACATTACCTGAGCTCCTTTCATGATCTTCTTAGCTTTTGCATTTAGGTAGAAATCGCCCCATAGGGTTTTGAGAAGCACCTCTGGATTAATGCCCATCCTCTCACTGTACATGAGGGCAAAATGCTGAATGCTGCAAACATACAAGAGTCCCAAGTTAAAACATTTTTTTTTATCACACAATGAACTAATAAAATATTTAAAACTTTGTGTTTACAAAATCTTCGCGCATTTTTATTTTCTCAGGAAACTCAGTGTTGGCATGGCACATTTATTTTTACTTCAAAAAAGCTCCAGATATTATGGATGGGCTCGATGTGGCCAGTGACCACTACTTAGCCCAAATATTTTGTACCGTATTTTCCAGACTGTATGTTGCACCAGCCATGAAATGCATATCAAAGAAGAAAAAGACATATACAAGTCGCACTGGAGTATAAATCACATTTTTGGGTGAAATTTATTTGATAAAATCCAACACCAAGAAGACATGTCATCTTGAAGGGCAATTTAAAATAAAAAAAGAATAGAGGTAACAACAGGCTGAATAATTGTACGGTATGCTAACGCTACATGACACAAACTGAGAATATGCCTGACATAACTTTAAGAGTTATTTAGATAACTATAGCATAAATAGCAAACTAACAAGTTTACCAAACCATTCGTGTAACTCCATATCACTAAATCCAATGAAATGTTCATCCTCTGTGTCACTTTAAACAACTCCGGAGGTAGGTTTTAGAAGATGCAGCGCTTCCTCTTCTTACGTGGCTTACATCAGACTCACCGTCAGTTGCAGTTCGAATTATTCCACAAGCCAAGAGAGCCCTCTTGCAGTTTATTGTAAAAATACCATGTGAAATGATGAAATGTGTTTTTAATTTCACACATAAATTGCTCCTGAGCATAAATCGCACCCCCGGCCAAATTATGAAAAAAAAATGCGATTTGTAATCCGGAAAATACAGTAAATCTTTAATCTCACTACGCGGCCAAATGCTCGCAAAGGCAGCAGATGTTGGATTCCTCAAGTTTTCCGACAAAAGTTGACAAAAATCAGGGTTCGCCTCTGTCATCAGACATTTATGTAGCAACTTTTAGCAATACCTCACTGACCAGCAAAGGCTTATGTGTGTATGGAAACGTAGCAAATGTTTTTTCATCAAGTTCATAATATACAGGGTCCCGCAAAATGATCTAACACATTTGTAGGTTTAATAAAACGCAAATATATTTGAGAAACCAAAAAGTTTTTTTTATTTTCTAAAAGTACATATAATGCCATTTATTTTTGTCTCGTTTCATTTTCATTTCGTTTTCGAATAATGTTATGTTGGTCTTATCGCTGCCACATTTTCTGGAGTTCTGGCGGTGCAAAGTTGGCCAGTTGATTTTCATTTCAATGCTGATCCACTGGCTCTTAAGTTAGTAACCCGTAACAAGATCATGTTTCGAAGCAGGTACGGGATCATGTCTACCAAGTCTGAAGCGCAAATGGAACGCTCGTTGTGTTGCAGTTACAGATTCGTTCTTGATAAACGTTTCCACAATGAAAGCGCGATGCTCACCGGTCCAATTCATGTTACCAACTGAAACGAAACAAAATAACATTATTCGAAAACAAAACGAAAATGAAATGAAACGAAACAAAACAAAATGGCATTATATGTACTTTTGGAAAATAAAAAGAAAACATTTATGCTTCTTTAATTTATTTACATTTTATTAAACCTACAAATGTGTCAGATCATTTTGCCTGACAATATAGGTTGCAAAAGACAAATGTCATGAGACATAGCAACCTCACTGAGCGGCAAAGGCTTGTGTGTGATTGGAAACGTAGCAAAAGTTTTTTCATCAGGGTCCATAATAAAGGTTGTCAAGGGTTGCAATGATGTTTGACTGAAATTCACATACTGCTTGTATGATCACTAAGTTTTTCTTGAGGCCCTAAAACTTTTAATTTGTTACAAATGCCACGAAAAATTGTTTGCAACCATGAAAACTGTTAGGGAATGTCTGCCTAACAGCTTTGCAACCTCTTACAACGTTTAATGAACCCTGATGAAAAATCAACATTCACTACATGCGCACACAATTGCAAACTTCCGCCACTCAGTGAGATACGGACTTTAGAGACAATGCGAATGTTGAAGAAAGCGTTCATGAAAGAGATAGTTAGTAGATATTTTGACAGTATTTTGAAGATATGGAACTACTGGCCACTCTTTTGTACAGTGGCTTGGAAAAGATTTGTTAGTTTTTGACCTTTTGCCACATTTCAGGCTTCAGAGATTTACCAATTAGAATTTTTATTGTTAAGAATTAACAAGTGGGATACAATTGATAATGATACTTTAAACTTTGTCGTCACTGTGTTGGTGCTAATCTATTGCCAATGTGGCTACGTAAACAGGAATGGTCACATGACATCCAGATCTCTATACAACATTAATATGACCCACAAAATAAGCACTCAGTGGAGATGACGATACCTTTTTTTCTCTTTACATTTGAGCTGCCTGGTGATTTTTGCACAGGATAGATGAAAAGTAGGACGTAATCATAGACCCAAATATAAAAGGACTTTTGAAAATAGACCATCTTCACCTGAAGCCCCATCCATCAAGAGCACTGGCAAAGACCACATTTCCTTGGTCAGGAGAGAAATAGAGATGAGAGTCATCAGCCTCCTCCAGCCCTGCACTCCAGTCATACACTTGATCTTCGAGTGGGGTTTCACACTCTTGCTCCTCTTTTGTTTTCCCTGCTTGCTTCTCCATCACTCTGGATGTGAACAAGGTTCCCATGATCGCATTCACCTAAAATATAATGAATGGATGGATGGATGGATGGATGGATGGATGGATGGATGGATGGATGGATGGATGGATGGATGGATGGATGGACGGCAGATAAAAGATAATAGATGGATAAAAAAATAGAGATAGAGATGGCGAGAGAAAGAAAGACAGACAGTGAAGTAGAGATATAGAGATAGAGAGCGAGTGTGTGAGAGAAAGGATAAAGAGAAAGAGGGAGGGAGAGAGAGAGAGAAAGATGAATGGATGTATGTATATATAATAGATTAATGGAGGAAAAGATAAAAAGATAAACAAACATGGCACCACAATATTGTAGTTGGAAAGTTTTTAAAGGCTACAAGGGTGTAGTGTAAGACAATTGCTAGAGCTTCACCTGTTCCATAATCTTTTGCAAGTGGGCATAAGCTTCTTGAGGGGTAAACTTGAGCTCCACGATTAGTCGGTCTATTTTATTAATGACCAGAACGGGCGTGATGTTCTCCAACCAAGCCTGTCGGAGCACGACCTGCGTCTATAATGACAATCAGATAAAACAAATTTTGAGAACATGAAAAGTAAGCAACACAAGCAATATGCATGTTTCTTTGTTAGTATGACATTTTATGGATTTTCATTTTGAAATCATTTCCAAAGGCTTCTTTGCGTTTGCTGCTATTGTTCAACTTTTAAATGTTTATAAAGTAAAACATATACCATAATTTTCGGACGATAAGTCGCTCCGGAGTATAAGTCGCACCAGTCATAAAATGCACAATAAAGTGAAAAACAAACATATATAAGTCGCACCGGAGTATAAGTTGCACTTTTGGGGCAATTTATAAACAGACATGAACCAGCAACAACAGGCTAAACGATACGGTATGCTAACGTGACATATACACAAACGAGGAGCTGAGAACGGGCCTGACGTAACATTCAGAGTTATTCAAGTAAATATTACATAAATAACATGTTTATCAAACCATCTGTCACTCATCCATCCATCTTCTTCCGCTTATCTTTTATGTGCATGCGCCGTAGAGATCTAGTATATAACTACATTGTAGCGTTAACAAAGTACCAGGAAAGACGTGGGTTTATATAACAACAATATTATCAAACCATCTGTCACTCCAAATCATTAAATCCATCGATCAAATTCCTCGTCCTTTATGTCAACAACGCCGCGCGTGCGCCGCACAGATCTAGTATATAACTATATTGTAGCGTTAACAAAGTACCAGGAAAGACGTGAGTTTATATAACAACAATATCAAACCATCTGTGTCACTCCAAATCATTCAATCCATCGATCAAATTCCTCATCCTTTATGTCAACAACGCCGCGCGTGCGCCGGACAGATCTAGGATATAACTATATTGTAGCGTTAACAGAGTACCAGGAAAGACGTGGGTTTATATGACAACAATATTATCAAACTATCTGTGTCACTCCAAATCATTAAATCCATCGATCAAATTCCTCGTACTTTATGTCAACGCTGCGTGTGCGGCGCACAGATCTAGTATATACGTAACTATATGCATATGCGCCACGTCCCTGACGTCGGACTCATCCTGAGTCTCATTTCTAATTATTCCACAGACCCATATAACGATATATAAAGTATATATCAAATAACTATCATATTACAATGATATCAAACCATCTGTCACTCCAAATCATTAAATTCATCGATCGAATTCCTTGTCCTTTATGTCAACAACGCCACGCGTGCGCCGCACAGATCTAGTATGTAACTATATGGTAGCATTAAAAAAGTACCAGGAAAGACGTGGGTTTGGTAAACGGCTCTTTATTTAACAAAACAAGAGTTGAACGAGCCAACAACTACTTAACTCTAACGATAAAAACTTATACAAGTTGCTACACGAAATAAAATATATCAAATAACTATAACATAAATAAGTTTTTCAAACCTTGTGTCACTCCAAATCATTAAATCCTTCAAACGTGGGGCCCTTCGTTATCTTCGTCATCCCGTGATTGAATCCTTTGTCCTTTATGTAAACAACCGCCGCGCGGCACCGCTGACGTCACTTGCAGTTCAAATTACAGTAATCCCTTGCCACATCGCGGTTTCACTACATCGCGGATTTTTGAATTTTTAAAATTTGTGAAACAATTCACATATAAGTCGCTCCTAAGTATAAGTCGCCCCCACCCAAACTATGAAAAAAATGTGACTTATAGTCCAAAAATTACGGTATTTAGTTTTCCGTCCCACTCTTTTATGCAACCTGTTATTTGTTGAAGCAACATCCTGTTTAAGAGGTAGCCGACCTGCAGGACAAATGTCGACATTTATTTAAAGTGTGCCGCAAATTAGAAATAGTGAATGAAATGATCATTTTATGACAGAATGTCAGAGTTGGATGCTGGTGGTGAAGGATAGGCAATTTCTTTTGGGATGTCGCCGTAGTCAGTCGCAGCCTCCCAAAAGTGTTCTCTTTTTTCCCCTTCTTTCCTCCTTTTTGTGTGTAACATGGAGTTCACCCGCAGCGATGTGTGGCCACAGTCAGCCACCCACTCGACAACGTCGGTGCCTTCTACCACACCTCGGGGTGTGCAGATAAGCTCGGCACGGGAGGATGTAGAAATATCCTCCCGTGGCTGGCCCTGGCAGTCTGGATGGCCGAGTGCGTCGGTCGGGATCAGCGTGACTCAGCGACAGCCGTCCTGCTCATCCGGCTGGCGCTACCACGCCTTGGTCTCACCATTTTTCTTTCAGTCAAATTGCAGGACCCCGCACAAGATATGAATATAGATCACATTAATTACCAAATCATTGTAATAGTAATAAATCCTAAAATCTCCAATGCGAGTGAGGTTGGTAAATCAGGAAGAAAATTAGCAGCAAGCAATAACCCCCCGTGCTCTTTTGAGCACGCACCAAAATTTTAGTGTGTACCCCTGGCTATATGCATTACTTTAGTGCATGAAAAGCTTTCGCAGACCATGACTGCCCTCAGTTCTAAGAGTGCCAAATTGGTTATTTCTTTACCAGATCAGGTCACCACCAAGCCCCATGAATTACTGAAATACCAAATAAAAATTTACCAAATGCTGAAATGAAAAGATTGGTAATGGCAGTTTAGGCTTTGGGTATTTGTACAAAATATATATTTTCAAAATGTTTGTTGGATTCATAATCATTCCACCGGAAAACTATTTATAGTGGGAGTTTATAGTGGTTTTACTATAGCTGTGATGGCAACCCTTCTTCAAAATGAATAGAGTATACAGTAAACAAGATCAAGGCCTAGAGTGAAGCAGGAAGACAACAACAACAACAACAACAAAAATAAATCAGTATTATTTGGTGCTTCATCGCAAAACATACCTGTGGACAGACTCCCTCCACAGCATCAACAACAACAATGGCACCATCACACAGGCGGACAGCAGTGGAAACTTCAGAGGAGAAGTCAACGTGCCCCGGAGAGTCAATCAAATTCAGTAAGAAATCTTCATCACCTGATGAGGGAGTGGAAGGTAGTTAGAGTACAGTCACAACAATAGTTACTCTTTACCCAGTTTTTGTCAATTTTTCATGATGATAATGCGATGACAGTGATCAAAACACGGATGTTTGAAAGGAGGAAATTCTAGTACAGTGGAGTCTCGGTTTTCGAACACAATCCTTTCCAGAAAGCTGTTTGAGAAGTGAATAGTTTGAATTCCGAATCATGTATTCCCATTACAAATAATGGAAAAAAAAATTATCCGCTCCAAGAAAAAAACCCCGCCTTTTATATGCATTTTTTTATTTGCGCATTTCTGTCCGATCGCGTAACTGCAGCGCACCGCCAAACGCGCAATTGTAGCGCGTCACCGACCGCGCAACTGCCCCGCGCTGGTCGCATTATTGTGACAGAGCAGCCGCTGAAATTTAGAAAATATTTTTAAAGTCCTGATGTACTTTCCAAAATGTAAGTGGACCTCAGTGTGTAGGGAGCTTAATTTTGTCCAATCGTGCAACTGCAGCGCACCGCCGAACGCGCAAACGTAGTGCGTCGCCGACCGCCCAACTGCACCGCGCTGGTCGCATTATTGCGACAGAGCGGTCGCTAAAGTTTAGAAAATATTTTTAAAGTCCTAATGGACTTTCCAAAATTGAAGTGGACCTCAGTGCGCATGAAGTTTAATTACACTGTCGCATTGCTTTAGGAGCATCTTTGTGTTTTAGGATGGCTCTACTGCTCCCACTTGCTTCCTTTGGAGGCATGATTAGAGTTTATGCAATCCTCAGAGTAATGAGAATGTAATAACGAACGGAGTCAGTTGGCATGCGGGTCCTCTCGGCTCATCTCGCGAGGTTCAACAACCGAATTTGGGCGCTCACTGTCGCATTGCTTGACATCCAAGATGGTGCCGCGTACGGCAGCCTCCGTGGGTCGCTTTCTGCTTCTTTGTCTTTTTTTGTGTGTTTTCTGTGTCCTCTGCTGTCCATCCCGGATCACTTTTACCAGAGAAGCGCTGTTACATCGGACAGTCTTCTTCTGGTATTTTCTCTCCTGTCTTCTCTGATTTGCCGGACTGTTTCCCGGAGATTTTAGCTGGAGCGGCAGTGCTATACAAGCTAGTACGTCGACAGCAGCGCGGAAAACGAGCCGGAGCCCTCGTAAAGCTGAGGCAGAAAGGGTTCCGCTCTGCCCTACCATCAATTCATCTGGCGAATGTTCGCTCCCTGGCGAACAAGATGGACAAAGTGCTGCTCCTCACTTCGAGGAACACTGATTTCAGCAGATCCGCCGCGCTGTGTTTCGTTGAAACGTGGCTTACCCCACCACGCCTTGGAGTTAGCTGGGTTTCGGCTAATGCGGGCATATCACAGCGCGGAGCTCACCGGAAAATCAAAGGGAGGTGGACTCTTTCTACATTAATGAACGTTGGTGTACTGATCACGGGGTTGAAAGAGTCTTGCAGCCCTCTCCTAGAAACACTCTTCATAAACTGCCGACTGTTCTATTCACCACGGGAGTTCTCCTCGATCGTCATGGCGGCTGTTTACATTCCACCACACGCGCGTCCGAGTGAAGCCACGCAGATGCTGGCCGACCAGGTGACAGACATGGAGAAACTTCTACCAAATTCACTAATCATTGTTTTGGGTGATCTCAACAGGGCAAACCTCGCACACGAACTCCCCAGATACAGACAGCACATTACGTGTCCCACCAAAGGGGCACAGACACTGGACCA
Organism: Syngnathus leptorhynchus; assembly: GCF_054491065.1. NCBI lineage: Eukaryota > Metazoa > Chordata > Actinopteri > Syngnathiformes > Syngnathidae > Syngnathus > Syngnathus leptorhynchus. The sequence continues at coordinate 5,702,212 of NC_141197.1, forward strand.
CTGGTACACCGTAATTAAGGATGCATACCACTTTGTGGCTCGTGGAGCTTTAGGACTCTCGGACCACTGTCTAGTTCATCTGGTCCCGGCCTACAGGCAGAATCTAAAAACTTCTAAGCCTGTAGTGAGGACTGTGAGGAAGTGGACAGTGGAGTCAAGGCAGGACCTCCAAGCCTGCTTTGACTGCACAGATTGGGGAGTTTTCGAAGCTGCAACTTCAGACCTGCATGAACTCACTGACACTGTCACATCATACATCAGTTTTTGTGAGGATCTGTGTGTGCAGACTAAGACCCTCTGCATGTACAACAACGACAAACCTTGGTTTAGACCGAACCTCAGGAGGCTGCGCAAGGCCAAGGAGGAGGCCTACAGGAGCGGAGACCGGGACCTGTTCAAGCACACCAGAAACACACTGAACAGAGAGGTCAGGAAAGCCAGGAGGTGTTACGGGGAGAGCCTGGAGAGACACCTCTCTGCCAATCCTGATCCCTCAACAGTGTGGAAAGGTCTGCAGAGCATCACGGGCTTCAAGAAACAGCATCAGGATGAGCAGCCTCTAGCGCGCTGATGACGTCATACAATTTACCGAGCGCTGCTGTGGAGTTGGCTCGCTGGGGGGATGTAAACAGCGGCTAAAAACACAGCAGTGAATTCCCTCGGTAGATAATAGGAACGGCGCCGCCGCATTAAAAGCTCCACATCAGGTGAGCAGTGTCTATAAACAGTCCGTATATCTCCACACCACGAGTTGTTGACAAGCACGCACACACCCCCTCCTTTTGTCTTACCGGAGGCTGCAGTCCGGTCCCCTCGGGGCACAGAGTGCGTCTGTAGTTGGATGGCGCACGCTGGAACTTTGTCAGAAAGCCAGGTTTCGGTGAATCTCAGAGCACAACATTCTCTTATTTCCCGCTGTGATGTGATCCGTGCTCTCAGTTCGTCCAGTTTGTTGTCAAGAGACCATACGTTGGAAAGCAGGAGGCTGGGTAGCGGTGGTTGGCTCACTCGAGGTCGGTGTGTCCAGGCCATCCTGGGGCTCATGGTGGGTGGTCTTTGTTGGACAATGATTTGCAGCTTCGGTGAAATAAATACCAGGTTATTTTGTTGGTCGAAAAAAAAGCCCATCAGGATAGCTGCACACCTCAGTCAGTACCAACTCAATTCAGCCTTCATGTCTAACCAGCTGGCGCCGTCCAGGTACAACCTTCCGCAACCCACCGGGTTATTCCCGGCCAGCTCTGCAACCTGTGCTTAACGCAGGTTACGTCTGCTGGTGTGCCACACCATCTTCCTTATGACTGTGCTCTCAGAGAGAGAGAGAGATCGGCACCCATGCCAATTTCCTCTCTGGACATCAAATGTGGCCGACCTTCGCCACACACCATCTGCAATCTACTCCGCCTGAGTGCCCAGGACACTGCACACATGAAATTTTAAAATCTGAACCAGCTGTAAGTTGTATAAATAATGTACAGAAGTTGTTTGGATTTGTTTACAAAGCATATTGATCCGTATATGTGACTTGGTTATTTCTGTAACCTGATATAGACGTCAATTTTATGTTATTTTATAGACCTAAAATAGACATCTAAATTAGGTCTATATATAGACCTAAAATAGACGTCTAAATTTGGTCTATATATAGACCTAAAATAGTTGACAAGTTTAAATCCATTAAATATGAAATAATAAACCATTAACCAGCTGTAGGTTGTTTAAATAATGAACAGAAGTTGCATTGTTTTGTTTTAAACAACCATTGGTTATTTCTGTAACCTTATCGACATCTACATTAGGTCTATGTGTAGACCCAATTTAGATGTCTATTCTAGGTCTACACATAAACCTAATCTAAACTTCTATTTTAGGTCCATAGAATAACCTAAACTAGACGTCCATCCATCCATCCATCCATCCATCCATCTTCTTCCGCTTATCCAGGGTTGAGTCGCGAGGGCAGCAGCTTTAAGAGGGACTCTCAGACTTCCCTCTCCCCAGCCACCACATCCAGCTCATCCCGGGGGATCCCAAAGGCGTTCCCAGGCCAGCTGAGAGACGGTCTCTCCAGTGTGTCCTGGGTCGTCCCTGGGGTCTCCTACCGGTGGGACATGCCCGAAACACCTCTCCAGGGAGGCGTCTTGGAGGCATCCTGGTGAGATGCCCGAGCCACCTCATCTGGCTACTCTCAACATGGAGGAGCAGTGGCTCTACTCCGAGTCTCTCTCCCGGATGACCGAGCTTCTCACCCTATCTCTAAGGGAGAGCCCAGACACCTTGACCAGACTTCCGGGTTGCAATTGTTTGGTGGCCGTTTGTCTACCGTCGATCATCGGACACGCAAGTATGGGTGCGTGCGGATCTAGAGGTTTGTACGGCTTCCTGCACCAACTGCACCCTTCTCTTAGAGAGGTTGTCCCTGCTAGAGAGACGTGTCCGCCAGCTAGATCAGAATAGTGCGATAACAGTAGATGTGGCGGACACAGACGCGGACTGTAGTCAGCCCGCTAGCCCAGTTAGCAATCCTGATCCCTCAACAGCGTGGAAAGGTGTGCAGAGCATCACGGGCTTCAAGAAACGAACCCCCCGTCCTGTGGAGAGCCCAAGGCTTGCTAACCAGCTGAACAGGTTCTACTGCAGGTTTGATCGGTCCTCCCACACAACAGGACCTCCTGAAGCACAATCAACATACTCCCCTCCCCTCACAACCGCTCTGTCTACACCTCCGTCACCGCTGTCACCTAATCTCTCTCTTGCAGAGGCCGTGCCCGCACTCCAGATCCGTGAGGAGGAAGTGCACCAGGTGTTACGGAGACAATAGATCAGGAAGGCACCGGGCCCAGACGGCGTGTCACCCTCCTGCTTGAAAGTCTGTGCTGAGCAGCTGGCGCCCACCTTTGCACGGATCTTCAACCGCTCCCTAGAGCTGTGTGAGGTGCCCTCGTGCTTCAAAAGCTCCACCATCGTTCCAGTGGCCAAGAAGCTCGCCATCACAGGATTGAATGACTACAGACCTGTCGCTCTGACATCTGTGGTCATGAAATCTTTTGAGAGGTTGGTGCTGAACCACCTGAAGCATGTCACGGGCCCCCTGCTTGACCCCCTCCAGTTTGCCTACCGGGCAAACAGGTCGGTGGATGATGCGGTCAACATGGGACTGCACTACATCCTGCACCACCTGGACACCCCAGGAACGTACGCCAGAATCCTGTTTGTGGATTTCAGTTCGGCGTTCAACACCATCGCTACTGACATCCTCCAACAGAAGCTCATCCAGCTCGCGGTGCCTGCCTCCACCTGTCAGTGGATCACCAGCTTCCTGACCAACAGGAGACAGCGTGTGAGGCTGGGGAGCATCACATCTGGTACCAGAACCACCAGTACTGGCGCCCCTCAGGGGTGCGTCCTCTCCCCACTGCTCTTCTCTCTCTACACCAACAATTTCTCCTCAGGTGACTCTCCTGTGAGGCTCCTGAAGTATGCAGACGACACGACTCTCATCGGACTGATCTGGGACGGTGATGAGACTGCGTACAAACAGGAGGTGGAGCGGCTAGTCCACTGGTGCAGCCAAAATCACCTGGAGCTGAACTTGCTCAAGATCATGGAGATAACAGTGGACTTCAGGATTGACCATTCGCCACTTCCACCCCTCACTATCCGCAGTAATACTATACTCTTCTCAGACACTTTCAAGTTCCTGGGTACCACAATCTCACGGAACCTGAAATGGACCAGCCACATACTCTGTCCGGAAGAAGGCCCAGCAGAGGCTGTACTTCCCGAGACTGCTCAAGAAGTTCAACCTGCCGCGGGAGCTGCTGAAGACCTTCTACACTGCCATCATCCAGTCTGTCCTTTGCACCTCCATCACTGTCTGGTTTGGATCGGCCTCCAAACAAGACAAGCACAGACTGCAATGGACAATCAGGACTGCAGAAAAGATCATTGGAATCAACCTCCCATCTATCCAAGACTTGTACCTGTCCAAGACCAGGAAACATGCAAGCAACGTCTCTACAGACCTTTCTCACCCAGGTTACAATCTGTTTGAACTACTCCCCTCCGGACGGCGTTATAGAGGTCTGTACGCCAAAACCAGCAGACACAGAGACAGCTTCTTCCTCCAGGCTGTTGCTCTGACGAACTCACACCACTCTTAGAGTCTCAGAGTCATTGCTGTGCAATAACTTCCTGCTCTCCACACCTTTTGGGATTTTCTACACTGTTTGTACTATGAGTCTTCTCTGCATCCATTGCAGCCTGGTCATCCTGGAAGAGGGACCCTACCATCTGTGATCTCTTCTCAAGGTTTCTCACTTCCCCTAGTCAGAGATTTGAGTTTTTCCTTGCCCTCATGGGAGTTTAAGATTAGGGGATGGCTGGGAATATTGTCATTTGTCATTTTCACATGTCCTGAGTGTTGTTAGTCACCTAAATGTTGAACAGAGACTGTGATGTCACGAAGTCAAATTCCTTGTTTGGCACGCTCAAACATGGCGAATAAATTCTTCTTGAATCTTTATGAGCGGCTTTGTGTTTTAGGATGGCTTTACTGCTCCCACTTGCTTTATTTGGAGGCATGATTAGAGTTGATGCAATCCTCAGAGTAACGAGAATGTAATAACGAACTGAGTCAGTTGGCATGCAGGTCCTCTCGGCTCATCTCGCAAGGTTCAACAACCGAATTTCGTCCGACATCTGAAGCAAAAAAAATCTCAAATTTTTTGTTCGAATACCGAATTGTTCGAGAACCGGGACGTTCGAAAACTGAGGCTCCACTGTATCTTATTTTCCGCACCATAAGGCGCACCTAAAAACCTTTAATTTTCTCAAAAAACAAAGATACACCAACTATAGTGGACCGAATTCCAAAATCTGTAAAGTTGTTTTGAGTGGCTTAATATATGGGCCTAATATGTAGACCCGATGAACCAATCAGAGGACATTACGTTTTACGTAGATCGAGCAAAAAAACAATCAGAGGACTGACTGTATGTAACACGTAGTGTGCATACCTCCGCCGCCATTGATAAATAAATATTATCGTTAGTACAGCTTTACAGACTTGCACAAACGGTAGTATTTATTTATCAATGGCGGTGGAGGTATAGTAGTTTGCACAAACCATAGTATTTGTTTACCAATGGCGGCGGAGGTACGTACTCCTCTAAATGTTATGTCCAGTCCTCTGATGGGTTTACCGCATTGATCTACGTAAAACGTAGTGTCCTCTGATTGGTTCATCGGGTGCCTGTATCGTATGTAAAACAATGTCCTGTGATTGGTTCATCGGGTCTTCATATTACGGAAGCCACCCAAAAGAACTTCAGTTTTTGGAATTTGGTCCACAAAAAAGGCGCACCTTATTAAAAGGCGCATGTTTGTTTTTTTGAGAAAATTAAAAGGCTTTAAAGTGCGCCTTATGATGCGAAAAATACGGAATTTATTTTCATCAGTCATGTACAAATACATTTTTTAAAAATGTGATTTTTGTTTTAGATTCCATCTTGAATTGAAAATGAACCAATGAGGAAAATGTCAGACTTTTTGTAATTTATACGTGGGGGAATTTGCAAAATCGCAGGATGGTCAAAGACTTACAAACTGACTGAAGGACAAACAAGGCAACAAGATCATAATTAACTTTGCATAGCTTTGGCTCAGTACTACGATTCATTTCGATCATACTATGATTCATTACAAATCCAAATTGAAATTCCTCATAGTTTTGTAAAACATCAATATACACGTTTAGCAATCGTTTTCACAAGGATCTTTCACCAAAAAAGGGATTATATACCATGGTATCTTAATTTTATTCTATTAGAAAATTGGATTGATGCTGAATCTTACCCTCTTGGAAATGAAGAGAGATGGCACTGGACTTCATGGTGATTCCTCTGATTTGCTCATCCTCTCTGCTGTCCAGATACCTTAACTGTAAGATCAGCACCAGGAAAAACATGATCGGGAAACAGAAAGGAAGTAAAATTAATTAATTCCAAATCAAGCAGCTGAGTGTAGTGCGAGAGATCAGGGGTGCAGTGGGTAATTGTCCAACTTCACTTATCGTATTTTTCAGACTATAAGTCGCGGGTTTTTTTCATAGTTTGGGTGGGGGGGGGCACCTAATACTCAGGAGCGACTTATATGTGAATTTTTTCACAAATTTTCAAAATTCAAAAATCCACGATGTAGTGAAACCGCGATAAACGAACCGCGATGTAGCAAGGGAGCCTACATGCTCTCTACCACCTGGAGCAGCATTTTGGAGAGGTGAAGGGACAGCAGAGGGCGTGACTCATCTGTCAAATCTGACAGGTGAGTCACGCCTTCATTCATCGATCAGCATATAGACGCGTCACAACTACAGCAGTGACACTCTGTTGAAGAAGGAAGTTCATGCCGAAACATGTCAGGTAATGCAACCTAAAATACCTTGTTTGTGATAAAAGAACCAAAAAGTGATTGGCAAAGGAAACAAAATGAACTTAGTACAACTAATATTGTTGTTATATGATAGCTATTTGATATAAACTTTATATATTGTTATATGGGTCTGTGGAATAATTAGAAATGCAACTCACGACGAGTCCGACGTCAGTGGCGCGGCACATACGCGGCATTGTTTACATAAAGAACGATCAATGGATTTAATTAATTGGAGTGACACAGAAGCCAAGAGCACAACGTCATCTGCAAAAAGCAGTGACGCGATGCTGAGGTCCCCAAACCGGACCCCCTCAACGGCTCGGCTGCGCTTAGAAATTCCGTCCATAAAAATTGGCAGCCTTGGCGGAGTCCAACCCTCACTGGGAACGAATCCGACTTCCGAAAATGCGGACCAAACTCTGGCATCGGTGATACAGGGACCAAACCGCCCTTATCAGTTGGCTCGGCACCCCGTACTCCCGAAGCACCCTCCACAGAAACTCCCGAGGGACACGGTCAAACGCCTTCTCCAACTCCACAAAACACGTGGACTGGTTGGGCGAACTCCCATGCACCCTCGAGGATCCTGCCGAGGGACCAGCGTCCACTGTTCCACGGCCAGGACGAAAGCCACACTGCTCCTCCTGAATCCGAAGCTCGACCTCCCGACGGATCCTCCTCTCCAACACCCTTGAATAGACCTTACCAGGGAGGCTGAGGAGTGTGATTCCCCTGTAATTGGAACACACCCTCCGGTCCCCCTTCTTAAAGAGGGGAACCACCACCCTAGTCTGCTAGTCCAGAGGGACCGTCCCCAATGTCCACGCAATGCTGTAGAGGCGTGTCAGCCATGACAGCCCCACAACATCCAGAGCCTTTAAAAACTCCGGGCGGATCTCATTCACCCCCGGGGCCCTGTCACCGAGGCTTCTTCAGGCCGTGATCTCCAGCTCTCACTGGAGCGGTTTGCAGCCGAGTGTGAAGCGGTCGGGATGAGAGTCAGCACCTCCAAATCAGAGTCCATGGTCCTCGGTCAGAAAAGGGTGGAATGCCCTCTCCGGATCGGGGATGAGATCCTGCCCCAAGTGGAGGAGTTCAAGTATCTTGGGGTCTTGTTCACGAGTGAGGGCAGGATGGAGCGCGAGATCGACAGGCGGATCAGTGCAGCGTCGGCAGTAATGCGGACTCTGTACTGGTCCGTCGTGGTGAAGAGAGAGCTGAGCCAAATGGCAAAGCTCTCCATTTACCGGTCGATCTACGCTCCTACCCTCACCTATGGTCACGAGCTATGGGTCGTGACCGAAAGAACGAGATCCAGGATACAAGTGGCCAAAATGAGTTTCCTCCCTTAGAGATAAGGTGAGAAGCTCGGTCATTCGGGACAGACTCTGAGTAGAGCCGCTGCTCCTCCACGTTGAGAGGAGCCAGATGAGGTGGCTAAGGCATCTCATCAGGATGCCTCCTGGACGCCTCCCTGGGGAGGTGTTCCGGGCATGTCCCACCAGTAAGAGACCCCGGGGACAACCCAGGACGCGCTGGAGAGACTAATTCTCTCGGCTGGCCTGGGAACGCCTTGGGATCCCCCGGGATGAGCTGGATGAAGTGGCTGGGGAGAGGGAAGTCTGGTAGTCCCTCCTGAAGCTGCTGCCCCCGCGACCCGACCCCGGATAAGCGGAAGAAGACGGATGGATGGATGGATGGATGGATGGATGGATGGATGGATGGATGGATGGATGGATGGATGGATGAGTGACAGATGGTTTGATAAAACGTGTTATTCATGTAATAGTTATTTGAATAACTCTGAATGTTACGTCAGGCCTGTTCTCAGCTCCTCGTTTGTGTATATGTCACGTTAATAATTAATTTGACAAGGTAATTTGAAAGGGATTATTAATTACAGATATTGTACATAATTTATTATCTATGGCAACATATAGTGAATAGCAGAATAAAATAAATACTGTTCTGTTGCATTGCAGAGGGTGCAACCTGTTGGCCTTCCTGCGAGTATGTTTGCACGGCTCTTCAACCATGGATTCAAGAACTCCGCTCGTCCAGGCCCCGCCTGCACAGCTCGATGGTCGTAGCGGCTGATGGCAGTGTCCTCTCAGAAGAAGATGGGCTGAAGCGCTGGGCCGAGTAGTTCGAGGAGTTGTATCGGGCCGAACCTCCACGTTGCAAGTTCTCTGCTGTGGACATCCAGAACCTGGTGCCTAACCCAGCCCTCAGCATTGACGCGCCTACCCTTGAGGAAGTCTGAAAGGCTCTGGGTCAGCTGAGGGATGGAAAGGCTCTGGGAATCTGCGGTGTCTGTGCAGAGATGCTCAAAGCTAGAGGGGATGCCGCTCTCCGGTGGTTGCACACGCTGATTTGCTCCATATGGAGCTCGGGGCTTCTCCCAACCAACTGGAAAAGGGGTTTTGTCGTCTCTATCTGGAAGGGGAAGGGTGATATCCGGGAGTGTAACAACTACCGAGAGTTTACCCTTCTCTTGGTGCCAGGCAAAGTCTTCACCCGGGTACTTCTAAACAGAATACGTCAGCAGCTCTTAGACCACCAGCGCCCTGAGCAGTCTGGTTTCACACCGAAAAGATCAATCGTAGACCGCATCCTCGCGCTTCGTGTCCTCACCGAGCGCTTTCGAGAATTCGATAGAAAGCTTATTGCAGCCTATATCGATTTCAAGAAGGCGTTCAACTCAGTCAGTAGAGATGCTCTGTGGAGACTTCTGGGGCTATGCGGGATCCCCCCACAGCTTCTCCATCTCGTCTCTACTTTTCAGCACTTGTATGTGGGATTGGATTGTGGGCCGCGTTGTAGACTGGACGGGCAGCGGGGCGTCATTTGGCAATGTCCGGATCACTGATCTGGTCTTTGCTGACAACGCCGTGATCTTTGCGGAGACCCTAGACGTCTTGACCGAAGCACTTGAAGCGCTGAACGAGGAAGCGGAGCCGCCGGGACTGGGCGTCTCCTGGATCAAGACGAAGATCTTCGGTGCCTTTCTGGACGCTGCTATCGAGTCAGCCGATGTGGCGGGCGAGAAGGTGGAGATTGTAGACAAGTTCACTTATCTCAGCAGCGTGGTTCACCGCTCCGCTTTGAGTGAGGTTGAGGTCGCTCGTCGGCTTGGTTTTGCGCATGAAGCGATCGGCTCGCTGAATGGGACAGTTTGGCGCTCCTGATATCAAAGCACGTTGACAAAGGTTCAAGTCTTTCGCTCGCTGGTCATGCCCGTCCTTCTTTACTCTTGTGAAGCATGGACACTGACTGGCGGGCAAAGGTAAAGACTGAACACCTTTGTGTGCACTTCCCTCCGTCATATCCTCAGGATCCACTGGCGAGACCGTGTGTCAAACCAGACACAGTAATTTTTTAAGTGGCAAAGTTCAATTGTCAGTGACAAACACACTTTTTTTTTAAACTCTTAATTTAAACTGTCACTTTGTGTTAAATTGATTATTTGCTTACCGTATTTTCCAGACCATAAACCTCACCTGATTATAAGCCGCACCCGTTAATATTTGGGGTTCAATCTTGTTTTGTTCATATATAATAATAATAAAAATAACAATACATTTTATTTGTAAAGCGCTTTTCATAAGAGAATCTCAAAGTGCTGCAGAAATAAGAATAATAACACAAGAAAACAGATTAAAGGCATAAAAGCATAAAAGCACAGAGGCGATAGAAGACACCTATGCGGAGCCGGGGAAAGCCTTTCTAAACAGAAAAGTTTCAAGCCCATTTTTAAAGTGTCCACAGACTGGGGTTGATGTAGGTGCACAGGGAGAGCGTTCCAGATGTGGGGGGCAGCGGCGCAGAATGCTCGGTTTCCCATGGTGTGGAGTCGTGTACGAGGCAGATGGAGGAGGTTGGAGCTTTGTGACGGGAGGTTACGGATGGATGAGTAAGGAGTAAGGAGGTCTTTGAGGTATTGAGGGGCGTTACGGTAGATGCAGAAGTGGGTAATGAGGGCGATCTTGTCATGAATTCTTGATGTTATGGGAAGCCAGTCTAGGTACTGAAGAATAGGGATGATATGGTCATGTTTGCAGGTTTTCATCAGAGTTCGGGCGACAGTTCTGAATGAATTGGAGTTTCTGCAGGCGTTTGTTGGGGATACTGATGAGCAGGCTGTTAGAGTAGTCCAGCCTGGAGGAGATTAGGGCGTGGACGAGCTTTACTGCATCAGAGAAGGTGAGGAAGGGGCGGAGTTTAGAAATGTTTTTGATATGGAAAAAGCAGGTTTTGTACGGATGTCTGATGTGGTTGGTAAAGGTAAGTTGTGGGTCGAACTTCACCCCGAGGTTGGTAACAGAGGTGGAAAGGGGGATATCTTGACCAAAGAAGGAGATGGTGGTTATGGGTGATGACTGGATCTGGTGAGGGGTGCCAATTTGTATGGCTTCGGTTTTGGAACTGTTCAGTTGAAGGAAGTTGTAACTCATCTACGCCCTAATCTCCTCCAGGCAGTTGGAAAGGACCGGTTCAGAGGTATAACTGGGTGTCATCAGCATAGCAGTGAAAAGAGATGCCGTGTCGGCTGATTATCTGACCCAGGGGGAGCATGTACAGAATAAAAAGAAGGGGTCCTAGGACAGATCCTTGAGGGACATCACACGTGACAGGGGCTGTATTTGATTTGGAGGAGCCCAAGCTGACGTACTCTGTCCCGTCAGCGAGGTATGAGGTGAACCAGCCTAGTGTGGAGAGATGGAGACCAATGTTGGTGTGAAGACGGTTAAGGAGTATTTGGTGGTTGACAGTATCAAAGGCTGCTGAGAGATCAAGGAGAATGAGCAGGGAGGAGGATCCAGAATCTGCAGAGATGAGGAGGTCATTAGATACCCTCAGCAGTGCTGTCTCTGTGCTATGGGCAGTGCGGAAACCTGGAAGGTTTCAAATAGCAAGTGGTGTTGAATGTGTTCCTGTAGCTGTATGGCAACAGCTTTTTTAAGGACTTTGGACAGGAATGGAATAAGAGAGATAGGCCGGTAGTTGGAGAGACATTCTGGGTCGAGGCTGGGGGTTTTCAGGAGTGGCTTGATAATGGCGGTTTTGAGTGATGGCGGGACATGTCCTGAGTTTAGGGAGTGGTTTATTATTTGTGTGATAAGAGGGCTTATGGGAGCCAGGTTAGATTTGATGAGAGTTGTAGGAGTGAGGTCCAAGGGAGAGGTGGAGGGTTTCATTTTTTTGATGAAATGCTCAACTTCGGACTGAGTGACAGCAGCAAAGGTGCTGAAAGGTGGAGGTTGAGGGGAGGCAGATTGCAGAGATGGTGCTGGGGAGCCTGAGAGATGAGACTGGATGGAAGTGATCTTGTCTTTGAAAAAGACAAGGAACCTGTTGCATTGTTCTACTGTTGATTCTGTATGTGTTTGGTTTTTGGGGTTAAGGAGGTCATACGGTGGTAAAAAGCTGCTTTGAATTTCCAGGACTGCTATTGATGATGCTTGAGTAGTAGATGGGCCGGGCTTCTTTAAGGGCTGCTGCATAGGCCTTCCGATGTTTCTTGTTGGCCAGCTTGTGTACTACCAGGCCAGTTGAATTAGCACAGTTTTCAATGGCGTGGCCTGCAGTTTTCATTCTGAGCAGCTTATCAGTGAACTAGGGGGCAGTGCGGGAGAAAGACACAGTCCTTGTCTTGAGAGGGGCATGTACATCAAGGAGGAGCGAAGGGAATGGTTGTAGTGTTCAACCAATTCGGTAGCTGAAGGAAGGTTAACCGAGGCCAGCATTTGAAGGTCAGAGTGCAAAATGGCAGGCCTTAATGTTTTTAAGTTTGCGAAAATGAATATCGCGTTTAGGCTGGGAGGGTGGGGGTAAGAAAATGTCCATGGAAATAACACTGGTCAGAGACACCCAGGACATATACTGCCAGAAGACCCCTTATGATGAAAAAGATATATGGATGTCGTTTTCCCTCGCCCGGACGCGACCCCGGGGACGACCCAGGACGCGCTGGAGAGACTACATCTCTCGGCTGGCCTGGGAACGCCTTGGGATCCACCGGGATGAGCTGGAGGAAGTGGTTGGGGAGAGGGAGGTCTGGGAGTCCCTCCTAAAGCTGCAGCCCCCGCGACCCGACCCCGGATAAGCGGAAGAAGATGAAGGAAAATCTGACCAGTTCTAAAGTGCACCCCCTGGCGTGTGTGGGAGCATCAACGTGCTGTATGAGGTTGAGACAGTCCAACACATGAAGGAAATCAGCGGCCAGAAGGGGAGGAGGGATTATCTATGAATGTTCATATCACCCAGTATTATATTATTGGAAGATAGGGAGCAGAGGAAGGTGAGGAGGTCACAACACTCAGGGATGAACGATGGGTGTGGTTTGGGCGGCCGGTAAATAAGAACAGCATTGATCTTGGACGGAGGTTTTGATTTGAAGGCCAGATATTCAAAAGAGGACACTTCAGGTAGGGACAGAGGAGACAGCTTGAGAGTTTCCCAGTGGATCACTGCCAGGTCACCACCTCGGCCAGTGCAGCGAGCTCTCTGCAGGTAACTGTAACCAGGGGGACAGACTTCATTTAATGATGAAAAAACCTGAGGTTGGTGCCAGGTATCAATGAGGCACATAAGGTCAATCTTTATCAAGAATGTGATCATTGACCAAGCTTGATTTATTTGACAGGGACTGAGCATTAAAAAGTTCAGTATTAGTGTGGATTTGATGAGTAGATCTCTGGATGGAACAGAGCAGGCTGGGATCCACCTGCGATGTTTCCAGCGCTATTCTTTACCGCGGTGTCAGCGCTCTGATGACTTGTCAGTGATGCGACCGGAAGAGCAGAGGACCAGGTGGACGAGATGGAGCTGACATCAAGAGGCCGGACGCAAACAAGCTCTCTCCATGATGCTCCAGCTCCAAGCTGCGCCAAGGTAGCAGGTCCAATCACCGGAGTAATCAGCGGGGCTGGCACCGGAAAAATGGGCCGGATCCATCGGCTGCACACGGGCCGGATAGGAGGAGAAAATCCGCGGTGCAACTCAGCCGAGGAGACTCTCAGGTGAGCTTTGAGGCGGACAATCACACCGGCACGTCTCCCTCGTCTTTGAGAGCGCTTTCTCTGGGATAGAGGGCATGACAGCCGGTGTCGGTGTTCGGTGCCGCAGGGTCTGTTGGAACGGGACTTTTGGTCGTGATCCCTCCGGGAGAGACAGTCAACAGTCAGCGCAGGTGTTCAGGAATGTCCGCCAGGACCGGTGTTTGGTGATCGGAAAATGGGCGATATGGTAGCAGTGGGGATTCAAACCAACCCCTAAGGTCGAGGAGGGTTTGGCGATCGTATGTCAGCAGAGCAGAAACATATCTGAAGGCAGAAAGCAGCAGGAGCAGGGAAAAAGGCTTAACAGCAAAGGAGCGAGGCAGACGGCTTGCCATTACTGGCGCCATCTTTTTCGGCTAATGACTACGATGACAAAGGAGAGTAGCGACAGCACTGGACTATAAACTGCAGGTGTTTTAATGTTTATTTAACATTTGTAAGAGAATATACACAAAGAAGATTGTCAGGAAAGAGATGGTTCATTGGGGACATATGATTTTTATTAAAGTTAAAGTCCCAATGATCATCGTCACACATCTGGTTGTGGTGAAATTTGTCCTCTCCATTTAACCCATCCCCATGTGATTTTGATCTATCCCCTGGGGGAGAGGGGAGCAGTGAGCAGCAGCGGTGCCGCGCTCGGGAATCATTTGGTGATCTAATCCCCCAATTCCAACCCTTAATGCTGAGTGACAAGCAAGTCGTCAAGTCAAGTCAAGTTTATTTGTATAGCCCTAAATCACAAGCAGTCTCAAAGGGCTTCACATAGACAATCAATTGACAATAAATGATGTGGCAGGCCGTATCTGGCCCCCGGGCATTGAGTTTGACACTTGTGACTTAAAGCTATCAGGAGATTGCTTGCTTAGCATAACGTTATTAACCCCAATGTTATAAGTTGTGTTTTATTTTTCCGTGAGTCTGAGAATAATAGCCTGTGCGTGGGGTGGAGCAGGCAAAGTGCTTACAAACGCTGCTCTTTGCCCCGCTCACACACAGCAACGTGCAGGGGGTCACAGAGCTCCCCCGGAGCAGAAAAGAACTGCAGACCATGACTTTCCCCCCCCCCGGAATCATGATAATTGATGCAGACACTAGTTGGGTTTCCAATATGCATTATATATGCATTAATGAAGATTCAGCTCAAGAATATATTGTGTATTGTGAGTAAAAGTTAATTCGCATAATAAAGTAATGTTTGACCGATGATATTTTCCTTATTAAACCTGTCTAATGCAAAGTCAATATCAGAAATCACTCAGGGTTTTGCATTGCTTTTGCATACAAGGCTGAGAAATTTGACAGTTATTTAACTTTCGATTGATTCTTGGTATGTAACGAGTAAGCAATCTGTTAACAACAAATTAGTGAATGGTGTTGTATCTTTTACACTTCATTTTAAAATGTATTAGACTATCATTGATTTAAAAAATACATTCTAATATTAGATTGTAAATGTGTATAGAATATTGGAATTAAAGACAGAATCGAAGATAGAAAATTCCTAACTGAGTGTTTCCTCTCTTTTGTAATTGCTGTCTGGTGGCCAAAAAAATTAAAAAAAATCAAACCTAGTATGGAAGCATTTCACTGAGCCAACACCAGGGAAAGCTAAGTGCAAGATCTGCAATGGACTGGTGAGCTTGGGAGCGGAAAAAGGTCAAACGAAAAACACGACAAATTCATGGAGTCACCTGAAGTGCCACCACCTCCAAACTTCCAAGGATGCACAAGAAGAAAAAGAGGAAGCAGCTGACTTTACAGCCAAACCTTTCAGCACTACTGTTATTTAATATGTATATGTTGTAATTTTTTTTGCATTTATTTTTATTGTTTAATATATATTTATTCATAAAGTATTTATTTTTAATGTGTATAGTTTACACTCATGTGCAAACAAACTTGAAAAAAATATTTTATGTAAATGATTGACTTTTATATTACGTGTTTTATATATTTCATACTTAATACTCAATTCATTGATTTGTCTGTTCAATAAATGCTAAGTTCAGAAATGTTGTGCACCCAATTGTTATTATTAGAGTGATATTTCAACATGCAAATATAGCACAAAACTTTAAGATATCGATCCTAACAACCTAACAATTAATATCGCGGTCATGTCAATAAAGTGTCATGTCAAGGCACAAACTTTTTAAATTTGACCCTTGAGGTACCTGTATGTTGCAGTGGCTCAACACATTCCTTGGTACGCTGCGTTAATCAGCGACCCCCCCCCCCCACACACACACACACACACACACACCTGATTCTCTCACGGTTGGATTTGCACTTCTTACCTCAAGAATGCATTCTCTGCTTGTCCATCCATAGACGCTGATAATGCCTTGCCACGGATACATACATAATTACACCAGACTGCAGTTACAAACTAACATGAGCCAAAAAGTCATCATTCAACACACCTATTTCAGCTGTTGTGCGAGTTTCACAAAACGATTTGTTTCTAACAAACACAATAAAATAAAAAAGGTAAAACACAAATTCTAATTAAACTGCACAAAACACACAACTTTTCATTTTGGAACATGGAACAATGGGAAGAGATATCCTCTTAAACCGTAAAGCATTATAGGAGAAGTCATCTCCACCCAGTCGTCAGGGGGAGTCTCTCATGCGGCTTGTCATGTTTGTTTGTTTTTTGGCCAAATCACGTTTTCAGCACGTTGACATATAAGGAGACGTTTTATTAAGCTGGAACTAAAATATATGTAATAGTATTAAGGTTGGTTGTACAGTAGATAGTAAGCAGTGTTTTCTACTGGAAAAGGGAAAAAAAAGACAAAATTCAAAGAAACATTTGGAGTGGCAGAAGGTTGTGTGAAGCACAAGTGCAACTAATGCAGATCCCTGAATTTTGAATTGCTGGATTGAGACAGCTTTTTATTTTATTTAGTTGTAGTTTATTCAATTTTTGCATAATTGCAGATGTGCTTGACCTATTTTCTTTTGAAATTCATTTATCAAGCAGACTTCACCAATAAAAATGTGGATTTCCAATTTTGTTATTTCCTGGAATTTAAAAATGGAAATTATAATATTACCGAGAATGATTTATAGTGATACAGTGATGAAGCCTTACAATAAACCCAAAAAGTACAGAATGTGAAACTGGCCGTCTTCCCTCTACTGTGCAGTAAATAAGAATGTTGCAAACATTAGGCTCACTGCTGTCAACAATTCATACACAAGTTGTAGCTCGTGCTTGCTACCTGGCTCATATCAGCATCCACATGCTCATATGATAAAAGCAAAACTTTCAAAATAAAAGCACCACATAGTTTACATTTTACTTTGACTTCATGGTCACTGCGATAGCTAATCAGTGGCTTTGGATGTGGCCCCTGGGCTGCACTTTGCCCAGATCTGATTTACATGGCCAAATCAAAGAATTTCGACTATTGTAAGTTTAACTGTGGCTTTTTGATAGAGGAAAGAGAACATTTATATTTTTACTGGACATATGCAGAAAAAAACTTACCTTCCCTGCCTGGCGGCTTGATATGATACCATTGCTTGCCACTAAGCAATCAGCAAGAGTAGTTTTACCTGGGGGGGGGGGGAACAGTAAACAATTTTTTAAAATACCG
Source organism: Syngnathus leptorhynchus (assembly GCF_054491065.1). Taxonomy (NCBI): domain Eukaryota; kingdom Metazoa; phylum Chordata; class Actinopteri; order Syngnathiformes; family Syngnathidae; genus Syngnathus; species Syngnathus leptorhynchus. The sequence continues at coordinate 5,719,319 of NC_141197.1, forward strand.
TAATTAAAAGTCGCACCAGCCATAAAATGCACAATAAAGTGAAAAAAAAACATACAAGTCGCACCGGAGTATGAGTCGCACTTCTGGGGCAAATTTATTTGTCAAAATCCAATACCAAAAACAGACATGAACCAGCAACAACAGGCTAAACGATACGGTATGCTAACGTGACATATACACAAACGAGGAGCTGAGAACGGGCCTGACATAACATTCAGAGTTATTCAAGTACCGTAATTTTTCGGACTATAAATCGCTCCGGAGTATAAATCGAACCAGCCATAAAATGCACAATAAAGTGAAAAAACAAACAAACATATAAGTCGCACCGGAGTATAAGTCGCACTTTTGGGCCAAATGTATTTGTCAAAATCCAACACCAAAAACAGACATGAACCAGCAACAACAGGCTAAACGATACGGTATGCTAACGTGACATATACACAAACGAGGAGCTGAGAACGGGCCTGACGTAACATTCAGAGTTATTCAAGTATGTATTAGATAAATAACACGTTTATCAAACCATCTGTGTCACTCCAATTCATTAAATCCATGAATCGCGCTTTATGTAAACAATGCCGCGTATGCACCGCATATGCTGATGTCAGACCCGTTGTAAGTTGCATTTCTAATTATTCCACAGACCCATATAACGATATATAAAGTATATTTGAAATAACTATCATATTACAACAATATTATCAAACCATCTGTGTCACTCCAAATCATTAAATCCATCGATCTAATTCCTTGTTCTTTATGTCAACAACGCTGCGCGTGCGCTGCAGAGATCTAGTATATAACTATATTGTAACGTTCACAAAGTATCAGGAAAGACGTGGGTTTGGTAAACGGCTCTTTATTTAACAAAACAAGAGTTCAACGAGCCAACAACTACTGAACCTCCAGCCACGGAGGTGAAAGAAAGCTCCGTAGAATAGGAGCGTGCGTGCGTAAAAGCCATGTCTGAGCCCCATCCTGAATAAAATGGTCAGGAGAGCGAGCTCTGTCCTGGGCTGTCCCCTGGACTCCATAGAGGTTGTGGGTGAGAGGAGGAGGTTAGTTAAGCTGAAATCCATCATGGACAACACCTCTCACCCGTCCCATGACATTGTGCAGTCCCTGAGCAGCTCCTTCAGCAGCAGACTATTACACCCACGGTGTAGAAAGGAGAGATTCCGCCGGTCCTTCATTCCCACTGCTGTCAGACTCTACAACACGTGCGGCACCTGATCATGTGTTGGTTTCCTTCTGTTTCATCTCTACCACTACTAGTGGCACTTGTCTTTGTCCTTGTTTGTCTGTCATTTATCCGTTTTTACATTTGGCACTTGTTTCTTGTATTCTTACACCCTTGTACGCAGCTGTGACAAGAACATTTCCCCACTGTGGGATTAATAAGGTTCAATCAATCAACGTGTTGATTGATTGATTGATTGATTGATTGATTGATTGATTGATTGATTGGTTGATTGATTGACGTGTAATCAACCACGTCCTGTGGTTGATTACACAGGACGGTTCCACTATACCGAATGTTATTTTAAACGGAATGAAAGGTGTAATCTATTGACTGTACTGTATTTTCTGAAGATGTCTACTCAATATTTTAGGTTGGACGTTTATGTTACATTCAGTTACAGAACTTGTATACAAATTCTTAAGTAGACTGTGTAGAAAATCCTCAGAATAAACTCACCGTGGTCAACATGTGCCAATATGCAAAGATTTCTTATATTGGCTGGATTTTTCTGCAGTTCAATGATTCTATCCAGACTGGTATGACCCATTGCGAACCCTAAAAAATATATAACACACAATACACACAATGTTAGACGGACGATGACTCCGATAGAATATGCTCCATAGTGTCAGGCCTTGCAACACATTTGAGTTCGTTGGGTGGCAGAAAATACACATATAATTTTCTCAGTAGTTGAGTATTATGACAATCAAGGCTGTCAATGTAGCACAAAACAAACCTGAGCAAGTACGCTGTAAAAAGCAGGCGTTGTAAACTCAAGACTGCTCGTGAGCCGAGTGGATACGAGAGAAACAAGCCTTCTGAAACTTCTCTAATGGTACAAAACACCGAATGGCACGGCGCAACGTGCATTAAATCAGCTGAAGAATATGACGATACTGTAGTCTAATTCACGTGCGTATCCATCTTTACCGGGCGGAAGAAGTCCAGAATGACGGCATTCCTCTTCTTCTGTCGTATTTTCGGCAGAGTGAACGCGAGGTGGCGCAGCACAGCGCTCCCAGACAAAATGATGTATTGCTACAACGACAAAAACAAAACTGAACCACGAGCGCCTCATATCTGTGATTACAGCTCTAAATCGTGTACAAAATACTTCTTATGTCATCGGCTGGTGGTTCTCATTCACTTCAAAGAAAAAACCGTGGCACGAGTAAAAAACACGTTTTTATTTTCTGACTAACTGCAAAGAAATGAGACAAGACCCAAATGAACAAAGGAATAAAGACAAGATGACGCAAGACGCTAACTGCAGGCTTGCTGTGTTAGACCCGTTACGAAAGTACGCAACAATGCACCCACAGCGGTGCGAGTGCTTCACGCAGGTCCAGTAACTTCGTGAAGCTGGTCCAGTGTCTTTTTTTACTTAGTGTACTGTGTTGAATTGTCTTCGTTGCTCAGCTGGTATTCAAAAACACTTGGTGGGGGTGGCTGTCTCAAGGAAGGAAAACTTCAGTGACAGACGGCTGATTGGGAAAAGATTTTATTCTACCTATGTCAGAATGCAGTGCCTCATGGCCAAAGAAAGATAGTTGAGTGGCCCACCCCAAGTCTTCCAGTCCCCAAGCTTTATACCTGGCGACTCTTGACCTTATCGCTTTGCCTAACAGCTGCGGGTTGGCCCCCAGCTCCCTTGTTCGTTCTGCAGCTCCTATATGGTCACCTTTTCATTCTTTTTTGGTCATGAAGAGGGAGCAATAGCAATGTCTATATACTCTTATTAATTTATGTATTCAATCGGAACATTGACACAGCACACACAGCTTGGTAACCTATCCATTACACGAGGCAGACCTCATTAACATCATGACACAGTGATACAAAACATTCAGTAGATAAGACATTCTTATGAGGATATGTTTTTCCTTCTTTTCCCCTCTCTTCTCTTCCGTGTTCCTGCTTGCGGACATTATAAAACCTTCTGATCTGGCCCTTGACTGTCTGGTTGTGATATTGTTGAAGTTGTCAATACAATTGTTACTGTTGTCTTTATTACTGTTACATATTTTTAATAGTGCTAATTCAGATTAATTCTGAAAATGGGAGATGAATTTGATCGCAGGAAAAGATTGGCTTGATTTGAAAGCACTCCCATTGGCAGATAAGAGTGTGTGAGCTCAACTGAGTGCTGCTGTTGCAATTCAAGTGGAAAGTTTTCCGCCAAAAGAGCGCGATGAAAAACGAAAAGAAATGACTGATTGGATAAAGAACTTTCAAAGATCTGGACACTTCCCTACTGATGATAACAAAACTGATGTGTGGCATTGTTACAAAAAAACTGAAGCTAAATTGATTATCAGATTGGAAGAATTGACTGCTGTTCTTATGTGTTTGTGTCAAGAGTTGAAAAGAACAAATTAAGACTACATTTGGAACACAGACGCAAGATGAGTTAATTGAATAGAAAACTGTCCGCTAAAATGTAGCTTGAAAACAGAATGAGTTTGCAGGACTTAAAGTATGCAAAAGAGATCAACGTCACTAGGGGAATTTGATAAACAAAAGTTACTTGGGAATGAATGGCAACTAAATTTGTAGACAATCTTATCAGTTTGGTGTCCCAGTCTGTCTCTCACAGTGCCCTGGAACTCAAACCCAAGACTCCACCTGCAGCCTTGACCAACAAGATAACGGTCTCTGGCTTTGAGCATTGCAGGAACAAAGAAGGACTGTTTTTGTGCTTGGGGGGAACCAAGCACTGTTTTCCGGAGGAAAAACATCATCCTCAGAGATGAGTACAGCTATTGAGAGGTGGAGGAACTCACAAGATGAAAATTGACATTTTGGAAAATTGACTCAATCAAGAGTGTTGGACAGGTTGGCTCTGAGATAACAACTAAAGCAGAACTTGAGACAATGAGGTGCTGCGAAAGACATGTGAAACATGAAGTGTCCAACAACCGAACTGGACTCCTTGCTGAGGCGTTACCAAACTTGGTGGGGCTTGGGTCAAAGTGGATGGAAGCTTGCTTGGCACTGAGTTTGACTTAACTGAGGAGTTTTGATAATATGGGAATAATGTGTAGAATAGATTTGGATAATACAGATAGGATACTAAAACGCTAGGAAACAAGCAGTGGGATCAGATATTTTGGCTCGTCAAACTTAAAAGGAGTTGGAATTTAGCCAAGTAAAATTTTTAAATTGGGAATAAGAGATTTGGACCCAATTGAATATAGTCAAAAGGGGGCTAGGTTGCTCAATGTATCTAATCAATACAATAGTTATTAGTTAATTACACCTCTGTGGAAATTATGTTGTCAGAGAGTTGTGTCCATTAAAAGGGCTGTAAGAACTTTTGATCTTTAAATTAATTATGCATAAAAAGCGACAGTTAACAAAATAACAAAGTAAAGAGCCAGAGGAATTAGTCTGACTCTTCTTTCCTAGCTTTTTGATAAGAATAATTGATTAGGATAATTTTTGGGGGAACCATCTGATGCTGCATGCTCCCCCAAAACACAAACCCATACTTAGCCTCTCGAGTAGAAATATATATTGATAATTTTATTGAAACTTGGATTGATGTATTTATGAAAGATTTAATCGGCCAGACTGTCCAAATGGGTAAAATTATCTTTAGGATTCAATGTTTGCTTGCTCACTTACATACAAAATTTGCTTGTTGTGAGGTGAAAGTTGAGCTGTAAAGGTGAATGAATGGGCGCCCGTGTGTCTGAATGTGTAGGTGTGTGTGTGCACAATATGATTGGCCAAGATAGTTTGGAGTTGGGGTGTTGTGATCACGATAGAGGATAAAATTCCTCTCACCTGAAAGTATAGTACAGATTGGAATCCCTAGGATTTGATGATTGATCAGGGGCACCATTGACGACAAAATGGTTCAATGGGGAAGGCCCGTTTCAGTCCTATGACTAGACACGACTGTATCAGCTAGTCCAGCTACGATCAGTATGATACTGTGCAGGCACTCTTTGTTGGTCCCTTTTGATCCCTGATGACACAATTTAACACATTGTGTAAATGTGTCAAAGGGCGGAGAGTGAATGTAAATGAGTACCGTATTTTCCGGATCAAAAGGCGCACCAGATTATAAGGCGCACCTTCAATGAACGGCCCATTTTAAAACTTTGTCCATATATAAGGCGCACCGGATTATAAGGCGCATAAAATAGAAGCTATACTGCAACAAACTACGGTTGACTAGGGTTGCGATATGCATCCACTAGCCAATAACCAATGAGCCCTCTGTAAACAATGGTGTTTCTCAAATTATCCTATAAAATGATCAGAACTGACTGAAGTTCGATCTAACACCTTGGTACTGCTTACTTATGTTTCCCTTCCATATCGATCCGTAAATTTACTCGAAACATTAACAGAGCAGACGATTTTGACATGAAATAGCCTCGTGCGTATAGCCGCTATCACTTTAGCATTAGCCACCCGCAAACGCCCATGAGCCTCAGCAAAGTGTAAACAATCGCGTTTCTCAAACGAGCGCTTAAAAAATGATCGGAACTGACTAAAGTTCGATCTAACACCTTGGTACTGCTTACCTATGTTTCCCTTCCATATCGATCCGTAAATTTACTCAAAACATCAACAGAGCAGCCTATTTTGACATGAAATAGCCTCACGGGTACAACAGCTATTCAGTGACGCCCCCTGACCACGGTTGCCGTAATGCTGGTAAGCGATGCGACCTTGTAATTTACTAGTTGTACTAAAACGTACTGAGAATTTTGTCAGAGCACTGTGTACAACCAGTATGGATCAACAAATTCATAAATTGATCCATATATAAGGCGCACCGGACTACAAGGCGCACTGTCGGCTTTTGAGAAAATTGTTGGTTTTTAGGTTCGCCTTATAGTCCGGAAAATACGGTAAGTAGAATCAATTTGTAAATTGTGAGATTCAATGTTTTTTTATGTACTTGTTTTTGAAGCCTCAACAGGGCATGTAAGAATTCAATATACAATGATGGAAGGAGCAAAAGAAGCATCTCGAAAGGAAGGGAGTGAACGAGAGGCAACAACCTGGAATGGATACATTGAGTGGTAACAATTTAGGGATGATCAGGTTTAACTTTTTTTTTTTTTTAAGAACTGCAAATGGTGATGAATAATACAGCTGCAAGATAAGCAACAAATATTTAGAAGGTCATTTAATGTAGGAGATAAATAGACCAATTTCAGGGAACAGGGAATATGTTGGATAAAAGGGTGAATTGTTAATAAATTATTTTAGGCTGATTTATTTGCATAATGAATAATAAAAGAAATTGGGCAGTTGAACCATTTTGGGAAAATGATTGAATTAAATTAATTGAATTGGACATGAGACAAAGATAACTGAAAGATACACTGAATTTGAATTGGGTTCAAGCACTCCCTCCCACATTGATGTGTGTGCATATGTCTGTTAATGCCCAAACTGGGCACACCTCTTCTGAGTTGCAGAAAGGTCGCTGTTTTCCTGGACCAATTTTGACCCTTCTAGTTGCTGATCCAGATTGTGGTTTGCTGAGCAAACTACTGCGGACCCGGCTCACTCCAACTGTCTGGCTAAAAGTCCTAAGGAGAAAGTGTACGGAGCCTTGGTGGACTAGACTCTATAATGTGGTAGAGCGCGCCTCGCATGCCATCCGACTGGCCGGCAAAGGAGACACGTGGTATCATCCATCCCAGTGTGCCCCAGTGAAGGATTCCTGCAAAGATCCAGATTCGCCATCGACAGCGTCCCCACTTCCAATTGAAAAAGAGGCAGAATAGTCCTCCTCCCCTTGGTGGCCAGGTAGTCTACCCTGAGCCACTGAAGACTAAGACTGCACAGCAGACGTTTTCAAGTTCCTTCCGGACGGAGCAGAGCTGCAAAGGGGGTAAGAACTGTGCGTACCCTCCACCAGTGGGCGTGCCAAGCCCCCAACGGCTGAACTACTACGAGCAAGTGTTATCTCAGACTGATGTTATTGATAACATTTTGGTCGCCTAAGGCAAAGGGACCATGTGAGCCTTACCTGCGTTATAACATGCCGCAGGTTTTTCACTCACACACTCAATTTGAACAGGAGAATTGAGGCGAGACCTCCTCCTCCTCACGGTAGTTTCTTGCTGACATTGAAGTTTTTGATCATGTATTACTTTGTGCAACCCCCACCTCATCCTCCCTCATTCACTCTCTTAATGTTAGGTATTTGTACTCTTGCTCTCTTTATCATTTCTCCACTGATAAGGCTCAAATTGCAGCCTCCCCTCGAATTGATACAAATTTCTGCCGCACATTCTAATGATACCTGCACGGACATCGATACTCTCATGCCTACAGCCGCCACTATCGCCCCAACCCCGACATAAGCACGTGTATCATCTGTGTTCGTTTTTACATGGTTTACGGATGTTGTGTTCCTTGATTTCGCTTTGTATTCCCGACTGATTACTACTGTAATTGAGAGCCACGAGTTAGATTGACCAGTCGCCTATCAGATGATCCAATATTCCCGTGTTCATGACGCACTTTGTTAGTTTGTCCTTGTCTTTTGGTTGCCCTCTGTCGAGGTCAAAAGGGGGACTGAAGAGGGAGCAACAGCAATGTCTAAATACTCTTATTAATTTATGTATTCAATCAGAACACTGACACAGTACGCACAGCTTGGTAACTTTTCCATTACACATAAGGCAGACCTCATTAACGTCATGACACATTGATACAAAACATTCAGTAGATAACAAGACATTCTTATGAGGATATGTTTTTCTTTCTTTTCCCCTCCCTTTTTTCCCTCCCGTATTCCTGCTTGCGGACATTATAAAACCTTCTGATCTGGAGTGTGACCTTATTGTTTTCATCTGCTGAAGTGCACTGTGTACTGACTGGCCTGCTGCAGGGAAATGTTAAAGATGTCCGTGAAGACATCCATCAGCTCCTCAGCGCCCGTCCCGGGATGTTGTCCGGGCCCGCCGCCTTACGGGTGTTGACAGCAGCAAGCGCCCTCCTCACGCTAACGGCAGAGAGGCACAGGTGCTGCTCGCCCGGAGGGGAAGGGGTCTTCAGCAGGCAAGTGTCATTCTAAGCGTCGAAGCGAGCAAAAAAGCGGTTCAGTTCGTTGAGCAGAGGGACGTCGCCCTCACAGCTCTGCGGCGCGGGCTTGTAGTCCGTGATGGTCTGAATGCCTTGCCATAGGCTCCGCGCATTCCTGCTGTCTTTGAAGTGGGCGGTAATCCTGCAAGAGAAGGCCTTTTTCGCATCCTTGATGCCCGGGGACAGCTTCACCCTCCCTGGCTGATCTCACGCCCGCTACATCCCCAGCCCTGTAGGCTTTGTCTCTGGCCCTCAGCAGCCTGAGGACAGCCCCTGTCAGCCATGGCTTCCAGTTAGCCCGAGCGACGACGTACTTCGTGAGGGTCACATCATCAATGCACTTTGCGATGTACGAGGTCACAGAGTCAGCATACTCCTCAATGTCCGTCCGATCGTTGCATGTGGCCGCCCGCTTAAACATTTCCCAGTCCGTAATGCCAAAGCAGTCTCGAAGAGCATCAGAGGCCCCCTCAGGCCACACTCTAACTCGTTTGCGAACCAGCCTGGAAGTTCTCACTCTCTGTCTGTACGCGGGCGTAAGCAGAACGGTGACGTGGTCAGAAAGTCCGATGTGGGGGAGGGGGATGGCCTTGAATGCTCCTTTATGTGCAGTGTAGACCTGGTCCAGGAAGCTGTCACCACGAGTTGGAAAATTAACAAGCTGGTGAAGCTTTGGAAAGACAGACTTCAGGTCAGCATGATTAAAATCACCAGCGAAGATGATGAAACCGTCAGGGTACGGCGTCTGCTGATCACTGACACCCTGATACAGTTCACTTAGGGCCGTGATCCTGTCACCTCCAACGTAGGAAGGCGGGATGTAGACCGCGACAACCAGAATCGCAGTAAACTCCCTTGGTAGATAAAAAGGACGCCACTTAATGAACACAAACTTCGCCAGTGGCGAGCAGTGTCTGCACACAACTACAGAGTCCCGGCACCATTCGTTGCGGATGTAGACACATACCTCCTCCACGCGATTTCCCCCCTTTTTAATGGCCCGGTCCGCCCGGTAGCACGCTAGCCGTTCCAGTTGCACAGCAGAGTCCGGAATGTTGACGTTCAACCAAGTTTCAGTGAACACGAGCACACAGCAGTTACTCACTGCCCGGTTCGTGGATCTCAGCAGACGAACGTAATTCAGTTTGTTGTCCAGCGACCGAACGTTCGCCAGAAGAATGGAAGGCACGGCCGGGCGAGTTGGGAACGCCGCTAGCCTGGCCCGGACGCCTCCGCGCTTGCGCCTCCTGCCTCCTCGCACACCGCTTCCGACGCTGCCTATCCGGGGAAGGAGTAGTGGACGAGTCCGGCGTTGATTCAGGCCGGAGTAGTCCCAGTGACTTTAATGTCCCCGTATCAAAGTTCAAATGCCGCAAAACTCGCTCACGCCGATGTCGAGCAGAACCTGCCTGCTGTACTTGTAGCACGACGTGGTAGGAACAGATAAACACATAAAACTGTCTGACAAACACTCATTAATTGAACAAGACACCGCTCGGTTGGGACGGAGAGAGGCCGCTGCGTGTGCACGCGCCGCCATCTTGATCAGCAACGAAGTAAAGCTGACCCATATACACTGCTCAAAAAAATTGAACAGTTTTTTTATCAGGGTATGGCATGAATTCAATTACACTTTTCTGATAAGGTTTTGGTCAGGCACGTGGCAGAGGGGGTTGTTAATCACTTTCAGCTGCATTGGTGTTGATGGAATTAACAACAGGTACACTAGAGGGGCAACAACGAGATGGTCCCCAAAAAAGGACTGGTTTTGCAGGTGGAGGCCATTTCAAGCTCCTCCCTCTTGATCTTTTTAACTGTTTTTCCACAAGTGTTGGCTTTAGCAAGAGTCATTATACAACTGGAAGCATAAGGCGATTTCTTAACCCTCCTGAAGTTGCGCAGATTGTCCAACTCCTCCAGGATGACATCCATGCGTGCTGTTGCAAGAAGATTTGATGTGTCTCCCAGTACAATCTCCAGAGCATGGAGGAGATTCCAGGAGACAGGCAGTTACTCTAGGAGAGCTGCACAGGGCCGTAGACGGTCCTCATCCCGTCAACAGGAGCGATATCCGCTGCTTTGTGCAAGGAGGAACAGGTTGAGCACTGCCCGAGCCCTACAGAATGACCTTCAGCAGGCTACTGGTGTGAATGTTTTTGCCCAAACAGTCAGAAACAGACTTCACGAGGGTGGCCTCAGGGTACGACGTCCTGTAGTGTGCCCTATGCTCACTACTCAGCACCGTGGAGCTCGATTGGCATTTGCCATAGAACACCAGAACTGGCAAGTCCGCCACTGGCGTCCTGTGCTTTTCACAGATGAGAGCAGGTTTACCCTGAGCACCTGTGATAGATGTGAAAGGGTCTGGAGAAGCCAAGGAGAGCGCTACGCTGCCTGCAACATCATTCAGCATGACCGTTTCGGTGGTGGGTCAGTGATGGTCTGGGGAGGCATTTCCATGGACGGACGAACAGACCTCTACAGACTAGAGAACGGCAGTCTGACTGCCATTAGGTATCGAGATGAAATCCTTGCACCCATGGTCAGACCCTACGCTGGTGCAGTAGGTCCTGGGTTCCTCCTGATCCACGACATTCCCGGCCTCATGTGAAAGCAGGTAGTATCTGGAGGATGAAGGAAATGACACAATTGAATGGGCCTAACGATCACCTGCTCTAAACCCGAGAGAACACCTTTGGGACATAATGTTTCGGTCCATCAGACGCCGCCAGGTTGCTCGTTAGACTTTGCAGGAGCTCAATGATGTCCTTAGACAGATCTGGGAGGACATCCCACAAGACACCATCTGTCGTCTCATTAGGAGCATGCCGTGACGTTGTCAAGCATGCATACAAGCATGTGGCGGCTACACAAGATATTGAAAAGAGTTTTGAATTGCAGAAATTGAATTTAGGCAAAATGGACGAGCCTGCCACATCATTTTTTCACTTTGAGTTTTGGGGTGTCTATATACTGAGCCCTCTGTAGGCTGAACTTTTATTTCCACCAAAAGATGTGGCATCCTTTTGTTCCTGAGACATTAAACTGTCCATATCAGTATAGATTCCAACTTTTTTTTTTCACCATTGAAATCTGATGTGTTTTCAAAGTGTTCCTTTAATTTTTTTTGAGCAGTGTAAATAGTTACTTCGGCACAACTAGGGCAAGTGTGCGCTAAATCAACGAATCCCTGAGGTCTTAACAAAGACATCTAAAAATATTTGATATAACAAAAGCCTCAAATCACAGAAGAGAGCCATCGGTATGGCGCGGTTATTCTGACGACGTGTCTCAAATTTAAGTTGTTCAGCATGAGTGTCGTTTAACTTCAAGGGTATTGGCGTCATAAAGAGGTTATATTGATTCTTTTAGAATTAATTTAACACAGGTGGTTACCGCACGGACGAGTCCCTTCCTCCCTGGCTTATTCAACCCTTTAATGGGAAGCCAGTCGCTTAAATAAAAAGTGCAGATTTGACAATGTGCTAATGATATGGATGACTTGGCGGGTTCTGGCTTCATTATTGGCTGAGAAGTACCAGAGGTATCCTTTGAAAAAAAATGTTGCTGGCAAAACTTACTTTGTTGGAAAGTGGGCGGGATTGATTCTAGTGGGATGGACTGTTTCTGGAGCAGCTCCATCCAGTGGCTCTGCAGCGAGCGGCCTCTAACCGTTTTAGCCATGGACCGTTTTATTGTTAGACAATTTTCACGGACCGGTGCTCGATGACGTCCCTATTTCTGCAAAGAAAACTTATAAAAACCATTCTACAAAAAAAAAAGGTCAAATAATCGACTGCACATTGTTTTTAGAAGTTTTCTTCACAGAATTTGTCCGTGTTTGGACTACAATTCCATTTCCGCAAAACAGACCAAGTACAATCTTAAACCTCACCACTGTCCTTCCAGCCAATCATATAGCGTGACGTCTCAAACGTTTTAGGAAGTGTTAGACCCCCAAAGCCGAGCTGAACATCCGAGTGTGGTGTGTAAATTCAACAAAATAAAATATGACCGGCATAAAAACAATGGTATTGTGGTGCTGAAGGAAATGAGACGCAGGAGGTGTATCGCAAAATACTTGACTGAACATACACGTAAAACGAGGTACAGGGAACGGAAATGGGTTACCACATAAATACCACGTTCGCAACACACGCTTCTAGTCTCAGTTCCATGGGGGAAAACTTTAAGCGAAGACCACAGTATAATATCATAAACGTGAATCCACTGTGTATTCCTATGCAAGTTTACCTCATAACATCACGCCAAAAACACAACATGAGTATGTTCACGTCACTGAGGTGTAGAAGAGATCGTTCAGATTCAGGTAAATACAATGCAAATAATGCAAGGTATTTATTCTTTCTGGTGCAGCCTGGTACCAAATGATCCACGAACCGGTACCAGTTCACGGCCTGGGGGTTAGGGACCCCTGAACTAGATGACTGACAATATATTTGGACAAAATGTTTTATGATCAATTTAATTTTTAATCAAAAAGGTTCAGTTACATTTTTGCAGCGCTCCAAAATGCTTGTCATTGGTCTTCGTCAGATTCTTGGCATGTTTTCAGGTGGCACTCCTGGACCTCCAGTTCCTCAGCACTCACCATACCCGGGTCAATGGCAGCATACCGTGTTCCATGGAACTGATGCAAATGAATCTAAACATCAAGGAATTAGCGGCACTATGGTTATAATCAAAATTATGATGCAGAACAAAAAGCTATGAGGTTTCAGTGGAATACGTGTTTCCCGGTCACTGTCATTTTTTCATGCCTTCATTAATTTACTGGATATGAAGTGGGTATTGTGGGCTTGGTATATAATTGGCGGGAAAATGTTGTTTACGACTACATAAACATCGTTCTCACCTAGTGCAATGTCGATCTCCTTATTTATTTCTAGAAATGTGACCAAAGAAACATCCAGGGCAATAGATGAGGAAGCACATTCAAGTTATGGAGTGGCTCGGTCAGTCTCCTAACCTCAACCCAATAAAAAACATGATTTAATCACCTGAAGCTTTGTGTTTCCAAGCAGAACCCAAAAACCCAGAATGATGTAGACAATTTCTATAAGAGAGGTGTGACAAAATACCTCCTGAGCTGTACAATAAACCTGCTGGACCAACTAACTGTGCAGGACAAGGTTTGCTCCAAACTTAAGTTTTGTTTGGGTATCAGACATTTGCTTTAAGCAAAATTCACATTTTACAACTTTTATGTTCCAGATGGTTAATTTCTAATTCCTTTTCAAGTGAACAAACTGACAAATTAAGCAGGAGAGCCATTAGTCATTTTCCCCTGAAAGTGACGGGTTTCACAATTACAATTTTTGCTTTGAGAGCAGCAGTAAGTCTGTTGAAGGCCGTGGTTATAATTTGTTTGACTCCACTGATTTACAGATTTTGTCTTTCACACTGGCGGGTTGTTATCTGAAAACGACACCCACATTAAAGTTGGGTTTCCAAATAATGAGCAGTCACGATAAATTAACAAGCAACTGTTTGCAAGGCTTCATTTCGCACTGTCATACCTGTATGTAGAGGTTTACATCAGCACTTCGGCAAAGGTACGGGAAGTTTCCACCAGTTTTGAGATGAGCTCGTTTGGCATTTGGAAACAATTTATACATCTCTTCCTTTGCTTCTAAAGAGAGTGCACTCTGATCAAAAACCTAAGTGTAAAAATAAACACCATGACTTATCAGAGCTGCTGTATGAATGAATACTGTATTCATATTCACACGCATTCCCACTTACATCTATAATAGTCACAGCAACCTCTTTTATTTTATGTGGCTCCACATAAGAGTTCTGACAGTTTAGCGTTAACCTGGATGCCAGCTCTCTCTGGTTTAGGCTCTCCAGCTACAACACAGAAATTACACATTACTCACTTTCATGAAGGAACACAATATGAGCACAATATTCTTACCCTATCAACCATGAAGTCAATCGCACCGGCCATTTCTGGGTCGACTGGTCCTTTAGCAAAGTTCCCGAGAACAATCTTCTTCAACATGAAAGCTGGCATCAACCAAAAACTGAGCAAAGATAATAAAATTAATTTGTTTTATAGCATACTTACACCAAGCCATTTGATCCACACTTGACTTGGCTTAGAGTTGCCCTCCCACTCCTGTCCACCAATCACATCTAAGCAGCGTGCCTAACTTTTGCCCATTTAAATGTGCCACCACTTTATTATACACTGCTAAAAAAAAAATTAAAGAAACAGTTTTTTATCAGGGTATGGCATGAATTCAATTACACTTTTCTGAGTTTTGGTCAGGCACGTGGCAGAGGGGGTTGTTAATAACTTTCAGCTGCATTGGTGTTGATGGAATTAACAACAGGTAAACTAGAGGGGCAACAACGAGATGGTCCCCAAAACAGGACTGGTTTTGCAGGTGGAGGCTATTTCAAGCTCCTTCCTCTTGATCTTTTTTAACTGTTTTTCCACAAGTGCTGACTTTAGCAAGAGTCATTATCACAACTGGAAGCATGAGGCGATTTCTTAACCCTCCTGAAGTTACGCAGATTGTCCAACTCCTCCAGGATGACACATCCATGTGTGCTGTTGCAAGATTTGATGTGTCTCCCAGTACAATCTCCAGAGCATGGAGGAGATTCCAGGAGACAGGCAGTTACTCTAGGAGAGCTGCACAGGGCCGTAGACGGTCCTCATCCCATCAGCAGGACCGATATTCGCTGCTTTGTGCAAGGAGGAACAGGTTGAGCACTGCCCGAGCCCTACAGAATAACCTTCAGCAGGCTACTGGTGTGAATATTTTTGCCCAAACAGTCAGAAACAGACTTCACAAGGGTGGCCTCAGGGCACGACATCCTGTAGTGGGCCCTATGCTCACTACTCAGCACCGTGGAGCTCGATTGGCATTTGGCATAGAACACCAGAACTGGCAAGTCCGCCACTGGCGCCCTGTGCTTTTCACAGATGAGAGCAGGTTTACCCTGAGCACCTGTGATAGATGTGAAAGGGTCTGGAGAAGCCAAGGAGAGCGCTACGCTGCCTGCAACATCATTCAACATGACCGGTTCGGTGGTGGGTCAGTGATGGTCTGGGGAAGGCATTTCCATGGAGGGACGAACAGACCTCTACAGGCTAGAGAACGACAGTCTGACTGCCATTAGGTATCGGGATGAAATCCTTGCACCCATGGTCAGACCCTACGCTGGTGCAGTAGGTCCTGGGTTCCTCCTGATCCACAACATTCCCGGCCTCATTTGGCAAGAGTATGGAGACGAGGATCTGGAGGATGAAGGGATTGACACAATTGGATGACCCTCATCAGACGCCGCCAGGTTGCTCGTTAGACTTTGCAAGAGCTCACTGATGCCCTTAGACAGATCTGGGAGGACATCCCACAAGACACCATCTGTCGTCTCATTAGGAGCATGCCGCGACGTTGTCAAGCATGCATACAAGCATGTGAGGGCTACACAAGATATTGAAAAGAGTTTTGAATTGCAGAAATTGAATTTAGGCAAAATGGACGAGCCTGTCACATTTTTTTTTCACTTAGATTTTTTGGGTGTCTATATACTGAGCCCTCTGTAGGCTGAAAA
Organism: Syngnathus leptorhynchus; assembly: GCF_054491065.1. NCBI lineage: Eukaryota > Metazoa > Chordata > Actinopteri > Syngnathiformes > Syngnathidae > Syngnathus > Syngnathus leptorhynchus. The sequence continues at coordinate 5,735,223 of NC_141197.1, forward strand.
CTTTCATTTCCATCAAAAGATGTGGCATCCTTTTGTTCCTGAGACATTAAACTGTCCATATCAGTATAGATATCCAACTTGAAATGAGCTAAGAGAAAATAGCTTACATTTCATTTGAAGTCAACCACCTTCCCCCTGCTAACACTTATTTTTTAAATAATTTGTTCACGTACCTGTGTTAGTACAAAAATAGTAAAATATAAAGCAGGGGTCACCAACCTTTCTTAAACCGAGAGCTACTTCCTGGGTACTGATTAAGGCAAAGGGCTACCAGTTTGACACACTTCTGAAATAGCAAATTTGCTCAATTTAGCTTTCAGAATGTGTTATTATTGTCATTTCCAGTTCACATGGAAGTGTGATTTTAACAAGAATAGCAAAAATACAGTCAAACCTCGGTTTTCGACCACAATCCGTACGAGAAGCGAATCGGTCGAATTCCGAATCTTATTTTTCCCATTACAAATAATAGAAAAAAAATTTGTCCATTCCAAGACTAAAAAAAACACCTTTTTTTAAAAGCATTTTTACATTTGCGCATTTTTGTCTGATTGCGCAACTGCAGCGTTCCGCCGAACGTGCAACCGTAGCGCGTCGCCCACACCGCAACTGCACCGCGCTGGTCACATTATTGTGACAGAGCTGTCGCTGAAATTTAGAAAATATTTTTAAAGTCCTGATGTACTTTCCAGAATTTAAGTGGACCTAAGTGCACAGGGAGCTTAATTTTGTCCGATCGCGCAACTGCAGCGCACCGCCGAACGCACAATTGTAGCGCGTCGCCGACCACGTAACTGCACCACGCTGGTCGCATTATTGTGACAGAGCGGCCGCTGAAATTTAGAAAATATTTTTAAAGTCCTAACGGACTTTACAAAATTGAAGTGGACCTCAGTGCGCAGGGAGCTTAATTTGGTCCAATTGCGCAACCGCAGCGCGCTGGGCGCTCACTGTCGCATTGCTTTGTTTTTTAGGATGGCTTAACTGCTCCCACTTGCTTTCTTTGGAGGCATGATTAGGGGTTAATACAATCCTCAAAGTAACAAAAATACAATAACTACGAAGTCAGTCAGCATCCGGGCCACGCGGTCAGGTTTTCTCGGGTCCTCCCGGCTCATCTGGAGAGGTACGACCTCCGAATTTTGTTCAACAAATGAAGCCAAAAAAAACTCGAATTTTTAGTTCAAATTCCGATTTGTTTGAGAACCGGGACGTTCGGAAATCGAGGTTTGACTGTAAAATAAATAGATGTAGCTCACTGACATGCGCCGCTTTTTTGGCTAATTTTAGAACAGTCCTGCGGGCGACTCATGTGGTCCTCACGGGTGACCTGGTGCACGCGGGCACCGTGTTGGTGACCTCTAGTATAAAGTATAGTACCTGTATCAACCTGTGTTCTAGGGCTGTCACTATCAAATATTTTTTATAATCAATCAATTGAATAAAAGTTTTGTTGTATTGCAAAACACTTTTTTCCTTGATTACAGTCCATCCACCCATCCATCCATCCATCCATCCATCTTCTTCCGCTTATCCGGAGTCGGGTCGCGGGGGCAGCAGCTTTAGAAGGGCCTCCCAGACTTCCCTCTCCCCAGCCACTTCATCCAGCACATCCCGGGGGATCCCAAGGCGTTCCCAGGCCAGCCGAGAGACATAGTCTCTCCAGCGCGTCCTGGGTCGTCTCCGGGGTCTCCTACCGGTGGGACATGCCCGGAACACCTCCCCAGGGAGGCATCCAGGAGGCATCCTGAGATGCCCGAGCCACCTCATCTGGCTCCTCTCAACGTGGAGGGGCAGCGGCTCTATTCCGAGTCTCTCCCGGATGACCGAGCTTCTCACCCTATCTCTAAGGGAGAGCGAAGGAAACTCATTTCGGCCGCTTGCATCCTGGATCTCGTTCTTTCGGTCACGACCCATAGCTCGTGACCATAGGTGAGGGTAGGAGCGTAGATCGACTGGTAAATCGAGAGCTTTGCCATTTGGCTAAGCTCTCTCTTCACCACGACGGACCGGTACAGAGTCCGCATTACTGCCGACGCTGCACCGATCCGCCTGTCGATCTCGCGCTCCATCCTGCCCTCACTCGTGAACAAAACCCCAAGATACTTGAACTCCTCCACTTGGGGGAGGATCTCATCCCCGATCCGGAGAGGGCATTGCACCCTTTTCCGACCGAGGACCATGGACTCGGATTTGGAGGCGCTGACTCTCATCCCGATCGCTTCACACTCGGCTGCGAACCGCTCCAGTGAGAGCTGGAGATCACGGCCTAAAGAAGCCAACAGCACCACGTCATCTGCAAAAAGCAGTGACGCGATGCTGAGGTCCCCAAACCGGACACCCTCAACGCCTCGGCTGCACCTAGAAATTCTGTCCATAAAAATTATGAACACAATCGGTGACAAAGGGCAGCCTTGGCGAAGTCCAACCCTCACTGGGAACGAATCCGACTTACTGCCGGAAATGTGGACCAAACTCTGGCATCGGTGATACAGGGATCGAACCGCCCTTATCAGTTGGCTCGGCACCCCGTACTCCCGAAGCACCCTCCTCAGAACCTCCCGAGGGACACGGTCGAACGCCTTCTCCAAGTCCACAAAACACATGTGGACTGGTTGGGCGAACTCCCATGCACCCTCGAGGATCCTGCCGAGGGTGTAGAGCTGGTTCACTGTTCCACGGCCAGGACGAAAGCCACACTGCTCGTCCTGAATCCGAGGCTCGACCTCCCAACGGATCCTCCTCTCCAGCACCCCTGAATAGACCTTACCAGGGAGGCTGAGGAGTGTGATTCCCCTGTAATTGGAACACATCCTCCGGTCCCCCTTCATAAAGAGGGAAACCACCAACCCAGTCTGCCAATCCAGAGGCACCGTCCCCGATGTCCACGCAATGCTGTAGAGGCGTGTCAGCCATGACAGCCCCACAACATCCAGAGCCTTTAAGAACTCCGGGCGGATCTCATCCACCCCCGGGGCCCGGCCACCGAGGAGTTTTTTAACTACCTCAGTGACTTCGACCTCAGAGTCTTCAGGCCCTGCCTCCACAATCAAAGGCGTGTCGGTGGAATTGAGGAGGTCTTCGAAGTATTCCCCTCACCGACTCACGACGTCCCGAGTCGGGGTCAGCAGCACACCATCTCCACTGTAAACAGTGTTGACCGTGCACTGCTTCCCCCTCCTGAGACGCCGGATGGTGGACCAGAATTTCCTCGAAGCCGTCCGGAAGTCATTCCCCATGGCCTCGCCAAACTCCTCCCACGCCCGAGTTTTTGCCTCAGCAACCGCCGAAGCCGCGTTCCGCTTGGCCATCCGATACCCGTCAGCTGCTTCCGGAGTCCTGAAGGCCACAACGGCCCGATAGGACTTCTTCTTCAGCTTGACGGCATCCATTACCGCCAGTGTCCACCAGCGAGTTCGGGGATTGCCGCCACGACAGGCACTGACCACCTTACGGCCACAGCTCCGGTCAGCTGCCTCAACAATGGAGGCGCGGAACATGGTCCACTCAGACTCAATGTCCCCCGCCTCCTCCGGGATGTGGGAAAAGCACTGCCGGAGGTGGGAGTTGAAGCTCTTCCTAACAGGGGATTCTGCTAGACGTTCCCAGCAGACCACAGAGCGTTTGGGTCTGCCAGGTCGGACCGGCATCTTCAACCCACCACCAGGTGGTGATCAGTTGACAGCTCCGCCCCTCTCTTCACCCGAGTGTCCAAAACATGCGGCCGCAAATCCGATGACACAAAGTCGATCAACGAACTGCGGCCTAGGGTGTCCTGGTGCCAAGTGCACACATGGACACCCTTATGCTTGAACATGGTGTTCATTATAGAAAATCCGTGTCGAGCACAGAAGTCCAACAATAGAACACCGCTCGGGTTCAGATCGGGGGGGGCCGTTCCTCCCAATCACGCCCTTCCAGGTCTCGCTGTCATTCCCACGTGAGCGTTGAAGTCACCCGGTAGAACGATGGAGTCCCCAGAAGGAGCGCTCTCCAGCACTTCCTTCAGGGACTCCAAAACGGGTGGGTACTCTGAGCTGCCTTTCGGTGCATAGACACAAACAACAGTCAGGACCTGTCTCCCCACCCGAAGGCGGAGGGAGGCTACCCTCTCGCTCACCGGAGTGAACTCCAATGTGCAGGCGCCCAGCCGGGGGGGAAATAAGTATGCCAACACCTGCTCGACGCCTCTCACCATGGGCAACTCCAGAGTGGAAGAGAGTCCAGCCACTCTCGAGAGGGCTTGATTACAGTTGATTAACCAATTATTATTGTTTACATGGTGTTGTTTAGTGATGAAAACAACAACAAAACAATATTTGAGGAATATTATGTGTGAAGCATTGACCTTTTTAAACTGATTCAGGTACACATTTAGACATTGTTTTCCAAAGTAAAAGCTTATGTGCAAATGGATTATTTTGGTTGAAATCAAAACATAATAAAACTACTAAAATCAGAGAATACAATTGAGGCTGAAAGTAAAGGATATGTATAATTTTACAACAACAACAAAAAAGACTAAACTATTACTCAATTATCAAAATAGTGGTTGATTAAAGTGATCATTGATTAGTTGTGGATTAATCAATTAATTTGACATCTCTACATTGTTCTTATTTCATATATCGGCCAGATACTGTGATCCCTCATTTATCGCTGATAATGAGTTCCATGAAAGGAGAAAATCCGCGATGTGGAGTCAATTTTTTATGCTATCCGCACAAGACTTTTGTAATTATATTTGTAAACACTTTATAGTATTTTCAAACACTTTTTGAACATTTTAAAGTTAAACCGACCTTCAGAAACATTCTTTAGGGCTTCACTAAAACTCACAAAGTCACAAAAAAACTACCGTGAACTGCGCGCGCTAATCATTCTCCCACCTGTGCCCTTGTTACTGGCTGATTAGTAGCAAGGGTGGTTTGTCTGCCTTGATACACGTATCATCTTATTCAATATAATTTCCTTTATTTATTTATTTATTTATTTATTTATTTATTTATTTATTACGTTAATAAACCGTTGACGTTATTTCTAGTTTTTTTTATCTTTTATCCATTTACTTGAAAACAGGCAATTTTGAAAGAAATGAAAAGTAAATTGTGATAATACTCGAGATAAGATGATGAACACCTTCACCTACCTCTCTAGTCTGGCGATATAGGATGATAAAATATTAACCTACAAAATTTACTTCCATAAACACACCACCACCTGAGGTCTTTTTTGGTGCACATCACTGGATGTTGTGCTTTGTGTACAGGCACATCATTAGAAGCTGCAGTTGTCTTTGTAAAGCAGGGGTGTCAAACTCCAGTCCTCGGGGGCCACATTCCTACGTTTTCCAAATTTCCCTCGTTAAACACACCTGATTCAATTATCAGGCTCCTGCAGAACGTGAGGATGAACTGATGATTTGAATCAGGTGTGTTTAAGGAGGGAAACTTGAAAAACATCTCGGAATGTGGCCCTCGAGGACTGGAGTTTGAGACCCCTGTTGTAAAGTGAATGATTACTGTATCTTCCGCACCACAAGGCGCTTCAAGTTAAAAGGCGCTTCAGGTTAAAAGGCACTTCAGGTTAAAAGGCGCAGACTCAATTACGAGGGCTTTTCTGTATTATATACCGCATAATACAGCGCATGCATGCCATGACTTATAGTAAAAATAAACATTACAGGAGCAAGACGGTTCCGTTGTACTTTATTTGACTATTTAATCCTGTACTGTATTGTACTCACATTGTTAATATTAATTCACAAATCTATCATAATCCTCATTGTTAGGGTTGATAGATTAGTTTGATCCTATGATTATGTTGGAATTTAACCTGTAATAATTAACCTAACTTGTCCTGTCTTAACAAAGTAGTAGAACAAAGTGCTAAGATCCTTTGAACTGATTGACCAGCTGCAGAGGAAGCAATCAAAGTTGTTCTGTTTACACAACATCGTAAAACACCCCCTGCTCTGATTTGACCAGAGGCCAGGGGTTCACCAAACCTGTCCACTCTCCCCCTCACCCTGCTTCTCTCAATAAATATGCTTTTGCAAGAATCCAAAGTCAGACTTCGTTTGAACATCGCCGTATGCACAATGACGAACAATCTCTCCACTTGCAAGTGTCAAAGGGCATACTGTCTCCCGTGTGGTTCTTGCAAATAAATATGAGTGAGCACCACTCCAACACTCATCTTCTGTATCCAAATTAAACAGTTGGGCAAGTTCACCATTAAACATGCCAAATTCCCTCTCGTCATTGTCTCGTCATTGTCATGTTGTTCATCTGCAATGATTCTGGCTTTCCAGAAAGCTCTAATTGTGCCTTGTAAGCATGTCTCTTGTTTCTCATGTCTATGAAATCTAAGAGGGTCCTAATACTGTTTGCTTTACACAAATGATTTACAGTCCTTCGATTGTTTTTTTTCCCCCAATCTACATAAAACGTAATGCCCTCTGATGGGTTCATCGGGTCTACATATTATGCCTGTCTATTACAGAAGCCGTACAAAAAAAACATTATAAATTTTGGAATTCGGTCCACACAAAGGGCGCACCCTATTAAAAGATGCACCTTAGTTTTTTGAGAAATTTAAAGGCTTTTAAGTGCGCCTTATGGTGCGGAAAATACGATATATAAAAAGATCATAATTGAGCTTCAAGCCCAGCAGTGTGAACGTAGCCTGAGACTGCTGTGGACTTGTTTTGACGATAGAATTGTTGTGTTGTTTTTATTATTGTGCAGTGTGGCAGTGATCATGATTAATTGGCAGACGAGTGGTTGCACTTATAGAATATATGCTTTGCACAAGCATGTGCCCCAGTGTAACAGTGCTAGTCGTTATATATTGTATATTATGCAGGTATAATCAATAATGTGAAATACTGCAATTGTATGACACATCCACATTGCAAGCACTTGCTTGTGCAATCATGTCGGTCATGGTGTTCTGATTTTGACCACTCTCACAGGCCAACTTTAAATGTCATGTGGCCTCAGACAATGCACGGACTGCCGAGTGTGAGTATGCCCTTACGTTATATTATTAATAATAAAAAAAATAGGGAAAACCTGTTTGCTGTCCATGTCTGGTTAAAGATGGAGGTATCACTGAATGAATTACACAGTATCAAAGAGTGCACCCTGGGGGACTTGCAAGTGAACTCTGCAAACTTCTGGGCCAGGAAGCCACCCAAGGATGCACCAAAAAGATGAACCTTGAGCATGGCAAGACAGGAAAATCATTAGAAAAACTAAAAGGACAGGTGCACACAACAAACAAACAAATAAACAAACAAACAGTATTTTTTTCTAAATCTGTGCTTTCTAAAGTGGCTATTTATAGCAATTTACTTGGGTGTTCAATGTGACACCTGATGTGTATGCAGGCATTTCAAAGATAAACAATTATGGAAAAATAGTTCACAAATCTGTAAATATGAAAAGGGTTAATGAGAATATACACGTTAAGATGAAATACATAACAGGCAAAATATAAGTGTAAAAAAAAAAGCTTACTTTATCTAACTGCAAGTGATCGAGAAGCTTCCTAAATCCATCACAGAACTCTATGAGATCCCAGTACACTGGATACTGAAGCTGAAACAAACAAAATACTCGTACCGTCTTCAGAAATAAATAAACAAACAAACAAACAAACAAACACTACAGGGTATGTTTCGTCTCTACCGCTACTAGTGGCACTTGTCTTTGTCCATTTATCATTTTTTAAATTTGGCACTTGTATTCTTGCAGTCTTGTATGCTGCTGTGACAAGTAAATTTCCCCGCTGTGGTATGAATAAAGTTCTATCATCATCATCATCATCATCGGGCAATCTGAACCTGGTCAATCAAAAGAACAGGCTACAATTATTATTATTATTATTGATATGACTAAGAAAGAACCAGCTGTCATTCCAGGAATCATTCCAGTTCAAGCAGAGTATTGATATGTGCACCCACTGACGACTGAAAGAAAAAAAAATCCACTCCAAACATGCGCGTAGAGCGTAAGTAAGTGCTGTACTTTTCCAGGTCTTTTCCACACCAATTTCTGTTAAACTCACAGATATTACTCTGTAGCCCCAGACTGTCAAAGCCAACATCTGTTGGAAGAACACTTCTGCAGTTCCACTGACAGGCGGAAGGAACATGATAGGGCACCTGATGCTCTTCGGGCCTGCATCATACAAGGACCAGACCTTGCTGTCATCATCATCAACAATAATCTAGAAAGGGGGAAATGAGAACATGTATACAATTTAAATAATTTAAAAAAAAATCTACCATACATTACGTTTGAATGTACTATGTACATATGCTTAACATAACTATAAATGCAAAAAAACATTTTGCATCATCACTGTTGAGTAAAGAAAACGTACAATTATACCAGTAACTAGTATAGCAGAGGACATGACCCATGAATCCGGAAAGTTTGTGCGACTGAATAATGATGAAAAAGGATTTATACTCTTCTACATTAAAAGCATTTTGAAAGCATTATCCTTATAATTGCCAGTAGTATTCCAGTATCAGTACCATAAAATTGAAAATATTTCAACTTTTGTAATTTTCTGAATATAAAGTGGGGATGAGTAGAGAAGTACACATAAATCTTTGGTGACAACATTTTTTCAGACATTATGCTTTTCATAGACTGTGCTTTTTTGCCTGGGCTGGTTTGCATTCACCAACCACTAGTGCAGTAAACTTTTTTTTTTTTCAAAAAGGAGGAACATGAATCTTGACATGGTGGAGTGCCACCCAAATCACAGAAATCCGCCGCTATTCTGCATTTTTATAGCACAATAGACAAGTAACTATCTATGTTACAGCACGCATTACGTCAGTGATCACGTGCCCGCTTAAAACGTCATTGTTTTGATACTGAGCTTCTATGTTTTTTTCAGTTCAGATGGAAAAACCGATTCCAACAAGATTCATTTGTGACAGCCATAATCGCGTGACAAAATACGAAAGCCGTTTGGCCCAGAGAGAATCTCTCTTCAGCTTTAGGATGCCGCTGATGGACGCTGGATGATATTCTGTGCAACATTGCAAAACATGGCTTCGATTTTACCCTTGTTTACAATGTAGAGTGGGACCCTGGTTAAAGCAGTTAATTTCAAAACTTAAACCTTTGTGGAGTTGTTGCGAGTATTATGACTGCTTGTTTGCAACTGGCAGCTCTAGCTCTGTATGTCTGACACGTGTATGCAGACTGAACATTCACGTGAAGAAGCATTCTGGTAGGAAAGCAGGAGCGAGCGGAAGTAGTAAGAATGTGAGTAACTAGGATGGGAACGAACGAGACAATATTGAGTCGAGTGTAAGAAGCCAGAGGAAAAAAGAGTGCCAAATTAACCTGTGGCGTGTGAGAGTCTGTGTGCGTGCGTGCGTGCGTGTGTGTGTGTGTGCGATGACTGCGACCCTGTAGGCAACTCTGACATTGGAGAAACATCTCCCTTGCATTCCCTGCTCAGCCACTGCCGTGATCACAGTTTGCTTCTTACTTTGTTTCCTTATTTAAGAAAGGTTATATGGAAGTATTCATTAGTGTCTGCTTCTGGGTCTTAACACCACCAACCTCACTAATTACAGTTTGGTCAATAAATCATATATGTATTCAGAATTTGGAACACCGTATACTTACTCGTTTTAGAGGAACTGCGCTTCTGAACCAGTTATAGTCTGGAGAATCTTTGATTCCTTCCATCTGTTGAACACATTCCGAAATGGGAAAACTTAAGAACAATGAATTGCAAAAATAAAAGGAAATCGAGAACGATACTATTGTTTTGAAGCAAATCTTCCTTTGTGATCACCAAATATGATTAGCTTAATGACAAGTGGACAGTGAAAGTTACTCTACATAAAATGTTACGTTTGCACAATTTACGTTGCGCTTTTACAGCAAGAGAAACTGAAATGTCATGGTAAGGCTGGGCTATTTATACAAATTTAATTGATACTTTCATTTTGAAGTCTTTGTTTTTTAAATGTTTTAATCGAACCAAAACAATTAATGTGCAGAATGCTGCATTCCATTTACAAGTTCTTGACGCGAAAGTACCCTGAATGCACCCTGTTGCTAGCATAGCATGCGTGTAAGCACAACTGATTATCCCATTCCTAAGCATCCTTTAAGTTATTTAATGACACCTCAGTTGTACTTTACTGTAAAACTAGACACTCAACAAAAATGATTACACACATTGTGTCTATTAATATTTTTAATTTCATGGACTCTGTATCAGGCATTAACTAGAACTCTGTCTATCCATCCATCCATCTGTCCTTCCGTCCATCCGTCCACCATATATAAGTAGCAGACTTTGGAGTGCTCAATCGGCCTATCAAGCATGTTTTTTGGGATGTGGGAGGAAACCGGAGTGCCCGGAGAAAACCCACGCGGACACGGGGAGAACATGCAAACTCCACACAGGGAGGGCCGGAGGTGGAATCGAACCCGCACCCTCCTAACTGTGAGGCGGACGTGCTACCCAGTGCGCCACCGAGCCGTAACATATCAACAGTTATTCAAATAACTACATCATAAATAAGTTGACATCGTTTCTAATTTGCGGATTTCTGTTTTTTGCGGGTGGTTCTGGAACACATCTCCGGTGAGAAACGAGGGATCACTATACATACATACATACATACATACATACATACATACATACATACATACATACACACGCACACGCACACGCACACGCACACACACGCACGCGCACGCACACACACACACACACACACACACACACACACGTATTAATTTCCATCTAATATAAACATATTAGCGTATCTTTAGTACTAAGTGACAGATTTTATTGTGTTTAATAAACTAAAGGTGAAGAATGTCAGAGTGGTCCTTAGACCTAATGTATTTCTGCATGCAACCCTCTGGGGAAAAATTTGTTTTTCTGAATGCAATCCTCTGTGAAAAAAGTTTGACTAACTCCGCCTTTAATTACTAAAATGCAAACAACTGAGGAGTAAGGCATAATTGCAATGTGTATTTATTATTTACTTTATTTACATTTAATGAAATGCCGTAAAAATGAAATGTTCTGTTTTGCTAATTGTATTCGTGATGCAAGTATGTTGCCGTTAAACAATAATATAGTCGTTATTCACTGGCACGACGTTCTTTATCTAAATAATTTGGCGAGTTATACGAAAAATACTCAACTCGTGTACGTCATGTATTGGCTAGCTTACGGTATTGCAGCTATTCGCTTGTGACATGCAACAAATTACATGGGTATGAAAATACGTATGCTTGTTTACCGTTTGGTTGCGGGTGTTCGCTAATGCGTCCATCTCAGTTTAGTCGTTCGCGCCATCACATGACATGACATGAGTTTGCCAGCTTTCACCATAGCTTCCGCAAACAAGTATTTCTTCATCGACTTTGAGGTGAATGGCGGTTGGCCACCAGGATCCTGCCGCATTACCGCCACTTATCGGACTGGATTGTAAATGAGCAGATTAGCGGGGATGATCTTGTTTAAACTTTGTTTTGTAATATTTCGAAAATTTCGCTACAATATAGTAATGAACATTTGTTTGAATCATTATTTCAAGTGTGTGTTAAATACGTCGTTATATAATGGAAGGTTCTCTCAAAAGAAAGCCTGTTTTTGACATGCTTGAGAAATATTGTAATCGTGAAAATAGTGTTGGCTCGAGAGTGAACGATTCGTTCAAAAGAATGAATGTTTTCAGTGAACGAGAGTGAACGAATCAATTTAGGAAGTTCATGACTTCAACCAGTAAATGTCGGTAATGCCCATTGAAGCTGGTGCCACCTCGCCGCAAAACAAAACGAAGAAGAAAATGACGTAACTTCCCGTTCATGAACGAGTCGTGAATTGCATTTGCCGTTCACCAACGAAGGAATCTGTGAGTGAACAAATCAGTGAGTGAGTGATTCGCATTTCCAGTTCATCGTGAGAACGGATCGGTGTGGGAACGAATCCTTACTTTCCCGTTCGCGAACGAGTCAAGGGGTGAACTACCTTCCCGTGCATCAACGGATCAGTCAGTGAACGTGTTGCGTCTCCGAGCGTGAACCATGTAAGCAAGAATGTAGATTTACGATTTACTTATTGTAGGTTTTAAATAACGTGTATGCATATATATGCCTAAATATTGTTAACAAATATAGAAGACTGCAGTTTCACATTAGATTGCTGATTTGAGTTGTACTTTTATTATTATTATTATTTGTTTTGTTTTTTATTATTATTATTTTTTTTATTAAACATTTATGTTATAACTTCTCTGGTGTTTTATTCCTTTTTATATTTGCCAATCAAAACATAAAAATCAGACATTTGGTTAACTGCTTTCTATGACAACATGCATATGTGTTTTACCTTGTTATATGAGTTGGTGCCACCCAAAATAACAAATGTCGGTACAACGTTTTTTTTTCGACCTTTTATTCAAACACAAACACATTAGGTATATTAACACCATCAACTACAAGCCAACAAATACAAAATTAAAACATCAATGTCGGCGGCATAACGTGTGTCGGCTGGCAATGGCATAGCAGCAATGCTGTCTGTCACTCACTCACTCACTCACTCACTCACTCACTCACTCACTCACTCACTCACTCACTCACTCGTGAAGATCAATCAGCAGCACCAGCGAGCGGTAGATGGAGGAGGGACTTTACGAGTCATTGACGTAAATTCCCGTTCACGAACAATGGGAGTCAGCGCCACGGGACGGAAGTCATTGAAGCAGGATGGAGCACGTTTTTTCGTCACAGGTATGATGGTGGCAGCCTTGAAACATGATGGGACGATGGCCTGCTGCAGGGAAATGTTAAAGATGCCCGTAAAGACACCCTTATGCTCCTCAGCGCAGTCCTTCAGCGCACGACCTGGGATGTTGTCTGGGCCCGCCGCCTTACGGGTGTCGATAGCAGCAAGCGTCCTCCTCGTGCTATCGGCAGAGAGGCACAGGGGTTGGTCGTGTGGAGGGGAAGGGGTCTTCAGCGGGCAAGTGCTGTTCTGAGCGTCGAAACGAGCAAAGAAGCGGTTCAGATCGTTGAGCAGAGGGACGTCGCCCTCACAGCTCTGCGGCGCGGGCTTGTAGTCCGTGATGGTCTGAATGCCTTGCCATAGGCTCCGCGCATTCTTGCTGTCTTTGAAGTGGGCGGTAATCCTGCAAGAGAATGCCTTTTTTGCTTTCTTGATGCCCTGGGACAGGTTGGCCCGAGCTGTCCTCAAGCCAGCTTCATCCTCAGCCCTGTAGGCTTTGTCTCTGGCCCTCAGCAGCCTGAGGACAGCCCCTGTCAGCCAAGGATTCCAGTTCGCCCGAGTAACGATGTATTTTGTGTGGGTCACATCATCAATGCGCTTCAGGATGTAAGAGGTAACAGAGTCAGTATACTCCTCCAAGTCCGTCTGATTGTTGCAAGTGCCTGCCTGCTTAAACATTTCCGTTCTAAGTGCCCACGGCTCTGCCGGGCTTGTGCTTCCGCCCCTCGCCGGTTCTGCAGCTGGCCTCAAATGACGCAAAATCAGCCTCTCCCCCTGGTCCCCCTGATTTGGTCCCACTAGTCAGTGTACTCATCCTCTTTCCCCCCGTTTTCCAAAACACCATCAGAACGAGTATGGGGGGGACCCCTTAGGTATATGCCAGCGCAACACCAATCCGCTCCGCGCTGGTTCCCATGTCGGCTACGGATGAATAAAACCAGCCTGTCCCCCCTGGAGCTCAGGAGACACGGATTTTTTTCTAAGTGCCACCGGCTCTTCCGAGCAAAAGTGTCCGCTCCGCGCTGGTCCCCCCGTCGGCCTTGAATGACGAAAAATGCCGGTCTCCGCCCGGAGGTCATGACAAACGAATATTTTCTAAGTGCCACTGGCTCTGCGTGGCTACGGCCTCTGCCCAACGCCGGTTCCCGGGTCGAACCCGGATGACGAAAAATGTCGGTCTCCGCCTGGAGCTCACAGCCAACTTGGCGAATATTTTCTAAGTGCCACCGGCTCTGCGTGCCTACGGCGTCCGCCCAACGCCGGTTCCCGGGTCGAACCCGGATGATGAAAAATGTCGGTTTTCGCCTGGAAATCCCCACCAACTTGGCGAATATGTTTTAAGTGCCACCGGCTCTGCGTGGCTACGGCGTCTGCCCAACGCCGGTTCCCGGGTCGAACCCGAATGACGAAAAATGTCGGTCTCCGCCTGGAGCTCACAGCCAACTTGGCGAATATTTTCTAAGTGCCCACGGCTCTGCCGGGCTTGTGCGTCCGACCCGTGCCGGTTCTGCAGCCGGCCTCAAATGACGCAAAATCAGCCTCTCCCCCTGGAGCTCACAGCCAACTTGGCAAAAGTTTTCTAAGTGCCCAAGGCTCTGCCGGGCTTGTGCGTCCGACCCGCGCTGGTTCTGCAGCCGGCCTCAAATGACGCAAAATCAGCCTCTCCCCCTGGAGCTCACAGCCAACTTGGCGAAAATTTTCGAAGTGCCCACGGCTCTGCCGGGCTTGTGCGTCCGACCCGCGCCGGTTCTGCAGCCGGCCTCAAATGACGCAAATCCAGCCTCTCCCCCTGGAGCTCACAGCCAACTTGGCGAAAATTTTCTAAGTGCCCACGGCTCTGCCGGGCTTGTGCGTCCGACCCGCGCCGGTTCTCCAGCCGGCCTCAAATAACGCAAAACCAGCCTCTCCCCCTGGAGGTCACAGCCAAAGGCGAACATTTTCTAAGTGCCTACGGCTCTGCGGGGCTTGTGCGTCCGCCCCGCGCCGGTTCGGCGGTCGGCCTCAAATAGCGCAAAATCAGCCTCTCTCCCTGGAGCTCACCGCCAATTTGGCAAATTTTTTCTAAGTTCTACTCGAGGTACCAAGGGGTGGGGTACCCAGGCTAAGATGCAGTACCTTTTTTGGTCTTCAGGTGCGCCAGAGTACAATGAAATGGTCCCACTAGTCAGTGTACTCATCGACTTTCCCCCCGTTTTCCAAAACACCTCCAGAACGAGTATGGAGGAGATAGGGCTGGTCTCCCCACGGCGGTGAAAACCCCGTCCTCGACAGCCCAAGGTCGGATAGAAGACCTGGAAAGCGCCGCGGCACGCGCTGGAGGTGGGCACTTCGACAAAGTGGCAAAGTGTCACTGCGGCGAAAAAGTGGCAAAGTGTCACTGTGGCGAAAAAGTGACTAAGTGTCAACTTTCGAAAAAACGACTGTCACCTTTGGAAAAAACGACTAAGTGCCACATCTCGAAAAAATGACAAAGTGCCACATCTCGAAAAAATGACAAAGTGTCGCCTCTCTGAAAAAATGGCAAAGTGTCGCCTCTCTGAAAAAATGGCAAAGTGTTGCCTCTCTGAAAAAATGGCAAAGTGCCACCTCTGCGAAAAAATGACAAAGTGTCAACTGCGAATGTGGTGCATGAAAGGAAGTGGAGGACGGCCGCCTCCTTAAACACAGGCTGAACAGAGCGTGAGGGCAGGCTCCTTAAACACAGACCAAGTGTCGCCCTAAACACAGACCAAGTGGAGGACGGCCGCCTCCTTAAACACAGGCCGAACAGGAGCGTGAGGGCCGCTCCAGAACGAGTATGGAGGAGATAGGGCTGGTCTCCCCACGGCGGTGAAAACCCCGTCCTCGACAGCCCAAGGTCGGATAGCGGACATGGAAAGCGCCGCGGGACGCGCTGGAGGTGGGCACTTCGAAAAAGTGGCAAAGTGTCACTGTGGCGAAAAAGTGGCAAAGTGTCACTGTGGCGAAAAAGGTGCAAAGTGTCACTGTGGCGAAAAAGTGACTAAGTGCCACATCTCGAAAAAATGACAAAGTGCCACATCTCGAAAAAATGACAAAGTGCCACATCTCGAAAAAATGACAGTGTCGCCTCTCCGAAAAAATGACAAAATGCCACCTTTCCGAAAAAATGACAGAGTGCCACCTCTGCGAAAAAATGACCAAGTGTCACCTGTGAATGTGGTGCCTCCAAGGAAGTGGAGGACGGCCGCCTCCTTAAACACAGGCCGAGAGCGAATGCTCCGCATCCAAGGAAAGCTCCGTAGAGGACGGCCGCCTCCTTAAACACAGGCCGAGAGCGAACGCTCCGCATCAAAGGAAAGCTCCGTGGAGGACGGCCGCCTCCTTAAACACAGGCCGAAAAATGACAAAGTGTCAACTGCGAATGTTATACATCCAAGGATGGAGCGTGACGACCGCCTCCTTAAACACGGGCCGAAAAATGACCAAGTGTCAACTGCAAATGTTGTCCATCCAAGGAAGGAGCGTGAGGGCCGGCTCCTTAAACACAGGCCGAAAAATGACCAAGTGTCAACTGCGAATGTTGTCCATCCAAGGAAGGAGCGTGAGGGCCGGCTCCTTAAACACAGGCCGAGTTTCGCCCTGGACGTGCGCAAGCGTGCGTGCGTGCCTGGCGCGACCCTCTGGCGAAGACCTCTGCAAAGAAACGAAAGTATAGTTTGCGAATGTGGTGCATGCAAGGAAGTGGAGGACGACCGCCTCCTTAAACACAGGCCAAAAAATGACAAAGTGTCATCTGCGAATGTTGTCCATTAGAGGAAGGAGCGTAACGGCCGGCTCCTTAAACACGGGCCGAAAAATGACCAAGTGTGAACTGCGAACTTTGTCCATCCAAGGAAGGAGTGTAACGGCCGCCTCCTTAAACACGGGCCGAAAAATGACCAAGTGTCAATTGCGAACTTTGTCCATCCAAGGAAGGAGCGTAACGGCCGCCTCCTTAAACACGGGCCGAAAAACTACCGAGTGTCAACTGCGAAAGTTGTCCATCCAAGGAAGGAGCGTGAGGGTCGGCTCCTTAAACACAGACCAAGTTTCGCCCTAAACACAGACCATGTTTCGCCCTAAACACAGACCAAGTTTCGCCCCGGACGGGCCGTCTTCTCCCGGCGCCCGCCCGCGTACGCCCCCCATCCCCGGTCGCCCGTCTGCTCCCGGCGGGCCTCCGAGTACCCCCTCACCCAACTGACCGACTGGCACTCATGACCCGTCTTGGTAGGGCCCCCATCGGCCTCGGCTTGCCGACGTCGCTTGGACGGTTCCTACCTACTGCGAGTCGCACTCAGGCGCCGCGGCCGCCGCGTGAGCGTGCGTTCCCGGTGCGCGAAGACCTCTGCGAAGAAACGAAAGTATAGTTTGCGAATGTGGTGCATGCAAGCAAGTGGAGGACGGCCGCCTCCTTAAACACAGGCCGAAAAATGACCAAGTGTCAACTGCGAACTTTGTCCATCCAAGGAAGGAGCGTAACGGGCCGCCTCCTTAAACATGGGCTGAAAAATGACCGAGTGTCAACAGCGAACTTTGTCCATCCAAGGAAGGAGCGTAACGGCCGCCTCCTTAAACACGGGCCGAAAAATGACAGAGTGTCAACTGCAAACTTTGTCCATCCAAGGAAGGAGCGTGAGGGCCGGCTCCTTAAACACAGGCCGAGTTTCGCCCCGGACGGGCCGTCTTCACCCGGCTTCCGCCCGCGTACGCCCCCCATCCCCGGTCGCCCGTCTGCTCCCGGCGGGCCTCCGAGTACCCCCTCACCCAACTGACCGACTGGTACTCATGACCCGTCTTGGTAGGGCCCCCATCTGCCTCGGCTTGCCGACGTCGGGTGGACGGTTCTTACCCACTGCGGGTCGCACTCCAGCGCGGCGGCCGCCGCGTGAGCGTGCGTTCCCGGTGCGCGAATACCTCTGCGAAGAAACGAAGTATAGTTTGTGAATGTGGTGCATGCAAGCAAGTGGAGGACGGCCGCCTCCTTAAACACAGGCCGAAAAATGACCAAGTGTCAACTGCGAACTTTGTCCATCCAAGGAAGGGGCGTAACGGCCGCCTCCTTAAACACGGGCCGAAAAATGACCAAGTGTCAACTGCGAACTTTGTCCATCCAAGGAAGGAGCGTGAGGGCCGGCTCCTTAAACACAGGCCGAGTTTCGCCCCAGACGGGCCGTCTTCTCCCGGCGCCCGCCCGCGTACGCCCCCCATCCCCGGTCGCCCGTCTGCTCCCGGCGGGCCTCCGAGTACCCCCTCACCCAACCCACGGCACTCACTTCGGTTGGTCCAGCGATAGCCGGCCGGCGTCTACGCCCCGGTGCGCGGAGCCGTACGATACTGGCCCGGGGTGCTCCATGATGACTGTGGGGCATCCCACTCCCGGTAAACGAAAAAGCATGTTGAGAAGAGCCTGGTACTAAATGACTTGCATACGACCTGATTCTGGGTCAGGGTCTCGTAAGTAGCAGAGCAGCTACATCGCTGCGATCTATTGAGAGTCAGCCCTCGATCCAACCTTTTGTCGGCCGGTGTCACCTCCGGGGACCGGTCGGCATCCCCCCTCCCCGCCGGGGTAGGCTGCTACCAGGGGAGTCGTCCGACTCTGAAGAATATCCGTCGCGGCGGAAGACAGCGGTCACCTCCAGCACTTCCATACATCCAGCCACGGAGGTGGCTCTTCCACACTTCCAGCCACGGAGGTGGCTCTTCCATAGCTACAGCCACGGAGGTGGCTGGCTGGTACCTCCACCCTTGCATACTTCCAGCCACGGAGGTGGCTGGCCGGTACTTCCATACTTGCAGCCACGGCGCTGGCGAAAATTGCACTAAGTGCGAAAGCCCATTCATTTACAACGGCGTGTCCGCCAGCCGGCGACATTTCCCCATTACCGGTGGCTGCGCGGCGGGAGAGTGACAGAGCGCATCCGAGCGGCTGGAACTCTGCGCCGGCGTGGTCGAGCGGCTGGCCTCGGCACATTGGGTGGATCTTCTAGCCACGGAGGTGGCTGCACTTCCAGACTTCCATAGCTCCAGCCACGGAGGTGGCACTTCCATACCAACAGCCACGGAGGTGGCTGCACATCCATACTTCCATAGCTCCAGCCACAGAGGTGGCACTTCCAGACTTCCATAGCTCCAGCCACGGAGGTGGCACTTCCATACCACCAGCCACGGAGGTGGCTGCACATCCAGACTTCCATAGCTCCAGCCACGGAGGTGGCACTTCCAGACTTCCATAGCTCCAGCCACGGAGGTGGCACTTCCATACCACCAGCCACGGAGGTGGCTGCACATCCAGACTTCCATAGCTCCAGCCACGGAGGTGGCACTTCCAGACTTCCATAGCTCCAGCCACGGAGGTGGCACTTCCATACCACCAGCCACGGAGGTGGCTGCACATCCAGACTTCCATAGCTCCAGCCACGGAGGTGGCACTTCCACACTTCCATAGCTCCAGCCACGGAGGTGGCACTTCCATACATCCAGCCACGGAGGTGGCTCTTCCATACTTCCATACCACCAGCAACGGAGGTGGCTGCACTTCCATAGCTCCAGCCACGGAGGTGGCACTTCCATACTTCCATAGCTCCAGCCACGGAGGTGGCTGCACTTCCATAGCTCCAGCCAGGGTGGTTGCTCTTCCATACTTCAATAGCTCCAGCCACGGAGGTGGCTGGCCGGTACTTCCATACTTGCAGCCACGGCGCTGGCGAAAATTGCACTAAGTGCGAAAGCCCATTCATTTACAACGGCGTGTCCGCCAGGCGGCGACATTTCCCCGTTACCGGTGGCTGCGCGGCGGGAGATGATCTGAGCGCATCCGAGCGGCTGGAACTCTGCGCCGGCGTGGTCGATCGGCAGGCCTTGGCACTTTGGGTGGATCTTCGAGCCACGGTGGTGGCACTTCCATACTTCCAGCCACGGAGGTGGCTGGCCGGTACTTCCATAGCTCCAGCCACGGAGGTGGCACTTGAATAAATCCAGCCACGGTGGTGGCTCTTCCATACTTGCATAGCTCCAGTCACGGAGGTGGCACTTCCAGACTTCCATAGCTCCAGCCACGGAGGTGGCACTTCCATACATCCAGCCACGGTGGTGGCTCTTCCATACTTCCATAGCTCCAGCCAAGGAGGTGGCTGGCTGGTACCTCCACACTTCCATAGCTCCAGCCACGGAGGTGGCTGCACTTCCATAGCTCCGGCCACGGTGGTTGCTCTTCCATACTTCCATAGCTCCAGCCACGGAGGTGGCACTTCCACACTTCCATAGCTCCAGCCACGGAGGTGGCTGCACTTCCAGACTTCCATAGCTCCAGCCACGGAGGTGGCACTTCCATACCACCAGCCACGGAGGTGGCTGCACATCCATACTTCCATAGCTCCAGCCACGGAGGTGGCACTTCCAGACTTCCATAGCTCCAGCCACGGAGGTGGCACTTCCATACCACCAGCCACGGAGGTGGCTGCACATCCATACTTCCATAGCTCCAGCCACGGAGGTGGCACTTCCAGACTTCCATAGCTCCAGCCACGGAGGTGGCACTTCCATACCACCAGCCACGGAGGTGGCTGCACATCCAGACTTCCATAGCCCCAGCCACAGAGGTGGCACTTCCAGACTTCCATAGCTCCAGCCACGGAGGTGGCACTTCCATACCACCAGCCACGGAGGTGGCTGCACATCCAGACTTCCATAGCTCCAACCACGGAGGTGGCTGCACTTCCATAGCTCCAGCCACGGAGGTGGCACTTCCATACTTCAATAGCTCCAGCCACGGAGGTGGCACTTCCATACATCCAGCCACGGAGGTGGCTCTTCCATACTTCCATACCACCAGCCACGGAGGTGGCTGCACTTCCATAGCTCCAGCCACGGAGGTGGCACTTTCATACTTCCATAGCTCCAGCCACGGAGGTGGCTGCACTTCCATAGCTCCAGCCACGGAGGTGGCACTTCCATACTTCCATAGCTCCAGCCACGGAGGTGGCTGGCTGGTACCTCCACACTTCCATAGCTCCAGCCACGGGGGTGGCTGCACTTCCATAGCTCCAGCCACGTTGGTGGCTCTTCCATACTTCCATAGCTCCAGCCACGGAGGTGGCACTTCCACACTTCCATAGCTCCAGCCACGGAAGTGGCACTTCCATAGCTCCAGCCACGGTGGTGGCTCTTCCAGACTTCCATAGCTCCAGCCACGGAGGTGGCACTTCCACACTTCCATAGCTCCAGCCACGGAGGTGGCACTTCCATAGCTCCAGCCAGGGTGGTTGCTCTTCCATACTTCCATAGCTCCAGCCACGGTGGTGGCTCTTCCATACTTCCATAGCTCCAGCCACGGAGGTGGCACTTCCACACTTCCATAGCTCCAGCCACGGAGGTGGCACTTCCATACTTCCATAACTCCAGCCACGGAGGTGGCTGCACTTCCATAGCTCCAGCCACGGAGGTGGCACTTCCATACTTCGATAGCTCCAGCCACGGAGGTGGCTGCACTTCCATTGCTCCAGCCACGGTTGTTGCTCTTCCATACTTCCATAGCTCCAGCCACGGAGGTGGCACTTCCACACTTCCATAGCTCCAGCCACGGAGGTGGCACTTCCAGCCACGGAGGTGGCACTTGCACACTTCCAGCCACGGAGGTGGCTGGCACTTGCACACTTCCAGCCACGGAGCATGCTGGCACATCCACACTTCCAGCCACGGAGCATGCTGGCACTTGCACACTTCCAGCCACGGAGGTGGCTGGCACTTGCACACTTCCAGCCACGGAGCATGCTGGCACTTCCACACTTCCAGCCACGGAGCATGCTGGCACTTGCACACTTCCAGCCACGGAGGTGGCTGGCACTTGCACACTTCCAGCCACGGAGCATGCTGGCACTTCCACACTTCCAGCCACGGAGCATGCTGGCACTTCCACACTTCCAGCCACGGAGGTGGCTCTTTCTTCCATCCATCCATCCATCCATCCATCCATCCATCCATCCATCCATCCATCCATCCATCCATCCATCCATCCATCCATCCATCCATCCATCCATCCATCCATCCATCCATCCATCCATCCATCCATCCATCCATCCATCCATCCATCCTTGCTTGGCACTCGTTGTGGAAGGCTAAGTCGGCGTGATCTTGCCCAAAAAGTCTCTCCTCACCTCCAGCTGGAAGTGGAAAAAATCCTCCACCTGCTTGGCCGAGGTTCTGGAAGCCAGCGGCTCGCCGAATGTTGACAAAGTTTCACTGGAAGGAAAAGAAAAGAGGCGACCGAGTGCGCATTTCACCTACCGCCGATTGTCCACTAGAGGGAAGCGTTACTCTGTCACAGAATCTGCGCCGACGCACTCGGCACCCCGCGAATTTATGGTGCCGGTGCGGGTGTTCTGGGTGCAAAAAGGCCCCCCAAGTGGTAGAAAAAAATCAGACTTTGTCTTTTAGGTCGAAATTAATGCCAAGTTTTAAAATGCGCTGGCAGGGGTGGACCAGGGCCCGTTAAAAGTGCTTGGCCGGGGTTCTGGAAGCCCGGTTCGGCCTGATCTTGCCCAAAAAGCCGCTCCTGAGCTCCAGCTGGAAGTTCGGAAAAAGAACCGGGGCCCGGTGGAAATGCTTACCCGAGGTTCTGGAAGCCCGGTTCGGCCTGATCTTGCCCAAAAAGCCGCTCCTGAGCTCCAGCTGGAAGTTGGAAAAAAGAACCGGGGCCCGATAAAAAAGAACCGGGGCCCGGTAAAAATGCTTAGCCGGGGTCCTGGAAGCCTCAGCCGGCGTAATCTTGCCCGAAAAGCCGCTCCTGAGCTCCTGTTGGAAGTTCGAAAAAAGAACCGGGGCCCGGTAAAAAAGAACCGGGGCCCGGTAAAATTGCTTAGCCGCGGTCCTGGAAGCCCGGTCCGGCGTGATCTTGCCCGAAAAGCCGCTCCTGAGCTTCAGCTGGAAGTTCGAAAAAAGAACCGGGGCCCGGGAAAATTGCTTAGCCGAGGTCCTGGAAGCCCGGTCCGGCGTAATCTTGCCCGAAAAGCCGCTCCTGAGCTCCAGCTGGAAGTTCGAAAAAAGAACCGGGGCCCGGTAAAATTGCTTAGCCGGGGTCCTGAAAGCCCGGTCCGGCGTAATCTTGCCCGAAAAGCCGCTCCTGAGCTCCAGCTGGAAGTTCGAAAAAAGAACCGGGGCCCGGTAAAATTGCTTAGCCGGGGTCCTGAAAGCCCGGTCCGGCGTAATCTTGCCCGAAAAGCCTCTCCTGAGCTCCAGCTGGAAGTTCGAAAAAAGAACCGGGGCCCGGTAAAATTGCTTAGCCGAGGTCCTGGAAGCCCGGTCCGGCGTAATCTTGCCCGAAAAGCCGCTCCTGAGCTCCAGCTGGAAGTTCGAAAAAAGAACCGGGGCCGGTAAAAAAGAACCGGGGCCCGGTAAAATTGCTTAGCCAAGGTCCTGGAAGCCCGGTCCGGCGTGATCTTGCCCGAAAAGCCGCTCCTGAGCTCCAGCTGGAAGTTCGAAAAAAGAACCGGGGCCCGGTAAAAAAGAACCGGGGCCCGGTAAAATTGCTTAGTCGGGGTCCTGGAAGCCCGGTCCGGCGTGATCTTGCCCGAAAAGCCGATCCCCCTGGAGCTCACTTGGCGAAAATTTTTTAAGTGCCTACGGCTCATCCGAGCTTTGGCGTCCGCCCAGCGCCGGTTCTCCAGCCGGCCTCAAATAACGCAAAACCAGCCTCTCCCCCTGGAGGTCACAGCCAAAGGCGAAAATTTTCTACGGATGAATAAAACCAGTCTGTCCCCCCTGGAGCTCAGGAGACACGGATTTTTTTCTAAGTGCCACCGGCTCTTCCGAGCAAAAGTGTCCGCTCCGCGCTGGTTCCCCCGTTGGCCTTGAATGACGAAAAATGCCGGTCTCCGCCCGGAGCTCACGGCAAACGAAAATTTTCTAAGTGCCACCGGCTCTTCCGAGCAAAAGTGTCCGCTCCGCGCTGGTTCCCCCGTCGGCCTCGAATGACGAAAAATGCATGTCGGCGAATATTTTCTAAGTGCCCACGGCTCTGCGTGGCTACGGCGTCTGCCCAACGCCGGTTCCCGGGTCGAATCCGGATGACGAAAAATGTCGGTCTCCGCCCGAAGCTCATGACAAACGAAAATTTTCCAAGTGCCACCGGCTCTTCCGAGCAAAGGTGTCCGCTCGGCGCTGGTTCCCCCGTCGGCCTCGAATGACGAAAAATGCCGGTCTCCGCCCGAAGCTCATGACAAACGAAATTTTTTTAAGTGCCACCGGCTCTTCTGAGCAAAGGTGTCCGCTCGGCGCTGGTTCCCCCGTCGGCCTAGAATGACAAAAAATGTCGCTCTCCGCCCGGAGCTCATGACAAACAAAAATTTTCTAAGTGCCACCGGCTCTGCGTGGCTACGGCGTCTGCCCAACGCCGGTTCCCGGGTCGAACCCGGATGACGAAAAATGTTTGTCTCCGCCTGGAGCTCACAGCCAACTTGGCGAAAATTTTCTAAGTGCCCACGGCTCTGCCGGGCTTGTGCGTCCGACCCGTGCCGGTTCTGCAGCCGGCCTCAAATGACGAAAAATAACGGTTTTCGCATGGAAGTCCCCACCAACTTGGCGAAAATTTTCTAAGTGCCCACGGCTCTGCCGGGCTTGTGCGTCCGACCCGCGCCGGTTCTGCAGCCGGCCTCAACTGACGCAAAACCAGCATCTCCCCCTGGAGGTCAACGCCAACTTGGCGAACATTTTCCAAGTGCCCACGGCTCTGCCGGGCTTGTGCATCCACCCCTCGCCGGTTCTGCAGCCGGCCTCAAATGACGCAAAATCAGCCTCTCCCCCTGGTCCCCCTGGTCCCCCTGATTTGGTCCCACTAGTCAGTGTACTAATCCACTTTCCCCCCGTTTTCCAAAACACCATCAGAACGAGTATGGGGGGGACTCCTTAGGTATATGCCAGCGCAACACCAATTCGCTCCGCGCTGGTTCCCATGTCGGCTACGGATGAATAAAACCAGCCTGTCCCCTCTGGAGCTCACGAGACACGGAATTTTTTCTAAGTGCCACCGGCTCTTCCGAGCAAAAGTGTCCGCTCCGAGCTGGTTCCCCCGTCGGCCTCGAATGACGAAAAATGCCGGTCTCCGCCCGTGAGCGTTCTGATCATGTAATCTGCCAAGGTCTGTTCTTCATCTGCTTTTTGTAAATCTGCAGGGAACACAGGAAGTCTATATGGTCTCTCATGTATAATTTCAAAAGGCGTTAACCCTTCTGAATTGGGGGTGATTCTCATATAGAGTTTCACCAAGTCTAGGCACTCCGGCCAGGCTCTGCCTGTTGATTCCATGTATTTTTCCAACCTGCTTTTGATAGTAGCGTTTGCTCGTTCAACCAGGCCTGCACTGGATGGGTGCCAAGCACAGTGTTTTTTAACGTTATCCCAAGGTGTACAGCCATGTTTTGTACAACTTGGTTCACAAAGTGTGGACCATTGTCACTGTAAATGATCTGCGGGATGCCATGAACCGGTATGACGGTTTTGCAAATGGCTTTTGCCACTGTTAAGGCATCTGCTCGTTTAGATGGAACTATTTCAACCCATTTGGAAAATGTATCAATCGTCACTAGACAGTATTTGTGAGGTCCACTTTGTGTGAGTTCAATAAAATCCATGTGCATGATTTGGAATGGGTAAGACGGTTTTGGAAAGGAGCCTCTCTTAGGTCTCATGTTTCCTTGTGGATTATGTTTCACACAAACAGGACATGCTTTACAAATTTTTTTTAAGTAAGCATCTAAACCAAAGGTAGTGAATTGTTGATGTATGATGGACCTCATCCCTCCTGTCGACACATGGCAAGGCCCATGTGTCGCAATTGCTGCTGCCTTAAAAAGTGTTTAGAAGCGTGTGTGGGTCAGGCACATTAGGTGCTGCTTCATTTACTACTCGGAAATCTTGTATCATTCGCCAATCAATTTTATTGGCCTTTTGGACTGGAAAAATAGGAGTCTTGCAAGGAGAATCCAAGCACTTCCTAAAGATTCCTCCTGACAAAAGACCATTTACGACAGGGGCTATCCCATTTATTGCCTCCTGGTTTAAAGGAGATTCTCTGATCCCAGTTGGATTTGGATGTTAAGTCCTGTAACAAATGGTTCCTTTGACCAGTCAAACAAATGTTGATTAGCCAGGGAAGCGCATAAGCGCGTGCCCTTCAAAACACCCACACCACTTCCTCATAGCTTCGTTAGTAATTAGCAATCCAAAAACTCAGGAGATCATTCGTCCCTGCTCATTTGCATCTCACACACAGTCACCAAAGAGGAGTCTTGTCATCACATTGGTCTCAAGTTATCCAAGTCCTCCACACAACATTCATATACCATTCTCAACACAATCCATTTTCATAATTATTCCTAATGTTCCCGATAGAACAATTCACCAATCCAAAAAAAACTCAACACACAAAAAAACAGCTTGCGAATTAATCAGATTGTTGTTGTTTTTTTTTTTAATTAACCAACTCAATCTCTCAGATTTAACTAAAATATAGAAGTTTGTAGACTCTTACAACACAACTAATCAATTATTTTTCCAATTTTAGTTTTGCAGTGTGTGAAATCCACAATATTGCTTCATCCAATTCCAGAAAACATGTTTTCTCTGTCTTTCGAATTTGTCATCAGGATGAGACACTAATGAGCACTAGTGTAAACCAGTTTCTGCCTACAAACAGATTTCTTTCTTTTCCTCTCTTTCGTATTTTTTTAATCTATTTTTATTCTTCAAAATTGTTTCTGTTTTGCGGTGCAAATTGGATAGACCACAGTCTAACAAATTTCTTTTGTACACAGGTTTAGCCAATTTTATCAGTTTAACAAATATGCACACACGTACAGCTCTCGGTGCGAGGGGAGGGGACCTGGCATCAATAATTCGTCACAAGCTGGCCATTTCTTGCGGTCGATCATGAAGCTGATCCCACCCACGCACGCGAGGACAGCACATTCTAATTGTTCTATTTATCTTTTAGAAGCAAGTTGTATTACTTTACCACTTGATTTGCAAATTTTAACTTCAGTGTGCACACATAATTTGACCCCTTGTCATTTGTCGTTGGGCATACAATCAGCATTGTCATACGTCTTGTATGTACAGGAGTTCTAATAACCTAAAAAAAAATGTTTTAAACCAAAAGTAGGAGCATGAGAGGTCAAAGGGGAGGAAGCCCGTTATGCTGAAAATTTGGCTTTTCCTCTGCCCCTTCCTCCACCCTTTGATTGGTCTCATTTTGCATAACGACACTCTCTCGCAAAGTGTCCTCGTCTCCCACAGTACCAACAGTTGTCAGAATCTGGTGGGGGTTTTGAACCATATGGTGGCCTTGCGTCTGCGCACTGGGGCCTTATTGTGGTCTGGTCTGACAAACACTTGTGACCTCATCACTTTTTATCTTTCCATTTTTGGTCTTTTGAATTTGTTCTCTTAGCTCTTGTGAAGTTTTCAACCACACTCTAGCACATTGCAATTCTCTCTCTTTTCTTTCCTTTCTCAATCCCTTTTGTCTTCCTAGCCACACTCCTCCAAAACCTCTATCACTTCTCCCACATTTCAACTTCCCTTCTACTCCATACTTTTTCTTCCACTTTGGCATGTATCGCATACAATTAAGAAATCTACTTGCCATGTACTTCTCATCACCTTCAAGAGCTAGAGATTTACCGTTTTTATTTCCTATCTTAACTTGGTATTTTTAGATTTTTCCATTTTTTTTTCAATTTTTTGTTTTTCTTTTTTGAGGATCCTCAATGTAGGATTAAATTGACCCTTCAACAAAATTGCCTCTTAGTCAAATTATCCTACCAGTCACACACTCAACCACACAACTTAGCGCTTTTTAACTTTTAGGCCTATCTCGGATGGGTGCAAAAACCCTTCCAAACAGCTAGGAAAAAACGGACAAAAAAGAACCTACGCCCTTCTCCAATTAAGAAAAAGAATCTCTGTCTTTTTTAACCCGTTCCATCCACTGGGTCTAGAACCCCAGCTGTTTCTTAGCCTGGACAAACCAAACCGTAAACCTCATAGCTCGGACAAACCAAAGCCGTATATCTCATAGCCCGGACAAACCAAAGCCGTATATCTCATAGCCCGGACAAACCAAAGCCGTATATCTTGTGCACCTTTAACTTTTTACGCGTTTCACAACAACACAATCACACAATTTTAGGGCTTTAACTTACTTGTCCCCTGGTTCGTTGCACTGCCGGATCCCGTCAATCCACTGTTGTCCGACGAAGGCAGACCTAAGATGCTGGCCCAGCGAAGAATTTTCTTGCCAGGACTTTTCTTTACCAGGTCCTCCTAAGGGACGCTGGCTTGTCGATAATGCAGCACGTCGTCCTTCGTCGATCAGCAGTGGGTATGTTGGATCCGGGTCACGGCACCAAAATGTTAGGGATGTTCCGACTCTAACTTATTTTGCAAGAACCACACGGGAGACAGTATGCCCTTTGAACACTTGCAAGTGGAGAATTTGTTCGTTACTGTAGATACAGCAATGTCCGAACAAAGTCTGCCGTTAAAGTCATGCAAGAGAGTATTTATTGAGAGAAGAAGGGTGGGGGTGAGAGTGGCCAAGGTGGGGGTGACAATTTACATGTGTGGTGGTCACCTCAGCAAATGGTTAACCACTTCAGAGGGTCCCAGTCATTTGTTCTACGAGGTCGTGGAAATAAAACCTAGTGGAGCCTTCCAAATGACTAACTAAACAACACACCATTTGGAAAGTGGCAACAACTGAATGGTTAAACTTTTCAGAGTCAAGGAAAGGTAAAAACAAAGTTCATCATTCTAGTCTACATCCCAACATAATCATACGATCAAGATAGTTCATAAACCCTAACAGAGTTTGTGATTAAGTGCCGTCCTTTTTACCTGCCAAGGGAAATTACTGCGATTCTGCTGGTCGCGGTATACATCCCGCCTTCCAACATTGGCAGCGACAGGATCCCGGTTCTTAGTGATCTGTACCAGTCAGTGAACAACAGACGGCGCACCCTGATGGTTTCACCGTCTTCGCTGGGGATTTTAATCATGCGGACCTGAAGTCCGTTTTTCCTAAGCTTCACCAGGATGTTAATTTTCCAACACGTGGTGACAGATAATAATAATAATAATAATAATAATAATAATAAATAATAATAAATAATAATAATAATAATACAGATATTTAGTATTTGTTGCGGCACATTGTGCACCGCTGGGAATGTCCGTCAGCAGTTCTCTGTCATAATTCACACAAAACACATCTTTACTCTCAACAACTAAATTAATCATTCTAGCTAGATAACACCTAAAACGTTTTAATCAATGGGATAGGCCTGTGGTCAGTAGGTATCTTTTTAGATAGTCTAAAATAGAAATAGAAATGTGATGTTAAATGATCTAATCAAAGGGGCAGGAGTCACTACAGACTGGATTTAGATTGGTTTTGAAATTTCTAAGTTAAAATAACCCTTTCAGGCAGTGTTGGTACAACTATTTGTCAACAGGTGGCGGTATCGCGTAATTTCCAAACGGTCTTGGCAGCAAGCAACTCAGAAGAAGAAAAAGCCCCACCCCTGGCGGCTGTCAATATTACAAACTGATCACTGTTGTCATTCCAAACGCTCTCATATTGTGTTAAATCGATTTATAATCACAACCTCAGTAGTTGAATACTACCGCGTTCATATAAGAATATCATGATCTTATTTCCCACAGTTTGTGTACAATCGAAAGACTGTGTTTTTAGCATTAAGCTGATTTAGCTAACAAAGAGTGGGGTTGAAGCCTCTGCTCAGAGGTTAGTCTACTCTGCGTCTTCATCAAAATCAAAAGATGTGCTTTACATTTTTGGTGTTTGTAATGTCTAATATATGTGTATACTAAGTGAGTGGATACGGGTACAGATTTGGTTCAGCAGCATGGCTTACAGTGCCAGGACAGATTGCCCGGAGCTTCCTGACTTCACTCTGCTCAAGAGACTGGCCAGAGATCAGCTCGTCTACTTGCTGGAACAGGTAATAATTTCTGGCACGTAATCATGATCAAACATTTGCACTTCATCAGCCTATATTATTTTTTTAAAGCCTACATTATAATAGAAATTATCTGCAATGTAAATGGTTTTCCTCCATCAACAAAACAGGGTTGTGTGTTACATTAATTAAATCTTGCAGGACACCATAAAATGTATGCATACTAATCCTATTATTATGACTTTTCCGTTTTGCCTCCATTTCCGGTTTCTCTTACAATATTCAGTTTACTATTGACCTTTTAAGCGCTCCAAAGTTGGTTGCTCGTTCTGGTAATAGAGCTGTAAAATGAACATTTCAACTAATAGCATATCGACCAACTAAGAATAGGGTATTTTGAATGTGTGAAGATTACTTTTTTCTGTCTACTTTATGTTGACACTATCATTGATTGGAACTATAAAATGTAATCCCCCCCCCTCCCAGTTTTAACGCCTGTGGCTCAAACTAGTGGTTCTGATTTTTTCCCACAAATTCCCACCCCCTAAATACTTTGCCTTCCCAACCACTGCACAAGTGCTCATCAGTGACAAGGCAGAATCTTCATTCACAAACAGCACTGTATATTGGCTACTTAAAAATAACCCACTAAAATCTGCTGAGTGTCCTCAATGTAAGAAAATACAGTGCATAAACAATTATTCAATGAACACGCCCGTGACCCCCGTGGGGACAAGCACTATAGAAATCGGATGGATGGGTGGAATTAAGTGCACAAACTGTACCTAAATAGATGTTTGAAAACAAAATGCATGCAAATATTTTGTACTCAAAAGTTTAATACGACTTAAGTGTACTTAACAGAAGCACTGGAATGCATAAAAAAAATGTCCATGCATCCATTCATTCAACACTGTGCTTATTATGTTGTTTTTGTCCTACTCATGTTTATTTCTCTCAGTAAGGTTGACGGGTTTTTTTCCTCCTGAATTTGTGTTATACATGTGACTTGTGTGGAGCTTATCCATCCATCTACTTTACTGCTTGTCCCCACGGGGGTCACGGACGTGCTGGAGCCTATTCCAGCAGTCATCGGGCAGTAGGCGGGGGACACCCTGAACCGGTTGCCAGCCGATCGCAGGGCACATAGAGACAAACCATCCGCACTCGCACTCAGACCTAGAGGCAATTTGGAGCGCTCAATTGGCCTACCAAGCAAGCTTTTGGGATGCGGGAGGAAATTGGAATGCCCGTAGAAAACCCACGCGGGCACTGGGAGAATATGCAAACTCCACACAGGGAGGGCCGGAGGTGGAATCGAACCCGCAGCCTCCTAACTGGGAGGCAGACGTGCTTGTTTGGAGCTTATGATAATTAAAAAAAGTTCAATGTTCTGTTGTGAGTGATCAAATCGACTGAACTGAATGGTAAATGTTTCCTGCTGTACGCTATGTAGCCCAAGTGTAGTTGTTGAAAGATACTTTCATCATGAAGTGCCAATTTATGTCCATGTTTTTTTTTCTCATGCAGCTTCCAGGAAAGAAGGACCTTTTCATTGAGGCAGACTTGATGAGCCCGCTGGATCGTATCGCCAATGTTGCCATTCTGAAGGTGAACTTTACCCACTGTTTCAATTAAATTTGATCAAAAATGAATCTCAATTAATATTTTAAAACTTTATTCATCTCTGCTTTTGTAACAGCAACATGACGTTGACAAACTTTACAAAGTAGAGTATAAACCCATCATCAGCACATCAGATCAGTGAGTAGTATTGATCCACATGCCTTGAAAAATACTCCAGCACACTTCAACTTGAAGACGTCTGACAATGTGACTTTACTCTCTTCAGGCTTTGTTTTCTGATCCGGCCAAGAATACAAACAGTGAAGTGGATATGTGGTAAGTTTGTCCACATATTCAATATTTATTCAATTTTTAATAATTTTGGATTGAATTAATCATTCACAATTACTAGCTTTAAAAACAATAAACAGCTGTCTGACTGCTTGTTGTTTATGACAGCAATTGTTTATCTAAATATAATTTGAGATGTGTCAGAATAGCATACTGTATGTTTCAGGGAAATGACCATTAAGAATTTATAACATTATGCCGATTTCTGCCTCCAGATGTGGCCAAAACAGACAAAGCTGCCGGAAAATGTAGAAGATACAAAATTATATTTACGCCTCAGAAGGTACTTGATACATATTTTGGTTTTCAACCCAAAATAAACCTTGATTTATTTGCACTAAAGTTATGGATAATAATGTGCTGTCCATGTCTGTCTTCCAGTTTTATGCATGTGAGACAGTACTTGAGGAGCAGGGCGTCTTTGGAGGTTCGAGCTCTTGCACCTGTTCTATTTGTTGTCGCTCACCTGGGACATTAGAAATGGTGCTGTTATTTTGGCTTTTTTGATCCAGATGTGACAATGGATGAATGGGCCTTCTATCTTCTTCCTTTGGACTATGACATCATCAGTCTGGAGCTCCCAGAGTTTTTTCGGGACAACTATATGGTAAATAATACACGATATGGTTATGCTAAATATCTGTCATTTTGATTGGAACTAATTAAAAAATGATTCAGAAAAACTATTGAATGGTGTAAATGACAAATGTAAATTCAAAATGGAATATCAAAGCAACAGAACATTATGGTTTTCTGGGCCTTCTCCAACTCTCCTTCACAAAAATACACCATACTTGTATATAATGTCAGTCATGGGTAAATGAGTAAAATATTTTTTTCAAATCACACATTTATTTATTTATTTATTTATTTATTTATTTTCTTTAGCACTATTATCATTGCCCACACGCCCCTCACTGGTTACAGTATTATGTGTAAATTGTAGTACGCTCATTTGAAATCACACAGTGTGAATTGATGCTCCACAAGTCAGTCTCATTGCATAGACTTTAATTGTGCATTTGATGCATTTTCCTTCTTGTGTAAATCATACTTACATACTATGTGCGCTTCACCCAGGCTGGAGATCTGCGTTGGGTGAGGACAGCTGGCAGTGCTCTACATCTTCTTAACTCCATTTACGGACCATTTTCAAAGGTTTATGGTATTGGAAGGTGTTCAAAGGTACACTCGGACATATACTTTAACAAAAGTTTATGATGATTTGAGTTGTATGTCTTTGCTTTGATGGGCAGCTGACATTGTTTTTGATTTTTGTCTTGTATCAGATGACATATGAGTCTTGGAGAGAGCAAGAGGAAGAGGGAGACCAGAAGGCTCGGAACGCTGAAATAGGAACCGTTTTCTTAATTGATAGAGGTGAGTAGCTGTGATTCCGTTTCTCACTTAGTGTTATCAATTTGCTTTTCTAATTTTGTCAAACGTCATTATAGATGTGGACTTTGTCACCCCCATGTGCTCACAAGTGGTCTATGAAGGACTCGTGGATGATATATTCAGAATCAAATGTGGTGGGTAACAAGCTAGTCACTGTAAGCCCCACAAAATGAAAATATTACATGTAAAATTACTAAGAATATCCATCATTGCAGTTGTAGTTTTAATTTTTTTTAACACAGCAGCATGTAACTCAGACTTGTCCCCCCCACCCCCCGGCGATGTTTTCAAATGTAATCACAGACCCATTTTTCCTCCATAGGATGTGTGGAATTTGGACCTGATGTCTCTTCCACAGACAAAAGCATCAAAGTCATGCTGAATTCTCAAGATAAGGTAAGACTGGCTTTTGACGTGCAAAATGCTTTCACTCAAGCATGTATTTAACAACATTGTTTGTCTCGTAGGTCTTTAATGAAATCAGAAATGAACATTTCTCCAATGTCTTCAACTTTCTTAGTCAGAAAGCCAAGAATCTCCAGACTGCATATGATGTAAGTCAATAAAATGATGTTCTTTGCCCATAGAATGACCAAAATCTTTTGTTTTCAATTTGTTAGAAACGCAGAGGGATGGACATAAAGCAGATGAAAACATTTGTCTCAGAAGAACTTAAAGGCTTGAAGCAAGAACATCGGCTCCTGAGCCTGCGTGAGTTTTGAAGCAAAGTAATAGACTCAACTTCCTGAATTATGAACAAACTAGGTGGCTGTTGTTGATCTCACATAGACATCGCCGCAAGTGAATCAATGATGAAGAAGAAAACGAAACAGGATTTCCAGGAGCTTTTAAAGACAGAACACTGTAAGTTACTTTAAATGCTTTTTGTGTGTATGTGTCAGGATGTTGCCACACACTGATGCCATCTAATTTGTGTTCAGTAGCTATTTCATCACATTGATGCAAAATTATGGTCTTTATTATTTCTTTATTTTTCCTTACAGCTTTACTAGAAGGTTTTGAAATTCGTGAATGTATTTCTTTCATTGAGGAGCATATCAACAGGCAGGTGGGTAAACAGTCAGTATTACAGTATATACAGCATTGTGCATGTCGTTAAAAACTAACCTGCTGTGATTCTTTTCTTAAGGTCTCCAGGACTGAAAGTCTTAGACTACTTTGCCTTTTGTCTTTAACAGAAAATGGTCAGTTGTTTTTTTACATTTACGTTCAAAGTGCTTTCAAAAAATAAATCATAAGCCTATTATATCTCACTGAGCAGCAAAGGTTTGCCCACCTTGCATCTTTTTACTTTCCAGGGTTTCCTGTTGAAAAACTGTTTGCAACCATTAAAAACATTTAGGAATGTCTGGCAAACGCCTTTCCAATTGTTTGCAACATTCAATTGCAAACAGTTGTTAAAAATGTCTTTGCGACAGGAAAAACTGTTTGCAACTGCTTGCAATCTTTTAGACTGACAAAATATAGACATTCGCTACGCGTGCTAACACCTCAGTGAGATACAGGCTTTATTTTATTGTACTTTACCATAATTTGTTTATCATGCAGGACTCCTGCCAAAAGACTACCGGTCTTTAAAAGCACAGTATTTGCAGGTGAGATTTCCCATCTTCTGCCATTACTGGCTTTTCATTTTTGTCATAATATAGCATAGCATAGGTACCATGACTAAAACAATTCCAAAAAACAACTTTTGCTGCTTCAATGGCAGCTGAAGTGAAATATTTGAATCAGGGACCACCATTATAACCAAGAAGCAACTCGGGGACCACTGCTTTGGCGGAATATTATTTTATTCTTCACCAAAGCAAAATAACTATCGAACTATTGAATAAAAACACCAAACATTTATTTTTTTGTTCCCCCCTCCCCAATACCTTAGTATTGGGGGGAAAAAGATACAGGCTACTTATGTGCATTAGTTTGTCTATTTTGGCAATCTCAGCTACTTTTGACATAATTTGAATGGGTAGATGGTTCACAAAATTAGCTGGATAGTGAATCAAGTCTAAATAATGAATCTATTTTATTTTTTCAAAATGTTACAATTATTTTCCAGTTCTAATTTTGTGGACCACATGCAATACCGCCACAGACCACTTGAGGGCCGCAGACCACCAGTGGACACTCCCTGCTCTAGTTGTATATTTTAAGACTACATAGCTGCATCTCAATATGTTAAATGCAGCTGAAATGAAACAAAGCTATGGCAACTGTATCTCAATATGTTAAATACAGTTGCCATAGCTTTGTTTCATTTATTTGAGTAGTTAAATTCAAAAAGTGGAAACCTCAATTACATACATTAATCAAACCAATTTGCAAAAACATTTTTAGAAAGGAAAAATTCCTGCCTAAGGTTTTATGACATAATGTTTCTTATTTGATGTTCAGGTTTCTCTGAAATGATGACATATTGGCTGTTCTTAGCCCTAAACAATATTCATTAAAAATAGAAACAAAATGATTAATAATTTTGCTCTGTGTAGTACATCTAAATAAATGACATTTATCGG
Source organism: Syngnathus leptorhynchus (assembly GCF_054491065.1). Classification (NCBI taxonomy): domain Eukaryota; kingdom Metazoa; phylum Chordata; class Actinopteri; order Syngnathiformes; family Syngnathidae; genus Syngnathus; species Syngnathus leptorhynchus. The sequence continues at coordinate 5,770,849 of NC_141197.1, forward strand.
TTTCCCTTTTCCAATCAAACTATTGAAATAAATTTAGGCTGAGTGCTAAGAGAAAAAGTTCCTTCAATTAGCATTTGCAGCAAAATTGAAAAAGCGAAAATCATAATTGTATCCCATCAAATGGCTATATAGACATTAGTCATTAAAACAGTAATCTCAATCTGGGAAAATGTTTTCCTTCATCAGTGTTAATGTATTGCCCACAGTCTTGCAAGTAGCAGTTAAATTTTGTGTTGTGAAGTCATCTCTTCTCTGCTTGGCCTTTGTTAGAGTTATGGAGTGGACCACCTGCTCACATTTGCAAACCTCAAGCAGTCGGGGCTGCTGGTTGAGCAACAGCAAGGTGAAACACTGGCTGTTATGGAGAGCAAAGTGGGGAAACTGGTCAACGATAAGACAGCAGGCAAGTTTTCTGTTGCAAGATTCAGTCTGACATGACAACTGTGGTGAGTTCTTTTATTTTGCTTATTTTTTTTCTCTTCTTTTTCTAGGGAAGCTAACAGATGCATTTTCATCCTTGGCAAAGAAAAGCAATTTCAGGGCCTTAAGCAGAAAACTTAATTTGGTATAACATCAAGTTTCATTTGACGTTCATCATATTCAATGATATCATGTTGCTTTTCTTTGGTCATGACCCTGCATGTATACTTTGTTGTTTTACACAAAGGTGCCCAAGTCAGATGACGAGTATGACCTGCATGTCCCGAGGGACATGGCTTACATCTTCAGTGGCGCCTATATCCCACTGAGCTGCAAGCTCATAGAGCAGGTAAAAAAAAGCAGGATTTCTCTTTTTTTTAATTTTTTTTAATTTTCTCATGATTATACAACTGCATCAAAGTTGATTAAACCAATTTTATGCATAATTCACAGGTGTTAGAGCGAGATGGTTGGACTGGGCTTGAAGAAGTTACCAGGTTGCTAAATGGAAATGAGTTTGCTGTCACAGGTAAGAAAGATATTGAACAGATTTTATGAAGCTGCGTTTGTCGTCAATTTTTTAAGTTGTGTGCTATTCATGGCTATTTATTTTGAAGTGAATTCCCTAAGAATAATATACCTTGAATGTACATATACATGACATATTTTCAGACAATATTATACATGTAATTAATATGGGCATCATAATATTGTCTTATAAAAAAAAGTCATTGCATGAGTTTGACTGTTGCACATTATATTTATTGCCATACAAATACAATAAAGTAACATCAGAGGTTCCTGATACTTTATAGTCATCTGTAATTCTTGAATTTTTCTACAATGCTGATCTTCTCTTCCTTAGCGTATGTAGTCATCTGAATATATAAATTGTGATAATCAGAGATGGGCATTGCGTTTTCGGGACAGAATGGTTTGTCCGTCCAAAATTTTGTGGACGGCATTCATTTTGCAGACGGAGGATGAGACGTTTTTAATAAAACGACAGTGGTTCTGTTTCCGCTTTCTCTCGCTCGTGTAATCCGTATGTTCAGACCAAATACGAATGTTAAAAAGAAGAAATTTGGTTTCTTCATGAAGAAGGTGACAAAAGGAGACTCAAGTGAAGTAAAGGGAATTTTCTAAAATCCTATTTATAACAGCTAAACAATGCCAGAAACAAAAGTGACTCCACCCAAATCTTGTAATATATTGTCAACTGGTTAGGGTTATTGATTGGACAAAAAAAAAAAATTGATAGGCTGCACAAAATGCCAAGTCAAGTTTATTTGTATAGCCCTAAATCACAAGCAGTCTCAAAGGGCTTCACATAGACAATCAATTGACAATAATTCTCAAAGCATCCCCTGATCTTAGGCTCCCAAAAGGGCAAGGAAAAACTCAAAAACCCCTACCAGGGGAAAAATGAGAAACCTTGAGAAGGGACCACAGATGGAAGGATCCCCCTTTCAGGATCACCAGGCTGCAATGGATGCAAAGAGGGCACATAAAATACATCATATGGAAATCAAAAAGTGGATGCCCAGGCCAAAGCCAAGAGCTGTCGGAGGTGCCTTCGATTGTCCTGGCAGTGTCCTCCAGGAGGGTATTCCACTGCAGTTCCCTCATGCTGAATTGGTCCACGAGAATCTAGATAGCCATCGTCAGCATGGGTGTCACCTAACCACCTCCCCAGCCGGGGAGGGGTGGGGGGAGTGGGGTCGGGGAGAGGTTAATTAAAGGCCACATCATAGAAATACGTCTTTAAACGTGTCTTAAATGTTTCTACTGAGGTAGCAGTTCTAATATCCATTGGCAGGGCATTCCAGAGCTCTGGAGCCCGAATGGAAAATGCTCTAGCCCCTGCAGACATTTTCTCGGCCCTCGGTGTCACTAAAAAACTAGCGTTTTGCGAACGAAGGTTACGAGACGGAACATAAGGAACAACTAAGTCGACGAGATATGAAGGCGCTAAGCCATGCAATGATTTATAGGTTAACAGAAGAACTTTGAAGTCACATCTTAAATGGACCGGGAGCCAATGTAAATTGGCTAATATTGGGGTAATGTGATCAAATTTTCTTGTCCGTGAGAGCAGCCTTGCAGCAGCATTTTGTACTAGCCACATTGCCCAATTGGCTTGAGATATTGTACTAAATTTTCATGTGTCAATCTGGCTCTTGCCAGATCAGTAATATAGGCTCTTTTCAATGACGAGGACGAGTGGGGACGTAAGGGTGATTTTTTTTTTAATGAATAAGAACGGAGGGACAGTGATGACGGAAGGGTGCTCGGGTCGAGGACGGAGGGCGGTCCCGCAAAACGTTAATGTGCCCATCTCTGGTGATAATATCGCTTCTGTGATGTACTTACCTTCCATCACAGGCTTAATAAAAGTCTCTATCAGTTGGAGTGCCAGTGAATGCACCATGGTTTTGAATGGGCTTGTCCTAAAAGTTTTCTGTCTTGTGTCAGGCAAAAATGGAGCAAAAAATGAGGCACAACGCATCGTTGTCGTCATGTTCCTTGGGGGCTGCACCTACTCTGAGATTTCAGCTTTACGTTTTCTTGGTAGAGAAAGAGGTAAACAATTTAATGTCGAATAAATTTTAAACGACTCCCGTGAATTTCTTGTTGCACCACCTTTTTGCTGCTGTTGAATTTTGTTGTCTTTGAAAGATGATTATTGATCATTTAAAATATAATCTTGAAACTTGATCCTGTTAACAGAAATAGAGCTTATTCTGCAACAGGCTCGACATCTAATCTTAACACACGATTATTATCAGGGGCGCAGATGGGATTTTGGAACTGGGGAGATGTGGACCATGTCCATTCAGTACATAAAATTCTGACAGAAGTAAAAATTCCCCCATCTTTGGTGGAATTAAACACATCAGTTAGTTGCAGCATATGCTATGCGGGCTACCTGCCCGTCCCTATGGAAGAGGTACATTCGTCCTCTGTTTTACTGGCTGCTTGTTTTTTGTCACCTTACGTGGCGAAGGTTGAAGGGGACTGATCGTGAACCTACTGTGCGAGAGACACCCCCCGCCCCCCCGTGTCATCTGCGCCCATGATTATGTAAGAACTAAGAAGTAGATTGGTTTATAAATTTGGCGAAAATAATAGAATAGCTAATAATTTTTAGAAATAGCTCAGAAAGCCTCCTGGCAATTTCTGCTTAATAAATTCTTACTGTGATGTGCAATAGGCACTAACACAATTTAATACTGATTCCTTTTTTGTATACAGGATATAAATTTATTGTGGTAACGACTGCCATTACAAGCAGTTCAAGACTGTTGGAGGCCTTGCTGGGCAACAGATGATGATGCCTGTCAGGAGAACACGATGGACCTCACAAACATTATTGTCACTTGACAACCAACTCTGATAGTTGCTCACTTATCAGAGATGGGCTGACAAGAATTGATTTAAGATGTGCAACATCAAATAAATGCTTTTTTATCTACGGTTGTTTTATCATATTGTCATATATGTCTATCTGTGTTTTTGTCACAGTAAAATATGACTGTTGAAAAGTTCATTTATTCATCTTCCAAACCGCTTTTTCTTATGAGGGTCACTGGAGCCTGCTGTCTTAGGGTGGTGGGGGTCGGGGGGGGGGACGCCCTGAACTGCTCGCCAGCCAACAAGCACCCATTTATACTCACCACACTCACACCTACGAACAATATGTAGTGCTCAATCAGCCTACTATGCATGTATTTGGAATGTGGGAGGATACCAACACAGGCATGTTGAGAACATGTAAACTTCATACAGGAAGGCTGGAGCTAGAATTGAACACACAACCTCTGCACAGTGAGGCTCATGTGCTAATATTTTAAAAGTAAAATCTCATTATTGTATCCACAATGACGGAAAATTCCTTAACTTTGTCCAAACTTAGTGGGACAAAAAGTATATTAATTGACATACAATTGTGTGTGTTTTATTTGAGGTTCCGGGTCAAAAATGACTGGTCATTAAAAATGTGTTGGTGGTAAACAACAAGTACAATGAATTTATTCTATGTTTTACGATTATTTTTGCCGCCTCTTACTTTTTGAGGATTTGCACACATTTTGTTGTGTGGTAGTACTATGTCTTACCAATACATCTCATAAGTGAAGTTCTTGATGTAGTATTTGATGGTTACCGCACTGATGAGGAGACCAAATGGCAATAAAAGATGGAGTAGATGAAGAAGAGTCCGAAATTTAGGATGACACTGAAGATAATCCAGACCGAGAAATAATTGATGAGAAGGAATCCGGTGATAAAAAGATCTACATTGATGTCACTGAATTTTTTTAAGCACGAAATGAGCACAACATAAACTACATTCTAATGCTTGTTTAATTATTGACACAATCGCAATCCTCAAAAATATTTTTGTGTGCTTGTTTGAAATCCAGATTAAGTGGAAATATTGGGGTGGGCGGTGCAACGCGTAAAGTGGCTGCGAAACTCAATCTGCGCGTCATTGCTGAGCAAGCCAATCGGGGAGCAGAACTCCGCACGGTGCGTGTTTTGAAAGACGGGGACAAACGGACGATTGAAGGCGAGTCCCAGAGTTGTTCAGTATTTTCCTTTCTTTGAAGCATTTTCATCTCTTTTATTTGAACGGGGGCAGTCGCAACGCTGTTAACAATGAGAAAAAGGTATGGGTTTTAATTTGATATTTTTGTACTGGTATCGAACAAGCCGTAACATGATTATAAAATACTTTGAACGGATTCGGGCCAATGCACGGAACACAGCATTTGATTGAAAACCCCTTTTCCGTGGTTTAAAGCAATTGTAGGTAGTCTTTGTAACTAAATGCTGTCATTTTTGCAGTGAGGTATTAGCAGCGGAGTCTGTGTCATGCCTCACCAAAGCCTTGGTCTACCTGAAGGACATTTGGGAGGAGATTGGCATACCAGAAGACCAAAGACTGCAGAGAACTAATGCTGTCAAGAAACACATTGAGGTGAGTCACATTACAGCTTATGGAAACTGCACTCGTGTACGACTTTGAATATTATTCAAGGTGCAATCATCATGTACACTCGCTTAAAACTTCAAGTGCACCTGCAATATTCTAATTGGACGAGTAGATTCGTGTCGGTGCCTACACCACACAATATTTCTTTTTGAACGACGATTTGAGATTTTATAATTATTTTAGCTGGAATTTAAAAGTTCGAACTGCACCAATGTTTCTTTTTAGAATTCTATACTCTTGACTGTGGTCGTGCGATAGATTTCCAGACCAGACTGTTTGAGTATTGTCTTTTTGCAATACTGCATAAACTGAGTATGGTGTCTGACATAAGATGACAATTGATTGATGTTTGCACTCAACCCTATTAACTTCTACCACTTTCGGGTAAGTGCAGTGGTCATAATTTCAAGGTGTTCAAAGCCAAGAAATAGACGGGTTTCGAGCCAGCTTTTCAAAATGGATAGTAAGAGTGCTTGTCTAGAATAGGGTGAACTCCCTTATTGGAGTTCCTCACTATTTTTTATTTTAATTTTAATTCTGCTGCTATGTTTGCAATACAGTATACATTTTGTCATACTATTGAAATTTAATCTTTAGCAAATAATCAGTTGTTTTGATTTTTAATTCGGTAAACTAAGTGATCATTCTGTCCTCCAGGACTTACTCAAGATGATGATCAAAGAAGAAGAATCCCTGAGGAACAGAGTTATAAGCAGCATTCAGAACTGCAAAACTGAAGTGGAGAAGCTCTGTCTTGAACTTCAGATTCCAATGTGTCAAGTCAGTGTCAACTGTCAATGTCTTAAAAATGTTTACTAATACATACTGTGTTACAGTCAGCAAATTGTCCATACCAAACTGATTACATCGCTATGTAATATTTCACTCCAGGCAGCTTGTAGTACAGTACAGCACGAACCTTAAGCTCAAACACAATCCATTCCAAGAAGCTGGACCCTAATTTAGATTTTTTTAGAAAATAATCGCAACTCACTGATAGCATAACCTGCCTGACTTTAGTTTCTATTTACTGACATTGTATATGTTATATGTGCATATTCAGAGTGTGGGACCTGAGAGTCTTCTTTGTGCCTGAAGTCAGTGACCCTGAACAGTATAAGATGAAGATTGCAGACTCACAGTGCTAAGTTAGTTTTGTTTCAGGTTCTATGTAGGTGTGTGTGGTTTAGTCTGAAAAAGCAAATTTCTCAAAAAAAGTAAACTAACGATAATTTGGCGAAACTTCACATTTTGTACAACGAATATGTTCTTTGAATTTCTTTGTGTTGATTCAGGATCAAGTTGGTCTTAGCATGCTCCTTCAGGAGAAGACCCTTCGTACACGATTCGAGGACCTGTTAAAGGAGAAGACTCGCCGCATGCAACAGCTGAAGGCTCTGCTTGAGCAGGACCAGGAGCTTTGTGACATCCTGTGCTCCATTCCATTTGATATCTCCCCACATTCTGTTCCCTCAATGGACCAACTGGAGAGCTTTCAACAACATATTACTAACCAGAATGCAGAGAAGGTAGGTGTTCTGTTTCATCATTTCCTGAAATCTTTAATTAAAGAGCACGCACACACAGACCTGACAGACCTACTCAGCTTGACAGAGTATCTTCTGTATCGTGAGACAAGTCACGTAATGCTTGAAGAAAACGACGAGAATGAGAATTAAATGAATACACTCACCGAATCAAATGTCATTTCTTCAATGGTTTCCCCTTTCCTCTATGGACAGACAAACCGGTATGCTGAGTTTGTGGGCCTTAAGAAGCAGATCATCTTGTGCATGAACGATCTGGATCACATTCCAGAGACCAGCTTTGAGAAGGATGTTGTCTGCGAGGATGAGGACACTTTTTGCCTGTCTCGTGATAATATTACCTCACTCAAACTGCTTCTTTGTCAGGTGAGATGGGTTTTCCTGGTCTCCTTTACACGTGCTCATGACTGAGCCGGAAAATGCAAATCCAATTCCTTCATCAAATTCAAAACACCTTACCTTACTTCAATTGAATTGTGTCAAAAACAACAACAACAACAACTGATTACTGTTGTGTATTGTGTGGCATTACTACTACACTGCCACACAGAGCCCCTATGAATTTTTTCGACTGTTTTATGCCTTGTATAGGCAGGTCTCCATCGCGTTTAGTTTGAATATTGCGCAATCCTTTGCAAATGAGCTCTCCCTGAATGCTGTCCAACCTGTTAATAATGAGCTGCCGCCACCCTGTCTGCATTGCAAATTGATGCGGACAATTCACTAAGCCCTTTCAGACAGAATTCACCAAAGGGAGAGCTTGCCCTGTCCAAACTCCTCGTTCACACATCTGTTGCCAGTTGCAACTTGAATGCCGTCAGATATTTAGGCTCTTGGTGACCTCAGCGCTGACACACTGGCAGTGTCTCGCCACTAATACTGTCACAGGGGTTGTGAAAACCTTCCTACCGTTATACACCGGACGGGGAGCTGAGGAAAAGTTTGTGAGAATGCCTGCTTTTAGATGGGCCTCAATAACTTCAAAACAGATTGGAATTTAGTAGCTACTCACAACAACCTGAGCGATGGCTGATGTAACGGATGGGTTGCAGCTGGAGCAGCACAAGGCAGAGAACGAGGCAGCGTGTGAGGCTCTTCGGGAGAAGATCCAGAAGTTGTGGGACAGATTGCAGGTCTCCCAGGAGGAGAGACAAGCTTTCGATGAACACATGGTCATGTCCAAGAAGCGCAACCTAAAGGCGGTAAAATGGCATTCTTACGCTCCATTTATATTTTTGTTGTCTGATTGTAATACTGTATTAGTTTTTTTTAATGCATTTGTTTCCCATTTCAGTTGCAAGTGGAGATAAATCATCTGGAAGAACTAAAACTACATAACATTCACAGAGTCACAGATGTCATCCGCTCTGAGATCGCTGTGTTTTGGGAGAAGTGCTTCTTAAGTAATGAGCAACGGCAGTCGTTTTCTCCATATTTTAGTGGTAAGTTGACTTTTTCCCAGTCAGTAAAAAATATTGGTGTTTGGTACAAGTTGTTCTTTGTTGTTGTTTTTTGTGCTAAATGTAAAACTTAATACATTAGAGGATTTCTCTGAGGAGCTTCTGAGTGTGCATGATGCTGAGATTCAGCGTTTGAAGAAGTATTACGAGGATCACAAAGAGCTTTTTGATGGTGTTCACCAGTGGGAAGAAAGCTGGAGACTCTTCCTGGAGTTAGAAGTGAGTCTTGAATGTTGAAAAATCAGAGATTTTTTATTTGTATTTTAAAACTGTTGCTTTGCTCTTAACCACTCTAGTTCATTTCAGTTTAAAAATCGTTTTATTTCACTCAAAAGTTCTAGAAACACAATGGTTGCAAGGCATTTACATAAAAAGTTGAATTTTCATTTCAGAAAAAAGCATCAGATCCATCGAGATTTACAAACAGAGGTGGGAATCTGCTCAAAGAGGAGAAACGGAGGGCTGAATTGCATAAAATGCTGCCAAAGGTAAGAACTACCAGTGCTAAAATTTTGAACACTTGATAATAATAATAAACCAAATTTGTTTTATTAAGTTGGAAAAGAAACTCAAAGCCCAGATTGATGCATGGGAAAGTGAGCAGGGCAGTGAGTTTTTGGTCAATGGCCAAAAGTTTCTTCAGTATGTGGAGGAACAGTGGGAGCTGCATCTCGCAGAGAAGGAAAGAGAAAAACTAGAAAGGGTAAGCATGTTAACTATATACAAAATCTGATTTGCTTCTGCATGATTTGACATTCTTCTTTTCAAATTTGGAACAGCAACTGAAGAAGAGCAAGCAGACTGAGGAGGATATGTTGTATGGAACAGCCGTACAAACCACCAAGCGCAGAATGCTGGGGCACCTTAAACCTTACAAATCACGAGGGATGGTAAAAAAAACAGAATATGTTTTCCTCCAATGCTTCTGTTGTGGTATTAGCTTAGTGGCCTTTTTTTTTTTTTTTTTTTTAAATCAGTAATGTTTTTTTGCTTCTCATTCTCAGAATGCCACGTCCAGTACTTCTATGGCTACACCCAACAGCACGATGCGTTCTGCCTTTAGTGGAACTGTCTGTCGTTCACCGGTGGCACGGCCACGGCCAAGGACGCCTTTAACTCCTAACAAGGTTGGTGGAAAGCATTGAGATTAAAAAAAAAAAAAAAAAAAAAAACTGCAGGTGCTGGAAAACTAAATCTGGTCACACTGCACCTCAGTTCTTTTTTTGCCCAAATGCAACCTGTATCTGATATTTAGTTACAGTAACCCCTCGGCACGTTGCGCTTCACCTATAGCGGATTCCATATTAAATTTATGAGTGACTGGAAAACTGCATTTAAATACATGCTAATAGTGCCAGGTGTAGCTCGAAGCAATGTGCGTCACTGCGGAAGTGCGCGTCAGCCAGCTGTGCGCGAAGTTAAAGCACCGGCGTGCAAAAGGAGTTGCGACAGTGGCAATGAGCGCTGATAGTGCTCTGAGCAATGTGCGTCACTGCGGACGTGTCTGAGTTCAAGCTTAGGAGGCGGTGTCCGGCCACACGCAAGGGAAGAAGCACCAATCGGTGCACGAGGAGTCGGGACACATGACAATCTTGTGTGTTTATTTTATTTACTGTAAAGGTACAATACACAGAACAGTGTGGGAATGGTTATTAAGGAAAAGGTTTATGTAGTGTTAAAGTATTGGGGAGGGTTTACAAAACTTTAGTATTGTGTACTGGACCACAATGCAACAGGAGATTAATGCGTAATTGCGAGTCAATTTGGTTTGGCTGGGCATGATCTCATGTTAGTGAAATGCAGGGGCGTCCAAACTTTCTGTAAGGAGGGCCAGATTTGATAAAGTGAAAATCAATATTCGGGGGCCAGTATTTTTTTTCGGACATTTTTTAAGTACAAAAATTTTGATTCAGATTTTTTTTATTTTTTTTTTATTATAAATCCAAAATGGGCCACTTTCATATGTAGTCCTTGATCGGATATGTATCAAATTTTTCTCAATGTGAGCGTAGTCTGAGCGGCCAGGTCATTCTCCGATTTGTTCGTCACCATACGCTCCGCGCACACAGGCGCACAGACCGCTTGGGAGGGAGAGTGACTGCCGTGAAGCTGCAGTTATTTTGAGAAACAGTATTGGCAATAATTGAATCGCGCTCAAAACATGAAGCATAAAGTGTGGAAAATATGTTGTAGAACATGATTCAAATCACAGTCTCTACGTCTGAAATTGATGTATTTTTTGGCTATGAGGCACCAATTGGATTTGTTTTTACTTCCTTTGGGAATTATGCGATATTGACAGTGTTAAATAGACTGGCATTGTTGAAAAGAGTCTAAAATACAATTTCCTAAAAATGTCAGTGGTTTTTATTTTCTAAAATTAAACTAGAATGCAGAATTCAGTGGTGTGTGTGTGGTAGTGTTTCAGTGATTGAGGTTTAATCCTGACATGCAATATGTCCCAAATGGCTTCTGTTATGTGACTGACTGGTGAATGTGTCTCTTCCAGGGTCCTGCACAAAAGATGGGTGGTAAACCTCCCCATCCACTTGTGAAGTACTGTAACAAAGAGAATGACACCCATTTAAGGGGAACCCCTGTAGGTGGTGCGTTGGTGGCCTCCCCTCATCGGCAGTGTGACATCAGCCTTAACTCTGTTGCCAGCACGTATTCGGAGTTTGTGGTAATTGACCGTTGTCTTAATTTATTTTTTTCCCCTAACTCTATCGTCATTCCTTGAGTGACTCCAACAAATCCCTTTGTGTATGTACATCTCATGTCTGTCAATTAAAGCATGCTCTTTTGTCTGAAAAATATCCTTCATCTGGCATGCTGTAGTAATACCATGTCTTGAAAAACGACACAGTTCTTACACTGTACTGAATGATATTGTTAAAATACAGTGTTGTAAGTGTATAGATTGTCTGAAGCTTTTTTAACATTCTCAACTGTCAGTGTAAAAACAATGCAGTAGTTCACTTAACTACAACAATCAGACATTAAAGAAAAAAGTCCTAACTTAATTAACCGTAATACACTGTGATGACATCTCAGATTGTCCAGTATGCCAGATTGTGGCTGAGTGATATCAGTGACTCAGTGAAAACAGCGTGAAGGAGGATATTGATTTATTTGTGTATTCGCATTTTGAGGTCAAGAAACTTTGCAAAGGTTGTCTCTCATGGCTTGGTTCAAATGCTCCAACAGGCCATCAAAATGTTTCTTGCCTAAAGTACACCTAGAAGCAGTCTTTATGCCGCTGTAGCTCACGGAAGAATGAAAACTCCCCCAGATCCTGCAGTGGCGACAAATCCATTTTGCTAAGTTGCTGCCAACTTTACGTTCAGACCAGCAGGAAAAGACAAGAGGCTTGTATGGTTAGGGTCTCGTTTAGTCACTTAGCAACCAGCACCATACAGTATACTGTATTTCAAGATTGTTGTGCCACTGTCATGCCATTGAGTGCCCTGCCTCCAAACCAAGTGCAATGTGTAAAATGTCTCTCAAGTATGCAGTTACTATAAAGGGTTAGTTTTTAATGCTTGAACTATGAGTCCACTTTAACGTACCCTCCAGTGTTTATTATTCTATCTAACTTTGTTTCGTGATGTGTGGCAATAAATGCTGCCTCCAGATTAACTCATCAGTCAGCCAGCAAATACATAGACTTTTTTTTCACACAGAGAAAGAGAATATTTTAAGATCACACTGTACATTCATTGCAACAGAAAAAGGGGCATGATTTTTGTTTTTGTTTGATTCATGTTTCTTTCTTGGTCCTAAATATTGTCCTGCTTTGCCTTTTTGACAGCGAGACTTGTCCAAGACTTCTAACCCAAAGATCCAGCAGCACATCCTGAACTCTACCATCACCAAACTTTGACCTCTCACCTCTGGACATGATACCTCCACTATAAATACGCAATTATGTTTTACTTTGATGAACTCCACCAGTGTTTAGTGCTTTTTCCGTTATAAGTTCGACCTTACAATTTTAAAATTGTTGTTGTTTTTTATTTTATTTTTTTAACTTTATACACATTTCTCAATATATTGTGGCACTATTTCATTAAGTGAAGTTAATGTGGTTAATTAGTAGCCCTGCTATCATACGTGTTTGCCTAGTCTGTCACTGTCAACAGAGAAACATAAGTTATACTAACGCTACCTTGTCTTTTTACTTTTGGTGTTATTTTCTTTTACAAACTGAAGTTTAAGTAATGAACTTTGTGAAATTGTGCAATGTAAAGGTTACAAATCAAATGTATAAATATTTGCACCTTTTTGTAAAAATGTCCCCAATTCATTCTGGAGTTGTACACACTGTTCCATTTGAATTTTTCCCAATTGTTTGCAATCTATGAATGAATGTGTGTACATGTATTAATTTTGTTACCTACTCTTTTGTTTCTTTTCTTAATGTTGTTTTTTGTACAAGCTGAATAGCCTATTAAAATGTAAATATGTCCCATAACAGTGCTTTTACAAAAGACAGAATAGTTAAAATGACCTGTAAACCATTGTCAAAATATAAAAGATGTGTCTCACTTTGTATACATGGACAAACAGTATTTCACGTCATTCGTTCGTATTCCAAACAGCTTATGCTCACAAGGGTTGTGGGTGTACTGGGGCTTATCCCACCAGTCTTTTGGCAGTAGGTGGGGTCACCGCCAGTCACACTCACAGTTACGGCCAATTTGAAGTGGTCAACCGGCCAACCATGCATGGCTTTGGAATGTGGGAGGAAACCTTAGTACCCAGAGGAAATCCACGCAGGCATAGGGAGAACATGCAAACTCCACACAGGATGGCCGGAATCGAACCCTGCATCTCTGAAATGTGAGGTGGATGTAGTGTAAATAAATTACAGAACAAATAACAATAGAAAACTTCCTCGTGTATGACTATTTATGTTCTCTCTGCTACTTTTTTTTTTTTTAATCAGGAACAAAAGTGGGACTTGAGTGCACTTAACTGTACAAGCCTCTGGGGGTGTTCACGGGCATTATTTGAGCTCCATGATTTATAAAATAGCTTTTATAATTTAGCGTTGTCAGCAACCAAATGCATGAGCAAAAACAAATTATTTTTAGTGACATGATCTTTCCGCCATTTCTTTGTAGTTAAATTTGGTGTCAACTTGTCAAGCGTTCTTATCTGACCTAATTACTTTCTAAATAATGTTAAAGCCATTGCGACTTAAACACTAATGATAACCAGGTTTAAAACGTCACACCACTTCAAAATCTTTATTTTGCAGGGGCTACCCGGAAGTTCAACTACAACCGGAACAACAAGGTGGGGGCGGGCCACTGTCCCATCATTAATGCACCACTCAAATGTGTCTAGTCGTGTGTGCTACCGAAATACACCGGGTTGAAGAAAATCACGTTCAGACCGAGTAATTTAATCATGTCTGGAGTTTTAGCAAGACTGTTCTTTTACCCTTCACTCGCCTACAATGTCATCATGGAGAAAGTCTCTTCACGGAGGTGGTTTGACCGTGTGGATGAAACGGTCCTGCTTGGAGCACTGCCCTTCAGATCCATGACCAAACAGGTACGGCTTTTCTTTTACTGTAAAGTAATTAATCCTCTATTTTTCCTGGAACTGAACCTCACCTGATACCTGAATTTATTACCCCCAACCCCCACCCCACCCTTTTCCCCCCTTTGGTTTACTCTTTTTAATGAGTGTTACACATACATAGACAGATAGACAGACAAACATATAGATATGTGGAAATAATTCCATACTGCATCCTGTTGAGGCAAACCTAGTAAATACAAAATACTGAACACGATGTTGGCCTTTTGAAACTCTAGCGATTTATGTTTCTCACAGACCCCAGTAACAGCCATCAGATTATCGAAAATGCCTACTTAATACCTTTATATTTAGTAAAAAGAAATAATGTATGTATTTTTATTCAAATATTGGCTGTAAGGGCAAGTATTTAGTCTACAAGAGTCTGTACGGTTTTAGTGTATATGCATACATTTAGAGGTTATCCCAAATTTACAACAGTAGAAATATCTTTCTGAAAAATTGAATTTTCTTTGTCTTTCAGTTGGTGGACTCTGAAAACGTCCGAGGAGTTATAACAATGAATGAGAACTATGAGACCAAATACTTTTGTAACTCCGCGGAGGTGAGTTCATCAAAAAGTCTTATTTGTTAGTTGAAGAAACACAAGTGGCACTCAAAAGGACTGTGTTTATCTTGGAGCATGTCAGAGGTTGACACAAGGGCTGTTCTGCCTGAATGCAAAGTTTAACAATCTCTGTGTTTACTTTGTGAATTGTGAACCAGAAAGCAGGTTATGTGAAAACTCTCAGTAAATTAACCCTTAAATGAGGGCAACTTTGAGTTATCCATTCCAGAAAGAAAGGTAAGTTAAATTCTGGGTCAGTTACTGCGGTAACTTACTCTGTGAACATAACCTGCTCACTGGCAGGTTTACTACAAGAGACCCAGAGTTTCTACCAGTCTCCTCCCAGAAATGGATTGGCCCTTCATTCAAAATACAGTCGACATCGAAGCTATAATAATTCGAAACGCTTTACATCGCGAGAGAATCTTCCGACCCAGAGACTTCTTTCTCACCTGTATCGTAACAGCTAAACACTGAACAGCAAGTCACCGTTTTTTGACGCCGTTCGTCTATTCAAACACTCAGCACGGAGGCCAAGGCCTTGTCCAAAAGTTCCTTAGTGTAGAGTCATTACACAGAATGTAAAATATTTCATCCCATTAGCAGCATAGAATATGTAGTTTCACTTTTTGAAATAAGTGATGGCAAAATATTGAACCTTTCCATGATGTAAATGTTTACTTGTGTGGCAGGAGTGGCAGGCTGCTGGGGTGGAGCAACTGAGGCTGAGCACGGTGGATCTTATTGGCGTTCCCACTTTAGAGAATCTGCACCGAGGAGTCGAGTTTGCTTTGAGACACAGAGAGAAGGGAAACAGCGTTTATGTTCACTGCAAGGCCGGACGTTCCCGCAGCGCCACACTAGCTGCTGCATACCTCATAAGGGTCAGTTCAGAATTTCTTATGAATCTGAGAAAACATGAAGTTTACATGCTTTCATCTTTTTCTTTTTGCATTTTTGTTTACAAATTGAAGATTTTTAAGGTAATACATGTTTCTGCTCAAATCTAAAAAAAAAAGGGGTAATAGGGACACTCAAAAACAAATAGTCTGTGCCCCCACCAGTATGCATGACTATGACTAAACACAGGAATAATGGTGAGGAATTGTTCTCTTTTTCTCAGTTTTTAATTTGATTATTTTGTGCTTATGGCCTCTATATTTGGATACAAACAATCATCATCATCATCATGGAGACTACCTACATGTTTCAATTTGTAAACAAGTATGGGTTATGCGTGTGTCTTGAAAACACAACTTTGATGTAAACCGCCCTCTTCAGGATTTCATTAAAAAGATAACGTGAACTTTTGAAACCTTGTTGAAGACCACAGGCAGCAGACTAGCATCTTACCAACAACTACTGTTGAAAGTATGGTAGTCAAATAGCGACATTTCATTTCCAAAACTCAGGGCGTATGACGGACCAAAAATATTATTTCTATTCCTCTATCTATTCTTGAAGTCTAATTGTTTTTTTTCTGTTAGCTGTTTGATTTTGATTGCTTTGTTTGCTGACAGCTCCACAGTTGGACCCCAGAGGAAGCATGTCTGAAATTGGCGTCTATCCGGCCCCACATTATGGTGCATACGGCCCAGTTGGAGATGCTGAGGAAATACCATCTGCAGGTGTGTGCGCCTTCCCAACAGAGGTGAAGCACCAACTGCTGGACAGATTGAATCGGCCACACTTAATATTGCTCTCTTGGTGTTGGTCACCTCTTGGTACCGTTTTGTACACTCCTTGGCAAGAGATCAGAGTTATTTTGAACTTTTTATTTTTATTTTAAATCACCATTTTCAAAGTTTTACTAGATTGGTCATATTTTTAGTCGTTAATCCAATACTGTACAGCAAAAGAATGAACATGTATTGAAAGATTCTTATCCTGATGGTTTTTGCTTTGCAGTCTGAAAAATATATTTTGTTTTGAGTCGTGCAGTAATTCAAGTTATTAAATGGGACATCAATCATATATACCTTTCAAAATGTCTCGAGTGAAGTCAAAAGGGATTTCCTTTAATATTTTATACACAACAGTTTTACGCACAACAGTGCATTTTTTTTATGTTTTCACATTTCCTATTGTTTAGTTTGTAATTTGAAATATTGCCATTGTTTCTTGAATAAAATATTGAAATGCTGCCTAATTGTGTTCATTTAACTGCAGTAGTGTGATCAGATACATTAGTATGCTTTTAATGTATCTGATAATGTAATATATCTGATAATGTATATTTAATGTAGCCTTTCACATGACTCAGTAGAAGTAGCTGTTAATTTAAAAAAAATTTGGTGACTACGTGTGGACAAGACAATAAAAAGTCGAGCTATTGAGCGCAAAGGGACTTAAATGTGACCACAGATATTTGAGGCCGATGAAGATTCTATGACTAAATTGGTGTATGTGATGACTGAACGCAATTTGCCTTTAATATAAGTGTTTGGTCAACTTTGCTTGTGTGTGTGTGTTGTATTTTATTTTATTTTTTTATACCACAGTAATTTGGGACTTGCTCGTTCATCACCCAGTCCACTAGGTAGCGATAGAGGTTAAACTCTCAAGAGAAGAGCGACCACTGAGTCAACATGGCTGCGTCTCTGTTTCGCTTTGTCCGTGGAGGTCTCGGACGCAGTTACAACCGTAAGTTAACAGTAAACAATGATGGGCTCTTGAAGGCGAAACGCCACTAAAAGATTTTGGTTTGCTTGTGCTATTGGTAAATTTTACAGTCAAGTATTACTCCCACATGTCACGAGATTTGACCTTCGAGCTAGCTAATGCTAGCAACCCAGCTTCATATGGTTTTCGTCTGCGCACTGCATGTTGACTTAACATGACGCGTTAAGTCATCGGTCTTAGGTTAAATTTTGAATTCGTTTATGATTATGTTGTGCCGTTAGTGTTAGGTCGCTCCTTTGTTACCGAGAACATTCCTATTCAATTGTAGTAAACACAGGAGACTGTTTTTAATTGGCCGGATGTCAAAGTTCACTGCGTCTTGCTGGTGCTACAGTCTAGGAGAATAATGTGTACGGTACACGTATTTACTTTGCCTTCTAATGTGTCCAGTTGCAAGGTCTTCATGTCTCCTGCAGCAGAGTAGATTGCAGAGTTCCACTGCTGAGACAAAACGTAAGTACTGCTGGAACGCACTGCTTTTGACAGCACGTTAGGATATCACTTAACACGCTGAAAGTGTGATTTTGAGATAGGCATCAGTTTGTGGTTGTCCCAGCATATAACATTTGGAGATTGTTAATGCTGTCATATAGCAGAAGAAGGCCGGGGCAGTATTCATCTCGCTTCAGTAGAAACAGAACTTGGTTCTAAACAGATGACTGCAGCGTATTATTTGGGGTTATGCAATTAGTTATATAATACAAACAATGTAAATATTCTTTCAAATTATGCATTTAAAGCAGACCTATTTGACATATTCCGTTAGTGTTTAATTAAAAGAGCAAGTTCTGTCTGGGAAGTTGGAGGACAATGTGTGAACTCTTATGATTATTTTTCAACTTCTATGCATTTTCTCCGCAGCCACTGTGCGGCCTAAGGATGCAGTCACTCATAACCAGCTGACAGCGTTTGGGGAGTATGTGGCTGAGATAATGCCCAAATACGTTCAGCAGGTTCAGGTCTGTTCAATGCAACAGTAAATGCACTCTGATCCAAGAGCATGGTTATGTGGGACAATACTGTTTGGAGACCATATAGGCAAATGTAATGAGACATCGATGAAGTCTTTGTGTTTTACACATATGGCCTTCACACATGCTGGCTTCACAATCCTGCCCTTAGTTGAGACAGATAATGAAAATCCTCCCATAAACTGACATGTCAAGTCAAATCTATTTATATAGCACCTAATGAAAGAAATGTCTCAAAGGGCTTCACATGCCCACAATTATTAACGACATCCCTGACCTCCAGAAGGGCAAGGAAAAACTCCAAAAACCTTGACCGGAGAAAGATTAGAACCCTTAAGAGGGGATCGCAGATAGGACCAGGCTGAAACAATGAGTGGCGAGTGGGCAACATTTAGCTCTCAACGTAATATGAAACGATATGGAATAAAGAAGTGTAGAAGTCTATTTAATCAGACAAAGCGCTCCAGGAAGACGCCGTCGGTCATCATGGCAGCGCCAGCGATGAACTGGTCCACTTCAGAGCGTCCTGGACAGCAACTTTTAGTTCAGTCATCAGCTCACCCCTTCTCCAAGCTGCGGAGGAGAGGGCAGCAGATAAAGTAGAAGCCATAGTAAAATTGCAGTTTAACTGATTGCAAGCGTGTATAAATAAGTATTTAATCTTTTCTTGAATATTTCTACTGCACTCGTGGCTTTGATGTCAGTGGGCAGGGCATTCCAGAGCCTGAATAAATAGTGCTCTCGAACGTCTTTTTGACTCTCAGATAAAAACAGCTGTTCAATTGTACGACTGAACAGCCCAGTTTTAAAATCTGCTTGAGATGAAAACAATTTTACGGGAGTGTTCTGATTGTGAAAGTGTGTGTTTAGGTGACGTCTTATAATGAGCTGGAGGTGATGATCCATCCTGATGGCGTGATCCCCGTGCTGACATTCCTGAAGGACCACACCAACGCTCAGTTCAGAAACATGATCGACCTAACAGCTGTCGACGTTCCTACAAGGCAGAACCGCTTTGAGGTATGGCGATTTTTATTTTGCGTAAAGAAGAACCATTTTTTCAAACACATATCTCATAATGTTAGTGATACACTCTCATGCAATTATTGCAAGGAGTAGGACTGAGCAGTAATTCAATATCAATGCATATTGCTTGACAATTGTTTGCTTTGACAATTGTCAATACAAATTGCACTTAAAATATCAGGAAGCAAACCCCCCCCCCTCCCAATCTGCACACTGTAGGCAGTATGACCTTCGATTTGTGCCACAACTAGAAGAAAACATTTATTTGTGTTGTGTTTTTTTTCAGATTGTGTACAATTTTCTGTCACTACGTTACAACTCTCGTATTCGAGTTAAAACATACACGGATGAACTCACGCCAGTGGATTCTGCTGTTCCCGTCTTCTTAGCTTCCAACTGGTATGAGCGGGAGGTGAGTCAAAAACTACTCAATGCCAATTCCAAACGTACTCATCACCGATTTACCAAACTGCACATTTGTGGTTGTCACGTGAAGGTTTGGGACATGTATGGTGTATTTTTTGCCAACCACCCGGACCTGCGACGCATTCTTACCGACTACGGCTTTGAGGGGCATCCTTTCAGGAAAGACTTCCCTCTATCAGGATATGTTGAGGTGACTTGCACCTAACCCAACCACTCTTCCTTTTAATACAATGGAATCACCAAGGACTCAGAGGAAATAATGTGAAGTAAAATCGTTGCCATCATAAAAAATTTGCACGCAAGAGAGAAACAAAATGGTTTTGTTTAAAATAATTTTTTGAAGAATTTCAATTTGCATTCTTTATAAGCAGTGGGAGATTGCATAAAATTACAGCCATCACAGCTGTAATATTAAAAACTAAAATATAGCTACTTCAGCCTCAAAGATCTAGCAGTATAATAGAGAGGACAAAGAGATTTTTTCTTCACAATTGTCTAATAACTGAACCTATCCTTCTGCCAGGTGCGTTACGACGACGAACTGAAGCGTGTAGTAGCGGAGCCGGTGGAGCTCGCACAGGAGTTTAGAAAGTTTGACCTGAACACACCATGGGAGGTGTTTCCCGCTCATCGAGAGGCCAAGGAGGCTCCGCCCACACTGGAAGCTGGAGCTGAGGCTCCTGAGAAGAAGTGATGAACCCACCACCCCCTTTAGTGTATACAAAAAAAGAGTTTCTGACTCTTGTCAAAGCAACAGAAATATTTATGTAAATAAAAGTCCTGATACAGAAGAAATAATGCTGTGCTATTTACACGCCACAACAATGTGACCCATTGTGGTTGAAGATTCACAAGGTATCATTTCAAAAAATGTTTGAGTTTGTGATATTTCCGCCCCAAATACCCTCCTTGAGTCATTTCTTTTCTCATCAGCCCACAAGTTAAAATGTTTTGTTTAAATTGCCTTAGTGAATGTGTTGTTAGCTAATTTGTAGTGATCATATCTTGGGAATAAATCTCAAATTCCTTGCGTCTAATGTAATTTCACAAATATTTACATAGATGGACAGAGCAACCATTAAGCTGAAGATAGGTCCTTCTATATTACATTGAATGCACAAACTTGAACCATTTAAAGGTTTAATGCATAACCAAATGCATAAAATATAGGATTGTATAAAAGTTTCTTGTATTAGTTGAATTCAAAATTTGTTGCATAAAACACAAAGGAAACAAGAAGAATAAGTTTCAGAGTCCATTTCCAACCATATGTATATATTTAGAAAACAAGAGTTGCAAAACTCCACGCCAAAATGCCGTTGGGGATGATCTGTATAAGATCAGAACAATGGAATGAAAAACTTGAACAATGCCAGTTTATACTACATGATCGCTAATACGCTTCTTATACTGTCAATCAAAAAGAGATTTCGCCTCAGGTCATCCATCATGCAGAAGCTGAGCAGGCCCAGTCCACTGTCCTGAAGACCCCCTGAGACACCGAGCGTCCAATGGAGCCCATAATTTTTCCAATGAGTGTCCAGTTTTGCGCAGTGAAATAACCCACTCCATGTTTCCTCATCGAGGCAGTAGATGCTTAGCATCCAAATGTTCAATAAAGCACTTGTTGAGGTGAATGAGAAATTGCCACAAATTTGTAGCTTCTCGGCCCTATGTGGAAAAAGTAGAATATTTAGAAATGTGTCTAATAAGCTGATATTATACAATGGAATAGTTCAATTACAGTTGAAACAGCCCACCTGATTTTTTTTTTATCAGCTAGTCGGGAGATTATAAAAGAAAAAGTATCATTGTTTCTATTCAGCTTTCTTGTTGAGTCGACGCCGCAGCAGATACGCAAACACAGCACTATTTACAATAAACTGAAGAAATCCTATAGAGAAAATGCCATAGTTCACATAGAGAAAGCCACCGATGGTTGGTCCAACTGTACGAAGTAGAGCCTGAACTGATGCACACAGTCCCAGCATTGTGCCTGGAAAAGGAAGCAGAAGAGGTATCACCTTGCAGAAATAACACAATTGAGCAGGATCTCACCTGTGTCAGATGAAGGTACACTCTTGGTGAGTAAACTGTCTGTGATGACATTAAACACACTGAGAGAAAACATCATGGGAACCACAGTCAGGCAGAAATGGAACACATTCTGCATGTACGCCTGCAGGAAGAAGACATTTTCAGAGGGCATTTATTTGAAGGATACATTTAGGCTGCACTTTTAGTCCGAGGTACAAGATGTGCCTCAAATGAAAACAAAGTAATTTGTCTTTTTCACTGTGTGACTGTGTATTCAACAAAAGAAGATTTAAAGCAAAACAGGACGAGTACATCCTGAGACAACCTTTGATGTCAGCAGACCAGTTCAACATGGTACATTATGTGATGTGCCATCTTTTTTTCAATGTGTGAGTACTGTGTGTACCTGAGCCAAGCCAACAAAAGCGGAAATTCCGATAGAGAGAAGTAGCAGTGAACGCTCATTGTATCTTGCTGTAAGACGCCCGATCACTCCTCCCTGAATCACCTGAACAAATGTTTGGGATTTAATGACACCGCGAAATAGTCAGTGCAGTAAAATAATATTAATTCTACATTCAAAACATTTGTATATTTTTTTTTATTGACTCACCATCTGGGCTATTCCAAAATATGCCATTATATATCCATTTTGCTCAGGGGTCAACTCAAAAAATTCCAATGCAATTATGGAGAACATCACTTGGAAAATGCCTTAACAAAGACAACCACAAATTGTCACTGAAATGTTTTTGTGTTTACAATTTTGCTAGAAATAAAAAAAATCATCACCTGATGGTAAACCTGTCACAATCTTCACAAGAAAGGTTGCCGTCACGCCTGGAAACTTCATGAGTCTCGTGATCTCGCCGAGGCTGAATATGCACTTCCCTTTGGTCTCAGCTTCATTGGATTCAAAGCATATGATAAATATGAGAGAAATAACTGACAGTGATGAGAGACATTACCATGACTGACGATGCTCAAACATTTCATAAGTCACCTGACGAACTCTGACAAGGTAGTGAGTGTGTGAGTGTGAAGTGTGTCTTACAATCTGTTTTGGTTGCTGGACTTTGAACTTTAGTGCTTTGAGGTATAAAGCTGAATACCAGCAGCAAACTTAATGCGCTGCCTACGGCACCACTATATGCAGCAAATCTCTCCCTGGGAAATATGAGGAAAACTTAGCGTTAGCCGAACAACATAAAAATGCCCACATCTGCTAAAAAAAAAAAAAAAAAACCATTCAAAATCAAATGTAATCACTTCCTATTCAATGAGACACTCATTTATGGTCTGCTGTTTTTTTGGTCATTCATTCAAGATGAAGCGATACAAATTGATTAATACAATAAATACACTTAGTGGTGGTGCATGGAGACATAAACGAACACAGTGCGAATTAGTGACAGAGTGACATTCACCCATAGCTTGTGACGAGATGGCCACCTAAAGTGGAGCCAGCTATCATTCCAATTCCAAAACAAAGACCTAGTTTGGAAAGTGCGTCGGCGCGTTTTTCAGGTTCCGAAAGATCTGCTACAACCATCTGAGAAGCTGCAGACAGAAAGTGGGAAAACATTTTAGGCTCGTTCGCTGATGTTTATATCAAAAGAAGTTATGTAACAGTGGCTGTTGAGTGTGAGAGGCTCACCTGTTAGGACATGCATGACAACTGTGGGAAGCTTGTGGAGAAAAAGCATGGCTGGAGAATCTGCTATAGCCAGTAGAATGAAGAAGACAATATTTGCAGCGCAAGCCAATGAGAGTGCCGCTCGGGCCCCGATAATATCTGCAAACCTAACAAACAATAAATGAAGCACAACAACACATTGATCACGACATCTAAATGACGCCGGTGTCTGTATTTACCTTCCAAACAAAGGACCCCCAAACAGCTGGATGACACCAACTGTGGTTTGTAGATAGCCAAACCACAAAGTGTCAAATCCCAGTTTCTTCGCCAAAAACTGTTAGAAGCATAGATCAGAAATTTTAACACGTCTATTGCCAATTGCCAAAAATAAACCACTATGATTATCTGAGCTACCATGGAAAATGTTCCGTTTTTTTAACTCTGGAGGCCGACAGACCGTTATTTCAAATCAATCTGTATGAAGTATTCAAGCAATGGGGCCGTTTCTTTGACTGATCCAATTCCAAATTCATCTCAGTGGCCATGCAGCTAGCTGGATCACAATAACGTCAGCATTTTTCTATTCTGATGTTCGGTCAGAGCAAGCCAAGTTCAAACAGCAAAACATGTAGATATATTTAATTGATAGATAGATAGATAGAGAGAGAGAGAGAGAGAGAGAGAGAGAGAGAGAGAGAGAGAGAGAGAGAGAGAGAGAGAGAGAGAGAGAGAGAGAGAGAGAGAGAGAGGCAAAGAGAAAGAAAGAGAGAGAGGGAGATAGAGAGAGAGAGAGGGAGAGAGAGAGAAAGGGGAAAGAGAGAGAAAGAAAGAGAGAGAGAGAGAGAGAGAGGGAGGGAGAGAGAGAGAGAAATAAAAGTTGTTTTCTTCTTCAAATGAGTTGCCGGGTCAGCTTTCTTCTGTATCATCCAAGCTACCTGAGGATGATCTTCAGAAGCGCGAGACCGGCATTTGGGAGGCTGATTAGTTCAACGAACTAATTTCATGTATTAAGAAAATTTAGAGGTAGATTAAGTCAGGTAAATCAGCACTGTAGGATCAGCTAGGTAACAAATGCCTGCATTCTTAATTTTTTTCCTCATGAGCACAGCTGATTTAATCTTAGAATGCACAGAGAAATTTGTGAAAATCTACAGTGCTTTATCCACAGGTTGGAAATATCACATTAAACCAATGTTAACTTTGCAGCGTATCGTGGATTCTGGTTTGCTCAAAATTATTGCAGTTATGCAATAAAGACATCGGTCACTTCCGGAACAGCGTCTACTTTACGGCAATCAGGAAAATTTCACTTTCTTGTCCAACGTAACAGAACCACTTACAGGCGTTATTGAGAACTGTATAAACATCCATGTTATGTCCAGAGCAGCGATTAGATAAACGATGTAAATAGTTGTTTTCTTCTTAAATTGAGTCGCAGCGTCAGCCTTAAAGCTAACTGAAGCAGTTCCGTCGCTGGTTTCAACTCTTGCTGTCATGTTTGCATAAAGCTTAAAAAAATAAAGAACGTATTGTATTATTATCCCACGGATAGGTTGCTGAGTCAAACTCAACTTCAGACAAGAGGTGCGTTAGTTCGGTCTTTTGCCAGAGACAGCAACCTTAAATTCGTTAGGTATAATAGCTGAACTTTGGAACGGAAACCAAAAGTAAATGAATTTGGATTTGCAAAGAAAATTAACGTGAAGCAAAAGCGCTACGAAAAACATTCCACAAACTGTTATCTTTTTATCGGTCAAAACAGCGGGGAAAAAACAAGAACGAAATTCTCACGTAATCCTAAAACAGGTAGAAATCAAAGATCGAGGTTGAAATGTTTCGGTCAAGACGCATTCAATTGCTTCTCTAGAGAACGTACACTTGTGTTTCCACCCCAACTATTTTAATTCGGTTTATTTGAGATGTTTAGAAATATTCAAACGCGGGTTCTGAAATAGTCTGAAAAATGAGAATGTCCCAGTGTTCTTCCAGGTGTTTATCATAATGATGTTAGGAAAGAGAATGATGATACTGACTATCATTCTATACTAATCGTGTACATTGCTTATCACCACTGTAAACCACGACCACAATGAGACACATATTACAGCATTTTTAAACGATATAATTGCAGAAATACTTTACGTTTTATTTTTTTAAACTATAACTCTAAACATTGCTTTTATTTTTGAAGTAGATGAGCCGCCACATCCCGGAAGTACATTCCGTCCTCGTGCGTATGTAGGCGTTTATTGTGCGGCGTTTTGGTGGGTCAGTATTCGGTTCATATTTTTCGGCTACATTGTCGTGGCATGTAAGAGAACTCGGTTGCAATGCAAGTCCTCACGCCTCGAGTTTACTGGGCTCAGCGGCATGGAGAGATTTATCTCCGAGTGGAGCTGAGCGATACCAAGGTAAATTAGTCCGTCCATCTGCCTAGCACCTTTTAACCTTAACTTGTACACACTGTACAGAACATAATGTATATATCATTATTTTCTTTGATCTTTGCTCTCTGTACAAATAACATCATTTAAGGTATCACGCTGATTGTCCTGATGCGGGGTAGGGCGAATTAGCTCAAATTACCAGTGATTATTTGCTATTATTAATAATTAATGCTATTCGTATATTTTAATTTAGTGGTCATTTTAATAATTGCTCACAACTTGCAATTTACTAAAACAGATATCTATACACAACACGTTATTTTATAATCTCTGCAAATATGTAGATATTTTCAAATGATCACTTTGACAACATTCCTTGGAAATGACAATGTCCCATCACGAGTGAACTATTTTTAGAATTGGTTTACCTGCTTGAAAACTTACCAAGCGTCCAATCAGATGGCTGTGATGTCATCCTTTGTAATGCTCAAGGAGGCATATTTAATATGTAGGTAATATACACTACCGTATTTAATATACCTAGAAGGTATTGATCAGTTGACATCCACAAAGAGGTTATGTCTTCCCGTCTCAATACTAAAAAAGTATTGTATGTATTTGGTTCATGCCGCTGTTATGTCTGCAGTAAACGGCCCATTCCTTGCAAACACTTGTGACATTCAACACTTATTGTACAGCATCTGTTAAGCTAATGTCTAATAAAAAATGCATGAATTAATTAATGGAAGTGCTTGCTCATATTCAAGCTCTTCAGTGAAGACCTAAAACAGAAAAGCAGTATTTTGATTGTTTATTTGTTCAATGCGATGCAATGATTTTAGACATACAATAACATTATTTTGGATGATGACACGTGTCTTAAATCAAGTGGTCTCCGTAGGGGTGAAATTTTCATTGTATTTTCTTGATTTTTCATCTTACTCAATTTTAATCCATGTCTTTCAGAATCTTGAAATCAACACGCAAGACAACACAATACAGTTTAGAGGTTTGTATGTGTATTTTTGCAAGTCAAAGTCTACTTTATTGTCAATTTCTTCACGTTAAGACACACAAAGAGATCGAAATTACGTTTCCCACCGTCCCACGGTGACTAGACACATCACACAACACATACAAGCAAATACAAAGAGTAAAAACAATAGATAAGAGAGATGAATAAGTAATAATAATATTAAGTAATGTCGATCTAAAGAAGCAAAGTGCAGTGTGGCTGGTTAAAGAATGTTACTCTTCATTCAATTTCCTTATTTATTCAGTTTAGTTGAGACCGACTGCAGCACAATTTCTTTTCAAATATTGTTCTCTTCATAATGTTCTTATCCTTCTCAGCACAAGGCCATGGAGCTAAAGGAGATAATGAATACAAGTTTAGTTTGGACTTTTTGGAACCCATCAGACCTGAGGTATTAATTATGTTATTCATTTCATTTTTCAGTTCCACATCATTGTATTTCACGAACTCTTATCTGTCTACTTGACAAGCCCGATGCTCAAATGACCTATCTATCCCCAACATGATATACCTATCAGTATATCTGATATACTACTATACTATCAGTATCACTAACATGTACGCAATGAAAGAAATTTTTACGTGGTCTGCACTCCCCACTCACTGTTATCTATCTTGCTGTATCAAAGTCAAAACGGAAGCAGCATGCTTGTCAACAGCTTTTTATAATCTAACTTTGACAAGTGGAAAGGGAATTTCCATACCACCTTTTCCTCACCGGTACAAGTACTCGACTCATGAGTACTCACTGATACCAATATTGAGTAAAATAAAACTACTCACTCTTATTTAGTATTTATTTGTAATAAATTGAGAAAAGTGCAAAATAAAACTGACAACTCCTCAAGATTTTATCTTTGTTAAAAAGTGTATTGACATGCAAAATGATCTTGGTTCAACTGTTAACCGCTAAGTGTGTCACTATGAAGTTTAAAGATAGGGCTGTGTCCAAAGCATTTTTAAGTCAGCTCTTTTTTTATTTATTTATTTTTTATTTACCATTCAAAGAAAAAAAGATTTTTAGTACAGGATGTTCCGGAAGTCTTGGGGACATTTCAGATCTTAATTTCTGCCATTGTTAGATAAAACTGGTACCATTTTAAAACTAAATTCATTCAACTTTTTTTGTAATGCCAATGATTTTCTTTCATTATTATTTTTGATCCAGTTTGGACGTTTTGCCATTTGCTCAACCAGAAAAAGAGATTGCCTCCATGAATAAGCCAAACCTGAATATGTGCAGTGTGGTGTGACATTGAATATCTTTGAACATTCCCTAAAAAGCTTGAATGTGGGAGAAACTGCCGGGAGAGCCATACGAGTATTTCAACTTTCTATGACCGTTACAGACTTTTAACAAACAGATGTTCCGGCTTATAAGAGAAAACATTTCAGTCTTGCTTCCTGCTAATGCATCGGTTAGGATGTGGAAAAAAGCGGCCAGTGACAAGTTACCGTCACATTTCTTACTAGATTCTGAACACGCTCATGTTTTGCGCATGTGTACTACATTGTTTCATCTCTTGTGTACCTTTCAGATTGAACATAAGTCAACCGAGCGTCAGGTCGACATCAAAATTAAGAAGCAAGAAGAGCGCTGGTGGGACCGTCTGACTTTGCAGGAGAAGAAGCCCGTCTTTCTGGCTCCTGACTTCAATCGCTGGCTGGATGAATCTGATGCTGAAACGGAGCTTCAGGCAAAGGTATTAAACTCACAGCCGGGCTCTTTTTCAATCTCTCAATCTTAATATAGCTTTGGAAATCCTTCACTTTCTTTGACAAAGTTGCTATACTCTTCAGTTACTGAAATATTATTTGTATAGTAAAACCATGAATCAACTTCTCTCCACTTCAGCATCCTTGAGTTGTTTGAACTACAAAAGTCTCTCCGAGTAATAAAGATGGCGGATTTCCTAAACTGTTTGGGAACACCCATTACCTTGTTTGGTTTGTCCCGCCCGAACGGATGTGATGTAATTGATAAAAATACGTAATAGAAAACGGAGAAAAATGAACAGAGTAAAAAACCCAAACAGATCATAAAAGTATCTCTGCTGCAGCACCTGGAGGGATAGATGATACCTTTCTACACTCTTGGAGACTCCAAATACACAAGAATATGAATTTAAACAAAAAAAAGGGGATTTTCCACGATATGTCTCTTCTCTTTGTTTTTAAGTACGGCCTTTATTGCTAGCTTGACAGAAAGACTCTTTTAGTTTGACAGAATTGTGAATTTTGGGAATACTAAAATGGGAACGTGTAACACGATGGTTTTTTTTTTTTGGAGGAAGCAAAGCTCAACAAGATAAGAGTGGAGTCAAGAGTTCGTAAAGATCGTGAGTTCTGTTTGAATCCTCATCTGCACACAAATGAAAAATCAAAGACACTAAGTGTCACCATTGCTTTCTTTTGACTTGATTTTTCTTTGATAGCATACCTGGGTCTGAAGAGAGGCTACTTATTTATGTACAATCTGGTGCAGTTCCTTGGATTCTCCTGGATCTTCGTCAACTTGACCGTTCGACTCCTCATTCTTGGTCAAGGTTTGTAAATGTTGCAGGGGTGTCCCACGGCCCCCCATTTGCACTAAATGTCACACATGTTGCGGACCTTGAGGGGAAAAAAAATGCAACCAGTCCTCACCTTCTGCCTTAAGGCAGCAAGAATAAGATGCAGCACCCCCCCGCCAATCTCGTGAGGA
Organism: Syngnathus leptorhynchus; assembly: GCF_054491065.1. Lineage (NCBI taxonomy): Eukaryota > Metazoa > Chordata > Actinopteri > Syngnathiformes > Syngnathidae > Syngnathus > Syngnathus leptorhynchus. The sequence goes on from NC_141197.1 coordinate 5,800,337, forward strand.
GAAGCGATTCGTAAAATAGATGGATATTAAAATTAGAATTCATGTTTATTTAACAGGAATGATTCAACATTGCCTTTAAAAAAAACAAGATGACAAAACAAGATCCAAGATATGCACAATGCAGCTAATTTGCTGTATTCGTCCTTGGTCAGGCTGTAGATGAAATGAAAGACTACTAAATACAATAAAATTACACTTAAATAATAAAACTACGAAAGAACATCAATGAATACAGCAAAGTAATGTTGACCATATGGTCTCCATTTTGAACTGCTGACTAAAGACAATGGAGAGAAGGACAAAGCCCACATTTGATGTTGATTTCCCTCGTACCCCCCTCCCCCCCAAAAAAACTGAGCTGACTTGCAGTTGTGCAAGTACAATTAGAGTCTTAGAGTTACAAAAAGACTGTTTTAATGCTGCTTTGATCATGTTTTATTTAGTTCACTTGAACCAACCATCAATTTGACCTTTTCCAAACAACTCTCAATTCTGTAACGCTAACTAGTGGAAGCCAGTTTTGAATCCGAGACAACAATTTTGGCTGGATTATAATTGTGAGCGTAATTAGCATTAGTGCATCATACATGATTAGCACGAAGCGAACAAAAAGGTCAAGGAAACACTGAAGGGCTGCCATTTGAGGAGAACCAAATCACCGGGAGACGGCGACAATTTGTTTTGCAAATGCCAATGATTATTAATGATGATTATGCTCAGTGCTGCAAGCAATACGCTGTTTCATGATCGCATTTTGTTCCTCTCCCTCCTCCACAGATTCATTTTATGATACCTTCAACACCACAGCTGATGTGATGTACTTTTGCCAGATGATGGCTGTTCTGGAGGTGATCAATCCCTTGTTAGGCCTGGTAAAGACGGGCTTTATTCCTGCCATGATTCAGGTAAAGAAGACCTGTTCCTATACTCGTGTGTCGATACACCTTTAAAACTGCTGGATTAAAAAGTTGGCCAACCCTAGAGTTTGGGTCAATTTGATCTTTCCAAAAAAGAAAAAAAAAATTATTGGGTGTTCTGTACATAAATGGGTTGTTTGGGGTGTTTTAACCTGCGTTGTGTTGTTTTAAACCCATCATTTTTAGAGCTGTAGCATGTTCTTCATATGCTCACTTGTTAAAGATGAAGTCAACGCCAAATTTTCTTGACAATAATGTTTTACGTGCCCCCACTAATTTAAACACAGCATTTTTCGCCATATTGGGTTTGTGGAATGAGTTAAGCAGCAAAATTGACCCTTTCTTATCCGTTTTGAGGCGACCATTTTGCCACTTGCTATTGACTGAAAATGACATCACAGTTGCCAGGTCTCAGGTAACAACCAATCACGACTCACCAGTTTCCTGAAGCTGAGCCGTTGTGATGTGAAATGTGATGTAATTTTTAGTCAAAAGCAAGTGGCAAAATGGCCGCCCCCTGAAATGGATAAAAACAGGTGGATTTTGCCTATTTAATTCAGCTTCTTAATCAGAACACTGACTAGTTGGGCTGCACAGAACTTATTAGAAAGAAAATTTGGGGGTTGATCTCCCCTTTAACGTCTCCTCTCACAGGTCGCAGGGAGGAATGTCATTTTATTTGTCATCTTCGGCTGCTTGGAAGAAATGCAGAGCAAACCTGTTGTCTTTTTTGTGTTTTACCTATGGAGCACCATTGAAGTCTTCAGGTAAGATATCAATGCACTTATATGCTTCTGCTGCTGCTGATGATGAAGACGACGACAATGCCTTTCTGGCCGGTGGGGCTTCTCATTCTCAGGTACCCTTTCTACATGCTGGCCTGCATTGGCACTGAGTGGAAGCTGTTGACGTGGCTGAGGTACAGCCTTTGGATCCCACTGTACCCACTTGGAGTTATCGCGGAAGGTAATTGCCCCCTTGTGGCTGTGTTGAGAAAAGCTCACAAACAAATATCATTTGTTGGTGACAACTTGTATTTCTATGGATTTGTGCAGCGGTGGCTGTGATCCAGTCCCTCCCCATCTTTGAGGAAACACATTTGTTCAGCCTCCCCCTGCCTCCGCTTTTGGGACACTACTTAAGCTTTTCATACATTCTGCAGCTCTACTTGGTTCTCATGTTTCTGGGTAAGGTAGCAATCACACAGTAGCATCCTCACCAGTGAGGATTGTGTATGTGATCTTTGAGTCCATCAAGTAAATATTTACCTGCGTTTCTTTTCTTCTTCAGGACTCTTCATCAATTTCCGATATCTATACAAGCAGAGGAGGAGACGCTTTCGATCAAGGAAAAGGAAAGTTCACTAATGGAGCAGGATGCGACGCAATGTTTGTTTTTCTCATTGCCTTTTCAATGGAATTCATACTGGTTAATTTCATCCTTGTTTGCCTGGATTGGATTTCCTTTATTTGTCCTCTCCTAAATTTAGAGTTCCACCCCACTGGTGGTTTGACTGGATCATGTTTTGTTTATTTTAAGACGGGTAAACACCAATTTATAGTATTAATAAATTTAATTAATTAATTTAATAAGTTTTTTTTCCCTATATAGTCTACATACAGTGAGGCAAAATGTGTTTTGTTAGTCAATGATCTTGCAAGGTCTCCAACAAGGATGAGAAATGAAAAAGTTGTGTCATTTTCAGTCAAGATAGATTTCAATTGTGAGGAACGGAATTTGGATTAAAAAAATACTGAAATCACATTTTAAGAATAAAGAATTTATTTTTAAACTATGGTGAAAATACGTATTTGGTCAATAACAGAAATTCAATTCAATGCAAATATTTTCTGCAGTTCTTCACCAGATTTGCACACACTGTTGCTGGTATTTTGGCTCATTCCTCCATGCGGGTCTCTTCTAGAGCAGTGATATTTTGAGGTTTTGCAAGGCAACACATGCTTGCAATTCCCTCCACAGAAACTGGCTGGGCCACTCCATGTATTTGAAATGGAACCACTCCTTCATTGCCCGGATGGGCTATGTGTTTGGAAACATTGTCATGCTGGAAGACCCATCCACATTTCATTTTGAATGCTCTCATTGCTGCAATGAGGTATTTGCTCGAAATCCTACATTGCATGGCTCAATTAATACTGTCTTGAATACAGATCAATAGTCCCATTCCCTCTTCTGGGTCATCCATATGCGCTGTGGCAAACTTCAAGTGGGCTTGGATATGAACTGGCTTGAGCTTGATTCCCTGTGAGTGAAGTGTGTTATTGATGGTAAATTTGAGAACCATAGTTACTTTGGGCCCAGCTCTCTGCTGGTCATTCAGTGGTGTAGTTCTGGAATTTTTCATCACTGTCCCCAAATCAGGCCTTGTGTGTCTGTTATTGTTCAAATACTTAATTTCCACCATAATTTACAAATAAATTCTCTAAAAATGTCAATTGTGATTTTCAGGAATTTCTATTTACATCCGGTCCCTCTTACAGTTAGTGTACCTATTTCATAATTTTAAAGGGAAGTCAAGCCCCAAATGTTCTTTGGAATTTGTTCTATACAGCGTAACTAGTCGGAAACACTGTATTTTAATTAATGTTTTTTTTTTTGTGGAATATGAGTTAAAATCACACCACATGTTTTAATTCATCAGTTCCCATGACAACTGTGACATCATTTTCAATCAACAGCTAGTGGCAAAATGGCCACCCCCTGTGATAGATGAAAACGAATGAATTTTGCTGCTTAACTCTCATTTCAAAAACACAATATTGAGGCCACATACAACATCTTATTGTAAAGAACATTTTGGGGTTGACTTCCACTTTAAGTGGCAGAAATTGCACATGCATCAGTGGTTGACTATGTAAAGACTTTTTTGTCCCAGTGTATATGAATAGTTTCCATCTGTTCTGTGTTTGTACTTCTGTCATCTTGCAAAATGATGCTGGCAGGTTGAACCCGCCATTATTGACAAATCACAATAAAGATTTTATGTACTGAGATTGGCTGACAAGCAGTCTGCCTTTCGCCCAACGTCAGTTGCATTATGCTTCAGCGTGCCTGCGACACCGGTGAGCGTAGGCAGTGCAGAAGAGAGGATGGACATATAGATTATAAGTACAGTTTCCACCAAATAACAATGTGTTATGTTCTTGCTAAATGTCCATACACTTGAATAGCAACCTTTTGTGTTTTTTCTTTGTGGCCTGTTCATAACGCCTCTAGTTGAGCTAATTGTGTACTCTTGGTGGCAACATTTCCGTGACAGCTAAATCCAAATGACTGCTGCAGTTTGTCAACACAGCAGTTCCACGACGACACTCTCAAATCTCATTTGTGAGAAATTTGAAAAGTTGTATGCTATATACATTGTATATTAAATAATGTATTCATATTAAATGAGTGTGTGTGTGCGTGTGTGTGAGAGAGAATATTATATTTTATTTCATGAAATGTTTTGGAGAAACTAAATTAAGAAAATCTTGTGTTTAGGAAGCAGATGTGTTTTAAGTGTCAAATAGAGCATGCGTAAACGAGAGGTTAGATGATAGGAAATGGATGTTCTTTCTCACTCATAAGATTGCTCTTATTTTTAATGTTCAAAATGAGTAACACAGTAGGTATACATAATTTGATTCTGTACTTGAGTAGATTTTTCAGGTAACTGTTCAGCACTTGAATATTTATTTTTCTGATGACTTATTTTTACTCCTTTACATTTGAAAATGTATCAGTATTTCTATGCCTTTGTCAAAATAGGCTTGTTACATTCCAACCTATACAGATGATGACACGATGTAAAAAGGAGGCAAAGTCAACTGCAATTGAAATATTGATTACTGTAATTGATTGATAGAGCTTTTGGGGATTTCTAAGGCAGGAGAAAAAACAGGGTAAGCAGTAGAAGCAATAATTATCACTGAACACATTTGGGCAAGCAAGGCATTCCCCATTCCTGGCCTTATTGAATGACAAGTTATTGATGTCAGCTACAAAAATGATTCGTGGTGAATGCATCCCCTTGTCCCCCCCCCCCCCCCCCCCCCCCCCCCCAAATAAAAAAAACCCCACGCACGTACAGAGGTTGCTGGAAGGGTAAACTGTAATAAACAGCTAATAAAATAGGAAAATTAATTTGTGAGTTGCAAATTTCTTACCATTGTTCCAAGGTTGTTTGGGATGATTGATGATTGCTCAAAGAATAAATACTTTAAAATAAGAAGAAAAAGTCTTGGCCGCACCCAACATATACCACACCCCTTATTGCAGAGTACAGAGCAATGAGCGTGACTGCGGTCACGGTAATTGCCTGCGGTGTCACTGATATGAATGTTGGCTAATTGATACAGCCATATTTCTGGATGGGAAGGTGAGAGGTGGCTCCAAATCCTCTTAGTAGCATTATGCTGAGCCTTGTTCAAGCCTTAACATTGTTGCCTCCCCCCAAAAACATACTCAGCGTCTCTGATAGTGGCTCAGGTGGCGTCGAGTGAAGCTCGCTCACGGGAGAAAGAAGCAGGCAGAGCAGCCGGCGTGCAGGTAAGAGCTCGTTCGCTATTCAATTCATGCCTCTATTTCTTTGATCAAAGTGGGATATGATTAACTTTCTTTTTTTTTTCGATTATCATCCATACTAAACTGCATTTAAATGCGTATCTGTTTTAATTGTGACAGTTTGGCGATCTATATCCGAATAACCTAACATGATATCAGTATCCTCTCTTGCTGCGAATGATTCTATAAAATATACACGAGATGAAAGATGTTTAATGCGTGCGAAACGGTACCAAATCATCTGTGTAGTCATAGTAACAGGTGGCTGTTGGGATCTACAGCTGTGCACTAAAAATGAGCTCCAGTACTTTTTCTCTCGTTGTTTTTCTTTGGTTTGCAGCTCTGCCACAGGTGGAAGTCAAACACAAGATGAAACATTTTGGATTACTGCTATGTGTGTCTTTTGGCCACATACAAGCAGTACACCAACCATGAAGGACTGCGTCTGAGACAATTTGCTGTTTTGACATGAGGACAATAAATGTGGCCCCTCGTCCGAGGAGACTCCGACGCAGTCGTGTCTTCTTCTTCATCTCAGGTGTGCTCTTGTGTTTCTTCTACACGCTGACACTGAAAGCCAGGCTGTCAAACCTCAGAGTGTCACTCTCCATCCATACGCGGGACATTGTGGAAGAAAAAGGAGGAGATGAAGCTGTTGAGGAGGTCAGCGTTCCAGAATTAACGCCACCTAATGTAACACAGGAACAAGTCCAGTCACCTCAGAGTACCCAAGCCACTGTGATTATTGTTAACAGGACAGATATTGAGCAGTGTATCTATGTGGAACCCCAACCTCCCAAACCTCCACCGCCCACCGTAGCAAGCACCCCTCGCCAACCGCCGACCAGGAAGGGCGAGTACCCGGAGGACATCTTCTCGGTGGAACAGCGACGTCAAGGCTGGGTGCTTCTGCATACTGTTGGGATGATTTATATGTTTGTAGCCCTCGCTATCGTCTGCGATGAATTTTTTGTCCCTGCTCTGGAGGTCATTACGAACAAGCTGGACATCTCCGATGATGTGGCCGGTGCCACCTTCATGGCAGCCGGTGGCTCAGCTCCGGAGCTTTTCACTTCCCTGATTGGCGTTTTTGTCTCCCACAGCAACGTGGGTATCGGCACAATCGTCGGCTCGGCGGTTTTCAATATCCTCTTCGTGATAGGCATGTGTGCCATCTTCTCTCGGGAGATGTTGCACCTAACCTGGTGGCCGCTCTTCCGGGACGTGTCCTTTTACATTTTGGACCTCATCATGCTCATCATCTTCTTCCTGGATAACACAATTATGTGGTGGGAGAGCACCATGTTGCTACTGGGCTACATAAGCTACGTGTCCTGCATGAAATTCAACAGCCAGATTGAGCGCGTGGTGAAGACACAGCTCAACAAACATGTGAGCATCGTACAAGCCTGGACCACTGAGGAGCCTGACAAGGTCAGTCACAAGGACAAGAAACCCTTGTTTCTGTGTCTATTGAACTTAATACACGTGTTCCTAACAGCAGTTCAACTTTAATCATCTTTGTTTGGGATGGAGATCAATACTTTGTCAATAACATCAGATCCATCAATTTTCTATTCTCCCGCACTTCTCGTGAAGTTCAAAGGTGAGCCTATCCCAGCAGACTTGGGGTGAGTTTCGGCGTACAGCAGTTGCCAGCCGATCGCAGGGCACAGATAGACGCGCCCATTCACACCAATGGATAATTATGAGTCACCCATGGACCCTTCACCATGTAGTTATTTCTATGATTCACTGACTGGTTTGGTCTCCGTATCATCGTATAGGCAAAAATGTTTTCCAGAGTAAAAGCATATGTTTGTTAATGTCTTGTTTTGATTCAACACAACAATAATACTGGTTAACAAGATGCAAGTAAATATTTCTAGATTAAACCTTTTGCACTGAATGGAAATCATACCTCGGTTTTTCTCCCGCATATCATGTTTTCATAATCATTTTAGATCACTAAACAACAAACTGATTATTAAAAATATTTATTGTTGAATGTAATTGATTAGTTGTTGACAATCGATTAATTTACACCTTTTTATTCAGGAAAGAACAAAATAGAAGATGTGTGTAATTATCACAATATTAAATTCTGCCCAAAATAGGATTAAGGTAGTAAAAAAATAAATAATTAAGGGAATATAGTAGTAGAGACGAGACTAAAAGAAGCATGACATGACTCGGGGTCCGGGACAGCAACAATACCAAGCAAAAGCAATAATCTGACAAAGACAAAAGGAAACCAATAAACTAATTAACAAATCGATGAGACAACAAGGAACATCGGATAAGACATGAGTGACTGAGGGAGATGATTGGACGACACGAGGGAACCGGTTGACAATAACAGACTGACAAAAACGGACTGACATGAAAAAAAACAGACACAGGTAAAATTAACCAAGTCCAACCAAACACAAAATCAACAAAAAGACATGATCATTACTATTATTATTATGGGCGGGGCAACTCCCATCATCGACAACGACAATGGACATCTTTGTTGACTTTATGTCATAAAAAGTCTTTTTTTTTTTTGCTCTGTCATCATTCTGCCCACATTTCTGTCCCTTTCGGATCCTGTGTAAAAAGGACACAACACAATGATTTGCAGTATGAGCAGGCTGTGTTTATGTAAAAGCCTTTGATGCTGAGCAAAAAGGAGTCCAGGTGTCCAGCTGCGTCCCAAAATACCGCTAGTGGACAAGGACGTAGCGACCAACGTAAATGCGTCATGGATCGTTGCTATGTTTTGATCAAAGGTATTGTTGACAAGACAATTGGACACATTCATAAGTACCCCCACTGCACATTGTGCCATTAGCATCAAGCACATTCACAGATTGCATTTGCTTCTTTACTCAAGTATGCAGGATGCGTGAGCCCACATCAACAAGATGTAATTATTGGAATATGGGGTCCTTTTATGCATACTCAAGCCTTCTTATCTTACATTTCCATTAGCCAACTTGAGCTTTCATAACTCCTTTCGTAACAATTAAAGTTCCCCCCCCTTAAAAAAATTAGGACACAATTTGTCACTAATTCAATTCAGAAAACATATTTTTATTTTTGGCATTTATTTTGTTTTCAAACATTCCAAAGTACAATTGCTGCTTGAATTGATATCCAAAATGATGCTACCCCTCCACTTCAACATTTTCTATTGATTGGAAAATTTATGCTGATTTATGTGCACAGTAAAGCTATGCTTCAAAACCACTGTCTTTATACGGTTGCAGTGGACTTTGCATGCATTGGTGTTCTCCTCGCTTGTTACTGGACTTTTATGGTTCTTTCAATCTCAATCGTAAACTCTGCCCTCACAGGAGGGCGAAACGTTGCCGCCTTCTCCGCCTCCCCCTCCACCTGCCGCACCTGCTATGTCCATGGATGAGGGTAAACCTGGACAGCAACCAGAGCCAACTCAGAGCAAACCGACAGATCTCCAAGCGGACAAAGCCAAACTCAGGGTACAAATAAGACGTTTGCCATTTCTAGTTATTATAGTATTTTAGTTTTGATGCTAGTGACTCTTGTTTGTTGTATTGGATGATTGTAGTTTGAGGATACAAGACGTAATGGCAGTTAAATGATATGTGCATGTGGAAGAATCATATTTACTTGGGATAGCATCTCATTCACTAACCAGCACATGTTGTAAGTCGGCCAACGTGGTTGAGATGTCATGGCTTTTCTTTTCATGTTAGCAGGTGCGTCCTGCCCTGCAGCGAGGCGGGAGCTCAGCCTCCCTCCACAACACCTCGTTGAGGAGCACCATCTTCCAACTGATGATACACACATTGGACCCTCTGGGGGAAGGTAATAAATACAGCATATACAATAAACATAATAGTTTCTTTACAACACGTGATGTCAGCTTGGTTCAAAAATTTACGATTGCACCCACCAATAGCCCCTCGCCTCGGTTATGGTTTAACTCCCGTAACAGTCCTTTGAGTGAAATTGTGACTACCGTATTTTTCAGGCTAAAAGTCGCTCCGGAATATAGGTCGCATTAGCCATAAAATGGACAATAACGTAAAAAAACCCCCATATATAAGTACAAAGTGTCCTGCGACAAAATGAATTTGACACCCCGGATAATAAAATAACGGTTATGGCTCAATAGCAAATATTTGTATAATGCTGAACAATAAATGCAGAGAAGTAGTTCTCTGCATTCATCGAACTGGATTTTTATCAAAAAAGAATTGAAACATTTCAGGCCAATAGCGAGGAATGATAATTAGCACAGTCACGTCATCATTTGTCCTGCCTGTTATTGAGGCCCGTCCTCAAAATTGCAACCGGTTCTTTACTCTAGCAGCACTCAGTCACAGCCAATCCCTAATCAGCTTTCCAATATACGCTCATACAAGCTGGATAAAAGCCGGCATGCTAGCACACCAAGCTCTTTATCGCTAATGAAATAGTACAGCGATCGCCACGGCAACCTGCATCATCAGCATCTTTTAGATCACACTAAAACCAAGTTAGCTGGTTAGTTGTCAGTTTTACAGTTTATTCAAATAAGACGTTTGAATGTGCAGTACATGTGTGTGCCTGAGCCTGCCCGATTAATCAGATATTAGCTCTATTAGAACTGGCAATTGTTCCTTTTTTATGTTTTTCTTTATGCATTACAGTAGCAAAGGATTTAAGTGTTAATAAATTAATCATTAAAAAAATAATCCGGTAATTAATTGGTTATCAAAATTTTATTCTACTAAATATCTGAATCGGCCTAATAAAATCCATATTGGTTGAGCCTTATTACATATTCAGGTATGCAGCTCTAAAAACCATGCTGAAATCAAATCCTGTTGTGTTCTTCCTGGTCCCAAAAAAATGAAAAAGAGAAGGCGTGGATGCGTGTGTGTGTGTGAATTTGTCTCTGTGGCTGTGCTGTGATTGGCAGGCTATCAATCCCGAGCATAACCGGTCTCTCACCTTTTCCAGGTACAACTGATGGGCACTCTGACCTATTCAGTACATAAACAGAAACATTCTGTGCAAAATATGATAAAGATCAGAAATAGACCATTGTGGTTTCTCTTCTAGACTCAACCCTTGGAGGGGCACACATACCCCCTGGCGCGAGAAGAGCTAGGGGAGGTAAGCTTAGGATCAGAACTTTCTTGGTCTGAGTTTGTGCTGCTCTTGAAGTGACTCGTTAGTGGGTAAGAAATGTTAAAGCGGGGTTATTGTTTCCGCTTTTTAAGTGAGGAACCTAATTAAGAATTATTCTACAAACAGTAGTGTCATGTGACTGAAGAGTCACATTTTGTGGTGTATTTCTCTCAGAGACGTCTTTTAACGGTGACATCAAAGCGGTGGGGTTTATGCAGAAAAAAGGTAACCTGTGCCGTGCATGTGCTGTTCTTTTTGCCTGTCTTGCTCCAGAAATGTGTGTTTTAAAATTGTTTCTAGCGGTACGCATGCACTCTAACTGCATGACCGCCCGCCCATGATCGTTTGCTAAAAATAGATGATGATGGCTTGATGCTTTCACTGTAAACACTGCAAGTCACACTCTTGTCTGCTCAGCATCCTGCTCGATGCATCTGGGCTGGAATGGTCCCTGCTTGATACTCCCCCCCACCCACTTCCACATGTGCTAGTCTGTGTCATGTATTGATGTGTGACTGTTTGCTGATTCCCCCCCCCCCCCCCCCCTCTCTGATTCATATTGTGCTCTCTTTCCAGGAGCTTAGTTTGGGTTCCCCCCCTCCCCTTTTCCTTATGTTTTCCTCTTCATTTTCTTTTCATCTGGTAAAACGGGGCAATGTAAAAAGTGACCCTCCAGTTTGTTGGTTAACATTTTCCTTTTTTTTTTTGGAAGGGTTGTCTGTTTCATTTCATTGCACCTTGCGGCATTGAACCTATTCTAATCGATATTCAATAATTGTCTTAACTGCGGCAAATAACAAAGTAAAGCCTTTCTAACACAGGAATGTCAGGTTTTACGGGGTTTACTCATCTGCTAGTTTTGCATAAAAGGGATTGTAAGGAAGTAAGAGTCTTTTTTTAAGTGACCAGTGTGATCTTCATCATTTGCTTACCTTCACTGAAGATCCGAGTCGTGATTTTTGGTTATCTATTGTGTCTAAGCAGGTTGAACTGATTGAGACAAATATTTGAATCAAAACTGATCTGGAATTTCTGTTCACCTTTGTTAACAGCTTGCTTTTGTTACAGGTCTGTGCTCCTTGATTTAAAGCACGTTTTTTTTTTTTTTTTGCCCTCTCAAGATTTTTAACTGAACATTACTGATAGTGTAGGGTTGAAAGAGGTTGATCTCAGCAATCAGACCTGTGTGTGTGTCCATACATCGCATTTGGACTAATGAGGTGCTTCAGAGCCTGAAAGGCAGAGCAAAGTGTTTTTGCAGGGAACTTGAAGGGGTCTCAATGAGTCCAAATCAGTTCGCCAGAGGACCAACATGCTGATTGTTGCCCCTGTGTGTGTGTGCGCGCGTGTACGAATATTTACGTTTGAACATTGTGACATCTTCCTTTGTGAATTCATCAAAATGTTACTGAATGTTCAAAACATCTGTGATAATGAAAACATGTTTTGTTTTTTTCTATTATTCCTGTTCTATGTCCAGATGACGATGACGAGCCAAAATGTGAGAAGTGTCCGCCTGGTACAGAGGAGCCGTCGACCTCCCAGCCTCCAGCTGAGCAGGTGCCAAAGAACATGACAGACAAACAGGATGGTTCAAAGGTGTGCAGGTTGTTTTTGACCCACATTTAATAATTGCTCACCAAATAATAAATTTACCTTTAGGTTGAACTTTTGTGTGCATTTGCGATATAGATAAATTTCCCCGTTTGTTCCATTTGTTGTGTAATGTTTTTGCTGATTTTGAGATCACTGTTACACCTTTTACACAGGCTTAAATGTACAGCAGGTCGACAGAGAGTAAAATCTCCTGTTTCTTTGGCAGGGAAGCCAAAATACGTACAAGAGCTTAAAGTTTTGCAATTACGGACATTGGAAATGTGCTTCAAAAGAATAAATGACAGATATCCAAGAGACAGTAGGGGAAAAAAAAGGATTAAACCAAACTACAATGTGTCCACTGTTAAAACAAAGATAAGAACTTAAATAATGTAAAGGACATTTGAGGTGGTCATTCAAAGGTTTCTTGTATTCTTCTGTACACATTGCGTGTGTACCATCGCCTTTTGTGTACTGCATGTCCTCATTATAAGATGAAGCCTCTCCCAGCTGACTTTGCGCTGATTCATGGGGATTATACAGTGCATAGCATTAGCTGAAGTAATGATTACATTAGCAACACAGTAAACAGGCGAGCATCACATCTGCCTCACAGTTCCAAAGTTCGGAGTACGGATAAAAATTAACATTCAAGAATAACACAAAATTGCTTGACAGCAAACCAACAGTAAACATAAGAACTCAATTTGTTAAATTTTTCTCTCACAATAACACACAATATTTAGCGAATTTTACAATAGCTGCAGCTGGGGGGAAAAAAGCATCCACATATAGCAATGGGACAACCGGAAAAACAATGAAGTTATTCACTCAAAGCCAATATTATTATGGTGTTATAGGTCCTGCAAGGGCAGCTCGGTGGTGCACTGGGTCGCACGTCCGCCTCACAGTTAGGAGGGTGCGGGTTCGATTCCACCTCCGGTCCTCCCTGTGTGGAGTTTGCATGTTCTCCCCGTGTCCGCGTGGGTTTTCTCCGGGTACTCCGGTTTCCTCCCACATCCCAAAAACATGCTTGGTAGGCCGATTGAAGACTCTAAATTGTCCCTAGGTATGAGTGTGAGTGCGGATGGTTGGTTGTCTCTGTGTGCCCTGCGATTAGCTGGCAACCAGTTCAGAGTGTCCCCCGCCTGCTGCCCGATGATGGCTGGGATAGGCTCCGGCACGCCCACGACCCCCGTGAGGACAAAGCGGTTCAGAAAATGGATGGATGAATGGATGGATGGATGGAGGTCCTGCATGTCATTTCAAAATTACAAAACAAAATACATATTAGGCCTACTCACGTTGTAAATTATGGCAGTAGCAGACCTTGTGCAAGAGCAACAAAGCAAAAGTTGACTCTTGCTATTCCCAAGGAATAGAACTCGGGTGCCCTGTGAATAAATGAGTATATGGATACTAAATTACAACGTGCGGTGAAATATGTATTGTGTAAGCTTTTATACTGGAGGCCAAACTTAAAATCAAAAAATGAAAATACATCAAAAACCTAATGTGGTATAAAAGAGATTTTTTTTTTTAAGCAGCATCAAAAATCTGCTAATGGACACATCAGGCCATCTCTGATTAAAATTTGCTGTTGACCAATGTAATCAGCAACCCTTGATTAATCAATCCTCTTTGCTTGAGTCACTGACGGTCACAATGTCTCTTGCTCGCAGGAAAGCTCAGGTGGCAGAAGTGGCGATGAGAGCACTGACGCAGATAGCAATGCATCGAGTGAAAGTGAAGATGATGATGGAGACAAAGAGGAAGAGGAGAATGAGCCCTTGTCTTTAGATTGGCCCGAAAGCAGACGCAAGCAGGTCACTTACCTGCTCCTGCTGCCCATCGTGTTCCCGCTGTGGCTCACGCTGCCTGACGTCCGCAACCCGGTGTGTATATGCACCAGTGATTCTTGAAGAGTGTCACATAAGAATTTCAGGTGTGCTGAGGAAAAATATGATTATTACTCATGTAGGCACTAGTTCATACATTACATCAGTCTCCCCCCCCAAAAAAAAAATCACCACACGCCACAAAACAGTCATGCAACGTAAAGATGAAATTATAAACTTGTCTCGATTTACATCGCAGCGGTTACATTACCCCTTTTTATGAATTTTAAGGATCACACTTTTCGAATCATAAAAACACATTTAAACAGAGAGCAACAGCAACACACCCTTCAACAGAGCACCTCTTTTTCAGATAGGAAAAATGGAAATGTAAGTCAAATCAACTCTTAGCAATTTCAATTGACTATATAACGATGTATGAACGTATCGTGTTTGTGTATGTTGTGACTGGTGAAAGGAAATAGACGTGACAGGGCACTCTGTAGAGAGGCTGCTCAATTTTTGCTCTTTTAAGTCAGCCATGGAAAGGCAAATAGTTTTTTTAAGAGGTTGAAGTGGGAGGTTTCGACATACATTTTGACGCTGGTTGATGCCCGTTACTTTGACATCTTAAGCAATGTAATGCAATGATTTCCAATGGACAAATGGTGATTGCTGCCTCAAGTGACTCCGACAGAGACATGAAGGATGAGGAAGGGGTGTGGCCATATTCCTCATTAAAAGTGGGTGGCATTTTTTTCCCCTCCAAAATGAATGAATAAAATAGAAATTGGAAACTTTTCATTTCCCCAAAATTACATATGAGCTTGTTAATTGTCCCATCACAAGTGGACTGTCCTTAAAAGCCTTTTTGGGTGGTGGGAAATTGAATAAATATCAGATTATTTCACAGTTGCATTCATGCCTAGACAATGTACTACCAACTTTACAAAGATCAAGGCATTGCATTTGCACACATTTATATCCATTCAACTATCCATTTTCTATACCGTTTGCTCCCACTGGGGTCGCGGGCGTATAAATGATACAAATTATAACTCAGTGACAAAAGCATTAGAATATTTACGTTGCACAGGCATTCCGACAATGCACAAGCACAAATGATATATTTGTTGTTTACTTAATTGCTGCAATCCTCAATGCTACTGAACATGTTAAGGCAGTATGCAAAACCTGAATAGAAACGTTTTGTGTTTGTTTTTTTAATCACTCAATTAGCATCTCCTCAAGTTAACTGTACAAAAAAAGTGCAATGCCACAAACCTGGACCCGTCCTGTATTCGCAAATTTACTTGGTTTGACAAAAAATGATAAGTTGTTTAATTTTACTTGATGTTAAGGCTGACATAACATCGACCAAAGGAGCCATTCAAATCACATTTCAACAAATAATGCTTTTCTTTCTCTGTCAAATGTTCACCTTTGTAATTCCCAGACATCCAAGAAATACTTTGCCTTTACATTTATTGGCACAATCTTGTGGATTGCAGTTTTCTCCTACCTGATGGTGTGGTGGGCTCATCAGGTCAGTTCATATTTACTTGTACTCACTTTAGAGTTCAGAAGTCTCAAACCAAATCAAATTCAGCACACAGTACTTGTCTATTTTCTCGGGCCCAGGTGGGTGAGACGATAGGTATCTCGGAGGAAATCATGGGTCTCACCATCTTGGCAGCCGGTACGTCCATCCCTGACCTCATCACCAGTGTCATCGTGGCTCGCAAAGGTCTGGGAGACATGGCTGTGTCCAGCTCAGTTGGCAGCAACATCTTTGACATCACTGTCGGGTAGGTCTACTTCGCCTCGGACTCGAGTACGGTGTCTTCATGTGCATGTATTACCTTATTCACGCAGCAATCCACATTTCACAACTATCCATTTTCTACTGTTTAACCTATTGAGGTTCAGGCATGTGTATTACTATCTCTTGCCATATTGTCTAGAAAGTGGTGTCAATTTAAAAAAAAAAAAAAATAATCTATATAATTCATTCTGCTTCAAGAGAAAAGCACTTTTTGCTAAGAAAAAGCACTGTTGGAAAGTGGTGTCAATTTATCACATATTTCCTCCAAAAGGAAAGCACTTTTTGCTTAAAAAAAAAAAAAAAAAAAGGTCTCTGTCGGATGATTTTCCCAGTCATTGTACCTTTTGAAATAAAGCAAATTGAATAAATCTCACATGGGTCAACATGTTTCAATTATAAACCCTAACCATTTAATCATATTCATTCCTTTTTTCAATCTATGTACTATATATTTACTTTCAAAGCAAAAGAGTGATTCAACCACATCAACCATTAAAGGAAACCTTTTCTGAGAGCTTTCATTTATCATTGTATTCTAGTGTTCAAACGTTTGGGGGTCACACAAATATGAATGTTTTCCATGAAAACTAACATCAGGGTTTTCAAGGGTTTTATAATCATCCATTAGCTTTCTAACAATTAGCAAACACAATGGACCATAAGAACACTGGAACTGCTGGAAATGGCCTTTATACACTTCAAGTCAAAGTCAAAGATATCGATATAGTTATAGTAGATATTGCATTAAAAACAGACTATTGCAGCTAGATAGTCATTTACCACATGTCTATTCCTGATGAGTTCTATGTTATCCTCATTGAAACAAATAAAAAATAAAAATAGCCATTTTATTTTAAAAATAAAGACATTTCCAAGTGACACCAAACCTTTGAACGGTATCGCACAACCTTTTACAGATACTTCGGCACCTGAATAACACTTTTTTAAATATTGCTGAATAAATCCTTTATAATGAAATCAAGTAAAAAATAAAAAAAAGGATATTTTCAATTTAGTATTAATGTACTTTAATTACAGTAACTGCGACTGCAAATTAATACTGCTACCGTTTCTGCTCATAAGATTACATGCTAGCTATGTTATCTGCTATGCTAACTGGTCAAAAAGAAATGTGAAAAATAAAAATGCAGACTTACTTTTGATCTACTCATGGTCTGAGAATGAAAAAGAAACGTGCAATAAAACAAATGTTTTGAAAATTTCATGGGGAAGAGAGAAAATGTCCACCGATTCTACACTGACTCCTCTCGTACTGTTTTTGCTTTGCACTTGTAGTCTGCCGGTCCCGTGGCTCTTGTACTCGCTGTTGCACAACGGCCAGCCAGTGACCGTTAGCTCCAACGGCCTGTTCTGCGCCATTGTGCTCCTCTTTCTTATGCTACTCTTCGTCATCATCTCCATCGCCACGTGTCACTGGAAGATGAGCCGAACGCTGGGCCTCACCATGTTCGCGCTCTACTTTGTGTTCCTCGTCTTCAGTGTCCTACTGGAGGACCGCGTCCTTGTTTGCCCCATCTCCATATAACATGATTATGTAAAAACTGCATTCGGTCTTTTTTCATACTAATTAGGCTACAACTCAATTTGACATTGGGTGCATAGGTGACTCTGAAGGAAACAAATGTACAGTGGTACCTTGACAATGAGTTCGAAAGTTACGACGCTAGCCACTTAGGAACTAAATGAAGGCAGCAAGCTTCACAGCATCTGGCCACGATCAGTTCACACTGATTACTCTGCAGTGGAAGTACAAATACAATTGTGGTTTGTGCCAGCAGTTTGATTTAAGTGCAGGTATTTCACTAAATGTATTTCTTCTAACCATGGAATGGAAAAAAACATATACGTTGGATGAAAGAACAGGTGTCTAACTCGAGGCCCGGGGGACAGATCCTGCCCGCCACATCAGTTTTTGGGTCTCTCTAAAGCAAACAGTCAAGTTTCTTACTAAAATACAAAAATCGCAAATTGTCTTCAATTTCACAAAGATTGAGATATTGCAAGCAACTCTATAATTTGTCTTTAATTGTGAGCAGGTATGAGATGATAGCCTTCCAAGGGTCTTTTTTTCAAAGTCTGAAGATGTAAAGGATGGTAGCATTAGGAGTTTTGTTTCCCACAATGCAATCTTACCAATCAGGCTCTTGTAGAATCCTACAAACTGTAGAAGCAGAAATTCTTGGCAACAGCAATCCCAAGAAAGAATGCCATGAAGCAGCACTAAAAGAAATAATAATACCAACTCCAAGAAAAGAGAATGCTGCAGAATGTGGGTATGATCCTGCATATACATTATACACAGAATGTACCAAAATCTTTTTTTTTTCCCCCATTCACTGAGAAGCTAGAATGGATTAATACCATTTGTGTTAACTTCTCATATTCAAGGTACCACTGAACATTGAAAGTAAAACTGCCACACGATTTGTGCATTGACTGTTCAAATATTCAACAATTCTGAGGGAGTAGTTACAAGACTAAAAATCAACCAACCTTTGAAACACTGAAGCCCTTTTCACGCCGCACTGAGCAGCGTTTTGTTGTCAAACTCATTCATTGTTTATTGATTGATTGATTGATTGATTGATTGATTGATTGATTGAAACTTTATGCGGGGCGGGGACCACGGAATGGAGTGTTGCTGGGTATCGCGGTGCGGCAAGAGGATTTCTCCTGTGGCAGCAAAGTGCCCTGAAAAGGATTTATTTTTTGGTTTGCCCTAAAGTGAAGAACGTTTTTATAAGTGAAAATTGTACATAATCCAATTTATTCCAATACCCAACGTTATTAAGGCATTCACCTAGTGAGTATTCTCCGGTGGTTTACTGCAAGCAAAAAAAAAAAAAAAAAAAAAAATTGCTCCACAAAATCATAAAGTTGTACCTCCACTGAAGTTGTGGATTCCCAAAACTGTTCTGCAGAGAAAACAAATATTTTAACCTTGAACTACTATCAGTGAGTCTGCCCGTGGGGTGGAGACGCATCGTTTCCGCCCTGCCAAGCAGTGTCCCACCTTGTCCCTCTGAAACATACCCTTTGGGCTGATCAGCAGGTGGTCACCCAAGTTATTTTGGCCAACTTATTGACAAGTAACAGCTTGATTAAACTAAATTACCACTGAGCTATTAGATTTTCTCTACTGCTCGCGTCCTCCTCCCTCTTAAAATGGGCAGTTAAGGATTTTTTGTAACTGAACAATATATCTTCTCAAGGTGCAATCTAACCACCTTTTTAATATGTACGTATAGCCCTGGGTCTAACCAGCGGTTAGGCACTTGGTTTTTACTTCCTGGTAGGCTTCCATATATATATATGGGTACATTGGAAACCGGAAATTTCGCATTACCGCATGACTCCTTCACACTGAGCAAGTCCGGTTGAAAAGGGCTTAACATAACAGTCAGAATGTAGTCCAACGCCTATATACACGTGGATAAAATTGTTGGTACCCCTTAGTTGATGAAAGAAAAATTAAAGTAAAAATTCTGTGAAAATTAACCAATGAAAGTCAGGCATTGTTTTTAAACCATGCTTCAATAGAATAATTAAAAAAAAAAAAAAAAAGGAACTCATGAAACAGGTCTGGACAAAAATGATATGACCAAAGGGACATGTCAAATCAAGGTATCCACTAATTCCAACACCGGTGTCAACTACAATCAGTTAGTGGGCCTAATATCGGGCTACTGGTAATCACTGTGCTGTTTGGTGACATGGTATGTACGACAGTCATCATGGATCATTTTATTCAGATTCAAGTTATTTCTTTGACCATTCTGGGGTTTTATTTTATTAATTGAGGGGTATTAACAATATTGTCCACATACAGCATTGTTAAGAGTTGACAGCCTAAGGGTATTGTGCTACTGTATATACGTAACTTGTGCCAGATGTCAGCTGTGTGTACAGATGTAGTTTTGTTGATAGAAGCTTTTTGCAGAAAATTGATTTTTGTGTCATATGGTGTCTAAAGTATGGTGTCATATTGTCTCGTTAAACAGTTGACGAACTGAAATGGATGCAAATGTACTACTCAAGAAATTTGTTTTCCTTTAAAACATTCTGCAATAAAAGTTTTTTTTAACAGCCTCATATAACAGCCTCATATATATATACATATACATACATATATATACATATATATATACATACATATACATACATACATATACATACATACATATACATACATATATATATATATTTATATATTTATATATTTATATATATATACACTACTTAAAAAAAAGAGGGGAGGGGGACAAATGTGAGATTATATGACTTTATTTAAATTCAAAGAGCCCTGAATGCGTGGTCCTTCACAGAACCATCACTACACTCGGCACAAGTGTGAATAACTCTTACTTACATACTGTATATATATGTTTTTCAAACAAAACATCAAAATGTAGCTTGTTGAGTCATTTCTTTACACATTTTCCATTTTACAGATGAACAATGTCAGCTTTCCCAAACTGTTGCCATCAGTGAGCTAGTTCAAGTTAAAATCAGCCCACTTTTTTATGGGCAAAAGTGCAGCACAATTTGTTCTTCCACGTCACAAAAGTGGTTGACTTTCATAAGACCTTCTCTTGATATGAGGGCTTCCTTCAACCACCATAACACTAAACATATGCATAATAAGAGGTTATTTCCATTATGCAAGACTTTTCAGCTACTTATGATTGATTCATATTGCCCGAATGAGAGTCATTTGGTTCTCTGTGCAGTTTTAGGACCACTGGTGGTGGCTCACTGGTGCATTTTTTTAATCCAGTCATTCCCTTTTTAAAATACATTTTAGATGGATATGCACATGGGTGTGAAACTAACACTATATACAAAGTCTTGACCAGCTTGGCCTGTTGCTCCAATGCGTCAGCTCATTCACCCTTTCACACACTAAAAACACATCAACAACATAGAAAGTTGAATCTGATGATTATTAATGGATATGATAGAAGTCAGCCCCAAACCAACATACCGGTACCATATGCGCTGTAGAATTTGACAGCTACCAATATATAACACTGTTATGGTGATTACAAATATTGTAGTATTTTTTCTTTCTCATTTCTTTACCTTTGAGAAAGCTACAGTTTTAGAAAAGTTAAGGTAGGTAACTCACAACAGAGCAGTTACCTTGGGGCAATTTCAGTGAATAGGCCAGATGTGGGAATTCAGTTTTATTCCTGTAAATGTACTTATTCTGAGGATTAAGTATTAAGTCAGCAAATTGTATTTGTTTTGCAAATACAATCAAAAGTCAGAGTTAATTGTCTAAGATCTTGCTAGGAGTGTAAAACAGTTGATCAATTTCCAAGCAGCAAAACAACATGGCATCTTTACTGCCTGCTCTAATTTTCCCCATCTAATATGGCAGCAGCATTTGTGGATACACTGCAAGTTGATTCTTGGGTGTCATGTCATATACGATTGGCTTGCACATGTAAATCAATGTGTGCAAACAACACCACTGTGCATAAATGCAGGCAAAATGAGAGGCCATTGGGACAAATTCTGAAACTTTTGAGTGATTGAGAAGGCTGACTTCAGGCCATTCACTAGGTGTTATGCCGTATCACCTATGACAAAATGTCTTTCATTTCTGCAATTAAGCACCTGATATTGGGGATCTAGTCAATCAGACCCTTATAGTCTACACACGGCTGTAATGTGCTAATTTAAAAAAAAAAACGAAAGAGTTCTTTCATCTGTTTGTTGTCTCTGTTTGCTACTCTACATATAGTATGTCAGCATTTCTAAAAACAATTCTATAAATAAAATGGGGTGATAAGATCTTTTTTGAAATTATGCAGTCAACTAAATTCATTCACAAAACAAGTTGAAATAGCAATTCATTATTACACCCTAAAATTTCTTTCTTTCCCGTTCCTCTTGTGCGGTTAACTTGTCGTGGTGGGGAACCTTGCATGTCTCTGTGACCCGGATAGCTATACCGATGGGGCCTCTGCCCTCAGCAGGTTCAACCATGTCAGGCAGGTATTCCAGGTAGAGTCCAGACAAAAAACAGCACCTGGTCCTCCAGGTTGGGGGTGGGGCCAACAAACCCACCCCGTAAAAAGACACTACTGTGACGGAAACCTCTACCAACTATACCACCATGGACCTCACAGCAGGCTTGAGCCAACCTATTGGCAGTATGACCGCCCCTCATGAAAGCCTTCAAATTGGGAAGTCAGGAGCATGCTAGGCAGCTTACAGGGACCCAAAACTACGATCCGCCTGGGTGCATGGAATGTCCGTACCATGTTCGACACACCCAAAACAGCTCAGGTCACGAGTGAAATGAGAAGAAAGAGGTTGGACATCCTGGGAATATGTGAATGCTGATAGACCGTCTCTGGACACCAGGGAATGAGCGATGGCACAGTTATCCTGCACTATGGGCACTCCGATCAACACATGCGCGCCGTGGCCTTCATAGTCTCAAAGGAGAAGGTCAACACCTTGCTGGACTGGGAACCCCTCGGCGACAGGCTGATCAGAGCCCACTTCAACTCCATGCACTGTAAGCTCGCCATCATTCAATGCTATGCACCAACCAATGAAGCGAAGGCCAAGGGAAAAAGATCAGTGGTATGAGAAGCTACAACAGTCTCCAATGTTCCCCTGCATGACATGCTAGTGATCATGGGTGACATCAACACCAAGATGGGAGCTAACAGACTGTGATGGAGCTATGGGGAAGCACGGGTGCGGTGTAATGAACGACAATGGCGAGCATCTTGTTGACTTCTGCATGACCAACTGTGTCATCGGTGTACCATCTTTCCACACAAAACTATCCATAAACTCACATGGAACCACCAACAACCACATCGATCACATCTTGATTAATGGAAAGTGGCACAGGTCTCTCCAACATGTTCGAGTTTATCGTGGAGCAGATGTCAACAGTGACCACTGCCTTTTAACAGCCATTATTAAGCTGAAACTAAGGACAGCGCAAAAGCGCATCTTGATGTAGTCGAACTAAGATGCCCTAAGATCAACAAAGAGTTCTGCCTGGAACTAAAGAAGCGCTTCAGTGCTCTCACCAAACCTGCATACGGAGAGTTGGACACCCAAGGCAAGTGGGAGAACATCAAAAAGTCGTATGTCTTACGCCACCAAAGTCTTGGGCTTTACAAAGAGACGGAATAAAGAATGGTGAACACCTGGCAAAGAATTGAAGAAAGAACACAAAATCGCCCCGGCTCTATGAGCAGGTCCAGAAAGCCTACAAGTAAAAGGACAGAGAGGTAAAGAGTACAAGGAGTGACAAAAGGGCCTTTGTTGAGGATCTTGCAGCTGAGTTGAGTACAATTTACAAGATCACCAAGCAGCTCACAGGCAAGTACACCAGTCAGCCGGTCCGTCAAACATGAACAAGGCAACATCCTCACCAATGAGAGTGACCAGATCTTGAGATGGTTTGAGCATTTCCGTGAGGTACTCAACTGCCCTGAGCCAGATGATCCTGCCAACTCCTCACCAGCATGACATCGAGAAAGTAAGGAAGAAGGTCAAACCTGCCATTAAAGCCTTGAGGAATGGGAAAGCTGCCGGCATAGACTCTGTCGTTGCAGAGATGCTGAAAGCTGACCGTAACACCTCCACCAATGTGTTTACTGATCTCTTATATACACCTGGGAGAAGAAGATAATACCTAAAGACTGGGACAAGGGCCTGATTGTCAAACTCCCCAAGAAAGGAAACCTCAAAAATTGTGACAACTGGAAGGGCATAACGTTTGCTATCAGTACCATCTAAGGTTTTCTGGAGGATTTTACTCGACAGAATCGATTCCACTATTAACCGGAAGCTAGGGCAAGAATGAGCAGGGTTCAGGAGAGGAAGAGGCTGCATAGACCAGATCTTCGCTCTGAGGAACATTATCAAATATTGTGTAAAATGGAATACTCCTCTGCACATCAACTTTATCAACTTTCATAAAGCCTTTGACAGCCTACACCGTGACACCCTATGGAAGATCGTTAGGGCCTATGGAGTTTCTCCAAAACTGATCACTCTCATAGGAATGTTCTACCATCACTTTGAATGCAGCGTCATTGTGAGCTATCTACATGGTTCACTAGGAAGTCAGGTGTGTGGCAAGGTTGTACTATTTCCCCCATTCTCTTCCTGATTGCCATAGACTGGGGTCAAGCGAAATACAACTGACAGACCCTGGGGTATTCAGTGGACTATGTTCTCTCAACTTGAAGATCTAGATTTGGCCGATGATCTTGCTGTCCTTGCACCAAAGCACATTCATCTGCAGGAGAAAACTGATTCGCCCAACAGGTAGGGCTGAACATAAATGCGTCCAAAACCCAAGTGATGTGCATTAATCCCACTCCAGATGTACCAATCAACCAAAGTGACAAAAGGTAAACAAATTGTTACCTTGGGTGCTCAGATCAAAATTGTGGCTGAGTGGTCATTTCTATTCAAGTCACATTCCCATCAATATGTTAGAAACTAACTAACACACCTACAACCACAATAGAGTTAACTTTAGAATAAATACATCTGACTTTGTATAAATAGAATTCATCTGAAAATATCATTCCTTTTAGATTTACATGCCATGTTTTCGTGAAAAATATTGCCTTGAAAAATACTCTTCTGGTGCGTAGTAACAGTCTTTCTTTGAGGAGGCTCAGTGGAGATGATCCCTGTACAAATGAGAGGATGGCTACACGGTGAATATTTTTTTTATTCACAAACAGGACGGCAGATTTCCTGAGCTCATCTTGATGAACTTTAGAGGTAAGGCTCGCCAAACGTCCTACGACACTCCATGACGCCAGTGCTGGGGGGGCGATCGCAGTTGCGCGTGAGCTTCACCAGGTTTGGTGACAGGCGGTTGTACGCCAGCTTGTACTCTCGATCGAAGGCATCTGCGTAAAGAGCACCATGTACCGAGTTATTCCATGAAGTCCCTTTTGAAACTTTCCCACCACTCAATTCTCCTGATGAACCAGTCTACCTGTTTAATACAGCAAGTAGTGAAAGCATGCAGACCTGATGTACAGTTGCAACCACAGTTTAGAGAAACATATGAGTCTTCAAGTCTGACAGTAAGTCTTAAACCTGAAGATGAGTTGGAGCGGACAGGAATAGCTTTTAGTTATTTTCTAAACTATACCTTACTTTTCCTGACAGGTTGCTTGTCTAGTGCAGTAGTGCCAGTTAAAATGCAGAAGTCACAGACTGAAATTGTACACCAAAAACATTTAGCATTTTTTTTCAAACACAAACTAAGTACTGACCGATATCAATGTTCTCTTTACCCAGAGCCACCAGGGACAGGAAGAGCAGGTCTCTGTACAAACTCCTAAGGAGGAAAAAGTCAAATGGTAGGTCAACTTCCAAATTTTCCTTACAATACTGTGTTGAATATGATTTAAGCAGCAAACTCCACTAATTTTTATCTATCTCAGGGGGCAGCTATTTTGCCACTTGCTGTCGACTGAAAATATATCAGTTTCCAGGTCTCAGTTCACAACCAATCATGGCTCAGCTTCAGAAAACTGATGATTGGTTGTGATGTGAGACCTGGCAACTGTGATGTCATTTTCAGTCGACAGCAAGTGGCAAAATGACCACCTCCTGAGATAAAAAATAAAATAGGTGAATTTGACCTTTCATGCTCCACAAACAAAACATTAAACAGAACACTGGGTTTCAAAGAATTGGGCAGAACAGAACATATCACAAAGAACATTTTGGGGCTGACTTCCTCTTTAAGGTCAACAAGCAACAGTCATAACAGGCAACTGGTTGAGCATGTTTTAAGAGCGACAGCGTGTGGTATTTAATGACATCTAGTGGTAAACTAGTAGAAAGCAGGGTTCTCAATTCAAAGCGCGTGCATTTTGAAGCATATGCACACTATGGTGCCACACAGAGAACACACTTGGCAAGCTTACAACAATGTCTTCAGCAGAGGTGCAAACAAAATTTCATCACAAATGACTTCTAGTGTTCCCATAAGTGTATTGCATTTGTTTATAGTCATTGATCCAGCAAATATGCAATTCGCTATGTTTGTCCCTTTCAGGAATCCTTAGCAGAATGCCAAGACATGTCCTGTACATTGAGGCGCGACCCATATAATTACAGATGACGAGACCTTCCATTACATTTAAAAAATGTGATAGAACATTTCTTTGCTGAAATTGATAGTGGTTTTTTAAAATGAGGTTTAATTTGAGGGTATTTGCACCCAAATCAGGGGACCAGTTGAGGAAGTACAAGTTTACATATATGCCTCCCGCTTTTCAAGGGACCAAAAGTAAAGGGATAATTGGCTGAAGTACGCAAACTATGCAAGGCTAATGAATTGTACGGTGGCATTTATTTGCATTGCTGGGTGTGCGCCTGTAATCCAAATATAACCATTTCGAGACTAACCTTTGCCTTTTGAGACCGAGAGTGTGGTTCTGTAGCTCCAGTAGATGAGTCATTGGCCGGCTGACATCATTCCTCTGGATGCTCTTTACAACACTGTGCAGCAGTTCCTCCGTGAACACCTTCTCCTCTTTTGGAACGGTTCGCGACACAGCATAGCCGACATCTACCAAACCACACACACACAAGCAGATAAGTGCCCCTTTTTTCCTTAATCATAGATTTACCGTATTGGCCCGAATATAAGAAGATGTTTTTGCATTGAAATAAGACTGAAAAAGTGGGGGTTGTCTTACATTCGGGGTTTTATGCCCATTCACTTGTGCGCAGCGGTAAGTTAAAGGTTGCTGGTATCGACTGAGTATGTTGCTGTGATCGTGTGCGTCTTTGACACAAATGTATTTTGTTGTCTCGATGACTTATGTTTAGTGTGTTGCTGAGAGTATTTCATTTATGGTTATTTAGTACAGCGGAACCATTACGCGCAGTTAGTTACGTAATGTGTGCCATCTACTAGTGTTGTGTGACGTCAGAAGTTGAGCGTTGACTTACGTGCTGTATTTCTGTCTGTTGCAGAACCACACACACACAGCCCACAAATCACACACACCCTTCACACGCTTCACACAAGAATCACACACAGAAGAATCACATTCACACACCCGAAGACTCACCTATGTACACTACACACACCTGTGCTCACATCCTTAAGACCAAACGTGTGCCTATACCCTTCTGCCAGTTTGCCTGTATGCCCCTATGAGCCACAATGCCTGTTACGTTTTTGCTAATAATTCAGTAAAGCAATCAAAACTGAACCACGACTTCCCTCCTATGTTCTGACCGACACCTGGGGGCGAAAAGAGCATAACCATCCGAGCCAATTCCCTATACAGTCCTCAGGCTCCCCAACAAGAGCGGTAGGAGTTTTCATTATTATATTGTAATGTTTGTCCTTATTCAGATTTGTTTCAAGACTACAGTTAGACTTCACTTTGATGGTTAATGCAGTTATTGCAATTTTGTTGTTTTACCACAGTAGATTTATTTATTTACATTTCAAAAACCAGTAGCCATTCATTTACAAATGTGATTGCACTTTAGTTGAAATATTTAAATGTTCAGATATTAAGATGTAATAGACAGTTTTTGCATGATTTGAATGAGGCAAAATAATATGCTTTTTCTCTCGAATATATTATTATAATCATTTGTTTCCGATGTAATCATTTTCTATATAAAAATTAAATTTGGTTTTCAAAAAGTTTTTATTCAAACTTGAGTCTTGAAAAAGAGGGGGTCAGGGTCGTCTTATATTCGGGCCAATACGGTATGTCGGGACCATTTGTTTTTGTGACCTTTTGCGAAAATGGCCAAATTATCAGTAGTTAACCACAGTGTGCGGCTAGCCTACGTCAGTTTAAATAAAGACAATAATAGCACAACTGCTGGTGGTAGTTCCAATACGAATCAGTTTTAGTACGCCGGTTTTGTATTTCTTTGACTTTTTTTTTTTTTTTTAATTGAAATTTGTCCGTTTAAGTAAACATTCAAATCAAGTGCAGGGATGTGCTGTAGTAATACAGACGCCCACATACACATCGGGTAATTTCACTCACGAAAACAAAACCCATGAAAAGTAAAAAATGGCTTTTCACAGACACAGATGTGATCACAGCGAGCACACACAAGAGAGCAAAGACAACCCAAGAAATACGTAGGAGTCTACAGCCAGATGACAACACTCACTTTCTAACAACAGAGTACATTTAAGCCCTGAAAAACAGAGAGCAGACAAAGCCTGTTAGCAAAAGAAGACAGCTGACTTGACCAGCAGCACGTTCTGTATAAAATCTTCAAAACAGAGCCCATGGCGGCGCTCTAGTTACGACTGTCAGTCAAATAACAGGAAATGCAGATTAAAAAAACGTAACAGAGTCATCGCATATGGACACTTGGGTTTTGTGAAAACTTGATTCATGAAATAACTATTTTACATATTTCATTTAGAAAACTGAAGAATATGAATAGAAAGGAAGCAAAATGTTAAATATATAGTACACCCTAAATTTTAGGGCCTAAAACTATTATTTTGCTGAAGCGCCTTTTGCATTAATTACAGAATTCAATCAATTTGGATGGTAGCTTGTTCATGTTTTGACTGAACACTTACCAACTCTTCTTTGCAAAAGCAAGCTAAATGTGTCATAGTTCTCCTCCAAATGTATTGAGGACTGACTGGATCTTTTTCAAAACTTGAATTATCCTCTAGAAAAGCCATTCATTTGTGGGTTTGCATCTAAGATACAGATTGTTATTGTGTGGTGAAATGCCTCTTGGTCTTGATTTCTGAGTGGATGCCTGACAGTTTTTATGTCTAAACTGAATCGCATTTTCATAATACAGTAATACCTCGCTACATTGCGGTTCATTTCTCGCGGCTTCAGTACGTCGTGGACCCCCCCCCAAAAAAAATCTAAAATTTAAAATAAAAATTCTAAAATTGAGGAATTATGGCACGAAAGTTGCCTGCACGCCAGCAGAAGGCAGGGAGTGGCCACACAATTGCAGTATGTACACTTGTACCTTGTTATAAAAAGAGTTATAAAAACATATTTACTGTATTGTACCTTGTTAAATAAATTGTTTATATTAATAAAAGAGTTCTAAAAACATGTTTACATTATGTACATTTGTACCTTGTTATAAAAAAGTTGTTATAACAAGAGTTCTAAAAACATATTAACAGTATGTATACTTTAGCTACATCTACATGTTTTACACACACACACACACGCACGCACGCACGCACGCACGCACGCACGCACGCACGCACGCACGCATATATCATATAGTATATATTATATATATCATATATATTTATATTATTTATACATCATTTTCTGTATGTAATGTTCTGTAATGTTCATATGCACTTATATGGTTTAATATACATTTATTGATACACAAAAAATGTATGTATGTCAAAAATGAGCGGGTGGTCTTAGAACCAATTATCCGCGATAAACGAGGGATTACTGTACTGGAATTCTCTCCACATTCACATTTCATTGCATCATGGCCTGCTTTGAGAAGTATTATAATTCATTACACATTATATTGACAAATGTTTTTCCTGACAAAATGGTTTTAGTTGTTTCTTGTTTAAGCGGTTATATGATTTATTTGATTTGGATACGACCCGTCTGCCAAAGTCCAAATGTCCAGTCAAATAAAGAAGTATGACTTACTGTACGTGTTCCAGAGAATGTAAAAAGGCTGTACGGGGTCCTGCTGCAGCTTCAAGTTATCCCACAGTATCTGGATCAACACATGTTTACTGTCCTCTAACATCCACTGACGAGGGACCTGAAGAAAGAAGAGAACTTAACTTCTTGTCTTGGCTTTCCTTGTGACTATGTGTTTCTTACCTGGGACCCCTTATTGCAGTGTTCAGAGGTGAGAATAAGTCCTGGCAGGTTGCTGGGCAAGTCCAGCCGCCTAAAGTACCACACGAGGTTCCAAAAGATGATAGGATGATGGTCCACCATGTCAGCCTCTGTAATCACTTGGTCACCCTCATTTTCCAGAAGACTCTCCAACTCCTTCCACAGCACCAGTGGGCTCAAGTAGGGAACCGTCACTGGCTCAGGGTTGTGGAGACGCCACTCCATACTCAAAGGGTCCTGGACATAAATGATAGGGATACAATTTTTGGTGGGTCCACTAATATTTCTCACAACAGCAGAATAAAGGACCAGATTAGCCTTAGAGGTTTGCGGCTTAGAGGTCAATAGAGCGAAAACCCATGCAAGTACGAAGAGAACATGCAAAGAACAGAGGTAGGACTACACCGATACACACCTAAGTAGCACGACAAAGTTAATGAGTATTACTTTCTCGATACCCCCCTACTTAATTCAGACGCAAACGTTTCAATAATTCGACAAATCTATGCAATTGATAGTGACATACTGTCTGAGGTAAGCACATTTGTAATCGTTAATGACAGTCTTTTTTTTTTATTTATCACGATGTGAAAAATGCAATGACATGGACCAAGTTTATTTGTCTCAAGACTATTTTTCATTTTGACCTAAAATAAGAGTACAAATGGTAGGGGCCAAAATAAATTTGACAATACTCTGGTATCAGTGGCATGGGACATACAGTGGTCTCGTTCAGGCGGCTGGGTAAACTGCCAGAGATAGGCAAGAAATGGTTGCATTGGGATGTTTCCTCTCCAGGAGCGAAGGCACTGACGCTTCGAGCCATAGCCATTCCAGAACAAAGTCGCCACTCTGAGGGGATGTATAGACCGTGAGATCTGGTGGATAGAGTTCTGTGGATCAATAACCTCCTTCCAATTAAAATGCACCATACTGAAGACACACGGTAAGACAAACATACTTCAGCAAGTCAAACGTTATTGCGTAATATTGTAACATCTTTGTACCTTGATTTTGCGGAACAGTCATGAATAGATATTACAGGGGAGGGTGGAGAGATAGCAGTGTTGGGACAAGGGGTGGACAATGTGGATGTCCCCGTGTCAAAGCCTGTTGAGGCAGAATATGAAGAGCTCATCGCCTCGTCCATTGACGCGCTTTCCTTTAAGAACATCCTAAAAACAAAAGAACACAGTGATCAAATCACATTGACAAATGTAACATGCCTTGTCATACTATTATAATTTAAGTAATGGCACCCAGATTTACAGTGTAGAAATCTGTCGAATTACCTGCCGGGTCCTCTTGTATCCCTAATCTCCACGTTTAGAAAAGGCAGGAAGGGGTTTCCACAAAAGGGGCAGATGGTGTTTAGATTGGAGTCATCAGCTGTCCAACCAGCCATGATTTCCTCGTCGTAGACCAGACAGTCGCATGTCTTACAGCGTGAACAGCTTGAGATCAACAGCTGGAAAAAGCAAAAATGTAAAAACAATTAGCAAAAAAAATTATAGATACATTTATATGACTGAAAAACTAGCATCATTCTACTTTATGAAAAAAAATGCAAATAAATGACTCCATAGAAAATTAAAGTCTGCAGTTAACACAAAAAACAGTACAGAACTCCAAGTTTTTCTATCAAGTGACCAGATTTCACAAAAAGTCATAATAATTTGAAATTTATTTAAAAAAGCAACAACAATTTTGTCGAGTATTTAAACAGGTGAGTTAGGAGTATTCACCTCCATTGCATAGTTATTGAAGATGCTGGTGTTGCTGGTGTAGCGCGAGGAACCCACATCTGACAAAGGAGGTGAGAGGTCACCTGGTAAGATTATAAAAGCTCGTAAGAGTATGTGGTGGTAATACATCAACTTCATGTATCACTGGCATCAAGCGGAATCAGAGTATCTCCAAAATCATCACTTTTCAGAGACCCTCAATATAGCAAGTTTGTCCATAATTTGCAAGCGTAACCAATAGTAAAACATTTTGGGGAAAAAAAAAAAAATCACAAAAAAATGACAGCGATATATTACAGATTGCTGTGGAGACAAAGCACACTGATACAACAAATTGGCAAATTTCAAGCAAAACTGAGGGTCCTTTCTGGAAGATAAAGGCTGTTCTCAGCATTTAAGAAATGGAGTGACAGTGGACAGTCGCCAGGCATCACATACTGATCCCCAGGCAGTATTTTACAGAAACTCCAGGCATCAGGCAAGCAAGCTTTCCCTGTCGGATCTAATTTCACTAATTTCCAAGTGCCAGTAAATATGATAAAACGTATCAATAAATACATAAGGATTTACCAGGAAGCAGAGTTGTTGGTCTTTTGAGGCTTGATGATGCAGTGGGACTGTTTAGTCTGCTGTGGAAAGGGCTCCTTACAGATCCCTTTGGGCCAAGAGGCCCATTCTTCTGTGGGGAAATCATATAGCGCCGTGACTCTCTTTTGTGGTCCTCATCTTGAATAGTGAAGCAATCGGGATCATCAACATCGAGTGAGGAAACGCTGAGATGGCGTGTGTCCTGGGTCAGCACAGATTGGAACATTAATGACCAAACAGCAAACAAGTCACGCTAAGACAGTCAATCAGAGCCCACACAAAGACACTTAACTGAATAACGTGAACAATTTGAAAAGGTTTAGAAACAGGAACTACAACAATTCAGTACACACAATTATATATGGGTTATAAGTACCCAGAAGCACCTTCTCTTCAAATAGTAAATATACTTGCCCACTTCATGGAGTGTTAAACTTGGGCACTGCACTATTATTCCTAAAATTGCAGGTTCCAGTTAACTTATTATACGAAAACGGCACACATATAAATAAGATGCGTGCGATTTATTCACATTCACTGCAACTGTAGTTGAATTATTGATTAGTCAGTTGATATTTTTTTCCTTTATTCAATCAATCAATCAAGTCAAGTTTATATAGCCCTAAATCACAAGCAATCTCAAAGGGCTCTGTCCTCTGCATTTAACCCATCCCCATGTGATTTTGATCCATCCCCTGGGGGAGAGGGGAGCAGTGAGCAGCAGCGGCGCCGCGCTCGGGAATCATTTTGGTGATCTAACCCCCCAATTCCAACCCTTAATGCTGAGTGCCAAGCAGGGAGGCAATGGGTTCCATTTTTATAGTCTTTGGTATGACCCGGCCGGGGTTTGAACCCACAACCTTCCAGTCTCAGGGCGGACACTACTACTAGGCCACTGAGCTGGTGAATAAACACTAAATTTAGTGTTCTAATTCTATTAGTGACTCCATAGAATTAGAACACTAAATTTAGAACACAAAGTTGTTCATAGTATTGCTGTACATGCCTTCAAAGACCATTTTTTTGGGGTGTACCTTGGTTGGTGTGTTGTATGTTGTCAAACGTGAGTACCAACGGCTAGCCTTCTCTGCCACACCTTTCCCAGCAGAGAACACACTGGTTTTGAAAACATCCAGCGTTGGTGTCAGCAGTGTGTCAAGAGCAAAAGAGGAGGAGGATGGTGAGGGAGTGGCGACTTGCATCCTATTTGTCTGCTTCCTATAGGTCCTTGGGCTAGGACAAGGGCTAGGGGTGGTGCTAGCGCTGTGACAGGGTGGTGATGACCACAGATGATGATGTAATATAGGCTGGGGCGGCGAGGGAGGATAGAAGGTGTGAGACCGTGGCACTGCTGTAGTCCTGAAGGGGGAGCTATGGGGTAAGCTAGCTCTTCGAGTAACACGGCGTGAATTGGGGTGAAAGATGAGGGGGCTGGCCGGGTCCTGCAGGTCCAAGCTTGGTGTGCGACTGCTCAGTGGGCTCCCCATGTGCTTCATATAAAGCTCTATTTCCCTTGCCAAATGTCGCTTGGCAGTGGGTGTGCTGTCGTCCTCTAGGCACGGATGCTCCTTTTGCTGCTCTGACTGTGAAGCTGCAGCTAGCAGGGATAAAGGGTCATAGCCAGTCTCAATGTCGGTGCGGTTCACAGTTCCACTCGATGCCATGTTGCTCATGCCACAGCAACCTGGGTTGCATTCAGCATGATTCTTATGAGATCTGCAGGTTTTGTGAGAAATCGCTCCAGTTCTTAGAGTAGTTTTATCCAAATCCAAATCTTCCAAATCAAAAATAGTCTCTGTGTTATTTGTGTCTTCATCACTGGAGTCAGCTTTACAAGTTCTTGTGACAGCGGTTTCCTCAAAACCACTCAATGTCAATGACGGAGGCCTCTTGCTCTTACCAAGTTTGGTATTAGACAGAATTTTGGCATCAGCGCCAAGATGTCCTAGATGTGCAATTTTAACTGGGTCGATTTCGCCCTGCCTCATACTCAGACCAAGGACGGCGGTGCCGCGACTATAGCTGTTAACTTTGTCACTACTCATACAAGGCCTGCTCACAACCCGCCAGTCAAAAGCCGATCCACAGTCGACAACTTCTTCCAGAGTACTCTTGTGTCTCCTGAGCAAGGTATTTGACTGAATCTCACCAATTTCCTCCAAAGAAGAAGTGAAGAGAAGACCTGCAACATGGCCTAAAGAAGGAAGGCAGGAAAGAGCTTACTTCAAGTTTGTAGTGGGTTTCATTCTATTCATATATAGACAATTATCTCATCAGCGATGTTGGTGCGGCCCACATTTTGTATTTTTCGCACATTTTGTGAACGACTTTAATCTTACTTCTCTTATTGTCTGTAAACCTGCAAATTTTTTTCGAGTAACAGTATTTACTTAAGCGCTGACTTTAACTTAATCTCGCTTGAAACATGACGCATGAAGTGGACATTTGTGATGATGTGATGATTTACCTGTGCTTGTGGAGGTCTTAGGTCTAGATTTTGAATTGTCATATTGACAGCTTCTTCTAACAATGCCGTGGGAGTGTAAGGACGAATTAATCTCCATGTCCAGCTGAGGAAGACAGTCTTTACTTCCCTTGGCACTCTCTGTTTCCGATACTGCAAATACAGAAAACAATTGAAAATCTTACAACAGAATATGTACTTGGACAAGTTATTTTGCCCAAATGACACAAAATATCAGCAGACAGGAAATCAAATAGACTACTGACAAGAGCTGCAGTCACTCTCTTTCTTATCATCCTTGTCAGGAATGGAGCCCAACTGTGTGTCTCCTCTGCGAACCTCCTCTTTGGACAGCGAATCATATCCCAAATCTGATTGATCTCCTAGTTGACAGACATAAAAAGCACAATTT
The DNA here is from genome assembly GCF_054491065.1 of Syngnathus leptorhynchus. Classification (NCBI taxonomy): domain Eukaryota; kingdom Metazoa; phylum Chordata; class Actinopteri; order Syngnathiformes; family Syngnathidae; genus Syngnathus; species Syngnathus leptorhynchus. Next base: position 5,835,325 of record NC_141197.1, read on the forward strand.
AATTTTGAAACAGAAGGAAATAAGAAACGAACAAGATAAGCAATTAAATTACCTGATGCTAAACCATACAATCACCAATTTCATAATAGAGTACGAAATACTTAAGATTAAAATCACACTGTTTGATGAACGATCCCAATTCTTTATTTCACACTACACACTTCCAAAAAATTAACTTGTAGTGGTTATGTGATGCTCCTCTTCCTACTATCTTTTGTTAATTCCCTCTTATGCTGCAGTGAGGCGTGGCTTCCCTTTCTGCCTTTCGGAGGAAGTCAAAACAACCCAAAAATAACATTCGTCTAGATAACTACTTGCAATAATAAATCAGTTAGTGGGTGACCATGCAGGGAATACCAGAGGGACACACACAAAACTAATGTGCCACAAGAAAATGACTTGACTTGAAGATCAGAGATCTGGGGGGATGCTAGACAAATAATATGGAAATGAAAGGGCTGAAAGAAAATAAATAGTTCAATTTAAGGGAGGAGAGATCGTCAGAAGGAAAAAATAGTTTTACCTGGATTGGGGGTGGGTTTTCTGTGCTCAGAGCGCCCCCAGCATGAGCGGGCACTGGCGCCCACGCTGCTGCCCACATGGCCGACTGCATGCAAGAAGCAACACAGGCAGGGCCAACGTGAGGGGCAGCGTTAGCAACAGAGCATAGCAGAAATCACAGCCACAAAACCATGAAGAGACGCGAAATGATATGAATGAAGAAAAACAGTCAAGGTGGAGAGAAATTAAGATGTAGCCTGTGGGTGAGTGGGACAGGACAAATCAGGGAGGAGAGTTGTCAACAAAAAAAAAAAGAAAGAAATTCTGTCAAATAACGTCTCTGTCAGTAAAAGGTTGAGCCATCAACCTGAAGAATACCTGTACTAGATCTATCATCAGTAGGCTCGACTTTGGTGGCATCAGCGCTGTAAGAGACCTGCTCGTTCAGGGTAGTGTCAGCAGCGCTATCGAGGCTGCCATGACTAACAGCATCAATATCGCTGCCATCTGTTAAAAAAAACAACACAGGAGAGAAAAATAGTTTTTGTGCATAACTGCATGTTTTATTTTTAGTTAGCATGAGGATAAGCGGTGCAGATAATGCATGAATGGATTTAAACATTAACATGGGCAGAATATAAGAAACTTTTTATGATTTTCACTAAAGCACTAACCAATAACTCTGAAGAATTTCCTCTCAGCAAAATTACCTGACAGCGGGCTCTGAGTTAGAGGGGCATGTTTCCGTAGTGACTGTTTAAACTGAGCCACACCCAGAACAACATTTCGCAACTTCATCCATAAGAAGTAGCCTCCTCTAGTGCTGGTTGGCCATGTGCTCTCCAACACTGCCTGAAAATAGAGGAATGTAGTTATTTTTAGGATTAATTGGTGCATGGGACAAAGCAAGTTGATGTCAGATGATTTCCCTTGCCCCAGAGTTGTCGTTGTTTATGCATGTTCTATGTCTACCTGTTCACAATGGGATCAGGGACAATAAGCCAAATATGAAAATGACAACAGTGCATCTAATAAAGAAAGTTATGTTTTGCTACACATTCTATTGTTTTAAAGTTTTACTAATACCTACATGGCAATTAAGTATGGTAAAATTTGAATGAAAACTCCTATAATATTAATAAACTCTGATTCTGAGGGGCATATGTGGCTACCTTGTTGTAGTAGCCGTATGTGATTGCATTGGGGTGGACTCCAGCTTTCTTCATCTCAAAGAGGACCCTGACAGCAAGGACAGGCTGACCATATTGTCCACAAAGCTGCATCAGCACTCTGTAGCACACCTATATAAAAATGAATAATGAATACAATTGTTAAGATGACAACCTTTTAAAAACAAAACTTGAATGAGGAGCCAACAGTTAAATGACGTTACAGTTTGGCATTCTTGGAAAACATTACCTCATCGGGTGGCTGCAACTTCTTGGACTGCATCTTACGGAGAACATCATAGGCAGTACGAAGTGCTCGCACCTTAGAATGGCAAGCCTTCACATATGCAGGCAGGCAGATGAACCAAAGGCCGTAACAATGGCGGAGGAGGCACATAGACCATAGCTGGGGGATGGATGAGTACTTTTTGGCTATTTTCTGAGCTGATTTAATCTCCTGTGGACAAAAAGGGAATCCAGGATGAAGAGATGCTATGTAGTTGAAATTTACTGTTTGAACTGTACGGTTAAATTAAGAACATGGTACACATACAGAAAGTGCCATTCAAACTTTTTAACAGCTACTGTGACATCACTTTTTGGTTCTTTTATCACAAACAGGGTATTTTGGTTGTATTACCTGACATGTTTCGGCATGAACTTCCGCCTTCATCAGAGTGAAGGCGGAAGTTCATGCCGAAACATGTCAGGTAATACAACATAAATTCCCTGTTTGTGATAAAAGAACCAAAAAGTGATTGAAAAAAGGAAACAGAATGAACTTAGTACAACTAGCTACTGTGACATTCACCTGCTTGCTGCGCCTAAACATGGGTGCAGGGCTGGTGGGACAGCTGTGCCTGGCATTGAGGCGGGAAGCTGGGGTCTGGAGCCCCTCGACTGGGTCAAACAGGTCAAGACTTAGCACTGGGAAGCCATCATATCTAATGAACAGCATGCACGCAGACGTTATGAGACAAATCATTTTTACAAAGATAGAATTTTTCTCTCTTTTGTTCTACCTGTAGCATAGTGGATGCTCTTTGTCTTCAGGCAGAGGAGGCAACTCTGGAGGTGTGATGAAGACCGTGTGCTCACTTCGGTGGGATTCATCAGTCTCTATCAGCCTGGTTTCTTCTGGCCTGTCAGCATCTCCCTGCAAAAAAGACAGCGACATGATGGTACAATGACATTATTTCCCTCGGAGTACATTTTTAGGTTGAAACCCCAAATACAGTGATCCGATTAGACAGATGACCTGAACATTCTGACAAATGTGCCTTCTTGATTTTACTTTTTGTGTTGTTGTTTTGGATGTTTTGTTATACGTCTTGTCACCGTGGGATAGTGGGTAACGCAATATCGATCTCTTTGTGTGTCTTGGCATGTGAAGTGATTGACAATAAAGCTGATTTTGACTTTGACTTTAAAATGGTAATACGTACGATTACACACATATTTAAAAACTGCTAGTAACTCTATTCCAGGTACTTGATGTAGTTTCCCCAAATTACCCTTTGAAATCTGTTTAGTTCCGGTTAAGCCCCTCAGTATTGTATAATAAAATTTTGAAAAATATTTCCGATTCATTTAATAATGTTTAAAAACATTAAGAGATTCCACAGCTATTTTGTTCCAATTCAACTTCGGCTTCTGTGTTTTTGCTGCACCTGCCATCCCAATGTGCTTCTACTGTAAAGACAGCCTTTCACGGCAAGCCATAGGAGGAGGATCACTTGAGCCACACCATGTGACTCAAGGCATAGCACAACAATGCACATTTTACAGTGCCTGCTGGCCACCTTTGGTAGTTTAAAGTATAAGTGAATTAGTTCTGCTGCTGAAAATAAAATGGAACACAACCTCAAAATGCCATTTAGACCAAACTGGTTTAATTATATCTTTTGTGGGCTTGCTTGAATGGGCAATTAAGAGGAGTTCAAGGCCGCGATATAAAGACAAAATACCCATAACAAACAAGAACAGACATACTGTACCTTGACCCCCTTTTCGGCACTCCGATCAGAGCTGTACAGCTGCTCACAAAGAGAGGCGAAAAGAATAGATAGAATAGAAAAATCGAATGAATGTAAACAACATAAAAACAATTTCACGTAACACTAGACACATTACATAGTTATACTAATTATGTTATGTTGGTAGAACATAAAATAGGTTTTGTACGTACGTGTGCATTCAACTGTCCCCTTCAAGCGCAATACATACAAGTCTGTTTTATTACTCTGCGTTTCTGATCTCAAATGTCCCCTGTGGGGATCATTAAAGGACCATTTTATTAATGAAGGCACTCACTTTTTCCACACAGTCATCGAAGAAGGCCAGACTGGCATCTTTGTCGCTAACAAAGGAGCACTCCTCAATAAAGCGGATGAACATCTGGGTTCTGGTCATCAGCGAGTAGAACTTCTGGTGGGAGCGGTCACGGCTTTTCAAGAACCCTGAAGGGATAGATGTTAATATTTTGTTATAATTGCCACATATTGCTTACACGCTCAGGCTCAATTCAACTCTGCACAATATGTTTTATGGGTGCGAGTAAGGCTGGATTTCCAACATTTCAAGCAATCAACCTTTCATATCAACAGTTGGAGAATGTCTGGCTGTCAGGTTTAGTCTTTTGATGCATTATTCTCAGTGTATTTGTCCAATACTGACACAGGGCTTGTTTTATAGAGAAAAAAGACAAGCTTGTTGATGTTATTCTGATACAATATGAGTATGTGTACAAGTAACCTGGTGAGGAAGGATGTCTCAGTTGTGCACTACAACTTTGTGTTCAACTAAATGATTTCTCATACCGTTCAAGTCAAAGAGTGAGCTGGCATCTGTGGCTTTCTCAGATGGCGCCTGGGTAATAGGTCGCAGGAAGGAACGGTATCCCTTTAAAATTGCTGCCATGAAGCGCAGAAAGGTTTCCTGGATCTCAAGCTCCACAGTATGGAGACTTTTTCCACAGCTTAATTCTGATAAATCACTGATGCTGAGCTCCAGCAAGTTATCAGACTGATACTGACCTGCAGACAAACAGCTAATTACAATCCTGATACCCGTATTAAGAACAAAAAAAACAAAAAAACACTTAGAAATATAAAATTAGGATATATTAACACCATGAGCTTCTTGAGGTTTTCCTTATGTCTGATGGGAAAGCACAGTCGACGGTAGTGTGGGGCCGGGGGGAGCAATGCATATTCGTCACAATCAGTACTCACCATCAACTAGTTGCTGGTAAAGATTGTTCAGCACATTCATTAGGTTTTTACAGGCTTTCTTGGGCAAGATCTTCCACGTGAGGTTTCGTTTATCTTCATTACTAGAAAACAAGACACTCTTAGTTCTGGAGGGGCTATGTACACCATGTGCGCTTCATCAGCAACTCAAATATTGCATAAAATAAACAAGAAAGTCAACTGCTATGTGAAGTCAGATAATCAGAACGCCATTGGTCGAGAAGTGCAAAATGTTCACAGACAAAACTTTAACATTTTATAACAAATATATTTGTATACAAATTTGTATACAAATATATTTGTGTACTCATTTGGCAAATTTCCCAAATGAGTACACAATTAGTCTGGCAAAGGTAAATTAACTACAGATTTATCTTAACAAATTGAAGAAAATTGCTCTTGTTCACTTTTCAAAGAAGATTGACTTATTCTTCTTGAGCCGTATACAAATGGTGGCGAAGTGAAACGTGTAGAGTGCACTTACTGGAATATCGTGTTTGTGTCCAGGTCCACACAGTTCACATCTGGTGGAGGGTCATAAAGTTCAAAATACCGAGAGTCCACTCCTACGATAAACGGGCATGGGGCACTTAACACATCAGCCAGTGCCAGGGGGCAAAGAGGAATATATGGACAAGGCCAATGGAAGGGGAAGATCATCTGAAAGACAATAAATATTTCAATCCAAACTTGTCAAATCACTTCAATTTCTGGTTTACTTTACATCTTCGGTAAGTTATTTTTGCTAATAAGTGCATCATTTTTATATCAAGGGTTTTTACAAAAAAATATACTGACAGATAAAATTGCAAATGACACAACTATAAGTCCGTCCAGCTGAATAGATCAACTTACCGACACCAAAGCTTCGGTTACACTGGTCAGTACTGCGGGTCGTAATGAGTGAACTAAAATCTTTTGTTCAGTGACAGCAAACACCAGCAGGGTGATGGCATTCTCAGGACCAAGGTTCTGGAGCAACGTGGAAAAACGCCCCCCACTACAAAACGGCAAATGCACAAAACAATAATCAAATTCATGTTATATGAATGGCAAGCCTTAAAAAGAAGTCGTAGTATTTTTTCCACACTCAGTAAGACAACAAAACCAACAACACAGAAACTTCAGATTCTTGCCTGAGTTGTAATGGAGATGATACTGGCTGGCTCAACATCAGACTGTCATGAGGTGAAAGCTGTGAAAATAACCAAACATATATTTTTTAAAATGAGTGGGGGAAAAATGCACTTGCCATCTAGCAGTGAATTAGTAGAATGCAATGGCCTATTTTCAAAGTGCACGCATTTAGAAGCAGGTGCACTACAGTTCGTAGGTAGTAGGATTGAAACGTTTTTTTTCTTTTGGGCTGCAACAACAAATATATTTGCAGTATCACATATTTAAGTTAGCTTGGAGAAGTTGGAAGTGATCGGTTATCAGTACTGGTGGAAATTTTCATTTTAAATTCTTTGTGTATCCCTACTTGAAATCAATGTTTACCTGCACCAGGATGCGAGGCCTCTGAGAAGACGGGAAGGGAACTTTGTGCATGAAATGAGAAATGTGCCTGTAGAAAGTAAGAAAGAAAGAAAGAAAGAAAGAAAGAAAGAAAGAAAGAAAGAAAGAAAGAAAGAAAGAAAGAAAGAAAGAACAAGAGGCAATGTATGAAAAAATCCAACAGAAAACATCTTAAATTTTATCAAAAGTCAAATTAAAACAAATAGCAAAAAGTAAGATTTATTTGAAAAAAAAAAAAACCCCATGAGGAACTCACTTCTCAATTGGCAAGGCATGAGGGCCAGAGATGGAATACCGATACAGGAAGGTGAGGAACTTCCGAAAAGCATCGAAGAAGGGCCAGTGAGAAAGCAAGCAGATACATTTGTTGGTGTAGACGGAGCAGGTGTGGGAAGTGGTAGGGTTGGTGACATCAGTTGGGCTGTTGGAGGGGGAGGCTTTGGGTGTATCTGTGTTAAGTAGACCCAGCTGGGAGCTCTGTTGATCAGTCAGACATTCTTGCGGGTAGGGCTCATAGAACTGTATGGCAGCACCGTATACCTGAACATAAGATGTCTGTTAGTTTAATAGCTCTCCATCTATTAGTCACAGAATAATGTCACCCCTCAATCTATATTATCTAGACTAGCATGTGCATGCTTCAATATATTGCAGTCTACATTTTCTCCAACTGCTTCTTTATATGTTTGCGTGACACTGCTATGCAACTGAAAACATCTCCACAGGCAACGTGAGAATGTCCTGAGAGATTGTCCTCCAGGTGCCACAGGCTTTTTATACAGGTCATCTGGAGGGGTCACTAATGCCTTTTTTTGCAAGCATTCTCAACCTGTACTTGCATTAAGGGATAGATAGTCCGTGCTTAAAGCAATGCCTCTGGAAGTCATCCGGGACTCATAGAACAGTAGTTATATTCGTAACAGTTGTTTTAATCAATTGAAAATGCCGAGTGAAGTCATCCTGATTTAAAATGATTTTGCAAATATTCTAGAATCAACAAAAAGAGAAAGAAAACATAGAAAAATAGTTACACAAGTCCTAAAGCATTACTCTAAATACTTCTGACATTCCAATGTAAATAAAACAATAACAAGCAAAATAAAGTAAGCACACCAATCTTTTACTGAACATCAACAGAAGGGTCAAACAACCAAAGGTAAAAGTGGTACTGGTGATTACATTTTACCCAAAAGCTTCCTTTGCTTCACAGAAGTTTGAAACAAGTTTTGGCCAAATCAAAGAAAAAAAGGCCTGATCAGCACACAAACTTGGTTGTTTGCTGATGACGACAGAGCTAATGACAACCGAGTGTTTCTATGTCCTGTGTGTTATTATGAGGAGTTTGACAATAAATGACTCAGAATGGTCAAATGAAAACAGCCCGGACAGGTGTACACATTAAGCATGAAAAAATACTGCATGTCCTGTTCAGTCTTTTGATCCTGATCTTCACGTTATCAGATAAATACACCCACAGTGGTCGATGCATTTTTGGTTTTGGCCATACTCAGGTGCGTAGATGAAAGTTATAATTTCTGTTACTGGGATCTATGTAACAGTTTGTTGCTGTTGATGATGCTGCACAGAGGTTTGGATTTTCGATTGGTTGGATAAGGCACTCATAGACATAAAATGAACCCATCAAGTAATCCAGCCTACCTTCTCTCCAGAGGCTCCAGTCAAGACAAATGTAGAGAAAACAGGTAGTGAGTATTTGGTGTTCATGGGCCAACATTCAATTGTGGCTCCCATGGGAAGGCAGAAGAGAGGAACAGATTCTGGCAGTGGGAATGACTCATAGTCTTCTTCTGGATATCTGCTGAATAGTCCTAAATAAAAAGATTTTTAAACAACCATGTGAGAACAATTTAAGAGCAGGAGAGTAGAACTGTAACTCAACTAAACAGAGTCAACAACAAAAGGTAAAACTGCTGTCAATCATCCTTTTCGGTATGATTATATACTTTAGTGAAAGTGGAATTTCAATAGAGATGTTAACATGCAGCTGAACTAAAAAATTACAGCTCATGTGTCACAAATAAACAAACAGAGCTGAATCATGTCAACTTTCTGCTTAACTTGGATTTCAATCAAATCGGTGGAAATGGAGTACCATTTCCACCAAGAGATATGAATCAATAAACATAGCACATGGGGTAACAAGTGCGACCTTCAGCTAGTTACCCAGGCGGATTAGGTATTTGAGCAATTCAACTACAGTATCTATCCAGCATTTTTAAAAACATCCAATAGAGCAATGCAACAGTTAAAGTTAGTGGAGATTTTTTTGCTCAGTCTGCAAAATGAAGACAGATGTGAAATAAGCATGTTTGTTTCCAAGCTCAACTATAGCCTGATCTGACCGACAACACTGGAGATAAACATTGGTGAGAAAAATATTATATCAATTTACTGTCTTAGTCACCGGCAAGACAGAAAAACATTCCTCTCTTTACTTTTGAAATTCGAGACGGATTTAAAAAGCTGTGATATGGCATTTTTTCAGAATGACTTCAATCAATATGAAACCATTTAGAGAGACAGATAACTATCAAGCGCTAAATCTTGGATTGCATTCCAAAGGCACATTCCTTCAGACAACATGATGCAAAAATAAAAGAAGTTTGTTTCATTAAGTATAATGTAATACATATTTAGTACAACTATAATGTAAATCTTTGCAAATGATTCAAATTATCCATGAAAAACAACATTATACTGCACATACTGTTACTGTTAAATGTGCAGTGTTCAAAACACAAATGTGTACACCACCAGGTGAAAGTTTATGAATTTCTTCATGAACTCAAGCACACATTTACAGTGATTAACTGACATGGTTATTCTGTAGTTTTTGTAGATTATGTGCTAAACTTTCAGTAGTGTTTATTCATTTTTGCAACAGCATTCTAAAAAAATTACTTTACTCACAGGATGAATACTGTTTATTATTTATCCATCCAGTCCAACTAAATGAGTCGCCCCAGGAATCTGAGAAAAAGTGTTGATTCCACAATACAAATAAGTGAAAGCATACACTAAACACTATATTTTTTTTATTGAATTTAAGTAACCCCAGCTCACTCACTGAAAAATAGTATACTTCCACAATAACATTGGATTTTTTCATTTCTTTCTTTTCTATCGTCATTGATTGATTTTAGCATATCGGTCCGAGGAAGGCTGCCTTTATATTCTATATTTTATTCTATTTAATTGCTCAGATTGTTTCAGCTATTTAGGTTACAATAAAGGACATTTTCATTCACCAGGAGTATTTAAACATACAGTATATGCCCTATGACAAGTTTTACCTGCTTTGTATGCTATCGAGTTGGTTTTGGTCACAGACTTCTTATAACATAGGTAGACAGAGGAGCCCCACTGAAACAAGAACATCAGAGGGAAAAACAACATATTATTTCATGTCAAATACCTGGATGTAATTGGATTTTACTTACGTTTTCTATGACACACAGACTTTTGAACTTTTTGGATTGAGAAAAAGATCCAGTTGTCTGAATGGGTGCGAGACAGACACTATGGCTCTTGGTTTATGTGACAAATTAGTGCAAAATCATGAATATTTTATAGGGCATTTTATAGATACGCACTAACTTTTTTTCATCAGCATATCGGCCCAACATTTCTTTGCGAGCTTTCAAACTTTTTTGCCTTGTATTTACCACTTGGAATGAAAATTACGCATAAAGAGCTGTTTCTATTATACTCAATATATCAAGCAGTTTTATGTTATGAAATGTCTACCAAATAAGACAAACTAATGAGGTACAATGCAATATTTCTTGCACATCAAATTAAAATGTGTGCCATTGACTGTTTACTGAAAAAGAGTAAATAACAGAATACGATATTTTGAACAAAGTGCAAAACAGCTGCATGGTGACGACCACACCTACGAGCATTAGCACTAAAACTACGACTAAAACTACAGTTCTCAAAATTTTATGTTTTTACTCTGTTGTTCCTGGCCTTGTGAATTTTTCTGTCACTGAGTATGTATCATTCCCGGGCTGCAATTTAATGGTGACCTGAACCTTATATAATTTAAGCATCCCAGTTGTGTAGTTACCATGTCGTAGGAAATAATAAGTTTGGGTGGTTCCTATGTTTGCTTTACGCTAAGTAAGACTGTGCAACCTCTTTAAACAAAATGGGACCAACTTTAACAAGAAGCGGAAATGTTTTCTGTTAAAAGCTGCAACAGCTGGCTTTCCCATATTGTTAAAGTCTGTAACTGTCATAGAAAGTGGACTCGCATAGCATGTGAACAAAACGCAGGTTCTCAAGTTTCACAACGAAATCATCTAAAGGCTCATGGGGCATAGCAACAATATACAAGATATTTTTGAGTCATTATTCCTTCAACTACTCTGACTCAACTAATCAGATTAATGGCTCTGTTTCATTGTAAATCTTTTGCACCGCTGGTGAGTTTCCTTAACAACCAGCAAAGGCAATGATTTTTGAGACAATCTACCAGTCACCGTGGTCTATTAAAAACTAAGAAAACATAGTAGGCCTGACATCATAATCAAATTATTGACGAGGCTAGGTTTTAGGAATCGAACCCACAACTTCCGCATTGTGGGCCGGGCGTGCTAACCATTGCGCACCGTGCCACCCGCAAATGATATAATTTAACTATTATTGCCAAAGTTAGCAGACATTAACAGGGCAGCTTTTGCTTCAGTTTCATGCTGTGTCACTTTTACATTTACACTTGGCATACATTTCAATTGGGGGAAAAAAAAAAGAGCGGTTTAAATATTATGTGTGGTAAAAATGTTGTTACAAACCTCAAATCACAAATATATTGTTTAGTATTTCCCATAATGTCAAAAATATCATCACTGCACTGTGATGATATAATTTTGTCCACCCCTATGCCAAACACATCTCTTTAGCCCAATCTTACCATACTGCTGTTAAGATTCTTCTCCACCTTGCAGAAGGTGTGGGGAGGAGTCTCTCCTTTGCTTGGGATAATGATACAGATGTCGGTAACAGCAAGAGCAGCATGTGACTGGCTTTCAGGTGCCCTTCGGTAGGTGACATAGATGCGTTGGGAGGAGTTTCCATTGATGTTGGCTGGGCGACCAGAGGGGGTTGTCTGGATAAGGTGGCAGCCTTGCTTTAGTCTCTCTTTCCACTCATAGAGGACGCTGTGGGAGCAAGATCAATGCAGTAATCAATCACACAAAACAAAGGAATATATGTTAACCTATTAAGAAGAGACAATCATTCTGTGGTATCGGTAGACTTCGAAATTTTGATCCAAAGCTTGAATCAGTTGAGATAAAATACAGGAAGAATAGCATCTTTGATGTACAACAGCAGTATGAATGTTCAAGCCTTAGCAGAATGATTGAAAAGAACATTAATAACAAAAATCCGATTGATTTCTCTGATGTGCACCTATTAATTTCACTCTTGTGCATTTATCCTCCATTAATTCCTCAAATAAAACTATAGAGACTTTGTGGTGCTGATACGTCTAAATCTTAGCTCAGAATTTTAACAAGAGAATTTTGTCTGGAATGGTATTGGGAGGTCATTGCTGGAAGAATGCTACACAGGGTAAGTTGAACACATACAATAGATCGGCAAATCCTCTGCAAGAACTTCACCACATCGTTCTTAATTAATATGGGATGTGTCAGTTCCAAACAGTGAAATTCTAAACAGTCCCTTCTCAAGGTTTCTCATTTTTCCCTTCCCCGGGGTTAAGATAAGGGAACGTCGAGAGTAGACCGTATTTTACGGACTATAAGGCGCACCTTCAATGAATGGCCCATTTTAAAACTTTGTCCTTATATAAGGCGCACCGGACTATAAGGCGCACCATTAATGCATCATGTCAGATTTTTAATCCAAATCAAATCATTCTCCAATTTATCTTTTTTACTTCAACTTCAGAAGCAACAAATTACTTTAAAATCACAAAATAATTATCCATAGTCTTTTTGATTCATGATTCATAGTCTTCAGCGGGCCACTTACGATTGATTTCATGACACAATGCTTCGGAATTTGGTCCATATATAAGGCGCACCGGACTATAAGGCGCATTGTTGGGTTTTGAGAAAATTTTAGGTTTTTAGGTGCGCCTTATAGTCCGGAAAATACGGTAATTGTCAACTGTGCACATGTGAAGCACTTTGAAATTTAGATGAGGGAGGAAACCACGGGTATAAAAAAAATATATATATATAGAGAGAGAATTTTTAGACATACATTGAACCTGTATCAATTTTACATTTACAGTGATCCCTCGCACTTCACGTACTGCGGCTTCACTATTTCGCAGGTTTATAAGTGATGGGAGAACGGCGTTTAAATACACGCTCATAGCACGGGACATGCCTGTGAGCAATATGCTGACTAAGGATAAGCACAGAGGAGTCGCGGCAGCCGGCTATGTGTGAGGTAAAGGCATCAACCGGGGCACGGGAGGAGTCAGGACACATGACAATATTATGTGTTTGTTCTTTTATTTATTGCAAAGGTACAATACATGCATAGAAAAATGTGGAAATTGTTATTAAGGGAATGTTTTTTTGCAGGTGGTCCTGGAATGCAGTCTTTAATAATTAACCATTCATTAGTACACATTTTTATTTTTAATTATTATTTCTTAACTGGTCAAGGAGTGACAAAACTGGCCAATCAGAGACTGTGAACACATAACCGAAGAATGTCAATCAGTTTTCTGTGCACGCCACGTACACACATTCTCAGTCTCAGTCACTACTGGCCGCAGCACGCAGACCTGTCTCACTGTTAGTGTTGACAAGCGGGTTGTTGAACTTTGGCAAGCAACAAAGAAGGAGGTTATCATTTTGTGTCTGTTTACTTTCCAACATGATAACCCATGCTAACAAGGTAGCATGAGTTTTTTATGTTGGAAAGTAAAGATGACACAAAACGTAACTTGGTGTGAAGTATCTCATTCGCATTTAAAGAAACCTCACCAAAACGGCTTGCTCTGAGCTGCTCAGAACAAGTAGAAAAGAGGGACCTGTGATGCTATCAAAACGAGGAATTCAAATGCAAAAGCATTGCTGTTCCACTTTATATAAACCACAACTAAATGAGTCAAACTTAAAACGGAAGAATTTATGAATGTGATACGTAAGCTTTAAAGTATCAGTATTTATAACCCAGCACAGTGACTGCAACCAGCATAATTCAAAGTGTGTTATTTCTCACACACACACACACACACGCACACACAAAAGTTTCAATGCATCTTGGCCATCTGTCGTTAATTGTTATCATAACTGATCTCTGGTGTGTTTGTGACAAAAATGATGTCTGCATGCTTTGAAATTTGAAACTTAGAAGATTCTTAGAAGTGTCACAAATCAGAAATAATATATACATTTGCCCACACAGAGGACTGTCCAATTCTCATTAGTCCTACTCATGTAAACAAAATTGAAGCCCCTCACAACTATCAGCACACAAAGGCTGCTGACAGTCTCAACAGAGCCTCTTTGTCAGTGCCTGATAAGAACAAGTCCTTTGTAGTCTGAGATTAGTCCACTGGTCGGTTGTCACAATTTGCGAGATATGAAAGAGCAGGAGAACTTAGTAAACAAATGAAATTCCCACTACTCTATTTCAAAACATATTGCTGAAAGCGACACTTGTAGCTGTAGTTCTTCACGCTTTTTTTTAGCAACATTCTAACAACAGCTGCAAGGCAGGCAGAAAGGGACGGCCACCGTAGTATTGTTCAACGTGAATACATTAACAGAGCTGTTTTCTCTCTGGGTCATCCTCAGACGAGCCTTCCGAGCCTGCACACCCAAATTTAGACATGTAGTTAAGTAAAATACTACTGAAATTGCAAATCACATTTGATATTCATCATTTCAATTGTGTTTCTTATTTCATTGTCTTTGAAAGACAGAGAAAATCTAGGCTCTTTTGATTTTGGTATACCCAACGAAATATTTGTTGCTCTGGAAGAAAAAAAATCAACATGTACCATTTTGTAACATTCATCCAGTTAAGATTCACTTCAGTGACTGTGTGGATTTGAGTATCGGTGGTTGTTTTTCCTCTATATTTGCCCCGTGATTGGCTGGATTCATAAATATTCCTAGCAAAGTACTTCTCAATTATTTTATGTTATGAACCCCCCTACACCCAGGAAGAAAAAATGTTTCACACCTTCCCAACTCACCTTGGTGACTATAAACTGTATAATTTGTCAATACAATTGGAATAAGACACCTGCATATCATTGTATCCTATTAATTAACATTTTTGCTGAGGTCGCACATGACCCACTGGCATCCCCTCCCACACACACACACACACAATTTGAGAAGGACTAAACCTATAAAGATCAAGAATGATCAAAGAAAGATCAAGACTCTTACCCCAGGTCAATGAGTGGTGGCTTGTCGCAACCTCGCCTGAAGCAGAGGAAAATCTGGGGTGCCATCAGCCCTCCATTATTGAGATCAGCAGAATGTCCACTTGGTGTCGTCTCAATGCATGTAAAACCTGGTGGCACCTCGTCACCGAATGAGCGAATCACCACAGCCACATCAGTGATGGGCGACTTGGGCTTGGCAGTTTTGTGGCAGGCATCGTCAAAGTGGATTTCCTGGTCCAAAGGCTTGGATGAGTCTGTCAGTCCAGCCACCACAAAATAGTCAGCTACACGAGGGCCTTTATCCTCCATCGTTTCCCATTACCACCAAGTGCCTGTGATAAACAGATTAAATACATAATTAAAGTTAATTGTACTGTAGGAAAAGAAAAAGGTTTTAGGATCCACACAAAACAGACATTTTTAATAACAGTGACTTTTCTGTGTGTGGTGGCTTTTTGTCTCCACACACTTTTTCCATGGCCTAAAAACAACCAGTGCCGTACAAAATTGTTGTAACTATAAACTTGCATGAAACTACTTTGTCTGTTTAAAATTCATCCAAATTCATCCTGCTCATGTTTGGCTGAGTTCGGGTAGGGGTTAATAATGGCGGCCAACTGGTCGCTTTCAAAAGTCGCGGAGATAGCGCATTTTGTTTTTATCTCTGCTACAATTTGATTCCAGAGAGAAGGGGTTAGTGCAAAAAAAACCTGTATCCTGTACCAAAATCAGTACCGTATAAGATTGTTTAAGAGTTGTGTAAATGACCGCGCTCGAGTAAATAACATCCATAAATTTGAAATCAGTAGATTTGCAACACACACCTTCGGAGCTTCTTGCCTACACCGGTGCTAAGCTAATTTCCATTCTTTCAATCACAGCTCTGAACGCTAGATATAAATGATCATCGATTAAGTCACAGATTAAAAATGAGAAAAACAGTACTCATCATACTGAGCAAATTAGCTAAATATGAATTATTATTTAATATGGATTTAATGTTGTTCAATAAAGTTAAATATTTGATATACACCCTCTTTACTGAAGAACTTGATTCAGTAAGCAGGGCACGTCTCAAATGTAATTGGTAATAGTAAATGTAATAGATTTTTATATAAAATATAACACACACAAATGGTAAAGAAAATCAAACCGATTTCTGTAAAAACATTCCACAACCACCCAAAGCCATTTCATTGAAAACAGATTTGGCAATTCATGTCCGTCTACCCAATTGAAATTGTAATCTAGAGGACATTTATGATTCCAAGCATATTGAGTAAAAGAGTGTGGGAACTTCATTTCATTAGCAGGGTGTGTTGCTTAACATGCCTTTCTTGACTCAGGGAAAAGTTGAAAAATGTGAAGCAAAGACACAAACGTTTTTATTTTGAAGCCCTGTGGCAATGATGTCCACAAACTGAAATGTTTGAGCATGCAGTTTTGTAATGTTTATTTTATTTTTTAATTTTGATTTATTAGTACACCACATTCCAAATTATTAGGCAAATTATGTATTCCTCTGATTCTTATTGTTATCATCATTAGATCATGCTGAGTGCGCAAATGGCTCTCAGCATGATTTTCAAGTTGCCAAGTAAATCAATTAATCCTAGGGATCTAAAACAAGATATTAAACAATAAAAATATGACAAATGCTCAGGTTAGCTTTGCGCAAACTTGCAAATAGTGATATTGGAGAGGAAAGTAGATGATTTTAATCTTAAACTTAATTAAAGCGGATGTTTTGCAGTGTTAGCTCATTGGTTGTTTTTTTTAAATACGTTTAGAAAACTGACACACAACACGTATAATTTAGGCAGGTGGATTGTTCTGCCTTTCTTTGCCAGAAATCTTTTGTGTTAATAAGCAGCCCGCAAACGTTTTACGTAGTATAGTCTTTCGAGTTGCTTCACTTAGTTTCAGGTCCAGCATTATGTTTTGTGATTCAGGAATCTGCTCTTCTGTTGTACCTCTAAACAGGGAAGCTAAAAAAAAAAAAAAAGGTGGCTCTTAACATCCAAACAAAATGATGCTAACTGCTCTGAAATTGTATGCAAGTTCCTGTGGTGGAAAGTTTTTTTTTGGGATGTCTGTTTCCCACAGTCGAAGGCCCACTGATGAACGCTATAATTGCCGAAACCTCACATTGTTCTTATGGTCGTTATGTGGTGGGCTGGATTCATACAGAATAACGATGATTCTTAGCGGGACAAAAAATAAAAAGTGCATCCACCATAGAAGGGTAAAGACATTACGTCAATAAGACACAAATAAACCATATGCTAGTTTGGTTCTTGACTGTTTTTTTTATTTAGTTTTTACATTGTTTAATTTTGGTTTAATTCTTGCAGAAGTTAATTGACGACATGATGGTTGTGCAAAGAAATTAATTAGACACATGTTGAAACGTTAATAACAATAATGTAATTAATTTCCATATCATCTGTCCTTATCGATTAGTTATATGACCTAATGTCATTAAGTTTCAGAATCCTAAAGCCAGCCATTCTGGTCTAACTAAAAGCAGATGTTGGGTTAGATTGTGTTTATGTTCTTGAGCACATTCCTTTTTACCTCCTCCATGTGTCTGCCCTGCTGTGGCTGTGCCTCGGCTCAGTGTCTACACAGCTGGAGCCCAGAGCAGTGACTTGGCCGTTAGAACGTCAACAGAGATCCATTTGGTGAGTTTTCACCAGCCCTGCTGCTTTTAAGTCAAGACAGCCACGCTATCACATTGTCTCACACAAACCTCTCGTGGATGAGTGCTTGGGGTTTGGACATCTCAGTGAGCACATTTGAACTCTGCAGTGATCTTGAGTCAGCAAGGAAGTTCAAGCCAGGCTTTGCACCCAGGCTCTCACTCAGCTGAGTCTCAGGTTTCTTGACCTATGGTGTTTTCACATTAGAGACTTGAGTTTTCTCTCATTTCTACATGTCTTAAGTATTGTTTGACTTGGCAAAGCTCATAGTGTCATTTAAATACAGAATTAAAAGCACATTTTTACTTAGTATAAAGATACATTTTAAATACGACAGCAACTCTCAATCATCCTTTCTCTACCGCTCCTGCACTGGTGCAAATATTTAGCTTATGCACAGGTGTCAGAAATACAGCCCAGAGGTCAGATCCAGCATGCCACTCATTGTGGCATATATAAAATACACTTTTTTTTTTGCTTTTAAATTCCTTATCTTGTGTATTTGGAGTTTCCTGGGATGTAAAAAAAGTGTAATCTATCCCTCCAGGTGCTGCAGAAATACTTTTATGATATATTTGTGGGGCTACTTTCTATTCTGTTCAGTTTTCTCCGTTTTTTATAACGTATTTTTATCTATTACATCACATACGTTGGAGCGGGACAAACCAAACAAGATAATAGGTGTTGCCAAATCCACCATCTTAATTACTCGGAGACTTTTGTAGTCCAAACAACTCAAGGATGCCGAAATAGAGAGATCAAAATATTCCGTTGTTGGATACATCAACAGCAGAAAAGTTTTTCATTGTCAAAACAAAATATTCTGTTTATAACTATGTTGTGTTGTGTACCAAAAGACCAAGATGAGGCTTTCTTTCAGGTCAATCAGTGTTTCCCCCTGTGCTTTGTAACAATGATTGCCAACCACTGTGATGTAGCTCTTAAGTGCGCCATGAATGAAAATGATTCAACATCAATGATTTGGGCAAAAATGTATTTTCTATTTTGATTATTATTGTTGTTGTTAATTGATCTGTGCCAACCACGTATAGTAACAGGCAGAACAATCAATGTTCTTCCACTAGATGACAGAAAGTACATACAGGGTACGGCAAAATGATCTGTCACATTAGTAGGTTTAATAAAATGCAAATAAATGAAAGGAACAAAACGTTGTTTTTTTTTTCAAAAAGTACATATAATGCCATTTTGTTTTGTTTCGTTTGGTTTCATTTCATTTTCGTTTTGTTTTCGAATAATGTGCCACACAATAGAGCTTGGTAAACAGTGTGTTATAGAACACCGCCAGACTTTTCTTGACCTCCTGCCTTGCTAAGCATCACTTGTTCACAACAACTTTTACGTGACATCACGGAGAAATGGTAAAAAAATATATATATATCCAACACTTTTTTTCCGAAGTATGAGTAGCACTGGAGAAGACGATGAACCTGTTCGTTCACACTCTGCGGTACTTTGATGAGGCAGATCCAGTGTGAGTTACCACAGGTCTTAGCACGTCCTCGGAGTAGCCTTCTGTGAGCCGTGACAGTAAACTTGTGCAAGCGTGCAGACTCATAGGGGTGGAATGATTTTTGAAACTCGTTTAAACGGTTCAGTTTGACTGTACACCCATAAAAAATGCTTTTAACCCAATCTGGGTTAAAAATGAGGTCAATTTGACCCAGCTTTCTGGGTTGTTTTGCACATAAAAAAAAAATTGCGGGTCAAAGTGGGTTATTTTTTTGCAAAACAATCAGAGGTAAATCATGTGATATAATGTTAGAATGGTATAATGTTGCAGCTTTGGTTTGCATTGTATTTTTAGCTGTCTCAGACGCATGGTGAACATGATCGTCATTCTTCATGTGGCACTTGCGGATGGAGGTGCCTCTAATTTGCATTTATAACACGGCAGTATTTCAGCAGAGAATTCAGCATGTTCATGCTCTTATGCTTAGACTTTCACTCCACTGACATAGTTGTAATTCTGTGATTTTTTTACTAAATGCTGACAGACACAAGTGAAAATAACATTCCAACATATTACATGGGGAGCCTGGTCGCCACAATTCACATCACAGCGAGTCCACCCATTATTGATGACTTAACTTGTGATGGTTGGAGCAGAATAAATTCAGAAAATCATTTTGTCTGTCAATTTATAGAAAAATGAATCCAAACTAACCAGGAGAAGCTTTATCATGCAACAAAACAATGACCCAAAACAGACTGCCAACACATGAAAGGACTTCATCAGGGGTATAAAGTGTCCAGTTTTGAACTGACCAAGTCAGTTAACACAATACAGCCTGCGGTTCACATCCGGAAAAGGAGACTGAAGGGAGAGACCCCCAGAAACAAACAAGAACCAAAGGAGGCTGCAGTAAAGGCCCAGGCCTTTCAAATGAAGAGTGCAACAGTCTGGTGGAGTCAATGGAACCCGGGCTTGATGCAGTCATTGCATGTAAGATCAAGAGAGATCAAGCAATGGATGTCTCTCAACTTCCTGCGTCTGAACCCAGATAAAACTGAGATGTTGATAATTGGTCCAGCTCGTTATCAACATTTATTTAAGGAAACCGCTATAACTCTAGATAACCGTACTATCGCTCAGAGTGATACTGTAACTAATCTCGGGGTAATATTTGACCAAACGCTCTCCTTTCAAAAAAGCACATTAAGAATATAACCAGAACAGCATTTTTTCACCTTCGTAATATTGCTAAGATTCGCCCAATCCTCTCGACCGGTGATGCCGAAATTATTATACATGCATTTATCACGTCGCGCCTGGACTACTGTAATGCATTATTCTCTGGTCTTCCCAAGTCCAGCATCAAAAGTCTACAGTTAGTACAAAATGCTGCTGCAAGGCTGCTCTCACGGACAAGAAAATTTGATCACATTACCCCAATATTAGCCAATTTACACTGGCTCCCGGTCCATTTAAGATGTGACTTCAAGATTCTTCTATTAACCTATAAATCATTGCATGGCTTAGCGCCTTCATATCTCGTCGACTTAGTTTTTCCTTATGTTCCGTCTCGTAACCTTCGTTCGCAAAACGCTAGTCTTTTAGTGACACCGAGGGCCAAGAAAATGTCTGCAGGGGCTAGAGCATTTTCTATTCGGGCTCCAGAGCTCTGGAATGCCCTGCCAATGGATATTAGAACTGCTACCTCAGTAGAAACATTTAAGACACATTTAAAGACGTATTTCTATGATATGGCCTTTAATTAACCTGTAGTAGCCGATTCGGCTGGAGTTTGTTTTGCTCCCTCTCCCCGACCCCACTCCCCCCACCCCTCCCCGGCTGGGGAGGTGGTTAGGTGACACCCAAGCTGATGACGGCTATCTAGATTCTCGTGGACCAATTCAGCATGAGGGAACTGCAGCGGAATACCCTCCTAGAGGACACTGCCAGGACAATCAAAGGCACCTCTGACAGCTCTTTGCTTTGGCCTGGACATCCACTTTTTGATTTCCATATTATGTATTTTATGTGCCCTCTTTGCATCCATTGCAGCCTGGTGATCCTGAAAGGGGGATCCTTCCATCTGTGGTCCCTTCTCAAGGTTTCTCATTTTTCCCCTGGTAGGGGTTTTTGAGTTTTTCCTTGCCCTTTTGGGAGCCCAAGATCAGGGGATGCTTTGAGAATAATTGTCTATTGATTGTCTATGTGAAGCCCTTTGAGACTGCTTGTGATTTAGGGCTATACAAATAAACTTGACTTGACTTGACTTGTAAGGGTTATGCCAAATATTAAATGTTATTCAGCCCAAGTTAATTTAATAATATTTGTTACAATACTTTGACTGACCTAAAAAGCGGGTGGGAGACTGCAATCACAATTCATAAAACCATTATTCATTGGTGTAATATTTATTATAAATTGAATTAACTTCACTATTACTACTATACAATGTGAAATAGTAAATTCCAGGTGTCTTCAAAACGAAACCTAAAATACTTTGGAGGTAGGGTTCTGCCTCACAATTGAGATTTACTAACACAACATACAATCAGCCAGGTAGACTGTTTCAGATAATTTGGCTCCATAGTTGGTTTGGGTTCAGAATGTACAATAGAGATTAGCACAGATTAGCAATTGCACGACATGCTACCAGTCAGCTAATTGGATTGTGGAACGCAAACGAGATTGGCCTGAAACCAAAGAAACAACTGGTGAAATCTTTAATGCAGAGTATTATCTTTGTGTATGCTAGGGAAAGCTGGGCTTTGTACCAAAATGAGGAAAAAGAGGCCTTTGAGATGTGGAGTTGCAGCAGAATGCTGGAGGTCAAGGAAGGACAAGATGGAAAATGCTTAACAGGCTATTTAGAACAAAAGGAAGACATTTGAGGTGTATTCAGACCTGACTGTTTGGTCCACATTAAACAAACCAGGGTTCAATTGTACCGCTGGTCCGGACCTTTTGTGCAGGTGTGAATACACGCAAACGAATCCTGGTGCGGATTAAAGAAACGGACCGAGACCCACTTTTTCAAGTGGTCTCGGTTTGCTTCCAAACGAACTCTGGTGCAGTTTGCTTCAGATGTCAATACAAACAGCGTAGATCTGAACCAACAGCACAAATATGCAGAGCAGAAACGCAGCGCGTAGGACTCGCATGTTTTCCTCCATTTCCTGGTCTGTGCTCTGTGTGCCGCCCTGGTCATTGCTGTCCAATGGGAGCAAAGACAGAAAATGGATCTGTCCGCGAAAAAGGTTCCCGACCCCTTGTTCTAGAGGTACTTGTTTAATTTCTACTCCAAAAACTTCAACTCAGCTCTACAACGCTTTGATTGAGTGCACAGCGGCCTGAGTACACCCAACTGAGTTCTGTGGCCGATACTGATCCAGCTGGTCCATCAATAATCAGTCTCATCTTATCAGTCCATAAGATCTTTGAAAAGTCTGTCTTCTGATATTTCCTGAGCCAGTCTTGACGTTTCAATATGTATGTTTTGTTCAGTAGTGGCCTTTCATACCTTGGCCATGTCTCTGAGCACTAAAAACCTGGTACTTTGGAAATTGAAGTTCCAGAATATGGTAGCACTGAAGGATAATGGGTTCCTAGTAGCTTCATGTTCGAGTCTTCTCAAATCTTGGGCAGTTAATTTGCGTCTTTTTTTTCCTGAGCACGTTTCTTGCAACATTGTTGACAATTGGCAATGAAACATTTGATGGTTCTGTGGTCACGCCCCAATTATCTTAGCAAGAGTGCTGGATCCTTCTGAAAGACTTTTTCCTACAATTTTAGTTTTTTCAGAGTCACTTAAATGTCTTTTTCAGCCCCCTTTTGCGTGAGAAAAAACAACTGCCTAATAATTATGCACATTGTGATATAGGGTGTTGATCTGCTAAGGCCCTACCATCCCTCGTAACACAAATACACATCACTTGATATGCTTGTATTGAGTAAGCATTCAAGATTATAAAGCATGAAGTTGGAAATTATGCATAAAAATGATCATACAATCATAATATGCAGTCTCCTAATAATTCTGCACACTGTGTAAATTGTACATTGATAAAAGAGCTCAAGCATAGCTAGCTCAGTTAGCACCATGTATGTGTATTGTAATGTCCAGAAAGTTCATACCTTGGAGCCAAAAAAGTCTATTAACGACAAAAGTAACTATTTTCCACAACACAATGGTTGCTCATCTAAAGCAATGATGTAAGCTATTTGTTTGGTAATAGAAATGAGGACATTTCATTTAAAACACCTGTGATTTAGAGTCCTGTGCGGACTATATATATATATATATATATATATATATATATATAGTCATATATATATATATATATATATATATATATATATATATATATATATATATATATATATATATATATATATATATATATATATATATATATATATATATATATAGTCCGCACAGGACTCTAAATCACAGGTGTTTTAAATGAAATGTCCTCATTTCTATTACCAAACAAATACATTTACAATACCATAAATATCATGAAAAATCCATAGATGAGCCGCACCAGACTATAAATCGCAGGGTTCAAAACCTGTGCAAGAAGTAGCGATTTATAGTCTGGAAATTACGGCAGTGTACGTATTTATATAGACCAAGCCTATTCCAACAATCTGGCCCTTTTATAGGTCATACTTGCTTTTACTTCATACAATAAGGTGTACCTGCAATTTGCTGTATTTTCTTAACATGCCAAGCATTCATTATTGAAAATACAAGACCTAAGTATGCCTAATATCAAAGCCAAGTTCCAAAACAACTACAGTACTCAATAACAAGGCTCCTTTATTACTGCATTATCAAGGGATGCTGCATAAGACAAGTTTATGTCTATGAAGAATGAAAGTTATTTAGCCCAACAGGCAGCTTTTTACACTAAATTACTACACAGGACTCAGCCTTTTACACTAAATTACTACACAGGACTCAGAAGCTCCTTGCTCACTGATTCTTCTCACAGAACAAGAGATGGATTTCTAACACCGTCACCCCAAAATAACCTGAAGCTAAGGGGGTTTACACAATGTTTTGATGTATTTATAGCTATATACCACAACGTACTCGGGGGTTAAATAACACATCGGCGATGGAGCCATATGGGTTGACGACAATGTTACTTAAATTCACCGCTACCAGTTCAGGTGATCTCAGCAATCGACAACTGGCGTGGGTTGCAACAACCTGTGGCACACATTGTAGGAAGGTAGCGAGGAAGGAGAGCACGACACGCGTTACATCCTCCGCGAGAATGACAAAATTCAGTCTCGAGCCGTGAGAGGCAAATGGGAGAAGGCAAAGATGGTGATAGTGTGAGCGAGGGCTCGGTCCTACGCTTGAGAGGAATCCTGTTGAAGAAAACGGGCAGCAGCTGCACTTCGACTAACTACGTTCATCATTCCCTACTTACCCCAGTTGGAAACGTTATTTTTAGTCTTACGGGCGCAGTTTCGTCGGGTGTCATCTACCGGTGCTACTGCATACATGTGGTAGCCATCGTTTCGTGCGTTCATCCAGTCGGCTCACAACGTGACTTGTTTTGAGTCTGGTCGAGTGAAACGTCTTGCCTCCCCTGTCAGTCACTGCGCCGAGCCGGGTCGGCTGTCCGCTCAGTCGCCATTTTGCTTGTGATGGGGAAAATCCGCTACCCGGCGCGTGCGCGCGCACGTACACAGCCAGCCGCGGCACATATGCGCACGCAGACACACCTGCGATGGCCTTATTCCGTCAGCATTGAATTTAGAAATTAATCCAGAACAAATTGTTTCATTTATATGCAAGTGAAAAACAAACTACAACCCACTGTTGACAACGTATTTCACAGAATGGTGGGAATATTTCGGGACTGTATATTTTCAAGATACGTTGACTGTTTATTGTTCAGACGACTTCACCCTTACAGATACATTCAAAATAGGCTCAATACTTTTTCCAAACTTCGTGGATGACGGTAACCACAACAATAACAACAAAACGCAAATAGAGAAGAAGTCTAAAGCTCTTGATTGGTTGAGAGTTTCATCTTGGTGAATTATCAAGTGGGGAAAAAAACTGGGACATGAATGAATGACCGGAGATGGCGATTTGTAGATTAGAAGTGATATATTCCCATAGTTGAATTTGACAGGATTGTTTGATGATGTTGGTTGCAAAAATAAGTGTGGTGAATGAGTGTTGCATTTTGTGTCAGTCTGACAACTAGAGCTTCTTGAGGTCAAGCCTACCTTATTCCGACAGTCTGGCCCTTTTATAGGTCATACTTGCTTTTACTTCATGCAATAAGGTGGACCTGCAATTTGCTGTATTTTCTTAACATGCCAAGCATTCATTATTGAAATTACAAACAGGCATAAAAGGAGAATGAATGATGAAGCATTGTGAATGTAATATGCAGTCTGGTGTAACAGATTGAGTCTTATCTTCATTTCTTTGAATTACTTCAGATAGTGATTTACATTTGTAGTAGAAAATACTAAGTGTTTTCAAGTTAAGTTTGTGTACATGAGCAAAATGAAATAAAACTATAAAGTACATGGCTGTTTGGTAGTTTATTTCATCACTAGGGGTGTTGAGTTGATGTAGTGTTCCCACACAGTCAGGCAGATCTGCAGGATAGTCCACTCCAGAATCCGGTAAATCCATATCACTGTGTGGGAACACTATCCGCTACAATAGTAGTTGTCGTCTTCATTTAATAAACATCTTTCCAAAACTCATTCAAATGTTGTCTGTTTCAAAGTGTACACAAAAATATGCAGTATTGAAGTGTGACAAATAAATACTTTTTGTTTGTTTTTCCGTCCGCTAGTCCCTACGGGGGTCACGGGCGTGCTGGGGCACGCAGTCATCGGGCGGTAGGCGGGGGACACCCTGAACCGGTTGCCAGCCAATCGGAGGGCACACAGAGACAAACAACCATCTGCACTCGCACTTCGGGGCAATTTAGAGTGCTCAATCTCTACCATGCTTGTTTTTTGGGATGTGGGAGGAAACCGGAGTGCCCGGAGAAAACTCACGCAGGCACGGGTAGAACATGCAAACTCTGCACAGGAAGGGCCGGGGGTGGAATCGAATCCGCACCTAACTGCCTAACTGTGAGGCAGACGTTCTAACCAGTGTGTTCCACCGTGCCACCTCATATATGTAGGCTTTTTCATGAATAAATGACTATCTAAACATTTGAAGTCAGTAATAATTAGTCCCCAAGATAAAATAGAATACGTGATATTGTATGGTTCTTTGGTGCTATCTGCTGGTGGTCAAACGCAAATGCTCTCTAATGGAAGGTAAAATGATTACTGGAAAATTGTACTGTAGCACATGGTAAATAAATAAATAAACCATAAAAAATAATTAAGTAAACATGAATAAATTAATATATGAAACGTTAAATCTAAAATGTTATTAAATAACTAATCAATCAAACATTTCATTCATTACTGAAATATATAATACATCAAACAAAGAAATAAATGAGCCATTAAATAATTAAATGCATCATTAAAAAAATTAATGAATGACTTATTAGTTAAATGTTTCTTGTATTAATTAATAATTTTCATGGTCCATGTTGCTTTGTGTCATGAATTTACTTTAATCTCACAGTCGCCCAACAAAATTTGGTGGGCAAGTCCTAAAACCTTATTTGTCGGCATGCTCATCAAATCAAGGCGAATCGATGTCAGAATAATAGATTGATGCAAAGCGAGTGGAATAGACATACACTGATATGATGGGTAGCGTCATTCCCTTCTACGATGGTTGTAACACAAAATAACTATAAATAAACTTTGGTATTTGAATAAGTGATGCTAAGAAGAAACTTTAATGTTTCGGATGTTCTTCCACTATGCCACCAAACACTCACCACAACATATGTCCTCAGATATCTAAACAATTCTCCGTGCCCTGGTATAGATGACTGTAATGGTGTTTTACGGGTCTGAAAGTAGCACTGCGAAGGATTCAGTTATTGTTGAGTATGGCGGCTCGGTGGGGCACTGGTTAGCACGACCGCCTCACAGTTAGGAGGGCGTGGGTTCAATTCCACTCTGGCCCTCCCTGTGTGGAGTTTGCATGTTCTCCCCGGGCCCGCGTCGGTTTTCTCCGGGCACTCCGGTTTCCTCCCACATCCCGAAAAACATTGTCCCTAGGTGTGAGTGCAAGTGCGGATGATTGTTCGTCTCGATGTGCCCTGCGATTGGCTGGCGACCAGTTCAGGGTGTCCCCTGCCTACTGCCCGATGGCTGCTGGGATAGGCTTCAGCACGCCCGCGACCTTCATGGGGACAAGCAGTACAGATGGATGATTATGGCGGCACCTATGGACATAAGCGGTAGTGTTTTGCATGAAGTCGACCACATTTCCCATGAGTGCCATCGCGCAGTGTCATGAAATCCTGAGCTCTCGCTCATCTGCAGTTGGACTGAATTACTTTTCTGTTTCCATGAAAGGCTGTGTGAAGGATGCATGCAATAGCACTGAGGCTATGATTATACTAATTGTGTTCAAACAATACTGTATATCGATGTTAAAAATCAACGTGTTTTATTGTGTTTGTGTCATTCACAAAGACCAAATCCACAATCAGAACATAAACACGCCACATACCATAACCTGATCACAAAAAAGTAATTCCTTATTACCATTGCTCTGTCATCGTCAAACAGGTTTTAGACCAGCGATTCTCTCAATTCTGAGAACAATAAAGGCACTTTAGGTATTTTACTAGGTACTATTTCAAAATTAGTAGTCAGCCTATAGTTACTTTTATAAGTCTAGTTTACGTATTATAGCATTATATTCATATGAAACTCGTGTACTTCAATGATTTGGTCTCCAACATCAGTACACAGTCACCCAAAGTACGATTGGGTTCTCCATATCCGGGATCAAAGTGAAGAAAATCCTCAACCGTGCCATCAGTCATCCTGGAAGACAAAGTGACATATCAATGAGTTAAAGTGGATGATAACAACTACAAAACATTGTGAGGTGAGGTGACATAAATCTGCCATTTGACATGCGGAACTTGCCTATTGAGTGCACACACTCACGCAGTTACTGGAATTTTCCTCTCTCCAATCTCCGCTATTGATTTTTTTTATTCAGCTTCATGAATGTTCACACAACCCGTCTGAAGAAATACAAAATCATCACAGACACCCCAACCTCCCAACCTAGTATTTTTGCATGCATTAGAGGTCAGCAAACACACAGGATGTGATCAGACCAATAAAGTAGTGTAATGGGAGACTGAAAGGCTGCCAAGGATTGTATGTCAGCAAAGAGATGAACACTCTCATGCACAGCATAACTGAAGTCGCGTTAAGATCATGAATACTTGGGTTGCAATCTGTAATACATGAAAAATAGAAACCATGAATCAAGAGTTCATAATTAAAGCTTGAGGTTTGCAGCATTGATGCGTCCAACAACGGAACATTTTGATCTCTCCACTTTAGCATCCTTGAGTTGTTTGGACTACAAAAGTCTCACCAAGTAATATACAAAGCGGATTCATCTTAAACATGCCGCATTCACCATGTTTATAACTCGGATTTCCGTTTGGCAACACCCATTACCTAGTTTGATTTGTCCCGCCCCAACGGATGTAATTAATAAAAAAACAGCACAATTGCAAAAAGTGAAGCGCCAAGTGGCGAGGGATGACTGTATATATGTCTACAATTTGTAATTCTTCACTAATACATACCATGAACAATGCTGGACTGAAACATAACACTATGCCACACCCTATCAGTCATCAAAGTATTCTCTATATCTAAGGGAGTATAGAGTATAAGGGTTTTCCATTTGAGTGACTGGCCTTGGCTTGGGTTACACTCTTTAATGTGACGGAGGGGAACGACTGCTCTGGATACTTACGGGCAGCAGAAAAGATGGAGACATGAATAATACCACAAAAGTCAATACAGCAGCTCACATGTCCTTGTCGGATGATTATTCCACATTATTTTACACAGATCTTTGAACAGTCTGGTACAATTGAAGACAACTACAAAAATGAGCGTCTTGGTGAATTCAATCATATGCCTTTGCCTGCCTGAAACACCTTAACCCTAGTTTATATTTATATATAAATAGTTTATATTTATATATATATATTCTTTTATTCTACTGAGGTGGTGTTCATTGGGACCACTTCCTCACTTTTTTTTCCTAGAGTTTGCCAGGCTGAGCAGGGTATCAAGGTAATGTAGACAGCTTACTAAATGCAGAGGAAGTCCCACATGATGTTGTCCACTCCCCTTACTGTCATCTCTGCTCATTCCGATCAAGGTCTCTTTCGCTCTCTCTCTCCATGCCTTCTTGAACCTAACAATACGTATGTCAATTCCTTTTTTTAAAATAAAAACCAAAATGTAAAACTAAAATTAACAGCAGCATCCACTGAAATTCTATTAGTTATAACCGTCACTCCTCATCTATCTTCATCAATATCAAAGCTGCGTTTAAGCCTGAAGAGCAGCTTGCTATATATTTTATAGCAAAAATCAATTAATGAAATTTTGTGAGTTAAATCCTGCATTGTTTTTTTTTTTTTCCTCAGCAACCATAGTCACTCATTTAATTGCATTTCACTGTTGATTTGTTCTTGACTTTAATATGAGTATTTTGTTGACCAGAATGAATGTTGTCAAGCAGTGATAAAATTGAGATAAATAATAAATTAACAATCACATTTGGACCACAGTCCGCCTTAAAGTATAACTAAATGGAAAATCAAACAGAACCCACATAGAATGAGGAACTATTATGAAAATATAACCCAAAAACAAACCATAATGATAATTGACGCCATGATGCTCTACAAAGCAAGACATTTTTATAAAGAAAATACAATTGAGTTTACATTATGACACACATCTCAGGTTTCTACACTGATGAATAAGGGTGGAATACTTCTCTTGGTGCATGTAATGTGACCCCGTTGCTGTACAGTGAGAGGTGCAGCACTGCCTGTTTTGTCAGAGGAGTCTTCGGATAAAGATCAATGGAAACAAATGTGATCCGTGGAGCCAGACTCTGTACTGATTCAATTTACCATCTATGCTATTCACATTAGAATTTTGCATCTCTTGCTCGCTTGCTCTCTCGCTCTCACACTCTCTCTCTCTCTCTTTCTGTCTGTCTGTCTGACTGTCTGTCTGTCTGTCTGTCTGTCTGTCTCTCTCTCTCTCTCTCTCTCTCTCTCTATTTTTTGCAAGCAGACTTTGTAACAGTAGATACTGATATGGAATAAACACAGATTGAACATAAATTTGAGTATAGTAGTGACAACAACTACTGTATTAGTGATATATATTACTGTTACAACTGAGATTATAAACCTGATGACCTCGGTTAACAGAAAAGAAACTAAAGGGAGAGAGTCACTGCTTGACTGGATTTAAAGGGATGAAATCACCAAACATCATTAACTAAATTCAGATGTTGTCAAGCGACATGAAGGGATATTAATACAGAGTCTAATTTTTCCATTTGCGGTTAAACTAAACTTGAGTATCACGCAGAACATGCAAATGCATGATCATTTGTTTAAACTTATTTTGAATGACCCCACTGGGAAGTTTGTTTAAAATGGTATATTATACAACACATGCTATTACATAACAAGGGTCCTGGCCGACTGGCCAAATCAAACGGAATTCATATAACCTGGTTTCCAAAAATGCCTGACAAATGTCCTGTAAATGACAAACCAAATATGAGTTGAGATTAGAAAACATTATACTTGAGATACAAAATGAAAACAACCTGCCATAATGTATTTTGTAGTTGCACTCCCTACAACCCCATTATCAATGTAATCTGAAATTGAATTCTTGTAAAAAAAAAAAAATGAAGCAGAGTAGTCTTTGTTCAGTCGGATTTGCATCTATTATTCATGAAAGCTAATATAGTCCATGCTGCACATGAGATCGATGCCGCTGTAATGTGGATTAATATGACCCCCCTTGGTCGAGTCCTGGCTGCAGCAGGTTAATGGGCCAAAGGATATCACTGACTGGTTCTTCAACTAGACTAAACTTTGCGGTATGATCTTTGGACACTTACTGAAATCACATTGTGAGGAGAGTCTATTTCCATTTGTGTCTGGACTGTAGGTTGCAATTTGTACAAGGTGGAATTGTTTTCTGTGACTGGCAGCACAAAGCGTGCTAATAATGGGACGATATGTTTAGGGAACAAGTCACACTTGACTTGACCTGTATTGACTGACCTAATGTAATTCTAGTTCCTGAAGGTATCATAGATTCTGTATGGAATTGATTAGGTTGATTGCAAGAACAAACACAGTTGTCATCTATCTGGCCACTGTGATAATGCAAAGCGCATTAAATATTCAGTTAAGAGGAAGTTGAGTGTCACGACATAATCAGATATATCAGACTTGGTATAGATTTATTGATGGGTTTCTTTTACATGCGCACATACACACAAAACCACTTGGAGTAATATTTTGTGTCTGACAGATTTGTTTCATGAATTATATTCACCCGAAAGTCATTCCGTGTTTTTAAATGGTTCACCACGCATGACACATGTTCTGTCAGTAGCACTTGCTTGGTATTTTATATAAGAAACCAAATGATAATTCAGTCACTAAGTGAAGCCTATTAGAAGCGTTTTTGTTTCCTCTATTCAACTAAATAATTAATTGAACTCCTAAGCAGGTAATAAGTCCAAACAGGCTGCTGGTAAATCTGATTAATAACCTACAGTTGGGACTCTCCTGCAGAAAGACAAGCCCTGTCTACTCTGGGGCATTAAGTTCAACTAAGATCATGACCACAAAAGAATATATATATATATATATATATATATATATATATATATGATAATTAGGTATATTATCATATAATATTGCAATATTAGGGACAATTTGGAGTGCTCAATTGGCCTACCAAGCATGTTTTTGGGATGTGGGAGGAAACCGGAGTGCCCGGAGAAAACCCACACGGACACGGGGAGAACATGCAAACTCCACACAGGGAGGGCCGGAGGTGGAATCTAACCCGTACCCTCCTAACTGTGAGGCGGACGTGCTACCCAGTGCACTACCGAGCCGCCTTGGGATAGGCTCCAGCACGCCTGCCACCCCCGTGGGGACAAAGCGGTTCAGAAAATGGATGGATAGATATATATATAAAAAAATATATATATTTATGTTTTTTTATATTTAATTCTATATATATATATATATATATATATATATATATATATATATATATATACACAAATCAAATAGTTGTATCGCATCATCATCTGCTTTTTGTGAGGAATTGAAGAAAGAAAGCGAGAACTAGAAGACAACTAGTATTAACCTGAGCTCAGAATCTCACCTTCTCCTAATACTCCGCCCATCTCTCCTCCAGCTTGACACCGCTCCACCTCTTCACTTCAGACACCACAATGGAGCGGAGGAAACTGCTGCCCCCAGTGGGATTTGAGACAGTGATGTTATAGGATGTACAACAATCTGCCATCTGTCAGAAGCGGTGAGGTTGCAAGCTGGTCGCACATGTCCGTTAATGTGTCGACAACTAGCATGGGTGAAGAGCTGTGTTTGTGGCACTTTTTCTAAGGTATGTTGTTCTTTTGGATTCATTTTTATCATTGAAAACAAGACTTTAACTGGTGCTTACGGCCTGATCAAAGATATTGCTAACCAAATACATCACAGTGGTTCTTCTTATGAAGCGTTTAGTAATGAACAAAAAGTATGAGAAGCAAGTGCTATATTACATTGTGTAATAAGAGATGATATTTTTGTCAGCATTTGTAGATTTGATTTGATCACCAGGGCGCCGGATAGGAAGTAAATTTTGACACCCAGAGGAGTGATTTTAAAAAGTTCATTAAAAACTATTTGAATAGTTTGAATTATTAAGAGAGTGATAGGCTTATGCATTGCTATATTTGTGCTGTACTTTATCAGTTAATGATCTTCCAAGCAAATTTAAAAAGGGAATGTGTTGCCAATCAACATATTTTGTCAACTCCTCTCAATCGGCTCGTGTCCTTTAGAGACTAGCCTCTTCCAGATTTAGGGTCACAAGCAGAAGTCACCAACTGTAGTTTCCTAAAATGCTGTAAGTATTTATATTGTTCAATTAGCAGGCACACTTATTCTTTTCAATTGCGGCGGAGATATTATTCTGGAAACTCTGTCGTTTTTAATTAGCCGCCCTGTGATTGACTGGCAACCAGTCCAGGGTGTATTCTGTGCCCCACGCCTGAAGTCATTAGGCTCCGGCTCATCCTTGATAAATGAATGGATGTGTTAACTTGTATGAATGCATGTCGATGTTATGGCAGTACGATTGCTATTTTAAAGTCAGGGTGAAATGGTAATGAGCTGATAAAGTTTAGGTTTGGACGAATAATAGGATTTCATTAAAAAAAATTGCAGTTCGGTTGTGTAAGCAATTTAATTGTACAGTACAGAAAAATGAATTGAATAGAAATTGAATTGTTGACAATTAAATGATCATTCATTTTTCCGAAATGTGTTTTATAATTTCAATTATATGACAGCGAGAGAAGAGGGAGCAGCCATGTCTGAGAAGAAGCCCCGATGCTCGGACACTCGTCCCAAATGTGGCCTTCGCAGTTGGAGTGCCGATAGTTACATTTGGCGAGGAAAGAAGCGCTCAAGGAACTCTCGCAAGGGTTCCAGTCCTGGAGGGTTTGAGGTGGAAGGGTCGGAGGAACTTGGGGTACGGTCTACTTCCTGTCCGAGGAGGCGAAGAGAGAGAAAGTGTAGCTGCAGCAGTCACGGGGAAGACATCGATGCTGTGTGCCGAAAGGCCATGTCCAGGCGCTCTCTGCGTCAGAAGTTCCAGGATGCTGTGGGTCAGTGTTTACCCTTGCGCTCCAATAATCCCCACCATCATCATCACCATCTAGCGGGAGCCTCACGTCCATTCTCTGTGTTATTCTGGTCCAAACGCAAGATTCACGTATCAGAGCTCATGCAAGACAAGTGCCCCTTCTCCCCCAATTCTGAACTGGCTCACAGTTGGGACCTTTTTCAAAACCATGCCACCCACTCAGGAGCCCACATGGACCTGGAGGCTAACCTGAAAGCCAACAACTCCGCACCACATACCCCATCCCCCCCACACATCTCCTGGGAGGAGATCTGCTGCTCCCCTGATCCTAGAAGCCTCACTCAAGAGGACTGGGACACTATTTGTCCACACGAGCAAATAGAGGACAGCACCGGGCACATACTGGTCCCTGATCTCCTGCAGATAAACAACAGCTCCTGCTATTGGGGGGTGCTGAACCGCTTCGAGGCTGAGGAACTCCTGGAAGGCCAGCCGGAAGGAACCTTCCTTCTCAGAGATTCGGCTCAGGATGAATTCCTTTTCTCCGTCAGCTTTCGACGATACAGCCGATCCCTGCACGCACGCATTGAGGAGAACGGCAAGCGCTTCAGCTTTGATGTGCGCGACCCGTGCATGTACCGAGACAGCAGTGTGACAGGGCTGCTAAGACACTACAGTGACCCGGCCACCTGTCTCTTCTTTGAACCCCTCCTTTCCCAGCCACTACCCAGAACATTTCCTTTTTCCCTGCAGCACCTGTGCAGGGC
The DNA here is from genome assembly GCF_054491065.1 of Syngnathus leptorhynchus. Classification (NCBI taxonomy): domain Eukaryota; kingdom Metazoa; phylum Chordata; class Actinopteri; order Syngnathiformes; family Syngnathidae; genus Syngnathus; species Syngnathus leptorhynchus. The sequence goes on from NC_141197.1 coordinate 5,870,015, forward strand.
TGTGATCTGCAGCTGCACCACCTACCAGGGGATAAAGAACCTTCCACTGCCCTCTCAGCTCAGGAACTATCTCTGCCAGTATCACATCAAGTGTCAAGGGGCTTGTGCTGTGTGACTCTCCAAAGCAAAAGAGACATTGGCTCTACAGGCCATACATGTACTATATGTTGTTGTTGTTTTTTCATTGAATTGTTTCATATTATTTCAGGCCTCGACGTATTTTTGAAATTTTCAAATATTCACGGTAATTATAACTTGACAACTGCCTAAGTGTAGTTTTTGACAGAGGAGCAAAGAGGATTGGAGTAAAAATATACATTTTATTTGGAAAATGTAGTTAAGTTATTGTGTGTAAGTTGACAGAAATATACTTAACAATACTGCTCAATCCAGTACTAGCACAACAAAAGCCCACTCTAATCAACTGCTTCAACTCTTTTGTGTACCTTACGCTCAATTAATAGAAAAACGAATTATGCTGCAAATGCCGACGAGCCAGTGACATCTTTCAAGTTGAAACAAAAGATGCAGATTCCCTCTGGCCATCAAAGGGTCAGAAAACAAAAGTACTTACAAGATTCAAAATGATATTCTGATGTTAATTGCCATTATTTATCAGCTTGAACGTGGTACTCTTCTACACGGTAGTACTCAGCAGAAGTACTTTTGAATCTTAATTATTCTCAAAACCCAAACCAAATCTCTCTCCTGGGGCTTGAGTGGAAACTGTGGTTATAGAGTGTGCCTTGTAGATTTTTCGGCATATTTCACAAGCGATTTGAGGGCAACTGAGATTCATTATAACGATCTAAACCTTTATCTGTATCGGACTCTTATGATTGATTGATAGATTGATTTTTTTAATCATACTTTTTTTTAATCACTCGCAAAGGAACACAGGGAATGCATTCTCCTCTACAACCACTAGATGGCGGTATATATCATCCAATTTTTGGCTATCTACTTGTTACACGAAGGCCTCTCCTCGATCATGTTTTTTAAATTGGTATTCAAACATGCTTCAGGCTTGTTAAGTTATAAATTAGTTTAATACATGTACATGGTGGACATATCTACTCTTCAAATACTCTGGAATCAATGTCATGCTCCCTTACATCTTGAACGATATCCACCGTATTAATACGCAAAACAAATAAATGCAATTTATGATGCTTCTGTGGTAATACTGTTTCTGAGCTTTGTGCCGTAAAAGACGTTTTTGTCTTACAATTTTGTTCACGTGACAACTGCTGGGCATTGCCATAGATCGACAGGCTAATGATTTGGAAAATTCTGCTTTTGCTTTCAAACAATCCAACTTGCTCTCCTGCAAAGGACATTCAGGGCTTCAGTGGAGCAAATACAGAAAAAAGGACATGAAAAATACCATTTCCTACCCAAATGGTGGGACTGCAATTAACGAGTTATTCAGCTCATCTATCTTCCAAACAGCTGTTAACAGGGAAAAATATAAATACAAAAGATTAGTGAAATAGAGTGCTTAATTTGGCAATGCACATTTTACAATGTTTATATCATATAGTTTTTAATTCCTTCTCATGCTGTGACTAAACTTTCCATTTGTCCCTCTTTTTCCAAATGTGCTTGTTAAAAAATGTGTAACTGGAGATGAATGAGAATGTGTATGGTAGTATCCAGTGCTACAGATTTTCTTAAATATATGTATTTTGCATTTTGTAAGCACATTAAGGACCGATTAATCCAATATGTTTTACCTAAAACACTCAGCAGTCAGACATTTATGCACACAGCATAAATGTCCTCTGTTGGTTCCTGTATGCTATTAGATTTCACTGATGTACTTTTTAGACACCCAGCTGTCTGCCAATGGAGGACTTCCTGTTGAACAGATCAAATTCTCCCCTGAGGTGCAGCACAACGTGATGAGTGGGTGAAGAGTCAACACATGGTGTTGTCTTTTCCCAGCACAGGAAAGAGTCAATATTGTATCGTATCATATAGTACATACATACTGTACATACAGCACTTTGCAAAACTTGTAGGCACCGTTATATTTAATATTTGCTATGATAAACATGTATCTTGAGAATATAACACTAGCATGCCCATTTCAAGTAATTTTGCCTTATTCCCCTATCGGGAACCCAGAAAAGGTCATTCCAACCGGAACACATTTGGCTTATTATCCTTAAGTGTGACATCCATCCATCCATTAACCATACTGCTTGTCCCCAAGAGGGTCGCACGGAAACTGGAGCCTATTCCAGCAGTCATCGGGCACTAGGTGGGGCACACACTGAACTGGTTGCCGGCCAATCGTAGCTTCAGTATAACAGACCCTTTGATTTAAATTGATTCATTGCTGGTGCACTACAGTTGGGCATAATTTGTTCACAATGCTTTTTATTTGTGGTTTAAAAATAATGCAGAAAAATACAATTACAAGTAATAATACAGAATTCAAACATATTTACAATTACCACTTAGAAAGCGAGATGTCCTTGTGTGACCTGCATTTCCGCACTCACTCAGCATTTGGATGTTCAGAACATATCCAGTACAGCCGAATCTTTCCTTTCTACATATCTGTCACAGTCAAAACATCGTAGAGCAGTGCGATTGAACTTGCACTGATGGTTGATCTGACGTCTAGCCCTTTTCCCGGGGCTCAGTGTGGGAGACGATTGCTGAAGCCATCCTTCCTTGCCCACATTCTTTGCAGCCACGTATCTTGCAAAGTCCACCAGGAAGTCCATCCATCTCTCCTGCCGCCCCGTACATGCTCGATACACTCCGTGTGCATTCAGTGCCGTCATGTCGATCATGTAAAACACTTTGACTGATCATCGTCGTGTTCCTGCACACATACTGTACCCTCGCACCATCTGATCCATCTCGTCCACGCCGCACTTCGTGGTGCCGTACAAGGTGACGGAGTTTGGCTTCCTTTTACGGGTCTCCTCAGTCCCCACCATGCTTCTTCCCTTTGGGTAATATATATGCGGTCATTGTGGCTCCAGTGGTTGAAAACACCTAATAAATAAGAAATTATTTCAAATGTAAGTTGATTTCATAGCGCATTCACATTCATAACACATCAGCTTCATCACCACATGGTCAGACAGTCTCCCCCCACTTGGAAGACTTTTCAAATATACGTATTTGGATTTCAAATAACAAGCCACCCAAAACTTAATGTCAAACTTGTCTGGTTTTGTTGTGATGTACTGCAGGAAAGGGCAGCGGGACTTTGACCGGTACAGCTGTGCAATAATATTGATGTGTCAACTCTGTACACTTTGTGTGGTGCAGGTATTCGGACAGGGCCAAGGGGAAGCGAGCCTCTAATCTTCCATCGTGATGACGTAAATGTCCGGCTATGATGTAAATCTACTGTTTATCTACTTCATTTTGGCATATTTTTTTATTCTATCTTCTGTTTTCCTAAATGACGACTAAAGCATCTGTGATCAGTATGTAATTAGAGGGTTTGAGTTCATGTGAATCAGGGAGATGACTTGATTGACCCCTTTTGTTGGGCCACAGGTGTGAAACGGTGGTCTATGTTAACCCACCCATAGAAACAGACACAACCCATCTCATGCAGGTTGCTCTCAAATGAGATGCAATCTCTTTTGTGCTGGCAGAATTCGTATTATTGGAGCAAACAATTCCTTTGATAGACTGTGAAGGAGAGGTCACAACATTTGGGTGAAGAGTAATTTCTCATACCTTGCTACTATTACTACTGCTACTACTCCAAACTGCAGGCAAAAACGAGTGAATGTGAAGAAAAAAAAGGTACACGTGAAACTTGCTCATTTCAGCAGCAACCATGCTCACCAGCTTCTACAACCACAATGGTATTTGCAAATGATGAGTGAATATCTTAGAATTCACTCATCATGGACGATGTTGACACAGGTGTGACTTTTTACATTTGAAGAAAAAAATCTGTAGTGCCTGCCTCCGACCTTTTCACAGTACATATATCAATAATATACACGTCAATTGTGACTTGAATTCAACGAAATGAAAAGTTTTGTCTGGCTCTGACATTAAATTAAATCACATAAGAACAGATTGCAAAAATTCCAATTCTCAATGATTTGTGGTGTATCTTGGTTTACTGAAATATATTTGGAACTATCATAAATTTATGATCCACAAATATGTTAAAAATTCACTCTGGTTTGTTTAGCTATCTTACATTACAAGAAGTTATCTTCAGTGACAAGTATGACTTTCAAATTGCACATTGTTCTAATTATAAAACATAATGTGGATAAAGTGATTGAATATTTGTACCTTATATTTATTTGTATTTATATTTCATATGTGCACTTCGGACCTATATATGATGCTCCTTCTGGCAATACGTAGATTGTCTGACATATGCAAAGAATAATTGTTGTCTAATTTGGTTCTCTAACCTACAATGAAGATTCTTTAAAAAAAAAAAACACCTTTTGGTACTTCCGGCTCTGCGTCGCTTTAACAAAGTGGGCGTGTTTGATAGTACGTCATCACGTAGTTGGCGGGACTTTCGATGCCGGTTTCCTGTGTACAACGAAACGCGGGAGATTCAGGAGACGTAGATCAACATTGAGTAGTCTTCAGGCAGAGTTGTAAGTTTCCCGAAAACGTTAATCGATCAAGTCTGATCATCAAAGGATGATCCTAAATAAGGTTTTATTATGTTGAATTTGCTGTATATTCGCTTGACTTTTGTTTGCCCGGGCTTCTTTGTTAGCTTAACTCTGAAGCAACAGCGGGGAACCGTAACAAAATGTTATGGACAGTAACGTGCTATCTATCATAATAAATCAACAAGATTTTGATTGTTTTCCTCCTTGTCTCATCTATTAGTTTGTCAAAATGCCTTGTGAAAGGAAGCCTATGCGTTACGGGCATTCAGAGGGACACACAGAAGTCTGCTTCGATGACACTGGGAAGTAAGTCATCTTTACTTACGTATTATATATCATAAAATTACGGCAAACGCGATGTGACATTACTCATTTGAAAACTTATCCACACATTTGTTTGACCTTTCACATTTTTTAGTTCGAACTACAGGTCTCAAATTTATGTAGCACTGTTACTACTTGTTGTTGCTTTGTTGTCAATCCCAATTCGTCAATTTTGACAACATTTGCATGCTGCAAATGATGGTAGCCAAAATAAATTTCACGCAAGAAAATATACAAGACAACTTTTGTTTTTGTCTTCTTACTCAAAAATTTGACACAGGAAAATACCAGATGTGTTTATTTCATTGCTCTGTTTCCTTAAGCAAGGTGAGCATCAACCTAAAGAATAAATGAAAAAGCTCAGTAGGAACTTTTTTTTTTTAGCATGGTTAAAAAGAAGATTTTCCATTTTGACCAATTGCAGTCCCCACAGCATAAAAGCTTCACTTCTGATTCTTCTCAGGTTCATTGTGACCTGTGGACACGATGGTGATGTTCGGATATGGGAGAATCTGGATGATGACGATCCAAGGTTCATCACTGTTGGCGAAAAAGCTTATTCATTGGCACTCAAGGTTGCTAATTTTCCAAATGATCATTTTCAATATGCTGTAAAAAGTCTATTGTGGTTGCTTTTCATCAAACAATTTTGATCAGCTGACCCATGTTCTATTTTCAGAATGGCAAGCTCGTGACAGCAAGTTCCAATAACACCGTGCAGATTCACACGTTTCCTGATGGTGATCCGGATGGCATCCTTACCCGGTTCACTACCAACGCCACACACGTCACGTTCAACTCCAGTGGATCCAAAGTTGCTGTCGGCTCCAGGTGTGAAAATACACCTTAAATGATGTAACCTTCTTTTTTGACACATTTTCCAAGCACTTCGAGTGTTTTAATTTACCTGCTTTTACATATTTTATCATTAGTGCACATATCATACTCGAGCTAACTTCACAATAGCTCGATAGCGATCTGGCCGATCGATCTGTGCGCCCCAACTTTTTAGGTTTCTCTACAGGCAATGCACTTTTCTCACAAATGTTTATCATTTATATATATATATATATATATATATATATATATATATATATATATATATATATATATATATATAGCCAGGAATGGGGTCTTGTAATGATTAAACTTGCGGTTAATCTATATATAATAGATATAATCTATATAATATATAGATATATATCTATATATATATAGATATATATATCAAATATTGATATATATAAATTGATATATTTTTGATATACAATTTATATATATCAAATATTGATATATATAAATTGATATATATATCAAAAGACACAGTGCTGTATTTTCTCTTACATGTAATTTATTACAAATGTTTATGTCCTATATATATATATATATATATATATATATATATATATATATATATATATATATATATATATATATATATGTATATACACACACACACACACACACACACACACATTTTGGGATTTGTAGATATTTTTAATTAATTAATTAGCCAATCAATGTGCGGCCATTAGTTGCTCATCCCTGTGTCAAAGTATCCATTCAGTGAAATTATAATTTGACACAGGCTGTATGTTTTTATTTCAGAACACTTAGAGACCATTAATTATAACAGAAACATTGATATTTTAGTTGGCGACGCACAATGTAGAATTTGAAATGCTTTTATTGTTTGAGAACATGAACTAAAACCTTGATTTTTATAAAAATGAACAGTCATTCATTTATTTAGGTCAGAGCAAATAAGGGGCAGTAATTGAGAGCATTTGGGTGGTTTTACTCCGTTGTATACAAATCAGACATAACTGTACGACAATACATTTTTGGACCCGCAGAACAAGCTGCTTGTCAATGAATCTTGCAGAGCAAGAAATATCGAAACCAGTATTACTTGAAATGGCATTAAGGTTCCACATTGTTTGTCACCATACGTTTGCTTGTCCGCAGCCTTAACTTGCAGGAAACTGCGATTTCGGCCTGGCCATTAAATATCCCAAATCCATTTTTTATCACAAGTAGAATTTATCCAGAATTACTTTCTGATGTATGAAGAGCAGAATAACATAAATAAACTACTGTTTATTTTTTTTCCTAAAGTAAGATTCAAACCATGTAGTGGTGGCGTAAAATTAGATTCTAATCAGATTTTGTAGATTCATCTTGAGTTTCAGGCGCTCTGGTTGTTCAAACTGGGTATCAGTGCGTCCTCTGCGTCATTCGCATAACCTACGTCATGAAGACAGCAGCTCAGAACAATGCTATATTTATCTGCCTCCTCCATCACTGCATCTGCCTCATGTGGTGGCTGAATTCAATATCGTAATTTGACAACACAAGTACTTACATGGTTTGAAGTTGTCTTCATTTTCCCATGCTCAAATGATGGTAAAGATAATTATTCACAATCACTTATGTATTAAAGTTAAGTTACACATTTTGCTAACGCCTCATATTTGTCTGTAGTGTGAAGAATGTCCTGCTTAGAGATTGACTTTTGATCAGCCTCTGCTGTGACACTAATCGAGATAAGCAATTCCAAAAATTAATGCAGAGATCTTATTATTATGGTTGATTTAAGTGACTTAGGTTAGTTGACTATTTCTCCATGTTAAACGTCTTAATTAATTGCTTATGGTATCAAGCTTCTCCAAGCCTCTCCTCTCTAAAATCAATTGAAATGTTTTCCGAAATCACGCGTCTTACTGCACCCTTTTTGATGAATAAAAAAACAATCAACATAGATTCATTCATTTTGCTGTCGCTGAGCAAGCTCAGCAGCAACACAAAATATTTTAATCGAGATTGTCACATTATTGTTTTTCTTCATATTCCCTTCTCAGCTTTTCACCTAGACATACCCCGAAACAGCTGAAAGATGAGCATACGTCACCTTGACTTTGTCAAACCATGCACATGTTTGACAGCTAGGAAAGAATCCTTGCGTGCTACATCAGTTGAACTCGGTTTTGAGCGCATTTATGACTGACCGGACAATGATGTTTTTATGTTGAAGATTATTATCTCACACAGATGACCCTCATACATTGACGTGCTTGAATCACATTTCCGGCACACAGACTGACGGAGCAGCATATAGATTGGTTTATGATTAGTGGTGATTGGAGATGTCTGCCTGTTACCGGAATTGATTTGTGGAGGGCGCGGGGCTTTATTGATGGTGGCATTTTCACAATGTTTTTTTCTTGTTATTATATTGATTTTAAGAAATAGGCATCTGTTTGACGTTGACGTAAATCAGAATTGTCTTCAGCTGACATGCCTCTTGTTTGTGCTGACCATTTTGACTGCAAGTACCCAGTGTGCATGTACTGATTTGTCAGTTCTCTCTTTGCTTCAGTGACTTTTTGGTTAAAGTGGTGGAAGTATCAGACAGCAGCCAGCAGAAAACCTTCCGGGGCCATGAAGCCCCAGTCCTCAGTGTCACCTTTGACCCTAAAGATGAGTTTCTGGTAGGTACATTTATGCCATGTATTTCATTATGAAGAACAAGAATGCACATTTTTAAACTTGAGTAATAGTTGAAGTAGACCACCGGACCATCAAAATATATTTACCATTTGTTCCAAAACATCTTTAAAGATTATTTTCCACTGCATTGTACCTCACCTTGCCATAGCTGTCCTCACTGTTGACACACTTCTATCAGTAAAATAGGGCTGTCCAAGTAATCGAAATTGGGATTTCGATTGTAGCTTCTCATGATCCTAAGAAATCATAGTTTAAGAAAAATTTGTAATATGCCAAATAGCACAATGTGTGTGCCAGTTTCCGGCATAGTATCTCACCTTGCCATAGCTGTCCTCACTGTTGACATACTTCTATCAGTATAAAATAGGGCTGTCCAAGTAATCGGAATTGTGATTTCGATTTTAGCTTCTCATGATCCTAAGAAATCGTAGTTAAAGAAAAATTTGTAATATGCCAAATAGCACAATGTGTGTGTGCCAGTTTCCGACATTGTGAAAGTACTCTGAATACAGCGTGTTGTTTGTGTAATTTCATTTCACAAGGTAATTTTCTACTTTATTTAAAAAGGATAGAGTGTTCAAGAATTCAGTGTTTCTGAGTAGTTGAGTTTTGGTACTTGATGAAATACCACGTTTTCAAATGAATAAATCATCTTTTTAATTTAATTGGGATTTTAATCCATCCCTCCATTTTCTATTCCGCTTGTCCCCACGGGGGGTTGCGGGCGTGCTGGAGCCTATCCCAGCAGCCATCAGGCAATAGGTGGGGGACACCCTGAACCGGTTGCCAGCCAATCGCAGGGCACATGGAGACAAGCAACCATCCGCACTCGAATTCACACTCAAACCTAGGGGCAATTTGAAATGTTCAATCGGCCTACCAAGCATGTTTTTGGTATGTGGGAGGAAACCAGAGTGCCTGGAGAAAACTGACACATGCACGGGGAGAACATGCAAACTCCACACAGGGAGGGCCGGAGGTGGAATCAAAACCGCACCCTCCAAACTGTGAGGCGGACATGCTAACCAGTGCCCCACCGTGCCGCCCTGGAATTTTAATAGCAATCAAAATTAGTGTGGATTGTGATTATTTCTTTTAAAGCTGTGTAATGCAAAATATAGCATTTTCCTGATTTAAAAATGTTTTTAATTTGTACATAATGCAACAATCTCGTATAACAGATTTTTGACTGAATTTGATTTGCGATTTTGTGGCCTTTAATATTAATGTGTTAATTTGAAAGAAAAAACCCAAAGTCTCATTCTTTACGTAACTGCGTCGTTAGCCTTGAACCTCAGGCCTTGACAAGACAACCCCGTGCGGGTGTGTATATCAAGAAAACCTGGAACCATTAATTTCTACCAAATGCTTCTTTTACCAGGCGTCTGCTAGCTGCGATGGCTCAGTCGTTGTGTGGAATATTGAGGAGCAGGTACGTCAAAGCCAAACACTTGTCTGCATAATGTTGTTTCATACTGCGCCTGGTTTGTCTGATTGGATTTTGGTCACAAATTCAGGCTCAGGTGATCAGCTGGCCTCTGCTGAAGAAAACTAATGACGTCAGCAATGCAAAATCATTATGTCGCCTGGCCTGGCAATCTCACACAGCAAAGGTTAAGTGACCAAACTGTCCATTTTGTATCGTTTTCCTGGCTTATCTAATTGATGTATGCACATTATCTGTCATCAGTTTTTGGCAGTTCCCGTGGAGACCAAAGTTCACCTGTATGAGAGAGGCTCCTGGAATCATGTGAGCACCCTGTCTGATGATCTGCTGACTCAGGTGAGTTTGACACAGTTGTTTTGGTTTGTTTTTTCTTTTATAGAGTGGTGGTGTGCCTCTACACGGATTAAAAAAAATGTAACAAAGTAATTTGGAGAATACTAAACAGTATATTGTTGGCACTAAAAATACAATTTACCTATGCATTTTGTTGTTAAACTATAAATATGGAGGAGGTGGCATATAGTTTCAACCAATATTTGTTGATGTAGGCCCTGATCTGGTTATTCCATCTTTTGGACTGTCTAGTGAAGCTTTGACTACGTTGATGGGGAGAAATCCATTCTTGAGTACTGTACATGTAATCATTTTGGTATGACACTGTTTATACAAGTCATTGAAGTCTTTATTTTTTTCATTTTTATGTAAGCCATTACCCGACATCAGTAATTTGTCATTACAAACCGGAATATTTGCAAACAAAATGATAATAGCTAATATAATTCCATGGTACAGTCTTGATGCAGTACTGCCACAAATCTCTAATTTATGGCTTGAATATTTGCCAGGAGGTAAATTTGATACTTCTTTACAATGTTGACTGTTTTTGCTTTCAGCCAATCAATGTGGCAGCATGGTCTCCGTGTGGAAACTTCCTTGCTGCTGCCAGCGTTGGGGGGTTCATAACAGTGTGGGACATCGAAAGCAAACTGTGTGTTGAGCGGTATGTAATATTTGTGGAATCTTGTCATTTCTGGGAAAAAATTTAATACAACATTAATACAAAAAGGATATTTCTTTCCTATTTGAAGTCATTTCAATATTATAATAAAGGATGACAGTTTTGTTCAAGTTGCTTTGTTTACTCCGCAGGCAGAAGCACGAGAAGGGCTTCACGGTGTGCGATTTAGCCTGGCACCCATCCGGCAAACATATTGCTTACACAGACAATGAGGGCTGCCTGGGTCTGCTGGAGGGTTTCAGTGCATCTGGGTCTAAAACTACCTCTTCTAAGGTAGCACTCTGTTGTGTCTAAACATTTATTTCGATTGTCAACAGAAACTACGCTTAGTATTGTGTTTAAATTTTGTGTCATACCTATCACAAGAAACTGTTGAGTTACAATGACTTTCATTATTACTACAAGGGCTCTGCATAAGATAACGTGAATTTGAACAAATGAAGTGTTCCTCTGCTATTTGTGGTGGATAAAAACTGAAGAGGACCCAAAATATTTTGGATTGCTTATTGATGCCACAAGATGGGGCGAAGTCCAACATAATCTTGATCAACTATTTTGGCGCAGGCGTCAATTACTTGCTTTTTTACCCTACATCACCCACAAATATACACAGTTTTAAAATGACCTGTTATTAGTTGTTATGGTGCTACGCCTAACGTCTTTTGGCTTTTCATCAGATGACTGCAGAAAAAGGAGAGAAAGGCTACGAAGATCTATTTGATGAAGATGATGACCGGGTCATGGATGAAGGATTGAGTGATACTAACTCCCCTGCTAAAAAAACATTCAGTGCGGTCAATGAAGATGAGGAGGACGACGATGACGATTTTGTCATACCTGCAACAGGGCGGGTGAAGAACAGAAGAGGAGCCATACTGGATGATGAAAATTCACTTGGTGAGTGTTGCCTTGGTGCCTGGTGACACAATGAATAGAGGTGAATTAAAACGTGAGATTTTAGTCGTTTAAAGTTATGACTGGTTTGCGGAACAAGAAGTTAGGCTTATTTACCATACTTTTTTTTTTTCCATCTGATTGTTTTATAATCATAGACTAGAAGGTAAAGAAAAAATATAGTGTAATTATGACTTAAGTACTGTATTTGCAAAGGTTGATAAATAAAATTTGCTGCACAAATTTGGGTGACGTCACCACCCATAGGGCCAGAACTCGATTGTAGCACAGAACACACCTTTCACTAGTCTAAAATATTAGATGAACACCCTGGACTGCTGGTTGTGGGCAATGCTTACACAAACTTTGTCGTGTTAGTATATTATTATTATTTCCATTGTCATGTCACTCCACAGATTCAGGCTCGTTAAGGCCAGCTAAATTTGGAGATGACGATGATGCCGACAGTGCCGTGATGACTGCAGCGCCTCTGCCTGCGGCCTTGCGCCCGGTCTATGAAGGGCCGCAACCAACGCCACCCCAAAAAGCTTTTCAACCAGGCTCCACTCCTATCCACCTCACTCACCGCTTTATGGTAGTTTACAATGAGGCATTTTTTTAACTGTTCATGCCTCACAGTTTGTGAAATCAGTTTCAGTTGCAGTTTAACAAAAGTGGGTTTCTAATGCCAACTTTCCTTCAGATGTGGAACTCTGTAGGGACAGTTAGAGGCTACAATGACGAGCAGGACAATGCCATCGATGTAGAGTTTCACGACACGGCTGTGCACCACACCATGCACTTCACCAACACGCTTGGGCACACAATGGCTGATGTTTCCCAGGAGGCCGTGCTCCTAGCCTGCCCCAGCTCAGATGAGCTAGCAAGGTATGCCCACCGGTGTCCAGTCAAATGGTGATCAGCAATTATATGTCAGCCCCCACAGTCCGGGCCGTGACCACAATAAATTTCCACATGCTTTCATAGCAATTTAAACATTGTTTCTTTGCATTCTTAGTAAAATACACTGCCTTCACTTCTCATCATGGGACACCAACAAGGAGTGGATGCTTGATTTGCCCAAGGGGGAGGACGCAAAAGCATTGTGTCTTGGTCAAGGCTGGGCGGCTGTCGCCACCGACGCACTCATGGTCAGGCTATTCTCCATCGGAGGAGTTCAGAGAGAAATCTTCAGTCTCCCGGGAGCTGTCGTTTGCATGGCAGGACATGGAGAGCAGTTGCTCATTGTATACCACAGAGGTACGCACGCATGCATGCACACACACACACACACACACACACACACACACACACACACACACACACACACACACACACACAGCTGATGGTTGTCATCTACTAAAACGTTCGAAACCACAGCAAAACGTTGACAACAAAACACCTTTTCCTCTCTCACGCTCTCTCCCCTGTTGATTCAATTGCACAGACTTAAGTTGCACAGGCTAATCGAAACGCTAGTCAGCTGATGTTTCTCAACTACTACCTTTCAAAACAACATTAAAATGTTAACAATAAACCCTAGTTTACAACGCAATTGCGTACTGACTGTATCGAAGATCTGGGCACGCGTTAATTCGGCATTGTGCAAGATTTTCACTTGTGTTCCATACGAAATTAACCACAGAATGGGTAGCCTAACCGTAAAAAGAGAGGAGTTACGTTGCCTTGCTTACTTGACTGCTGTTGTCTTTACTCATTGTCAGGAAGACGTCTTTTCATTCCCCGATTTAAAATGCCGCAACATCTTTGCGGCTATGAGTCCACGACACGTTGCCGCAAGCCATTCAGTTCTACTAAGCAATACGCTGTAAGACGTACCAGTTGTACTGAATACATAATTTAAATTGCCACACTATGTGATTTCGGGTATTGTGGCCAAATCTGCTGTATAATAATGATGATAATAATAATTTATCATTATACCCCTGCTTCAATAAAAAATACTTCACAGGTTGGTGAAGCATTGAAAAGTGCATACTTGATTCTTTGTGTCATTTTAAATCACCAGGGACCGGTTTCGACGGGGAGCAGGCACTGGCTGTACAACTCCTGCAGTTTGGTCGGAACCGAAGGCAAATCATCAATGGGGAACCTCTCCCAATTTCTCACAAATCTTATCTATGTTGGCTTGGATTTACTGCTGAAGGTACTAACTACATTTCTTTGATCATTTGAATTTTTAGAGAACCCTACTAAACATTAAAATACTTCAACCAGTTTTAAGAAAAATATTCACGTCCACAGTAAAAAAATCCCATCCTCTAGGTGGATAGAACTAAGTAATCAACAAAACTATATGCCCTCTATGCCTTTTTTTTTGTTTTGTTTTAATTTGAGGATTTTAAAGATGTCAGCCTGGTGGTATATTTTCAGGTACCCCATGTTACGTGGATTCTGATGGGGTAGTACGAATGCTGAACCGCTCCCTGGGCTTGACTTGGACACCAGTGTGCAACACGAGAGAGACGTGCAAAAGCAAATCAGACCACTACTGGGTAGTTGGTGTTCATGAGAACCCTCAGCAACTCAGGTGAGTCCATGGATAAAAATTATTCCGGGTGTTCATCTCTAAGAAATCTCTTGTCATCTGATGGATTAAATAACAGCAATCTCGGTTCTTGTAGTAAACGAATCGTAATAAAATGCTACAAATGTATAGCACATACACTAGATGTGCTCAATTTGAGAATCAATTTTATTAGCTTCCAAGCTTGCATACAATAGCAACAAACAAACAAATATGTAAGCAGGAAATTGCACACTATCAATCGTGCACCAACGAAAACAGGTGGGAACAGGTTGCTTCCAGTATCGTCATGATGGAACATGTTTTCTAGTTTGAGGTTTGCTAGGCGGCAGTTTTTAATTGGAACACTTGTCAGAATAGGCTCCTGGCTACTTCTTTAAAACATTTTCATAATGATATTTGTATGATCGATTTGACTGCTATGTCTTGTCAGTTGTTTGTCAAGTTAGAAATGCACGTTTGCTTTTGTATTCACCACAATGGAGGGGTAGTCGGGGGCTAAATTTAACACACCTATACAGTACAGTTTAATAAATATTCCAAATCTTTTTTTCAGGTGCATACCTTGTAAAGGCTCGAGATATCCCCCTACCCTGCCCAGACCGGCTGTGGCCATCCTGCCTTTCAAGTTGCCTCTATGTCAAACAACCACTGAGAAAGGACAGATGGAGGTAACATTGTACAGTTATCGTAATGTTTCTTTTCATTCAATCCAGCTGTCCTATATCAAATCTTTCATTTTGCTCCCCGTGTGTTTTTTTTGTTATTGATTATGCATATTTGAAACAGACAAAGCTCCATTTTCTTCTCTGATCTGCATTTTCTGATTGACTGGAAGTGCAATATAGAATTTTGGATTTGAGATACCCATTTTTCTTATCTAATCCTTCAGGAACAGTTCTGGCGTTCCATGCTCTTCCACAACCACTACAGCTTCCTGTCCTCCAGCGGCTATGAAGTGGATGAGGTTGGACAGAGTCAGTCACAGAAAGAGCAGCAGGAGCTGCTGATGAAGATGTTTGCAGTCAGTTTCAGTCTAATTTTGTGCTATGGTTCTCTGTCGTCCTGACTGATTCCTTGAACTTTGCTTCTTCTAGTTGTCATGTAAGTTGGAAAGAGAGTTTCGTTGCGTTGAGTTGGCGGAACTCATGACTCAAAACGTGGTGACGCTGGCCATTCGATACGCGTCGAGGTCCAGACGCGTGGCACTCGCGCAACGGCTCAATCAGGTTGCTCTGGAAAAAGCCAGCCAAATTCAGGAGGAGCAGGAGGAGACGGAATACTCAGACATTAGGCGGACTCCATCGGGGTAATTCCAACACATGAAGCAATGTGATCTTTCTCGTAAGATATCGCTGCAGAGTGCCGTCGTCACTTACGTACATTTGATCGAGATAGAGATGTGATATACTGACTTAATGTACAATCATGTAATCATGACAGTTATGACCAGACTGAGGTCAAAGCAAAGCATCACTGCAGAGAAACACTGGAGGATGAGCGGAGCCAAGAGCTTGAGGAGCAAGAGGACCCACAGATAATAGAACCTAAAGATGGAGCCAAAGCCCCAAAGTGTCAGTCTCCTCCAAGCTTGCTTTACATATGTTCTCATTATGGCTGCCAGTTATTTCATACTAATTGCTCATGTCTGATTCTGCAGGTCTAAACCCATTTGCCAAAGTTCCAGGATCGCCTTCAAAGCAAATAGCCCCTCTCGGTGAGCAAGGTTTGTCCTCAATCAACTGTCTGTATATTTACATTTGAAATGATCTCAATGTAAATATGAGTCAACAAATTGTGAAAGGGTAACATTGATGAATGAGTCGTCAACAGAAAGTCTGTATGTTTAGATTTGAAATGAACTCAATGTAAATTTGAGCCAACAAATTGTGAAAGGGCAACACCGATGAATGACAGAAAGGTTTTATCAATACATTTTATGATTCATTTTTAAGGACTCAAGGTTATAGATCTACATGTAATGCATAATGAGACCAGTGTTGCTTGTGTACAACTGCTGTGAATGGTTAACATTGACCAAATGGATGACTCTGTATTTAGGCTGATCTTTGCAGGGCCATAATTGTCTGATTTAATCGGTTCGACGATTAATTGTCAGACCCGAGAAACTATCCGAGCTACTTAAAAGTCAAACCGCTCTTTTAAATGTTGTGGTCTCCACCACCTTTACACCTCTTGCCAGCAATCTGTCAGTGATTGAACATGCCATTTAGCACCCGCTATTTGCGATTTTAATGAATCAAACCAAAAGACAGGGTATGGATGGAAGAATTATTACGAGGTTGTTTCGCTTCCCTAAGATGAGTCGCAAATGTAGCAAATGTGAGGAGCCTGCACGATACATAGAGAATGTGATCTCTATAGGTAAATCAGAAGAAATAGTCAGAATTCTGGTATCATTTGATGGAACAGCAGTGTGGTTGTGACCATGTTGATAGTGGAATCGAGAAATGGCAGCAATTCCGTGTTGAGTGTTTTACTGTAAGTGTTATTTGCTTTTGCAGCTAGCAGCATTGGGCGCTCAAACCCTTTCAAGGTGAGTTGTGTACATATTTTAAACAAATAACTGGTTAGGTATGTTAATCAATCGATACCGACTAAAGTTTTTGACGGGATTCTTGCAGGTTCTTGGTTCTGGGAAATCCTCTCCTGTGTCTTGTCATCCTCGTGTGACAAACATCCTGGACAACATGACGTCCAGCAGGAAGTCGGCTTCGCTAACTGCATCTGCAGGGAAGTCGAATAAAAGCCCGGTCCTCAAACCACTCCCCACTCGAGCAAAGGCAAAGGTACTATTAGGTATAATTTCAAGCCTCCTTATCGTAGTGGACAGTTCAATGAGGCGAAAATGGTAGCGGAGGTTTCTGTAAGAACCACTCGTGAAGCACGCATACTGTACATGTGTAAGTTTATGAACGTGCATTGGCGCAATGCGGATTGGTATCTTTTGCATGATGATATTGTTTCTATCAAACACAGAACAATAGAAATAATTGAAGACTTACGATATCTTGTGTATGAATTTTTCACCCAGGCTCAGTCCACTCTCCTGCAGATGAGTGTAAAGACAGTCAATAAGAAGACAGAGGAGATCATGGAGAACAGAGATAATCAACAGAAACATGCTGATCTCCCAACTTCTCCCTCACCAGTCGACAATGCTGAAACGAAGAGGTACAAGATGTCACCTTGTACAAAGTTCAGCATCCCTATAAGGGATGCTGAACTTTGACTCCAGACTTTTCAAAAGTCTCATTTCCTTCCATCTTTCACATTCAAAGCTAGTCATTTATTTTGATAGTCACACAGTAAATGCCAAAGAAGATTACGCCAGTTGAACATTGAGATCTTTAGAGGCGTCGTGTAATGTGTTTTATGTACATTTACAGTAATTATTCAGTAATTCACATTGCAGCAACAAACTAAGAACAAATGGGAGAAGATTTTGTTCTCATTTGAGGCTTTTGCTGACCGTTAGACCAACAACAGGCTTCCAGTTGTGGTTGGAAGAGAACAGGAAGAACATCATAGCAGACCACCCTAACCTGGAGGAAATGGACATCATCAAAGAGGCCATGGGAATCTTCAGGAATCTTTCAGCAGAGGAGCGACTGGTATGAAACACCTACTAAATATTGCATGTTGTGGATTACATTTTAAAAACTTTTGTTGAGCATAGAATCTTTGGTGACTCTTAAGAATGGCAGAAATATATATGGGGGGGTTGCCAGAAACATGCATGGCAGGGGCGACTGGCCACTCCAGATTGCCCGTAGGTGTGATTGCGAGTGTGAATGGTTGTTGGAGTTACTTCCTCACTTGAAGTACTCCACAGCTTCACTCCAACCCCTGGGGTTACGGTTCAGTTGGCTTCCAGATTAAAATCGGAAGAAGAGCAGGAGGAAACATTACATTAAATATTTGGGAAGTGTTGAAAGTGTTTCACCCTCTCAATTGTCCTGATTTCTTTGGGGAGCATGTTGTGGCCAATGAGGGCATTACAAGAGTTTGTCCTTATTTTCTTTTTGAATTGTTCCTCGTGATTGAATATTTTGTGCTTGATGACAGCTGGGATAGGGTCCAGCACACCCGCGACCCTCGTGAGGATAAGTGGTTATGAAAATGATTGGATGATTTAATTGTTGAAAAATCGACTGGCTAATAATTAAAAAAACCAAACTCAACACTGCAATGTTTATTTGGCACTAACAACAATCTGTGTGAAAATTTGGCTTTTTATTGCACATGGAACTTTTGTATATTATGGCCGAAAACCCCCCACGTCATATTTTCTGATGCACATTCATCAAGATCAATTGTGTTGATGTTTTTTTTTGCCAGTGTTTAGACGTGACATTATAGGTGTAGAGAGCAAGTAACCCAGTCGTGACCTTGCATTCATTTAGTTGGCAGCTGGACGATGCTTCATACAGAAGGGGGAGGAAGTGGTGGTGGTGGTGGTGGTGGTGGTGGGGGGGGGGGGAGTATGCGTGTTGCCTGGGAACCCGATTGAATGTGTGATGGCAGTGAAGCCACAAATCATTGATCTCATGATTACTCTGAGGGACATAGAGGCAGTTGGCCATGCCAAATTTCTGTTTTCAGGCACTTTTGCAGCTCTTGTTTGGGTACCAGTACTCTGCTACTTTGTTTCATGTCGATACAGACATTTTTGTCTCTGGTGTTAAAAAGCAGATTTGCATTTTCTATTTCCACTGATTGTTAGGCCACTAACATGTTGCTTTCTCCTCATACAATGCCACAGGCGAGTTTCATCTGGTAATTTATTGTCTAGACATTTATTTTACAATTGTTTTATTTTTTTAATGTTTCATTAACCTTTAGTTAATCAGGACAATCTCATTGAGATCCACAGATCTCTTTTACAAGGAAGTCCTGGCCAAGAGACAACACCACAACCCAAGAAAATAATTACAAGTAAACATTAAAAGCCAAAGAATAAGAACAGTAGATGATTTTTTAAAAAGCGTTTGATTAAGAGAGACATTTATGAAAAGCAGCAGATGCAGCAGAATATGATTCCAAGACCTTCAGAGTCTAGTGAAACTGGGATAAAGTTTCAAGATTTGATAGTTTTATTGTGCTTTGCAGAGAGTTCCAGTCAGTGTGAATATTATTGAAATATAACAATATTGAAAAGACATCTGTCCTTTCTGTGTCCTGACACTTAGGGGCACTTGTGTACACAAATCCTGGGAATGACGAGCATAATAATGCGAAAGTATGGTGGGAGCAAACCTACTAATCCTTTATATATAAATTTGTACCAGTGTGTCAGCCGGCGGGTCAACAAGGCAGACCAACCAAGCCGGGAATACAGTTCACAATGATCAGTTCGCAAACTGCAGTTTGTTATAAAGTGTAGAGGCATGAAAGAAAGAATATGTAGTGCCTTGGTTGGGGCATGCATGTATAAAAGGTCTATGGAAGAAATGTTACAGCAGCAAGTCTCTTTCTTGCATGGAAAGAAAAACTACATTTGTTTCTAACATAGAAACTCAACTTCAGTTGTAACTTATTGACAAGGGCATCAACGCGAGGTTTTATAGACAAAAACTCATCAATTAAGATGCCAAATATTTTAAAGCAGTGAAAATATCGTCGGGCGTAGCGATGGGAGGAATATTCTGTTGCTTAACTTTATTATTAGAAAACTTTCTAATACTCACTTTCATTTGCTTGTGTTCAGGGACATTTTCACTATCACAAATTACATTAAATGTATTTTGTAAATAGTTAATGGCAGTCACAAAAGAATACACTGTCCCGTCATCAGTGTAAAAATGACAACTTGCCTTACATTCTGTCCCACATGATTAATACATATATTGTAAAACGAAGTGGTCCAACAATAGACCCTTGTGGTACACCCTGAGTAACTGTCAAAACATCAGACCATAAGTCATCATGCTTAACACATTGAGTTCTATTATTAAAATAATTGGAGCGCCAACTAACAGCGTGCTCTTACAAGACAGTGCTGCTCAGTGGATTTTTCAGTATCTTGAAAATGATTAAAAATTATTATTTAAAAAAAAAAAAAAAATGTTCTGTATCTACAAAAATGTAAGCACATTTTAGTGGTTCTTTACCTTGTTGGAGGTACCGAACCCCACCAGTTTCATATGCGCATTCACCGAAACCCTCTTTTGTGAAAAATAAATAAATAAATTTCATATTCAAGACATTAATGTTTTTTACTGGTGCACAAAATGAGCCATGCATGAACATCACCTCAAAGAACAAAACCACCACAATGCATGAACTCGCACACAAATTGCATACCTGCAAATCAGTGCGACTTCTGCTGTTGCCTTTGTGAGACCAGTTCGGATTTACATTAAACGATAAATCAGGTGTGTTCGTAGCTCCGCAGAGGAGGCTCTGCCGAATCCCCTAGGGTTCGATCAAACCCAGCTTAAGAACCACTGGTAGACATAATACATAGATTTGACTAATTCAGTTTTTCCTTTGTGACTGTTACACAGGCTTTTTAAAATGTGTGTGTGTGTGTGTGTGTGTGTGTGTGTGTGTGTGTGTGTGTGTGTGTGTGTGTGTGTGTGTGTGTGTGTGTGTGTGTGTGTGTGTGTGTGTGTGTGTGTGTGTGTGTGTGTGTGTGTGTGTGTGTGTGTGTGTGTGTGTGTGTGTGTGTTGGATCACAATATAGTACTTTGTGCTACCTTGATATGACATGGCATCGTGTTGAGTCAAAATGTAGTATCTTCAGGGGTGAAGGTGCGCATCCCTACTAGATAGATTAAACAAGCAATGCTCAATTTGATAACTGGATAAAACCAAAAAATAAGTCGTTTATTTGGTATCGTTGTAATTGCATGCAAACTCCTGAGTGGCCTTCATGCAAAAGCTGCTCACCCACAGACGGGAATATATCTTTTTGAATAGCGAATCCCTTTAAAATTCAATCGTGAGGCGTGGTCACTTCAAGTAACGTGTGCTGCTTTGAATACATCTGCAAGTGAAGTGTGCGTGGAGTGTTGGTCCTGTCATCAGGCCTGATGATTCATCCTAGGCTCAATGGGCTTTTACCTTCAGGAAAGTGCTTTCTTTTTGTCTTTGCTCAAAGAGAAAGGAGGAGCGATGTGAGCAAGAAGCCGACGAGAGCCAGTGGGCCTGAAGAGATGCAACCTGTCAATTGTGATTATACATGACAGGATGCAATTTCCAACTGCATGCCCAAGTGTTGCTGCGTGTGTTCACTCATTATCATGGAGCTTGCGTCCAAACAGATGCACACTTCCCCCTTTGGTGTGCCCTTATAATTAACATGTGTATGCCAATTTTCATTCAGGCATTGACTGAGCGAGCAAAAGGCCTGGCTGATGACGTGATGGACCTGAAGAAAAGAAAACGAAGTGAAGCAGGCGGCAGTGTAGAAGATGAAATTGGTCAGGCAGAAGCAAAGGAAAACAATGCCAAGAAGAAGAAAGCAATGGATCCGTCTTCGAAGCTTTCAGCATTTGCCTTTCACAAGAGCTAAAATTTGACAGATCTGTCTTGATGTGAAACTTTGTATTTTGTGTTCTTGTTCAGTAAGTTGTGTTCATATCCTCAATTTCTTAAGGCTCTAGTACACTTGTTGATTCACACTTGGGATTCCTGTTTTTGTATTTACTCTGCCCCAAAGTGCCATTAAAGATGTTTTAATGCTTCAGTTGCGTAATCCTGGTTACCCAAAGAAAAAACTCATCGTCCAATAAACAAAATATTCTGGTGAAGTCAGGATGAGACTTGGAATATGGCTGCAAGAGACTGTTTTGTAAGACTGGTGCTGTTACATAGTCTTACAACCTCTCATAGATCTTGGTGAAATGTACAATTGGCTTTACCTTGGTAAAACCCCCCACAGTAAACTCACAAAATATTGATTATTTTGCCAGGTCTGATGTGTTTGGTAAAGATTTAGACAACCTATCAGTTTGTTTTCTTGGCAAACAGCAAATTGCCATGGCAACGGTATTTAGCACAAACTTGCGAATATTGTGTTTTAACATGACTGGCTAAACTGTCTTCCAAACACATATGACATTTAAATAAAAATCAAAGAATAATACGGGTTCTTCATTTAGCCAGTAGGTGACATTGAAAAAAACAACTGTAGATGACAATTGAGACTAGTCTCTCATCAAATTTGTAAAATTTTGAGAAAATTGACTTATTTGGTCAAGTTGGAGCAGCTTTTGGAATCATAGAATTGTGATACCCAAATGGGCTCACCCTCTGCCAAAAAGTCACAACATTCAACGTAAAGCATGATCGTCTTCTCCGTTCGAGGTGTGCATGGCAGTACATTAAAATGTAAATATGGCATTTCTTGTCACCACTAGAAGGCGCTATATGTCGACCAGAATATCATATACCGTACTGGCCCGAATATAAGACGACCCCAATTATATGACGACCCCCTATTTTTCAAGACTCAAGTTTGAAAAAAGACTTTTTGAAAACCAAATGTAATTTTTATATGCAAAAACTGTCTATCATATCTTAATATCTGAACATTTAAATATGTAAACTAAAGTGCAATCACATTTGTAACTGAATGGCTTCTGGGTTTTGAAATGTAAATAAACCAATCTACTGTGATAAAACAACAAAATTGCAATAACTGCATTAACCCTCAAAGTGAAGTCTAACTAACTGTAGTCTTGAAACAAATCTGAATAAGGAAAAATATTGCAATAAAATAAAGAAAATTGCTACCGCTACTGTTGGGGAGCCTGAGGACTGTATAGGGAATTTGCTCGGATGGTTATGCTCTTTTCGCCCCCGGGTGTCGGTCAGAACACAGGAGGGAAGTCGTGGTTCAGTTTTGATTGCTTTACTGAATTATTGGCAAAAAAAAATAACCATAAATGAAATACTCTCGGCCACACATCAAACATAAGGCATTGATCGAGACAATAAAATACATTTGCTGGCGACCGTTAGTTGCCGTGCCGCTGCGTAACGGTTACTCGTATGATGCGAGGCGAACTTAAAGGAGCGCGCCGGAGCTGTCAATCAAACGGCACGCACACGAAGCAAACCGCGATCAGACAAACGGCACAAAAGTGGACACTAGTAACAATGAAATGTATATCCTCACTTTGTGTCAAAGACGCACACAATCACAGCAACATACTCAGTCGATACCTGCAGCCTTTAACTTACAGCTGCGCACAAGCTCCAACAATCGCGATAAGCTGAGGTAACTCATGTGAGATTTAAGCCACGGTGACGTAACTTCACTTTAAAAATATCTGGCGCCATCTAGCCTTGCGAATGGTTATAATGTCTAGACCCCAAATGTAAGACGACCCCCACTTTTTCAGTCTTATTTTAATGCAAAAAAACATCGTCTTATATTCGGGCCAATACGGTAGAGAGCTCTTTTGATGCCATAACTATATTAATGTCAAGTTTTGGCTTGCGAAGGCAGCAATTACAGGGGAGTTTTTGAGCATTTCAGGAGGAACACAGGAAGGCCAGAGCTGGAATTGAACCATGCACCTCAGAACCTTGAGGCGGACATGCTAACCTGTGCTCCACCGTGAGGCTCCCATCACTTAAATAGTTTCTACAGGTGTGATTTTTTATCAACAAAAAAATGGCAACTTCAATTCTAAAATACAAAAGCAATAAAAAATAAAATATATAATCCCATCACCTGAGAGTCGTAGAATGGCACGATATTGACGGGAGCTTCCATTTTGGTTTACATAGCAGTTGTCTATATGCGTGCTTTCTACCACAATTTACTTATGGTCATGCTAGAGTGTTTCAGAACAGCCTGGAGAAAAGTATGTTCTTTTGCCATTACCTTGATAATAAACTCGGTAAGCACCAACATAATGGTAAATATTCACATTAAAAAACTGCCTGGGGAAAAGGTACTGCATGTTCTTTCCAGCTGATAAACTGGTTATCTGTTCCAGACGTGTAATTTTCAGGTTTGCCTAGTCATCAAGAAGCATTTCAGATATCCGTAACAACATTTTTCTTATTCACAACTATAATCATCAACACCACATCTTTCCAGGGATGGCAAAGCAATGCCAAAAAAGCCATTTCAGATATCCACAGCTGCATTCTTCCTAATCGCAACTGTCATTCGGTTTCTGGGTGTTTTGGCAACGCAATTGCTAATAAATGACCATCTATCGATACTCCTTTATGATTTTGTGTTTTATATTGATCGTCTTTGGAGACATACTTGACTGAGACAAACAGGGAATGACAGAGCAAAAGAGACGGGGGCGCATCGGTTCGGAAGTCTTGGTTCGTAAATAGAGGCAAATAAATCGTGATGTTCCGGTTCGTATCTCGAAAAGTAAGTAAGTATAGGCGTTCGTTAGTAGAGGTACCTCTGTTTCTACAATTAGGCCGACAGTTTACTGTTGACTAGTCGTAATTCTAGTTCAAGATGTCTTTAGAATTCACCTCAATTGAAGTTCTACAAGTCACAAATGTCTTAAATTAAGTTTCGATTAGTGCTTGGCTGGTTGAACATTACAAAAATACAAATTCGGATAAAGAAAAGAAAGATCAGTTTATGTTTTAGATCAACAGTGGAAGGAAGAAGTACAGTAAATTAGCTAGTTCTACCTCATTGGTTTATATGTATTACTGCTATCAATTTGTTACATCTTATTTATGAACAAAAATGCTCTTACACTTTTTTGGGTTCTTTTATCACAAACAATTTTAATTTTAGGTTATATTACCTGACATGTACTTCCGCCTTCATCAGAGTGTCACTGCTGTCATCACTGCTGTCATCAGTGACACTCTGATGAAGACATGCCAAAAAAAAGTGATTGACAAGGGAAACAAAATGAACTTAGTACAACTAAAAATGCTCTTTATCACAAGTGTAAGAAGTAGCTTGCTATTTAAAGGAAAACAAATAAACAAAAGCCTTACACATCTGTGCTTATAATTTACACTTGTATAATAGGTTTACCTCAAGTAATTCATCATGCAAACATATTATTCATATCTGTAGCTGATTTATATACTATTTTGGCGCTACTATACTTTTAAATAACCTTGTGAACACGAGAGGTGATTTGAACCTTTTCAATTAATTTTCACAATTATTCCATAAATTGACACCAGTAGCAGAGACATAATTGCTTTGTTTTGGTTCTTATGTTTAATTCTGTAAAAAATGATAGATGTATCTCTCTAACTTGAGTAATAGTCAAAATGACATTTGGTACTTTGAATTCGTATTTAGAGTTCTCTATCAAAAAACATTTTTTTGCACATTTTTGCAGAGGACAGACTTCAATATGTTCATTTGTGTGAATAAAACTTCTCATTGCCTATATTTAAAATTCACATAATTATCAAGACATCTACATGAATATATGAGTAACTTTAATTATGTATAGTCAAAATGACATTGTAGATATCACACATACAAATACTTAGAATACAGTTCTAGGTATCTCTAATTCCATGACTTAATTCTTGACACTGTCATTTGACTCCTCAGAATTAACAATGTTATATCAATGTATTTGTGACTAGTTGTGTAATCCAGCATTTAAATGTTACAATTTTGCTACTCGTGTTTTCACAAAAGACATTTGATGTTGAAAACAGTGCAAAGACCACGCCACTGAGAAATGTAGTAAAACTAGTAGAGCTGCTACTAGTAATGCCATTATTGCCCCATTTTTCTCGAGTTAGATTAGATTAAATAAATTGAAATACAACCACTGTGACACAACGAATATTTTCAGGTTGTTTGCATTAGGCATCGTTAGAAAAATCTACTTAAGATAAAGTAGGGTGACCAGACGTCCTCTTTTCCCCGGACATGCCCGGCTGGGGAGGTGGTTAGGTGACACCCAAGCTAACAGCGGCTATCTAGATTCTCGTGGATCAATTCAAGATGAGGGAACTGCAGCGGATTACCCTCCTCGAAGACACTGCCAGGACAATCGAGGGCACCTCCGACAGCTCTTTGCTTTGACTTGGACATCCACTTTTTCATTGATTTTCATATTACGTATTTTATGTGCCCTCTCCGCATCCATTGCAGCCTGGTGATCCTGAAAGGGGGATCCTTCAATCTGTGGTCCTTTCTCAAGGTTTCTCATTTTTCCCCTGGTAGTTTTTTTTTTAGTTTTTTCTTGCCCTTTTAGGAGCTCAAGATCAGGGGATGCTTTGAGAATAATTGTCAATTGTTTGTCTATGTGAAGCCCTTTGAGACTGCTTATGATTTAGGGCTATACAAATAAACTTAACTTGACTTTTGAGCCCTAAAAAAATGACAGGGGGGAATTTTCAAATATCGTCCGGGATTTTGTTGGACTGCCTCAAACATAATACACGTACAGTCAATAGAATTGCCACTCCGTTCCATTTTACTCATTTCCAAGTTTTTCTGCAGTGTTCGTAAATGATTATTAAGTAACGCCCTTCTCCTCAAATCTAATCACTTTGCTACAAAGTAGGATGGACTGGCCAGTCTACACCGAATGTTTACAAGCAATGTCAAAACAAAAATGCACGTTCCCGGAGAAGTTGAATAAAAAAAAAATTCCCGTGCTTTCGCCAGGGTCGTGATCCTTATGAAGCTGAGCGCTTGACATGCAAGGCAGGCACTGACGTGTCTGTGGCAAATAAAGGTGCCAACGCACCCCGCAAGAGAACTGAAAAGGAGCCCTTTTTTCTTCTTCAAATGCACCGATGGCCGTATTTCTTTAGTCTTTTTTTACTTAGTGTACCACTATAAAACTAACAAATGTCAGTGTACACATAGTATGTTTTTGTTATCGTATATATGTTGTTTTGTGTTATCCGGGCCAATAAATGCAATTGCTATAACATGACACAAATGATCCCCCCCTCATCAAAAAAAGAAAAAAAAAAAGAGCACGCCCCCTCCCAAAAAAAGGTGTCCTCTTTTTCAGAAACTCAAATCTGGTCACCCTAAATCCTAAAGTAAAGTCATATGGCAGAACAAATTGCCTCCAGCTATTCTGGCGCCACGTGAAGAAAACGGGCAAGTCCCCGCCCACCGAAAGCCTACTGGCCAATAAGAACTCAGATGGGGATAATCTGTAGGTATATATAGCGAGGAAGCCGGACTCTTGTTAAAAATAAAAAAAATAAAAATTCAAGCGCGTTGTGCGCTCAACAAGTGCTCAGCAGGCTGCAGAGCGAGAGAGAGAGCGAGCGAGAGAGAGAGAGCGAGAGTGAGAGAGCGAGCGAGAGAGTGAGGGGCACAGAAGTGATGGAACACTCAAAGCAGACTGAGGTCACTTTGCCCGACAAAAAAGACTCGGGGGACGCCACTTTGGTGATCAACGGACACTTTGATGGAGTGGTCAAAAGACCCCCTGCTGCTCTCCAGGGTCCTGTTGCCGAGTCGGGGTCGCACCGGTCGGCGCCATCTGTGACGGAGAGCTGGAAAGAGGAGCACACCAGGAGCGTGGAGGACAACGAGGTGAGCCTGCCGTTGCTGGCCGAAGCCTACACTACCATTTTACGTGGGCTTGGAGAAGACCCACATCGGCAGGGGCTCGCCAAAACTCCCTGGAGAGCCGCAACCGCCATGCAGTTCTTCACCAAGGGCTACCAGGAGACTATCATCGGTGAGTTTTAAATCCTGCAAAGAGTCTCAGAGGGACATTTGGGATTGCTCTGATGTCCTCCGGTAACTTTTGGGAAGCACCACTTCTTTATTGGCTGCTTTTCACACTAAAATTGATTCATAGTAATTGGTTCTTGAACTTTTCCACATCTATTGCAATCATATCTAAAGTGGAATATCATCTCACATTAGCACAAAAAAACTACTAAATAATGGCATTATTAGGAACAATTGCTTATGCTCTTGATCTGTAATTGTTTCACTGACGCTTATTTCTATGCCTTTTCCCTCCTGGTAGTAGCTTTATTTTTTTTAGTTAACGTAAATACATCTTATGACAGTGGAAGACATCTCTAGTATCTTCCGCCAAACAAGCGGTTGTAAAATGTATGACAGATGGAAAATGAAAGGTTTGATTTGACCGCTGGAATGCTGGAATACATGATAGACGCACCCAATGTACAAACTCCAAAAAATGAGAGAACATCAGGTGCTGCACCTGGAAACACCGGTTAGACTTAAATCACTCCAGAATTTCCTGCTTTGTGATTCCTTTCAAACTTTCAAAGCCGCACAGTGCTATGATGGGATTTTGTGTTTGCGACCAGCCTGATGTTATTTGAGTCCATGCGCTGGGCCTCATGTCCCTGTAACAATTTTAAAGAGGTTTCAGCACCACATGGGCCCACTTTGCCACACTTCAGTACAATACAGTGAAATCTGGGTTTTCTTTGCTTCATCCACCTCTTTAAGAATCCATCTGGAGGTAGTTTAGCTGTATGTGCGGAGGCTAAATTCTAAAGAATGAATGCGACTAAATGGAAGAAAAATGTGAGAAACCCAGCTTCGATGACAAGGTAACATGCACCAAGTTCTTAATTTATGATCGATGAACACTGAAAAGAATCATGATGGTATGCATGCAGTATGTTGCGTCTTCAAACCCGCTGTTTCCTCATTGGTTGGTTCAAAAGCCTCCCCCTTGAATTATTGGAAAGCAGAGAACACACACGAAAACAGTGTGCAATGGAAAGCTGGTTATTTGTAAAGAGTTTAACCCTTCAGTGAGAGTCACCGGACTGTTTGTTGAGTGTTCATGTGTGTTTGTGTGTTGTTGTGTTTGTGTGCCTGCGTGCGCACGTGTGTGTGTGTGTGTGCAAGGGCGAACAAGTGTATGTGTGAGTGTGTGTGCCCTGGTCATGGGTTCAGCTTTCATCAAGCATGAGGCAGAAATCCACTTGTTGACCAGCACATGACCAAAAAATATGTTGAGATTTATTGGAAATGATGTGCTTATTTCTACTGGTTGATCAAAATTGTTTCTTTATTTACCCTAACGTGACAAAACTTGTAGGCCAGGCTGTGCTTAGTTCTCACACACTGACACGTACGATCTGGGTGGAAGGCAGGCTCAAAATGTCAACTTCACAAAAACTGTGAATTCACCTGTAGAGGTTTGCTTTCAGTCCAAAATGCACTTTGGAGGACTCATTACTTTGAAGATAATGAGTGTCACACCCACAAATGTACTTAAATCTACCACACTGTACTGACTTGCTTAATTGAGGCACAAAATGAACCTTGTGACCCAGTGAGACCGACCCCACAACACTCAGAACAGAGAACAATCCAGAATATGACCGCTAACCGCATGTCACAGTAATGACAATGTTGCCTAATTAAAGCTTTAACTCTTGGCATTCTTTTATACTTATGGCATCATAGCGTGCTAAAATAAATAAATACATAAGACAAGGTTATATAAATACACAATTAATGAAAAAAACCACAACAAAAAACAGTAAAACAATACGATATGACAACAGGCTTAACTAACAGCTACAAGAGTCGGTTCAAACTTGTTGCGTTTTTTGTTTAAAAACTGTGAATGATGTGATGACAGTAAGTTTAAGGGTATTTTGTACAGTATTCCAATCATAAGCTGGAGAGAAATGGAAGGACTTTTGATCAAAAAACTGTACGAGCTTTGGGGATGGTGAATTTCGATAAGATTACCTTGGCCCTTAGATTGAGGGCAGAATGAAAAAGGTGCAGGAGAGATAGGGTGTTTTGCCAAGTATAGGTTTGTAAATGAGGTGAAACCAATGTCACCAGTCGATGTACCTGGAGAAAGCCCACGCAGGCACGGGGAGAACATACAAACTCCACACAGGACGTGCCGAAGGTGGAATCGAACCCGCACTCTCCAAACTGTGAAGCGGATGTGCTAACCAGTGTAGACCCGTGCTGTGCCGCCTTATGCACTCAAAACGGAATATTTATTCAACTTCTAAATCGAAAGTACCGTATATTCTGGACTATAAGTCTCAGTTTTTTTCATAGTTTGGCCGGGGGTGCGACTTAAGTGTGAAATTCTTAACACATTACTTCACATGTTAATTTCACATTAAACCACAAGAGGGTGCTCTAGGCCTGTGGAATAATTGGAACTGTAGCTGACGATGAGTCTGACGTAAGCCACGTAGAAGAGGAAGCGCTGCATCTTCTACCTCTGGAGTTAGCAGAGTTGTTTAAAAATGACACAGAGGATGAAAATTTCATTGAATTTAGTGATTTGGAGTGACACGGATGGTTTGGTAAAGTTTTTTGCATGCTATAGCTTTCTGAATAACTCTTAATATGTTACGCCAGGCACATTCGTAGTTCCTTGTTTATGTGTTTTTGTAACGTTAACATACCGTATAATTATTCAGCCTGTTGCCTCTATTCTATTTTTATCTGAAATTGCCTTTCAAGATGACATACCTGTTTGAGATGCTGGATTTTATCAAATACATTTCCTCCCAAAGATGTGACTTATACTCCAGTGTGACTTTTATATGTCTTTTTCTTCTTTATTATGCAATTTATGGCTGCTGTGACTTGTACTCCGGATCGACTTATAGTCCTTAAAATATGGTACTCAAAACTATCATCATAGGCTAATGTCATTTGTCCCTGCATGTGAAAGACTAGTCCTTAAGTTTTTATTCTTTTGTCAAGTACAAAATGATATAATAATAATAACAATAATTACAATTAATACAAAGTAATAATGATAATAATTATAATAATGTTGTTCCTTACGAGTACCTTGACTTTGATTTTCTTTACGTACAAGCCATCACTTGACCCCGACCACTAGGTGCTCCATTGGTTTTCTTGCAATGGAATGACTGGTGGCAGATGGTAAAGTGCCTTTTGAATGATAAGCCAACTGTCAGTAGACACCACAGAAAAAGATCAAGAAATGATACATTCGATACATTTGTGTTCTATGCTCACATTTTCTGTGTCTTCAGGATATGTAGAGAGCAAATGTGACAGTTCATCGTTGTCATAGGCCTTTTATGGCTGTGAAAAAAAGTATTTACTATTTTGGGACTAAAATAGCCTTTAAATTTGTAGCTTACCCCGTGAAGACGTATAATTCAGTTACAGCAGCTGATAGCATGAATTGTTCTGTGTCAAGATCAGCTCGCTCTTGTTTTTGTTCTGAATGCAGATGCCATGTAGTACGCCAAAAGGAAGCGTTTGAACTGTTTGTTCTTGGCGAGATGCTGATAAATATATGAAGTGATGATGAGTCAAACTGTCATTACCTGATGTGCGGCCCCCCTCCTCCAAGATGACAGTTCTCACCAGCTGCTAGCCATTTAGTTAAGCTTGACTTAACCACATCCTCCAGGATGTTTGTGTACGGATGCGTGCATGTGCATGTTTGTTTACACAGTATATTTGCAAAGTATTTATCATAGCAACAATTGAACTATCGCCAAAGAAGTTCTACAGATGCAAACAATGAAAATTTGCCAGCAGTATTGCCTCCAAAATCTCTCTGCGGACTTAGAAATTCTAGTAAGTTTGTAAGTCTTTTGGTATGCAGCAAACACCTTAAGTATCCAACATTATCCATCACATAGGTTTTTTGTTGTTGTAATAAACATGGTACTAACTAGGTGTTATTACCTGCCACATCTTTGGGTACTTGAAAAGATAAAGCACTCCAATTACCACGTTATTACAGTTTCAACCCTGTGGCAACGTCATTCTTAGACTTGGTTTTCCTTCCCAGTGCTTGTCTCTGAATTAACCAACAAAAATACTAGCTGATTAGCAATTGGAGTGTTCATACTAACATTTTAAAATTTCAACAGAGCACGTTTGTTTTATTGTTACGTTGGAGAGTGGACGTCGCAGCTGCTGGTTAATGCAGCATTCCGTCTAAAAACTGACTTCAGCATCATAAAAGAATGCACCAATGACATGTACATTAGCGATACAAAGTTACACATCAATCAAAACCTTTCATCGTATCTCCAAAGACTAGAGGTTTTAATGCGCACAGGACACTACAACACCAATATTTTGAGGTTACTTTCACAATGATTCACGAAGGCTCGCCTGGCAACGTTACAGAAATGTAATTAGACAGCTGACAGAGATTGTGAAAAGTGAGGTCCAAAAGAACCTCTAAATGTGCATCCCCGTCATCTTTTTACCTGGCTGCGTGTTTACTTTACAGTCCTGCGATAAGCAACAGCAACAAGTCGGTGACCCTCCCCCCTGTTGTTCCTTCACTGCCTCTAACTGATTGTCAGTCAGGAAATTAAAACCCGACATGGTACGGCTGGGAAGCGTCTGTGTCGTCACAAAACGATAAAAGCGCTTTATTGAACCCTGGTGACCAACAAAAAAAGAAAAAAAGTAATAAAGCAACAGGAGTGCATAGAAGCAGCACTTTAATTTGATACGAAAAAAATGATGATAAAGGGATTGCCAAAAGTCGAAGGTACATCACTTAATTGGATAAAATAAATGACTATAAATTAAATTGCTGGTCAACAAAAATGTTTAGTTTAAGGTATTATGTGTCCCTAAGAGTGTTTCTGACGCTAAATTAGAAATGAACATCAGGGTTTTTAAACATTCTCATTGAGCACAGAGATTTGACCATGCATTTTAATTTTGGGCAAAACTCTGCCTGTTGCTGAGCCTCATAAATATCAATCTATAACCAAAGTACTTATTTATGCAGTAATAAACTTGATATGGTACAGAAAAAAAAAGTGAAAAACCCGACCTGTAACTTTGATTAAAAAATGGAGTAACAATTTGCTGTACAGTGTTACGTTCCAATCTTAAGACACAAGAGATGGATGTAAAATTTAGATTTTGACACAAATAAAAATGTTAATTGTAGTCAAAGTAAACTAGTAATTTACTGAAAGCGTCAGCTTGGAAAGAAAGTAATCTAATGTCTATTGTGTTTTTGTGTGCAGACGTGCTGAACGACGCTATCTTTGATGAAGATCACGACGAGATGGTGATCGTCAAAGACATTGATGTGTTCTCCATGTGTGAACATCACCTGGTGCCCATCATCGGCAGGGTGAGTGATGTAGCACGCACATGTACAAACACACACATACTGTCGAAAGTCGGTGATGTGTATTGGGACCGGTCAAGATCTGTCCGTTTGTCCATCCATCCGTCGCTAGTACATAAATAGTCTGACTGATGATTGACTGGAAAATAACCCGGAATATGTATGTCACAATTGCTATTTTGGTAGTCACTCATGTATTTTAAAACAGACAAAATGAGAAAAAAATCTTCATTTATAATAATAAAATGTATTTATTTATTGATTATTCATTGCTCTTATTTCTTCATTGTGTGTGCCTTCTTGTTTTTACTTTTTGTACTGTTTACTTGAATGATTTGTTTGTTAATATGATTATATATATATATAATATATATTATTATTATAGAATATATATATATTATTATATATATATATATATATGTGATATGTCTTGTCACCGTGGGACAGTTGGAAACGCAATTTCAATCTCTTTGTGTGTCTTGACATGTGAAGAAGTTGACAATAAAGCAGACTTTGACTTTGATTAGTCAAAATCTACTTACTTTCAACTTTACTTTCCGTTGCTGGCTGACCGATTTGACATCATTACTCTGCATCTGAGACCTGATTGGTTATTCTTCCCTTTTTATGTGTATTCATGCATAAACTGTTTCATCCCTCCATCTTGCCTGCAGGTGCATGTCAATTTAGACAAAGGGTGCCATTGGATTTTTTTTCCCCAACGGTGTAAATAGCCTCTGGTGACATCAGTGAATCACACATTAAGACAAAGTGTTTTCTGGTCGTGTGTAAGTGTGTGTGTGTGTGTGTGTGTGTGTGTGATCAGGTGGTTGTGTCTCAAAAGCTCATCATTGTTGCCGCTAACCATCCCCTCTCAACTGTGTCTGCACTCAGTGACTCATGACAGGAAGTGACACGCCTCCTGTTGCTTCTTTTTTTTTTCCCCATATCAGTCAGTGGATGTGAGAGCATCATGGGAGGAAACATTTAATTACATTCATCATTTGGTCACATATTTGACCCCTAGTTATTGCTATATATCCCTTTGAATGAGAGTTCCTGTACCCTATAGGGAAATGCAGGGGCTGACACAAAGGGACAAAGTGCTATCACAGCTCACAAAAATGGCACAAACTGAGATTTAACACATTAGGCCTCTTTGTGTGAGGCAGCTTTGCTAAGATTTCACAGTGCTGCGTGAGATTAATTCAAGTTACATGGAAGCTCTGAAGTAAAATGGAACGGAGACAGGGCGACCAAGTGCAATTTGGACCAATGTTTATTGAAGGGAAAGGGGTAGTGGAGAACATAAAGACAGACAGGGCCCTTGTTCACAGACAGCAGGATGATTAGCAGGGGCAGAAACAGGCATAACCGGTATGGGTTACATAAACAATGGTTGAACATGCGGGCAAGGCTTAAATACAGAGTGGTTAGTTGATGAGGAGCAAGTGACAGTGATTGCAGTGATTTACAAGGAGTCGTAAAAGTAAAGACACATTTGGCACAGGCAGGTGAGAGAAAGTACGGTAGAAACGCCCATCTGCCAGCGGTGCGCCCGGAGAGCGGAGACGTGACAAAATTCAAGAGAAAAATATTATGCACAAAAACTTTATGGTTGAACAGGGAGTTAAAAAAATGAATTGTATAAAAAAAATAGTGCTGTAAAGCATTCATTCGTTCATTCATTCATACATGTTCCAAACTGCTAATCTAATTAGCATTCTTTTCCCACATATTTCCCCTAGGTAATCATGATTAATCACTTCCAGTATTCAACAAAAATTGGAATGGTTTGAGTAAAACCTTGGAATTCATGTCAAATCGTCAATTACAAATTCTATTTCAATTCAAAGACTGGTAGCTTTCTTTGATCTGTGAATACAAGTCGTCAACTGTAAAATACGACTATATACGTATACATAGATTGGATTTGAATTTAGTTTTGCAACATGCGCAAATGATGGTAGTTGAGATTTCTCCAACAGGATTTAAGCAAGTAAAACTGAAAATAGAACCACCTAAAGTTTGTGACTCAGTGACTCCTCTAAGTTTGATTGTATGCGAGCAGGACCTAGAAGCCACTTTTTTTTTCAATCTACCCAAGTATTAGTGTATCTAAAGCTCTAACTTTCTATCCAATGCTGTCCACTTTGAACAATATTTGAAGAATAGAGTCCCTAAAATAAATTCCATGCAAGACTGATGTAATTTTTTTTTTTTTTTAAGTCTTGATTTGTAAAGTC
Organism: Syngnathus leptorhynchus; assembly: GCF_054491065.1. Classification (NCBI taxonomy): domain Eukaryota; kingdom Metazoa; phylum Chordata; class Actinopteri; order Syngnathiformes; family Syngnathidae; genus Syngnathus; species Syngnathus leptorhynchus. The sequence goes on from NC_141197.1 coordinate 5,905,673, forward strand.
ACTGATGGTGTTTTTGTCAAGGTTGCTTTGCCTCTAAAAATATAATTTTGTTCTTAGCATTTGTTTGATTTTGTGCATTTTTTGTCCGTGACGCTCTCTCTTGGTCTCAAACACATGCATGAAAACACCTGCATCCAGGTGTAACAGAGATGCAGATAATGCAAAGTGTAGCCTTCCCACAGGTTTGATGTCTGCTATCAGACTAATGCAGCAGGAAGAAGACAGAAGGCGAGGAAAAAGGAGGAAAGACGAGCAAAAGAGATCTTTGTACGCTTGTGCTGCTGCCCTTTCTCTCATCTGCTCTACAAATTGCGTCTGACATTTGAGTGGAGCATTTAAGTGTGTACGTGTGTGTGTGTTGCAGAATTAGAGCCTGCAGCACTCTAAAGCAGTGATTCTCCAGCTGATGACGCCAAGACTCGTCCTTCCTTGCGTATCCAGCTACCCTCGTCACTCTTTTAGTCTATTTTTCTCCAACTGCTGTATAGTAACTGCCTGTAGATGACAAATATCTATTTTATCTGGGCTGGCAGTGAATGAGTTAAGATATTACTATCATCGTTCAACTATACAAGCTAACCACCGAATTACATCAGAAATAACCAAGGACAGTCACTTGTTGACACAGAGAAAAAACCCAAGGAGCAAAGATCACATCAGTCATTTGTTGGCTGTTATATCAAATAAACCACAAACTGTAAGTCATAAAATCCTACATAGTGCATGACAGGTGATACACCAGAGGAACATGTTACATGTAAGCTTCTCAATCTAGATCAGAATTAAATTGAGCGGAGGGTTAAAAACAAACAAACAAACAAACAAACAAACAAACAAACAAACAAACAAAACAAACCACGGTTTCCACTGGTGGGCAGAATCGGTCTGTCCTAACAGGATGTCTTCCATTTTGGGATTTTTTTTCATGTTCTCAAGGTTATCCACACAAAAGAAGACATTCCTTAGATCACTGTGGCTTTTATTGTGTTTAGTACTTGTATCATTTACCACACCTACTAACTCCACATCAAAACTTGTTTGGTGTACATAAACTTACGAACAAAACTTCCTTAATTTTTTAGTTGGCCTCATTGTCTTTTTATTAATTGCTTTTTTTTTAACTGGCTTTGTTGACTTTGTGCAGGTTCACATTGGTTACCTCCCCAACAAGCGAGTTTTGGGTCTCAGCAAACTAGCCAGGTGAGAACATTTTGTTACTATCAATGTGTGTGTGTGTGTGTGTGTGTGTGTGTGTGTGTGTGTGTGTGTGTGTGTGTGTGCGCGCGTGCGTGTGTGTGTCGCAAGTGGTTTTAGTATGCTAAGCCTAAAGGTATTGGGGTCAGTGGGATCAGGTCTGCACTTGCACACATTCAATAAGCAGTCTAATAATCCTCTTAAAATGCACCCCCATCGAACATGATCAATTAAACACTGCCCAGGAAACAAACACACGCAAACACCCACAAATAAGCATGCCTTCTAACAATAAAATATGATTTTATGCTAATTACTGATTCTAGTAGACCAGCCAATAAAGATGTAGCAAATTGTCCCAACTACGTGTCATCAAAACTTAGATGTAAAGCCCCTTGTTATTGTTGCAGCTGTTGTAAAATGCTCCATATAAATAAAGTTGTTTTGTATTGTATAAAATCAGCCGCAGAATGGCAGCACGTTATATATATATATATATATATATATATATATATATATATATATATATATATATATATATATATATGTATATTTTTTTTTTTTCCGCTCATTGCAGCCTGTTTATTCTTGTGACCATTTTCTGAATACAGTATACCGAGGTTTGAAAAGGTCTGAAGCGCTTTGCTTACTGAGAAAGTCAGCAGGTCAAAGGGCACCAGCAGGATGATCCTGCGGATCTGTTGTTCATTTGAACCCTTTCAACTCAGAACTGCATCATATGTACAATGGGGCTACCTTCAAAATAACCACAGGAACTGCTTCAATTTAAACCTTGTAAAATTTTGTACTCCACAGCCTGATGCTTTCTAGGATTGCATGCAATAGTGATATAATAAAATAAATAAGCAAACAAATTAATTAATCAATTAATTAATCTGTGGGTGACACCCATCAAAGCTGGAAAACCTTATGAAACAGTATTTAAACAAGCTACAACTGGGGTAATTTATTTGTTAAAATCTCTGCAAAAAATGTTGCCATCTGCTGGCTATGAAACAAATCGCAGGTATTGCATCTTCACGGGAAGAAGCGTCATACACACGTGCACGGCTGCTATTATTGACTTATTAAATGACACAGTGGATAATAAAGCGGTTCATAACATGGATGGAACGTATGGATCGTTGCTATATTGTTAGTTTGTTTGATATCGTTTGAGAACATCACTGGGATAAAATATTGAACATAAAGCGTTTTTTTTTTTTAACTTCACAAACTTGCTCTTTCCTCAGGATTGTGGAGATCTACAGCCGCAGACTACAAGGTACATCCGAAAACTTTGCTTAGCAGCCATCATGTTCAGAGTTTACCAATGGTGTTTATTATTCACAGTTCAGGAGAGGTTGACCAAGCAAATTGCTGTGGCCATCACTGAAGCTCTGCACCCCACCGGGGTCGGCGTTATCATCGAAGCTACGTACGTACATGGAAAACACTCAATAGATAACCCATTTGTGCAGTCCAACATTTATTAACTGTTCTGGCAATGACAGGCAAAGTCACATTTCGACATTCTTAATTATCCATCCATTATTTTTTTTTTGGCACATACGTCGTTAACAGTCCATCAAAAATAAACACAAAATCACTTTTTTAAAACAAACATATCCTCTAGCTTAATGCTAACACATAATAAACACAAATGGTGCAGCAACACATTTAAACATTTAATTTAACAGTAGGTACTCATTAACATTATTTTGTATCCTCTGCAAGGAGTTGAGACGAGCTGTTATGTACTCTATTTTCTTGTTTCATAACCTTACGTATCCTAAACAATAATTGAGTTCATCATAACTGCTTAACTACTATTTATGATGCAACCGTCACCATTATTTCTTGTGGCAGTGTGTTAAACATCATCCGTTTGTTTTCACAGTCACATGTGCATGGTGATGCGAGGCGTCCAAAAGATGAACAGCAAGACCATCACTAGCACCATGTTGGGAGTCTTCAGGGAAGACCCCAAAACTCGTGACGAGTTTCTGACGCTGGTCAGGAGCTAAAATTCCTCCTCCGCGTGTTGCTGGGGCTTACACGGACCAGCTTATGTGCACTTGTGTGTGTGCGTGTTTGTGTGTTTCATGTTAACAGAGAAAGTAAAACATTCCACTCTTCAGACATATTGTCTGCCTCAAACTCCATGTCAGAGGCTTTCGTCTGAGTAATCCACAAGAAAATGTTTTAATGTTTTTAAGGGTTAATAGAAAAACAAAGTATGTATACGCAGGATGATGACATCAGTTGAAAATACAATATGACTATGAATACCTCACAGTATGATTTGTATGATCACGGTCCATCCATTTTCTATAGCGCTTGTTCCTCAGAGCTGGAGCAGAGAGGCGGGGTGCACCCTGGACTGGTTGCCAGCCATGTGCACCTTCTCCGGTTAGTCCAGCCCGCATGGTGAAAACAAATGTGAATGGTTGTTTGTCTCTGTGCACTGCAATTCGAAGGTGACCATTCCAGGTGCACCTCACTTCAAAGTCTGCCTCGACATAATGTGAATCGTAACCATCATAAGGTCAGTATAGAAAACGGATGGACAGATGGTCCTCCTCGGACAGCACGTCTGTTTGCATTCCCAAAAACGTGAATGTTCAATGAATTGAAGATGGAATTTGGTCCATATATGAGGCGCACTGTCGGCTTTTGAGAAAATGTTAGGTTTTTAGGTGCGCCTTACAGTCCGGAAATTACGTTATATGTATTCTTATGATTATTTTTATTCTCTTACGGAAGGAAGGATCTGTCTTTATGTGCCAACTCGGCTCAATCGCGTGTCACTGATTGTGACATTAGATCACAATCAAGTCAATGTGTGTGTCTGTGTTCCTGTGACACCACGTGTCTATGTTGTCCTGTGCGTTGGTAAAAGTTGAATTGTCTGTTCATGAACGTGGCTTGTGGCTGTTGGGTGTCTGCAGTTGTCTCATTTTTGTGCGGCCTTGCTGAGCGGGAAGGAAGGCCAGTTCTATGGCTCCTTCTCTATTATTGTCACGTAATGTTTATTTAGATTTCTTAATCAAAAATAAGTCCTGTAACAGCAGGAAGAAGTTCTTGTTTTTCCCCTCAGGCTCATGTGATGTTGTGAGATTGTCTTATAAGCCAATGAGATCACTACAAATGCACAGCAGTAAACAAACATTTGTTTATTCGGTGCAATAAAACACATCGTATCTGTCTTGAAATATACGTTTGATCATTCTGGTATGAAATTTGCCCAAGCTTTCAACACACCTTTTGCATAATTGTATAAATTCCACTGCTAAACCAAAACATTCCAAGATAGTTTACCACCAATATGATAATCATGTCTCTCTTTATTCACCTAGCTATCCTGCCAGCCAGCGATGTATAATGACTGGCAGAACAAAGTCTTCCAATCGATGGCAGAAGGTACATCATTAATTACCACGTGTAACAAAATGCATCACAATCCATACCATAACACATCAAACATGGAGGAGGCAGTCGTACGGCATGGACATTTGCACCGGCGACCTGGATCAATCCACTGGTTTGGACTAATATCCTCTAACCTTTGAGCACAGTTCGAGACCTGCTCCTTGTGTCAAATGACTTGAGATCCATTCTCTTCAACTGGTGCCATAAAGGATACAATGAACTTGATCATGAAAGGAAATCCAGACTTTGTGAAGGAAAATAAATTGAATATTATTTTTATTATGGCCATGTTAGTTGACCTTCACCTAAAGCTTAATCCTAGTATGGGCAAAAGGTATTCCTGAAAAATCTGAGCTCCCAAGGTGACATCTGTTGAAAGCAGGGAAGAGTACAAAATGGTGGACAGAAGAGCCAGGAGAGGTATTCACCCAAAAAGGGATAACAGCGCATTAATGAACCGAGCCATTTTACAAAAATTTTGTTGAAAAAAAATGACTCTCATGGCAATTAATATATGCAAAGCAAAATTTCTATCATAATGTGAATACTAAGCAAGTTTGTAGTATAAGAAAGAACGATAAAGTATAGTTTACAATTCATTTAACATTATTTCTTTTACGTAAAATATCATTTACAATTACAATGTCTCAATAAGAATTAATTTTATGGTTGAGTTTGATTTGGGTTTCCACCCTTTTCACACTATCACCAAGTATAAGTTTTTTTGCATTATTAGAGGTAAATTAATATAATTGCTAGGATAAAGGCTATTTATTTAATTATTCATTCAATCATTTTTCTCTTTATTGTTTTTTTTTTAGACTGCGTGAAATCAGGATCCACACATCGCACCAGCTGATGTCGGTAATGCGCCATGAGGTTATTTGCCAACTGCCAAGTTAGAAACCAATAGAAGAAGAAGAAAGTAGCAGCAGAAGAAGACCCAATCGCAGTTTTTAAATGGTGACGGGGATGAACCAAACACCACAGTACAGGAGTTTGTGTCCATTACTTGATCAGAGTTGTCTGACAATGTTCTTAAAACAATCCTAGCTAGGAATTTTTAGGTTAAGACGATTCTGAGAATTTTTAGGAAAAAAAAGCCCAGATATTATTTTTTTTAATTGAGTATGCATTTTCACTGCCACTTTATTGCTGTACTTGAAGTTAAATGTAACTGTACCAGAATTCCTGGCTCAGAGGTGTATGCACTACTGAACTACAAAAAATACTAAAATGAATAAACAACCAAACTTCCATCCACTCACTTAGAGCAACTTTTACTTCAAAGCCATCAGACTATATCACGCAAATTTACTAATGCTCGTAACCGCTGCGGCTTATGTAACAGAACAGACGTTCAGATGAGTGGCCCAAAAAATAAATGGGCATATGCAGCACAGTGGGGTAGCGCCAGAGGGAGCGCCAAAGCGATGGGAAGAAAATTATTTCACTATTTTATGAACAGCTTCTTGTTCACGTGATATGATAACAGGTACCGTCAGTCTCTTCTACACACACGCACGCGCGGAAGTGCTCCAGGTTTTGTCCTAATACCACTCAGAAAGCAGGTAGTTGTGCCTCTGGTTCAGATACTTTGCTTTCAGGTACTTTATTATATTATTATACTTTATATAGTGTTTTTCACCTACAGACAATACCAGTATGTATTTTGTCAATAAAAGACAAACAGCAAGTGAAGATGGCTGTGGTGGGAAAATCGCTTCCAGTGATGATTACAATATTATATGCGTTGCAATACCAATTGTACTTAATATGATGAAACATCTTTGAAAAGATGATTTTGGGGAAAACGTTCTAAAGATATACCTTAAAGTCTCCACTTTAATTATGTATTATTCCTCAGACCCCCTCATTAGTAACATGTTTATGGTCAGTTATTTCCAACAACCTTTAACAATATTGGTGGTCGGTATGCCACTGCAAATATGCAGTATTAAATCTCGTTTATGAAATTTTCTGAACAAAATAGATTTTTGACGATGTTTTTTTAAACGCCATGCCATGCATAGCTGGTTTGAGTACAACAGAACAACACAGACAAACTTGAAGTATTTAAATTTTTTTTAATGGATAACAGGGCATGCCAAATCACAGCATTCTGGTATGTCTCAACAAATTACAGCAAGACAATAAAAGCACTTGAATGCATCCATACACAGACGTACAAACTCGCCCATTCTCTCTCACGCACACGCACGCACACACGCACGCGTAAACACACACAAGTACATATATTGTACAGACCAGAATAATTCTGAACTTCAAGGAAGTACCTACAGAAAACAGGAAGTCATAACCATTAACATAAATGAATGGACTAACAATTGGCCCCTTGTGGCTACAGCCAGAGGTCAGCTATCTTACATTGCCACTGGTACTGACATATTACTTTTTCCTCTGAAAAGACTAGTATAATTGCGTTTTACCTTAGGATCCCTGAATGAAGTAATGCGAGGCTCTCGTTTGCATCGACCATCAAGACTATATTATCCGAGTATCATGAATCGTGATTTAGAGCGGCTGGGATTACATTTCTCATTGATTTTTTTCCGATAGGCTTTGACTTCATTTCATTGTACAACCCGACGCAGACTAATCTTCAAGTCTTCTCAGAGAAAAATAATTGCATTTTTACCAGTGAAATCAGCATGTCACGCTTTTTCAAGACATATTGGTGCAACCGTAAACCGCATACTGCGTAAAGACAGAAAATAACGGGACCGTGCTGCGGTGAAATCAACGTGTTCAAGGTGCGCTCAGAGGGTGGCAACGCAAGATGGCCGCCGGTGGCTTCATTTCTCGCTACTGCTAGTAAGCGGCATTTTTAGTCCATTCATATATAAATCAGCGGTTTTAACACGGCAACACCAAGTGAATGTGACCGACTGGTTGAGTTCACACAGCGAAGTTTCAATTTGTATTCATCTCACATTAGAGAATCCTCGTGGATTTACTCCTAGAATTGGGCCAATCAAAAGTCAAAGAAGTGTTCCTTGTTATGCCTTGATAGAATGTTGATCAAAAACGTTACAAATATATTAAAAAAATAAAAATAAAACATTGCTCTAAGTCAGTAGAGCCACGTATATCCTGCCTTATCAATTAAAAACATGCCTGCACAAGTAAAGTCTACATGGCAGCATAAAGCATGACACATACAAAGACTTTGCAAATGGATCTGCAGTGTGAACACGGCCCAGCACAGCATCCACTGGTTTCTTCCTAAAAGAAATCACTTTTTTAAAGTTGATAAAAAAAAAAAATAAACAAAATAAAAACAAGATTATTACATTAGGGACATTGGGGGTAAATGTCTCAGAGTACAAAAAAAGGCACTGCCATTTGTTATTCTAAATATGACTCTCAGCCTTCTGCATGCAGGTTTTAAATGATAAATTACTCATTTGTCTTTTTCTGCACATCCCACAAATGTTGTCCTTTTGTGTAAGTCTTTTTTTTTTTTTTTATAATATACAACAAAACTCTTTAAGTCAAATATATACGCAAGCCTGCAGTCAATACAGGACATCGGCTCTTTGATGAAAATGAAATTATAAATGCAAAGGAGCACAGTCAAGCGGTAGAAATGTGTTACACATTAGACGCGGCTCAATTTACAAAAAAAAAAAAAAAAAAAAGACACCACAAAAATAAAATGGAGTATTTCATCTAAAATGCAGAAACTAAAACAAATCCCACAATACAAAACAGCATATTATACATATGACTTTGAAAGTACGCAAATACTTTTGGAATAACACTAACTGCAACAATTGCAGCCCACACACAACGAGAAAGTGGGAATTTGGTATAAAGATCCATCGTCCAATCTCAGCCATGTTCAAATTGCAAACCTTCACACAAAGCGAGCATCTTTATGTTTGTGCTGCCTTGAACAAATGTAAAAAGAAAAGATAAGAGGGGGGGGGGGGGGGGGGAGCCTACACTAGTGACAAGTCCCTTTATCTACAGCGTACTCTTAGACTTTTTTTTCCCTAGTGTGGGACAACAAAACAACCTTACGGTTGGAATTGGAGAATTTAACAAAGTAGGACTAAAAATATTTGCTTTATTCCGAATCTGAACCCATCATGATATTTTCTAAGATGTGCTACACTTCAAGGGACGTTCAGTGACAAATTCACATTTTACATAAAACCATTTGGTGATAGTCCAAGTGAAGATCATTGAACAATGGAAAACGTGTACTCCCAACAAATCCATTGTATATCAACTGTTTTTTTTAAAGGCAGGCCAAATAAGAGATACGGTTGCCTCCAAGAGGAAACCACATGAACACATGCAGTTATTTCTGGAGATCTGACTTAAAAAAACTCAACATAAACTGTACATACATACTTGCAGTACTTCCGGAAAATATTCACAGCACTTCAATTTTTACACATATTATTAGGATTCAGCCTCTGGAATTGATTTGATCTTTTTTTTTTTTTCATGAAAACTCCACACACAACACCCCAGAATGGAAAAAACAAAGAAATCATCAATTGATTGTTTGGAAATTCCGCAGTTGACGGTGCATATTGGAGCACAAACCAAAGATGTTGTCAAAGAACTGTCAGTAGATCTCTGAGACATGTACAGAGCTGGGTAGCGGAACAGAATGAGCAACGTGGCCTCCATTACCAATGAATGGAAGTAGTTCAGGTCAGAGATGACCTCAAATGACCCAGCCAGCCTTATGTGACAACAATGCCTTATGTTTTTTTGTTGTTGTTGTCATTATGGGGTGCTGGGCGTAGCATTTTGAGGAGTAAGACTGTAATGCATCCATCCATCCATTTTCTATATCGCTTGTCCCCAAGGGGGAAGCGGGTGTGCTGGAGCCTATCCCAGCAGTCATCGGGAAGTAGACACCCAAAACTGGTTGCCAGGACACACAGAGACAAAAAGCTATCCGCACTCATACCTATGCAAAATTTGGAGTGCTCAATCAGCCAACTATGCATGTTTTTGGGAAACCGGATTGCCCAGAGAAAACCCACGTGGGCACGGGGAGAACATGCAAACTCCACACAAGGAGGGCCGGAGGTGGAATCGAACCCGCACCCTCCTAACTGTGAGGCGGACGTGCTAACCAGTGCCCCACCGTAAGACTGTAATATAAGAAAATATATCAAAAGTGAAGCCGTGTGAATACTTTCCGGATGAGCTCCTCTTGCTGTCCTCTCCTCTGGCTCGTGTGTGACTGAACATGTACACTATGGTGATGTATGGACATTGAAGCTTCACGTGAAATAATATTCTTGGTATTTGACTGAAGGATGCAAACATGAATACAAAGCTACATAAAAACATCAGTTAAAAAAACTGTTAATATCTGAGATGTCTGTATGGTTACCAGCCATAACTTGTTAATACATTTGGTACTTTAAATAATAATATACCTAAGTGAGTAAAAGTATGACCTCTGCAACAATAATGAAGAGAAAAAGAACAGAATAAATACGAGTATCTTCCCCAAGTACTAATTCATAAGGCAAAGGGCACTGGGATCAAGCTGCACATAAACAATGTCACATTGGTGCCTTGGTGGAAGCTTGTAGTTGAAGAAACAAAGGGCTCGTAATGCAGAAGAGCATTACTAACACTGAAACAAGTGCAACATCATGGCACACGTTGACTATAGTGCACGTATGCCCACGGCGACAGACTTGTTATACATGTGGCCTCACAGCAGGCACAATAAGGCACCACCTCAGAGTGTTTAGTCTCTTGAAGGAAAACAATGCACTTCCGCTGACAAATATGCTCCACTTTAAATGTGTTCATGGTCATCCTGTAGATGCCTCCACTCCACTTTTTCACAGCATAGTATTTGAGGCTATGATGCGCATTATGAAGAAACGCCAGCAAAAAAGTTTGAAGCGCTGTTGTCCAACGGCATGACATCAAGTTGAAAGTAAATAAACAGAACAAAACATGAAGTGACCCATGCATGCAAAAAGTTGGCTTGGTCCTCAAACTGCGTGTTTAAATTCAGCACACAGTTGACGGACATGACCCGACGCCTAAACGGATGCGACAGGCTATCGAACGACAACACTGACAACTGAGGAGTAAGATCGCTTTGTTCAGACTCGAAATGAGCGCAGTGGTGCTTGAGTCGTGTCGATTTTGATGTTCGTGTAACATGTTATCAGATCAAGTGCAGGGAACAAAGGCAGTACTGTGCTATTATACAACTAACAAAATAAAAGGTGTGCCATTCGATCACCTTGTTAGTGTTTCCTAACCACATTTCATTATAAAACCTAACAGAATATAGTCTGAATCCCAGACACAATAACTTGGTTTTCAAAACTAAATAAGAAAATAAAATCCTTGTCAGCCTATATTTAAAGGACACTATAGTTAAAGATAGAATTCCCCGCTAATAGTTGTCCCATCAACGAACGATCTTTGGCCTCTTGGGAGCCTCAACACGTGTGCCGCCTCTTGTGGCCAGTAGGTGGCACTATCTCCAGTCAGACAGTCTCTGGGCAGCAACCCTTCATGGACTGATTAGTGTGAAGTCTGCCCATTTCCTTACTCTCCTCACTTTCCTCCAAGGAAGACATATACGTAGTTGCAATATGCAGCTCAAATCACCCCTGTTTAACAAAGGTTTTAAAAGGAAAATATATATCTATATATCTATATATAAATGCATAAAAATTCCACTGGTAATACAGCTTGTATTGAGCTCCCACTTATATAAGGAAAGCCCGCATTTTTTTAAGGCCTCCCCCTCACAAACACTCTGAATTCAGAGTTAATACAGTACAAGCTACAGATAAACAATACGCAACAGAGTGCTCACTCCCTCTTCCGCTCGCAGGACAAACTGATGACGTGATTGGACATGACATCCATCGCCCTCTGTCATTTTAAGGCCACCAAAGGTCCCGCCTCTGATGTCTTGCTCCTTCAAACATCCGCATCCCTTTCAGGATCCCTCTTCACTTTCCCAGCTCCGTTCCTTCAACCTTCGGCACCTTTCCCCGACGTCCCCGTTTCATCTTTTTACTTTTTCTCTCTCTTTCTCTCTCTCTCTCTCAATTGGCACATTTTTATAAACAATGAGCATGTTGCTTGTAAACTAGCGTGATGGCTACTTGTGGGGGGATGTAAAGCTGGCAGACAGCCAAGGCTTTTTACAGGATAGTCCAACATCCATACCCGATTCCTTATTTGTTTGCGTACCCTTTGAAAGTAGCACCGATATGTAAACAATAGAGACATGTGATAGACAATCTGTTTTGTTTGCTGCTCAAAATTGAGCAACGGGCCTTTCCCAAATGCTAGCCATCCATCTGCTTGTCTCGTTTTCTTGGGGTCCGAGGTACTGACACAGATATGGAAAATGCCACAAGCACTCTTGGTTGACACGTGGGGATTGTAAAAGAGGTTGTGGGGGGCTTCATTGGACCCCGATCCCCCAGCCCAGTATCTCCGCCTCTGCTGATGGCGCTACTCCTGACATGATCTCCTGAAGGGGCTCTGGTCACACACTGTTCAGCCCATGTTTGATACTTTCCTCTCCCCACATGACTGAGATGGTCATGGCAGAAAGTGTGTCCCTCCCCCCACCCCATCGACGCAGCCAATGTGTTGGCTTGTGTTTCTCGGATGCCTCCCAGTCCCTTAGTTGAGCTCTACTTTGGCTACGGGAGAGGGCACTGGAGGGCAGATGACCTCAGGGTGACTTGTTGTGAGAGGGCCTTCTGAAGCTACCCAGCACGCGGTTCCGCTGCTCTCATCCAGGTTCTCATTTCATATTGTTGATGTGCGATCAGCACCATCTGAAGATGAAAAGGAGAAAAAAAAAATTGCATTTGAGAATATTTGCACACACTAAAAAAGCTAAAATGTTAAAATGTTTCAGTTGGAATATTCCACAGCTAAGTATTCAAATTGACAGGTTGAACAAGATTTTCAAATAATTGTATTCTGTTTTTATTTGAAATTACGTCTCAATTTCATCAGAATTGGGGTTTGTGATTAAAAGACACTCAGAAGTGTGAGGCCCTTTTGCTCCAATTCCAACCAATTGTTTATTAAGCCATTCAGTGCAGTGTTGACAATACAACATAGATATGAATATCGAAGATCCCAAGAAAACAGCCATTAAATATCGACTGGAGAAACTTGGAGATTGGAAAGTGACACTATAATGTACCATTAGTATGCACTGCAATATACGTACTGCATCTCATTACTCAATATATTCACCCCATAGATGACAATCGCTCATGACTGTAGAAGGGGAGAAATATCGTATAGTAGATGCACCTTGAAAGGCACTGACAAGTTACAACAGGCATTCAAGCCACGGAACTTCTGACATGGTGTCTGTTTGAATCTTTTCTATTAACTGTTGTAAATCATGGCATGAATCACATGATTGGTTGTGCAGTGTTGGAACTTTGTCTGCAAATAAGGTTCCAAGCAGATAAATAACGTGAATTCGATTTGATTGGACAGTTGTCAACTACCTTTGAAAGGGCATTTATGCAGGCTTTATTTCTATGGAACTGCGTAGTTTGGTAACATTTTCCTAAGCAGCCCTAGAGGCAACAGCTGTCAAACCGTTGTTTTTCTCTGAAAGTCTCTATCAGTATTTTGACAGATGTGTTATTCCCCAACCATAACAGTGAGGGCCCGAGCCCCCTCGGTGTCTGCCAAGTTTGGATGAGAAAGCAGCAAAATGACTAATAGATAATAGTCAAGTATGGCAAAGGCAATTTTTGAAAATAAGTAGAATCACTTGAACTTAGAAATAATGCTTACTCTAAGTTTATTACCCAAATACTTGCAACTACGCCCGAGAAACTCCATTAGAATGAGACAGGCCATGAGGAAATGTTAGTGTTATGCGCGGGAGACCGGGGGTCGAGCCGCTGGGCGACATTTTTTGCGTCTGGCACTCAGCAGCACCTCGTTCCGATGTCCAGTCACTGATATCGTGTTGAACTATGAGAACATTTTGTAAGACTTGCCTACGGTAAAGAAAAATAGCTAAAATCCTACGGTGTGCTACGTTTCTGTCAAACTGGGCTCCTGCGGTCGACGCGAACATATGGTATTTAGTATAAAATCCAGCATCAGCGTCTTTCAGGTAACTTCTGTGGCTGCAATGCATTTATTTCTTGTTTTCAACACAAACGCACATGCAAGACAGCTTTAGGAATTTTGTGATTTTTACTGACGAACCAAAGTTTTTATGAATTTAGAAAATATACACAATATGTAAAGTAAATAGTTTTGGCCATGACTGCCGAAGATAGTTAAAGAATCTCTTTTTTTAAGCAAGGTCTGACGCTCTATTGCTCGATGCTATTCTGTGCCTTCCCGACTGCTGACACATACACAAAGCAGCACTTGTCCAAAGTTCAGTGTGGAGCACTGAGGCCCTACTGTCTTCACCTCAGTTAAGTTAAGTGGGGGTGGCGATGACGGTAACCCTGGCCAAAATTTGTTGTACATTATGCACAACCATGCAAACACACGCGCGCGCACACAATCGTTTCAATCTTTACTACATAACCAAACCATTTAGAACTATATGGCAAGAAGATTATCAGGAAGTTAAGTGAAGTTGGCTTTTAACAAATTAGTAACAAATACGATTCATTTTACAGTCTGACATTGACATGCAACTGAGTTCTCATGAGAATATATTGCATTTTAGTGTCAGAATCTCGGTGTGTCATCAAGGCAGTGGTTTTCCAACACGCCCATGGTATTAAAATAAAACTAAAAAAAGATCTGTGGCACAAATGGAGATCTAGCACATGGGACCCAGTCACTGTAATGGAAAGTCTCCCGAGTGAGCAGCGTCACACCCTGTGCCTTTCTGTTAGTAAAAAGCAGATGAGTTGAAGTGGGTTAAAACCGCCACCTAAGCCCGTATCTCAGTGAGTGTTTACAGAAACAAAAACTGTTTTGGACTATTAAAACTATTGACTTTGTGACTATTTGCCACCTTGAACCAACTCTGACTAAAGTCAACATTATGGCCATGCACAAAACCTCACTGCTTAGTGAGATACAGGCTAAGATGTCATTCAAGGCTAATTGGCAGGATACAGCGCCTCTGAATCTAGAGATTACCGGTACTAATGACCCCAAAGATAACAATGACTAGTATGTTACTGTAATGAACCATGGCAAATTGACTTTGAAAAAACATTAAGTAGATTTGTTATCGAATAAATGAACATGTTTCAAAGGAGTGAAAGGGACATTTGATTCTGCGAGTACCAAACACAACTGAGAGGAAAAGTTCAAAGACATGGGTGCTCAAACACTACGACTACAAAATTTTAAAATAAAGTGTGCGATGCATTTTCAAACACAAATTCCATTAACAAATGGCACAACAGTTAAATATTTATTACCTCCCAATGCATGCTCTGTCATACTCAGACATAAAGATTCAAGGCGATTGTTGATGTCCGGCTCCGTAACTGGCAACTGAAGATCTGTACAGATGGGGGGGGAAAAAAAAGAAAAAAAGAAAAAAAAAGACACACAATGATTAAATAATAAACGAGATGAATACGGTAGTTTCCAACTACAGATAAAACAATGAGTGTGTCAAGTCACGTCATATTTGAATGCTGCATGGTACAGATGTCAAATTATGGTGTAGTTCCTCTTTTAGTCAAAAGTAAATAATTCATATGAGTAGTACTAATTCAAGGTAAAAACAAAAACTAAATTGTCTTTATATCATATCGTATAAGAACGGATATTTGATACGAGTCTGTGACCTCTACCATGAACCACCGAATCAATAAACGGTGATCTAAAAAAGGAAAACACAAATTACGGTAACCTTGTGTTAACATAAAAGAAGGAATATCTCATATTGTTTCCAGCAGGCACATAGCAATTACGTTGCAGGGCACCGTGGAAAAATACAGGATGGACATGACCAGGCGGGGTATTGACAAACACTATCAGACCATGATTGCTTTTGATGGCTGGGCAGGTTTTCAAATTGTCAACAAAAAAAATGACGCAGCAGTCACGTTGCAAAAGAGAAATGCGGTAGGCTGTAATAAAAGGTGGCAGTAGAGGGCGTAACAAAAAGTTGTCCATAGTAGAACGGAAAGCATGTAGTCACTGTCAGGTGGAAACCTCCTATGCCCAAAGTCAGTTTGATTTAATCTATATTTTTAAACTATACCATTTAAAAAAATAAAAAAATAAATTGAATGAATGACCGTACATATATCCCAGGTAAGAGTTTCTGTTGACTGCCTCAGGTTTTGAACTGGGTGGAGAATATTTGAGAGAAGGGGTTTGGTTGGGGCTGAAGATTTTCTGGGAGTGTTGGGCCTATATTTGGGCTATGCAACCAAGCAACCCCTTCTAGCTATTCAGTCTTAAGCTGAGTCTTCAATAGAGACAGGGCAGTGAAAATCCCTTGCGGTCTGAGAGAAAAGCTGAGTTAGGCGGTCATCCACAGTAGACTATTTATAGGCTTCAATGACCAGCCCCTCTCCAAAACAACTCGAGTCTCACTCCCCTAACCCTGTGAACAAAACGGGACATACACATTCCACCCTTTTTCAATATCGCATCTCAATTGATGTGTGTCTTTCCAACCATTTGGGACTACTATACAATATGTACACACAAAAAAGAAGGGGGTGGACTTTTAAACTGGCCTAGTCTGCCCGAGAGTGCATGACTCTGCAGACTTGGGAACGAGGGATGGACGAGACAGTCAAGAAAGAGAGTGGGTCAGGTGGGAGAGAGAGAAGGCAGGAAAGTGGGCCAGAGAGTTGTCCTCACTGCACAAAGAGCCCCATTGTGGGACTCTCACGCTTTCCCTTCCCTGCTTCGTTTTCTTCCTCTCCCACATACGTTCTCCACTCACACCCTCTGACATACTGGCAGTCGAGAAACTGTGGAAGAAGTCCCAACTTTCCGTCGAGTGCTGCTGTGGTAAATGTGACACAGCCGAGGCTACCTCATGTCACAGTCACCATGGTCATGCTATAGTCAACTAGTGTTTGAGGATGGCTGGCTTTCAGGGAAAACCCTGAGTTTGAGGTTTCAACCATAGTAAAATGTTGAAAATATACCTGAAGGGCCTCTTTTCTAGTGTGTGTATAGATATATGTTCAATGTTAATGGAATCAAATATGCTTCTCAAAAATATCATAATGATACGAGTAGGTAGCGGTCAAAAGGAAAACCATATGCTGTGTGGGAACGAGTAATGTGAGAGGTACACATTATTCATCCAATAAAAACAAAGAGAACTATTAAAATAAATAAACAAAAAGCACATTTATGGTTTTGAGTTATACTCTGAATTATACAGTTTCTATTTTATGTTGTATTTATTATTTCTTGTATTGTATTGTTGATGTTATTATTTTTATGATATATTTTTATTTTATTTTCATTATTATTATTGGAATTTAGTGTTACTTGGGTGCTTTATTAAGACTGTTGCTGTTCCTGACGTGACTTGAAATTTTAGACTTATGCAAATAAATCTGTGTTAGTAGGCAGTGTCCAATTATGAAATAATATATTATTCATACGTTTCTAACGACAAGCTGCAAGTTGCCCTAATTGCAAAGACAAATTCTGTGTCCTACACAAAGAAGATGTGAGTATGTATGAGATCTTTTTTCCTACCAGCTTGTTGGAACATGACCATAGTTTGCGGTGTTGTATGAACAGGCAGGGAGCGGGTCCGTTGCACGGAGCTGTGAGTTCGACTCGGCATACTGTTGCTGCCTCCAGGATTGGCAAACCAAAGACCCTGAAGGGAAAAAAAAAATACAGAAGCAAGACCAATCAACTTGATGAAGTGGTGGTGGTGGGGGAGAACAGTCAACATTTTTAGATATCAGCCAGATATGTATCTAGCCATACACATACACACATACTCACTTGCTATCAAAGATAACTTTGCAATAGTTAACCTCTTACAAATCTAAATAGTTGGGTCTCTGGGTACTGATAAAATTAGACAATGGATTCTTCACCCAAACAGTTTGGCCACAAAAGGTTGAACATCTACTGCTCTGGATGAGGGACTCACGGAGTCTCCAAAAGTCTCCATGTCATCACCAAACGTTGCTAGATTGGTTACTGGTTGGTCTTTTGCAAAAATATTCAAACAGAAGTTTTGGGAATTCTGCTGACTATTGTGACAGTTACTATGCAGGCGACACAAATGCAATAGCAGACGATTTATTATGACATGTTGGAATTTTTATTTACATTTAAAAATGCTATATATTTTTTTATATGTAAAAATTGATCAATTCTATGGGTACTTCCTCTCAGAGTCCAGAAATCATGCTGTTTGGGTTCATGAATTGAAAGACTGTGACGACCACCGATTGGTTAGCTGAGTGGGATACGTGGGCCACCAATCAGGAATGAGCAGGACCCCATCAACACACAACACAATTAAACGGCAACAAAACATCGTGGACCATAACACACACACACACACACACACACACACACACACACACACACACACACACACACACACACACACACACACACACACACACACACACACACACACACACACACACACACACACACACACACACACACACACACACACATTAATTTTAATTTAATTTTGTTTTTGAACAAATTTAGTGTTCTTGGTCAACCAAAATGTTAATGAACCCCAAACTTGAATACTTAGAGTAAAAGTGAGATTGTGGCTTTCTTGGGAAAATTTCTGTGTACACAATTATTAGGTAAATAGTGTGCAGAATTATTATGTAACTAAAGTAAAAACTGAAAATTCCGCATCTCATTGCTTATTTTCATTTGTTAAAGTGAGATTATAAACTCAAAATAAATAAATAAAAAAAAAATAAAAAAAACAAGAGACCAATATAAGCCACCCTTCTTTTTAATAACAGTTACAGTACTTCCATTCATGGAGTGTGTCAACTTCTTCATCTGATGACGATTAACTTTTTGTGCAGGAACAACCACAGCCTCCCAGACATTGCTCACAGAGGTGTACCGTTTTCCTCCAGCATAAATCTCACATTTAGAAAGGGGCTACAAATTCTCAGTAGAGTTTAGGTCAGGTGAAGAAGAGGGCCACGTCTTCATTCTATCATCTTAAAGGACTTTACTGGCGAGCTACCAAGTGGAGTACTTTGAGCAGGGGAAGGAATGGCAGTTTGATTAAGTTTTCATTTTAGAGTTAATTTTAAGTCCACCTTTAACTCGAAAAGGTCCAACCAGCTCATTTTACGTAACGACACCTTGCCGGTGTCTGATTTCAAGTGGAGCTCTGTGGCTATTACTGATCCAGCCATGGGTCCGGCTGGTCCGTCAAGTCACTCTCATCTTATCAGTTATTGAAGTTCCGCAATATGGTAGCACTGATGGATAATGGGTTCCTGGTAGCTTCATGTTTGTGTCTTCTCAAATCTCTGTCAGTTAATTTGTGACTTTTTTTCCTGAGCACGTTTCTTGCAACATTGTTGACTATTTAAAATGAAACGTTTGATGGTTCTGTGATCACATCTCTCACTGTAACCTGCCTCCAACACTACAACCCCCCCCCCCCACTTGCTCTCTCTACAACCCCACTCATGGACCTCCAGTGCCGCGGGCCAAGGAAAAACAGGAAATGCCTATGCTCTGTTCTCACTGCTTCTCGCACTCTTTATTTCTCTCATATTCAAACGTAAATTCTCTCTCTCCCTCTCCCTCCCTCTCTCTTGCTCTTTCTGTTGTGTCTTTGCCCCTCCCTCACAAACACCTCTGCCAAACTAGTACGCCTCACATATCTCTCCCTAGTTTCCTCTGCACACATCTACAATACAGACACACAAGGAGGTATGGGGAAAAGGAACTGAGGTATTTCCTCCCATTGTTGGGGATGAGTATGTGTGAGAGAGGGAGAGACCACGGTTTCCACTGAAATGGGTCAGCCCCGACCAAAGAGTGCCAGGACGAGCCTGAAGCAGCTTTATAGCTCCTCCTGTTTCAGCACTGACGCAAGGTTTATGGTATGCGGGGTGACTTTCCTAAAGTTCCATCCACCTCATTTCATTTGTCTGACGCCAACACTCCACCCCATTCCTTTGTCTTATTTTTGCACTATGGAATGTGTGTGTGTGTGTCTGTATGTATACTATACGCACACACGCACACCCACACACGACTTCCAAAATATGAGCGCCACATGGGGTGAGAATCACAGTTTTGAACATGTATGTCAGGAGCAACACATCACACACAATTTCCTTCATGTATATTCACGTCAGACGTCACGTCAAATCTTGCAAAACCTCCCAAGATAAATTGTGACTTCAGAGTGAACAAATGGCGGACAGTTTTTGTTTAGATTTTTTTTAATAGAAAAAAGGGGTCATAATTCCCCACTGCGCTTCCATGCCATCTCGTCGCCTCATTTACTGATTGTCTGCACGTCACTGTCAACCGGCTACATGATTGTTTGTGCTCAGGGGACACCACACATGGTGAGAAGTCGGCCCCCCAAAAAAATCCAACATGTTGAATATCCCTAATTCGAGGTCGCATGTTCTTCCAAGCAGCGGGGAGCGGCCTGAAAACACCACACGCGGCATGATTATCTGCTAAGATTATCTTTGGAGGCATTACTGGAATCGGTGTGATTGTCTACGATTGTCAGGAGGGGAGTCTAAATTTGGGCCGATATATAGAATCCTGCCGTGTGACTCACCTGTCTCCCCTGCTTGGGTCCTGTGGGTGTGCTACTGCTACTGCGAGGCGTGGGTCCCAGCAGGCCACTGCTGCTTAGCAGGCCTAGCCTTGCACCTGGTAAGCTCCTCGAGGGCATCTGAAACTGCCGAAGGCTTCTTCGTGCCATAACACTGCCCCCAACACAGCTTGTGGTAGGGAGGGAGTTGGACTGACCGAATCCACGACTGCTACAGGACAAAACATGCCAACTCGTTTAGTCCCTTGTCTCATGTACGGGGTGCAATGCAGAACACAACCAACATAGTGTGTATATACCTCCTCTGCGTTCGGTAACCTGCAATGTCAAGGAGCGTTTTTCTCGGAATGGATCTGAACAGCCTCTGGACTTGCTGTTTCCATGACAACAGCCTCTTCTTTTGAGTTTCACCAAAGGACTGATGGTCAAGGGAAGAGAATAGAGTTCAGTAACTAGGGTGTTGAAACAAAAAGTGCATCATTCAAAACAACTGACAGATCACTTGAATGCTGTCATTCACCAAAAGCACTTCTGTTGAACTTTACCACGACATGGCATTTCAGTTTCTCCTCCAATTCTGCTGGTCTATTAATATTAATTTTGAGAATTGCTAGTACTTCAAGAAAGCTTTGCGAGTTAGATGAGGCAAATTAGCTATGGTCGACCAAATTTACTAAAACGATGGACGAAGAGAACGAGCAGTGGTAATATGTACCTCGTGTATAAGACACTTGTCAATGAGTTGTAGGTAGGAGCTGATGTTGTCCTCATCTGACCTTGATACCAGAAGCTGAGTGCAAACTGAGATCAAGATAGGAAATTGTTAATTCTTTTCTTGAGGATAGTTTCGCAATATTAATTCAACTGACCAGCTGTGTCCTCGCCTCACCTTTGCCCATGACACGAGTGAACTGACTTGGTAGATCCCCCTCTGCAATGACACTTGAGCTTGCCTCAGCCTCTCCACCTCCTCCAGCGAGATGTGATCCAGGTGCAGAGCTTTTGGATTCCGTATTCAGGAGAGGGCGCTGCAAGGACGTCTCCTCGCCACTAGTGAAAGCCTTGATAGGCGTCATGATCATCTGATGAAGTTCTTGCAGCGGTACACGCAGATTACTGCCCTCTAATACATCCTGGCGGTGGAAAGGGACACAAAGGAAAGCGACGCATGGAAATTGGTACAACTCACTAGATATTACGTACATACACAAGCACACAAAATAGGGAACTGACTTTTTCGAGACTGCGCAGCAGGTTTTGTCTCTCCTTTAGCTTTTGAATGCTAATAACAATCTTGTGTCTTGCTCCTTTGGTGACTTTCTGCAGAAACAACAATAACGAGAACAACAAAGTATCAAAACATATGCACCTTCCATACAGGCGTCAAGAATGTGTAAAAGTTAAACAAATAAAAACAAATAATGAAGTGCATAAGTTAAAAGTAGAGTTGGACTCAAGGACCTATAGTCCATAACCAAAAGTCAGTGTGTACCTGTGCCTCCAGTTGTTCTTCAGTCAGTGACATCATTTCATCATAGGTCATGGTAGAAAACAGCACTGCATACTTATGAAGACGGAGACTCTTCAACCATGCAGGAACATCTATAGTACACAAACACACATGCCAGCATTTTAGGGTAAATGGTAAAGTAATACAAGACTAAAGCAAGCCTTAAAAAAAATCTTATTAAAACTTGATATTTGTGTTTGTATGAAAATCTTGCCGTCTAAAGATTCACCATTTACGTTTTTATATTTTTAACATATACAAAGCTATAGTGCAGATTTTTATTTCAGACAGGAACAATCCTTATTGAGCCAAGGCACCATTAAAAAATCTCATGGCAGATTGCCAATCAATAATAATAATAATAATAATAATAATAATAATAAAAGAAAATAAATTCTGAAAAAATGATCTTGTCATTGTGTAGTCACAAATTTACCATCACAGTCTCAGTTGTATGATACACAGGTTTAGTGTACATCTACTTCTCATCGCCAGCATAGATAGGTGATCAAAGATGTAGTATTTGTAACTAAATAATCAAATCTTGGGACAGACTGAGTGAAATTGGATAATTTGCCACTGGTTGGTAATGTCTGAATGTGTTACAATATTTCTTAAATTCCCCATCATTCCATCCATCCTATTCGGCTTCTTTGAAGTTAGACTGTGGGTGGGAGTTGGAGACGACCAAGGAAGGGAAGCAAAGCATTCCCTCTCCCAGCCATTTAGTCATTCTCCATATTTGCTGATCAGCCGATCAGACATTGCAATCTCAGCATGTCCCAATCTTCCCCAGGGCCTCCTCCTGGTTGAACGTGCGCAGACTTCCTCAACAAGGAAGCATCGTTTCCCCATTTGCTTAAGTTGAAAAATTTGAACTTTTATGTCAAATCTCCTTGCGGCAATCCAATCAGATTCGGCAATGTACTTCATCACAAACACAGCGTCCTATATATGTGCTTTTAGTCAAGATTTGAGAACAATAGGAGAAAAAAAAATCTTTGTGATTCTGTAGTCATCTGGAACTCCACAACACAACCAGCCATCAACACTTTATTACTATGGCACACGCATTAGAAACACAAGCACAAACACACACAGACTGTGGTGAAATAAACACAATGCAGGAAAATAAACCAGCTTCCAATACCTGCTGAGACCGAACCAAAATGGAGCAGCCGTGGAGAATGGGGAGCGAGGAAGACATACTCCAACAATGGATGGACTGTTTTTTTTTTTTTACAGCTAATAAATTGTCAAACCAAAATACACAACCCAACTAACAGAACCAGCAGCCACCAGATTCACTAACGCTGTTCAAACCTTTTCTTTTTTTCTATCAGAGAAGGAGGAGCCCCTCTTCTTCTCTGCTTGATGGAACCCTTGTGTAGTTTCCAAGCGGACAATTGCGAATCAACAAAAAGCTGATATATAGCAGTATAGAATTCCCAATTTGCTGCATTTTAAACCCATGTGGAAGACGGACAATAGACTTACCTGTAGTCAAGTCATAAAGGCCAACATTTCCAATTACTAATTATAGTAGTTAACATGGATTTCACCCCATTTATTCAATGTGAATAACTTCTATATTTATTCAGTGTTGGCAATAATTTTGCTTACCTAGATGTAACATATTTAGACCATCTTTCTGCGTTATTATTTGGCTGACATCCCCAATTGGTATATTTTAAGGGCATCAAGTTTGCATGATTGTGGTACATTATAGCCAAGTTGTGTGTTTACGCTACACTTATTTTGGCAGATATCCTATACACAATACATTTCGAGGCACATTTAGAAGAGACCTGATTTCCAACTGAAGATGTCTAATTGCGTGCGTTTTTTCTATTTATGATCCAAGATATATGCTGAATAGCAATTTGTGGACGGAAGAAATTGCATCACAATAAAGCATAAATCTGTCCTAACTTTCCTATGAGACTCGTGCACCTGTCGATAGGTACGTGGCCTGAGTTTTAAGGGTGCCTTCTTCATAATGTACATTTCAGCGCCTTCCACAATACAATTCAAAATGCTTACTTTTGGTTGACAGAAAATAAAACCCTTCCGACTCACCCCTCATGCCACTGCCCTCCTCATGGAAGCAACTGCGATGTAGACTTAAACCTCCTCCCAAACTGGCCTCTTCCAGATGTTCACTTCCTCCGCTGCCTGAGGAAGCAATGCTGCTTTGAGGGGAGAGGGGCGCGTGATCGGGGGCTGGGCCTCTACTACTACGCAGATCTTCCTGGGACAGCCAGACAGGACCCATAGGATGGTTGTTTGGGCCACTCATTGGTGGAGTTAGAGACACTGAGCGCTTCAGAGGACTGTGTGGCTGGTTGCCACTTCCACTCGTTAGGACTGTGAGACATAAGACAGGTAAGTTTTATTCCTGTGTTCAATAAAATGGACGCCAAAACAAAACAACACTATGTAGTACTTCTATTGTTTGTGCAGTTCACTCATAGTACTTCAACACAAACGCCCGATTGCCTGACACAAGCCCCACCCATTTAATGAATGTCCCACAAAGCTAATGAAGATCAAGATTTGCTGAGTCAATTCATATACTACACAGCAATTCAATTTCTATAACACTTGTCCTCAGTACGCTTGAAAGTGAGCTTGAGGCAGTCCCTGCTGAATATGGGCTGGAGGCAAGGTACACACAAGACTGGTCGCCAACCACTTGCAAAAATGAAACACTAGTCAAGACATTAGAAATGAGGTAAGCTTGTTGTAAAGTTTTGTTCCATGATACATGTGTATGGATTTGTGGGACTTCTTCGACAGCTGTCCTGCCTTTCTAAGTTTGCGCGTGGAGTGTCAGTTCAACACGCACTGATCAAGGCCTTAATGTCACAATGCCAATTTCAACAGTAGCATTGATTAAACAGACCAAAACAAAACATTTGTTGTAGACTCACTTCATAATATTGTATGTTCAGCACTCAGCTGGGCTCACAAAAGTCTTAAACTACTACTGGACATTTACATGTTTTTCTATTAATTAATTTAGAAATAATGTGAATCTAATATTGAGAGAAAACAGAGATTTTATGCACTATTTGAAATTTTAATAAATGCTTCGCTCCATTTTTTAATTTTCAAAAAATGTACCTATATCCCAAGAATTATATTACCCATTTGATCAAGTATCACAAGAGGAGCACTCAAGAATGTTTTCCCCAGGCTGTGATGGCATATAACCTGGATGAATTGGTGAAACGTCAAAGCATTGATATCTGTCGCCGTTCTGACGGGGTAAGCTGCTTCCAACACTCCCGCCTCTTCGCCCATCTTATATGTGGTCTTCTGACCGTCGGCGCTATGTATAGTACTTCATGGGCCCTGTTTAAAATAGGTGCCCAGCTAACATTACATGTTCCAGTCCCTAAATATTAGCCATTTACCCTAAATACAGTCCCCCACAAAGGAAGCCTTACAAGGGAAGGGATGTATGGCATGCTCTGCTGTGGCTTGGGCAGGAGCTCAAACTATGAGCCGGGGTCAAATGGATGGTCCCATCAATAGCACACATGACAATGTGACAGCAAACTAATATTCTAGAAAGAATGATCATAACCGCCGGAGCTCATGACTTGCTTACTGTTACTCATTTAGTGCCAGAGAATAAAAACTCCAAAGAATGTTTGTGCAAACAGATGGCTCACACATTGATCATTGTCGATGTGGCATAAAATAGAAATTGCACAAAATTCCGCTATGTCAACAATAATAATTTTCAAATGTTTTTATTCAATCCACTGCGGTTCATCAGTGTGAAAACCCTGAGATTGTATGTGTAGGTCTAAGGCTACAGGCAGTCAAAAATATAAGATGATATTTCTTGGTGCTGCCAGCAGAGTTTTAAATATGTCTTTATTTATAAACCCTCAGCTGTTTCTTTCATGTCCCAACAAGAAAAAAACAGAGCCCTTGCATTCTTGTCTGGAAATATCCTGCTCTGACCATAGTTATGCTTAGTTTCAAAAGGCCAGCCTTCTCACTGTGTTCTTTGATATCACACACCCACTCTAGTTATCTTCCACCATGGTTTGACTTAAATCACAAATGGTAATGTGGTCACTGTCCAGCAAGTAAAAATCAAACAAAACTAAACTCGTGACACAATTACACGCCCCCGCATAGAAAACCCAACGCAATTAGTACAACACCAAAAAATGTGTATCATTATTTACCACTGGAATACTAAGTTGATATAACGAACCCTACGTGGTGTTGTTGAAGTTTACAATTTTATAGAACAGCCGCTATGACTGACCCTTTACATACCAACTCTCAACAAACGGAGAGGCTTGCCTAATTGATACTACTGAGCTGCACATAGCATACATGTGTATGCATTTTAATATATGAACCCCCAAATATGAATAGCAGGACAAAACGTTTTGTTTTTTTGTTCAATGTTTGGCAGACGCTCTGTTATGAGGTTACAGGTGCATGCTTGCATATTCTCATGGCCACCCTTTCATGAGACATTGCGTCACTCTGGCCACCCCCACTGAAAAAGTTCTGAATAGGCCCCTGTGATTGGTTGTTTATGTAGGAGCGGCATTTTGATTGAGCGTAACATCTGTGTTGTGATGCAATTCACTTGCGATTTGGTATGCTAAATCACTGCCAAACATGTTGCAAAAGAACAGCCATTCATGCTCAGTGTGTGGATTTTTTTTTTGGACACAAAGTGCAAAGGGCTACTAATCTCATTTCTTTTCATTCCAAATAACATTTGTTTCGTGTGCATGTACTGTATCTGTATTTTTCTAGATTTTTCATCCATCCATCCGTTTTGGAATTTTCTGATAATACAGATAACATAATATTTTCGGTTCCACAATTTGCACAAAATCATGTTCGTCTTTACGTGTAATTTAGAAAAAAAAAAATCACTGTGCGGAAGGCCAAATCCAACGTTCGAGTCCGCTGACGTCTCTAGTGCATCGATGTTATCAGTGTGTGAGGTGCTAACCGTTCTTGTACAAGGCTCCAGGTGGTAGTTCAAAGTTACAGTATGTCTGCTCCTCCAGGGCTGAAGTCAGGGATAACTGAGATTCAAGGCTAGCTCCCTCTTTTTTTCCCCCAGTGCAGGAATGAATGAACATGGGTTTTGGTTCAACAATCCACCTTATTTTATATGCAATGTGCACACTCACTCAAGGCACAAACAATTAACACAACACTAAACTTGGGTACAGAGAAATGTTTTGTGTAACCTGAACTACAGAGATGGAAGGTATTTTTTATTTTTCATTCGTATAATTTTCTGCACTTAATTGAAATTGTTTTCAATATTAAATAGTAAATTTTTATTTATTATTAGTTACGTTCAAACTTCTTTGTTGACGTACATTATTAACGGCTCTGAAGCTTATTGTTATACCACTTGAGCCTTACTTTTGCATGTTTTCCCCAAGCTTGTGGGGGTTTGCTCTGGGTACTCCAGCTACCTCCCATATTACTAAAACATGTTTCTCTGGGTAATTAAACACTTAAAAAAAAAAGTTGTGAATGGTGAGCCCTTTTAGACTCTTGTGAATAAAGGATATATAAATTGTATAAATACATTTGACTTGATGTGAAGCCCTTTTAGAGTCTTGTGATTAAAGGCTATATAAATTGCATAAATAAATTTGACTTGATTTGTCTGGGTTAGCGTCCTAAATTCCTTAGATTTTTTACTGGTAACTGCTTACATACCTGAAAGTATCAGTGTTGTTAACGAATGTGCAACAGAGAAATGCGAGAATTTTTCACTCGTCAGCATACAACACGTGATGACTTAGGTCAGCTCAAGACAAAAAAAAATTACTACTAGTACTACATACGTTAGTACTCCATACGAAATGATATATATTGTTGCAAAACACAATATGTGTATTGTATATACTGTAATTTGAAAGACTGCTCCATTGCACAAATGCGATTCAAAATTTAAATCGCTGCAAAGCCCAGTGATCATCCACTCATGAAAATAGTTGGCAAACCCCGCACACTGCTGAACTAAAGAAGCAAGTTGCCAGCTGAATGAGCCAAATACAGTAGTCAATGGTCTGAAGTTGAAAGTACTAACAGTAAAGATAAAACAACCACAAAATGAGGGGAGCATATACTATGTAATACATGAGGACAAATGAAAATGGGCTATTGAGAGCAAAACTCTCGATTTACCGGTCATTCTACATTCCTGCCCTCACCTATGGTCACGAGCTGTGAGAGAACAAGATTCCGGCTACAAGCGGCCAAAATGAGCTTCCTTCGCAAGGTGTCCGGGCTTTCCCTTAGAGATAGGGTGAGAAGCTTTGTTATCCATGAGGAACTCGGAGTATAGCCGGTACTCCTCCGCGTTGAGAGGAGCCAGATGAGGTGGCTTAGGCACCTGATTAGGATGCCTCCTGAATGGCTCTCTGATAAGGTGTTCCAGGGAGGTTCCACTGGTAGGACACCCCGGGGACGACCCAGGACATGCTGGCTGGCCGAGGAACACCTAAGGTTCCTCTGGGCTGAGCTGGACAAAGGGGCTAGGGAGCAGGAAGTCTGGGCTTGCTTAAATCGATGCTCCTGCGACCCGATTCCTGATAAGTGGTCGAAGATGGATGGATGAATGGATGGATTTTAAAGGGTGAATCTTATACCCAGCGCTAAAAATGAGGGTGTTCATTTTGAAAAGCCGCTAAGAAAGATAATCGCATCTTTTTTTTTTTTTCATCTAGTGAAAACTTGAACTAGTGTGGGTTCAGTAGATTTTATAAAATGATAGGGTTGAAATTCAATTGAAGATAGTTGCCCTATACTGGTTGTTGCTGTTCTCATTTTTGTGTATTCAAAAAAAGGGAAGACACTTA
Source organism: Syngnathus leptorhynchus (assembly GCF_054491065.1). Taxonomy (NCBI): domain Eukaryota; kingdom Metazoa; phylum Chordata; class Actinopteri; order Syngnathiformes; family Syngnathidae; genus Syngnathus; species Syngnathus leptorhynchus. Next base: position 5,934,432 of record NC_141197.1, read on the forward strand.
TCAGTCACAGTGACAACTTCATTTTGAAAGAATGGGGAGGTAAATAGAGTTCTTGTATTCAACAACAGACCAAAAAAGGATGGGCAGAACCTTGGCAGAAAGTTAAAGTGTCAAATAATAAAGGATAGTACACTTACTGGCATTACCGCTGCCACCAGTTCCGATTGTGTTGATGGTTGCTGGTACAGAGGATGACGGGTAGAGAGGCAGGTGTCCATTCTCACAGCCTTGCTGCTGCCAGCCTCTTCCGAGCCCTGAATCCCTGTTGCTTTGCCATCCATTGAGGCGATCGTCCGAGCCGTATCGCTGGTGGTGATGCAAAGCATATAGGTTACCTGAAGAGGAACTGTTGGTGGAGGATCCCGATGATGTAAGGGTAGACGGTGGAGTGGACTGATGGTGGTGCGGGCCGGCAGGCGATGGCCTTTCAAGTGAGTCTCCCGTGGCAGCGGCCCTTTCTTCAAGATGGTTGAGCCAGAGGGCCAATGCAGCACGGTCCTCCAGGGAGGTGGCAGGGTGGATGAGGGCATAGGATAAGAGTTGGCGAGACTCTTCCAGGTGGCGGCCATGTTCAATAGTGTGCGCAAGGATGCGTGGTAGTAGGCGCATGTACTCGCCCTTGGCTTCTATATTGCCCGGTTTGAGCAATGGCAAATGGGTGAGGACAAGAGAGATGACACGTTCTTTTGGCTCGCTTTGCCACTGGCTGATAACCTCTGTAGGAAGACAGAAAAGAAGAAACAAAAGATTGGAGCACACACAATTGTAAATAATAATAACAACAACAACAATAATATTAATAATAATAATATTGCTTTTGCTTTTTTTCGGGGTCCATGTCATTATTTGTCCAGATCAGTGGTTCTTAACCTGGGTTCGATCGAACCCGAGGGGTTCAGTGAGTCGGTCTCAGGGGTTCGACAGAGCCTCCGCTCAGAAGGTCCGAACAAACCTAATTTATCGTGTAAATTCTGATTTGCCAGTATGTAATTTGTCGTGAGTTCATGCATTGTGTTGGTTTTGTTCTTTGAACAAGGTGATGTATATGCACAGCTCATTTTGTGCACCAGTAAAAAACATCTATGTCTTGAATTTAAAAATAAATATTTTTCACTAGCGAGGGGTTCGGTGAATGCGCATAGAAAACTGGTGGGGTTCGGTACCTCCAACAAGGTTAACAACCACTGGTCCAGATTGTTATGTCAAAATTGTCCCATTCAAATATAAGACAAACAAACAAAACATAAAAACAATATTGGCTATCCTGTAGAATCTAATGTTTCAGTTTATCAGATGATGCCTGGGCAAGTGTCGAACACAGCTAAAAATAAATGAAAGTGAAAATGAAAAGATGACAGACTTTTTATTTTTGCTCTCAAAACATGCCTGCCAAGTATTCGACAAAAGAAGACTGTACTATACATAATTTCTGAGGTAATGGCGCTATTGTTGGCTATCAAAAGGCCGCGGCATGATCCTCGATCTTAGATAAGAGCTATAGATACCAAAAGGAGAAGCCCTTAAAAAAGATAAAAACATGAGCGAACAAGACTACAGCCCTAATTCCTTCCAGCTTGGGATATAAGTGACTGCATGAGTAAGAGCACTACTGTCATTCTCCACCCAATGGTCTTGTCTCTATGCTTGAAACTAGAAAATGCATCTGCCGCTATGTCCAAAGATATCCTCAAGTCATGCTCTACTTTGTGGTAACACAGCTCACTCTCTCCTACTTGAGAGGACAGCTGCAGCACCGATGAGGCACATGGAAACCCTCGGACAGTGAAGCCTTCCAAACAAGGTTCACATTCATTTTGTCCTTTGAGAGATGGGACTAAATCATTTCAGAATAAGCCTTCAAAGGAATGACCCAAAAAAAATCTATGCTTTGAAAACTCAATTACTAGTCTCGTTCTACTACTCTAACCATGCAGATCTTAAGAACGCAGGCAGCTCGTCTAGTTTTTCCAGAAAAGGTTTGATGTGAAAATAATGTGAACAGAGTCATACATGTTTCCAAATATAATCCTATTCAGTCCAAAAATGTCTGTAGAAATTGAGGCTATTGAAGCATTTTGAATTGCATTGGCTTTTCCTTCTTGACATTGAAAATGTCCCTATAGAAAACATAGAAACTATTACTCATCTATTTTCCAAGGAGGAGAAATCAATGGTTAAGTCATGCATACATTACATATAGTTGAACTTTTAACCCTGGCAAATAATTCTACTTGTCGAGACCGGATGTGCATTTAACATTAGTTGTCAACTAGTCACTCTTCAAAAAGTGGCTTGTTATTCTTCAAAAAGTGACATTTTGGCCTGTTGTGAGGTGGGATGGGAAAAGGGAGGGGCGACAGTTACTCCAGTGATGATTCAGTTCTTCATTCCTTTCAATGAAGCAAGTTGCAAACACAATTTTTCTTTTTGTCGAACGTCTGGAAATCATTAGTAGTATACATAGCATCGCATAAACCTCTACCATATTGAGATTTTGAGAACAAGTAAACTTATAGTTGGCATAAGGATGTTTTAGAGATACGGCCCGCTAAATCATTTTGTTGCCCGCAAAAGCAATTTATGCTGGTTCCTTGTTAAAATTCCTAAATTGTCTTCCTTTGAATAACAGCTATAGCTACAGCAATGAATGTTTGCTACAATCCCACTTGCAAAATAAATGGGAAAATTGTTGACTATTAATTTAATTTATTTGGATTTTGTTGTATGTATGTGATCATATGAGTGCCCATCCATTTCTAAAGAAAAACCATAACTACGGCCCGCAACAACAATGAGTTTGCCACCCCTGTTTAGAGGGAAGTGACAAAGAAAATTGGCAAAAATATAGTCAGGACATCAGCATTTAGTATTAAACATTTGCTTCATTATTTACTTTTTTTACATAAAAATATAAAAACGCAACAAGAGATCAATATTTGAAAGTATATTTCGAGGTATTTCCAACTGACTATGATACACAACTTAATTTGAACACACCCATTTTCATATGCACAAAATTATTGAAACTTGACTTGCATGTGTGTTGACCAGTTGTGTCCCGTTACATTATTCATTAAACTAGAAATAGCTGGGACTGTCTATGCTAAGTTTCAGATTTAGGTTTTGAAAATCAATCAGAGCTATTGCTCAAAACTTGACCACAGCCAAGAGGGAAAAAAATATTAGTGCACTCACTGCACTATGTAACAAGAGTCGAGTACGTAATCAAGGAAAACATCAGCGGAACGGATGAAAACATGAAGAGATCTGTAAAGAAGGCAACAACTTCCAAGCAGCAGGAATGAATGGATCACAATTTACTTTGCAGAGGAGTTCTTGATCAAAACTACAGAATAGAGGTTACGCTAGGTGAACACCAAGAAAACGATAGGAAGACCAAGGGGGTATTTCGGAAAGCAGGTTCAACATACTCTGAGTCTATCCCTGAACTCTGAGTTGACTTACTCTGAGATGGGAGACTCTGAGTATTCGGTTCCATTAGTTCAATCAACTCTGAGTTCTGGAGTTACGTGTGTGCACAAACACTATAAAAAGCCATCATCAAGCGAGCCCTGATACCACAAGTCAGCATGACAACTGAGGAAAAACAGATCACCTTATTTTACCACAATGGAGTTGGAGGTCCTTATGCAAGCCTAAGGCGAGTACGAATATATTTTTCACCATTGCTGCCCGATGCGCAAGTTTGATCGTACCATTTTATTGATTTTGTTTAACCATAAGATAGTAGCATAGCCTATAGTTATGACTTTAAATAGGAATGAAATCTGATTTTCATTTAGGTACAATCCAACAGGAGAAAAAAGCAGGAAGCAGGCTGTGATTGCACCTCACTCTGATTTTAATTAATGAATTTGAATGGACTATTATACAAAGCCAATATTAATTTGAACAAAAATGATAATTCAGTGGCTATTTCAAATAATAATACATTTTCCGAGGCCCTTTCACTTAATTCTACACTTTGTGGATTAACACTTGACACAAACGCATTTATGTTCTATACCTATTGAAGTCATTTAAAATGTGATGCTGTAGCCTACACCAACACTCAATAAAATACTATTTTAAAACAAGCATTGAGTTCTGTTCAGCCAACAGAAAAAAAGTAATGCTTTGCATCCCTGATATTATAAAGAAAACCTCAGTTTGCAAAAGAACGCAGTGCTATGCAAAAAAGTTTGCTCTGGTGTGAGTGCTCTTCTGCGATGTGTGAGGTTGGAGATATAAAGCCGGAAAAGGGTTTAAAAACAACAACAAAATCAGACACCGACAAATGTGGGAATCGAATTCATGGTGCCTGTGTTTCACTACACCAGTGGTTCTTTTAGAGTTAACTTACTCAGAGTTTTCACATAACCCGCTTTCTGGTATGCCCATCCAAATAAGAGACACATCATTTTTAAAACAATAATGGTAAAACATAGCACTGTCACAGGGTACACAAGATAAGCTAGACAATGCTTCTTCATCAAACTGTACACTCATTGTGACAAGCAAAATCTCCATCAGACTATAAGCAGAGTCAATATTCAAAATTTTATTTACTTTCCGATGAGACCAGGAAGATAAAGAGTAGGTGACCATAAGTTGGTATTGCCAGGGGTATTCATATGTCAATGTCAAATGACTTTTTCAGCTCCCTGGTTTTGACAAAATTGAAATTTAGACTTACACATTTTTAAAGATGCAACACCTTCCCAAAAGGTTTTACACAAGCTGAGCCAAATATATTTAGCAGTGGCATACTCTTGAAATAAAAATGACCAAGTGAGCAAGCTCTAGAAATCATCTTAAAGTTCAAGTCAAGACAGATTCGTCAACAAATCAACACAATGGCGACTGGAAGTAGTAAGCATTCCTATTCAGTTGCAACAGGCGTAAAGAACTTTCAAAGTCACCACCATGAAGCAGTTTTTTGTGTGCGGCAAATAGTTGAAGAATGCATTTTGCTCACACCCCGACCCCGAAGGGATAAGTGTTAACAGGAGATTGAAGAAAGAGAAATAAGGCGTGGCTACGTAATGAAAATATAAGTAAGAAGCATAACTCAGCGCTCATCTCTGTAAACTCATCCACCTCAAGATGCCAATATTGGATAATTAACCTAGTCAAGTTTTTTCCCACTAGATCAAATGTATGCCAACAATCAGTAAAACAAAACTCAAATAGGGAAAACTTATATTGAGGCAATTCAGCAAGACAAATTATGTGGTTTGCTCTGTGTAAGACAGAAACCGGAGCCTGCTCGGAACTGATGAGTCACAGGAGCATGACCGAGAAGAAATACTGAAACAGAAAGTTAGATACACAGAAATCACCAATATGTCAGACAAAGTCATTTGTTCACAAGTGAAAACAGCATATCATAATGGACAATGCAAAAACTGATTGTATGTGCTATTCTGACCTGGCACTTTATTTACACTGACCCCCCCTCTTGGGCACATAACATATAACAAAGCCAAGAGTTGCGGGCAAAATCCTGCCTGCTTTGCAATTATTTTATGTAACCCGCAAAGTCTTGAAACCAATATGATTCTTTTAAATATGTTTGAGGCCATTTTTCCAGTTGGGTGACGGTGTTGGAAAAACAGGAATAATTCCCAAAATATCTATGAGAGAACGATGAAAGCATTTTTACAACTGACGGGAAGGCTTTTGATCATTACACATGGAAAGAGAGACAGACAGTATAGTTTGTCTTTGCTATGCCAAGTGTCAGAGAATTCAATCCACATTGGTGCTTTTATGAACTTTTAGACAAATTAGATGTTAACAAAAATAATATATGGTCCAAGATCTATGGCACATTCATATTTCATAATAGAAAAAGACATATCAGCTGTCACGCGTGACCTCAGTAGACCCCATTCACAAATAGTTTGCCTCAGCCTGTAAATTAGGTGATTTGCTGTACTTTATTTCGATCTAAACTTAATTAAAAAGGTATTCAATCAATCATTTCTGTTTGAACTTGTTACACTAAGCTGTGTGTGTGTGTGTGTGTGTGTGTGTGTGTGTGTGTGTGTGTGTGTGTGTGTGTGTGTGTGTGCGTACGCGTGCGTGCGCGCATGCACGTGCACTCGTGTGTGTCGTCAAAACTCTGTCCTGTGATTCTCCTGTTAGCAAAACAAACATGCAAGTGGCTTACTTCATCCCACTGCTGGCTACTCTTTCGAGCTATTGTTGATTCAACACCACATCCGAAACAGCCAGTTCCATTCTCCAACCAACAATAAGAGACTGCAGATTTAATTTAGGAAAGAGTAACTTAAACGAATAATATGCGATTTCTTAAAGTCCTGAAATATTTTTTTTCATGAAAACACATTATAAGGCCAGTCAAAGCCAAAGAAGTCCAAAAATACAAATTAGGGGATGTTGGGTAAGCAGAAAACGTGAAAGGTTAGTGGTGAGGGTGATTTAAGGAGAACGAAGTTGAAAAGCGTTTTAGAAGAGTGGGAGGAGACAGAAAGGAAAAGTTCCCGTCGCTGCTTTCCGAGTGGATTCTCCAGCTCAGCAGTGGGGAATGTGCTGGCATACCACAGAGCCTGTTGCTGAAGAATGCAGTGATTCCTAACGGACCCACAGCTGAACTTACTAACAAACACTCATACACAATGACTTCAGCACAAGTAATTAAACAACAGTACAAGGTGCTAAAGTACTAAAGGCGCCACAAAATTAGCCTTGAACACTACAATGATGACAAAATCCCGTCAGGCATATTTGCTTTGGAAAGTCGATGGGTCTGATTTGCTAAGATCTCAAATAGCAGACGTGTTTTGTCAATTGCGTGTTCACTTACATGATACAGATTGCAAGTGGTTTTGGCATGATTGGTGACTGCTGTTACGCTTTATCGAAAACGTGGAACCAAACTAAATCAAACAGAATTTAATTGAATCCCTCGCCAAATATAATTTTAGAAAAACAATTTTTACTTTAATCAAAAGGACAATATGTAATGTTGGGAAAGTGGAGAAGATTAAATCATGTAAAAATGACAAAACTAAATTTTAAAATTACAAGACAAGCAAATAAGCAAACATCGACTTTGCTTATGTTGCCAACTGACATGACCCCTCTATGACAGATTCTATTTCCCCTTAAGCATTGAGTTATGACTGACAATTACTAAATTATTTCCTGGCACATGTAACTATTTCTTAGATCAGTCATGTATAATGCTTACCCTGTGCAAGACAACAGGAAATAGAAAACTGAGCGGACTAAAGGTCTCGCCATGCTAATTGTAAGGTGGTCCGACAATTAAAAGAAATAAAGAACAAAACAAAGTAATGACAATAATTCAATTAGAAATTAAAAGCAATGTAGTGTTCATTATGAAACAAATAGATAAGGGAGGCGTATCTTAAGGTTATCCCGTAGCTATTGCAAGACTATGTGAACATGATTCTGTTGACAGGGTTAGGGTTAGTACGCAATCAGCGTAATCAGCACAGGAAGGTTTGAGGAAAAAAAGCAAAAGATAACAAAACCGCATAGAAGGTGTGAAAGAGAGAGAGTGAGAGAATCTGTCCTCGACCTTAGCGTGACCTAATGACAAACTGGGTTGCAGACCAGTCTCCTGAACTTTTTCACACAAGAATTTGTTTTTTTTAACAGATTCACAATGAATCGGGCAAAAATGCAATACAACAAAGTTTTTGATTAGAACAAAAGACGTGACAATTTTACTCAACATAATTTCAGTAATTTATTCAAAATATTTGATATTCATGATCTTCCACATAACAAAAATCATGAGGCGTTAGAACCAGATCGACGGTAATTATACAAAATTAAATCTGAACGAAAGATGCAGGGAGAATCTTTTGTCTAAATTGTTGAATTTGTATGAATTAAAAAAATATGTACAGCGGTGGACTGGAATAGTAATATTGAGGGGGAAGAAATCAATGAAAGATCATCTGTAAGTATCCATCTAATTGAGCAGCATCAGTCATGACAGATAGGTGATATGGAGTAAGGGGGGGGGAGTATGAAACTGCCAGGCAGTTTATCAGCAGGCGATTTTGTTACTCTTCCTCAACAAGTCCTTTGTACACCCAGCCATAATGTGTCTACTTGAACAGGAGACACAGACTTTAATCAAATTATTTGATCTTGGTTTCAGGATTTTTATTCATTTATTTATTTATTATCAAACTTGACATCTGAATAGGGATGTGTAGACTTGTTATAGTCTCAAGAGTCAGTATTTTGGAATATATGGGTCCAAATGTGAATACATACGTGCCTCAAGGGAGAAAGACAAGGTTGTCCTTTTTCTTAAACCACAGCGGGATGCACCTGGCGGTGACAAAATATTTGTGTTTCGCTTCTAGCGGAAAAGGAAAGGCATCATCACAGCTACTGTTCACAGCAGCTTCCTGTTCCAGAGATGTGTGCTATCATCAAGTGGTCCCCAACTACCGGGCCGCACCACCTTGGACTGGGCCACGGCGGCTTGCACAAATGAAAGAACGAATCCTTATAACACTTGTTGTGACTGGATTTTCTCAGTTACATCGTCTGGAACTGACTTTTGATGCATGTCAAATTGACTCAGTAAATTTACAGGCTACCAAAATGAGTAAAAAAAAAAAACAGATGTACGTATTTGGAAAGTTTCTTTGCGATGAAGAAAAGGCCCAGTGAAGATTCAATGCAAGAGCAAGAAGAAAAAGAAAGGCACATTTCTTAGTTAGACAATGCCAGACTGCCCACTTGAAATATGGATTTACGGCAACTGGTAATCATTCGATATTTTTCAAATACTGTACTGATGAATTTATAACCTCATTTGTGCATTTTGGTGACAATAAACTAATATTATATTGGTTTGTTTCTGATTTTTTTGTCTCAGCCGGGGAGGTTTCCTTGTAGTACACGGCTGCTGAATGGAGAACAATTCTTTTCTATGCCTCACTCCTCCCATCACTTCCCATTTCCTCTTAAGTGTATCGTCAACATCCCCTGTGCTCTCCTGCTGCCGGATTAACTAGTGCTGGAAGACTTGATCGAGCACAGTGGGGGAAGAAGGAAGAACAGTTGATTTGTGGTCTACCTGTGGGGGCTCTGAAAGTAGCAGTCCCAGATATGCTGAGAATGTGAATGAACCTCAATTCTGCCAGGGCTGGGCGAGAGTAACCTCAACTCAACAAGAAATCGCAGTCAGCGAACCATTGACATCTCTCTTCTTCAATCATTTTAAATCTACACGATTCAAAATTTATTTCTGTAACTGTTAAGAGTAAAAATGATAGTTTTACCTGATCTGTATAGAGGTTAGCCTTTATCTTCAAACGCTGGCTTTTAAGAGAATAGCCTCCAGTCATAATGTTCACAAACTCTATACTTGGAATTATATAAGTGGGCGAAGTAAGCAGTGGCTCATTTGCATGACTTCAACCAGATTGTTCTAAAAGGAAGTTCAGAGCCTTAAGTGTAAACCTTTTTTCTTTGTGCTTTTTGACCAAAGGTTCCCCATACTTTTTATCAGTAGATGTCAGAATTGTTTCAAAAAACGCACAAGATCCTTTAAAAATTTTAAATTCAAATTCACGTCTTCACCTGCCTCTTGCTCAATCTCAGCTGAGACAGGATGTCATGATTATATAATCACGTTGCAAATTCCTGCCATCAAAAGAAGGGCGATTACCTTTCCCTCACTCCGCCTCATTCACTCTCTACGTAAATGTGCATCGCTGCTGCATGGTTATTTCCACCAGTGCAGAGTATTAACAGTAGCCAAGCTTATTTTCTCTCAATACATACACAACTGACAAAAGGGGCCTTTAGTATAGAAACAGCAAGAGACAGGCCTTATTTCATTTTCCCCTCTGGTCGTTTTGGCAGGCTGTCTGTCCCCATTCCTGAGGTTCAGTATGAGTTCACAGAAGTAGCTGTCAATTTCCAGAAATAAACTGTTTGCTAATGCGTGGGTGCTGTGAAATACTTTGGTGTCCAAAAGAGAGAAGCGTTTTCTCTCAAATGCTACCTCTTGAAGGAAGTAGAGCTTACAGCACAAAAATTCTGTGGACCAATCAATAGACTGTGTGTATAGAACCAGCGTCAACAAGTGTACCATTACACCCAGCACTTCAATGCAGAAGTAGTGAAAGTAGAGACGTTTAGGTCGTGACGAGTCAGGACGCTTCATAATATTAAGTTGGTAAAACTAAAAATACTCTACAAACTCAAAAACAGGCCAATATTAAACAACACACTGCTTTTGTTGTACATGAGTATGAAAAACTTGAGATCTAGAAAAAGAACCATTCTAGCTTTGAAATTAAACAGTCGTATTTCGCGACAATGAGAGGAATGACTGAATGACCTGTGAAAATTCAAGCTGAAAGAGACATCAGTACTGGCGTAGCTAGTATTTTTTTGCCTTGGGGGGTTGGGCATGGATATCTCAGGGGGTGCGCAAAACAATCATTTACAAATCCCAAACATTTTTCTAAATTTGAAAAAAGATTGTCACTCTTCGGTAGAAACCTGTTTTGTCCAAATATCATACATTTCATTTTTTGTCACAAATCGATACTAATGCTCCGTCTCTACCTTGTCTGTAATTTTTACGCAATGGTAGCCAATTTAAAGCGACGAAAATACCGTGGAAATTTATTGCATCATTCATGGCTTTTATGAGTAGAGTACTCAGATAAGCTTAGGCTTCCTTCTGCTCCCTTCGAACAAATATGAATTTATTCTAAAGGGAAAATTATAATGCAATATCATTCTTTTTCATGTTCTATTGTACTATGGAGTTATCATTTTCTGTATTTTCACTTTTTTCCTGTATTTCTTTTCAAATGTTCTAAATAAATAAACAAACAAAAGCTTTTAACCTTAAAGAAGGCATGTAATGTTGAAAATAAGTTCCTGAAAAATCAGTAAATACCCAAAGGCCCCAAAAATATTTTGGGTGGGATTGCTAATGCCCCTGCAGCCCCTTTCTAACTACACCAGTGGTACACACATCATCTTTTCCCTTCTTTGCCCCACCTACTCTGCCTTTCACTCTCCCGCCTTTGAGACACTCACTCAACTGAGAGCGGAACCCGCTTTTCTTTTCCACTATGTATTTTGCCACCTAAATTCTGGAAAGCTCCTCTTCTTGAGCACAGTGCTCAGACCTGCCCACATTCCTAGGCAGTATTCCCAACATTGTACAGTAACCATTTTATGAATCTCTCAGACAATTACACACTCAAAATTGGCACCACTCCTAATAGAACAAGGTTATTTGGTTAAAGAGGAAGTCAAGTCTGTTTTTACAATATGTTCTATGCGCCTCGGCTAGTCTAAACACGGTATTCTGATTACTATCACATTGTGGAATATTAATTAAGCATAAAAATCCACCCATTTGTATCCATCTCAGGGGCTACTATTTTGCATTTTGCCTTGTATTGCCACTTGCTGTCAATTGAAAATGACATGACATTGCCTAAGGGCTGAAGTAATGAGCTTACCTGTTTCCTGGGTTTGGTCATGTTTCACTCACAGGCTGAGTCCTTAGGCACCGAGATGTCATTTTCAGTCGACAGTAATGAGCAGAACAAGGCAAAATGACAAAAAGTGTATGTACGTACGTACGTATAAATGTATGCATGCAATGTATGTATGCATGTATGCATGTATGCATATGTAAGTGTTTGAATGGTGTTATTCTGAATGTACTGAAGTAAGCGTGAAATTTTTGCACTTCAATGAGTATAATTTGTTTTTATTGACTTTATTAGGGTTATGTGTCAGGGTCCTTTAATTTATTTTGTATTTATTTTATTCAAATGCAGTACATTTTCATGTTTGAGGTTGAAATTATTAAAAATGTGTCATATTTTCTCATATTTACTGTTGCTGGCAATTGCTGGAATAGCGTCACTTAATGAAGTTTCTCTTAACATTTCATACTAAAAGTATTGTATCCTTCTTGTTGGTATCGTATCTGATCGATTTCAGTATCGGATAGTACTGTAGGCTGCAACATCAGTTGCATTGAAACAACCTTACTTCAAATTTGTATGATGATGTTTCATTTCTCATCAAATCGTGTGTGTTTTTTATCCACATTAGGAAATTTTCCTGTTTGGAAAGCCTATGACAAGCAGCAATGACCAGGCACTCTGACACAAGGCAGCACATTTCACTCCAGAAGGCTTGATAGTCTCATTCTCATTAAGTGCAGAGATTCAGGGTGCTACTGGATATTGCAAAGCAGCTGCAAAACATGAATGAGCTTCGTCCGTTCTTTTCCTTGTATGCTTCAATTTTGCGCCTACAAACAGAGCCAATGTGATTATTGTGCCAGAACACTCAAGTCATTCTTCATCTGTCCAGAAGACATTTTCCCAGAAGCTTTGAGGTTTGTCAATGTGTATTTAGCCAAAATGCGTTGTCAGTTTTAAGATAATGGTGTGACCGTCGTTAATGGAAAGATGCAGATGACTTTGTCATTGAGTGTGAACCTTTTATCTTAAGGTCAGAACTGAAATATTACCGTAAAAACTATTTTATTTCCGCTCTATTAAGAAATTAAACAAAGCTGATGTATAGAAATGTACTCAGTAAATTGTGTACGTAAAATTGTATATCCATCAGTTGAGACAATCCTTGGGTCACCAAACAAGGAAGCTTCTCAGTTGCTCAAAAGTAGGCCACGGAGGATTCCATTCATTTGTACAGGGCTTTCCAAATAGTTACGCTCTTCTACACAGACCAAGATTGCCAGCTGCAGTTTAACCCTTACCCGGTCAAGCAAGAATTTTGATACCAGGATTGTGCACTTTGTGATGATAATTCCAAAATTCTCATTTCTACGGCACCAATCTTCAGTGTGGCTTTGTCTTGTTAGAAATATTTTAAAAGATGTGTTGGTATTGCGCCCGCGACCCCTGTGGGGGACAAGTGGTGTAGAAAATGAATGGATGGATGGATGTTGGTATTGCACAAATGGGAAAGTGGGCCTCCAGCAATTGGTGGTTTGCTGATTCGACTCACCGTTTCCCCTCAGTCCTGACGAGGCATTCTTGCGAAAGATACAAAACTACCAATTAATCCTGATGCTATGTCATCCATCCCTAGCATCCATTCTTGAGGAAGCATTCTTGATCAATGATCATGATACTAAGCCACCAATTACTCCTTGTGAGTAATGTGTGAATCAGACACTGACTTTTCTCACGTTGAGGGCTCATGAAGAAATGCACTTTTTAATTAAAGCACATTTACTAGAATTCACAAGCAAAAAGATACAGACCAATCTCTCAGACAGTCCAGGGTGTACACAGCTGGGATTTGGCCCCAGGCCCCCTACGCAATGGATATTGGAAGAGAATAAATGAAACAATCTTCCAGCAATTGTGATCAAATGTGGTGCTGAATAGTAAAAAATAACAGACCTTCTGTCATGCATGTCACTTGGAACTATTTAACCTTTTTTTCTCATGACACCAACTGAGTAACCAGTACCTCCGTTGACAACTGACATCAATCAGACTGATGTAAACAGTCAGTCTCCAACTACCACGGCTGGCGTAAAAACATGACTTTGCAAGCTTTTTCATAGGGTAATTTCCAACAAAGCAGTGATGTCAATCTTTGTAATGCTATTCCAAAACACCAAACAAGCCTCTTTCTACAGCAAAAAGTAAAGCTGTGCAGGAAGGGGCATTCAGATCCATGTTAAGTTAAGAGTGGCTCTTGTTCATGTTTCTTTCTATGTAGGTTATTTTTTCCCAACCTTTTTTTTGGAGGATATCTTGTGGCACACCACTACCAAAAATTTGTTCCGCGTTACACCAGGTTCTATATTAAAATTTATTATGTTACGACAAGACGTTGTGAACGTTGTGAGTTGAATATTTTACTTGAAAAAAGATTTTTTTATTTAAAAAAAAAAAAAGATTTTTTTTTATGAAAAAAAAAAATTTTTTTATAAAAAAAAAAAGATTTTTTTTAATTAAAAAAAATCGAGATTTTTTAAAATTGGATTTCTTTTTTCTAATAAAAGAGACAGTATTAGACAGTGTAAGGAATAAACTATTGAAAGTGATTGTGATGAAAATCCAAAAGAATCAACTTGACTGTTTTTATTGTTTTAGACTAGCTCTATAAATATTGCACCAATAAGAACAAAGTCACATTTAAAGACGCCCTGCTGTGCTGGCAGCAGCTGAGTGCTTATTACAGAGAAGATGTCACGACTTGACTACTTTATGTTGGTGGAAAATGCACAATCCAGGTTCTCGGGTCAAACTACATGCTGGGATTTTCTTCAGTCCGCAAACACACCTCAGCCGTCAGAGCGTCACTGTTATCAAAAGCACACAGCAGCACACACATTAACTAAATATGTGCCGATGCAGCACAATGAGACCGACACAACATGAAGTCTCAAGATTTTCCGATTAGCCACGTATGCGCGATTAGCAAGTGGCTGACCTGGCCTTGCGCTAACTAACCAGTGGTTTGGCGAACCTGTTTACAATGCACTCCTTAATGATTGTTGGACAATTTCCCACGGCACAGCTGAATATTTCTCCCACCACACCAGTGTGCCGCATCACAGTGGTTGGAAAACACTGATGTAGATTACCACATACAATTTGCTTCACTCCATGTTGCACACAATTGTGTGTGAATCACAGCCCAGAGACGTTATCATGTTATGCCACCCAAGTAATGCCCGCTTTCTCTAAAAACAACGCGCGAGCCAGCATATGTGTGTCGCGCAGATGTTGCCATAGGTACGACACCAGCCCTACATTGCAGCAGCAGTCGCGCTTCCTTCAATTTTTCATGAGACACATAAGTTGCCAGGGTTGGTTTCCATGGCCACACACAGTCTGGTGCAACAAAACTTAGCCAGATCTTCCCATGAGGGCCTTTGGGGCAATTACTTTACAGATACGGATACTGTGAGGAGCACGACAGTAAATTAGTACACTTCCAGAAATACATGGAATATGTTTTTTTAAGGTAACCCAATCACAGGCTACTGCTACCAATGTTGAACAGATTTTTATGGTGCATGTAAACATTCTGTATCATAACCAAAATCTTGTGGGATACATAGTGGTCATCTACAACTGTACCGTATTTTCCGGACTATAAGTCGCAGTTTTTTTTTCATAGTTTGGCTGGGGGTGTGACTTATACTCAGGAGCAACTTATGTGTGAAATTATTAACATATTATTATATCATTTCACATGTTATTTTCACTATAAACTGGAAGAGGGCGCTCTAGGCCTGCGGAATAATGGGAAATGTAACTGATGATGAGTCTGACGTAAGCGACGTAGAAGAGGAATCTTCTCCCTCCAGTGTTAGCAGAGTTGTTTTAAGTGACACAGGATGAAGATTTCATTGGATTTAGCGATTTGGAGTGAGAGGGATGGTTTGGTAAACTTGTTAGTATGTTATTTATGCTATAGCTATCTAAATAACTCTTAACATGTTATGTTAAACTACCAGGCACGTTCTTAGTTTGTTGTTTATGTGTCATGTAACGTTAGCATACTGTACAGTTATTCAGCCAGTTGTTGCCTCTATTCTATTTTTATTTTAAATTGCCTTTCAAGATGACATGACTGTTTTGGTGCTGGATTTGATCAAATACATTTCCCCCAAAAATGCAATCTATAAATGTCATTTTCTTCTTTATTATGCATTTTATTGTTGGTGCAACTTGTACTCCGGATCGACTTATAGTCTGAAAAATAAGCTACATTTGTTGTTGAAAGTTTTAAATAGGCAAAATTAAAAAGAGTTCAGTTCCTTAATGCTTTTTTGGGCAAGTTTGATCGATAGCTATGTTGAAGGGGCAGGATTAATCCATGAATTGACGACAAAACGATTATCTAATTATTTTGATCATCCTAGAACTTTAACAGAACTTTAACACTGTTTTCTGATATTTACAGTCCTCCATGACTTACTGACAGACTGATTTTCTTTGTGTTGACTCAAAATAAAACATGGAAACATTCTGCTTTTACTCTTTTACTCTGCCCAATTTCTCACACATGATGGACCAAATCAGTGAATAAATCAAAATTAATTTATGTTTGTGCATTTTATCATGCACTACCAATTTGGAATGATGTTCTGTTTATGAATGAAGTTATGGAATTTGATTTTTTATGCAATTGATGAATTGACAAAATAATCAACTGAATAATCTAATTTATTAATTAATTGACAAAATAATAGACAGATTAAACAATTATTGAAATAATGGTCAGTCGCAGCTTTTGTTGCCAGGCAGAGTTCATAAGAACCCAATTATCTCATAAGCCAACTGAACATTGTGATTAACACATACCAGTAATTGAATGAATGCCGCAACTAGAAGTTGAAAAACAGTCCATAGTAAGAGTGTGAAAACATTTGAACAAAACTGTACTAGGCTGCTGTCAAAGCACCTACAAATTCATTGTTTTTACCCAACAAAACAAAGCGCAACAGTACTGTTATCATTGACATTTACACTGTTACAAAGCATATCTTGGAGACTGGAGATAGTTGCGGTATTTTTTTTTTTCCAGAGAGGGTGGCTGACCTACCTGAATTGTTGGCATCTGCCTCCAGAACCTGGAGCTCCGTGCAGTCTGCGAGGGAGTGCTCCAGACAGAGCTGCAGGAAACGAGCTTGGGTCCGGCTCACCCTCTTCAGCAAAGACAGCAGAGCCACTGTCTGCTCACACTCATTCCACCCTTTGAACCAGCTGGCTAGTATGCCCACCTGATCGCGAAACATCATGGTCTGGGAGAGGGGCGGCAGGAGGGGTGAGGTAACAGCAGTGCTGCCGGGTTTCCCAAAGCAGCTTTTTTTTTTTGGTTTGGGAGGGGCTGTAGGGGGAGAGAAGGGACTCCCAGATATATCTTCCCTAAACTTTCCACTGACGTTCTGGACAAAAACTAAGTTTCTTGAGATCTATAAGTGTTGGATGGAGTTAGCTGAAGCTGCGCAAGGCCATTCTTAGCTCTGGCAGCAGCAAGACGGTGGTCTTGTTAGTGCCAACACGTGTTGATCCACAAAGTATTCCTTCTGGACGAGATCTGTCTTCCAGT
The DNA here is from genome assembly GCF_054491065.1 of Syngnathus leptorhynchus. Classification (NCBI taxonomy): domain Eukaryota; kingdom Metazoa; phylum Chordata; class Actinopteri; order Syngnathiformes; family Syngnathidae; genus Syngnathus; species Syngnathus leptorhynchus. Next base: position 5,951,547 of record NC_141197.1, read on the forward strand.
GAGAGGATGCAAGTGCTTCTATCGCTGCTGGGTGTTATAATTTGCCCTCAGATAATTACTCACCCACAGAGGAATTGATATTTGATGAGTTAACTTTCCACTTCGCAATATGTCACATTAGATCCTGCACCACAGGCACCATCTTCAATGAACCCCTTGAGGGCCTGTAAAAAAATATTAAAGGAGGTGAATAGTTAAGTGGGACTCATATAACCCCCAGTCCTTTCTATGAAAACTCGACAGTGTCCCTGTTCTTTCAGCCATGCACACTTTGGAAGCGAGCTGCTGTAAATGGGCATTTATAGGTCGTCTCCTCGCCGTCGCCCGTACGTTTAAGCTCATGGTATTCATTGCCAGAACAAAAATAAATTATTTTTGCTTCTGGTATCCACCCATTCCTAAAAATACAGCGGTCTGTCGGCTACTCCTGGCGTTGCATCCCGGAATGACCCACAGGAAGGACGCCGGTCGGTTTAGAGACAAACGCAGGCAGGAGTGTGTGTGAGAGTGTGTGAGATTGTGTGTGTGTGCGTGCGTAAGTGTGCAAGCTGGTAGGGGCTGGAGTAACTTCCGCTGCCTTATTTTAAATGACGGGGTTGTTTTATAAACATGTACTTTGGCTTGCGTGGAGGCTGAAAAGTGGCCGCGTGTTAAGAAGCTCGAGTCAGTCGCCGACGCTGCCCACAGGCTAGTGTTAGCTTTCTAAACCTGTCACTTTGCTTCATCAGCACACAAGGAGTGACCACTGAGGGAGTGTGTGCGTGTGTGTGTGTGTGTGTGTGTGTGTGTGTGTGTGTGTGTGTGTGTGTGTGTGTGTGTGTGTGTGTGTGTGTGTGTGTGTGTGTGTGTGTGTGTGTATGTGTGTGTGTGTGTGGGGGGGGGGGGTATATGCCAGTGCCCGATGAATAAATACAAGTTATCCCTTAACAAGGTCCACATGGAGTCACCGCGTTACATCAATGACTTTGTGTTAAAAGTATTTTAGGTTATCATACGCAACTGTATCTTGACGGCATAGTCGCGAATACAGTACTCGGTAGGTGATTCCTAAATGCCTGCTGCGTCAACAGGTAGCAAACGTGTTATTCGCGAAAGAGTTAAACAAAAATATATATAAAAACGAGGACAACAAATTGGCAATCCACTCGGAAAATATGAGACGACTGTGATCCGTAAGGACGGGATAAACTTGAATATATTTACCTTATTGCGCAGTTTGCACCGTTGGCTTTGTCTGAAGAGGGGCGACAGGCGCAATCTTTTGGGGGGAGCGGTGCCCCTTTACTCTGGGTCTGAGGGTTTTGCCATCTTGACTAACTTTTCCTCCGTCTCTCCCTCCAGGTCGGCCTGCGCCTGCTCTAAAGTGCCGCAGTCGTTTGAATGCAACATGCCGTGCAACATCTGTTTCCAGACTTCAAAATAAGACGAGCAGTTTTTGATAATACTAAACCATTTTGAAACAGGCTACATTAGTCTTTTTAAAATATGGTGGGAGTAATGTGAATTATTTCATAATCTAATGTGCCACAAATACTCTGGCGCATCAATGTTGCAATATTTGAAATAAGAGTCAAGATCAACACCATAAAGTGAGTTTGAGAAGATGCAAACTGCACCGCGCTGGTTGCATTATTGTGACAGAGCGGTCCCTAAAATTTTGAAAATATTTTGAAAGTCCTAATGGACTTTCCAAAATTTAAGTGGACCTCAGTGCGCAGGGAGCTTAATTTGGTCCGATCGCGCAACTGTCCGCAGCGCGCCGGGCTGGCGCTCCATGTCGCATTGCTTTAGGAGCGTCTTTGTGTTTTAGGATGGCTTTACTGCTCCCACTTGCTTCATTTGGAGACTTGATTAGAGTTGATGCAATCCTCAGAGTAACGAGATTGTAATAACGAACGGAGTCAGTTGGCATGCGGGTCCTCTTGGCTCATCTCGCGAGGTTCGACAACCGAATTTCGTCCGACATCTCGAATTTTGTGTTCGAATACGGAATTGTTCGAGAACCTGGACGTTCGAAAACTGAGGCTCCACTGTATTAGTCATTGGTCAAGCGCCCACACTTTTTGTTAATTTGCGGCAAGCAGAAAATGTAAATGAAAACAGCAAAATATGTGAGCTTGAACACAGTGGTGAACCATCGCTTAACAAGATTCAATTAACTGCCTGACTGTGCACTGTTTGAAAATATATCTTGAATGTTTTTATGTTTTTATATCAGTTGATAGTTGTCAGAGTGGGCATGTTAAGCGTGACAATGTGCAACTGCACACATAATATGAGGGACATTATAAAACACAAGTGTATATATTGACAGCCACTGTTTTCAGGCTGTCTCCATTGAAAAAAGACAAAATGTCATTGGAAGAAAAATCTGTTTTGTATGATATAATGACAAAGTGAGTAATAATTTCAAGGAAACATGCAAAATGTTCCATATGATCTGGAAAATATCAAAATGTCTGTTCTACAAGAACATGTAACCAAATGGGTACCATTGAAATACTTATTTTACACTCTAGTTAGCAGGATAGTACATGGCATATGCCAAAATCATCCAATGGGGAAAAGACACCAAAATGAACGCATGAGATACATTTTCATGCAAGCACCAAATAATCAAAACCAATTTCAAGTTGGATACATGTTTTTTTTTGTAGACTTTTTGGATATGTGTACTGTACACTAGTGTTCTAATAGTTTGGCCTTTTTCATTTATTTTTAGTTTGTTTGAGTTTGTTTTGATTTGCTGTTTAAATGTAGTCAGTTTTGATAAGTTTGAGAGCGGGTATGTTTTTGCCATCAATGCTTCGTTTTAGTTCATTTTTTTTTCATATATATGAAGTAGTTGTCAAGTACTACAACAATATTGAAATAAATGCATTTAAAATGAACCCTGGAAAAACGGATGTGTTAAATTACTGACAATTTCACGAAAATAAAGAGCATTCCATCCATCCGACTGTCCGTCCATCCATCCATCCATCCATCCATCCATCCATCCATCCATCCATCCATCCATCCATCCATCTATCCATCCATCCATCCATCCATCCATCCATCCATCCATCCATCCATCCATCCATTTTCTGTACCGCTTGTCCCCACGGGGGTCGCGGGCATGTTGGAGCTTATCTCAACAGTCATCTGGCAGCAGGCGGGGGACACCCTGAACTGGTTGGCAGCCATTCGCAGGGCACACAGAGACGAACAACCATTCGCACTCGCACTCACACCTACAGGTAATTTGGAGTGCTCGACCATGCATGCTTTTGGGATGCGGGAGGAAATTGGAGTGCCCGGAGAAAACCCATGCAGGCACGGGGAGAACATGCAAACTCCACACAGGGAGTGCCAGAAGTGGAATCGAATCCGCACCCTCTGAACTGTGAAGCACACGTGTTAACCAGTGCTCCACCAAAGAGCATTTTCACTGTTATTATAGTTTTTCTTTTAAGTACATATGCTGCAGTTACAGTTGGTGTTCACGTTTGTAAAACCCTTTTCGTTGTTATTGTATGTTATTAATAAAAACGTTTTTTTTTCTCAATTTTAGATTTTATTTTGTTAGTAACCTTGGTGTACTGTACACACTGTATATGGTTTAAACATAATCATATCTATAAGCAGTGTGTATATAAGAAAAACATCCCTATCGGTAAGAACAGAACTGGATTTTTTACTTGATGATTCGCGGCTTCGACTTTTTCGAGAGGGGAGCTTTAATTCTGAAGGCATGGACAGACTTGTTCCGTCGATATTTAGGTGCCTTGACGCTGACAAGCTAGCGCAGCCAGTTTCCACATGCTAATCATTAACAGCGGAGCATGACGTCAGGGGCTTGGCAGCGCGAGGCAGCACCAAAATAGAGAGTGAGTGAGAAACAGAGACCCTGCGACAGAGAGGCGGCCAACCACCACACGACAGCACAAGAAAATGCAAGAAAGACTTTGGTTTCCAGAGAAAACGAGGGGCGGGTTGTAGCAGCAGAGATTATTATGCAGGTGTATGTTCCATGCGGTGAAACACCGTTTGGGGTGAAAATCTGACGTGACATTGGTGATATACTGTGGTGAGCGGTCAAGGACAGCCAGGGCTTCTTTAGGAAACATCAGAAGCAGTGACTTTCACTTAAAACCTATCACTTCTTGCTTTAAGTTGTATTAGTTTATTTCCAACTCGAATGGCTTCAATTCGTTGGATTTCTCTCAGTTGTATTGCTCTCACGGCGTTAGTGAGTTAGTTAGTGAGTTAGTTACTTAATTAGTTAGTTACTTAATTAGTTAGTTACTTAATTAGTTAGTTACTTAGTTCAATCAGATTTTATGGCGGTAGATTGGGGTCAAAAGTTTTGTACTTGAAAAAACAAAACTCGTACTTGACCAAATAAAACTTGAAACTGAAAATAAAAGTGTTGAGCTTGAAACTTGAAAAAAAAAATATTAAAAATAAGAATACTTGTATGAAAAGTTTTTTCGAGTTGAAAATAGTTTTGCTTCGCTTTGGTAAAAAAAAAAAGATATTTTTAGGTTTTACCATTTATTTTCCAAGTTTAGAGGTCTTTTTTCAGTTGCATATTCAACTGTTGTTTTTTTCAGATTAGGATCTTTTTTTCAGGTTCAAATCTTTTTTTTAATTTCACACTTTTGACCCAAATCTGACGTGGAGGGGGGTGTGGTACTAGCTGCGCGGGGCGTGGAATCACGAGTGACAGCTGAACAAGAATGCTTGGAACCACTCCCAGAGACAGCACTTTCAGGGAGCGAGCGCAGGAACGAAAGCAAATGAAACTCAACACTTACATGCAGGATATTCATGACATTGGCTGCTTTAGAATTGATGCCTGTTCAAATTTGCTACACTTGGTGAAAACACCCCCTGGATGACACAGAAAAATTAAATTGATGCTGCCATGAATGGCGCTACTAGGCCCCACCGGGAGAAACATAAACTTCACAGTGTCTTGCTTGAGAACGCATTGACGTGATCACCAAGCCTGAGAATTGAACCCACCACCTACAAGTTTGGAGTATATTGCTCTACAACCAAATCACACTGGGAAAGAGTTCAAGAGGGCCCGCAATCACGGTTGATAAGAATCGGTTGATGGCTGTGAAAATGCCTCTCAAAAGGGGGAACCCAAGTCAACTGACTTTTTTTGTCTTCCTGGGGGTGTTTTCACCAAATGTAGATAATTTGAACAGATTCCACCCTCCCCAAGCAAAGTTACAGGGGGGTAATAATTCCAACAAAAGGCATATTGGAATAAGTCAACCTGTGAAAATAAGTACCCCTCCTCCTGTTTTAAAATGGTGCACCCAAGACATCAACGGACTCTTTCTTTGTCTTCTTGAATACCCCCCCCCCTCCAAGCAAAGTTACAGGGGATACTAATTTTAACAGAAGCCGTATTACACATAGCCAACCTGTGAGAATATGTACCCCCCCCTCCCATTTTCCGATTCCTAGCCATCAACTTTTTCTAGCTGATGGTCTCCAAACTTGTAGGTGCTTCGCTCAATCCTCAACCCTGGTATTCATGTTGAAGTGTCCTCGATCGAAGCAATTTATATTTATATTTAACTCCCACTAAGGCCTGGCCGCACCATTTATGGCAGCATCAATTTAGCAGTATTTTTATTTTGAATATATTTTTTCAAGTTTCAAGCTCAACACGTTTATTTTCACTTTCAAGTTTTATTTTTTCAAGTACAAAACTTTTGACCCCAATCTACCACCATAGATTTCAGTTTGCATGTGTTGCAGTGTCAATCCAGTCTGCTCGGGGTCTTCAAAATCAGCGGTCGGTCCTGAGTGATGTTAACTACCATACATTTGAACAATGAGACGGACTGTTTCTTTAACCAATCAGATTGCAACTTCTCCTCCCAGGGCCATTTAGCTGACCCACAGTTAAAGTTTTCTGTCTTCTGATTTGTTGGTCCGAGTCAGCCAAGTATGACCAGCAAAACACTTGGCTAGTTTATCTCCATGCATTAATACATGTAATAATGAGTTTGTCTTTATGTTGTACAGTACTTCATTTAACTTTTTTTCCTATAATTCGATATCGATTCAGAAGTGCTCCAGATGATGTATGTGACGCAGACGTAGTGCTGTTGTGTTGTGAGTTACGTATAGTACTAATGGCATCTATAATTGCACCTTGATAGGAGAGGAATTAAAGAAGTGGGTTTGGTAGGGTAAGTTTGGATCATAGTCCATTAGGATCTTGGCCTGGTTGGTCTCAGCCACCTTGATTGATTCTGGAACCTCTAGTCCATATTTGGTAGATTTTCGCTACCTGTGTATGCTTCTCTATTTATGCCTTGCCTGAACTATGCGAGCACCTTCTTCAATTTGTCGGGGGTACATGCCAAGACAGTCCATCTGGCTCATTCCCATTGTTGGGTATGTAGCAGGTTGTTTTTTGGGGGTCATCATTCTCCAACAATTCTTCAACAACTAAAAACTTACGATGTCAATGTGGGCAGTTGAGCATTTTTTTGTGCTGTGTGACTAGCAAAGCCGACTAAAGTTTGTCGAGCAATGCAAAATAATTTGGGTAGCATGGTTGAATAGTGACTCACGTATTTATCTCTTAATCGAGAGGTCCTTGATTTTTAGATTAGGCAATTCTGTGTGAAATTTAGATTTTCTCCCTATGCTAGAGTGGGTTTTCTCCAGGTCGTGCACGTTCCTCTAACGATGAAAAAAAAACTTGCATTTTAGATTAATTGAAGACTAAATTGTTCAAATGTGTGAACGTGTAATTAAACGGCTGCTTGTTTATACTATATGTACTCTTCAAAAGGGGTGGCAAACTGTCCAAGATATACACCGCATTCCGCCAAAAGTCTGCTGGGATAGGCTCCAGCTCACCTATGAACTTGAGGACATGCATGTTAACAAATGGTTAGATGGTTCGTCCTCAATTTTGCAACTCTGCTTTTTGTAAATGATGTGGTTTTGTGGGCTTCATGAAGTTGTGACCTTCAATTCTCATTGGAGGGTGGAGCTGAAGGTAAAGCTGCTGGGATGAGTTACAGAACCTTACAAAACTGAAACCACGGTCCATAGTGAGAAAAGTGTAGTGCGACCTCTCCAGGTTGTAGATTCCAGTTGAGGAGTATCTTGGGCGTTAAGGCAAAGCTTTCAATTGACTACTCAATTACAAGCTGATCTACATTCTTACCCTCACTTATGGTCATGAAGTGTACATATGTCATGACTGAAAGAACAAAATTATGGATGCAAGCGTTCAAATTTAGTTTCTGTCAAAGGTGTCTGGGCTCTTCTTTTATTCTGTGTTTGTGTAGTATAAGTAGTTGGTTCTTTGCATAAATATGTCTGGTTTCAACAGCAATATGTGGTCTTTATACATTTTATGGATCCTATTCTTGATGCTATCATTCCACTCTACACCACAAGACCACATCCTCAGTTTAGCCGTGCATCCCAGCAATTGCGGAAGCATCATGTATGCAGGGCTCCAGACTAACTCTTCATGAACTAGGAGCACAGTGCTTCATAATCTGAAATTTTGGGGGTGCATAGTAAATCTACTTGTAAAATAAAAATCCACTCTACTCAGTCTCACTATAGTACTGATAAATGGACTCATGTGTGGAACACAAATTTGTTAGCAACAAAAAATATTCAAGAAAACACATTAATAAAAAAAAAATCTGCAAATATACTGGTTGCACAGGTGGGAGTGTATGAACAGTTTTGGTGCACTGTTGCAAAATATTAGGAGCAAAACACCACCATAAAGAAGCTCGCCATTTTAAAGCTAGTTTATCATCTGTAACTGTAAAAAGCAAAACCTGCAATAATGATATTTTTCAACTTGCATGAAGCTGGATAGGGTTACCAAAGTATCTCCTCAAGCCTTGCTGTACCTCAGTGAGCAAGATATCTACAAATGGAGTAAGTTTAGCATTGTTGCTATCCTCTTTCTAGGTTTGGCCGCTTTGTAAAGGTGACCTGAAGACAATGTTGTTTAGTAAATCAGGTAAAAAAATCCCAATGTTGACTGAAGAATCACTGAAATTTCGGGCACATTGTAAGTTGTTAACAAAACAAAAATACGATAAAACTATAAACAGGAATGAATGCCATGGCAGGACGCTAAAGAACATGCCACTGCTGTCCAAAAGATTCCATTTGAACTTTGTAATGCAGCACTTAAATGTTTGACAGCGCTTCAGGCAAACTAATGATCGTTGTAAATGACCAAAAAGCACAGAACAAAACCAAACAAATCAACAACAGAATACCTTTTTTGGAGTGGACAAGTCAGTCTTGACCTCAAAACAGTGAAGACTGGTTTGACCTTAAGAGAACAACTGTCGTGCAACAGTGATTGGTATAATTTACAGTTTTTGCTGCAACATTTTCTGCAGTTGCACCTTGAATCCAATAGGTGGCTGTAAAGCTACGTAAAATTTCGAATCAGGTAAACTCTATCTATCTATCTATCTATCTATCTATCTATCTATCTATCTATCTATCTGTCTGTCTGTCTGTCTGTCTGTCTGTCTGTCTGTCTATCTGTCTATCTATCCGTCCGTCCGTCCGTCCGTCCGTCCGTCGATTAATTCAAACTGGCCGTTAGGTGCTTAGTGACGTGCAGTCTGACTGAAGTTGCTGTTTTCCTGACGGTCAGCGAAGGCAGCACCGCGGTGCTGCAGACACGTTGAAGGGTTAACGTGTAAATAGGATGAATGGATATTGTGGCGTGCAGCATCTGATTACAGACGCCTGTCAGGATCGTGGAAGGTGGACTTCTCGCTATCTAGTCGTTCCAACCCAATTCCAAAAACTTTTAGAGGTAAGCAGCACACATGATTTGGTGAAATACTATTGCGTGTTACAAACGAAGAGAAGACGCCGAGCCTGCGAACATTTGAAAGTTGGACATTAATGTTGTAAACATGGCCGAAAGTGGACGCCCTCGGGTCACCATGGAGTAAAAACTCGAGATGATGTCGCACTTGATGAAGGTTTACATGTAAAGAAAATACAAAGTTGGACCACGACCAAGTTTGTAACATCTGACTACTGTCCCGGAGGGGAACAACCGCGCAATCCCGGGTGGATTCTCCTTCTGGTTTGTTCCTGCAGCTCGGGGAAAACAGGTAAGCGCTTGAGCGCATTCGGAACACTTGTTCTGCCGTCTTGGGAAAACAACAACAAACAAAACGTGTATGTTGAAGCCATGGAATCACATACTCTGAATCAAATGCTGACATATGGTGCTTGATGACGCGTCTTCTACGAGGTCATTTAGTCACTAGTCTTTATTTCTTCTTGGACCTATAATCACCATAATTACAGTTAGTCAACGTTCGATACTTATATATGCTTTAGTTGTAAAGTATTATTGATTCATAAACAACAACAAATATTAGTCTTATATAAGACAGCATGCATGATAATCATGCAGGTATCTTGTTTAATCGACCATGTGCCGCGCTGGCACATTAAGACATTAAGTTGCTGCAGGCAGTGTGACATTTTCATTTCGTTTTCACATTTTGTCTATCAACCGGTCAAAAAAGTACAAGTGGAGCGCCAGTCCAGGTATCATTTAAAAACTTATTTTGGTTTATTGGTTGTTGCTTTTGTATAGGTAAAATATTAAACATCCTATCACAAGAACTTTTTAAGAGTATCTTGGTAGCCAGTGACAGGCTGGCAGCAGCACTTCCTTGCCAGCGTTGATGTAGAAAGTAATGTACAAATTGGCGAACAACAATGTTTTGTCATTTTAGGCAAATCATGTTTTCATGTTTCATGCAGCTTTACAGGCCTGCAATACTTGAGTGCTCTCTGGTTTTAAACTTCTATTTTTCAACAGGAGATTACAAAAGAGCGTCAAGTCAATAATATTCAGTGGTAGTTAACATAACTGCTGGTGAAGAGGGTGTGGCACAAAGAAAAACCCTAACCGAGTGTGAATAATGGTGTTTATTAACAGGCATGACCTCTAAAACTCTACTCGGAAAGACATTTTGACAATGTCACAGGTTTGGAGTCCTCAAAACATCTACAAGATGGAATGTGATATCAGGAAGAAAAAGTGTGCAAAAGCAAGGACACAAGCTGCTAAAGAGGAAGTAAACCCCAAGATATGTTCTGTGCAGCCTCACTATTAAAAACACTGTTCTAATTTGTTTTGTTTGTGGAATATTAATTGAACAGGCAAAATCCATCTCAGGCGACTGCCATTTTGCTCCTTGCTGTCAACTAAAATGACATCACAGTTGCCAAGTCCCAACCAATTAGGGCTCAAAGGAAGCGACCTAGCAACTGTGATGTCGTTTCAGTTGACATCAAGTGGCAAAATGGCCGCCCCTGAAATGAATAAAAAAATTATGTAATTTGCTGCTTAATTTATGTACCACAAACGCAATATTAATTAGACGTGTTGAGACTAATGGCGGCACGTATAACATACGGTCAAGAAAGCTTTTGGGTTGACTTGCACTTTAAATATGTGGTCCCAAAAGATTTAATCATCTAGGCATTTTTGAGCCAGTGGTCTGTAGTCTATTTGGAATCCCTATGAGGGGCATTGGGAAGTATAAAAGCTGGAACTGTGTAGTGGTGAGTGTTAGGTAAAATCCCCCTCCAGCTTCAAGTCAGTGGAATTTTGTGGCAACCTAAATCATGTCTATGCTTGATGTTAATTCCTTCCTAGTCTATCAAGTCTTTGGTTGACCCAGTTAGTTTGCACGTCACCATGTCTTTTCTCCCTGTACCTTCCCACCTTTGCTGAACATAACAAGAAGCAAAAAAAGATCAAAAATCTCAAACATTTTGCCAGTGTTGTAAACCTAAGTGCCAAATGTTTTCTTGGGTGAACAGCAGGAGCAGGACAATCAGATTCTGGGTTAATCTTTGGCCTGGTTGCATGCGACACGTAGCGGATTATGCCAAACCACCCTCAGTCAGCGTCCCTAGGAGTGTGGATAGCGCAGAGGCGGTCCTGGCCCAATCGCTGTAGTGGCGAGGGAATGAAATGAGCTGGGAAAACAGCTGTATGTGTGGGAACAAGGCTGAGTTATCCCTTTCTCTGACTCTGCTCCTGCATTTGCCACCCTTGTTCAGTTCCTGCACTGAACTGTCACATGCCTTTTTGGTCAGAGAGGCACACAGTGCCTCAGGCTGATGTCAGAGCAAAAAATTCTATAACTCAGTACTGTAATATTGATATTTTCTCAGAGATAAAATGACTTAAAGCCTCCAATTTACCAGACACAATTAAGTACACAACTCTAAAATGCGTATGATAATCGTGTGCCTTATGTGGCCTGTGACTTGGCATTATGATCTCTGGTTCTCCATAGTATAAGTACAACCACTAAAATTTGATGAATTATGAAGGCTTCTCCTATTTATAGCCTATTTTGGGTTGTCTTTTTTTAACCTGGATTTAGGTCAAGGCTCAGGCTTGACAATAATATTCTTGTGAGACAATTCTTATTTGGATTTTGATGTTACTCTGTAAAGTACTATTGCATTGTAAGTCAATAGGTATGAAAAATACAAGCAGTTAAAGTCACATAACATGTATGCTTTATTATGTATGTATTATGTCATTCTGTGATAAATCACCCAGTGGGTTAAACCAATCAATTTTCAATTTTAATGAAACCTGGTGTACTTGTAGATAGTAATGGGACAGCACTAAATCTCCAATTTTAGGGTAGTCGGATCAGGGGTTTGAGAGCTACAGCATGCCGCATTTGGATTGGCTGCACGATATTGGAAAAATATGTAAGATCTAATATGGATGTTCGATTACATTAGATGAAAATTGTTTAGTCATGAGATGCAGGTCAAATTATAGGTTAAAAGGTCAAATATGCACCAATCTTTTAAACGCAGATTCTGAATCTTTGTTGAATTGACTTTCCAAGAAGATTGACTCAGTAGTTCCTGAGATGTAAGGGTTTTGCCACGCCCCCACCCCCCACCGATTGACCTACAATTTGATATTTAGTGTTGTGCCATTCACAAGTCCACCAAGGTTTATTAAATCAAGAACTGCTTGATTAAAATGTTCAGTATTCGGGTATATGTGTCAGTGGAATCCTACCTTATCAGCTGAACTTTAGTTGTTCTTGTTATAAGTCATTTAACCCATTGGCAGTTTAACTGCGGTCCAAAGTAGTTGTCAGTTATTGACATGTGTAGAACCCCAATGGTGCCTGTTGCTCCCTTTCCAGTATCCATGCTTCACTTTTGCTGCTCATTAATTCCTACCCTTTCTGTTGTGGTCTTTTAGCCTCCATTTGCAATCCCGTGCCAAAGTAGGTTATTTTAGCAGTGTGAGTCAGTAACTTTGACCTTCTTCTTGCAAGGGCTTGGGGCGTCCCTTGCTCTTTCATTAGACTTGGCCAACAGGCTCTATGTGTGGCATTTCACTGTGACTTCCAAAATTTGCCACCTTCTAACCTCTTCCGAGCTTTATAATGCTCAGCTGCCTTGGGTGTCATTCTGTAGGGCCTTCTTGCTGCTACTCTGCTGTTCAACCATTTTTCATTTTCCTTTCCGCTGTCTCATCTTTTGCCTGTGTAGGCTTTCTCTTCTCCTCTGTCTCTCAGGACCGAGAGACCCTTTGGGACACCTGTCCGTCTTTTTTTTCATCTCTGGTAAGGTAAGTTCTGCCGACTCACTGCTCTACCGGCACTCTAATTGTCTTCTTTTTGTCCTGTAAAGTCCCAAACGTGTTGTTGTCTGCTTTTCATTTTTAGATGAGAATTATTTTGAATAGAGACACGACAAACTGTGACTGGTTCATCAGTGTATAGTAAATCTGACTTTCAAATTACACCATTGTAAACACCAAGAGCTGGATGTTGTCCAGTCAGAGCAAATGAAAGGTAGAAGTTGATACCGCGTGGAGTGTGTTGCGTTTCTTCATTCAGTTGACCTTTGTCCAATGTCCAAGCAGATAACTCTTAAACCTTCCCAGATTGCAATGAGCCACATCATTTGTATTTGGTAAGTTTTACTTATAGCACTGATTTCATTTTTTTTTTTTTTAATGATTTTTTTAACAATGCAAACTGGGAGGGGTTTCAAGCAAATAATCACCCTGTAGCACTTTGTTTTTTCCCTGCAATGGATTTTTTGTTAAATAAAAAAAATCCATTGGAACTTTTCTAAGTACTGTTCAACAACTTGTTTCAAACCAGACGGTACTTTTCCTTGTAGTTGGTGTACAAAGATAACTTTGGCTTGCAGGCAGTCACATCACACAGACAGTTGAATTAAAGGCCAGATAACCTCTCATTTTGAAGAATACAGTTTAAAAATATTTTTGCCGCTTGTTCAGTGGGTCAAAACTAGTGAAGTGTCTTGTAGTGAAGAATCAAATAGTGTCCGCTTGTAATGTTTTGGGGTTTAAGATGCATAAACAAGGGATTTTAAACAACAGAAAGCATAAATGTACATTATTCTAAACGCATATTGAAAGCACTTTTCTTTTCAAATCTTGTTTGGGAAAGCAATAATGGTACCAATGGTGAACAACACTTTTGATACAACACTAGATGTGGGAAGGGTTAAAGCAGCTGAATCCCAAAAAATCTCAAAGTGCCTCTGTTTATAGAAATTTGGAAGCCTCCAGGCCTTAATGGGCAGCTTAGAAACCATCCCAAGTGTTGCTGGAATGTAGAAACCAAGCCTAGAAAATATGCTGGTGGAGCCATGTTTGTATTATGTGTTGAAGTATATCGTACAGGAGTACAATAATCAGATTAATGACAGCGAGGTTACCAGTGGGGGCTTATGAGGTCTGGACTGGCCTCTCTATCCGTCCCACACTCACTCACTCCCTCCTCCTGACCCACTTTGGTATAAACCAACATCGAGTCGACCCCCTTTTTTTGAAGCAGCGAATCTGTTTGGATTGTTATTTTGAATTGATAAGCGGTTTGGATAATGCATGGATATATTTCTGTTAATTCTGAGCCCCAATCTTAGAAATATAAAAATAATTCATAGTGATGGAAATATGACTAAGCTTTGAAATGGACAAAATATGGCATGGATTTGTCTCTCGGGATGCAGACCTTTTGATTGATTGATTTTATTTGTTTTTTTTACACTTCATTGTTAGTGCCAGTTATTATAGTATAGGTAATTACTTTGACAACATATATCTTGTTTTTCTGGGTATACCAAGTTGACTAAACTTCTCATACGCACATTTATGGGTGGAGCTGGAATGATCTTTTCATAGTTCCTCCATCTCTAATTAAAGGCAAGCAGGAAAGTACAGAGTCACAGGCAGCTGAACTGCCAGAGACAAGTGGGCGGCGTCCTCTGGCGTGCTCATGCTCAACTCATGCAAATGTACGTCTGCTATGGTGCGTGCTTCAGGGTAAATCCTGACACTATTTTTTTTTGCCACACGTTTGAATTGAGGGGCTTGACTTTAAGTTCATAATTTGGAATCCAGTGTAAAAGCATTGATGTATACGTACATTCGCTTCATAATATAGAAAGTGAATGATCATTAGAACCCATTGTCTCAATTGTTGTGGACATTACCATACATTTAAGATGTCTCTTATTGACTGAGGCGTATCATATTTAATTTCCACATTTGTACACCTTCCCCAGGAGCCCTTGAAGCTATTCTCAAAACCACACCCTGGCATTTGCATATGATCTAGTTTGTGGGCCTCTGTCACTGTTCTTTCAACTTCCCCTAATCCCGGCAACTAAAAGTTCAAACGCTAAAAGTTGTGTGGACATGCATTGTGTTCCCCTGTAGGATGCACGAGCAGCTATTGGCAGCCCCCGGTAAAGTCAGGTTTCTCATCAGCCCACATGTTCTAGCATGCTGGTGGTAGATTCCTCTGCTATTCACATGCCTTTCGTTCACCTGTGAGACACACACACACATGCACTCTGTGTAAATTACTTTGTGTCTGAGACGTTCTACGTGTCTCTTCACATCTTTGGAACGTTACTCATCTACTTGTATAAAGCACACGAGCACATAAGATGATTTACCTTAAATGGATGGATGGATCTTTGCATGATTGTCTGTTTTTGCATGCATTTACAGAATCTTTGTGGAGTTACTTAAAATGGTTTTTTTTTCTCCAATTTTGTGTCTCGTCTTGTTTTTTTTTTTTTTTTTTCCCCTCTATCTTCGTCCCACTATGTCAACCCTTAACACCCATTATGAAAAATTATGGAAATAGATTACTATTCGCAGCTCATATGGTTACAGTATATTGTATGATAACACTGCACATGAACCCTCTTGGCATTCATTCACCGCTATTATCTAACTCGGGATAGATAAATAGAAGGGAGCCTTGAGCAATGGCTGTTTTCATCTCAAGTTGTTGTGTCTGCGGCAGGAAGTTGTCTAACCTTGAAAGAAAGTTCTGGCCAGTGACCAAACAGCAGGAAGTGGATGTATAGAGAAGTTGGGTCATGCTGAACTCTGAGCAGAGTTTAGCATCAGAGTTCTGCCAGAGCATCACATCTGAAAAATATTTCGGAATAGTAAACGTATTACGTTGTTTACAACAATCTCATTGTTTATTCTTCAACCCCGATTCTCTGTTTGCATAGAAGTTTTTGTGTTGCCATCATTCCAAATCTCTGTTTGAGTGAGGTTTAATGAGGTTTTATTTAGGTTAATTGGTTTTGTTGCTTCCAGAACAAATATGTGGGACTCGGTTCTCCGATTTCATTCGTCAGCAGAAAGGTTTGATCAGAGATATGCAAGAGACAAACTGGGCCAGGGACAGCCTCCAGGATTTAGTTTTTTTTCCTCTTCGTGGAGGTAAAGGGTTGACCGATACATGGCAGCGCAACGAAGATAATTTATGAATATATTTTAGAATTTCAGATGAAGTGCCTAACTGTAGCTACGCAAATTTCACATGTATTCTACTTTATCACTTGTTACTATTTTAACTAGAGCTATGCAGATTTCAGTTGTATTCTACTTTATCATTTGATACGATGTTATTTTCATCTAAATTATATCTTAATCTATTTCTGGCAGTTTCATCGCTCGCTGCCATCATTCTGTGCTGTAAGGCTGACGGCAAAATGTCTTCCAATGGAGACCTCAGTGAACTCGGGAGCTGCGATAGCTTCTGGGAGGTATGCTAGCTCCAAGGCAAGCCTACTAACTGTTCAAATGAATTGTTATTGCAACAAAACCCATATGCCATTTCCACCAGAGAATAGGCCTTGGTTCATTGTGGTTCCTGCACCTGTTCACCACTCTGGATGTTTAAAACGTGGTAATAGTAAAGGCCAAAATACATAAATTACGTATGCAGTTTTAGATCAAAACTGTGGAACTATCATTTGGAACAGTTGTCACAGGCATGACCTGGATTGATCGGTCAATAATGTTGTGAAAATGCTCAACCAATAGAAACTGCATTTGAAGTGTGTCTTTTATGGTGTGGTGAATATGATTGCTTTGTGTCCCAAAAAGCCGGGAAACTACAAGAGGACTGTGAGGCGGGTAGACGACGGCAACCGACTGTGTAATGAGTTGGTCAGCTGTTTTCAGGAGCGGGCTAAGATTGAGAAGAGTTACGCCCTTCAGCTCAGTGACTGGGCCAAGAGGTGGAGAGGTGCGGTCGAGAAAGGTTAGTTCAACGAGACCAGGGCCACAAAAACCATCTGAATACATTTTAGGAGCTTCCAAGCTAGTGGTAAAGATTACATTTGTCATGCAATTAACATGCACAATACTACAAGAGGCATCCCAAGTTACCACTATACTTCGTGTTTTTCATTCATATTTATGACCTAGAAATGGTTTTCATACTGCAATGGGGACTTTACTTTTCCCGTGGCATAGGTTAGTGATAGACTACTGCAGATTCAGATGCATTAAGACTGCAGTAGAAACGGAACGCTGTCAAACTTTAATAATCTCTATAACAGGGCTTTGCCACTTTGAACTATAATATATGCGTCATATCTTCTCAGCGGTCAAGTTGAGCCAAAATGAGTTATTGTCTTGGCTTTTACTCAGGGCCTCAGTATGGGACACTGGAGAAGGCGTGGCATGCCTTCATGCAGGCAGCCGATCGACTCAGCGAGCTACATCAGGAGCTCCGTGACCGGCTAGTGGCAGAAGACAGCGAGAAGGTGCGAAATTGGCAGAAAGAAGCCTTCCATAAGCAGATGATTGGAGGTTTCAGAGAGACAAAGGAGGCTGACGATGGCTTCCGCAAAGCTCAGAAACCCTGGGTTCGCAAATTAAAAGAGGTTTGATTCATCATCCTTCTCAGAATGGTTTTATGGACGTATGTGTTATTAGAGAGGCTGTCATGTGCATTTCTTTTGTCTAGTTGGATACAAGCAAGAAGAGCTACCATCAAGCCAGGAAGGAGGAGTGGTCAGCCATTAACAGGGAAACGCACGCTAAGGCCGACCCATCCAAGTCTCAAGAGGAAGTCCGCAAATATTCGGCCCGTGTGGAGCGCTGCAACCAAGAAGCTGAAAAAGTATGACGTTTATATGTATCCGCTATCTAGATATCCAATCTTAACCTTCAACTATATCTTTAGCTGCAGTCCTGGATATTTGAATGCGTGACATCTGCATGTGGACCCACATGCTCATGCGTACATGTTGAGCCCTTGCGCCAATCTGGGAGTGTCAGGGAATCCAAAAAAGCTTGTCGATGTGTGTTTTGTGACTTTGAAACATGACCACACTTGTTTCCTGTGCTTTCTACTCTGCAATGGCAGAAAGCTCCAGGTCATGAAGAGGGAAATGATCAACCAAACAGAGGGAAATCCTTTGACAAATTCTCAAGCAGTCAGTCCACATAGATGTGTGAGGCAGTCAAGAGGTCTTTAAAAAGAAACGTGCACAATGATTCCAGGAAGAGTGAGATAACATCAAAAACGTTGGGAAATTGTCTATATTTAATACTTTTCTTATTCAGAGTGCTGAATAACAACCCAGGTTTGATATGACATCATTAAGCTGGTGGTGGATTTACCTCTTCCTCCAACGGTTCCATGCTGATTTAGTATTTACACAGTAATTAAAAACCACAACTAATATAAAGTAAGAGCATTGGCTTTTATGCTTTTTCCCAAAGTTAACACCATCATGCAAGCTTTTTGACTGAACTCAGATTTTTAAGGCTAAAATTGCTTTTCTTGTCAATTTAAAGTCTTCTAAACTAATGCATTAATTCTGTCTGATTTAAGATGCCAATGTTTTATTCATTTATTTATTTACTCATTTATTTATTTATTTATTTATTTATTTATTTATAACTGAAAGGAAAAAATAAATAAATTTTGTGCTTGAACGTTATGACTGAAAAACTCAGTGAGCCTGCTAAAATTGGTAATAAAAAAATTCCACATTCCTATTCAAAGTGGTGATTGAGAGCTCACTGCAATTGAGTTTGCATTAAAGCACTTCACGATGGTGAATATTTTTTTTTTCTTGTCGATAAGCACGACCACTCCATCGTGTTTTAAACAATGTTGGTCACAATGTGCAGTCATGAAGCTCAATGTTCCTGATTGAAGGTCACATGTTTTTTAGGCTAAAGAGCGTTATGAAAAGGCTTTGGAAGAGCTGAACCGCTGTAACCCTCGCTACATGGAGGACATGGAGCAGGTGTTTGACATCACCCAGGAAGCTGAGCGCAAGAGACTGTGCTTCTTTAAAGAGGTCCTGCTGGATATCCACACACACCTGGACTTGTCCAGCAAAGACAGGTAGGACAAAGACACATGAAAAGAAATAGGGTGTAAAACATTACACAATACGTCTTTATCCCTCCATATTGTACTCTCTATAAACACCTTGAGGTATGCTATCATCAAATGGCTTCACTGGTTTTGTTGTACTTTGGTTATGTGTGCAGCATTTTATTTTTGCCCCGCCAAAACATACCTTTGTAATTGGTTCCAGAGTTCATAGTTGGTTTCATCAAATTGTGGCACTGGCTTTTTTGAATTTAATATGTATTTGAGAGATTGATGTAAAAAAAAAAGTTGTTTGTAAAGTTGTTTGTTCTTCATTTCTGGACTTAATAACGTCATCATCGTCCTTTAATGTCAGTGTTTGACCAAGAAGATTTCAAACCACTTAAACAAAAAACAAGTTGCACTATTTAACATTCAGCATTGGTTTCCTTATTCTGAACATCGCCACAGTATAAGAGGGTGTGACTCATGCCATAATTGTTTTTAATCTACAGTATACAAAATTTTCGCATGTGCTGAATTTAAAATATACATGATGCATGACTCAAATTAAAGGTATGCAAGTATTACATGCCTTTTTTATTTGCTAGGTTTGTGTACACTGATGTTAATGGAAAACTCCTGCTGTTGTCCATTAACTATTGGTCTCACGTTCTGTTTAAACAGTCCACCATTACCATAATAACCCTGGTTTGCAATATCCAATGAGGTCTTAACACCAAACGAGTTCTTTTGATTGACTTCTTATTATGGAGATTCCGCCGGAGGTGTAGACAAACAATGACTCGTTTGCTTCATTTTTGGGTCAAAGTTGATTTGGGTGTGAGCTTTGAGATCACCGTGTGGCAAACTGAGTAATGAAAGACACTGGTCCTCTTTCTGTGACCCCAGTTCCTGTTGGAGCACGTTGGCTTCTGCTATCACAAACTGTAGTTACCTAGGCTGTCATCAATTTCTAACTTATTTCAGTCACTTAACATTACTTTTTGTGCTGGCGCTGTTCTTCCTAATGTTGCATGGTGAAAACCACCAAGGCTACAAAAAGCACATATCCTTCTTCAGCAGTCTCCATCATTTTTACAATGGTTGCCAACAGCGTGCAGAATTTTAGTGAACTCTATTTGGAATCTATGATCAATATAAATTGGACCTGAAGCTGTAATCTGGACAAGAGTATCAAACTGATATAACACATACTAAGATGTATGAGAATGACAGGAAAAGTAATAGGCTGTTTTTACTCTATCAACATCTGCTTCGTTGCTGCCACGAATTATTAAAACTAGCATATTTTTTCATAAAGCGAACTTAAAAAGTTTTTTCTCAAAAATCGACAGTGCGCCTTTATTGGGTGCCATTATTAGGTGCGTCTCATGTATGGATGGATGGATGTCATCTTTTCATCTTGTCTGTAGTCCAAATTCACATTCAAATTCTCATTCTCTCACATCTACGTACAAGCAAGTGCCCATGTTTTTGTCATATCGGAGCTAGACTTACATCCTGCTTCTATGTCTTAAGTATTGTCGAAAATTCGAGCTTAATTCTATGGTCAGATCAAATGCTGAGCGTGTTCACAACGTTATAATATGGTACTGCTCGGTAAATAAATTACACAGCTCGTTTTCAATAGCTGCCGGGATCGAGCTAGAAAAGTTGGATAATGGCAAGTGCTTTGACTTCTTTTGAACTGTTGAACTGTCAACAAAGATAGCATTAGCTAAAATAATAATAACAGCCACTGGTTGCCAGGTCAACTGCAATTTTTCTTTCTTTCTGCATGAGGATCCGCTTTGTACATGAAGATATTTTAAAATAACAGTCCGTAAAATACTGCACATGAGAGATTTTGCAAGTCGTCAGTGGTCATCGAAAATGTCTTCCAAAATATCTTTGCCCTTTTGAACTTAAGCAGCTGCAGTAACTTGTTGACTAAGAGGATTGACCTTCCTGCCTGTTGCTCCCATGTGACCAAGGAGTCATTTTCTAAGATTCAGATGTAGCTCCTACTTGTTGCTACAAGATTTCAACTTTCAAGTTGGCATTGCTCTGGCCTTGTTTCCTTAATGCCAAGTTCACATACCAACAGCAGTGGAATGACAACTAAATTCCACCTGTGCAGTGGATAGAAGTTTTTTTTTTTTTTTTTTTTTTAAGGTCAGCATGTCACATGTTGTCTTGTTTAGTAGTTCAGATTTTTTTGTTCAATTGGCAAAAGGCTTCAGTCAGACCACCCATGATGCACTGTTAATAAAATACTCTCGTAACTGCAAATCATCCATAAAGGGCATGGACTGTGAATGTGAGTATTAGCTTGTTACCCTCTCTGACAGGTTCCGAGAGCTGTACAGGGACCTGGGTCAGACCATACGAGCAGCTAATGAGACAGAAGATCTGCGATGGTGGAAAAACACCCACGGACCAGGCATGAGCATGAACTGGCCACAATATGAGGTGGGCACGCACAAAAATGCACCACTCAAATAGATGTGAAGAAAACATGAACGATATTAACATAAATTCAATGAAATTGTGGAGATAAGATCATGTGTTGTCAAAACACTCATTTGTCAATAACCTTGGCTTTTGTACTCGCCAGCCAGTTTGTGTGTGTTCACTTCAGACAAACTGAATATTAAATAGGCTTTTCGTGAAAGGCCTGTTGTGTTACTGAGTCCTGAGTGGGTCAGTGGAATGTTGCTCTGCACACACACACACACACACACACACACACACACACACACAGTTTTCATCAGACTTTCAGTGAAAATCTGTGACGAGTGGCTGCTTTAATGACAAATTATAGTGTTTGACTAGAAGCCTCCGGAAATAGTTGGTCAGGAATAAGTTAGACACGCACTAAGGAAATTATTCACAAGTCATAATTACTAATCGGACGACTGCATCAAACTACAGACAGACTGACTAAATAGCAAGTTGATGTGGATTCAACCATTTAGTCAAACTATCTTGATTTGAAAATTTCAAATCGTCCAGGTTTAACAAATGAGATACATTTGGATGCAATTTAAGTCATTTTTACAATGAACACGCAGGAATGGACTCCAGAGACAAGTCGGACCATCAGCAGGAAGGCGCGAGCTATACACTCTGACGACAGCGTAGTTACCCTCACCAACATCGTCTCCTCAGGAGGGAATGACATTCCGCCTAGTCCCATCACCCAGAATGCAATCAGGTACAAGACACTCTTCATCTTCATTATAGCAAATGCTGGTTTGGGTCACTGAACTTCAAAATCAAATGTGAAGTCAAGCACTAAATTATTTTGTATTGTTTAGTAGTGTAGTGGCACATGCTGCCGCTTTTTGCTTCGATGGCGCTGGTTCGATTCCCAGGCAGTGTTCCAATATCCTAGCCACTCCCTGGACCAAAAAAAGAATAAACTACACATAAAATCAAATCGGTTGCGTCAAAAAGAGCATGCGGTCTAAAAAAATAACTCATTGGTGTGACTTGTTGTGGCTCCCCTGATTGGATAGCAACAAAATATCCACTATGTCTCATTACCTTGCCTTTTTGTGCAAAAAAGAAAAAAGTGACTGAGACAGAAACTGTTTTGCAATTCAGACTCCAAAATTGTTCATGTCTTTGAGTTGTAAAAGACGCAAAAGTTCAAAAGACTAAAATGTCAAATTATGATTTTAAAATTATTAGGTACAATATAATCCCTATTTCATCCATTTTGACAGAGGTTACCCTGTGCATTCAGACTCAAGACAAATATGTACAGAATTTCAGTGTTGGTAGTTATAAAGCTTGCCATAATCCTTTTGAATGATGCAAAATAGGGTGGGTCACCAACTGAAATGAAACATTTCAATGGTTGTCTCTACTTTTTATGCCCTGTGAACTGTGGCAATCAGTTTGCCCAGTCATCTGGAATCAGTTCCATTTTAGTGAGTGAGAATAAGCAGTACAGAATATGCATGGATGGATAGTGCCATGTCAATTCATCTATTTTCTGTGTTTATTTGTAATTGTTATTTTTGTTATTCATTTACTTGATGAGACTTGTATGTTTAATATATTTTAGGTAATCATTAAGTATTGTATTAGTCAATGTTCATTATTGGATATTAAAGTGAATTTGCACAAATAAAATCCCCATCATAAATACCTTAGCCCCTGATGAAAGAATGCCTGGTATGCTTGTAGGTGAGTAAATGAGGCCACTGTACTGTTTTATCTGACTTTAGATAGTGTTTCTCCAGATAAGGTTGTGGGGAATTCTGTCGAATATTGGTCCTTCCCTCAAGGAGTTAACCTTCATTGTCTTGCTTTACGCTCTCAAATGTGTGCGCGCGTTTGAGAGACTTTATTATTAGCCTATGTTCATCGTCCCCTTGCAGTTGAGCGAAAATATTTGACTAAAGAAGTCAAACACAGTGTGTCTCTCCCTCATGTAAAAAACACATGAAACGGGGTTTCAGCAGCAGGCGCAGATATGTTTGGATGGAAAGAAGCAGCTTGTGGATTCCGGGTCACTTTTTTGACAGCAGATTTTGCTATGGCACAAATGCTGTTCTCGTGTCTGGATGTGTCCATGGTTGTTTCACACAGGGTTAGCAGTGAAAGTAAATATTGCCTGTCATCAAATCTTTTGAAAGAAAAATGCCAAGACAAAAACAATTGGCTCAGAGGACACGATGCCCGTAATTTTCAAAAACACTTTGACCACAGCATAGTTTGGTCCCAAACAAGCTGGTAATGTTTCTGGGTGTCTTTGATGAAAAAATTGAAAAATAAGCGTTTTACATCCCAGCTTCAATTGGGCTTTGTCTAAGCTGGTAGTGGGAAGTTGTTGAACATTTACAAAACATGATCAATCTGCTCATTCAGGATTGTCAAAGACGATTCCTCCGACTGGTCAGATGAGGAGAACCCAAAGAAGTTGTCTTTGAACGGTGTTGGAGAAGCGGGGGACAAAGGAGAGCGGCAGGTAGACGGTGTGCGAGTCCGAGCGCTCTACGATTACTCGGGTCAGGAGGCTGACGAACTCAGCTTCAAAGCAGGTATTAACCCTCATTAATGCTTCACGATGGGAGGCATCACAGGAGGCGTTCATTCGGTTGCTTCTTACGAAATGTAAAACAAATCATAGGGGACTAAAAAATGGTGAGCCATGATTGGTTGTGACCTGAGACCTGGCACTTGATGTCATTTTCAGACATGGTTAAAATGTCCGTCCTCGAATCAAAACTGTGTTTCGACTAGTTGGGCTCCAGAGAACACATTATTACAAAGAAAAAATTGGATTGAGTTCCCCTTGAAGTAAAGAAGAAAACTATTTTTTATTTCCTCCTGTGATGCTTCATCTATGCCCATTTTCACACACACTCATGTCCAACCTGAACTACCAACATGAGTCCTGCTGATGTGTGAGATGCTAATGAGAAGCATTATGCACGCTTGAGTCTTGTCTGCAACATTTGTGACAAAAACCGTTCCAAACGATGCATTTTGCGAGGACAATTGTGTTGAAGTCACAGCACCCGATTGTTATTGTGTTTTATTTAACTCCTGCTGTCAATTGTACAAATTGTTGACTTAAACTGGATCATTTGTGTACAAGCATGCTTTGAGCTCCTTAAGATGGAAACATGTCATGCTCCCTTTTCTTTCTGGTCGAGCATATTGCTTTGGTAATGTTAACCTACTATACTACATGTATCATTCCTTTGACTACATATAGTGTATTGTTTTTTATGTTTTTTGTGAATTGTTTGTATTTTTGTGTTCTTACAGTTTTTATTTTTCTTAAAGTAGAAACTGATATCAATACTAAATATAACAAATGCATGTTGGTGCAGTGTCCGCTCTAAAAGTGCCAACTGGGCTTTGTTTATTATTTATTTACTTATTTATTATTATTTATATACTTATATTTATTTATTCATTCATACAGCCATTTGTTTTTCGTGCAACATTTCAAGTTACGTTTTATAATCCGCTACTATCATTTATGCATTTTTGTATTGCTGACTTAGGGATAGTCATCAAAGCATACTTTCTTCATGTCTGACATCTTTCTGCAGATGGTGTTGGCTTTGCGTGGACATATTGGGCGCCACGTGGTGCACTGAACACTTAACGTTGCTCTAAAATGTATATCCACTATGAAGGGCGGACTAATCCACAACGATGAGAAAAAATCTTGAATA
This sequence comes from Syngnathus leptorhynchus, assembly GCF_054491065.1. Classification (NCBI taxonomy): domain Eukaryota; kingdom Metazoa; phylum Chordata; class Actinopteri; order Syngnathiformes; family Syngnathidae; genus Syngnathus; species Syngnathus leptorhynchus. The sequence continues at coordinate 5,976,478 of NC_141197.1, forward strand.
AGACTGGCAGGACAAGCAATATGAGAGTGCCAGCAGATATTGTGGTGCCTCGCTGCGAATGAGAATCTGTACGTGGAAACCTTAGTTGTGCTCGGAAGTGAACATTTGTAAACCGTCCTTGCAGGTGACGAGCTGCTGAAGCTCGGCGAGGAAGACGAGCAGGGCTGGTGTAAAGGAGAGTTGAGCAGCGGCCAGGTGGGCCTCTATCCCGCCAACTACGTTCAGCTGGGGGCTTCCTGATGACACTCACTCTACACACAGCCAATGGTACAACTAGACTCAAGATGCCAGGACCAATCGCAAAATGATCAGTGCCGTCGTTAGGGCACGTACGGACAATTACGAATTAGCATCTAAAACTCATCGCTGAGTTGTTGTTCTTTTTCTTCTGTATTTTTTTTTTTGAGGATTTGAGAAATTTCAAACATGTTTGGTTCCAAACTGTTGATTCATCATATGGTATATATTTTCAGAATATAGTCTGACATTTAGAACTTGTCAATGGGACGCTACGCATGTTAGCTTGAATGCTGACACATTGCAAGAATCTAGCTAGGTTTTAAGTTGAGCTGTTGGCACTTAGGTGCCCTTAATAAAATGCGGCAAGAACTTGACAATCATTTTTAACACAAAAATATCAATGAAATATATTGTAAACAGAAAGTTATATTAAAAGCAAAATATATGTTTCAAACCAAAAGAGTATTTTAGGAGATATTTATGAGTTAAGCTATAGATTTGGCTTAGTTTCCTCCTATCTGACCGAGAGATGACATCACCTGCTGCTGGGTGTGTTCAACGCCTGACGTCAGATGGTCCAAAAATATTTTTTGTCTCCCCAGAAGCAGTTTATGTGATATAAATTCAGTGAGGATAAGCGGTTCAGATGCATGGATTTGACTGCCACCCTTCTGTCCCCTCTAGCTTCATGTTTAATAAATCTACAGCGCGTTTGATTGTGACACTGCATCCACTTTACCTTTTCTATGCGACAGTTGTGTGTAACATCAGCTGATTTGGGCTATGAATGTGAGGCTGGTAGTTTTCCAGTTTTGGTTTCTTTGAATTTAGATGTTGGAAACTCTTCTTCATTCAGTCTCTGCTGAGTTTAATGACAAACTTAGGTGTGGTGTAAGTTGCTATGGAGACACAAAGCACGCTTGTTAAATGCTTCCATTCAAAGGCTCTGGGTTTGGGCTGTTTGATGTAATTTCATGAGGGAGTTTCTTCTTTGGAATAAACAAATATAGAACATTTGACACTTTTTAACACATAAAAGCATCTGAGTCCTCCCTCAATGTGTAATCTGTACAGTGAAGCAAGTTCTGAAAGGCAAAAATAAAGATCTTTCGACACAATTTTCATTGGTGTTCCTATTACATTTTGTACATAGCTATATCAAAGTAACTAATATTATTCAAAAAGAACTTTCAACCAAAATTGAAAAGAATCTATAATACCTTTCACTGTGTTGATCAAAACTGAGCATTAACTTAGTAAAGATCATGTTTGGATTTTTTTAATGCATACTGAAGCAAAGTTAGGAAAATGTGCAGACATTTTTATTAAATTGATTTATCTGTACAGCAAAACAAAATCTCACAATAACTGCCCCATTACTTGAAGTGATCTGAAAACAACATACATTTGCATCCAAACAGTCTTTTTTTGTATTAGTATTTATCCTTAAAACTTGTGATTCATGGAAAATGACAGGACATCATGACCTTAAAAACTGAGATGAGCGCGAGCAGCTAATTTCCAGCTTTGTTGATTTTTTTCTTTTTTGTTTTTTTGAGCCAGACACTAGCCCTTTCTGATAAAGCCGAGAGCATTTACTTAGTACTGCACTGAATAATAAAACCAAGTGTCCTGCAAATGCTCATATAGCAATTATGGCAAGCCTCGAGCATTATCCATTATGGTACCTTGAAATTTGAGGCCTCTGAATTGAATATTTTGAGATACAAACTGTCTTTCGGCCATAAAGCCGTTATTAGATATCCATTCCGATGTCGGTCTTCACAAAGACAACCGTGTTTTACTAATGAGGCAAAAGTCTGCACAACTTGACATCTAGTACTTCTCAAGAACTAGCTGATAGCTAGTAGAATTTTATTCAATCCCCTTCTATTGCACAGAATTGTTTTAAGAGAGAAGACAACAAGCATATGAGTACATGACTCTTAGGGAATGCTGAAACAGCTTTCCATAAGTTGCTGGCTGTTGTTCAATAATTGTTGCTCTTCAATAGGATGTCAACTGTTTGAACAAGTTCATGGTTGAGGCGAATCATTACTATACAAGATTATAATTACAACCATTTTTTTTCTCATCATTGAGTAAATGTTACATATTTGGGATTTTAACTTGCTTTTAGCTTTTCTTGCTATTGAAAATAGGAGACAATCTTCATATAAGCAATTGTATCATAAATCTACAGAAAAATGACCATATCAAATTCCTATAAAGCAACACTGGCAGATGTGTTCAGAGCGGGATGCCTGTTGTTGCTATGCTGTGATGATTGATGGGACTTGAAGGCAGCAAACTATGTGGAAACACGTCTCAACACTCCTCAAATAATTTTGGCTTGCACTCCAGTGATCAAATATTAAATACAGAAGATATATAATACAGTAACCCTCATCCGCACTGCTGTCTATGTTGACTTTTTACTGACTGCATTGTTTGGCTTCACAATGCAAATCTCATCGAAACAATCAATACAAAAAAGGCATGAAAACAAAATACCAATTGGCATGATTATGGTGAGAAGAGTTTAACCTTCGTGAGTGTTAGCCTCACATGGCGAGTCATAGCAGATCCTGTACATGAATAAAGAGGAGGGGACGCATCATCAGAATTGATCCGAAATTGGTACAAAGCAACAGCAAAATGTCTGAAAGTTTGCCTCAACATCTCAAGTGCTGTTTGACGTCTCTTCTTCAGAAGAAATGAAGCGCTGCATGCTCCAGAGTTCTTTCAAACTCGGGGAAAGGTGTCCTAACCTCAGCGGTCCTCAGTCATGTCACTCGCAGTGCTCCTTTTGATACTGGCTTATCGCAAGCAACTCAAAACAAAAACAATAAAGAAAAAAATGCTTTGATTTGATGAGACAATTGGTGTTAGGCAATATCACAGCGAAGCTTGAAAAGAGGAGGACCACATGTGAGCAACTGGCATTGGCACTGGGCATGTTGGCTGGTGACAGACTGAGGTTGAAGAGGACAAGGACGAAGGGGGCGAAGCAGGTGACGATAGCTCTCGGGCTTCTATCGGTCCTTCAGTTCCCGCGTCACGCGCTTGGTGATCCGACCGCACAGCAGCCCCAACAGGAAGAGAACGCACAAACTCAGGGCGATCATGAGCAGGATGTAGTTCTTGGAGGGCGAGGTCATCACCTGCACGGCCAGATCTGATAAGCCCTCCGCCGGTGCCACCTACAGGACAACATAGAGTTGAATGAAACGCGAAAAATTGAAGATAATTTGTTTGAATTATTGTTGTAATGGGATTTGTGATTTGCAGGTTTATGTTCACACCACACTTAGTAGAATCTTGGGAAGTTGTCGTGGTGAACACTTAAAAGCGTGCAGGTAAACGTTTTGAATACGTTTACAACTCTAATCAAATGGATAAAAAAAAAATGCCCTTCCTATTAATTCATGGTTCATTTGCCTTTATTTTAGCATGCACCCAACCTCTATAACCAAGACATTTACTGCATGTATAATAAATCTGATATAGTAGCTTGTTCATTTACAGCTTGTTTGTTAAAAAAAATCATGGGAAGAGAAACTTGAAAAAAATTGCATACAAAATGGCAATATTGAGTGGAACAAATGCATTACATTGCATATATCATTTTTCAAAATCGCTCAGCTCTATTTCACTTCCCTGTCTTGACGTTGAAAAGGTTTCAATGAAGGTGAAAATGGAAATCATCCCAGTGATTACCTTAGCCGCGTAGCTCCACATGTCGATGCGGTCCTGAAGTCTTTTCTTGCACTCAGGCTGCAGGCGAACTCGCTTGTCCTGCAAAGCCTCCATCAGACATGACATCTCTGCATGGTGAGAAGAAAAAGAACAGCAGAGGGAGGTTGGTTCTTTTCAACCATAGTATTTAATCAGTGACATGCGATGATGGTGAAAGCACCCACGTCTTCCCCTTCCCGGCGTGATGGCAGCACAATGATGTTTGAGGTCCAAGGCACAGGCAGTGTGGAGAACCGGGTCCACAAAAATGTCTGCTTTACTCTCTTTGAGCATGTTCAAAACCTCCTACACACAAGCACAACAAATCAGGGAGAAGAACCCAAAACGCAAACATCTTCACAATATAGTTCAGAATGATAATTGAGCCATTTACAATTTTTCCCCCCCCAAAACTCAGACGTCAGCATCAGGCTATCAAATATTATGATTTTATTTGTTCTCAATGATACTTACCTTTTTACAGGCCTCCTGTTTGATCTTGAGCAGGTTGACTTTCAGACATTCTTCTACCTGACCAGTCTGCTCCTGAGCAGCTGCCTCTTCGGCACACAGCCGAGAGATCTGGAGAAGGAAGCGGCATTACAAGAAGCGGACGCCAGAAAGACAAAGTACAGGTTTTAATGACCAGCGTACCTCATCCGAGCAGTGCATCTGCAACTGGGGGTCCAGTCTATAGTCCAGCGCCGATTCCTGGAGAATAACTCGAATCTGGTCTTCACAGTCTGCGGACAATCTCTAAACCAAACCAGCCCGTGATGGGCAACGATAAGCAAGTCTGACTTTGCCTTCTCTTGGAACCGGAGATGTCTGATGATTTTGGACTGACCTGATCAGCATATTTGAGTTTGAGGCAGGCGATCACTTGACCCTCCAGCTCGTTGTCCTCGCTCGCCTTGTTCAGGATGGATTGGCAAAATTTGGGGATGTCGGCTCGGCAAGCTTTCCTTAACACCGGGTTCAATCTGTAGTCTGGAGAAGGATTCAGTTCAGATTTCAGTCTGACTCTTCAAATGCTGCTCTGTCAAATGTTCACACACCTGTGTTCTGGGTGATCTGCCTTTTGGTGATCATTTGTTTGCACTTTGGATCCATCAACTCACTGTTCTTGTTCTGTTTTAGACACTGGAGAACATTCCTGGCATCGGCTTCAGTGCAGAATCGCTGCAAAAGAACGTTTGTGATAATCAGTGGTGGGAAGTACAAAGTGGATTCTGTTCGTAAGGCCATTTTTCACCATCAGGACTGTTTCAGTGGATTTTGTGTGCAGAGAAGGTTATTTTTTTCCCCCCCCTCAAGTAGTCTATCCTTTTTTTCCTTTTACTCAAGTTTGTCCTACTTCTACAAATCTTTATTTTTTTTCGCAAAATTACAGAAAGTACACATGTACTTTTGCCACCTCTGGCGATATTGCTGAATATTATTTTACATACAATAAGGTTCATAAATATTGGGACACGGACACAAATCTCAAAACACCACCACAATGACTTTGAAAAGAAACAAGATGTGCTATAATTTCCGACTTTTAAGATTTACTTTAAAGGTATCCAAATCAGGTGAATGGAGTGGGGAAAGTTTGTTGGAAAGGTTTGTATAAATACCTTCCACTTTTAAGGGAGCAAAAGTAACAGAACAAAACAACCATCATAAATCAAAATTTTAAGTCACAGCCTGAATTCTAGAACCCACAGACCACCAACGCTTTTTATCTTCAGCCTGTGAAATGTGCGCTCAATCAGATTCAGGTCAGGTGATGGACTTGGCCATTGCATAACAAACTTGCTGCACTGAGTTCTGAAGTCCCATTACTTCTGGTCCCTTTAAAAATGGGAGACGTATGCTCAAACCTTTCTAACGTTCGCCTGGTTTGAATGTAAACACAAGTGAAGTCTGTGCAGTTGAAGCACATGTAGTCAGTTTCATTTCAAATCTATTGCAGTGTTGTTTAGAGCCAAGGAAATGAGAATTGACGTGATTCTTGTGACGTCTCGATATTTGCTCTGCTTCTCCTCACCTTGATCATCTGCTTGCAGACTCTCATGAGCTGGTAGTCGAGCTCTGGGTCAGTCATCTCGGCCTCCTGCAGCTTGAAGATCCGCTGGTGGCAGCGCTGACTGAGCTGCTTCTTTTGCTCCTTTAGACACTCAATCATCTGAGGAGAAAGGCAAAGACTGAGTTTGTTGGAAGAATTGCGGAATTTGTAGATCTAACGTTCCTCATCTTACCTGAGCGTTGCCAAAAGCCACATTAGGACACAGACGACTGATGTCGGACTTACAAGGCTCGTACAGCTCCGGTTCCAACCTTATATCTTCTGACTAGAAGAAGAAGAATAAATTTGAGTTGAAATGTGTATCGGCTTCATCTGGCAGAAATGATTTTCGACAGGCCATCCCAACCATTTCTAGCTCCTCCACACGCAGCTGTTTACGACATTTCAGGGAGACCCGCTGCTCTCTGGCCTCCTGCAATGTGTCGTTCCTCACTGTGGTGCTGAGGCAGATGACCACATCCACTCTAAATGAGAGGATCATTCGTGGTTAGCAATCCGATAAGTTAAAAAAAATCTCTTTTTTCTTTTAATTGATCCCCTGAGGGAAAATTCCAGATAGGCCATGATGAGTCAATTCAAGTGTGACAAATTTGGTGTTCAATATGTACTTTGAAATGGGCACAAGAGAGAGTAAGGCAGAAATGTAGTGTGCGTACTTCTTTTTGATGTTTGGACACAAGCGAAGCACATCTTCCTTACAAGCCATCTTGAACTTATAAGAGAAGCGGAAATCCTTCATCTGAATCTTTACAAAAAGACAAGACGACTTATAAAAATCTGCAGGCATGTTTATAATCCAACACTCGGAACAGTGGGAAATGGGCTTTAAAAGAAGAAGCCGAAGCTTACCAGCTGGAAGTGTGTGACGCCAACTGCACACTTTTCGTTCATCTCCTTTTGGTGCTTGTTCTGAACCAAACATTCCATAAGGTCACCGGTGTCTATTTGGTTGTCAGCCAAGTCCTAAAGACAAACACACAAAAGCTTACTGCCTTCTACTGTTCTATTCAAGTTTGTCCAAGTTTATTATATCTGACAAAGAGTTGTTTGTTTCTGGTAGGTGTGTCTCAGAAAGTGGTAGAAATATTCTCACATGGCAATGGGCCTGGATCATGGGTTCGCAAGCTCTGATAAGCAGTGCATCTATTTGGATATCCTGAAAAGGATAACAAGGAAACAATGTCAGGGTTAAATGTACGATGGCCACATGCTCCTACTTAAGCGATGACGTTGCTGACCTCTGACTCTAATTCTGTCAGGTTGCCTACAACATCCCTGCAGGCAGACACCAGGTCTTCCAAATGTTCCTGCAGACACTCGAGCTCCTGGGAAGCAATACACAAACACATCTCAAATGTAGCTTGACAAATGAATCCCCTTTTGGGGGGGTCTCAACACTGGTCAAATGTATTGAACATATATTTTCAGGGGTCACAACTCCTCCAAACTCATTCTGCAGTGTCTCCTGGCACTACTGGAAAAAACGCCACAACACTAGTTACATCGATTAACAAGAAATTCACTTCATAATAGGATGCACAAAAGGAAGTTTTGTTTGAAAGAGCCATACGCAACGTTTTTTTGTGAAAAAACAAAACTTAAATAGGAAATTAAACATTTTTCATGAGAAGAGCAGCCATTAGAATAGGTCAAGTATTTTAGTCAGCAGTTGTATTCTCATGGATGTATCTTTTATGGAGGATTTTAGAGCTGACTGAGGGAAAAATTACGTTGTTTTTTTTTCATTCATGTGGACCACGTAAAAAGTGGCTTCTCGGAGTGCCATGAGAAATTATCCAATGTCATTTAAAAGGATTATCACTTTACCTCAAATAATGTTTCTTTATCTATCAATGGCAATGAGGTATAGAGGCAAAATTTTCACTATGTGGCTGTAGGAAGGTAGGATAAACCTGTGTATTCACTAGTTTCCATTAAGACTAAGGCATGGTTTGCTGCGAGAACATAAAAGGCTTAGATTGAACATTAAGTTAGTCAATTTGTTCTTCGTAAATTGAGACAAGATCAACATTATATCAGTAGACATACATGCATGACATTTTTTGTTGGGTGTGCATTGTTATGAAAAATAAATGTATGCGTTGGCTGAATAAAAGTTGGAAACCGCTGATGTACCGATGTGGCCAAAGGGAAAATAACCAAGTAAATAAACTCGAAAAAATAAGCCTACAGATGTGAACAATCATTTGTCTAACCTGTCCAGTGTCGGTCTTCTCGCTGCACCATTTGCCAAGGTCGGTCATGCAGCGCTTCTGCAGCTCAGGGTCCAGTTTAACATCCAGCGCCCTCTGGTGGAGAATTCGCTGAACCTCCACTTTACAGTCTCGAGACAACTGCAGACGTAAAGACAGCCCCTCACCATTATTCTAAGACACTGACGTGAATACCTAATAGGATAATTAGAGGCAAAATAAACACCATTATTATACCACCCTCAATATTACGACCATAATTAACATCTTGCTCAAATAAAACCGGTCTGGCAGTGTCAGTATTCATTTTGTAAGTGGTCATAATGTTTTGGCTGGGTGATGTTTAATACCCATTATGCCAACATGCCATCATTTTATCATTTCCTATTATGTAAATTAAATATCCATTTTTAAAAGCCCAGCAAAAGCTACCACAGATTCAATGATCCAAAGAAATTAAAATCTTATTTCAGTACCGATTCACCACGATCAATGCCATCAAGCATCTTAATCATTCACATTTTTCACCAGAATCTCAATTGACAGAGGTTGTAGACCACTTACCAGAATTTCAGTGTTTACCTATTAAATTTAAAAACATGTATACGTTTTTTTTTAATGACAAGAACAACTTGGAATTGCTCCAACACAATGTCAAGATGAGAGTTTCTGCTCTCATGTCATACCCGACGGCCCTGCTCCTCAGTGCGGTAGGCATGGCGGTACAGGCAGGAGAAGACAGCGCCTGGCGGCATCAACTCGCTGGTCTCATTCCAGCCATGCGTGTGACATAGTCGGGCAGCGTCGCCTTGGCATTTCTTGTACAATATAGGGTCCAATCTAAGACAACAAATTGGAGCACACCACAGTCACTAAGCTCGTCTTTGCAGTGTGGTATGTGATCAGACTATGTGTAGAAAAACGGAGTATGAAGGCTGAAAGTTCTACAATCCAAAGAACAACAATGTTCATCTATAAAAAGATTGTCCACATGGGTTAGTAATTCCACTTGACAAGTAAAAATAGAGCAAGGAGAGGGTCAGGCCTCAGATGTCGGGGCAATTGGCTGGTTGATAAATCCTATCAGTGAGTACACTCACTTCCAATCCCTTGATATAAAATACTGGAGCTCCAACAGTCGATGCTCACAATCCTCCACCATCTTTTCTGTATACAGATGCTCCATCAGACAAGACAAAATCCTACAAACACACAGAGGGAGGGGGTCACTCTCTAAAAGGCAGGTGCTTATTCATCTGAATAATATGACTGATTGTTCACATATTTTGTGTGCTCGTGTGTGTATGTGCCCTCACATTGGGTCTCCATTGCGGATATGTTTGCAGGCTGTCTGGATGACGGACTCACAGGCCTCATTGAGCGCTCGGTCGATCCTGTAGTCGGCGCCGGGGTCGGCTGACTGAATCAGTGTCTGAAGCTGAAGTGGAAGGAGAGTTAATGGAATTATTCAAAGGCAGCAGCAAGAAATGAAAACACCGCAGACTACATAATGTGATTGGAAAAAATCATTTGCACTATTTGCTCTGCATACGAGCAAAGTGACAACCATTGTTTATGTATTCCCTCGCGTTCCCCCCCGTGACTTACAGCACTCTGGCAAACACCGTCGACTGAGGCGCTGCGGTCGCCGCGGCCGATTCTCATCAGGCAATGCAGAGTGCGGCCTTTGCGGTGAAGGCCCGAGCAGTGAGTCTCGATCTCTGCTCGGCAGTGCAGCACGATCTCCGGACTGAGGGAGAAGTCCTCCATCAGCATCCGCCGATAGTCCAGCATTTCCCCTTGACACTCGCCGGTGACTGGGCGACCTACACAGGATAAAAAGATCATACAGGGAAAAATAAATAAATAAATGGATGAAAATGACTTCATGATTATACCCTTGAAAGTCAGCGCCACTCCTCATTTCATCAATGACACTTTTCAGCAAGGATTCAGCAATTGTGAGTCCCAGCATAATTAGTCAGGGTTATTTCACATTAGAGAGATGAAAGAACATTTATCATATTTGAACATCACGTTGAAGCAACACGAAGAGGTCACCTCGGTGCACAGCGGCCTCCAGACACAGGAGCAGGTACGAGAGGCGGGCCTCGCGGGCACGAGGCAGGTTGGTGTCGAGGCTGCAGCGGTGTTTCCTCAAGTCGAGCTTGCAGGCTTTAGCTAGAGAGTAACTGACCCTGTAGTCCTGAGAGATCAGCTTCTGCCGTGTTGTCAGAGCGTCTCTGCACTGTAAGGAGAAAGCCAACATTATAATCCGCAAACACAATCAAGCAACGCGAGTCATGAAACGAGCATGAACCAGTGAGGTGGGATGCACCTTTTCTGACATGGCCTCTTCGAACTTGTGGTTGAACAGGCACTTGTAGACTTTTCCCTCTCCTGCCTGAGTCTAAAATAAAGAGATGGAAAATGGCATCGTAGATTATGACTTGTTTCTCCTTATGGATAGAGTAATATGGATTCATACTAATGATGAGAGAGAAAAAAAGCACGTGCTGACATTTTGGCAGAATCTCTCACGGTCGTCTCGACAGGAAAAGTAAAGATGTCGATCAAGGTGGAAGTCATCCGATGACAGCTCCGCAACCCGCAAGATAGCCCTCTGACACTCCTCTTTGATTGGACGAACTTGATCTTGTTGCTCTGCCTCCCTCACAAAAGCCTTTTCCAGACAAGCGATGACTTCTCCTTGGCTATGGATGTCCTGATGCGTAAAGGCAACAGCAGCGAATGCAAAAGATCAAAACTGACAGGAAAGGAACTAGACATTGGCTTTAACAAAAGGTCACCTTGTGTCCAATATTGATGCTCCCGCAGCGTAGATTGTTGATGTCTTCTTTACATTTGTCCATGAAGCCACAAATTAATCGGTAGTCACTGAAGATAATACTGGTCATCTTGGTAATGTACTGGTTACACTGATACTCGCTGATGTTTCCACGGTGATCGACCAGACAAGATACCAGGTAGCCTCTCCCACGCTCCTCCTCATTACATTCTTTAAGCTGTGATCATTAAAGGAAGGAAACAAATGAAGGCGATTGTGAGTTTAAAAATATGTGACAAAGTGTATGTAAAAAAAGATGGTCATGTTGCATATTCAATAGAACAACTTGCATTACCATTTATTTGTCTACATTATCAGTGACTGCCATACTTAGCGTATTTGCAGATAATTATGGGCAAATGAAGCTTCAAGATAATTCATGAACCCGTTGTGTTGTTGCGTTAACTTAGACCTCTAGATGGCAACAACTGGTTCATGAAGCTTCATTTTCCCATCACTATTTGCAGATAGATACCATTGAGAGCTGAATGCTGACCTCAGTGATGGTGCTCTTGCAAACCTCCATCGCCACCGACTCAAACTTTGGATCAGTGGTCAGATTGAGTTTGTAGTTCCACAGGAGCTGATGAAGAGAGTTATTCAGTGTTTAGATATTCAGCGCTCTCTATTCATTTATTATTCATATTCATTATGTTTCCATTACGCAGAGTTACTTAAAGTCATTTGCTGTGAACATAAAATTGCTGCAGTCATAAATGCTGCACAGTAACACGCAGTATATACATAATCTAGGTGTGTCAAACAAATACAACATGTCTTTTGTAATTGGGCAAGGCTACTGTTTAGAGAGCCACATTGAGAGTCCAGGTAAATCAAACAAACTGATTATTTTGGTCAAAGAATGTCGTTATTATGATGTGAGATTACAAAACTGCTGATGAATGCCCAACAAAATATTTTTTCCCCCACTACATCTTTCAAAGACTGAAGTACTGTAAAATGTATTGGTGTTTCCTGCATACGTATAAAAGGTATCATAAAGGGCTTTTATCTCTCTTTGAGTCCTGAATCATAAAAGTTTAGAATCCATTCATTTGCATCGTCGCGCCAGCTGCTGGGTAAGCTATAAAAAGTATTCCGCCAATGAGAATTTATCTCAAGAAACACTTTAATTAGACCCTGAACTAAAGCGTCAAAAAAGACATTTATCTGGGGAACAAAAATCTGAGAAGTACATGATAATATAAACAAAACGGTGTCAGTAAGTTGATTAGCGCACACTGCTGTCTGATCCCACTAAGAGAGAAAAAAAAAAGCACTGAATCCCAGAGAATGTTTCTGGGGATTAGCGAGATTTTTAATGGTTTGATATACAAGCCTTTTGGTTTTGTATACGCTGAATCAATCTAATACTACAATTTAAATTCATGAAAAATAATATGCTGAAAAGTAAACAAGATTTCAGGACAAACACATCACCCTAGTACATGTTCATGAAAGTAGGTTTTCAGATGATTTTTTTTCCCCTCTTCAAATCTTCCTGTGTTCTTTGTGTCTTCTTTGTTGAGGTGTTGGCTATTCTTCTTTGTGAATGGGAGATCCAATAAGAATATAACACCATGTCAACACAAGAAAAGCTGTTTTGTGTGTTTCAACTGAGGCAACCTCTTTCCATAAATCCTCTCTTAACACCTTGGCGTGTCACTGATCTCTGGACGCTTGATATGTATGGAGCAAGACCAGCTTTTGTAATTAATTGTTCCTGCAGAAAACCTGGAATGTGTATGCGGCAGTGATGAGCCATGATGATGAATCACTTTTAAAAAAACAACAACAACCGGTTACACAAAGTTTACAACAACAAAAATCCTACCAAGACAATAATGCAAACACAAGGCAAAAAATAAATTGTGTTTATGTACTTACATGGTTGCAATCAGGAGCCATCTCAGTTTCCTGCAGACACACAAAAGCAGAAAATCGTGACTCACCATCTTAATGGCAGCGACACTTCAGTGCATATTTTCACAAAAAATATTGTATTTAGTGCCGCAAGTTAGGAATGTTCCAAACCCTCTTCAGAACATAATTTATCCAACATACTGTATGCATTGTGTGAATTATGTCCCAGTTTAAAAATATAATTCAGGTGTATGCAAATTCTGTTTTTAAGGATGACCTATCAAAGCTAAAATGCTGATTTTACCATGTGTGGTAATTTATAGCTATGTTGGTTTTGAATTTTTTTTCAACTGTTGCTAAAACTAACTTTTGATTCATAATTGATATATTAGCATAGTACAAATTATATTATAAAAACTGATGTGATTGAAGGCAGAGTCAGACAGACAAAAAACATGTAGGAAGTTTGCTTGCGTCTCCGTTTAAAAAAACGGTTAAAAAATTGTCGAGTGTAGTTTTACTGCAACTATAAAAGCCTGGGGTGTGGTAAGGTAGTAGTTATGTGGTGAACTGGGAATAACAGAGAAATGTGAGTAGCAAAATGAAGTTCTTAATTAACATTACATTATGCGTTATCCAAAGAAACCCAGCAGGAAATGTTGATCATACAAGTTTCACTTTGCATAGAAAAGACAAGGAAGGACATAATCCAAATCCTTCTCTGCCAGCAGGAACAGGGACACAAATCTATCTCTTGACTTTCCACTAAATGTTACAAGGACAGAGGAACGGACAAGGTTAATGACGAAGACGACTCTCAGCTAAAGCCGAGATATAAAATTACCAATTAGTCAGACTATGAGTTATTAATTAAAGCCAATGTATTCTATTCAGATCAAAGGCCTGGAAACATGAGCAGATTGATCAATGCAAATCATCAAAGCATTGAAATAGCATTGACTAATTGGAGTTGATAAGGGCATGAATGGGATGGGGGAAATCCCTGCAAACTTCAGACTAACCGTAGTCACAAAAAACAAGGGCAGTGGCTTGAATATAATGTAAGCCCCCACGACTGGCGGATAATAGGGTACAACGCCTCTAATTGTACCTTGTGATATAAGTGACCTGACTTGCTGACGTCTATTCTATTCTATTCTATTCTATTCTATTCTATTCTATATGGCATGGTGTTGTAGTTACATCCTACCAGTTCGTTGGTGAAAACTAGTTTTGAAACTGATGCATTTTAACGGTATAAAGGACTCGTTTACATGGGTGTCCCCCGAGAATGGGGAGTTCACTGTGTACATAAATTAATGAGGGCATGATAAGATGCTGATAAGAAGATGGATGCTAATCTTGAAGCAGAAAGTGATGGGATTGACCTCAAACAGGAAGTGTCCGTGGGCTACGTTCCACATGATTTCTTGCTAATCAGTGGTGCCGCTTCTCTGACATCACAATTGAGGCCTCAAACCACCATCAATACAATCTTAAATGCTTTCATGTGACCTCTTGCTGCTTTGCCAGGTTTTGTGTGCTACTGTGTATCTTCTTCCTCTCTAGAGAGGAGGCAGATTTATAAGAGCCACTCTCCTCTTCTGGAGGCCACAGCTGTTACAAAGCTGAAGCAATGCAGTTATCTAAAAAAAGGGGCGAGAGAGCGAGAGTGTGTGTGTGCATGCGTGGATGCGAGTGTGTGTGTGCCTGTGTGTGTTTGTTGGACCATCAACATGGTGGCGAACAGCATGGTGCTGAGGTACCAGAAATACTAACACATATTAGGTAAATCAGCACATATGCATACTTCAGTAGGTGTATGCACAAATGTGAGAAAACTCATTTGGATGATTTTTAAATAGCTGATGCCATTGCAAACGCAGTAAGGTGCCAAATAATGTGACATTGATGTGCCTTTTGACTCCAAGCACTAGTGCAACAGATATGAAATGAAACAAACAAGGAAGTGGTTCAATTGGATTGATTGACGACTGAGCAAAGCAGCACAGGGCTTCTTATTTACTAACTGGTAAACTTTTTCAGTTGACTGGACTGCACAGGATTTGGCCACACTCATTTTTGGAGGAGAAGCATGACTCTATTTGCTGATGTTGTAAATAGCAGACAGTTGTTTAACATTACATATTACATGATTCATATTAGGTCCTCCTATCAGTGTGCAGGCTTGCAGCCAGAATTCTGTTTTGTGTTGATTATTAAGCCATTGCAGTTGAAAGCAGTTAGGCTACTTTTTACCGTTTTCGTCATCAGTTCGAACGGATTTGACAGCTTTTGCTGACTCTCCATCACAGTCAGCGATAGACTGATTTCTTTTTTTTTTTCCTAATCAACCCAACTTGTCATTTTGGCCACAATCTCAAGCTTTGCAGCAGGATAAATTGTGAAATGTTTCAGGCAATATTATCAACTCATATTATTCAACCAAATGCTACACAGGACGGCATTTCACAGTGCAGATTGATGAAGACCTGAAGTATACAGTAAAAGCAACCAAAGAGTTTTTAAGACAAAGCAGTGGAATGTTAAGCAAGGGCAAAGTCAATCACCTGACCTGAATCCAATTGAACATGCATTCCACTGGCTGATGACAAAACTGAGGGGAAAAATATCCAAGCAAGACCTGAATACAGTTGCAGAAGAGGGGCTGAAAAATGTATCGTTTTGGGATGAAAACTGAATCCAATTCTGTTAAAATGATGGAGTGCATATATCAGAGTAATATCTACAGACCGTACGATGGCTGCCAAAGCACTTTACAAAGCCTCACATTCTCTAATGTGATCTGTTTCTGCTTGCTGCCTCACCGTAGTCGGGGGATGCAGGGGTGAGGTTTCTCCAAGGAGGGGTCACGGTCGTCAACAGGGGAAGCCCAACAACACACACACCACACTGCAATCCTAGTTTATTTGGAACTCTTTTACCTTCAAGAAGTCAACTCAATATTGTCTCGTTTGTTCTTATTTGCTCCTACTTTACAACTGCACAAACTCTTGCTCCCATCTTCTTCCTCCAGAATGCTTCTTCACACTCAGTCACAAGCCATCACAATGCACGCAATAACGCCCAAAGTTTTAAACTGATTTATTTGAACCAGGATTTCAGTGAAATACATTATTATTTATCAGTGCATGTTTAATAACACACATAATTCGATATTGTAACGGCATTGTGTTCAATTCTTACTGCAAATATTCTTATTTTTACTGATGCACCAAGTTACAACAAGAACTGTCTGCAGGATTGATTCTTCTGAGAACGTCTTCCATGTGAATGAAAAATTGGCACTGTATGAAATTCTTCACGGAATGATAAAATCAACAGAAATCCCGATGGAATCAGGTACTTATGAATCCATTTTAACCAGCCTGAATTTACAGTGTGTAAAGCACTTTGAAGGTTGACGTCTCTCAGTCCTAGATTGCACCTAGTTTACTCAATGACAAACTTCAATCTCAAGCATTAAACACACATTTGTAAACAAACAAATATGGAGTAAGAAGAAGATGTGGCTGTCCATACTGGATCTGCCCGAATCATAGCTACTACACAGTTTTATTAAGACTATTATTTGATGTTAGAAAATTAAATAAGAAGCTGTCACCCTATCAATCATTTCTGACGGGTTGCACCCAGGAAGCCTGAGAACGAAATAGTTGAGCTCCTTAAAAATAGTAACTCATACGGTTTAAAATAAATAAAACAACTCAGGTAAGTTGTCTCGGTAAATGGGCAAAGATTTTCACCATGTCTGATCTTCTGTTTTTGTTAATGATTGGCTAAAGTGTCTGCTGCTCTCAATATAATCCGTATGCTCAGTGTGTCGTAAAAGTGCTTCGAAAAAAAGGACACAGCAGTCCATCGATGCAGCTTCACCTCCACCTCAATGTCCAGCTGACAGCCATGAATCGAAAGCACCGCGGCCCCGGCGTCGCAGCCAACATCATCAGCACATCAAACGGCGGCTGTCGCTTACCTCTCTGCGGTCCTGTAGACACTCCAGCACTGACAGGTTATTGGCCCATGTGTGTTTGGGACAGAGTCGGGTCAGGTCCTCTCTGCAGGCCTCCTCTTCGGACAGCTTCCAACCGGTCGCCCTTCGAGGCTGTGAGGCCCCGGCAGCGGCAGCGGCGGCAGGTGCATCCTTGGCTTGTGGCTCAGCGGCTCTGAGGACAACCGGATTATTCGGAGGCTCGGCGGGGCCACTGGCGGCTTTGAGGCCGAAGACGGTGCCGAAGCCACAAAGACACACGGATGATAACAGCAGTAGCAGCTGCGGAGAGCGACTGTGCGTCGCCATCTTCACATCACCGTTAACTAGCGCGGTGAGAAAAATACTGCACTACTTCCGGTCAGGTTGTTCACAATAAAAGTGTGCAGTGACGCTAAACACAACTGCCGGTTTAACAATAAAGGACGTACGTTTTATTAACAAGACACAATATCCATTAGATTCATTTTATGTTTTTATTACATCGCATAATAAACAAGACTTCTCATCCAATAATCAGTATACCGCTGGACCAGGGACCACTAGTGTGGTGCCTGCGAGCTTGTTCTCGAAATAAACTGTCCTGTCACCAGTCAAGGGACATTGTGATTTCCTAGGAATGTTGTAGAAGTGATCATTTGAAAATGTCTACAGGCATTTAGTGAAAAAATATTGTTCACTGTTTATATTGAACTGTTTCTTATTGTGAGAAAATATGTGTCTTCATATCAATGAGTATCATTAATAATTCAAAGTGTGTATGCAATGGATTGTTCTTTGCATTGATAAATAGCCTACCAAGAAGTAGCTGGCAATTTCAAGATTGGTGACCCCAGAACTGGAAAAACATTTTATATGTTTATAATGTCAGATTTGACCAAAAATTACATTTAATATTTTACAGAAAAATATTACATTGATATTTAGTCCTGGTGTGTGTATGTGTTGTATGTGTGTGTATAACATTTTTGGATAGAGATTTTTGTGATTACCAACGCTGATAAATGCAACTATGATGTGGGGTAAATAAATGAAAATTAAGCACTACACACAACACAGTTCCTAATGATTTACAAAACAAAAACAGTTTAAAATGTTCTCCTCATTTACCGGTACAGAGTAATGCTTATTTTTGATTGACACTGTCATTATGGTTATAGTTTGCAGTGTTTCTTAATTATGTAAGGATTTCAAAATAGATTCACTTTTACAAAGTTTTAATGACTGGCATTTTTTTTCTTTCGTTTTCTGTGGCAGGATAGAGTACGTATGAACAAATATAATCCTTACTTTACATCAAACTGAAGCTGCATCTGTGTTTTTGTGTGGGCAAAGTTTAACACCCATCTACCTTGGCGTTGGAGCTGCTGATTGGGAAGCAGGGAGGACCATAAATCCTCCTAAATTTAGAGCTGACAGCTGCTGTGAGACTTTTTCTGGGTCTTCGTCAGCCATACTAATCCTCCCACTTCTCGCAGTTATTTACAACTTACATATTTCAAAGATGTATCATGCTGTTCAGATCCTTCAGTAATTGAACAAATCTCCCAATGACGGGGGCCCAAGAGACAACCGACACAATAAGTATCAGATAAATTGAATGCAAAACTTGCGGTTTGTTTATCCGCTTCCCAGTCAAGATGTTCTGTGTATGAATCTCGGTCCCTTTGCTTGGTGGGCTTTATCTGGATACAGTGGCTCTCTCCCATATTTCAAAAATATGCATGAACAAATGTGAGTTTTTTTTCTCCCTAACGAATGGCCCTGGGTGTACCCAACCTCACTCTCGAGAATTTAGAAACCACCTTTTGCTTCAAAGCGAGTCGTTGCAAGACTTCACTGCTTCCTTAGTCATCTAATCTGAATTTGAACTAACACATTTTGCACATGAAGCTGCACTCTCAACAAAGGACAAAACAGACTCATGGGAATTATCCTTTAGCACCCTTGCGCTGCTCATCCTACTAACATACGTTCATTGCAAGTCATTTAAAGGGGTAGGGCAACAGATGAATAATTTACCAAACACACATTTCTCAATTGTTTTGCTTAAACTTTATATGGATAATATTATCTTCAATAGTTTTAACATTAGCTCTTCAAAAGTGTTCTTACTTTCCATGTTTTCTCCAATTTGTTTCCCAGTGACAATTAACTGATGCTGAGTTAGATGACAAATTCTTTATGAATTGAGACTTATTACTCTCATGTTGGGAAAAAAATATATTGTAAAAAGATATGTAATATCAGTGAACAAATAGCTTTGCAGTTTATATTCAAGGTACATTTTACTGAAGTGAATAAAATACTAATAAACCCTACTTCTTAATTGTTGTAGTCCTAAATCTATGTACAGTTTAAGATGTGAACCCTGCCTCAGATTTAATCAAGGGCAACAAATCCTGGATTTAATGTGGGGAAAACATTTTATTTTAAGCCCCAATGGAATTCTACAGGTTTCAGATTAAATGAAAATAAAAATACAATAACATACTATATACTTTGTTTATACATAGCGGTAGAGACACTTTATTGTTAAAAATACAAAACATTGTCAAGGTGAAGCACTGTAGTAATGTGACGTCTCACTGTTGAGGGATGCTTCCAGAAGAGAATTCCTGGAACATTTGTTGCTCAGCTGCCACTGTCAGCTCTTAAATCCCACATTCTACCCACAGCTTCTGAAGACAACTGGTCTATTGCGTGCATACAAGCGCACGCGCACACACACAGACACACACAGACACACACAGACACACACACACATTATAAAGACAGGAGCATTCCTATTCATCTCACTTCTTTCCTGCAGGCCACAGAGGAATCAGCTGCTGCGGTGTCAAAATGGCAGAGTAAGTCCTTATTTAAACTCTTCCCTTCTAACATTTTAATCCATAAAACTCACTGGAATCTTCTGTACTTCTCTATGAAGGAAAAAGATGACATTAAGCCGAAGGAATTACCTCAAGGTGAAGTACAATGGTCATTTTGAATTATTTGTGGTTTTATGGAGCGCTCAAAATTATACAAACGACACATCAAAATTTTAAAAAAAAATCAAGAGCCTTTACCATCTACTCATAATTGAACATTATGTTATCTTTAAAAGATGAATAATTCCAATCATCCTTACTACATAGAAGGACTTTGCAATTTGGGGCTTTGACAAGGAAATAAACAAAGAAATATATCAGCCTTACTTATTCACAACTGCAACAATCATCCAAAATTAGCAGTCAATTTGTCTTGTCATTTTACACTGCAATACTTTCTTAGTAGGGCATTGTACAGTGCATGTATTTCATGAAATTTTGTGATACAAATACAGAATTTTGTCCAAATGCAATTCTCTGTGGTTCTGATCTGTCAGCTGCTCCTTGTGCTCAGAGCTTGCTGTTGCAGATTGGTCAGACAATGCTGGATGAGGCAGCTAAACAGGCGCAAAAGGAAAAGACCATATATATGGAGGAGAACTGCCCAGCTCTCGCCCTCCCTGGCTGCATGCAGGAGTTGCAGGTAAACTTTACAACCAACAGGTGTCCAATTCACAAACACAAAACGAGCCATTACCTATCTACTGTGAACCAAACCACTTTCTGAGGTTCACCTTAGTCCTTCCTTATCTTAGCCCTGGCTCGTATTGCCATTGTGTTGTTAACTATTTGACCTGACTTGGACCAGAAAAATCACACGTACGAGCACACACAGCCAGCGCAAAGAAGACTTCAATTTTTCCTGGTTCAATTTTTGGTCCAAGTTCATCCATCCATCCATTTTCTTTACCGCTTGTCCCCACGGGGGTCGCGGGCGTGCTGGAGCCTATCCCGGCAGTCATCGGGGACACTCTGAACCGGTTGTCAGCCGATCGCAGGGCACATAGAGACGAACAAGCATCCGCACTCGCACTCATACACACACCTAGGGGCAATTTGGAGTGCTCAATTGGCCTGCTACTAAGCATGTTTTTTGGATGTGGGAGGAAACCGGAGTACTCAGAAAAAACCCACATGGGCTCGGGGAGAACATGCAAATTCCATACAGGGAGGGTCGGAGGTGGACTCAAACCCGCACCCTCCTAACTGTTAGGTGGACGTGCTAACCAGGGAGCTATCGAGCCGCCCAGTCCAAGCTCAAATCACTTTAAATGAACAATATGTGATGATGGAAAACTTTAGGGAACACTGGTATGATTGGACTAAATACTGTACTCTTAGCAGACAGATGCAACCCACCCATTCTTTTCAAATTCATCATTATCTGTAATACACATTGGCAGGAGCTCTGTCGGAAACTTCACAAGCAGATCGATCTAGTAGATGATGAAAGATACGATATGGATATGAAAGTGAAGAAGTCTGAAAAGGAGGTAGGCCTACAGATGCATCTTTTGGTTCTCCATCAATAATTACAAAGAATCTGTTGCATTTTTTTAAATTGAAATCTAAAAGTTACATTACCCTTCCCTATCAGATCAACGACCTGAAGTTAATGATTCAGGATTTCAATGGAAGGTTTAGGAAGCCGGCCCTGAAGAAGGTTCGGATGTCAGCTGACGCCATGTTAGCGGCCCTGCTGGGGTCCAAACACAAAGTGTCCATGGACCTGAGGGCCAACCTAAAGCAAGTCAAGAAGGAGGCAAAGGATGAGGTTGGTAAATCACACACACGTATCTTCTTTTTCGACCAATCTAATTCATCTACTTCACTCAGACTGTTATACTTTAGAACATATTCACTGATTGCATATGTTTCACTCAGGAGAAACAGACTGGTGACTGGAGAAAGAAAATCGAGGACAAATCCGGGATGGATGGCAGAAAGAAAATGTTTGAGACAGAGGCCTGAACCAGAGAGCTTATGGAATTATTTTAGTATTGACATCCATCAATTCAGTGTTTTATATGTAACCACATTATTCACATTGTTGTGTAGATCACACATTCAAGGAAATATGTCAGGAAAATGATGATCCAAGATGGACAAAAACAACAATTGAGACTAACCTGGTGAAATAAAAGGAAAAAAATGCAATACTTACTCTTTTGTAGTATCATCTGTTTCATTGGAACACTTTCTCGCGCATGAGTCTTAAACAACATTTTATCATGTGTTTTCATGTATTTGGAATTGACACAAGGAAAATTTACATAAATACAAATATGGTGAGGCAGTCGCTCATCAGTATGGCCTTGGGGATTAGCGCCAGAGATTCCCCCTGGGGAGGTCAAACAAACAAACAAACAAACAAACAAACAAACAAACAAACAAACAAACAAACAAACAAACGAATGAATGAATGAATAAACGTCGTATCCATTGCTAACAATTACCATTATTATTATTATTATTGTTATTATTATTATTATCATCACAGGATCCAGCATACCCACGACCCCTGTAGTGACAAGCGGAATGGGAAATGGATGGATTATTATTATTGCCATCATCATCATCAACATTATTATCATTACTAGTGTGAAGGCGTTAAAGCAAATTTTTACAACACCCATCATGTATGGCATTCGGAAACTGCAAGCCAAGTTTTAACTTCGACATTGAAACTATAACCCGAGTTTCAAAGCTATAATTGTGTGGCGTCATCCATACCATTGTAGTTCCGTCAAACCGCTTTGTCCCCACGGGGGTCGCGGGCGTGCTGGAGCCTATCCCAGCCCTCATCGGGCAGTAGGCGGGGGACACCCAGAACCGGTTGCCAGCCAATCGCAGGGCACACAGAGACGAACAACCATCCGCACTCACACTCATACCTAGGGACAATTTAGAGTCTTCAATCGGCCTACCAAGCATGTTTTTGGGATGTGGGAGGAAACCAGAGTGCCCGGAGAAATGTGTACATATTTGTATTAGTTTATACAATATAGTTTTTATACTTTTATACTTTTCACATCCATCCATCCATCCATCCATCCATCCATCCATCCATCCATCCATCCATCCATCCATCCATCCATCCATCCATCCATCCATCCATCCATCCATCCATCCATCATGTCAATAAGTGTAAATATCTTCATAAATTTATATAATTTATCATGTCAATCAATGTGTAAATATTCCTATTAAGTTATACAACTAGTCATGTCAATCAATGTGTAAATATTCCTATTAATTTATATAATTTATCATATAATTCAATGTGTAAATACTCTTATTTATATGTTTTTAAAAGTGAAGACAATTTGTAAATTTAGTAATGAAACAAAGTCGATGCAAAAGTTGCCTTGCGGGCCACATAGAATGATGTGGCGGGCCAGATCTGGCCCCCGGGCCTTGAGTTTGACACACGCCTTCTTACCGGAAGTATGACTTTGATGTTTCATCGGCTGAAGTGCATTGTGTACTGACTGCCGTAAAACAACCCAAGATATTGCAAACAAAGAACCAACTGTTGGTTCACATCTTGCTCGACGACGGACAAACGCAACAATACCTATCTAACCAAGAAGCATCAAACATGACAGCGGCAGTGTTTTTTGGTTGTACCTTCATTGCATTCGGCCCTGCCGTTGCTCTGTTCCTGTTTACCATCGCCCAGGAGCCTCTGAGGGTCATCTTTCTCATAGCAGGGTGAGTCGCACCCTTCCCCGTGGGAGTTTTAGCGTATGTGTCGTTGTGAGGACCGTAACGTTAATTTGGTCATGTTTAGATCGATAAACGTAAATCGCTGTGTGGCTAGCATTGTAGCCGAACGGGCCATTAGCTTTCCCGAGCACCTTCGGTAACTGGTCACTTATCTTGAATGAGTCAAATTCCATATTTAGTTTTTTTTATTATTACTGTTGTGCACACGCACACACTAACTTTCTTCGACTTGGTGTTTTCTTTTCAATTCATTCTTTACTGCTGCGTTGTACACAAAACTCATTTTACCCATCAAAGGCCAAGTATCACGGTAATAAATTCTAATGTTTTACGTTTTACTCTTTCAGTTGTGGTCTACATAATGTGGAACAGCCATGCTTTTGTCTGAATTCCTCATTTTGATACGATCACAGGTCCCTCTTTTCTACTTTTTCTGAGGTGCGGCCTCTTTAAATGCAAAGAGTACGGAAGAGGATTAGGGCCAGTCAAGAAAAAAAAAGGGTGGACGGGTGACAGGATACTAACTTTTTCCCCCTCAGAATTGGAATTCTGACTTAAAAAGTCAATTTTCCATGAGATCTCTCCTTTGAAGTGTTGAGTTCACAGGTTCACCATATCAGTTGATCTCCATTGAGTAGAATGAATTTTATTGACTGAGGAAAAATAATTTTGCAGGCACTTGGGACCTTGTTTAAAACTAACTTGTGTTTATTCCCCCCCCCCCCCAGAGCGTTTTTCTGGCTTGTTTCTCTCCTGCTGTCCTCTCTGGTTTGGTTCATCTCCGTTCAAATAAGTAATAAGGAGAGTGCGGTCCAACAGAAAGGCCTCCTCATTTTTGGGGTGGTGCTGTCCGTTCTCCTGCAGGAGACCTTCCGCTTCGCTTACTACAAGCTGCTCAAGTAAGATCAATCTCACATAGCTGTTAGGAATGTTTGACACATTTCAACAACAAATAAATATAGTGCATAATCTCAAGATGATTGTAAAAAAAAAAAAAAAATGTAAATTTTGGAATTCATGTATATTTCTGGAAAAAAAATTACACAACTTCAGATG
Organism: Syngnathus leptorhynchus; assembly: GCF_054491065.1. Taxonomy (NCBI): domain Eukaryota; kingdom Metazoa; phylum Chordata; class Actinopteri; order Syngnathiformes; family Syngnathidae; genus Syngnathus; species Syngnathus leptorhynchus. The sequence goes on from NC_141197.1 coordinate 6,001,124, forward strand.
TTAATCTGCTTCCATGCCAAGATTGTGCTTCATAGATGTCAGTTGCATGTATTTTCCTTTTTCTATTTCTTGTCTGTATTTGTTTGTAACGAAATGAGTATAACACTTTAAAAACAAGATAATTACACTAACGGTAACCCCTCAGCCAGTCGGGGAGAGAATTGACTGAACTGGTGTCCATTTTGACGTTCATTCTGGGTGACCAAAGGGTTGTACAGCCACGAAAGCTCATTCAGCGTTTTCAGGGGTCTTAGAAATAGAGGAGTCGATGTTGGTTCTGAATGCTTGGCCATTTGGTCTAAAAGTTTAGGTGAAAAGATGTTCGCCACATAGAAATAAGTTGGATTTGTGCAAAACCACATATGGCCAGCAGAAGGCGCACTTCCTGCATGGTTGAAATACAAAAGAAAACAAAAGGGACGTTTAGAATAGAATGTGTGGGTAAAGTAAAACGTTTAGGTGCACCCACCTTGAGCCATGGCTCGAACTGCGCTCTGCAGCCAGGGTTTCCTCAGGCAAAATTGCAGAATTTTGGTGCATGGCCTTGCATCCCACTGTCCACTATTCCAAACGCGCGCTGCCCTGCATGCTTCCACACCCCACCGTGCCAACTATGTTGACTACATATGAAATCACATAACAAGAAATGCTCCCCTTGCTTTTGATCTGAACACTAGCATAATACCGCAGTGCCACAGAAAGCTGCCAGTGATGGCAAAAAAATATATATACTGTAAGCACTTTTTTTAGCCACATATACTCTGTTCATAATTATTTACGATGTTGTATGACATCTGTGCATTTGTGTCTGCAGGAAAGCAAATGAAGGGCTCCTCGTCCTCAGTCAAGAGGAAACTATGCCCATCTCCATACGACAACTGGCTTATGGTACACGTGCCAAACTAACCAGATTTTTTATTTTAAAGGGGTAACCCTCCTATTGTCCTCAAAGCTAATTTAAAAAAAGCTAATATTATGCTACAATCTTCCTAACCGTATTTTGCATTTAAAACTTTGCAAATTAATTTTTTGTCCACATGAATTTCCCTAAATTCCCTTGGATTTAAAAATTCCCTGATTTATTTCTTTATTAACTTAAATGAAACTTACGTGTACAACCACATGTTTGATCAGCTAAAAGATTTTGTGATAGACTGTATAGGGTATAAATTTACCATGTCAGAGGTATAGTATAGTTCCAGTCTTAGATACTTCTTCTTGTGATCTGTTTTAGTGTCTGGCCTTGGTTTTGGATTCATGAGTGGCGCATTTTCTGTGGTGAACATTCTGGCTGATTCTGTTGGCCCGGGAACTATTGGGATTCATGGAGACTCGCAGCACTACTTCCTGTCTTCAGGTATCACTTCATTCTCATTCTCAAGTGCACAATTGTACTTGAGGGGCCTATATCTTCTGTTATGGTCTGAAAGTGCTCATCTCTGCGGTCAAGGAATCAAATGAAACAGGATTATCCTTTCCATGACAGTTGGAGTAAAATATATACTTAAAAAATGGTTGCCGGCCGTCCATCTGAGTCAGCTTAAAGAAGAACGCTTGGACCTCCCTGCCCCCAGTCAATTTGTCCTGCTTTTCCAGGAGACATGGTCTCTTCAGCGTGTCCTGGGTGGTCCCTGTGGTAACCTCCCAGTAGGACACGTCTGGAAGACCTCTCCAGGAGGCATTCCAACCAGATGGCTGAGACGCGTCATTTGGCTCTTCTCCATGTTGAAGATGTGGAAGAGCAATAATCCATTTCAAATTTAAATATTGGGATTATTCAGGTTTTCTGTGAAAAAACCCAGATTTGCCTTTATTCGGCTTCCAGTCTCGTCTTTATCCCTCTTCCATGTGGCCAGTTTTTGATCCAAGCATAGTGCTCCTTTTTCTTGCAGATCTTGTCACATTTTGACAAACCCCATTTAAAAGATTAGCCCATCTCAACCTGCCTTAAAACATAACTGCTTTCTCTTTAGTCATATCTTGTAATTTAAGACATAGGGCTGAATGCAAAATACCTAAAACGAGGCTTGACGACTTTAGTTAGCGGGGCCTCTTGACATATTTTTGCCTCGGGCCCCATAGAGGGCTGAATCTGGATGTATGGCAGACTGAGGTTAAGTTTATGGTAAACTATGAACGATGTGGAGAAAGTGAAATGCATGCAAATGCATTGTCCACTCTACTGAAACTTTTCCTTCTATCTTTTCCCATCCTAGCATTCATGACGATGGCCATTATCCTCCTCCACATGTTCTGGGGTGTGGTCTTCTTTGATTCCTGTGAGAAACAGCAATGGTGGGCGGTTGCTGCTGTTGTCATCAGCCACCTGGTCGTTTCCTGTCTGGTGAGTGTTTGTGAAGTGAAAGTGGGGTTGGGCGGCTTGTGTTGGGAAGGCAGAAGTCAGCAGTGTTGGGAAAATTCCATTTCTACACAAACTAGTTTTAATAGAGCTAAATTGTAAAATAAGCATTTTAGAAAAAAAACAAAAAAATAAGTTGACAATCCCGCGATGAAGCCGCTGTACCACTGATGGAGGAACAATTGCGGCTGTTGGCGAAGGTTTCAAAATGCGCATCCACATCAGAGTTCATCCGTCTTCGTTCCAGGTTACAAACGCTTGCCAAGCATGCACCCACAGCTTTTCATGTCGTGAGGAAATTTTGAACATCAAAACAAACTCAAAGCAACAACTAACTGTAATGAAATGTCACCAACTTTTATAGCCATGGGGAAGAAACTACACTGCTTCATATTGATAGTCTAACTTTTAATCTCCTGGACCTTTGTCACTTTTTTTTTTTAATCACTCCTCTTACCTAATGAAGTTGGATGCTACCTCATACCACTGACTCGAATGTATCTACCTCTCCTTCAACAGACCTTCCAGAACCCGGAGTATGTCGCCAGCCTGATTCCCACCTACATTATCTTGTTCCTAATGGGCACGTGGGCCTTTTACTCTGCCGGCGGGTCCCTCAGGAACCTCAAACTTTGCCTGACCTGCAAAGATAAAGATTTCCTGCTTTCCAACCACCGGCCCAGATAACGCACCACTCCAGGGAGCTTGCAAGAGTCTCCATCTAAAATCCCACACTCACATGCACGCTGAACACCATAAGAGAGCGGTGGTTCTCTGTTAATCTGAATTTTGTATTTCAACCTAAGGGTACTTTTTAGTTTAAAAAAAGAAGCTGCGTTTACATGCATTTCGATTAGAATTCAAATGATCACAAATGCTCCACATGAACGACTCAACCGGAATAAAAAGGCAGAATTTATGTGACATTTACATCAATCTCCGCATGTTACACGGCTGTAACACATCTTGATTTGATTAACATAGTGGACCATGTAAAGGACAGATTGGAATAGATCACCTCATATGTAAAACGGGTGTCCAGAGAGCCAAAGTCGAAACCATTTTAGTTGGAATTCCAAAAAAATGTGTAAACCTCACTCATGACATACATATTTACAGAGGGAAAATAATGGTAACACTTTATAATAATGTCTGTTTCTAAAGTATTAACAACACTTCATATGATGAGCAAAACATTCACAAATGTTTGTAAATGAGTAAGATATTGTCTGTTAGTAATATATAAGTTGTTAATAAGTAGTAAAACAATCATCAACAATCAAACTTACTCTTTTACAAACATTTGTAAATGCTACATTCATCATTAATTGTTTATGAAGTTTTATCAATGCTTCATAAGTATACTTTACAAATATTTCACAAATGATTCATGATTAGTGCTGGTAATACTTTATAAGCAGACATTAAGTGTTACCAAAATAATATTTTAAGAAAGAATATACTCTTTTACTATACTTTTAATTTGTTGAAATGTTACAGGAAGTCTCTGTTGATTTACATGAGCTTTACTCCAAGATTACAATCATGTAGTCATATTGTCATAAGTTTGAACACTCAGGAAGGTTTTCCTTTTAGTAATGGGTCATGTTTTTCAAAGGATGATGATTGATAAAATAAACAAACTACTATGTAATCAACCTCATTACCCTTGAGTAAATGTTTGACAACATACGTAAAGAAACGGACGTTATGAGATGGATGTTGTATATTTTTGGGTCGTTCAAACTGATTTGATGTCATGTTCAATTGACATGATTTATTCAACAGCTCGCTTCAAACACTTTGAGATCAGTAAGAACAAAGTTTGATGCGAAAGCTTTGTAAATTTTTTAATGTTGTGTTTCTTTGTTGCCTTTATCATAAGTTGCATTTGTTGTTAAGGACAGCATTGTCTTATATTTTAGTAATTATGCAGGAATCTTTTTTTTTTTTTTCATCGCTGCGGAAGTTCTGCTTAATCTGTCTGGATCAGATGTTTAGATATGTGTGCCAATCTTTGTTTTGTTAAGAAAGGAAAACAAAGCAAAATTCACATATAAGTCTGAATGGTTCACAACGGTAATTGTATTAGAACCGGTAAGATGCAGGAAAGAAATGTCATTTGTTAGCACTGGAAATGTCTCAAATAAATTTGTTGTATTCCATTTTGAAATGTTGCATGGTTTTAACTCAGCTTAGTTTGTGTCTGTTTTGATAGTGTAGAAAAAGCAAGTGCTTTACTGTAACTATATAATATTTTTTTATTATATTTGAATTTGGGTCCTAAACTTGTGTACTGTATAGGTTGCAAGATGTTTAATGCGTATATTTAATCTCAGATTCACACTTGGGAGCATTCGCCTTACATTAATGTTCCATTGAACATAGTCTGGCACACATGATTTGCTTTTACATTGATTCCTATGGGAAACGTTGCTTGTACCTAGAAATGTTTCTACTTAACAAACACAATCGCAGAACGTATAATGTTCGTAAGAGGTACCACTGTACAATATAATGTCACGTCATGCCATATCATATGTCATGTCATATAACGGTACTTAATATCGACTGCAATACGTATTGATCAGTGTAATGTATTACGAAGTGAATCATTCACAGTGATTGAAACATTTGCAGAAGATATGAGTGCATCATGCCCAATTTATTGGTGTTGTTTGCCCTGTGCCTACCTGAGTTTTCTCTGGGCACTCTAGTTTCCTCCCACATAACAAAACATGCAGATTAGGCAGATTGAGCACTCCAGATTATCCAGAGTGTGTGTGCGTGCGTGCGTGTTTGTGTGAATGGTTGTTCGTCTCTGTGTCTCCTGCGATTGGCTGGCTACCAGTTCAGGGTGTCCCCTGCCTGCTGGACAATGACTGCTGGGATAGGCTCCAGCACGCCCGTAACCCCTGTGGGGACAAGCGATATAGAAAATGGATGGATGGAATCAGTTGTATCAAAATCAAATCAATAAAAACCTTAGTCACACAGTGACTTATAAAAGGTTTTCAAAGTCCAAAGTCAAAGTCCGCTTTATTGTCAATTTCTTCACAAGCCAGGCACACAAAGAGATCGAAATTACGTTTCCCACCGTCCCACGGTGACTAGACAGTACACAACACTCACATCAAACAGCACAAATGCAATCACATTAAAATCAAGTCTGTAAACTGTAAATAAACCGGCATTGTACACTCGATTGGACATTTGTGCTGTTGTGAATTCATTGCAACAACATACAGTAGAATTATATTCACAGCACACGCCTCCCTAACATTTATGACAAAGCCCCCCCACACGCACACACTAAGCTGTGTGATATAAAACCCATTGGGGTGCCCCTCTATTTGAGAAGCTCCGGCTTAAACGAAGACTAATTGTCTATAAGTGTGAATCTGGGTGTGACTGGTTTGTCTCGACATGCCATGTGTAACCTGCAGCTCACCCACGATTTTAAAAAGGACACATTCTATCGAAAATGGATGGAATTATTCATTCAATTAATTATTACTCTTGATATGGTCAGTTACATTGACATTTGCTCAGCCTCTCCACGGAGAGGTGTTTGGATAATGTCACTTGCTTAACCCCACCCATCCATGCATACTTTATGCTAATGAGAAGGTGCACCAGCTCTTCAGGTGCACGCCGAGCGCCTCGAGGATGAGCCGGATGGAGCAGAGCAGGCAGCAGCGGGAGTCCAGCTGGGGGGTTTTCACCAGGTGATGCTGTCTAAAGCTGACTGACTGAGGATCTGCAAAACACTAATGGATCCCCACTTGGGATTTGGCTGGAGAAGGCTCTTGCACTTTTTATTTTTATATTTTATCTTAATTTATGAAGGTGAGTCATGTTTATAAATGTCACATGTGCTGTCACTATAACAAAGAAAAAAAAATAGGTGATGAGTTTGTTTCTATATCTTATATTTGTTCAAAATATTTCTTAATGAATCTACTCATCTTGATTTCAGTGCATTTGTCAAGGAATGCTGTCAACGTGGAGAATTCTCACTCAGATGAATTGTATAAGTAAGTTGTTGAAAAACAATTTACATTCTGCAATGTCATTTGCATGATTTTAGATTAAAAAAAATGAATGACTCCATTGATTAATGGATAAACACTTTAATATACTCATAGTAGATGACTGCAATTCAAGTCTTGAACTTCTTGAAGTTTTTTTTAATGCTAAACTGTTAAATTGCCTTATTCTTTTTCTTTTCATTCATTCATTCATTCATTCATTCATTCATTCATTCATTCATTCATTCGTTCATTCATTTGTTGATTAATTCATTCATTCCAGAGGCATTGTGCGATATTTTCTTTGCTTTTTGAAAGATTTGGTAGATCTAAAGAGGCAAAAGTTGATTATTCTCTTGGTTAACAGTTTGGTTTTCTGGTAGTTTGGCTGCAAGGGGGCTCATGAGGGAAAGCAGCAGCAGGAACAAACCTGTCCTTGTTCTTTCTCTAACAGCAACAGCACCAGGATAAAGCAGCAGAAATGGGACACCACTTCCCAGGGAAAGCAGGTAGGCAGCAACATTCACCATCCTTGCTGATTGAGTTGCTGGAATCAGAGAGAGCCCCCTAAATCGTGACTACTAATACACCAAAACATCAGTGAGAAGACTAGCAATTTTCTTGGCAGCCTCATTTCTTATAATGTATTGTCCATTTTTGTAAAATATTCAGTTCATGTATTGAATAAATATACAGGCGACTCCATTAGCTTAGTTTTGTAATTAAACATGAGGATACAGTTCTGATAATAAAATCCAGGAGTTCAGTTATTCCACATAAATAAATCACCCCGAAAAGTGGTCTTAAGTTACACTGAAAAATGTACAGAAAATGCATTAAAAAGAACAAAAATGTATTTTAAATGGTAAAAAAAAAAAAGCCAATGTTTTGTTTTGTAGGAACAAACAGATGCGAGAAATTCCCAGTAGGAATATACAAAAGCTCACCGTTTTCTCACCATTATCTATCAGCGCGTCCATCAGCCCCAATGTGGTTGTTCGTTTGGTCCAACTCTCTTTTGACTCAGAAAGGCATGAGAATTGGGTCCAAACTACACAGTAAGTGATAAAAAGGAACAAAACCCTTGGTAGCACTGGTTGCAGGTCACGGGCTAAACTGGCTCATATTAGAACAACAAAACCTTTGTCATTTTGCGTCACATCGGTTGTTTAATCTCTGACATCTGGGTTAATTGCACTGCGGCCAGTTTGGTTTAATTCTCAGTTTCTGTGACTGACTTTTTGATGAATAATTCATCATACAGCGAACCCTTGTGCCCCCCAATACTCCCCTTTGCCATCTGCTTTGTTCCTGCTGTTTGACATGAAAGCCTTTGCTCGAGAGCTCAGGTATCCATGGAACCTCTAGTCTAGAAGCATCTTTTGTTTTTGCTGAAGAGGGTTCATTTTTTTGTGACTAAACATTTACATTGAAGTCAGTGCTAACATTTATTTTTGTTTCCAGTAAACCATATTATAAATTTAAGTCATTGGGAGTGATACGGCACATGCTAATGTCGCATCAATGAAGACTTTCAGTCCCACTTCTTTAAGTCGTTTAGTCTTTTAGTGGTTAAAGGTTACATGAGAGAAACGTTCCCAAATCGTTAGTTATATTTGACCGAGTCCAAGTCAGCTTTATTGTCAATCACTTCACATGCTAAGACACACAAAGAGATCGAAATTGCGTTACCCACTATCCCACAAGACATATAACAAAACATCCAAACCTATAACACAAAAAGTAAAATCAAGAAGGCACATACAATGTCATATGAAATATGACCCAACAACAAGTCACTGGAACATGAATAAATTGAGACTTATTTTGGAGTGATACTGGTCTGCTTGCTCAGCATGACCAAAATACCTTTGTGCAAGACACCACCCCATCAAATTCATCACTTTAGCATTTACAATACTTATCCACATGTGTAACTCAGCAAAAACCAAATCTGTGGTAACTGCCCAAATGTCAGCTCTTCTAACTACACTGAACTACTCCTGATGAACTATGGACAGGTTGACACTTTATTTAGTGGAAATATTGTCATTCCAAGGTGGCTCGTTGGCGCACTGGGTAGCACGTCCGCCTTACATTTTTGGAGGGTGTGGGTTCGATTCCACCTCCGGCCCTCCCTGTGTGGAGTTTGCATGCTCTCCCCGTGTCCGCGTGCTTGGTAGGCCGATTGAAGACTCTAAAATTGTCCCTAGGTATGAGTGCGAGCGCGGATGGTTGTTCGTCTCTGTGTGCTCTGCGATTGGCTGGCAACCGGTTCAGGGTGTCCCCCGATGATGGCTGGGATAGGCTCCAGCACGCCCGCGACCCCCATGGGGACAAAGCGGTTCAGAAAATGGATGGATTGTCATTCCACACACAAAAAGCTTTGCTTGCCATAGATTGATTTAGTAATTTAAAAAAAATCATCACTTAGGCTAATCCATTCTTCTACTCTTTGCAACGATATTTAAATGTTCTTGCATATTATAGCCAGGATCTTTTTTTCCATTTATTGCGGTTGGCTGGTTATGTTTGTTGAACAAAAGACCAATAGAGTGTCAATTTTCTTTTTTTTTTAGGAATTTTACTCAACAGATGTGCCATTAGTTCCCAACACATCATCCTCCATGGAATCGTTGTCCAGTCAAAACTACACCAACATGACCTCCAGTCATTCATCAATCATCTCACAAAAGAAATTGGATTTGAACGTTACCAAATTTTCAACAATTGTACCACACGGTGCATTACCACCAGGAACAGAACAATCCAAGCAAGTACAAGTAACCACAGCATCACTCAACCAATCACCAATTAGAACAACAGCATCCAGCATGGAGCCCACCACCAAAGCACGATCCAAACAATCCTTAACCATCTCAGCGATGTCTAAGCCATCGCCAACACAGACAGTGCTCAGCAGCCAATCACCAACCACTGTAGCCTCAGCCGGCCAATCAGGCAGCACGACCCCATCCTTACACGCAACACTAGCCAGCAAATCCTCAGTTACCTCAACTAATCAAGCAATGATACCAGCACGTCAGTCACCCTCCAGCCAATCAACAGCAAAACATTTCACAGTCAACCAATCAGTAGATTCTCAATCAAATCATCAAACAGTCAACCATTCCAGAAATATCTCACAAACATCAGACACATTGACCATCTATCACTATCTAGCACCTTCTGACTCAACTCTAATTGACTCAGTGAACCCATCTATCCAAGTATCAACTAAGACAACAGGAAACCCTGCAAACAGAATCTTCTCTCATGATGAACGTCCAATTAATTCTTCAGTTTTCACCAGAAAGGCGAAAGAAGCTCTGAGGTTTCATATGATTTCAGGTACATTTTCACTTGCATAAATCCAAGAATGAATGTATGCAGTTGGTGTCAGACATCTGAGCTTTTCTCTGTGGAGTTTGCTATTGTGGGTTTCTTCCTGGTACCCTGACACTCACTGTCTAAATCATGTTTGATAAGTTCATTAAGACTAAATTATGTGGTGTAAAATTTTGGTTGTCTCTACAATCCAACTCCATTGTTTGAATGTTACACACAGACTCTAGTTAGCTCTGTTGTACCCTCGGTCGTCAAACAAAAAAGGAGCCTTTGCCTTACTAATTTCCCTCTCCGTTTGATACCTTCACTTGTGTTTGATGTGGATGAGTGGACACACATGCTCTGAACCCACCGAACAGATGGTGTAACAGACCAAATGAGCAGCTATTGTTTGGTGTTTGGTGATGTGAACAGAAACTGGCAATTTGTCAGGGCTCCACTGCTCCAGAGGGCAGATGGGTACTTTTGAATTCGACAAATTTATTGCTTGGCTATCAACTTTGGCAGAAATAGGCTGCACCTTGGAATTATTGTTATCTGGGTGTTGCAGTGTGAAGTAGGTTTACTATGGTGCGGCAGCTTCCTCCCACATTCCAAAAATCATGTTAGGATTATTGAAGATAGGTGTGAATGGCTGTTTTTATTCAGTGTACATGTGCCTTGCGATTGCTTGTCGACCGGCTTAGGGTGTATCCCCAAGGAAGAAAATTAAAGGGTGGGTAATCTATGGCTGGCAAACAGTTCAGGGTGTCCCCCGCCTACTGCCCGAAGTCAGCTTGGATAGGCTCCAACTAGCCCGCGAACCTCGTGAGGATAAGCGCTTCAGACAATGAATGGATGGATGATTTATGTATAAAAAGCTATTTGAAAAAAAATCCAATATGATTGAAAAAAAAGCATTGCCATCTGTCATACCACTTATCCTCATCAGGAGGGCCGCTAGTAAATTTGAGACGATCCCAGCAAAATGTGGTATACTCGCTCAAGTGGTCGCCAAAAATGACCATGCATAACAAGCAGTGCTACTGTGTATCTATAAAAACATGACTTTATGGAATGTTCTTGAGTGTACTATAACAGTTTTTGGGTCTTTTTGTAGAGTCATGCTCCTTCCGATGCTTGAATGGTGGTTGGTGCACTCAGTCCAAGTCATGTGACTGCAGCCTTTTTCAGGCCACTGGACACCGGTGTCAGACAGGTATAACTCATTTTAAAAAATCCAGTCAATCTGTGACTAAGGGGGACTATTTCATAGGATAATATTCAGGCAAGTGGGTGATCTTATACCTTCACTCAGACACCATTGTGTGGGTATTCTAGTATGTCCAAAATGTTGCTTGCCAGCAACAATATGTTGGAGGCGAGGGGGGTCGTACCCCCAGGAGATGCAAAGTATTCTTTAGAAATAGTGATTTGGCAGTTAATGAAATTAACATTCAAAGCCCCCTTAAAATAGGCCTAATGATGTCACGCCATTGGGCATGTTATTTTATTACTCTTACTTTTGCCGAAACTTGCTATTCAGTCTTGATTTGGTCATTTCTACCTTCCTGGTTCTGGTTCATGTGCTCAGTTCCAAATCGTGGCCTAGAGAGGGAGATGGCATGCAGGACTTGGGGTCAATACAACTTTGAGACCTTTGACGGCCTTTACTATTACTTCCCTGGCCGATGCTCGTATACACTACTGAAAGATTGTGAGGAAACTGCTCAGGCCAGCATTGTTGTCCAGGTGAGTTGTGAGCTGTATCCCCTTTTTTAATGTTTCTAAATTTGAGGATGAATAATAACTGACGAAAGCAATAAAAGTGGAAATGTCGGTCTTTATGTGGCTATTGTCTGTTGTCGTTTCAAATTTAGCCTTGTGTGACCTTTAAAGTATTTATTTCATGAGAAATGTCGTTGATTTTTTAATTTGACAAAGATTAGGGGTGTCAGACCTTTGACCTTCCATTCTGCATACTGACAAACAGGCCCTTTACTGTAAATACCCTAATAACACCATCATAAATCTGTAGCTGAAAACGGACGACGAAAATCAGTCCAAAAGTAAATCGAATGCTTAATGCTAAATGTCATATGTTTCCAAAAAGACATGTTTTTATATTGCAAAGTATCATTCTGTTTGCAGGTGCACAATGATGCAGGCTGTGGCGCCGAGCCTTACCGCTGCCAGCGCTCAGTCAGCCTCTTCCTTCCATGGGAAGGTGAGATCCAGTTGCACGCCACTGACGTGACGTTCAAAGGTCAAAGGTGAGTGGAAACAAGATGAAAACATTGTTGCCAATTATTTTTTTTAGCTTCTTTCGTATAAATCATGAGGAAATATTATTTATTAAAGCAGCAGTCCATTCGTCACATGATTTGATTTGTCATATTTAACTTATTTTCATTGGTCTTGGACAAGAATGAAATATTACCTGCTTTTTTTTTCAAAGCACTAGCTAAATTATATTTGAATATATGGAGAAAGAAAAAAAAAGACTATACAAAAAAGAATGTCAGTATTTATTTTTATTTTTATCATTATTCTGTTTTACAATAAAAAAAACAAAAAACAGCTTGCAGCTTCCACATCACATCCATAACCTGCATCTGGAGAAGATCTCCCAGTACGTGTTAGTGAAACAAACGCAAGGCTTCACACTAGCCTGGGAGGGACACAGCGGCTCAATCTACATTAAACTCAGCCCAGAATTTGTAGGCAGAACCTGTGGCCTGTGTGGGAACTTCAATGCAGATGTACAGGACGACCTCAGGACCAGTTATGGTAAGATCACTTTACTTGCAAGCAGTCAAAATCTGTTTTATTCATTGTCCATCATATGTGGTTTATTTGTGGTTTTGAGTTTAGAAGTAGATGTAGTTGAGATTGATTCAATGTCCCGAGATGCCAAGAAATAAAATTCAATACATGATATTGCTTAAAAATTATGACAAGCAAATGTGTGCAACTTTACTTGCAGGTGTCCTTACTCATGAAATAGAAATGTTTGGAAACAGCTGGGCGGAGACAGAACCACTTCAGGCTTCGTGTCCCATGGTGCCCTTGAGTTTCCCCTCACCTTGTACAGCAGTTGCTGTGCATGTCTTGCTGGTAAGCTCGAGTATCTAATTAAAGAAAAAAAAATACAAGTCAAATAAAGAAGATATATCGAGGGAAAAAATGTGTTGTATTAAACAGTGCTCCCTAACAATTGTGAAATGCAATTGACTTTCATCCACTAAGATGAAAAAAAATACATTTGTTAACATGCTCATGAAGATGTAGCTAATGAGATGATAAATATCAGACACTGACTATGAAGTAACTTGAAGTAAAAGAGATTTTATGGACGCAGCACACAGATCATAGATTTTATTTTTGCCTGTATTAATCTTTGAAACTACAAAACAGCCCAAAAATTATAACTTTCATTTTGTTGAATTTATGTAATTTTTCTTTCAGGGATTTATTGTCATTTAAAAATATAACAATTTTGTTTGAGCTAACCTTATTATTGTAAATTAACTATCTTGTTGAACAGTTCCTATAATACCACAGCATTACAAACATTTGGATGAAGCACAGTGCATCATTTAAACCACAACTATTAATTGTGTGAAGGCGAATTTCGAGCCAAAATTTCATTTCAATTTTTTGCCCCACGTTTTTTTCCACCATTCATTTTCTATGGACCATTCAACATCTTGTCTAACTTTTACACATTTTGTCCAATTCAACCGGTTTCAACTTTAGGATCCCAAAGTATGGGTTACTGAACTTCTCACAATTCAAAACACATTTTCACTTTTAAAATTTCCGCAAAATTGTGTTTTTCCCTTCTAATTTCTACGTTCTTTGACCGATTCAACCTGTTTCAACTTTTAAGTGTTCATCTTATGCCTACCTATTCCAAAACTTCCCACTAACCAAAAATTTAAAAATGTCAACTTTGAAATTCACGCCAAAATTTAGAAAATTGCCTTTTCCCCCTTCTAATTTCTACATTTTCTTACCAATTCAACCCGTTACAACTTCAAACGACATTCTGTAGAATACCCCGAATTTTTATTCAGCCTCTTTGCCTTCACACGCAATTTCCAGAAATTCATTTTATTGTTCTCCCCATCAGAAAGTGGAGGAAATGTGCTTAATGCTGCTAGATCCACCATTTCAAAGCTGCCACGACTTTGTCAGCCCTTTGTCCTACATGGCCAGCTGCTTCAACGACATCTGCTTGTAAGAAAGAAAAAAAAAAATCATGTTGCACTTGTCGTTTTATGTTTTTTTCTAAACTTTGTGATTGTGTGGAATATTACATCATTAAAGCTAACAAACTAATCAACACATTACACATCAACATACGAGTTGTAAGGACTGGCTTATTATTACATATATATATATATATATAAGTAATTTAAAAGTTTACCCAACCATGTACTGTACCCTCTGTTGAAGGTCGGGTCCAACCGATGATGCGGTATGTCAAGTGTTTACGGAGTACTCCCGAGCCTGCGCCCATGCTGACCATCCACTCAATGACTGGAGGGACCATATTCCTCAGTGTGGTATGTTTCCTATTTTCGCATTGTCATGGATATGTCCCACAATTTACAATGTCTTGATTGCTGGCGGAGCTAAAGGGGGGGTTGCAGAGGCACTAACCACTCCGAAATATGGTTGACCACCAGGCCAATAATTGTCTTTTGGATATATTCCAATTATTTTTTTAGGGATTATTTTTCCACATTTCTTCTTGTCCCGTGTCGGGAACACTAAATTGTTTATCAAGTTTTTCCAAAGAATTTTGGGGGAGGGTTTGTAAATTTTGTTTGTTTGTTTTGCGGACACTCTGCGATATCCTTGGCCACCCCAAGGAAAAAAAATGTAGCGCCGCCAATGGTCTTGATTGTGGAAAATGCTAAAATGTGCATTCAATTAAGTTTCCATTACACCCTCAAAAACTAGGAAATGCTAAGACCAGGTTTAATCAGATTTGCAAATGCTCTCTCTATGATTTCTCTTTGACCATTTTAAGTCTTTTCTTTATTATTTCTTTTCTTGCAACCAGTGAAGGAGTGTCCGAAAGGTCTGCAGTACCTGGAATGTATCAGCTGTTGCCCGTCATCCTGCAAGCTGGAGCGAACATGCATCGATAGCCGGCTGACCTGCCTGGATGGATGTCACTGTCCGAATGGTGATTTGATGTTTCCATTTGTGATTGTTGAAAAAGTGAAACTAAAAGTAGAGCTTCCCATGTTCAGGTTTGATATTTGAGGATGGCAACTGTGTGACACCTTCTGACTGTCCATGTGAGTCCCATGGTGTCTTCTACCCATCTGGACAAATCATACAAGAGGAATGCAACAATTGGTAAGGCACATTAGGGCCTTTTTTTTTCTTTTTAATTTCTATATACTTTATCCTACCAGCCCATGTGCTCTAAATGAAGGATAGACAAATTGCTGTGGGGCTCATTGTTTGTAAAATATATCTGTCCTAATCGCCATTTATATCAGATGATAAATGTTTCACTTTGTGTTTCAGCACATGTGTGGCTGGATTGTGGAACTGTACTGAATACAACTGTCCAGGTTGGTCTCTGCCCTTCTTGTAATGGCTCAATTTTTACAGCGATTAGTAGCAGTGAGTGATTTTAAGTCTTTTTTTCGGGGAAACTAAATGGTGGTAGATATGCAGAGGAGAAGTTCATGTGAGGTTAACTGGCATGTGTTGCTGGCAAAGTGAAACAAAATACATGTAGATCATTTATGTTCTGTATTAAATTTCTGTCTGGTTGATTTGAGGCACAGCATTATATCCTGCAATGTCTTGGCTATTCCATTGTAGCTGCAAATAAGAATATGACCCATTTTCATCAATTTTCTTTCCTCATTAGCCAATTAAAAACAAGCAGTAAGCAAGGTTTAGGAATGAAAATATGCTTATGAAGTAGCAAACGCTATCAAAAAAGTTGAATTTTTGGACGTCATTTTGAAATTGTTCACCTTCCCCAACAGGCGAATGCTCTGTGACTGGCGATATGTATTTCCAGTCATTCGACGGGCGTGTGTACACCTTCCCCGCAACGTGTCAGTATGTCCTTGCCAAGAGTCGCAACTCAAGGAAATTTACAGTCACCATCCAGAATGCCCCTTGTGGAGCTGTGAGTCAACTGCATGTTTGATTTCAATTTGGTTTTACAGTGCAAAGAATATCCTCATTTTTTCCTTGACTCTGCCAATAATTCGTCACTATCTTGTCAACTCTAGCCTTTACAGTTTGATCCTACCAACTCTTCTTGGTGGCTTTTTGTAAATTGTCCATAAAGTATCGTGAGTTGCCAGTCGTTCCAGGCTGAGCGATCGAGGCCAAGATGAAAAGTCTTGAACATGTGACAGTCCAAACTCAAGCCCTCCTTTGCTATCCTTTAATATCTTCACGGCCAGCTAAACTACTTTATCTAAACAGATGGTGAAGAGTGCAGTGAGTGAGGCATCGTCATGGTGACCGACGGTGTTTTAGACACAGAGAGGGAGATGGCAATTAAGAGCAGAAGGCAGAGCTGGGTATTGAAAAACTCAGTCAGCTCTTGGTTCCACAAAACCAGGATGTCAGTGATTAAATATTTGAGTTAATAAGGTTGACTAATTAAGCTAAGGCATGTAACTACATTTACTGTCAATATGTCATGAAAATACCTTTGTTATTCATTGTTTATTCAGTTTGTGATATTTGTACAAAAACAAGATGAAACATTCAATATAGTACTAATATTGATTATGAGGATAAAATGATAATCTCTCCTCAGTGACTATAAATAATATAATTTGACTATAAAATTGTCCAACTCTTATTAACATTGTATCCTTATTAACCTGGGGTCACATGCGCGGCCCCTTGTATCGCACCCCCCCCGGAGGGCCCCTGCCCCACTATTTGAAAATGACTTCAGTACAGTATTCATTTCTTTAGTATGTACTTACTTGTGTATTTAGAAGCTTTGTCATGCCATTCTGTTTTGATCGCAGAATCTGGATGGGTCTTGCATCCAGTCTGTGAACTTAGTTATTGATGAGGATCCTAAACTGGAGATTACACTGAGCCACATTGGTGAGGTCTTCATTGCCGGGCAGTATCGCATCTCCCTACCCTACTCTGACGGTAACCCCTCTTTTATTCTCTACCAATATTGTGATTTCAAGCAGTTGTGCTCTGTGAAAAAATAGCATTGAGTGTGTTTTGTACCATGTGCATGTGGACACATTGTGTAGATAGTTGCACCAAAGTCCCAATAAAGTTCTTGACAGAGGTTTCGGTTGCAGAGGTTACAATCATTTGAATATTGCTCATTTGCACATTAATGTATTTATCCTTCATTTATTGCAGACAACTTCCACATTCAAGAGCTTTCATCCATGTTCCTCCAAGTGAAGACAATGTTTGGCCTACGTCTGCAGTACAGCTGGAAAGAGTTTCGTCTCTACTTGCAGGCCAATGCGCAATGGAAGGATGACACAGTGGGGCTTTGTGGAACCTTCAACGGCAACATTCGAGATGACTTCTTGTGAGTGTATTTTTGTTCACAAATCTAAGGAACAGAGAGAACAGTGTGATGGGAAAACATTTTTGCGTATTTTCACCTGAGAACGTGTATACGAAGTGGATTATTCAGATAACTGGATGTACAATGAGCTTACTAAAATCAACATACAGTTCTTGTGATTATAATGCGTTTTGCCCAATTGTCATTTCCAACCTAATTATTGTGCAGCTCTAAACATGAACTTTTTTCTCACACTTTCTGTAATGCACACTGCTCGGCTCACACGATTCCTCAACAGGACACAGATCCTCAACAAGGAATTTACTGTTAGAGGTCCACTGTACCGTGTCGTAATGGGCAGCCGTAAAGGGCGCATGTAGTTCAACTGCTGTAAAAGGATATACATTGGAGTCTGGGACTAGATGGGATATATATACAGTATTGCAAGTAACAAAGTGAAATTCACTCACTTATTAAATAGCGCCCATGCCTTTGATGTTTCTGTTAAATTGTGGAATTTGGTGCGTCTCTTCAAGCAATAATGAGGAACATTTTCTTAAAAAAATAAGTTGCTAATTTATGGAGATGACATCAGTACTGTGGGCCACACATGTATACGGAACAACAATTCAAAGCTTTTACTATACCCAAAGAAATTCAAAATTTTTGTCAGGGTTTAAAGTGAAACCCATGTCACAAATTGTATGGAATCATTGTGCATAGATTGAAATATTTCAAGCCTTTGTTACTTTAAATGTTTATCATTATTCTGGATTACAGACAACGGAAATGGTTTATTTATACGTCTGGATGGAGACATACTGGCACAGTACATCGCAATTATTATATCACGATATTATTCTCACTTTAGTAAGACAGTTATTGTCTTGGAGATGTCTTTGCAGTTATATTGGAATAATCACCTAATTTCTGAATGGAGGGGATTTTACTCTGCTTGAGTATGTCACAATACATGTTGACATTCATCATCCATCCATTTTCAACACCGCTTATCTTGTTCAGGCTTTTCCTGGTGCATCTGTGTGGGTCAGGTGTAATTACTTTAATTATTTGAATCCCAAAACAACTATTTGGGCTCCATTTTCTTATTTTCTTGCGTGAATTTCACATCACATTGGTCATCGACGCTCTCACTCAAGCATCAGTTTTGTTATGAGGGCATTGGGCTGGCAAGTGGATAGCACAAAAACTGGGCAACACCGCAGGTGTTGTCAAACACATCACAATTGTCTGCTTTATATTTTTGCACGTTTCCAACCTGTCTGAGCAATCTGACCCACGTTATTATTATTTATTATAACAAATAGGCCACCAATAGTCATCACCTATTCATGTACTCTTGTCTCCCTTCAGATCTCCAGCTGGCATGATAGAAAGCACTCCTTTGCTGTTTGGAAATGCCTGGAGGGTCTCATCAGCATGTACGCCCAGCTTGATCACTCCTCAGCTTGACCCCTGCGACACACACCAACAAGCTGGTCAGTCTTATACCTCTCAGTTTTTTTAAGATCATCCCATTGTGTTAATTCATTACATTTTTTTCAAAATTTTAATAAATATTGATCTGACCTTTAAATACTTGTTAAATGTACGAATTCAAGTTAGTTTGAAATGGTTTATAGTAGAGTACGCATTTAAGTGTATGCACTTAAAAACACATCCCAAATTTCTTTAAAAAAAAGTTAGTACAATGCATGCATATTTTAATGCCAAATAAATCAAATATCATCAATTAATACAGAATTGCAATGAGATAACTCACATAGTGTACATACACAGTATGTACATGTATTGTAGTAGTCAGTGTTTTTTTTTTTTTATACAGCCTGTTGATCTTTTCTCCTAATCTTATCACCTCCTTTCTTCTTTCATTTTGTTCAGTGGCCTATGCATCCGAGATGTGTGATATTCTGAACCGGGATCTGTTCTCTCCCTGCCATGAATACCTCAGTCCAGTGCCATTTCACCAGCAGTGCCGCTCAGATACCTGCAAATGCGGAACAACTTGCCTTTGCTCTGCTCTGGCTCACTATGCTCGCCACTGTCGCCGATTTTCCATAGTCATTGACTTCCGGTCACACATACACGACTGTGGTGAGTTTTGGATATATTTGTGTTCTGTCATACAAAAATAATGGTCTTCACTTGACCATTAGTGTCCTAATTAGAGGCACCGTGTGATAATTTTTTGAATAAACCTCATAAGCATAATTTCAATATCCCCAAAATGTTTTTTTTAGCATTTTCTTAAAAATGTTAAAACTTCTTGGAGTCTAATTAGCTGGTCCTCATGACTGTGAGGAAATTATGTTGAGTGCAAATATAGTCACAAGTAAAAATGAGACAAACAGCTGCCTGCTGAATGTCAAAGGCTCAAACTTTCCATGGATGTTGTGTGCCACTCTGATTGCAGCGGTCACCTGCCCCATCACCATGCAGTATGGCGTGTGTGTGTCATCCTGCCAACGCCGTTGCTCCGCCCTTTCCTCCTCGCAGCACTGTGGGGGGGAGTGCGAAGAAGGCTGTGTCTGCCCGCTGGAATTATTCTACAACCAGCTAACACACACCTGTGTGCACAGGTCAGGCTGGCTGAGGAACGGGTCAGAAATCAAGACAAAGTAATGTGATGGACCTTTACCTTCATAAAGATGCTATAATATTGTTTCGTATTATTAACAGCAGTTCGGGAATCAGTTTAATATGATGGTTCAACTTTTTTTTTTTTTACCCTCCCATTCCAATCTATTGAGTTCGGTGGAAACCGGACTTTTTGAGAGCCCAATCAGTCTGCGCTCCCTTTCAGGCTCTTTTGCCATAGGAGATGTACAAGCTTACTTGTTCTTAACTGTCCCACGATTTTACATCCCTCTACAGCATTGCTTACTATGTGATAGAGTTACTTCAAGGAAGTGACCGTGAAACCCCCCTTTCAGTCCCACTTAGGGTCGAGACAACACAGATATCTGATAACCAGTGGGAGAGAACTTGTAAGACAGAGGCCAATTTGTGGACCATATGTCACAAAGCCTTGCCATTTACCAAAGAAGAGATCAACTTGAATTTTATCTAACTTTGGAAATGCCTCATGTTGAACATTTTATAACATCAAGCAACTCATAAAGTGTCTGAACAATAGCAGTAACTGTTTGTTTACAAATGTACCTGGGCAAACAATGACCCGGGTACCGGCCACATCCGGCCTCCCTCAGTCCAGCCCTCACAATAACCAAGAAGTCTAAGTGTGGCTTTTTTTTTATATGCGGTTGTGTACACTATTTTAAGTAGGTAGCATGCAAGAGCTACGACTTGTGTCTCATTATATCTCACGACTTATATGACCCTTCTAGAACTTGGCAACAATGACAACTGTGGTCCTAATGTTAGCAACATTCTTATTTCCTGCATGGCAAAAGGAAGACTACCAAGAAAATTTGGCTTGATAATATTGTACATAAATACAGTTTCATGTACTTTGCGCACTGGATATACGTATTATAAGCCATCACAATATCCTTATAAATCACTGTCAATATTATTATACTTCCCATTTATCTATTCGTCTATATAATCCTGACTAGAAATGGCTAATATGGTGGTTGGTGCACAAAATTGTTATAGTGTGTAGGTGTGATTTTAACGACCACTCGTAATTTAATTTGAAATGTCTGCAGGACTTCGTAATTATAATAATACATACCATAGTTACATGCATGGCAATTTATTGATGAAAGACAAGATAGTTTTTTTCTAAATACATAAAACATTTAGACAAAGTTGAGGTTGGCATGTTGGCTTGGCCTTCAGGCCCTTTTCTATCCGAGTGGGGTGAGCCATTTCTACACACTCACTTTGAACTTACACAAGAAACAAAATAATAATAAAATGAAACATATTTTTGTTATTATGAGCTAAAACCTATCAAAGAAAGGTTGCGATTCGCCTTTCACCTTTCACAGGCAACACAAAGACTGACACTATACTGATTTTCCTTGGATTTATACACAGGACAGTTGTGGTTGCAGTTACTGAACATTTCTTTCAAATTTCATACAGCACTAAATATGAGGTTTACCAAAATACAAAGTTCCTGATTGTTAGTATTTGGTTAAAGTCATGCAGTGACTCTAAGTGATAATATTGTGATTTTCTGTGTGCGTGCTACCTGTGTGACGTGAATCAAGCAGACTATATGACCTTAGAGCCTGACCACCCAGTGAGGTAAACGAGGGTGTTCTGGCAAAACCGATTCACCCCCTTCTGATTATCCCTAAGGCGGGTGGCCAGGTGCAGCCCACCCCGAGAGCCGTCCCAAGCCACGGGAACACACTGACCCCGGGGTGGAGGGGCTGTGGGTGGGATTGGAGCATGGAATGAGGGTGAAAAAGGAGGTAAAGCCACCCCTAACCCTAAGGCCTGTGACTGTGGGTAACTTCGTAGACAGGCCTACGCAGTATAAAATGTATGACAGCTATGCGAGTGGTACACTGTCATATGACTAAAACTGTAAAATGATCACAAGCACTTTCCAAGATAAAATAAAGAATGGCCATTTTCGTGGCAAGCAGCATCAAAATTGGCCTCTATGGGAGGTGATGCTGTTGCTAACGCTAAATTGTTCCAGTGAGTTATTTGGCAAGGTTCATTTTCAAAGAAGACCTTCTTGGCAATTGTTCAACTCAATTTGAAGTGCTATTTGTTTGTTTTCTGGTAATATTGCAGGAATGAGTGTCCCTGCACTTTCCTCGGTGCTGATTACGAACCAGGAGACGTGATCATGACATCAGCAGGTGTTCAGTAAGATCTTCCTCTCCATCACTGCCACTCCTCCATGTTTAAAATGGAACTACACCTCATAGATAACACACAGCACTTGTTTTTTCTTAGTCTTGCATACCATATGGTAGCTTAATTTTAAAATATAATGACTAAGGGAGGATCATATATGAAGTTAGTGTCATTGGATTTTAAGAGGATTCTTTGCTGCAGGTCAGATTTCCTCAGTAAAACAAAAACAGTGTTTCAATGAGGTTTCATTTCATTTCACGTCAGTCCCACTTGACACATATTTAGAAGGCATTTCATTTTAAAATCTCTCATAATACTTCTTCTACCTATGTAGATCCTGCATTTGATTAGTGTTGGATGCTTCAAAACACAGACTGCCTCCATTTTTTTCTTTTAATAAGTCTTGTCAGGTGTCCTAATGTTCATCATCATTGTGGCTTTTCTCTTGTTGTCCTTCTAGGCTGTGTCTGGATGGTAAATTTGTGTCACAAACAACCGATGGTGGTAAGTATAAATTATAAATCACTGCCTTTACAAAGATAATGCTTTATAAAGGGTTTAAATAAAAAATGCAATATTTTAGAAATGCACTTTCTAATCCTACATTAGATCGCCTAATGTATCTAAAGCTTTTTGGGCCACAAAATTCATGCATTATTACTTCCATTTACAGATGCATTCCTCTTCTTAACATCTTCTGTGATTTGTTCTGTTCATGCAGACAGGTTATGTCCTGAGAGTCAGTTTTACCACAACTGCTCTGAGGATGAGAATGGACAAGGTGTGGCCTGTGAGCGTACTTGTGAATCTTATCTCCTCAACCTGACCTGCTCAGCACATGAGCCATGTCTCAGTGGATGTACTTGTCCATCTGGGTGAGTAAGTTTTGAATGTGGAGACGGAAGACAAGGAGGTTAGAGGCTAATGTACCGTTATTGCGACTACTGCAGTTCTCAGGCAAACCTTTGAAACTAACGTCATCATCGCCATCCAATGAGGGCCTCCAGTTATTTGATCCCGATAATCCAGACTGGCTACATGCCCAAAAAGAGGGTTAAGTGGTTTTGTTCTGTGAGACCAAGCAAAAAGTCATCATGATAACAGTACACACTAGCAGGAGTTAAAGAAATGTATCCAACTTAATGACCCCTTTGAACCGATTGCAGGGATGACTGGCAGATGCAGACTGTTTTGTGCTAGGGTGAGGAACTTCTACATAAATCAAACCAAACCAAGCCAACCAGCGAGCACTCATCTTCAGACAGGGCATAGGAAATGCATAGAAGTGTAACCTCATTATTTATATTTAATGACAAACTGTTCACTCATCCATTGTCTTCAGTGGTAGGCAGAGTAATTTATTGAATATCAGAGAAACAGCTCTGTATGCATCATTTTCCTTCATGTGGTATATATGAGGCAAAAAACTTGGAAACCTGATAAAGAAACCTTGGGCTGATGCGAATGGAAAAAAAAAAGCCCCTATATTTTTTACAACCCAAAGGTTGCAGGTATTTTATACAGTGTATTATGGCCACAATTTAACTTTTGCTTGCGATTCTGTAAAAAAATCTAAACTTTTTCAGAGAAAAAAAAATGTAAGGGAAGTGAGGATATTGTATAACAGCTTCCCCATATACCAAGAATGTCATTCATCTAAAGTGAAAATTATAGTCTTTCGCCTCTATATTATTTGTGAATGCATGTCCTCAAAGTTCTCAATGCCAAACTTGCCCCTTCCCAGCAAGAGGCCATGAGTTCCAACAGTGTTAATTGCTAACGTCATTACACAGAGAAAAGGTTAGCCAGGTGCACAAACAGCTCCTGGTCTTCATTTAGCAGGGTGAGTCATTCACTCCAGTAAACCAAGATGACCTTTAAAATGACAAAAACTTGGATGCCATCATTTTATGTAGTTTGTAAAGGACTCTTGTTGTGAATATGGCCCGAAGGTCACCCAAAAGGTTATTTTCCACTTCAGGATAAATAGATAAGCATTGAGAAAACTGCAGAAGTCTCTCTTAGTCAATAGTGTTAAAATGTTTCTCTTCTAACAACAATTTAACAGATTGCACATAAAACCACATTAATAATATTTTTCCACAAACAACGTAGTATTACTTTATTCACTGTGATTGGTTTGATTCTAATAGAGGCTGCAGTTTACACTAACATAATTGTTCTGATAATTTCTTTGTCACATCATAAGTTTTGCTTGGGACAGTTTGAAGGATAAACCACATGACAATTACATTATCTTCAATTACATTAAAACTGTCTTGGGCAATATTCTACGTATATTTGGATACAAACACCAATGTAGGTGACTTTGATGTGAGTCATTGATACAACAACTTGGCTGGCGGATGAAGGAAACTGTTAACAGCGTTTTATTTTCTACTCAGTTGCATCGGGGGGTTCAGGAGGGGTCAATCAGTTTGTCACTTCATTGTCTGCACCCTCACTAGAGGATGTAACTCAGCCGTTGATATTACAAGATACTTATCAGCTTCGCATTGCAGAGCGAGGAGTAAATGGAGGAGTGAACCAGACCAAAAAAAAAAAAAACGCTCTCTCATGCTGTGTGAGAATCCGATTGTCCAGATTTCTCATGTGGGTAGTGAATCTAACCACTTTTTCTTCATTTGTGCTCACTCATGCAACTTCGCGCCACTCTCGTTTTTCTGGCATAGTTCCTCTCTGGTTGTGAGACTGCTTTGGTCCTCTTCTTTCTTTTTGTGTATGTGTGGACTGTTCATTTACTTTAATGATTGGAAAAATGAACACATTGTGGAAATGAAACACAGCTAAGTGTTGACCATTGCTCCAAGTTACACTTTTGAGTTCTACAACCCAATTCCAATTCTTTCATATCTTGGAAATGAAGATGAAAAATTTGAAGTGTTCTATTGACCATTTCAGAAAATGACCCAATTATGTATATTATATAATATATATAACATGCCACATCAACAGATATTGAATATAGAAACTTGGATTATTACTTAAAGAGGGAAATAATTTTAGCATGCTTATTTTTTTCATAAAGGACAATCAAAAAGAACTTTTTAATCACTGTTGGTACAGTTAGATTCCTCTCTGAGTTGCAGTTTCCAAGTAGGAACTATTTCTCATTTCTATAACTACTGTACTACATTTTAACTTTGAGTTTACCTTCTAAATCTTATTTTTCATCCAGTCTGTCCCAGCTGAATGTCTGGTGCACGGCATGCGCTTACAATATGCAACACGTGTGTTTTACAATGACTGTATTACAAGCACTCTTTGATGGTTGTTGATCAACACTTAATCGCATATTAGAAATAAATAGAAAGATGTCGAAGAACACAGTCATAATTTGTACGACATCCTTTTTCTGCCAGCTTGTTGAAACATGGAGACGAGTGCTTTGTGCCTGAGGCCTGCCCCTGTCTGTGGAAAGGAAAAGAGTATTACCCTGGTGACAAAGTGTCTTCCCCCTGCCATCAGTGGTATGTTTATGGCTATTCGGTATCATCTAAAGTCAGAAGGAATTTGTTGTTTTTTAAATGGTTTGTCCAGTTTTCTTATTTATTTCATTGATTCTTCATCCATTGTGTATCGAATACATTGAAAAAGATCAAATTAAATTGTAATTTTTGTTGACCTAAAATCTGATACAAAGTGATGAGATAGCAATACAAGTGTCCACCTGATATCATAATTATATTATCACAGAGGAGAAAAGGTTTGGTAACAAAGTGGGCCCTTGTATGGCTCTTTGAATCTTTCTGCTGTGGTGAAAGGAATCCTTCTCCCAGTGATCTCACGCTTTCTTTCCATTTGTAATCCAGGTTGAACATGATGATGACAGCCCATCAGTGCAATGAATAGTGATTCAGCCATTTGATGATTCACTTCCTTTATTCTGCTGTAGACAAACGAACGGCCAAGAGATGTGAACAAACTCTTTGTAGTGCAGTGACAAAAAGTTGACCCTGAAACGTTGCTGTCTTTGTAGTATTTGTCAGCATGGGACCTTCCAGTGTGTGTTCCGTCCATGTCCATCCATGTGCACAACGTACGGAGATCGTCATTACAGAACCTTTGATGGCCTGCTCTTTGACTATGTTGGTGCTTGTCCAGTTTATCTTGTAAAGGTACATAAAGTGTTTTTAAGGCTTGTGATTTCGTTTAAACTCCCATACACCTCATTTCATTTCTCAGTTTTCGCTTGACCTCACTCTGTTTCTTAGCGTCTAGAAAAAAAAAATCCAAACCAGCTCTCAAAAGTAACGTAAGCAAATATTTGAAAATATGGTATGTCCAAATATACCATTTTGATTCATTCATTCTAAGAACTAGACATTTTTGTTTTTTCATCAATGTGTTTGACCAAGATGTCATAAAGACATTCTTTGAAGAATACCAACCAAGTAAGACCTCTATAGTACTCCTTTCTATAAATGACGTAGAAAGGAATTTGCACACTTTATGACAGAATAAAAATAACTGAGCTAATTTGGTGATTCCGGTGGCCCTTAAGTTTATGATCAAGCAACGTAACCCAAATCGGTTATGTGAACCGGAATTAATCATTCATCATTAATTTTAATCCCCATTGAATTTTAATACCCTTGATCCCTTTGAAATGTTTGCCTGCCATTGTAAGTGTCAATACTTCCATCAAAATGGTTTTCCATCCAAATTATTGTTGATTATCCAATCACAGCACTTTTTTTTATAATTGTTTGATTTGTGACCAATACTTTGCACTTTGTTCTTTATCTGGCTTGCTCATCCAGTCCACTTTTGTGCGATCTGTGAAATAGCCGTCAATTAATTAAATTCACATGCAGTATTCATATATCACTATCAATGGTGTACATTTCAAACATCATCCATTGAGACTTTGACAGCGATTGTCTTTGCTGTGCTTTATTATTTCCTGCACAGAGCAGTGCCGATGTGATTCTCAGCGTGATAGCAGAAAACATCGACTGTTTTGAAAATGGCATGATCTGCAGAAAATCATTGTTGATCAGCATTGGAAGATCTTTCATAGCTTTTGATGATGACACTGGGCAGCCTGTAAGTTACATATTTTAGTTTTGCGTTGTTCTTTATTATCATATTGAAAATTATTGAAAAAAATACACATAAAAATATTAAAAATCTATAAAAAATATTTGATGATAATATATTAGTTTACAATAAACAACAGCTGTCAATTTTGTGGCAAAATTTGTATATCTTGCAAATCAAATCACACCTAATACTTACTATATGTATTATAGAACCCAACGAGTGTCATAGGAAAGAATCAGAAGATGGTCATCTGGCCTGCCGGCTACTTCTCTGTGATTCATTTTCCAGAGGAGGACATCATCATCCTATGGGACCGTAAAACCACTATCCACATTCAGGTTGGACCTCGTTGGCAGGTATGTGGCACACTCCCCATCAAAACGCTTTGTGGTAGGTTTGTGCTTTCAAAGGAAAGGGAGAGCCACTTATCAAGGTTTCCATGCAGAGAATGTGTAATTTTCTACTTGTCATCATATTGTCAGTATAAATGCTTAATTTCAGAGATTCATGAGTTTATTTATACGAGGAAATATATAGTCATCTTTTGATTTTCATATTTACTGTGCATCGTGACTTGTTCAACTTCAATTCTTGCCATTTCCTGTACACTATGCTGCTGTTTGCATTTGTCAATTTATAGATAACAGTGTGCATTTAACCTTGACTACAAGACTTTGACTTTGACTTTGAAGATCCACGATGCTGCTGGTCGCTACTGTTTTGGTTTTTGAACTTGAGGCAACAAATACTAGATGTATTTCTTTTTTTAAATATATAATAACTGCTGGAAATCATTTTGATAGTTGGTTGGGAGTAATGACAAGAAAGTACTTGTACTCTAAAAGTTTACTTATTGGAGCAGCTTAACTACATGTACATGCCAGAAATAGTTTTTAATTGATTAACAACAAGTAACTCCAGTCAACAAGGTGAACTGGACATCAAATACAGTACATTCATTTGTTGATTTGCATTTTTCACATCGGTTGAAAAATGTGTTAGATTTCAAAACAGCAATGTATGATGAAAACAAATACAACAAAAAGTAATAATAATTTAATATTTGGTTATTCAATTGCTTTGAATTTTTAGTTTGGATTTATATGTTCATGAAAAAGCACTTCATATCTCAACAAAGATTAATTCTGCTCAATTTTGATGTAATCAGGGGAAGCTGAGTGGTCTATGTGGAAACTTTGACATGAAGACAGTGAATGAGATGCGCACACCCGACCACATGGACACAACAACATCACAAGAGTTCGGAAATAGTTGGACAGCAGCTGCGGTGAGTCATGGAGATATTGTCATTGTGATGCATTTTGAGGACAGTTTGGTAGGCCATCTCACTGTCATGCCCCAAATGATCACCATCCTTTTATCATCCAGCTATGTTAAAAAAATGTTAATTGTTGATTTGTGTTCAGTGTGTGAATGGTCCAGATATGAGACACCCATGCACTCTGAATCCACTCAGAGAGCCGTTTGCCAAGCAGCAGTGTGCTGTCCTGCTCAGTGAGGTCTTTCAGGCCTGCCACCCAGTGGTAAGTGGTGGTCCAACATGAACTTGCATTATACACCTAAATCTCGATTTTACTCGTGTCGATTCTACACAACTTACCGTCTAACGCGTTTTGGTCCATCCATCCATTTTCTGTACCACTTTGTCCCCACGGAGGTCGCGGGCGTGCTGGGGCCTATCCCAGCGGTCATCGGGCAGTAGGCGGGGGACACCCTGAACCGGTTGCCAGCCAATCACAGGGCACACAGAGACGAACAACCACACTCGCACTCTCACCTAGGGGCAATTTGGACCCCAATTTCTTTTGTCATAAATACATTTTCAAGTTGTATTTTAAACAGACAATATAAGGACCGTACAAAGCTAAATGACTAGAGCATAAACCTTAGCGCTAACGATTCGATGAATTTCCGTAACCAATTTAAAGTTCATGGAAGCTCCTCATCCACACAGTCACTCACAAGTCAAAGAGCGTAGCCGGACACAGTAGTAGAATAGGTGGCTGCTTTAGTCTTGCTTCCATTCAATTCAGATACATAGCATAAAAATAACTTACTCCGTCCGACTGATATTGTGATCTGCGTATTGCATTTCTTTTAATAAAATGTCAACAGACAGAGATCTTTTATGAAGTGCAAATTTGATGGGAATAAAGGTACACCCAGGACTGGTTGGGCACATATATGAGCAACCATTTACACTTGCAAACTCATGCAAACTCTACAGGGAAAGGTCAGAGTTGGGATTCGAACCCTGGACTCCAAACTGTGCCACCGATGTGCGAACCATTATGCCACCATGCTTCCCACACATAAAATAAACATTAATAACCCTAACATACTATGTTTTCGCAAAACCACTGTTGGGGAATGAGTCCTTTGAATAGACTACTTGAGGTGTTTTCTTTTCTGCTAGGTGGATGTTACCTGGTTCTACATGAACTGCCTGGCAGACACATGTGGCTGCAATCGTGGAGGAGATTGTGAATGTTTTTGCACTAGTGTGGCAGCGTACGCTCAACGATGCTGTCATCAGCGTATTCCTGTCGATTGGCGCGCCCCCTCTCTGTGCCGTAAGTTGACAAGTAACATGTATGTAAATCTTACATATATTTGTAAAGAACAATGCAAATTTTAAAAATTTGATTTCCTTAAAATGTAGTCTTGATAAAATGTTTTATAGTCATACTTACCAGTGTATCTCTACTTCTTTCTGCAGCATTTGATTGTGAATTCTACAACAAAGGTATAGCAGCCCCTCCAATTTGTTTGTTGATCTGAATATAGTTCTAGTTAAATGTGTTAAATGTTAGATGTCAAAACTAGCCGATTGGGGACCGTGTTGTCATGAGAGGTGGGCAGAATATATGTAGATATACAGGAAAACAACCAAAAGATTTGATAAGCAAGCATAGTAGCAGAGACGTGATGCCTTTTAGTACCGTCTATGCTTGATTTAGGCAATTAATCTGACACCTTCAAAACGACAACAAATTTCTCATGACCACAGAATAAACCACAAGTTTTTAAGTGTTGTTTTTTTTTTTAATGAAACATTTCTTTTCAACAACATGCAATAACACAGCTTAATTTCTACAGTTCTTGGTAAAGGCCCTTTTAGGCTTCTCCCCTTCAGAGATCGCACTTCGGTGCTTGTTGCCAGCAGGTCCAGCGGCTCAGTATTTGTGAAGCGAGGAAACGTCAGTGACACCGCCGACACCCTCTCACACTTTATGATGACACCAGGCCTGAGCAAGGCCCGAGCACATGGTGGGTGTCTCTTATTAACTCAACAGGCTTCACCTTAACGACTAGTCATCAATGGTCAGGATCAACAGTTCATTGCAAGAGCTCACTCTTAGGATTTTTTCTCAGTTTTGTTTCAATTTTTATCATAACCCTGAATTGGATAAGTGGTATATAGTTAATGGATGAAAGATCTTGAATTCTTCAGAATATAGTGGGAAACAATGTCAGCCAATATACTGTTTTGCTTTTACAAAATGCTCCAGAAAACCGGTGGCATAGAATTTGTCTATTTCTTTCCCCTCAGACACATCGCGGATATCCTTTGAGGCAGCGCACAGACCCAATTATTTTCTGTACGTGAGCCCCAGTGGCCAGGTGAAGCTGGTCAAGTGGGCGGAAAGCGAGGCCTTCTGGGAACGAGCCACCTTTGTGCTCCACAGAGACACCTGGGTCTCAGGCTATGACTCTCTGGAGTCCCACGCAAAGCCTGGGTTCTTCTTACATGCCACCCTCCCTCGCCTCCACCTGCTCAAATATCGTTACACAGACAGCTTCCGCAAGGCCACTCTTTTCAAACTCGCAGGTATTACTCACTGACTCGCTACAAGACCTATGATGAAACACCAAAACCAATTGAACAATGTGAGGAAATGACAGTCAATAATATACGACACATATTCACAGGCAAAGACAATGTTAAAAGAAATCACAGGAGTGACTTTAATTTCTTTTTGTTGTAAACTCAGCAGGCTTATCAGTAATTATACACTGCTCAAAAAAATTAAAGGAACACTTTGAAAACATCAGATTTCAATGGTGAAAAAAAAGTTGGATATCTATACTGATATGGACAGTTTAATATCTCAGGAACAAAAGGATGCCACATCTTTTGATGGAAATAAAAGTTTTCAGCCTACAGAGGGCTCAGTATATAGACACCCCAAAAATCAAAGTAAAAAAATGATGTGGCAGGCTCGTCCATTTTGTCTGAATTCAATTTCTGCAATTCAAAACTCTTTTCAATATCTTGTGTAGACCCCACATGCTTGTATGCATGCTTGACAACGTCGCGGCATGCTCTTAATGAGACGACGTATGGTGTCTTGTGGGATGTCCTCCCAGATCTGTCTAAGGGCATCAGTGAGCTCCTGCAAAAACTAACGAGCAACCTGGCGGCGTCTGATGGACCGAAATATTATGTCCCAAAGGTGTTCTATCGGGTTTAGATCAGGTGATCGTGAGGGCCATTCAATTGTGTCAATTCCTCCATCCTCCATATACTGTCTGCATACTCTTGACACATGAGGCCGGGAATGTCGTGGATCAGGATGAACCCAGGACCTACTGCACCAGCGTAGGGTCTGACCATGGGTGCAAGGATTTCATCCCTAATGGCAGTCAGACTGTCGTTCTCTAGCCTGTAGAGGTCTGTTCGTCCCTCCATGGAAATGCCTCCCCAGACCATCACTGACCCACCACCGAACCGGTCATGCTGAATGATGTTGCAGGCAGTGTAGCGCTCTCCTTGGCTTCTCCAGACTCTTTCACGTCTATCACAGGTGCTCAGGGTAAACCCGCTCTCATCTGTGAAAAGCACAGGGCGCCAGTGGCGGACTTGCCAATTCTGGTGTTCTATGGCAAAGGCCAATCGAGCTCCACGGTGCTGAGTAGTGAGCATAGGGCACACTGCAGGGCTCGGGCAGTGCTCAACCTGTTCCTCCTTGCACAAAGCAGCGGATATCGGTCCTGCTGATGGGATGAGGACCGTCTACGGCCCTGTAACTCCTAGAGTAACTGCCGGTCTCCTGGAATCTCCTCCATGCTCTGGAGATTGTACTGGGAGACACATCACATCTTTTTGCAACAGCACGCATGGATGTGTCATCCTGGAGGAGTTGGACAATCTGCGCAACTTCAGGAGGGTTAAGAACTCGCCTCATGCGTCCAGTCGTGATAATGACTCTTGCTAAAGCCAACACTTGTGGAAAAACAGTTTAAAAAGATGAAGAGGGGGGAGCTTGAAATGGCCTCCACCTGCAAAACCAGTCCTGTTTTGGGGACCATCTCGTTGTTGCCCCTCTAGTGTACCTGTTGTTAATTCCATCAACACCAATGCATCTGAAAGTGATTAACAACTCCCTCTGCCACGTGCCTGACCAAAACCTTATCAGAAAAGTGTCATTGAATTCATCCCATACCCTGATAAAAAAAAACTGTTCCTTTAATTTTTTGGAGCAGTGTATTATTTATGAGATGACAGAAATGAAGGTCAAACTGAGGTGATGAATTATTTCCCTCACTGGGTTTTTCAGGCTTCACTCAACTGACCATGATGTCTTGACACCGGGTTCAAATGGTCTCAGTGCTCCTTGGGGTCAAAAGTCAACACGTCTGGCTATATTTTTATTGCAGCTAAAACCAGTGCACCATTTGTCTTCCTTTAAAAATATTAAGTCTTAATATTTATGCATACAGAAATGAGACAAAATTACAATTACCGTATCTTCTGGACTATAACTCGCTCCGGAGTTAAAGCAATAAATTCTCCTTGGGTGACTGAGCCCTGTGCATTCATAAGGCCACTTTATTAGGGAATTGCATGCGAGGATAACCGCAGCGAGGCTTTTAAGATCTGTGAAGATAGTTTTGCACACTAGGCAGACAGATTGTATCCCATATTTAAAGAACAGTTTTACCCATCCATCTCATTTGCACTTGCAGACGCTCAATTTAAAGATATAAACCATGGCAGTTGTCTAAGGTTCGAGAAATCACATTGGCATGATGAATTAATCAGTAGTACTTCTCCCACAATGCAGAAAGATAACTGTGTGGTAATTTCACTTGTTTGGCAGACACAGTCCTGGTTGCACCCGGTTAGTAGATCAGCATCCACATCAGTTTGTGGGCGCAGTCTGTTTTGTGTCTCTTTTTGCATGCTCAAAATTTCAATAAATGGTTTGTCTTTTTCATGAGGCTCTGGCCCAGATGACTTGCCTCGTCCACAGTGCCAGTGGAGATATGACTCCTGCGTCAGCCCGTGTTTCAAAACCTGCAGCGACCCATCAGCGGAAGCCTGTGTTGCCATCCCACAGTGAGACCTTATCTAATTCGTTCACGGCGACCGTCCTAGTCAGGAGGCATATTTTTGTTACTATCATCTAAGTAAGCAACTGAGTGTTGCATGCGTGGGTTTACTCCAGGTACTCTCCCACATTTAAAAAATATTTATGCGTTATTGTTTTGGAAAATGCATGGACCGACAAACTCTTCAAATTGTCCAAAGGTGTGAATGCTAGTTAGTTAGTATGAATGCTTGTTTTTCTGTGATTGGCTGGTGACCAGTATGGCGTTTTGAGTTCTTCCCAAAGTCAACTAGAATAAGCTCCATCCCAGTCTTAGGAAAGTTATTTTCTTTGCTCTATTAATCTGTGGTTAAGTGTGGATTGGTTTTCTGTAACATATTGTTTTTCTTAATTGATCTGTACGTTGATCAGAGTGGAGGCCTGCCTTCCTGTCTGCCCCCCACAAATGGTCCTGGATGAAGTTACTCGTCGTTGTGTCTACATTGAAGACTGTGCGTAGAATCCTCCTTGATTTCACTGATATGTTTCTTGTATGCAAGTATTGATGTTAATTTGCAATACTTGACCGCATTGCTAAATGAAGTGGTCATCCTCTATATCGGGGGTAGGCAACCCTGGTCCTCAAGGGCTGGTGTCCTTCAAGTTTTCTGTCTCCCTGTTGCAACACACCTGATTCAAATGATCAGGATTGCTATCGAGCTTCTACAGACCTTGCAAATTTTCTGACCATTTGAATCAAGTGTGTTGCAACAGGCAGACATAGAAAACATGCAGGACATCAGCCCCTGAGGACCGGAGTTGCCTACCCATGCTCTACTTCGTCACAATTTGGTTTATTATAGCCTAGCACTCTGAAATGAATACAAACTATCAGTGGTATATCATAGTGTGTAAACATTATCTTCTTACATGCTCTTCATGGTTTTGGGTTTAGGTATCAAAGCCCCAGTTATTTTGCCCATCATTCCAACCAGTGCCAGACCAAGTTCTGGGACTATATCCTCTGCGTCGACCACTGCATCACTCAAGTCCACCACTGCTCCATCTGCCCCTTCTTGGTCTCCTCCAACCACCAAAATCACCACCACTGTTCCTGCCGTGAGCACACCCCCACCAATTTCTGATGAGTCAACTCAACCAACCATCCCCTCACCTGCTGCACTTCCTGAACCTTCCAAAACAGCAGCACCTCTTGTACTATTGCCTCAAACTTTAAGGGCTGAAGTGGATGAACCTCTGTCAACTCTAAAAGTTACCAAAGACCATACCGCTGCTGAGAGTGCCACCATCAGCCCCTTTGGATCTAGCACCATCAGGTTTAGTAGTACTCCCTTTGTAATCACTTCTCTTTTCTGGTTAACTTCCTCCACCAAGCCCACTGATTCCCTCCATCCTCACGTCAGCACAAAAGCCACGCCCACCACAACATCAACCACTAGCTCTTTTGAGGGGGCAACATCTGCTTTTCCGCTTGCCACTGAGAAGTCCACAGAGACAAAGCATCCATTTGTGGTGTTCCCATTCGGAACCACTTCTCATATGCCGGCAGTTTCAAAGACTTCAACAGTGACAGCCCGGACCACCCTACCCAGATCTAGTGACACTACATACACTGAATCTAGGAGCACAAAGCCTTTAACACTAGGGAGAACTCCTCCAATGTCCCCAATCGCACCTGCCACTCCTGGTTTACTAAGTACAACTTCTTCAACCACTTCCTCCCTGTTTGCACCAACTCCTTTCAAAACAACAACCGCTTCAACAGTCACTTCACCAACAACCACAGAGTCAGTCACTCCAGTTGAACCCTTTAAAACCAGCACAACACAGTTCATTAGTCCAAAGACTATGACTCTCCCCGTTGCTGAATTCATCACTGAGAGGGTAATTTTAACCACCCCAGCTGCTCCTGAGCTACCAACATCATTACCAGTCCATTTTCCTTGGACTTCAACTGATCCCAGTCCTACGTCGGCAGCCTCAGACCGGCAATCAGCTACAAAAACAACAACCGTACTCGAATCTACTTTGTCCAAATTAACTGCTGCCACCATATTACTGACTGCTCAGCCACCCCCTAAGTTTACAGCCACAATTCCCGGGTCTACTTCCATTCAATCTTCAACTTCAAGACCTCCAACAATAGCTGTAGCCACCACTGTGGCCACCAGTCCAATTTTATCTGCAAAGTCAACTGTCCCACCAGTTAGTCCCAAGGAGACCGTTCTTCCTCCACTATCATCAAGCTCCACTACGCAGACCTCACAACCATGGCATCCTCCCTATTTCCTTACCTCTTCCAGCCAGTTGTACACTCATACAAAAAAGACAACACCACAGCGCACTTCCCAAACTGTTCCACATATGGTCAGTTTGACTAAAACAACTGAAGTACCTCGACTTCCAGTGCCAAGGCCAGTCATCACCTCTGCTACAGCGACTGCAGACACTACTACAACTGCTAAGACTACATTTCACAGGATGGCCACTACAGAATTTAAAACCAAGACACATCTTACCTCAGTGCATCCCCCTAAACCCGAAGTTCCTGATACTTTTCTCACCATAGGGCCTACAAGACCTGTCACTGTAACCACCACCCTGAGGCCTGATACAGTACAACCAGTCGCTGTGACAATGCATCCAGTAACAAGCAGCGTGGAATTTACAAGAGACACAACAACGCCAATTTTATCTGTTTCTTTACCTGCCATAACGTCTTCAACATCAAGAAAACCAACTTTCCCTATCAAGGTCACCACACAGCTTAGGTCAACTGTAAGATCTACATTTGCTGCAACAACTACAACTACAACCACACAGATGACCTCTGTTAGACCTACACAGAGAGTTCCAGTGACAACAAGAGTTACACCCAAAATCACATCAACCGAGAGTCCAGTCACTGCAAGGGTAACTATAGAAACAAGACCGCTGACAGCAACCATCAAAACAAGCAGTTCACCAACAGTCATGCCACAGCCAAGTAAAACAACTGTATTTGGAGCGCCATCTCCAACCACCTCAGTGAGCACAACAACCCCTGCAGACACAACAACAATGCCCACCTCAGTGGCCCCACGTCCTATGCCTGAGGCAACCATACCAATCTCTGGCCTGCCAACCACAGAATCTGAAGCGGCACCAGGCATTTCCCAACCAGTAACATCTCCACCACTTGATATAACCATCCAGACTCAGAGACCTGCTATTACTCCTGCTATGTCGTCTATTCCTGTAACCAGAACAGTCCAAACAACTGTGCTGGATAGGATGAATCATACCAGTCCTGGTGTAACAACATTGGAAAAATCCAAGCCTACATCAGATAGTGTAACAACCACAGCTGTATCAATCACAAGGATGTGTACGGTGGGTTCACTTTACAACATCCATTTATTGACCATTTTCACTCCTGACTCCTGGTCCTAGATTATTCTAATATATTTAACTGATTAAACAGCAATGGAAAAGGAAGCAAATAATTCCTAAACAAAAAGTATCACATTATTTTTGCAGTTGATGAACAAACCGCACAAGATTGTAATGTTCCTACTCTGTTTATGTTTTTAAATCAGCCTCCATATGCAGAGATTGTTGATGAGTGCACCAAGTTCATCTGTGTGGACAGCCAGCTCGTCTTGTTCAATAAGTCCCAAAGCTGCTCCTTCTCCTCTGAGCCGATGAACTGTGGCCTTCTTGGTTTTGCCATATTGGTTAATGGTGACAAATGTTGCCCCCAGTGGGACTGTCCATGTACGAAAAACACAATGATTGATTTATACGTACGTAATCCAGAGTTGAGTAAGCAGATTTATGATGTCACTGTTTCATGGTTTCTGTTGCAGGTCGCTGCTCTGTGTTTCCAGATTTGAATGTGATCACATTTGACGGAAATAGTGTTGCCATCTATAAAGCTGCCTGGTTCATAGTGAGTCAGCTAACCAATGAGACGGTCAGTGTTCTGGTACAGGAATGCCCTGCTGGATCAGACTCACAAGTAAGCCATTGTCATACAAAAAGAAAACCCTATTGTCAATTTGATGTAAATAACTTTTTTAAATGTGAATGTCTTTTAAAGCTTCGGTGGAATTTTACAAACCTATGTTTGGTAACACTCAACATTACCCATAATTTCGACCACATCATTATCGACAGGCTCCAGAGGAGGGTAGGACAAAGTGGATTATTTGTTCTTTATACGTATAGTAGCTCAAACATGAGGGCTGGAATGCTTCAGTATGAAAACGAACTATTAACACTAACAAATTGCACATTATTCCTGCAGCTGTATGTCAACTCACGATATGCCAGGCCTCGTTTTAAAAAGCTTGGTTTTGAGATCTACGACACGGGCAACATGTATCTGATCCGAAGCCCTACTGGTCTCAAGCTGCAGTGGTATCACAGCACTGGAATGATGGTGATCGACAGTGGAACCCCAAGCTCCAGCAAGAAGCTGCCCACTGTGGGCCTTTGTGGTATGAACTGGCTTGAATAGTCAAGTCTGCAGTGCACCCAACATATTTCATTTTGCATCAATTAACACAAAAAGATCTAAGCGCCAAGATCTATTCAAGTTTAATTTTTTTATGGAACATTATCACAATCAAAGACAAGAAAAAGGGGAATATGACTAATCTTTTTTTAGTAGAGCTTTATGGTTACATTCTTGCTTGACAGCAAGTAGGGTCTGGGCTACATTATTTCTCTATGCTTGATGTGGGTTTATATTTCAGTTTTCTTCCCAAAGTCCCAAATAATGCATGTTAGTTGTCTGCAGAGGATTCCTATGTCTGAATATGTCATTAACCCCGGTCTCCCCCATCTTGATGAGGAAAGAATGTATCATCTATTAGTAGTTATCACAACTCTTTATTACCAGCCAATATAGCACATAACTCTTGAAAACAGTGAATAGTGAAAACTCGTGCTTAGATCAGGGATGTCCAAATCTGCCACAATCCTGCATGTATTAGATGTTTCTCTCTTCCACCATACCTGATGCAAATGATCAGGACAATTATCTGAGTTTGCTGATGAGCTAATCATTTGAATAAGATGTGTTGGATGAGGAAGACATGCAAAACAGGCAGGACAGCGGCTCTCAAGGACCAGATTTGCACACGGATCATGTATTTTTATTATTATCATCCATCCATCCGTCCGTCCATCCGTCCGTCCGTCCGTCCGTCCGTCCATCCATCCATCCATCCATCCATCCATCCATCCATCCATTTTCTATACCACTTGTCCCCACGGGGATTGCGGGCATGTTGGAGCCTATCCCAGCAGTCATCGGGCAGTAGGCGGGGGACACCCTGAATTGGTTGCCAGCCAATCCCAGGGCACACAGAGACGAACAACCCTCCGCACTCGCACTCACACCTAGGGGAAATTTGGAGTGCTCAATTGGCCTACCAAGCATGTTTTTGGGATGTGGGAGGAAACTGGAGTGACCAAAGAAAGCCCACGCGGGCATGGGGAGAACATGCAAACTCCACACAGGGATGGCCGGAGGTGGAATCAAATCCGCACTGTATTTACTGTAAGGCGGACGTGCTAACCAGTGTGTCACCCACTGTGCTGCCCCTATTATTATTGTTATTGTTATTATTATTATTATTATTATTATTGTTATATGTCATTAGGCTTTTATGTGTTTCTGCATTGACACCCACACTCACCCTGTAGGTTTCTGTGATGGAGATCCAAGTAATGACCTGACTCTGGCCAATGGCACCACTGTGGGGAGGAGCGTGGATCCATCGCTCTTCATCAGTAGCTGGGAGGTTCCCAACACTACTAGCTATGTCAGTCACAGTCGACGTAGAGAGTTCAACTGCTCCACTAGTGACTGCTCACGGTGCCTGGTCATGGTGCAGAAACCTGTCTTCTTCCCATGCCATGCCTTTGTAGGTTCACACATTAAGTAAATGATTTACAGAATTGTAGCTTCTCAGCCTAAAACAAATTAGCCAGTCAGACAGGTGACCACATTATGACATCAATTGATTACCAAGAAGAATGAAATCATGTTTTTATTTGTCTAGGTTTCCCCGAGTACCTTTTGTGAGGTTTGGGTCCAAGATGTGGAGTATGTGAACAACCAGTGTGTGGCACTGGCTGCCTACGTAGCTTCTTGCCACAAATTCAATGTCTGTATTGAGTGGAGGAGACCAGATTACTGTCGTAAGACTGAATCCTCAAAACACATTCACCTTCAGTCATTTTAATGTGTTTGTTTACCATAATTGGGTTTTCTAATCCCCTTGTCATTGTTTTTCTTTATTTTTTTTTTCCTATACCATAATTGGATTTTTTAAAATGCATTTGTCTCAGGAATTAGGTCATATACACATGTATTTTCTGATTTTTCAAAATTCTGAAAAAAATCCCTAATTATTTTCAAATAGTACATTTAAATTGTAAATGTACCTTTCAAAATGGGGTGGTCTCAAAATGGCATATACTGTAGTTGTTCAATTGGGTAGAACAACTAACAATTTATAGTGCAACAATTTATGACTTATTTCCTTTCCTTTCAGTGATACATGAAAATTGCAATCATTGCAGCCATTTCATAATTATTTTATATAGAGTATAAAGAATTTCAATGCAAAATGTTATCTTAAATTATTGTGGTATGATTACAAACCCACACTGCCTGCTTCTCTTGGCGTCATTAATCCAAATGAGAGGTCTTCACAATGAAAATATATCAAAGTGGCCTTAAAAACTTGTCAAAAAGTATCACATTTGTATGCCTTAATCTGTTAAAAAAAAATGCATAAAGACAGTTTTGTGCAGCTACAGAATTCACTTGGAAACATTGTCCAGTGCATTCTTTTTGTGTATCTCTTCCTGTAGCCTTCATGTGCCCTGAAACGCTGCGATATCATGCCTGTCTGCCAGTCTGCACAGCTCAGTCATGTCCAAACCAGAATTCTGACTTAGACCCAGACCAATGTTCAGGCCTCACTGAGGGTTGTGCCTGCCCGGAAGGAACGCTTCTCCATCGGCCATATACTGCCCTCTGCATACCCCCCAACAAGTGTGGTAAGAGTCCCTAATAGCAGTTTGTATGGAATATGCCATGTAAGCACTTGGCTTGCTCAATTGTGATATTTGTGTAGCCTGCACTGACAGTTCTGGCATTCCACGTGCACACGGTGAGGTGTGGAAGGCCTCAAAGGACTCTTGCTGCATGTACCGCTGCGACAAGGACACGGTCATCCCTGTGGAGTACAACTGTTCCACCACGACGGCGCCTGTGTGCCAGCGAGCAGGAGAGGTGGTCGTCAGCCTGGCAGATGACACCAGTTGCTGCCCCCGTAAAGTCTGTGGTAAGGCTACAGAGGAGTGTGTCCAGCACCAATGCAGTATGGAGCTCATCAAGTTATTAAAAACATAAGATGACGTTACATGACTTCGCAGTGTGTAATCAGACTCATTGTGACCTCCTGCCTCCTGACTGTAAATATGGGGAGAAGCTGGTGTCATACTACAGAAAAGACTCGTGCTGCCCTGACTATGTGTGTGGTGAGTACACAGCAACAGCCAAATATTCCAAATGATCCAAATATATAGTCCTGCTAGTGCTGGGCAATTAATCAATTTTATCAGTTAATTAGAATTTGTTTGAGACTTCCATGGCACAAACCACGTCACTGACTTGCAGTGCTGACCTTAACCACATGGCTGCGAACTGCCGCAAAAGCGGAGTCAGAAAGAAATATATTTTTAGTCTCTTAAAGGTGAATGGAAAAATAAACTTGAATGAAACACGTTTCAAAACTTGTTTGAAACAAGCAAATCCCTGGAGAAAGAAATAATTCATATAATTTAATAATTACAATAATTAAATATTTAAAATTTGTATGTATTAAATTTAATAATTTAACAGGTTTTGAAGAATGCTATTTGTTCTTTCTACAAGTGAAGGGAATAAATTAGTAAAATGGGAACAGTTAATTTTGTGAAATTTCTATTTTAAGGGCATACTACCCGGCCCAAATTTCTGCATTACAGAACTCAACAGGAATGGCTTATGCAGGTTTATGCCCTTGAGCATCTAATGGGAGATCAGTTACTTGTTCTATTTTTCACTATACATTGCTGGACGGGGACTATATAAAATATAATTTTCAGATGAATTAAGTAAAATATGGAT
This sequence comes from Syngnathus leptorhynchus, assembly GCF_054491065.1. NCBI lineage: Eukaryota > Metazoa > Chordata > Actinopteri > Syngnathiformes > Syngnathidae > Syngnathus > Syngnathus leptorhynchus. The sequence goes on from NC_141197.1 coordinate 6,042,792, forward strand.
AATTTCCTGTGATACTCGTATCGCTCATGGCACATTCGGGAATCACTGATCTGCACATGTGCAAAGTGCATTATGTCAATTGCACATTGGTTACAGAGTGTGATCCCACAAGTTGTGAGGCAGATGTTCCCACCTGTAGAAGTGACCAGTCCTTGGTCGCGACCAGAACTCATGACAGTTGCTGCCTGACTCACATCTGCAGTAAGTATCAAACAATTATATTTGTTTTTTAAACTAATGTAGCCAACAAGTACCGTATTTTTCGGACTATAAGTTGCTGTTTTTTTCATAGTTTGGCTGGGGGTGTGACTTATACTCAGGAGCGACTTATGTGTGAAATTATTAACACATTATTATATCATTTCACATGTTATTTCCACACTAAACCGCAGGAGGGCGCTCTAGGCCCGTGGAATAATTGGAACTGCAACTGACAATGAGTCACATAGAAGACACATCTTCTACCTCCGTAGTTAGCGGAGTTGTTTAAAAGGAACACAGAGGATGAAGATTTCATTGGATTTAGTGATTTCGAGTGACACGAATGGTTTGGTAAACTTGTTAGCATGTTATTTATGCTATAAATATCTGAATAACTGAGTGTGTTACAGCAGGCACTTTCTCAGTTTGTTGTTTACGTGTCATGTAACGTTAGCATACCGTACTATTATTTAGCCTGTTGCCTCCTCTATTCAATTTTTATTTTAAATTGCCTTTCAAGATTACATGTCTGTTCTTGGTGTTAGATTTTATCAAGTAAATTTCCACCAAACATGTGACTTAGACTCCAGTGCAACCTATATATGTATGTCTTTTACTTCTTTATTATGCATTTTATGGCTGGTGCGACTTGTACTTCAGTGCAACTTATAGTCCGGTAAATAGGGTAATATTTTCTACTGTAATCATATGTGTGTTGTACAGTGTCATTAAGAAATTGTGTGCTTATTTCCTGTAGTCTGTTCATCTTGTGTGGATACTCCTCCACTGTGTCTGGATGGGGAGGTTCTGACTGTGGGCCCGAACACCAAGGACCACTGCTGCCCCACCTACCAATGTGGTTTGTTCACACGCATGCACGCAGACACATACGCACATGCACGCACACACACACATGCACACACACGCACACGCAAGCACGCACGCACGCAGACACACACACACACACACACACACACACACACACACACACACACACACACACACACACACACACACACACACACACACACACACACACACGCACATTAATCAAATAAAATCAATCTTTATTTGCCAATTTTGAGCGTCCGAAACAAGGAATTTGACTCCGGTACATCTCGGCCTCTGTACAACATTTAGGTAGCTAACAACATTCAGAACATGTGCAAAAATTGACAATTATTCTTAAATATCCCCTGATCTTAAACTCCCAGAAGGGCAAGGAAAAACTAAAAACTCCTACTAAGGGAAATGAGAAACCTTGAGAAGAGACCATAGATGGGAGGATCCCTCTTCCAGGATGACCAGGCTGCAATGGATGCAGAGAGGATACATAGTACACATAATATGGACAATCCAAAGGTAAAGCATTGAGAGCAAGATGTTCTTGCACAGTAATGACTCAGAGACTCTATGAGTGGTGTGAGTTCATCAGAGCGACAGCCTGGGGGAAGAAGTCTGTGTTTGCTGGTTTTGGCGTACAGTGCTCTGTAACGCCGTCTGGAGGGGACAGACTGCAACCTGGGTGACAAGGGTCTGTCGAGATGTTACTTGCATGTTTCCTGGTCCTGGACAGGTATAAGTCCTGGATAAATGGGAGCTTGGTCCCAATTATCTTTTCTGCAGTCCTGATTGTCCGTTGCAGTCTGTGCTTGTCTTGTTTGGTGGCCGATCCAAACCAGACAGTGATGGAGCCAGAGGATAGACTGGATGATGGCAGTATAGAAGGTCTTCAGCAGCTCCTGTGGCAGGTTGAACTTCCTGAACTGTCTCAGAAAGTACAGCCTCTGCTGGGCCTTCTTCCAAACAGAGTCTATGTGGCTGGTCCATTTCAAGTCCTGAGAGATTGTGGATCCCAGGAACTTGAAGGTGTCTGTGGAGAGAATAGTATTACTGTGGATAGTTAGGGGTGGAAGTGGTGAAGGCTCTCTCCTGAAGTCTACCGTCATCTCCATGGTCTTGAGCAGGTTCAGCTCCAGGTGGTTTTGGCTGTACAGTGGACCAACCGCTCCACCTCCTGTCTGTACACAGTCTTGTCACCGTCCCGGATCAGTCCGATGAGAATGATGTTGTTCACATACTTCAGGAGCTTCACAGAAGAGTCGCCTGAGGACTAATCGTTACTGTAGAGAGAGAAGAGCAGTGGGGAGAGGACGCACTCCTGTGGGGCGCCAGTATAGGTAGTCCGGGTGTCGGATGGGATGGTTCCTAGCCTCACATGCTGCCTCCTGTTGGTCAGGAAGCTGGTGATCCACTGACAGGTGGAGTCAGGCACCGCAAGCTGGAAGAGCTTCTGGTGGAGGATGTCAGGAGCGATGGTATTGAAAGCAGAGCTGAAGTCCACAAACAGGATTCTGGCGTACGTCCCTGGGGTGTCCAGGTGGCGCAGGATGTAGTGGAGCCCCATGTTGACCGCATCGTCCACCGACCTGTTTGCCCGGTAGGCAAACTGCAGGGGGTCGAGCAGGGGGCCCGTGATGACCTTCAGGTGGTTCAATACTAACCTCTCGAAGGATTTCATGACCACAGATGTCAGGACGACAGGTCTATAATCATTCAAACCTGTGATGGTGGGCTTCTTGGGCACCGGTACAATGATGGAGCTCTCGAAGCACAAGGGCACCTCACACAGCTCCAGGGAAAGGTTGAAGATCCGTACAAAGGTGGGTGCCAGTTGTTCAGCACAGACTTTTAGGCAGGAGGGTGACATTTACATTTACACTTTATAAACATTTACAGAAACAAAAAACACATATTTTTCTTTAACTTTTTTACTCCATAATAAATAACCTGTGTGTGAATGTGTTGTGTGTGTGTTTAGTATGTGAACCTTCTAGATGTCCTCAACTCAGCTGTCCATTTGGGATGGCACTGATGTCAGTGACCAGTACAGATCACTGCTGTGCCAACCACACATGCGGTACAATATAAAATATATTTATATATATATATATATATATATTTATATTACATATTTCTAGACTTCATATCGTGTTTTGTTTTCAGTGTGTTCCTGTGACAAGATTGCTCCTCCCAAATGTGAACTGGTATGTTTAAGTCCTTAAAATCTGCCTTTTTTGCACTTGGGATGTCAGAGCTGGATGTGAGTTGTGCTTTTTTTGTGGCTTGGACCAGTTTCATGTAAAGATATATTGTGGCAGACTTGTATAAAAACCTAAAATTAACATGAAAGCAACTTATAAAATACAGCTTACCAATCGCTCAATTTAATTGTATAATTATCGCGAGCCTGTCGCCACATTTTACGTATTAAGGTTTGGTGCATGGAATACCTGTAAGCAATAACCCGTCGCTTAAATAGAACTGACAAAACTGTCTTTAAGTACAGCTTTCTTTTTCTTCAAAGTTGTAGGGTCTTGATTCTATCAGTTTTTGGCCTGTTGCCCTTTTCAAAGAAGCTGTCCCAACATGCTTTTTAGTTAGTTAGTTTAGCTTTTGGACAGGCATGTGCAAATATAACAGATTTTCAGAACAAAAGACTCTGATGACTCTGATGATGAATCTAATTAAATCATCAAATAAAAATAACAATGAATAGTTTTGGTTCAATGTCCCAAAGGACTTGCTGACCCGGACTGGGACTGGTCCGTCTGCTTGGTGGTTAGGGACCCCTGTTTGCACATCATATCAGAACAAAATAGTGTGTGTGTGTGTGTGTGTATGTATATATAGGTGGATGACTTGAATATATATCATATATATATATATATATATATATATATATACATATATATATATATATATATATATATATATATATATATATATATATATATATATATATATATATATATATATATATATATATATATATGTATGTATGTATGTATGTATGTATGTATGTATGTATGTATGTATGTATGTATGTATGTATGTATGTATGTATGTATGTATGTATGTATGTATGTATGTATGTAGGAGTACACAGATCATTAAATATCAACATGCATTGTGCAGGGAGAGGCTCCTCAGCTGGAGCAGGCCTTCCTGTCTGACCCACAGAATCAATGTGCCTGCAAAAGATACAAGTGTGGTGAGTATTGTTTCAAATCGGCCTCATATACCCGGTGGAACTTCATACGCTGAAGTGATTCATTGTACAGATGAAAAACAAAATCTGAAGAAAAATAATCGTTGTAGATTGATCTGCACAAAATGTATTTATTATATATATCAGCAAAGAAAATATTTCACAGGAAGTTTTTCTTAATGTGCATCATAAACTGACTAGTGAACTTGGATGCAGTTTCTTTGACTTGTAAAATGTGGTTTGAAACTGATGAAAATTTTGGCGATTCATTCTCCACATTGTATTTTCATTTCAACCATGCAATCCAAACCATGGATGTGTATGCAGTGCGAGAGGCGGTATGCGTATACCAGGGGGTGGTACAGGGGGTGCTGCGACCCGGTCAGACCCTGGTGGAACATCGTGAGGACGGCTTATGCTACAGCCGGCAGTGCAGCCGCACCCTGGACATGTCAAGTGGCTTTCACGTTCTCCGGACCAGCAGCACCAACTGCTCGGCCCTCTGTAAAATCGTAAGATATAAAGTGGGAACTATTTTGATCAAAGACTTGGGTTTAAAAAATCCTCAGCTGTTTCACTTGAAATTAAAAGTAAAATGCTGGTTCATTTTCTTAGACCTTGGAATTATGCAAACATGCTTTTTGGTCCTTCATGGTAGGGAGCTGGAGTTGAGATTCTTAAATGAGGTCCAATAATTAATGAATTTAAAATATTTAGACTTTGTATCAGCATTCTACAGTAATTAAATGAAATTATTTTGGAAGTGTAAAACGATTGTTTAATCGTGTTCTAAGTAAATATTCCGTGACGAAGATTGCCGTCTCTTTCAACATATGACCTTGTATTAGATAACAGTGACATTACCTAACTCCTTGTAGGCTAGTTGTAATTGAATGTTTGTGTGTGTATGTGTGTGTGTGTTAGAATCAGATGTATATCCCTGCAAAAGACCAATCTACGTGCTGTGGAGTTTGCAAGAATATATCGTGCCTTTACACTCATGAAAATGGATCAACAATGCTCTATAAGGTGGGCAATTAGTGTCAACATATTCTATATTCATTCTAACATATTATAATATAGATGAATAGTTAATATGAATGTGTTTTCAGCCAGGGAAATCTTGGGTGTCCAACTGCCGGAAGTTTGAATGCACAGACACTCTGTCTGGCCCGACACTGATCTCCTACCCCTTCAGCTGTCCCCCCTTCAATGAAACAGAGTGTATGAAGGTCAGCGTGATCAAACACGTGCACACAAAAAACATGGTGGTTGTGTCCATTTTGGGAATAGGGTAAAAAAAATGTATCATTGTTAGCACTGGACTACTAACTCCGCCCCCTTTAAATGACCAACTGTTATTGTTTTGATGATTCATTGCTTTTGCTCTCTTTTGTGTGCAGATTGGAGGAACTATCTTAAGTTACATGGACGGATGTTGCAAGACATGTGAGTTTGTGATGTTAGCATAGCACAGCTGTAATATAGTTAGTATAGAGCTGTAGGCTGTAACTGACACTCACTTGTCGTCCAGCATGCCTCTGACACGTAATATTCACCTGTGCAGTTTAAATTCCCAGCCACAATGTCAAATTTGTCTCTTGCTCTGCTGTCAGGATTGTCTTCTAAGTATTCACATTAGTGTGCTTTTATTTCAGTGTAATTTTCAGTGAAAAAAAAATGGCTGCTGTTTTAACAGTAGCCGTCACTGAAAAGCACCTGAAAACATGTAAGTGGCTTAGTGGTTTATGTGCTGCAGCTTACCAACATGTACAAATCCCACCAGGTACCGGATTCCCTCTGTTCCCATTCCCTGTTAGCTCCCTGACTCCCACAGTAAACACAAACTGCGAAAGAGGTACCAAAACTACAACCGCATATTGTTGATATTCAACAATGTACTCGCTCGCTCCAAGATGTTACCGGTATAACACACCAAATATTTGATTGCAGTCTCCGGGCCCCAAGCAGGGCTGTCCTCTCTTCTTTTATCTCATTTCATACTTACTGTAGAAAAATATGCATGCAACACTTAAACAGAACATAAGTTGGTATACAGTGAACACCTGTTTATTGCAAAAAAAATCAAAAATCCAGACCCATCTGCAATAGATGAAAATCCACCTTTTAGAGAAACCATTAAAATACAGTTTTACCACTTACACATGCTCTTGAAACTCATTGAAATGCACTCATATTTAGTGAATAAAATTTTTCCTAATCAAAGCTTGCTTTGAGCTCTTTGTCACTCAAAAGGGTGTAAAACCAACAAGTGGGAATTAAATAAGTACTTTGTCTTTCCACAATGTTCCATGTAAAGCACTTTGAGTTGTCTCTTCACTCGCTCCACATTTAGCACTGTCTGGGTAGTGCATTGTTGATTGCCAACAATGTGCTGTTGGTAGAGACCCAGTAGTTGGCCTTAGATGTCTGCATGTCCTCCCTAGTTGATAGTAATGTGGTTTGGTGTTTGGAGACATTTTCCCAAGTAGCTGCTTTAGAAGGTTGCCATGCTCCTGCATTCTTCCACTAGCTTGCTGAGAAACCAAAGCTGATATGAGATGCACTGTGCTTCCCAAGTCCAACATATAGTAGTAGTTCTGACAGCCTAATTTGCTTTTTCACAACCAATATATACACACGATGATTCTTTTCAACAAAACAAACACATTTCTCGACCGTGCAATTAAATCTGTAGGCTACAAGACATACCAAAAACTACGTTGCATTGCTGTCTCAAGATTCTTACCTGATAGAATAGAACAGAACAGAACAGAATAGAATAGAATAGAATAGAATAGATTAGAATAGAATAGAATAGAATAGAATTTCTTAGTTGTACAAGGGTAAAGACCAGTTTGGTGCAGTATCTACAATTTTAGTGCAACATCCATTCAAATGAAAGTTCAAATAAAAATAAAATAATACAGATATACCTTACACAGACAGGGTAGACTGGTGTATCTTATTCACACAAAGTTATGTTTTTTTTAATTAGATGATGACATCATAAAGTAATTACCCCGGTGTAAAACCCCCTCACAGGTGGATGACTTTAATGACTGTTCCCTCGTGGGAGCTCGAGTCCTCAGTGACTCCCACGTAACACGAACCCTAACTGTTGACAAAGAGTCCACTGAGTTGACTTTGCCTGATGGGTGTGTAGTTATATTTCAAGCTGATCTTCATAGTTCTGAAATATTGTAACACAAAATAGAAGTGTCCAACTGGCTTCAGCAATTAACGGTGTATGAAAACCATTAGAGCTTAAAATAAACAATTTTCATTGAAACTGTCAGAGGTATCAGTATCATGTTATTACTGTAAAAATATATTTGATTTAGTTTTGAAGCGCACAAACATTGCTATAGCCTCTTAATAGATTGAACTGTCAGCAGGTCCAAGCACATTCAGAACATTCATCACTCAGAGATAAATGTGGCTCTGGCATCATCATTGAAGCACGTTAAACTGCCGTGATGGCGGCTAGAACAAAGCAAGCTCGTCTCTCTTTCATGGTTATGCGACAGAGTTAAATAGATTGACCGTGTGATTAGTCCTCTATCCGTCACCCGCACCATGTGATTAGTCTTCTATCCGTCACGCGCATGTATTTTTTCCATGGTGGTTCACATGACTGAGTAGTATTTGTTTTTAAGTACAAAAGCTAATCTAAATTAGTTTGACATTCAGTCAAGTCATCAGGGTCCAGGATAAATTATAGAGATTAATTATACTTCAATCAAATCACCCAAAAGGTTGTTTTGTACAAGCATTACAGATGTTGCTTATGGATTACAAAGCAAAGCCAAGTATATAAGCATATTGTATATGCTGTATACTTTTAATAAAACACCGTCTTGAAATTTTGGGTGAATCAAACTGATTTAATTTGTATTTTTTAATTTGTTTTTCATTTACCTTAAGGATTTAGAATTGTAATTACTATTAGGTTATTACTAGGTTAATCGTTGCTCTCCAACGCACCACTGATTTAATTAGTGTTTTTTTTTTATTTGTTTTTCATTTACCTTAAGGATTTAGAAATGTAATTCCTCTTAGGTTACTACTAGGTTAAGCATTGCTCATCAATCTGGTTAAATATTGCTCGTGCATGATTTGGAATATCGGTGCTCTTCTCCCTCCTCAACCTTCTTTTCGAGTGTTCCTTCCACTTGGTGTTTGCTATGTTACTCTTGTATGTTGCTCTTTGTGTTGTGCTTGTTCCAATTCGGTTTGCTTTGGCCTGCCCATGTGTGAACAGGCAAAGAAGATGGGAAGTCGTGTCAGAAGGTGACAGTGAGGATGACTATCAGGAAGAATGACTGTCGCAGTAACAGACCGGTATGTTTCATGCGTGTCACTCTCTCATTAGTACGGTCGCACACAAAACTGACCATCCCACTATACCATGTGTGTCAAACTAATTTTTTGCTACATCATAATTCTCGTTTCTCTGAGGGCTTTTATAACCTCAAAAGCATAGAGATGTCTAATTGCATAACTCGTTTCAAAATCAGAAGCAAATGAAAAGTGTTCAACTCTCATTTGTTTCATTTAAAGTACCTAAAGAGAAACTGGTGACAAAAAATGCTTGCAAATCTCACCATTTGTAAAGTGAAGAAAATGTAAAATTTTGGCATTTTAAAACAGAACATGAACGACACATTAAATAATGCGGTGGGCCGGATCTGGCTTCCTACAGCCTAGAGTTGGATACCTGTGCACTATACCGATCGTCTGACCAACCACTCATGAACAAAGAACGCATAAAATGTATCACCACATTCATGATTTAGTTTCCAGGAAATGTCCAAATGCACATTTGATAACATTTATTGCCCAGTTATTGCCTTTGTTTTGAATGTGACATTCCCAGAGGTGCATCGTATTAGTTATTGACTGGAAATTACGTGACTCACAATGTGGTGATTCATGGCTGTTATTGAACCTTCTACAAGGACATTTAGAAAACCACAGCTAAGTAAACTGCAGTAAAGTGAGTGTATGATGCTTGTTTTAAGAATACAGTTTCCCATAATCAATTACGAATGGGATTGTAATATAGTTGCAATCAGTCTTAGAGAATCTGAATCATTTTCTTCCTGCAGTAAAGTACCATAATTTCCCATCCTTCAATTTTCAACTGCTTTTTCTGTATTGGGTCACAGTTAGAGGTTTCACCCAGAAAATGTGCCAAAGAAGTAACATTCATGTAACATTTTTACAGTGAAGTTGTGTTTTAATATCAAGTTGACTTAATATTTTTACTCTGTCATCTGTCCAAAACACCATCTTTCGTTTTTCCTCTGTCCTATAGGTCAACATTGTTTCATGTGACGGGAAGTGTCCGTCAGCCAGCATCTACAACTACAACATCAACACTTATGCGCGTTTTTGCAAATGTTGTCGGGAGATGGGGCTGCAGCGACGCTCTGTGCAGCTCTACTGCAGTGGCAACTCCACCTGGGTCAGCTACGCCATTCAAGAACCCACCGACTGTTCCTGCCAGTGGTCCTAGAACGGATATTACAATGAACCCCGGCCTACAGAGGTTTGGGTCCTAACTACAGAGCCTCAACAGAGTATTTCAAGTAATCTGCTGGCAACCGTGCAAAAAAGCTGTTGCATCTCTGGCAGGGAAGTGATCGGTGCAGAAACACCGAGTTGGCAGCTGCAAACACACTGCGCACTGTGACATTTGAACTCTGACCTCTCGAGGCTAGAGAGAGACAGATTTACATTGCAGGGATAGAAATAGTCGCAAAAATGTTAAAGAGGATAACCCAAAAAAGAATGATGTGCTTCATTGAAGAAATTTAAGGGAACTTAGGTATACAGGAAAGTTAGGAGTATTCTGTGGATGTCTGACAATAAGCAACTTATATTACTTCATTCCAACTCTCAGTTCTACCTTAAAAAAATCATCAATTTTCAGCCCTTGCTTTCAAAATTAAAAGTTGATTTTAAAAGTTTTTGATGCAACAACCAGTAAAGAGTAAATGTTTGGGGGGGTGGGGGTCCAACAATTTAATTTGATGACTGTCATTAAGAGTGACCCATTGCTGTGTTTACAATGATTTTAAAATAAGTTGAGTGTAGATGTAGATGTTACGTCCAATAAGTGTGTATGCAGTGTGAAGACCTTTTAGAAAACTGTCTGTGGTCCATCTTTTATATTCCCGCCCCTATTTTTTTTCTATTTTTTTTTAATGATTTTAAATCTCAAATTCCTCATACATCTCACATATATTAAAGTGAAAAACTGTATATTTGCATATGGGAATTAATGTTTACTATATTCTATACTATATTCAAATAATGATTGTGACTTAAATCCAGTTGTGTGTGGAGCACTTTATTTATTTATTGGGGACTGACAATTAAAGCATTTTTGTATCATCAAGCCACCAAGCTGAAAATAAGCATTCCAACTTAGAACTAAAACACCAACTACTAAGAATCCCATTAAAATGTCGAAAATTTTGGTTTTGGTATGTCATTGATCTTTTCTTTTCAACTGACTTGCTGAATTGCTGTTGGTATCAATCACAAAATGATGAATAAAATTGTGGGGAAAAGTTTTGTATGGTACAAACTTCCATTTGTAATTAATATTTTCTTTGTAAAGAATATTTGTGTTTACTTTGTGTATGCCATTAAAGGATATTGTGCAGTAAATCTTGCGAGTAACGTATTTTCCGGACTATAAGTCGCTCCAAAGTACAAGTCGCACCAGCCATAAAATGCATAATAAAAGAGAAAAAAAAACATATATAAGTCGCACCAGAGTACAAGGGCACAGGTGGGTTGCTGGAGCCTCTCCCAGCTGACATCGGGCGAAAGGCAGGCTACACCTTGAACTGGTTGGCAGCCAGTCGCAGGGCACACGTCGAGGCAAACAATCAGTCATACCCACATACACACTGCCACTGAGCAGGAATCGATCCCACAATGCCGGCACACAAGTCAGGCGTGTGTGACTCCTACACCAGGGGTCGGGAACCTTTTTGGCGGACGGAGATGCCCATTATACACAAATAATTTCTCGTGAGAACCATACCATTTAAAAAAACGATAGGCTAGATACAATTAAATGCATGTATTTTACTTTAGACCAATGATTTTTTGAGTGTACTAATGTATTCTTTTTAATAACGTCACCAAAAGAGCCATATCTGGCTCGCGAGCCATCGGTTCCCGACGCCTGTCCTACACTGTTAGCGACATCACGTGAGAATGTGAGACTCGTTTATGAACCCACATCGGAGGAACCTCGTTTATTGGATAGGTAGGTAGGTAGGTAGGTAGGTAGGTAGGTAGGTAGGTAGGTAGGTAGGTAGGTAGGTAGGTAGTAAAAAAGCATGTCAGAAACACTGAGCTGTGAAGACAAATTAGCTGGTATATGGTCCATTTTGGTGCGATAGAGAGATAGTATGCAAAAAAGCAAATAGCTAACCCTGAGCCATATTAGTGACTGAACGACGAGTCAGCAGATGTGTCAACAACAAAGAATATCCGTTCACCTCTTTTCCAGAATACAAGATCCAACAAGGATCATCAAAACCTCTGAAATATACTCACAGAACATACAGAGTGGATGTGAGTCACCAATGATGTTGAAGCCTTGTGACATGCAGTCACACCTCACCTAATTTTCAGGAAATATTAGAGGAATATAGAGTTCCTAGGAAGAATAAGTGAGCACTTGGACAATTTTAATTTAATCAAGTCATGGTATGTGATCTGAAATTCAGATACCTGGCGAGTTAAGATCTAGAACATGTTGAAATTGTTCGAAACTATTAAAAAATGATAACAATGCCGCACTAAAAAAACAATCTTCCCATTCAAACAATGTATGTCTACCATGTCTTTGCTTCAATTATGCATATGCAGGTTTTGATGACATTGGATGGAAAGGGGTATTTTGTCACATGTCAACAAAAAGGAAAAAGTGTGAAAGAAATATGCAAGGGTGAAAATGAAAAGCTAAAAACGGTTATCTATGGCATAGGTGTCAAACTCAAGGCCCGGGGGCCAGATACGGCCCGCCACGTCATTTTATGTGGCCTGCAAAGGCAAATTGTGCATCTTGTGTCAATACTTCATCCATCCATCCATTGTCTGAACCGCTTTGTCCCCACGGGGGTCGCGGGCGTGCTGGAGCCTATCCCAGCCGTCATCGGGCAGCAGGCGGGGGACACCCTGAACTGGTTGCCAGCCAATCGCGGGGCACACAGAGACGAACAACCATCCGCACTCGCACTCACACCTAGGGGCAATTTGGAGTGCTCAATCAGCCTACCAAGCATGTTTTTGGGATATGGGAGGAAACCAGAGTTCCCGGAAAAAACCCACGCGGGGTCGGGGAGAACATGCAAACTCCACACAGGGAGGGCCAGAGGTGGAATCGATCCCGCACCCACCTAACTGTGAGGCGGACGTGCTACCCAGTGTGTCAATACTAAAATTGCAGATTGTCTTCACTTTTAAAAAATAGAGATATTGCTCAATTTTTATTACCATGCATCTTTTTAAAATATTTCAACAGTTTTTGCCCTCCTCTGATTTCAAAACTGTTGTTATTCATCAGTTTGTTGTGTAGCCTATACTGTATATCATATATTGACAGTCATAATGGCCCTCCGAAGGAAACTATGATTACGATGCGGCCCGCGACGAAAATGAGTTTGACACCCCTGATCTAGTGCGTCAAAATGAATTATCGCAAACTATGTTTGGGGATATCCATACCGGAATTAGTCGGCAGAGTCCCAGTCAGGGAGACCTAATGACCACTGTGACTTTACAGGAAAGTGATTGTTAGCTTGACACATGTGAAGCAGCTGTAGAAACAGACACCTCTTCTGTGTGGGTGTGTGAATTCAAATATTAATGTGCAATAAAAATAGAGGTGTCAAATTATTATATCTATTATATTATTATTATTATTATTGCTGAAAGGTACCATTTACTGAAAAGAATTTTGGATGCACATAGACTTCCATCCAGACAAGGTCTTTTTCTGGGCTGTCCCTGCTTATCTCGACAAACAGTCCCAAGCCACATTATGCCTGTCTTACAAGAGTGTGACTTAGTATGTCAAAGAGTGAAAGTAGACCTACTAGACTGGTCTGCTAGTAGTCCAGACCCGTGTGCCATTAAAAATGTGTGGCACATTATGAGGCACAAAATGTGACATGAGACCTTTTTTTTTTTTTTTTTTTTGGTCTTAGTAGTAGTGTATTGATTGAAAAGGGTTTTATTTTCTTTTGCACAATGTCCCAACTTAATTTGAATTGGGGTTTGTAAATTCACACACTCATCGAAGGTGATTTCAGAGTGATTAATGTTTTAGTTTGAAGTTCAGGTGCTTTGCTAAAGGGATTTGCCATGGATGATACAAATAGTAATAGTACTAATTGTCATCTTTGAAGTATCAACAAGTGCATTTACTAAAAGTTTGTTTGACTAACTGCTAATTGGTTCGTAATTTTTAAATGTTTTACATGTTGAAATTATCTAGCAGAATACAATAAACATTTTCTGAATTTCATAAATAATAATCATTACAATGTTGACCCTTCTTCAGGGCTTCATTAATTTGCTCATGCATCCCATTTTGAGGATTTAGAAAACAAAATCTCACTCAATGTACAATACACTCTTCCTAGATGTTGAGCCTAAATTAGAAGCTATCAGAAAAGCGAATAATTCCAAATTGAAGAACAACTTTTTCTTTAACTTTAGATCATCTTTAGATCTTTTATGTATCTGAGTACAACAGCTAGTAGTTTTAAGTTGAAGTCCTGGTGACTTCCAACTTCCTGTGCCGATGACAAGCTCATAAAACAAGTCAGTGTTGTCAGTATTTGGCGTTTTCACATCACATCTTTGAATAGAAGGACAGAGCTACCCTGATATACTCCTATGAGAAGGAGGAGTGAAAAAACATCCCAATGTCAGAGGCTGCTGATGACAAGGCCAGACCGCAGCCGGCTACAACAGAGAGCATTGGACATTTGTCCCCTCAACAGGAAATGGCTGATGGCTTTGTCACAGCAGGAGCAGATAGAGAGAGCAGGTTGAATTGATTTAACCTTTGACCCCTCAGGAGAGAGAGCTTTGTGATCTGTTCTCAAGAAAAAAAATGATAGGAAATGGTCTCGGGCTGCTGCTTACTAATATTACAAAGCTGGGTTTACAAAAACTTTTTTAAATTGAATACAGTAACACTTACTTTATATTAAATGATAAACTAATGAAAATCCCATGCCAGAATGCTACCTACTCCAAAATAACCCTAACCCCGCCACATAATTTTATGTGGCCCGCTAAGACAAATTATGCAATAAATTCGTGAGTCATTTCTAGAATTGCAAATTGTCTTCACTTTTAATATCTTTTTTTTAAATATTTGACCAGTTTTTACTCATCTGATTTGAAAACGAGTTATTGGTAAGTTTGTTTTGTAGCTTTTACTGTATAAGATATGTGTTCCTACATTTATTTGGGTTGACAGTCATAATGACCCTCCGAAAGAAGCTACGACTACAATGCCGCCCGCAAAAAAAATGACTTTGACACCCCTGACATAACTGAACACACATTTCCCTCTGTCAAAAAGTTCCTAGTTCAAATCTCAGCTCTCGCCTTTCTGTGTGTGTGGAATCTGCATGGCTTTTCTTCTTACATCTACAAAACATATTCAGGCTAATTGTAGGTGTGCATGTGAATTTGAAGTCTTATCTGTCACTAAAGTCCGTAAGGATTGGCTCCAGGTCACCTGCTACCCAAGGTACCTTATCATTTAGGTAGCCTAACTAAAGCAATATCAAAAATGAAAGCATGGATATCATGAAATCATCCTGATATTTGAACTTGAATAAATTCTATTCCATTACTTTTGTGTCTGTGTGTGTATCACCAAGGAATAATTAATGCAAACATTTGTTCTTGAATGTGTCTGCCACTTTTAACTTCCATTGAGCAAGACCTCTTACTTGAAACCAATTACAGCAGCTCAAGTTGCTGTATCACTTTTGCAATGGAAAAAATGAGATGACCGAGATGAGTCTGCTGACATCAGCTGTACTAAACAGAAAGATGTTAAAACCATCTGCACATGTCTGTGTCCCAGCAGTTTACTCATGTCTTATTTAAAAACCTAGTCACTCTCTGTGTGTCCAGAGGTCAACCTTCTCAAGGAAGTCATCATTTTTAGACACAACCGTGACGTTGTCCCACCTGTCAGGAGAGAAGTTGTACACCTGTCTAACTCCACCTCCACCTCTGGATTTTCACAACTCTTAATGCAGGCAAATATCTCTTTTTATCGCTTTATTTTGATCTGTTATGGAAAAACAATGAATCCACATGCAACCACGTCACAATGATAAAAACTGTCAACACAATACAGCAACACATCATTTGATGCAGTTCTGAATCAATCAATAATAAAATGACAAAGAAATAAAACTACTACTAGTAGTAGTAGTAGTTGTAGTAGTATTTTTTTTTCTTTTTGACAAGGACAATGCACATTAATGAACACTTGTACAATTAAACTACACTGTAAATATGCCAGATTTGGCTATGAGCTACTCTACATATAGTCCTTGTGAGAGAGAGTACATACAATTACAATCTCCAACAAGTATCAAATATAGAAATAAAAACAACATCACTTACCAATAAGTCTTAAGGTCCGTGTTGACATATTTGACTTGCTTTAATCCATCTTTTAAAACCGTTTTTTTTTTTATCATATTCTGAATTTATCATTCTGTACAGATCACTTCAGATGTGTGTTGCTTGTGTCTTTATTATTCTGTACAGATTCCTTCTGCTTGTTGACTTTCTCTGACCAACCAGTCAGAGGCTGGAAACATGCTGCCCTCATTGAGGCCAGCTTGATGACGAATTTGAAATGTGCTTGGTTATAAAAATACAGTTGTTCACTTGCTAATGTAGTTTAAATTACATTTGGCCCTGGGCCCTTACAACTAATTTATTGTTATGCAGAAAACATGCATTTATGGAAACAACATTTTATTTAGTATTTTGATTTGTACAAAAGTACACATTTGGAATATTTAGAACTCAAATGAAAAAGAGTTTTTTCTCTTCTTTTATTGCCTCAAATATTGTGGTACTGTAGACCTGAGTTTTCATGGTTTCCTCATTTGATCTTTGATGGTCAGGTTGCTGACGTGACGGTGGGAAGAAGATTTAAGGTTTGTTTGCTTTCATTTGAGTGTCTGACAAACAAACAGTGGAATGATTTATGACACATGTATGACTTCTAAACATATCTTTGCTTTAGATAGCTACTTCAATTTTTTGTGTAAGATTTCTACATGAGACAAAATTGTTCCTTAATTGACTCATTAAATATAGATAACATTGTATTTTTTTCTTGTCATCTTCCCAGAGGATGGACAAATGCTCATGTTATTGTGGCTCCTCTGATGTGAACATGAAGTCTCAGTGGATAAAGAAACAGTCCAATATATTTAAAAAATATTGGCTAGGGCCCTTGTCAGATTAGACAGATACGAAGCTAAAATCCGATTGAAAAAAAAGAGTTCAACTTGCATATTTAGTGACTCATTAGAAGCATTGCAGCAGACGAGAAACGAACACTAGGAAGATATACTGATAGGAATACATGATGTCAGTTTCATGAAGCAATTATTTGGTTTGTGTTTTTGATACTGTTTAGGAAACGTTTCAGAAACATAAAGCATGAGAAATGGTTGCTGCTTAACCGGCATGTAAAGCTACAATTTTGTATTACATTTCCACAAAGAATTTAGTATAGTTGAAAATCATACTTCTTATTAATTATGTTTCAGTATGTGAGGATGATAATGTTAAATTAGTGCTCTACTCATTTTACACATTTTATTTTGATGCTTTAACTTTGTGCTGTTGTTCTACATTGTTTCATAAAAAAAAGGAATCAAGGAACGTGCATCATGAAGCACATCACAACACAAACAATATTCTAACAAAGCTACTGTCAACCTGCATTGGGTAATCTCAATCTTACTACACTTCCTGCAAAGGAATGCAACATGTAAACAAGTGCAGGGGAGTATTGTTCTCAGGCATTACACTCATCCATGTCTGGTCAGAATGCAGTGGAGTGGCGAAATTCACTCACAACAACGAGTGGGAAAAGAGAAGAATCGTTTGAGAAACTTCAAAATAGCAGTAAATGATCACAAGTTGATGAGTAAATCACGACGCTACCGTAATAAATGTTGGGAAATACACTTTGAAGGACTTTTGGTTTCATAAGGAAATTGTAATCAGGCCTCCTAATTCAAACGTGGATAAAATCCTGTATGAATTGGCTCTCTGCAATGTAAACTGGCATACTGTGGAATTGGCCACTGGGTTAGATTTACACTGGAGTACAATTCTTATTTCGTGTCAATATCTGTTTTTGTTGTGTAAATGTAGTGCATCAACATTTAAGGTCACTAAAATATTAGACACAAACAGTACTTGGCTGTCATCATACTGGACAAGTAGTCCTAATTCAGGTTTTGGTTGATGTGCAGAATATTAACATTTCTCAAAGTTTTGTCTTAAAGACGGACATGCTTGACACTATATTGTAAATTTAGGATAGCAAACACAAACACATATCCTCTTTCAATAGAAAAAATATATATACTAATTTGGGGCTTAACATGTGGCAAGTGTTTTCTGCTTCTCGGCCAATGTCAACTATGAAAGGATTCAAAGGTCCAGTTGTGGAAATGTTGAAATACGCAAGTGTAATAACTGAAGCATTTGGACACACAATTTTAATAGACTGGCACCTTCTTCACAGCATTCAACAATTTCTAGTGTGAAAGAGTCGCAGGGGATGGGAGGTGAGATGAATTATTTTACAATAATAGCCGCTAAAGCTCAAAGGTCACTTGTCTTGGATTTCATGTGCTGCTAAATTTAAACTTCTGACATCCCAACAATGTGTCCAGAGCCTTACTCTTTCCATGTATCATTGAAGCTGTAAAACATTTTGCTCAAGTACACAGAAAACATTAACAAGGCAATTCATGAACACATAGGATTGCTTTGAGAACCCAAATAAATCTGTAAACTTAGATTTGAAACAAAATTGTGGTTAGCAAAAGTTAGGCTAAAAGAAAAAAAAGGGAGGGGGAAAAAATAAACAGCAGAGGAGAACTTCAAATGAACCTGAAGCAAAAACAAATGAAAACTGAATCTGCTAGTGAAGTTACGTCATGTCACCTGTTTAGACAAAGTGTCTTAAACTGTTGTCCAGTGTTGACCCTCAGCGGGGGGTGCTTGTCCTCTCCAGATCATGGTCTCTGATCTCAGGACCCTGTGATCTCCACAGTAGGACTGGGAACTGACGCACTGAGCAGTCATGTTTTGGTGTCACTCACCACTTGATGGCATTCTCATAAAACTGCAATTATCAAAATGCTTTAAACACAATTTTAAAAGGAAACATTTAAAATGATTTTTTGTACAAATGCCCCAACTATTTTACAATCACCCAAAATAATGTAGGAAGTTTAATTAAAAAAGGAAAGAAAGAAAACAATCACTCATACCTCAAGGTTTGACTGCATTTTATTAATGAGGAAATAAATGACAAAAGGGTTTAAAAATTCTGCACAAAACTAGTCAACTACTTAGGATGAAATGAGATGTCAACTTTGTTATCTTCTGTTGTTAATCTAAAATGAATTGCATCATTTGGAACACGAGTTTTTTCCCCGGTTGTAACTTTTTCAGTTTTAAAAGGTCACTTATCTGCTTTCTTAGAAACATTCAAAATAAGTCGCTTCCATAGCTATTAGGTTTTGAATGCTGCAGTTGAAATTTTGTTTTGATTAAAAGTAAAATATTTTGTGCACTATGTTATGCTTTAGACTTTCTAAAAAGTAATTGATTGAAGCACAGATTCCAAATGGATCCAAGTTTTATGTAGTCATTGGAGAAAGATGAGTGAAACGCCTTCCTCGTTGTTTTACTACTCTTCGATTTTTCTATTTCGTCAGATACTAAAGCAAATGAACTAAACATGAGGCTAAAATGGATTAACTTGCTCTTAAATTTTTGTGTTTTTGTTTTGATGTTCAGTTTTACTTGTGTAAGCCTTTGTACATTTACTGTTACATACAGACACCACTCTGCTTATTGGTCAGTCACATGTAGCCCCGCCCCTTAAGTGACTGCTACTAAATATAAACAGTCAACAAGAGCACAGAGTGTTAAGTGTGACTGATCCTTACAAGAAAACTGCCCTTTTCTAGCAATCCAACTTTATGACCAAATCATTCCTTTTTGTTTTTTCATTTCACCTTCTTTGTTCAACAAACTGAATTATTTTAGAACTCAACAGAGGAACTTTTGGAGCATTTCCCATTCCTGCCCAGCAAAATGGATATGTATGACCTTCCCTTGCCTCTTTCTTCGGCCGATGAGCTCTACGAAGATCCTTGCTTCAACAGCGGGGACATGAGGTTTTTTGATGACCTGGACGGCAAACTAAATAGTGCTGAGACGCCCAGATTGCAAGACCTTGATAATAACCATTACAACCATCAAGTTCCAGTGGCAGAAGAGGAAGACAAGCATGTGAGGGCTCCACGAGACCTCCACCAGGGAGGCGACTGTCTCCTATGGGCCTGCAAAGCATGCAAGAAGAAGACAACACATGAAGACAGGAGAAAAGCAGCAACAATGAGGGAGAGGCGACGTCTCAGCAAGGTCAATGACGCCTTTGAGACCCTAAAACGCTGCTCGGCCTCCAACCCCAACCAGAGGCTGCCCAAGGTGGAGATCCTCAGAAATGCTATCGACTACATCGAGTCTTTGCAGGCTCTGCTGAGGTCAACTAGGGATGACAGCTTCTACCCAGTGCTGGAACACTTCAGTGCAGACGTGAACGCCTCCAGCCCCCACTCCAACTGCTCTGATGGCATGGTGAGTCCAAGAACAGCTCATAAAATGTCAACTTGCTTTGTTTTCAGTATTCAAAAACTCCACAGAATCTTCCTTTACAATGTTGAAGCGTGACAACTATTGAAATGGACTTGCAATATATCAATGCCATTTGTACTATCATCATAGTCTTTTTATGATGTGTTGATTCCTTAGTTGGCAAGACAAACAGATTCAGATCAGAGATGTGGCATTCATTGCCAAGAACATGATGTCCTGAAGGTTTTTATTTATGCTTTCAGAAACATCCTCTCTTTAACTTATTCACTGCCATTGACAGCTAAATACGTCAAAGCTGCATTTGAACTGGGCTGAGGTAATCAATGTGGTCATTTTGGAAGGCTGAATTTGCAACTTTGTCTTTAGGCGGATTTCTCCTCTCCGTGCTCGACCAGAAGTGAAAACAGTGATGCATCTTATTGTGCTCAGACAACAGATGGTGAGTTTCCCTTTTCTGACTTGTTTCTAATTTCTTTTTTTCCATTTTGGATTTAACTGACTCGGTCATGACTTGTAGGATGATCTTACTTAAATGATTCTTTTTAAGATGTATACAATTTTGTGAAATGGACTGAAAGAGAAAGTACCTGAACCTTAAAGAAAAATGGCATTCTTTTCATCCATGTTTTGAATAGTCTATGCTGTCATTACAACTCATCAATTCACATTTTGTTCACTTATTAACTTTTCCAGGTTCGACCAAGAGCGCACCATCACTGCTTTCCAGTTTGGACTGTTTAACCAGCATTGTGGAACGCATCAACACAGACCAGGCAATGACCTCCCTGGGCGATAGTGTGGTTCCCGTGGCCATCCAGTTCTTCAAGATTGTCTGACAAACATGGACCAAAGGACTATTTTCCACACCACCAGAGCAGGCGATAATTAACTTTAGTCTTTGATAAGGACAGCAATGCTTTGGAATGCTCCCTCATAGAAAGATGGCTCATCTTGGATTGTGCGTCTAAATTTTCGGTCAGTTTGTGTACGTGTGTGTGTGTGTGTGTGTGTGTGTGTGTGTGTGTGTGTGTGTGTGTGTGTGTGTGTGTGTGTGTGTGTGTATGCACACGTGCGTGCGTTTATGTGAACTTTATACATTGTCCCTGTTCTTGCACAGGTTTTGTCCAAGTAGTGCCGCATAAATGTTAATTGGATTCCTTATCGAAAAAAATCCACATTGTACAACTACTGTACATCTACTGAACTTGGCCTTGTAGGACATAACAAAAATACCTCTATTTGTATTTTGAATTGATTTATTATTGTTATTTATGAGTAACATACTTTTATTAAAAAATATTTATCTTTTTAAATGTCCAGTCTGATGAGTAAAAGAATTTTACAAGAACGCACTCTGGATTCAAGTTGTAAATTCTTTGCCTTGGGAGCTTTAATACTATACAATTGATTGTGCTGTCAGAATTTGTCGACCCCACTCTTAACCGCAATAGTAACTCATGGGTCATACAGAGTAAAGGAGGAACGGAATCGAAACTTCAGTCTCAAATATTGCTATAATGAATGCAAGAAATTAAACATATCATTGGACACGTGTGTGTATCTTGGTTCCTTGAGTGTAAAATTTCAACCTAATGTTTCACACATATTACATCTTGACAATAAAACCATACCAAGGATATGTCGTTATTTGTATGTTTGTTTCCTGATGTTTGTTGATTCATGTGTGTATACATAAAAAAAGCATTGTCTTTCATTTTTGCTGAGAAAATAAAATAATTCCTGCATACATTGTTTACCGTGTATGAGGAGCAGATTATAATTCAAATAATCTATGTCAAACATTCATCTGTTTACGGTGTAATAACCTTCAAACACAGCACAATCTTTGGTCTGAACTGGCTAAATCACAAGTTAACGTTGGCAAAGTAACAAAATTTAATCTTGGAATTATAGTGTCTGATTTGTAAAATGAATTCATCAAACAGCGAAACTTAGTGAATTATTTCAGATGCAGCATTTATTTTTCTGGACAGTCACACCATCTTTATACAAATACAATGATGAACGTTTGATGTATTGAGTGGAGGTAAATCCATCCAGAAAACAGTTTCACTAAGCAGAGGCAGTAAGATGTCCGTACTGCAAGTTTCTCGAGGTTGTGGTGGTCGCAGCGTGGGCAACGATGTTACCTCTCCGGCCTGACTGAAGCAGACCTTACTTCCTCACTTTCTGCGGCGGCGTGTGGCGGCTCCCTTCTTGCTACTGCAAGGTTCGGACACACAAGAGACAGTGTCAGCTCTGAAAATGTTATCAGGTCCAAGTGGCACATATGAATTGTCTGTGTACAGTAGGACCTAGCCCAAATAGGCTACTTATTTTCCTGAACTCCACATCGGCCTATAAAAGACACGATAATTATTGAAGAAAATAAGAATATTATGGAACATCTGGATTGTTATCTTCAGTACTTTTCAGCCATGATGTAGCTACTAATCAATAACATTCATATTGAGAATGAAATAACCTTGAATCATTCTTGACTATTGCAAAGACATTTGTGATTATAAACCTTACAAAATAATCTGTCAAATTGTTGTACACTTTCCACTTTATTCATTCGACTGAAATATTGTGAATATCTAAAGTTTAACTGTCCTTAAACCATTCAAAACAACTATGAGATGGCATTCTAAAGAATATAGTACACGTGCTAAACACACACACACACACAAAAAGTAATCAATGTTATGGCATCATGGCTTAAATATTTTCTGTTCATTAGAATGTCTAACCAGTGCAACCACAGTGTAGTTACTTCAACACTTTTTAACACAGAATTTTCAGGCTAGTCCAGGAATATTGCAAACCACTTAAATCTGTGATCTATACATTAACATTGATCCTCTTCCCCTTAATTTCAATAAATTCACTCTGAAGCTGTCGTTTGAAGTCCTGTGGAGTTTCAACAGATCATTTTCTAAGTGCCCTTTTGCAGTATCTCAGTAAACTTACTGTTTTTGCAGCTCATCGATGCGATTTCTGAGAGAGATCACCTGAAAGACAATATGATGGAATAGTAAACGCTTTACATTTAAATTTCATCATTATTTAACATTTGAAAACAACTTTAAAAAATGACCCCATTTCACTTATTTATGTCACTACTTATATGCCAAATTGTGTGATCTCCATTCAAGATTGAATGATTACAATTCACGGAATGTAAGGCGTGTTGTTCATCACATGATTGCTCAATCGATCAAGTCATTCCGGGATTCTTGAACCACAGAAACATGCGGCTGTGATGGGGAAAAAAAATGTCTCAGGCAGATGAGCCACTGCTGGTAAACTGAACCAGAGTAGGCTGTACGCATTCACACATTGTCATATACCAATAATGCATAATTCTTTCACACTGGCTGTCTCCTAAAATGATCAGAAGTGTGAGGTGCAAAAAAGAAAAAACAAATCCTAATCAATGCCTTTCACAGACCTCATATCGCTGTCTCTTGAGCTTCTCTAAGTGGTCATATTTAATCTCCTCCAGGCTGTGCAACCACTCCCACATCTCCCTTGCCGTTTCCCTGATAAACACAAACCAGCAAGTCAATGTCTGAAGAAGTTGAATGTAATGGAACTTGATTACTGTGATCAAATCAATGACTGTACTGCGCTTGATGGCTTCAGCCCGTTACCTCAGTTTGTCGTCACTCAGATCGTCGATGTCCAGAGGTTGGCATCTCTCTGCCAGAATCTTCTTCTTCTTTTCTCTCTCAGTCTGCTTCTTTCCTCTCTTTGTTTCCACCTGTGAAACAACACAAAACCTCAGTTATCATTCTTCACTTGCAATTTTATGACTATAAGACAGCACATTAGAGATGTGCGATGCGATGACAGGAAAAATAAATGATTTGATATAAAGAATAATAAACCATACCCTCTGGAGGTGGCTGGTGAAGCCTGATCCCATGCTAGACAGAGCAATCTTCTTCTTGGCTTCATCTTCTGCCTTCCTGTGGGCATCGGCCTCCTCCTTTCTTATCCTCTCTGCCTGTCATATTCATAATATATATACAATTAATATCATCAATGAAGTCACACTTATAAGCAGCAGGGAAAATACTCCTCATGCTATATCATTCCAAGAAGAAACTGTGTTTGCTGCTCTCTAGTGGTAAGATCAATTGTAGTGGCTAATGGGAGCTTAGACAAACTGCGATGTCAGTGATGCAATTACTGGATGGGATGTCATGACTTTTGTGATGCATCCCATAAACCAATATGTTCAATGTTTCACAAGCAAGTTCAGAGATAGCCGCTTTGTACCTCCCGTCTAGCTTGGCGCTCCTTATCCTTCTCAGCTCGAATCCTTTGCTGCTCTGCCCGTTCAGCTCGACGCTTCTCCTGAAGACAACCAACAAAAGACAAAGTTACACACTGAGCCGAAGCCACAGGGGATGCTAAATCCATATTCTTGAGGGACATCTCACAATTCTTTCTTTGAGTCCAATTAACTCCTCTTCCTCCTTTTTTCTGCACTCAAAGTGAGCATCAATCAGCGACTGGAGCTCAACTAGGTCTTTGTTTTGACGTTTCTTCTGGATGTCCTGCGTGAAATGAACCAAAGATGACCATCAGTACAAAACATGACTGCAAACCAGACTATGATCGATTATGATTTTTCATTTTTATGTTTTTTCTTCTGCATGATTTTTAAAACAATAATATATTTCACATACAGTTGTTTTAATTATTTACTTATTTAATTCATACGATTCTAGAGCGGGGTGATTCATTTTCATTTTGGAGAAATGGCAAAAAAAATACACGAAAAACATAATATTTCCTTGGCAACAAGACAAGGCTTTCGTGCCTTCTTGTGGCATTCTATGGCAATTCTGAAAACATAAGAATAGCAAAGTTGAGTGGTCCTGTCTTGCACTACGTGCACTACCACCCTTTTATCCCTCAATTGTGTGTTCCCACTACTAGGTGTGAGTGTGTAGGGGAGGTGTCACCAAGCTTTTTGAAGCTTAAGAGCAGATTTTGGGCAATGGATTAGTGTGAAGGGCTGCTAATTTGATACACACTTCTGATATAACAAATGTGCTCAAATTATGTTCAAGCCAATATTATCCATCCGTCCGTCCATCCATTTTCTATACCGCTTGTCCCCACGGGGGCCGCGGGCCTGCTGGAGACTTTCCTAGCAGTCATCGGGCAGTAGGCAGGGGACACCCTGAACCGGATGCCAGCCAATCGCAGGGCACACAGGGACGAACAACCATCCGCACTCGCACTCACACCGAGGGACAATTTGGAGTGCTCAATCGGCCTACCAAGCATGTTTTTTGGGATGTGGGAGGAAACCTGAGTGCTCGGAGAAAATCTGTGTGGGCACGGGGAGAACATGCAAACTCCACACAAGGAGGGCTAGATGAGGTATTGAACCCACACCCTCCTAACTGTGACCAGTAACCAGTACGCCACCGTGCCGCCATGCCGATATTATTACTATTATTTGGAATAATGAAAAATACCTGCTTATTTGGCTATTATTGATCAAAATCTTTGCATCACTAAAAATTAGTGATTTTTTTTGGCAGAGCCAACGAGGCCTCATTTCTTTTTATCTGGTGTGAATGTCACGACTTTGTTGTGTGTGACTGAGAAAAAGAGAGCGCACGCTGCTGTTGGATTTTTTTACTGTGATTTATTTATTTTTTTCATTTTTTTAGAAGGTGGGACTTTGTATATTATTTTAATCTCAGCCATCATTGATTAGTTTTGTTTTTTTTGTGTAAAAAAAAGGGTACATTCCCTTTATGTACCACAAGGGGAACATAAAAATCCCTCCGCGGGGAAATGAGGGAGCAAAAGTCACAGGTGGACTAAAAGTCTTGTGACTTGTGAATCCTGTGATTATTATTATTATATAATAATAATTATTATTATTTGTGCCAATAACTGCACAAACCCATATACGAACCCATGTGGTGGATGAGACATGCTACAGCCATATGACTGACTGGGAGCTCTGTATGTCAATCAAGTGACATATATCACAACAGGAGATAGGCGTCTAAACTCATTCACTGCCATTGACCAGCAGTATCAATAGCATAATTGGGGAAGGAAGGCAGTGAATTAATGCCATACAAGTTACTGGTAGCTCACTACCATCGACTCGACGAGCACCCCTTGTGCAAAACTGCCAGTCATTAACTCTAGTGTCCTACCATTGTGTGATTGATACTATGATGAAAAATATCTTATTTAAATTGTGAGTTCTCAAATTCAGAGTTTGAGTATGGCGACGTTGAGCTACATGTTGATTATATATGTAAACTTACATCAAAGTCAACCTTTTCCCCATCTGGAATCTTTGGAGCAGTTGGCCTATAACAAAATAACACAATGAGTAACCCACATGGCGACAACAAAATGTGTCCACAAAAGTCAGAAACTTCCTCACTTGAACTTTGGCTTCTCTTCTGGAGATTTGGCGCCATAAGAATAAAAAAAGAACAGGGAGAGAGGCAAGATCAGATGGTTAGAGGCTCAAATGTGGAGGAAGACGAAGTCCAACATGTTGGTTAATCAGGGGAAGGATCCATGTGGACAAGCTGTGTTACATCACAAGTGGTTTCACAACTCCAGACGACAGTTGAATGATGTGAGTTTTAATTTTAGAAAAACTTTCCACAATATCGTTGCCAAATACCTGTTAAGTACCCCAAGTTCATACTGTAGTATTACCTGATTTATTGAGTTAATTTGGTCAATTAGTGTGTATAGGAAACATGACCGGTTAATCTCGTACCACAAATTGCCTCAATAGTTTGACACTCGTTTGAAACCAATGAGTCGAATAACTGTTAATAGATGTGCATGGTAATAACACAGCTCGATTCCAACAGGGAGAGTTTACAGTATAATACTGAAGTTGGAGATGATCCTAGAGTTGTCTTTAAAGGGAGCCCCATTCCAACACAGGAACAAATCAGAAACAAGCAAAGCAATAGCGACTCAGCAGAAAATACAAAGTACCATCTTGATCTCCCTCCTCCACTGGTGGGACACATTCATGCAAAGAAAAGAAGAGGCAGAGATGAGTTGTTTAAGCATGGCTCTGCATCTTTGCTTCATTATATTCTTTTACTAACACCTCAGTAGGTTTGGCTAATGAGGAGATTAAGTTACTTCCACCTTTCTTTGGAAACCAAGTTGGTGCATAAAAAAAAACGAACAAAAAAGCTTTTTGCACAGAAAAAGAGCAAATGAATTCAGATAATCTAGACCAACATACCTTCCTCTTCATAGTCGTCTGCATGCAGCAAGCGTCCAAAGCAAGGGCAGAACAGAATTCATTAGTGATCAGACTTGCTTGGTGCCACTATACAATGCATGGCTTTTGAGGCCCATTTACCAAACTGGGGTGTTGCATTGTCAGCAGGAGCCACTGCATAACGGTGTATTTATGTTTTGCTAAAATTTGAAAACATTTGAGAGCACCACATCAAAAAGTTGCGATCACGCAGCGACTCCTTGCCATGTAATTTACAGAGTAGGATTTGAACGACACCGATTTCAAACCATTGTATTTAATTCCAACACCCCAGTGTAAATATCATGTTGCAGTTTGCCACGCTCGCTTCGCTTCTCATCTACTCACAACAAGAATACGACTTTAACAATGGAGTAATGAGGGTTGAACAAATAGCTTTTACATGATGTCAGAATAAAATGACATGTCATCCAAGGTGTGATGGCCTTTAACAAAATATCAATTTATATCATAAGAAAATGTTTTTAACACAATAAAGTACAATTTTATCCGAGACCTCGGATGAGATGGGGCAGTTTAATCATGTAAAAGCAGTTGAATTTCTTCTTCTCACGCTTAACAATTTATGCACATTTCATTACACACGAATGCAGTAAACACAACGGAATGTTTTGGTTTCATTATGTATCAGCTAACACTGATGGTGCTGCACTTTAGGGTTCTTTGTTAGAACCAGACTGAAGTGCAAGGTGCAACAGAGCCCTGTTCGCCAGAGTTTACCCACACATTGAAAAGTCTTCTTTGAGGACTTTGGCAGTAAATCTTTGAGTCTCACTTTAGTTTTGAGAAAGAAAATGTGAGGCAGTAATGAAATTGGGAACACAGTATTGTAAGATGAACATGCTCCTCAATTGACATGTGATGCCTTGGCTGGTTTGTATTGTAGTCGCAATGACAAAAGAGCTTCCACTTGGACCACTTGTCATGCTCAGTATTTTCTATTTATTTAGAAATAGAATTATATTTACAGATAGCCAAATGTGCAGTTCAGAATTGAATTTGCTTTTTCAGAAACAGTTTTATTTTTAAAAAAAATAATCCCATTTTTGATCAGTCAAAATCAGTCTCCTTTTTAATGTCGGGACACAGCCTCTGGTGATCAGGTTATTCCCTAAAATAATACATGTTTTATGATGCCCCAACCAATCTAACATTTAAATTCAAATTCATCAATTTCAGTTTCTTACATGCATGTTTGTGATTTCACAAAGCACAACAATGCCTGCCTGCATGCTTCTATGATGCGAAGGCCATGAATCATGTAGCATGATATCATTTTAGTACCCAGCTCGTGAATTTCTAAACCTAAAGGAATATTTTTTTTAATGTCATTTATTTAACCTTTTTCGTTTAGCCCTTTATAGGGCAAAGAGCTGATGCGCTATATTTTAACTAACGAAAATTAGTGTACAGTACTGTATACATAAAGAGACTCTGTTTTACCTTGGTATTTTAAAAAATACTATTAAAAATAAAATGAAATGATACATATAGATTTTTCTTTCCTTTCATTTCTATTCTGAAGTTTCTTCTGCCTTTGAGTGATGCGGGTGACATCTGTTTTGCCTTATTCTTAGTTTGCGTTCCAAAATGTATTTCCATGCCCTATAAAGAGCTTCAGGTTGCACAGTTTGACAGCATACGCTTTATGCCAAAGGTCAAATTTCAGTAATATACACTAACCCATTTATCTGGCAGTACAGTTGATTGGCGAGTGAAGCTGACTATGTTTTGCAGTACCGACTGCCCTGGAGGGCAGAGAGCTGAGAGGGTAGCGGGAGAAGGGAGAACAGACTGCCCACGGCACGTACCTTCCTCCTCACGAACCACCGCCTGTGGCTCTGGTTCAGGCTCTGGTTCAGGCTCTACCTCAGGTTCAGGCTCTACCTCTGGCTCTGCTTCTACCTGGGCCTCCGCCTCAGGGGCTACTTCTACTTCTACTAGCTCCTCCTGGACTACGGCATGCACCAAACCGCCAAGGAGAGGATGTCGGAGGAGGCCATTAATGAAGACCACAGACATGACAGAGCCATTAAAAAACAAAAGTGAGAGATTGCTTTAGTTACACAGAAGATGAATTGGTGAGCGAGGGACGGCGCTGCTGGAAAACAAAGAGAAAAACAGATGATGACGGTAGTGATGAAGAATGATGATGGGAGTCATTTGACTATTCACACAGAAGCCACGGAGAACTCGGTGAAGTGGAAAACTACAGTAACTGAAACATTTCCATGTCTTGAGGCAATGTTGTAAAAACGTCTTTTTTTTTTTAAACAAACCTATTTACCATCAACATTCAATCATATTATAAAAGCATTTACACCTATTAGGCTTGCTGGTAAAATGAACCCTATACCAGCTGATTTCTCTTCACGGGTCAGTGTTTAAGATATCTATCTATCTATCTATCTATCTATCTATCTATCTATCTATCTATCTATCTATCTATCTATCTATCTATCTATCTATCTATCTATCTATCTATCTATCTATCTATCTATCTATCTATCTATCTATCTATCTATCTATCTATCTATCTATCTGTCTGTCTGTCTGTCTGTCTGTCTGTCTGTCTGTCTGTCTGTCTGTCTGTCTGTCTCTGTCTGTCTGTCTGTCTGTCTCTGTCTGTCTGTCTGTCTGTCTGTCTGTCTCTCTCTGTCTGTCTGTCTGTCTGTCTGTCTATCTATCTATCTATCTAGTATTATAATTGTTATAGTTTTCCACTTCCATGGCAGTTGTGTGAAAGAGCTCAATGACAATTTGCACTAATCACATGGCAAGAAAACAAATGTAGTGAGCCTAAATGCTCAATCCCATTTTTTTGCTTAACCATGTAATTGAAAACACTCTGAAGTCAGCAATACACCCTTAACTTGAACTGTTTGACTGTCAGCTGTGTGTTAGTTAACTCTTCAATTTTCTTTTTTTTACAGACACATAAATAGACACATACTAAATAGAACTCAGTACCTGGAAATTTATTGTTGCTCTTCACACAAAAAATAAATACCACTACTACTACTACTGCTACCACTACTACTACTACTACTACTACTAATATTACTACTACTACTAAAATAATAATAATAATAATAATAATAATAATAATAATAATAATAAGAATAAGAATAATAATAACAATAATAATAATAATAATTATTATTATTATTATTATTATTATTATTATAATGAAGACCTACACCACACAAAAATAATATTAGCAACTGTTTGGAATGTAACTGAATGGGTACATGGCAGTGAACATTTTACATTCACTTATTCTAGACTTTGTTCCTGGAAAAATCAAGTATAGCAAACCAATGAGTAGATATGTGACAATATGTTTTGTAATACTAAACACCAGCTGTCTTTGCCAAACACTTCAACTTAAGCATGGAACCCAGAAGGTAACAAATTAGTGGAGACAGGTCTTCGCAGCTCAGTACTGGTTTACATGTTTACCTTCCTCGTCTTCAGTTTTGAAAAAATAGCATGGATGGGGGGGAAAAAAAAAAATCTGTTAACATCATTTTAACTGTACTATATACTCTACCACATAATCTGTTATAAACACCATTGACACACTGGGCTCTACTTTTGGGGATGGCATAAATCCTGCAATGTGAGAGGCATAACTGCACGGAGGTGGCTTAGACTAAAGCTTTAGTAATTTCGCCGATGAATGTAAGCCGGCAGATCTGAGGGATGGAGATCTGCGCTGTTGTGGGAGTGGTCACAAGCAACTTCAACCGTGGCCCATCGAAGTAACTCCTCTCATTACCTTTAAATGTGTTGCATGAGTCACACACTAGAATTTCAACATGGCAGATGACATGACCATCCGCCATGCCTGTGCTGCACCATATACATATGTGGTGCTCAGTCAGATCATTAAACAATATGAGAAGTATAATAATAACAGCCAGCCAGAACACTCCCTTTGCTGCGCTGGTCCACCAATTTCGGCAGAGACTGGTCTGTCAAATTGGCAAACCCGCACGAGTCTTGCACTGGCCCAAAAATTCAATATTCAGTATTTGTGCCTCATTGCAGAGTCGGTCTCTCCAAAAATAGAGCCCTTTGACATTCTTACATTACATGGAGGTACAGTATGTGTTACAATTTGTACTTTAGCATTTGAAAATATTGTAAATCAATCTATCGGTACATTTCCATCATGCACATTATTGCCATTCTTCAACAAGGCAACAACAAGGAAAATAACAAATTTTATCAATGTCAAAGAACACTTTCATGCCTGATCTGGACACTGTGACAGCTGAAACTGTTGTGGATGCTTGAAAACCCAAACATTCCTGAATGGTTACTTACCCTCGTACTGATCCCTGAAATATGAACACAAGTCAGAAATCAACTTAACATGAATTTACAATCTGTCATTTCATCCTCAAGTTGAAAATCATCAGTTAACGTGTGAACACAGGGTGTTTAGTGACCGACAATGTGTGATGCACTTACACTTCCTCAGTGTCGGACATGGTGACGGCAGACCTTGCAGCTGAGGGCAAAGACAAAGAGCCTCATGAGACCACGGTGTTGAAATAGCTGCCTCTGCGTCACTTTGCCATTTATTTCTGTATTGAATCTTTTGCATTGTTTTGATGAAAAGGTGTAAAAATAACATCAAATCAAATGTCAAGGAGCCTGATACTTTCCGTTGTTCAGAATCACATAATTAGAATCAGAATCATTGTTATTGGCCAAATAGGTTAGAACGCGCAAGAAATTTGTCTCTTGTGGTTAAAAAAAAAACACAAACGCACTCAATCACAACATAAACATAAATATATATAAATGACCGAATCTTTTACTGCATCACTGTAACAACAAAACAAAAAATGATGCAGTGTCAGAGCTACAATGGTGTGTGTGCATTGAAAATTACAAATCAACTGTTAATTAGGTTAGCTATTTTCAGAGGTTAATGGCAAGAGTAAAGAAGCAAACTGAATGACTTTGATTGATGCCGAAGTGCTGAAAATCCCCAACACGAGCAATTCTATGATAAAGTGTGAACATGTTCCAACAGTGTGTGTTGACGCTAAACACCACTTGCAACACATTGCTATTTAAGTAAAACAGAAGTGAGAGAGGAAGAGCTCAATTGAAGCTGAAATGACTGGGTTTCTGTATACTGTACGCAACTGTATCATATATTATGTATAAAAAGTCTCGGTGGATGACTCCTTCACACTTAGCGGTGGGCACAGGTGCAGAGGACTTAAAGGATTAGTTAAGGATCACATTTCTACCCATCAGCTGAAGAGCACAGTCCAAATAGTTGCTTTAATCCTCAGGCTTGGACCAGAGGGAGGAGCCTCTGCCGTCCAGCAGCCAATCAGAATAAACTTCCAACAAACGAGAACTTCGACTCTGACAGCCGTGTCTCCGTTGTGTTCAGTATTCAGGCAGTACATACCGACACATCAGCGGTTTGTATATTTAGTGGATGGCCACTTCATTTCTTCAGTATGTGAACACTCAGTGCGGAGGAGTATTTCTGAGTCTTTCTGAGTCTAAAACTGCAACGGAACAGATGAGCCCAGGGCGTCACCCATCCCTGGTCAAACTGATTGCAGATCCGTGATGTATTTATAGGCCAATACATCAGTCTGACACAGGGGAGGGGCAAAGCCCCTACCAGCCAACAGGACTTAGTTTATTATTACTGCATCTAAATGCCATATATCACCAAAGTGACAGCCGGCTTCCCAGGCCCGGTATTCATATCAGATTAAAGTTCGTTACACTGACAAACGAGATGAGCAGGATTCAACTTGATACTGCATATGTGCATGTGATAAATATGCACGCATTTTAGTACTTCAATGAAATATAAATCACTTTTCAGTCTGCTTGTGCAAAACCTGAGACCTGTTACTAAATCTGTGAACACACGGAGACATCATTTGCAGATGTTCAGGTACAAGTTCCCGCATAGCTGAGGGTCCATTTCACCCCTTGACAAAAACGTAAGAAATGCCGTACAGTATAATTATAGATCTGTCCTTTGGAATTGAAGAACGTGAACTTTGATACTTCAACACACATTTTTTTTTTAAACTGTAATAAGTGTAATTCAAATTAATATCAAGAAATTAGATCACAGCGTCAAGAAAGCGTCAACTGACTGGGCCAACTTCACTATCATGAATATCGTCAGTTTATTATTATTCATCGATTAGTAGTCGTAGTAGTTGATTAGTAGTATCTACTTCTTAATTTTCTTGGGTGATATCAATTCACAGTAATAAAAACTGCCTTTTAATGTCTACATGATATAGATGGATCATAATCATCGAATAGAGTCCGTGAAGGAAAGAGGTTTTAGATTTTACTGAAAATGACACACATTACTAGCCCATCACTCAAGAATAATGAAAACTGTATTATGAAAAATATTCCCACATGGTTAAAATGTTCAGCAATGAAGATTAGAACAATCTTAAAGCTACTCCACTTGATGATATATTCCGACAGTCCAGAATCACATCGCTCAGATTACCCTGCTGAATGTTCTCTGTATATGCAGTAAAGAAATAATTCAAGCAACGGCATATTTAATTTAAAAGTGAATTTGCCCGTGTGCCCAGTGCTTACCTCAGAGCGGAAGAGAAGCTCCTGTGACGACCAAGATGAAGGTGTGCACAATCTACAGCCTCTGCTCAGAGAATATGTCCTTGTGTTACAGTGATACTTGAGCTCATCTGGCCCTTATTGGCTGTGGGATGAGAGTGAGGTGTGGGTGTAGAATATGTTTGTGAGTGGGAAATGTGGGGGGGGGGGGCAGCCATGACCCCAGAGAAGGAGATGGATGAAATACTGTGGATGGGAGACGAGGGCTCGGGTTTTGGAAAGGAGCAGCTGAGAAGCTTCTGTTGCTAAATTTACAGTGATGGAAGGCTGAGAGGAGGGGGGGGGGGAGTTACACATCAGCTTGGCATCCAGACAATGGAGGGAGTCAGTGTGTGTGTGTGTGTGTGTGTGTGTGTGTGTGTGTGTGTGTGTGTGTGTGTGTGTGTGTGTGTGTGTGTGTGCGTGCGTGCGTGCGTGTGCGTGCGTGCATGTGTGCATGCGTGCGTGTGGTTGTCACTGTGTGTTTGTTAGCCACTTCATAAATCAATCCGTCAATCAGTCTTGCATCCCAGTCAGAAATTATAAAATCAGAAGAAGAACAGCAACAAAAAGTTGAAATGTAAGTATCACAACCACTTGGTTTTCTCATACAGAATAGTTGAAGCATCTTTACCTGTACCTGCAGCCTGCTTTTATAGGTGGGATTCTTTTTCAAAAAGGAGGAAAAACACAGCAGGGTCTTCAGTCCAAGAGGATCATCACTGGAGCCCCCCTTGGATCATGTCATCATCATCAACTCAGACTAACACATGGTGTCAACATTTTTCTCTCCATTAGCTGCTTCTTTAGTGCAAAAGTGTATTTGTCAAAGAAGGTGTCCAAGGGTTTCCTGTTGGATTTAGAAAGGTCACAAAATTCCTTTGGCACAGCCAGTAGAAATATGGTGGCAACGGTATGTCGAACATTGTACAGAATATCCATCAAGTAAGAATATGTCATTCTGTTACATACTAGAATGCCAGCAGAGGTGCTAAGCTCATTGTAGATGCCCACATTGTTTTAGCAAACATTTATGGCAGGATGACGCATTGTTGCATTGTTGCATTGTTGCAGTCAAATCAAATTAAGTGCATGAAAATGTATGCAAAATTCCCATGGAAATCTACTTACCCACCATATGTGAAATTAATATATATACGAACAAAATTTAAAATGGATTGATTTTTGGTATTTTGGCGTCAAGGTTCAGTCCAGTCCACCAGAGTCCTTGATCCCCTTTACAACTGGTATTAAAATGGGAACCGTGTCCGGAAACGTAATCCAGATAATAACAATTCAATCTTGCCTTTGGGTTTGCACCTTTTATTTTTAATGCATTCTCATTGACCTCATTGAGATCATATCTATGTCTTGCAGAGCCAAATCTGCACGTATTTCTGAATTGTAAAGTATCAACGTTGTGTTCCTGTGGGGTTTTTTTTGTATCAATTTTTTTCTTTACACTTATTCTTTTATCCCCATTGCTCTATGCAGAGAGAGTTTACGACTGAGCCAATGTCTGTAACACAGGCTCTAACAAAAACGGTTATGAATGTGCAGATGAAATGTATGTGACATCGCTTTCCACTTACTGTAGTTGTGGCCAACACTTGAGAACAGGACACTTGCAGTGCTTCACTTGCCTACCCTGAATGCACATCGGTGTCTACTGTCGACAGCAATCCACTTTGCAATTCAATTTGCAACTGTGTCCCATGTCGAAATGAGTTAGCGTATATAATCGAGTTTAGGACTTTGAGTGCAAACAAGTTTTAGGCTGATTTCTGTACTGGCTGCAATATGCATTCACTAGATCAGGCCTGTCCTCAGGAGACGAAGTTCTGCTTGTTTTCCATGTCTCCCTGCTGCAACCTACCTGATTCAAATGGTTTAAACAAATGAGAATTACAATAAAACGGTGGAGTGCATACCGTAATTTTCGGACTATAAATCGCTCCGGAGTATAAGTCGCACCAGCCATAAAATGCACAATAAAGTGAAAAAAAAACAAACATATATAAGTCGCACTGGAGTATAAGTCGCACTTTTGGGGCATATTTATTTGTCAAAACCCAACACCAAGAACAGACATGAACGAGCAACAACAGGCTAAACGATAGGTATGCTAACGTGACATAAACACAAACGAAGAGCTGAGAACGGGCCTGACGTAACATTCAGAGTTATTCTAATAACTATTACATAAATAACACGTTTATAAAACCATCTGTGTCACTCCAATTCATTAAATCAATCGATCGTCCTTTATGTAAACAATGCTCCTCAGTATAAGTCGCCCCCCCACCCAAACTAAGAAAAAAAACGCGACTTATATTCCGAAAAATACGGTATATCGGAATATTGACACCATACATGCTGGCTGCCAAAGAGCTTTAAAACGCCTCACATTCACTTATGTAATCCGTTCCTGCCGCCTAACAAGTCAGGGGACGCAGGGGCGACCTTTTTCCAACGGGGGTCTCGGTTGTCACACATCAACAGGGGAAGCCCAGCAGGAAGACAGGGGTCAGTCACACTTCAGTCCTAGTTAATTTGGCACTGTTTTTCTTTTTGCATCTTCAACTCTCGTTTGTTCTCATCTGCTTCAAGTTCAGACCTGCACGGACTCGACGAGGTGTCCTCCTCCACAACGCTTCTTCACGTGCATGTGGACTCAACATACACACATCACACATACACAGCCATCAGTCTTGCACAAGCTGTCACAATACCCGCAAGAACATCAACATGTTTTAAGTTAAAATTGATTTACTTTAACCTAGAGCACAATTTGCATTGATGTCAAGGATTGAATTAAATCCAAATTGGTTATGCACTGCCATACAAAATATTGACCGCCGGCCATCAGCGGCATCCTAGGGCTGAGATGTTCTCTCTGAGGCAAATGGCTTTCATTTTTTGCCTTGCGTCACTGTGTCAGAGAGAGGCTGAGATTTCATCATTCTTAAAACCTTTAAAGATCATTAGGTAGTTTATGTACTATTCACCTCCAATTAATTTACAGCCACTTGGTCTGAACGTAATGTTTTTGCAGATTACACACGTCAGACAAAGGACCGTGTTTCCATTTCCGTCAGTTGATGGGCTTCTGTCAATGACACACTGATGGCATGCATCTCTGAAGCACTTTGCCAATTAGGCCTTTATGGTAGAGTGATTCAGACGGAGGGCATTCTTCTGTGAAAAGCTCATTATGTTACCATAAGTTATCTACTCACTTGACCAGTACCAACCCAACAATGAGGCATGGTCATGGTAGTGTCATGCTGTGGGTATGTCTTTCAGCAGGAGGAGCAGGAGGACAAGACATCCATCCTTCCATTTTCTGAACCGCTTATCCTCATGAGGGTTGCGGGCGTGCTGGACACTATCCCAACTAACCTTGGGCAGTAGACGGGGCAGCCAGCCAATTGCAGGGCACAACAACCATCTGCACTCATACTAAAACCGACAATTTGGAGTGGTCAATCGGTCTACCAAACATGTTTTTGAAATGAGGGAGGAAACCCATGCGGGTACAGAGAGAAGATGCAAACTCCACACAGGAGCCTTCCAGCGTTGAATGGAACCAGAATCATACCCACAACTTCTGCCCGACGTGCCCCACCATGCTGCCAGGACTAGCCATGTTTCAAGAAAAAAATTAATAACCCAGCATTGTGCAGTGATAAAAAACCGCCCAGGAAGGCTGTGGACCTCATATCAAAGGAAACATTCACTTTCCAAGAGGACAACAATCGTTGCACGCAACTTAAGACAACAAATGGGTTGCTTCAATGATGTGAATGTCCTTGAGTGGCCCGACCAGAGCACAGACGTGAACCAGATGGAGTGAAATTTGAAACCTGAACCTTAGAACTGTGAGGCAGAAGTGCTAACCTTCAGGACATCGTGCTACCCGTGACTTTAGCTCTTGTTTAATGCCGCCACGCTACACACACTCCAATGCACTCCAATTTTTAAGTGTTATTTTTAAACTGTAACTCACAGTGTATTCAACTGTGAAATTCCTCCAGGTGAGGTGGCTATTGGCTGCCTGTAGGGGCTGCACCTTGATCATGTCAGACAGCCTGGAAAAAAAAAACATGTTTGCCTGCAACATGCATTGGAGGCAAGTGTTTTATTTTTGGAGTACCCACTACACTGTGTCTCTCTCCTTAAGGCTCCAGTTCGCGAGAGGATGAGACGGCCTAGTGGCACTCTGAGCCGGGATTAACAAGCAGAGAGCAGTTTGTCCCAACATCCTCTCACCAAAGGTAAAGCAGTCAAACTGTGTTGCTTGATTGACAAGCTGGTGATATTTCAATGTATCCTTGTCTGGCCTGGTGCCAGATGCTTTCCTCTATGCAGCGCATTAGCCAACCTAGCAGCATGTGCGTAATTGGAAATCTTAAATGCATGGAATGCAATACAGTATAATACAGTTGCTCCAAAAGAGGAACAACAAAAATGGAATGGTGTTTCTGCACAGTGTTGTGCTTCAAAGTGAGTGACTCACTT
Organism: Syngnathus leptorhynchus; assembly: GCF_054491065.1. NCBI lineage: Eukaryota > Metazoa > Chordata > Actinopteri > Syngnathiformes > Syngnathidae > Syngnathus > Syngnathus leptorhynchus. The sequence continues at coordinate 6,081,509 of NC_141197.1, forward strand.
CCCAAAACATGATCATCTGTACATGTGACATCTTGTTAGTTTTTTTATCAAATTGCTATGAAACATTAGTTGAGTGTTTTTACCCCACCTGTAATAATGGAACTGTTGTACCTACTGTACAAGAGTAAGAGCAAAACAAAGGCAGCAGCGGTTTCTCCTATTGGGTACACAGCATGTTCTTCAAAATTGCAATACATCAACCCCATATATATGATAAAAGGGCTTGGTCTTTTTTTTTTTTCAAATTATGTTATTTATAGATACATTTGTTGAGGTCATGGCGCAGTTTTATCTGCAGAGATGATCTTACACTTTCCACCTTTGAGCAGCCTCGACGTAAGCCAAGACACCCCAGCACAGAGCCTTAAAAAGGGACTTCTCATGTGTCAGCTTGCCTCCTTGCCATTGGAGTTGCTTTGACAACCCAAATTTATACTTACTGCAAACCAGATAGATGGTATTCATTTATAACGTTGATGATGTATATTATCCCTTCTTTTCTACTGTCGGGTGATTTTCATGAAAAACACATTTTAAGGTTTGGAGATTCTCTCAAAGTTTGTGAATATGATTCCGATAAACTGCCACACAAGTCCAAGCTTATACAAGCTCTGGGAGGATTTTACGCCTCATATTGATTTCCAACAGACTGATGTTGTTTCTCTGAGTGTAGGACATCATGCAACAGGTGCTTACTGTCAGAATGTTTGCTCTTATTTCCCCCAGACTAAATTTAGACTGCAGACCATTTTCTAGTGGCAGCCAAATAAACGATTCAAACTGAAAGGAACCGATTCCACTCATGTTTGCACTTAAATAAAAGTAACCCTGCTCGGTGGCAAAGTAAAAAAAAAATATCCATATGCATTTATCATAATACTTGATGTTTTTATTACATTGCCATTCAATGAAACCAAATCTTTTTATTAGTAAAACAAATGTTTTAGCAGCTTCTTAAGTACTCCCTCGTTGGCTTAAAGTCCCTGCCCCTCCTACATTGCTTGCACCTCTTTACCCTCTTACCCATGTGTCAGTTACTTTTATATCATGCCAAGGTCATTCTCGAATTTGACCGCCTCCTTGAAAGACTATTTTCAAAAGAAGCTTGTCATCGGTTCAATGTATCCTTGCCATAAGCAACAGCTTTACGTGCCTTTCTATTTCTAATAGTATTGCCTTTGGTAGAAAGGCATCGTCTTCAGGACCCAATTAAGACATTCAAAATGTGTAAATGAGTCAGTGATGAGAGCTCATATTCTAATTTCAACGACAGATTTAGCTCAGAGACATGCAGCCATTTTATTCAGTGTCAGAGCAGGCAATAAGAATTCAGAGTAGAACACGATGGACATGAACACTACGAACGCGAACTAGGAAATGACTTGTGCAATAAATCAAACACAAACAAATCAGAGAAATCAAACGAGATTAAGAAAAAATATAGAGTTATTTTATTAAATTACAAGATAAAGTACTCTAGCATAAATGAATACATGTAGAAAAAAAACAAAGTTTCCAAAATTTTGCTAAAGAGTAATAGGCGTGATAGGTAAGCTTTAAAACATTTGAGTAAAGGGGCATTATATATGTTCAAATATATGGATGACGGAAATCACAAACGCTATACAGTTTTAGACGTAAACATTTTTAGGGAAAATCCTAAACGGCATGTCCCTCTTCCACTTTTCTTCAGGCTGGAAAAAAAGAACATATCACACTTATTACTTCTCAAGATGAAACAATTATCCATCCATCCATCCATCCATCCATCCATCCATCCATCCATCCATCCATCCATCCATCCATCCATCCATCCATCCATCCATCCATCCATCCAGGATTGGGGTCGCATTACAAAGCTGCAACGCGTTCGCTGTTAACCCCTCTAAGAATATCAACAATGCTTCCATTCCATTCACAGCACTTATATAGCGATATTTTGTGTTACAGTTTCATTCCAAAGTGGAATACAGCCAACTCCACTATTCGTATTCAAAGATGCCCATCTTTCTAAACTGAGTGGGGAGAATGGCATGGAGGAGATCAAGAATGCGAGGCTCACTCAGTCAGGGCTCAAGTATTCCTTGGTGCAAAATGAAGCAAACTACCAATAAGTCCTGTAAGGTCTTGTACGTATAAAATTGTTTTTTCTCATCTGTTTTTTCTTAAGGGCATTTACAGTAAAACTATTGTCCCATCGTATGCGGTGTTCTCTGATAACCTAGACACAAAAATATGACATTGGGTCTATGATTTTGTTTACTTCTGCGTCATTGTCAGTCGGCGCACTTCTTTGGTTATAACACTGACGTCAGACTCATCGTCAGTTGCGGTTCCAATCATTCCACAGGCCTATATAACTATATATAAACTATATATCAAATAACTATAACAAACGACAAGTTTATCGAACCGTCCGTGTCACTCCAAATTATTAAATCAATCGAAATCTTCGTCCTCTGTGTAAACAACACATGTGGCGCTGACGTCAGACTCATCGTCAATTGCGGTTCTTATTATTCCACAGGCCGATATAACTATACATAAACAATCTATCAAATAACTATAACGTAAATAACAGGTTTATCGAACAATACGTGTCACGCCAAATTATTAAATCCATCGAAATCTTTGTCCTCTGTGTCACTTGTAAACAACGCCGCTGACTCCAGAAGTCAGTGGATGGATTCAGACTCCTCAATTGCAGTTCCAATTATTCCGCAGGCCTAGAGCACCCTCATGCGGTTTAGTCTGAAAATAACATGTGAAGTGATAATATTGCTAGTCAGTAAGTCATGTGTTAATGATCGAGTAATAATGTGTTAATATTTTCACACAAAAGTCACTCCTGAGTATAAGTCGCACCCCTGGCCAAACTATGAAAAAAAAACTGCGATTTATAATCCGGAAAATACGGTATTTTTTTCGATAGTCCAGAGGAGTCAAAACAGACATTTCTGCTCTGATTCTTATTGTAATTTTAACATTTTGTATGTAAAAAAAAGTTGGTTGATATTCCTTTGTATCTTTTGCAGGACTTGATATGCTGATGGAAGTAAACAACGGGTTTGAGTCGGGGCTTTCCCAGCAATATCCACCACCTTTACTCCCAAAACCAGCCAAAGACAATGTGAGGCTTCAAAAACTAAAGAAAAAGAGAGCCAAGAGAAAGGGCAGTCTCTCTCAGACACCTGTCCCATTTCGTTCCTGTTTGTCACCAGTCAATGAAGCCAGCACAGATCTTGAGCACAGTGACCTGTCCAGCCCACCCAAAACACCGGATTCAGTCGGCACTGTGGAATCCTTGTGGTCCACTCTTCCACGAGACTCCTTTGATCAATCTGCATCTACATTACGTCTTCTTGAAAGCAGCTCCTACAAGAAATGTGATGGCAATCTGCCACAGATGTCCAAAAGACAGATTAAGACTTCTGGAGAGAAGGTGGCACCACTATATGAATGCTCCGCATTTTTATTTGATGAAGTGACTCCTAGTATGATGCCAACTATAAATTCGTCCACCGCACCAAGAATGCAGTGGGTTCCATCATCCACACTTCAAGCTGCTTTCAATTCAGTGTCACTGATCAGATCTGATCTTAGATCAGACACAATAGACCATCCTATCACTGTGTCAGAGTCCAATCCTAAAATATCAACTCATAACCTGACACCATCCTCAGCCATCCTAAACCATGGCCCAGACCCAACACCTTCTCAAGTTGCAGACTTGCCTCCTGTTGCTCCTGTGCTGTTATCAGTTTCAAACACACAAAAAAATCATTTTAATCCCAACCATATGGAAAGAAAAGAGCATAATCTACTCCATACATCAACTTCTTGGACCCCAAGACCTATCAGTCATGATAACTTGGTAACGCGTTTATCCCAAGAGACAAGGTGTGATGGTTCTAAAAATTCAATTTATACATCAAAAGCAAGATTTAATGAGATCTCGAAGCCTCCTTCCAATCAAGACCTGACAGCGATACACCAAAGCACCAAAGAAGAGTCATTAGCAGTTACACATATGGACAAAAAAGCTACAGATGAAATGAAACCTCAGAAACCAGCTGTTCCCACAATTTTATGTGGAAAACCCAAAACTGTGTTGTGCACAAAGCCAGGATTATCCAGTCACTCTGGTGAAATACCTAAAAATGACCCTCTGTTATCCATAACAAATACAGATTTGAAGTCTTGTCAAAATGAATTTGCTCCCTCGATTTCCGTTGAGTCTCTTCGCAGCAAAATGTGTGCCGCAAAAACAGAAGTACAGCAGAATATTATTGACAATTATACAAAAAGGCAAAATACCGATGACAAAGGGAGCGCTGTCCGAAATACTTGTAGGAGTACCCTGAATTTAAGCTGCACCGCTGACTCTTGCATTTCTGGAGAAACTTTCACACCACAAGCTACTATGCCTGACTCTGCTCTTAGAGAATCTGTCCCAAACTTGAAAAAAGACCACATTTTAGAAAGAGACGCTGCATATTTGCCAAATGTCCCATCATTTTTCTGCACAGCACCAAAGACCGAGACAGCGATAATCTACCCACAAGATTCCAAAAGCTTTAGCCAACTGTCATCCTCCTATCATCCTCCAATTGTTGAGGCACGCAAGTCCTTGTCATCACTCCTGGAGAATCGGATATCATTAACAACCTCGAAAACAAAAGCACAATCAACATATTATGGACTTACTCCTCTTCAGTATGCTGCACATGATGGGATTCAAACTCTAAAATCATATCAAAGCCTTCTATCCCACAGAATTGAGCTGACCTCTTTCACCAAAACACATTCAGAGAATGACTGTGTCTCAAAACATGATTCACCAAAACAACTCAATGGACATCAAAAGCGACCATCATTAGAGAGTGAATCTGTAAATGCTGTGCATCCACTTTCAACGCCAAAGGATCCCAAATGCCAAACAGAGCGGACTGTCAGAGATCACAAAGACATATTTGAGAAAAGCCATGAGGTCAAAAGTCTACATGTGGAAATACCTTCATTTGGAACATCTAGTTTGGAAAAAATAAGACCTGAGGTTCCTCTTGGCTTGGTACAGAAACACATGTGTCAGTCCACAGTTGATGTATCTGCACGAAAGGCCTCATACTCTGAGGTTCCAAAGCCAATCCCTAAAGCAGGTGAGGTGCACACACAGACTGTGACAATGTTTCCTATAAAGGCAGCTACAAATGTGTCCCCATGCCTAAACAAGAGCAGTAATTTCATTGATGGCAAGCTGGTGAAGCAAGATTCAATGACAGGAACACAGTGTACAAACACACAACTAGACAATCCTTTTGAACAAACCAGTGTCACAAATTCAAAGCAGAAACTTGGCAAAAGTATATATGGTGTTGGCTTGATATCAATCAATAAAATAAATAATTCATCACATTGCAAACCTTGTATCAAAACAGATCACAAAGCTTTAGACAGCCAAAGAGAACAGCTTAAACAAAACATAAAAGAAAGTACTGAGTTTATCCCACGCACTGTTAACATTCATGACATTTCACCCTCTGCCATGAGCAATACTAATAAAATCCCCCAAAACACAAAGAGAACCTGCCAATTTGAAACTGAAATTAAAAAGCCAACTTTCACTGCTATAGAGTCAATGGTTCAAGATGAGCCTAGAAGAGCTTCTGCATGTTCTGAACACAATCACACATACAGCAAGACAGTAGGCCACAAAATGTGTTCCCTAGGAGACACATTTGCTTTGAATACATGCACTAGCCCTGTAAATACATTGCTACCCAATAACCCCGCGCGTGATATCAAGCTCTCGGACATACCAATGATTACAACCAAATCCCCTAACGTATTCCCTTTGGAGAGCGACCACCAACCAAATATAGAAACCGGAATGCTTCACGAAACAAGCGTTCCATCCTCCAGACTGCGAAGTAACGTTAGCCATGAAGAAAATTGCAACATTACAGCCACCAAGCTTGCAACAGACACACCAGGAGCATCACTAAAAAATCAAAATGAATGTGCTAGAAATCGTGTATACCTCGGCAAAGCAAATATGAAAGCCCAAATACGAAATTCTGATGCACCTTCTATCCTAACCAATGGCATTGCTTTTATGAGTGCAGAATTAGGAGGAGACTCTCTGCCTACAATACCTTTAATGGCAGGAAATTATAAAGCTAAATTTACTGATACCAAAAACACCTCAAATCTTCCAAATGGAGAAACACAGCCAAACGTGCTTGACAGTAATGGTAAGCAATCCAACATGCAATTTGTAGGATTAGATGCTTTCGACAGGACAATCACAAATATGGTTTCCCCTCTGGAATCAGGATATATTAACAACCTAAAAGACAGATGTGTTTTGGAAACTACAAAATCAAACAAATCCAATCTTGGTGGAAAGGTTCCCATCACTGAGTTGACTTTAACAGACCCAGTGGTAAGTGGTAAACCATTACATCTTACACCCTACATCATAGGTAATGTGCCCTCAATGAGGTGTGTGACTGCAAAAGGTCTTCAGCTAGGAAAACCAGAGTCAGTTATAATAGCTGAAAATAATGACAAAAGACCCCTTTTCACACCACTTGAGGAGACTATAATTCAAAATCCTAGGAAAAGTCTTTTAAATCCAAATGACTGTGTTGCTACAAACATACAAAGGAACAATATAGAACAGAATCAAAAGCTCAAGTCTGATGAAAAAGAGCAAAGTTGTGTGAAATTATCAGGCATTTTGACTGGAATGGAAAACACGAGTCACAAAGAAGCTAATTTTGAAAATGACATTCATAAAGAAAACATTCAAATCTTTTCACATAGTGCTGTAAATGCAAAATCTTTGGTTGTACCACGAGCCCCCTCGTTACAAGAACCAAGATTGTGCATTACACCAACAGAGGCATTTCATTCGATTTTACGCCAGTCCCGTCATACTCCTGTCAACAACACCCCCTCCTCAGTACCTGTACAAAATAAGAGCATTTCTGGCACTGCTTATGTCCCTGTTAAGCCAAATTCCCATTCAAAAAGCAATCATCATTTGTCTGGCAGTCCAACCACACATGCATCTAAGCAAGTGGAAATATGCCCTTCTTCTGCCAGTGCAGAACAAAACCCATCTGTTGTAAACTCACACAATCAAGGCCAGTCAAAAGGTTCTGCCACTAAGGACCAGTATTTGACAGAGGAGCCAGTTGAGAACATTGCCCCCACAGAGCCAGCAACAGATTCTGTCATGAAATCATCCATATTTAACGCTGCTGTGATTGATTCTCCCACTCCTGCCTCTCTGCCTCAGGCCTCAGTGTCAGTCTCAACTCCATCCCCAAACAAAGGAACGTCACTGCTATCTCAGCAAATCACTGGACTCAAAGACAGGGATACTTTGAAGATGAAGGATACATCAGGTGTGGCAGAGAAAAGAGCAGTCGAGCCCTCCATGAAGTCAGTGACATCAACTGCATCTTCAACTGCTGAGAAAAACACAGTTGGACCAGGAACATCGCCCTTAGCTACGAAGGCAACCCAGAAGCCAAAAGGCTTTAAGGTTAAACTCAGTGGATGGACACGGCTCAAGAAACACATGGTGGTTGAACCAGAGGAACCAGCTTTTCCAAAGCCACTGGCCAAATCTCAGGATGAGTTCAGTGACAAGAAAAACACAGACAGCGATAGTAAGGAAAGGTTGTCAGCAGACCAATGTGAAAATCAAGACTTGGTCAACAACAAAGAGGTCTCTCTAAGTCCAAGGGCGCTGAGTATGTGGGATGCTCTCCTCTTTCAGATGTTCTCGACCAAAGACCGAATCATGCAGCAGATCAACTCCACCAAAAAAGATTCGGTAAAGAAAAAGGTCTCAGATGACAAGCAAGAGGAGGTTCCATCCTTTGTCAATCGCTTACCACTCTTGCTGTACAGTCCTCGATTTGATGCTAGGAAATTAAAAGAGGCAGCAGAGAAGCCATTGACAAAAGTAGCATCGGTGTTTGAAAGAGGACTACTGAAGCGAAAAACTCAGGAGGATGATCGCAAGGACTTCAATAGAATAGCCAGAGGATTTGAACCCAATTAAGTAGAAATGTGACTTGGACAAATGTGCCTGAAGTTGATTAATTAGTCTATTGCATCACTGAGGATGAGGAGGGTTTTTTTTTTTTTAACCTTCTGGGAGAACATTGATCTAAGTATTCTCAAATGTGTTCGCTTGAGCCAAATTAAGAAACCAAATTAACTTTGAAAGAATTGTTTTTATATAATATTTATAGAACATTTCTTCTTCATACTGTCTTAATAGTGTAAATAGTTGGGGAGAGTGTGTTGTGAATTGTGAAAATGCATCATGTGCTAGAGGCATCTTTGCACTTTTCATTTGCAAATTAAAAAAAAAATAAAAGCTAACAAACAACAGTGAATTTTAAAAATGAATCCAGGTTCGATTAGTTGTACTGTAGCAAGTTGCATCTATGTATTTATCGGGGTTAGCTTCTCAGTTCTAAACCACTGTAATAAATTCAAATTTACATTCCTAAATCAATTAAGATGATGCATTTTTAAATGAATATTGGACAGAATGACCCTGGGAGTTATACATGGGGGGAAATAAGTCAGTGATTGGCCAGTCAACAAGTCAGTAAACCAAAGTGAAGATATCCGATATGTTAAGAGCTAAAACCTGTGTGTTGGATTGAAACTGTGAATCAAACTTTTTTTGGGGGTGGCACTTCACACATTAATAATAATCATAATCCGAGGTTGAACTTTGGAAGTTAATAATGATGATGTTATGCTGGTTGTGTCTTCTGTGTGCAAACCTATGATGAAAAGAAAGTGAAATTGAAGAAAATGCATTATACAGCGTATCGGTGTCATATTTCACACCTCTCATACCATTTCTGCTGTGAGAGTAATTATGCATAGACCCCTTGCAATTTTAAGGCTCCTTTATTCCAATAAGCTATCGACGACCTCATTTACTCCGCTGATGTTTAAATATTCAAAGTCTGCATACATTTGAAGGGTTTTCTTTTCACTGCTTGCATTTCCCTGAAACACTACAGTATGCCCCTTTTGAGAAAAAAATAGGGCTTGGCTCAAATGTTTTGTTTGTTGAACGCAAACACTTAAGTTCGTCCACCATTATCCTAACATAGAAACTGGCCGACAAAAAGACATCAATTAAATTCCACGACAACATCTTTTTTCATCTGCTTGAAATAGATTCCAATGCCTCTAATTGTTACGTACTTTTCCAATCGGATAAATGTTGCATACAATAACAAACCTAAAAGAGCCCTTTAGTGTTTAACTTGGTTTGTCAATCACACAATTCAAATGAAAAATGACAAACAACACCTGTATCAGAGCAAGAGCGGCTCACCCCAAGGCAAGTTGAAGTGAACAAAGTACTGGAATAGCTTGTGTTGATAAAGCAGGTAACGACTAAGGACAGTGGTGGGGGTTTCCATTCATTTCAGTTAGCAAGCTAAAAATGTCAATTTAAGACTGACAACAGATTTCACAATCTTAACTATCTGTTATCTTTCTATTATGTTGTGTTACATTTTTGCAGCTGTACTTTCTGAATTCCCAATGAACTGAGTATATTTCAGGTTCCATGACTTGGACATTCTTAGAATGTACCTTTGAGAATACTATTGGGGTGGTACACCTTACAGCTCGCATAACACCACAGGTAGGTAAAGGGAAATTGGAAATTCAATTCCATGTTGGACCTTAATTAATTTATACATGGTACCTTGAGTAAGAACACAAAAACTCCAAAGCACAACTTATACATCATCATAATAATGATAATAATAATAATAATGATAATAATAATAATAATAATAATAATAATAATAATAATAATAATAATAATAATAATAATAATAATAATAGTAATAACAAGTCAGAACATACTTGTGACTTTTTCATTGACTATTTCTATAGGGTAGTGGCTGATCATCAAACCTACCTGTCCAGTTTGCATCATCACTGCTGGCATCCTCATCAGAAGGCTTCTCATATTTGCTGTGAGCCATCACAACAAATTGAGACTTTTTACCAGCTGAGCATTCCTGAGTTCATTTTCAAGTGCATTTAAAAAAAAAAAAAAAAGAAAACCACTGATTACACTTTCATTTTTGTTGCAATTTCAGTTACTTTACGCACCATTATTAATATTAATGTCACTTCGATTGTCATACAATGGTAATTTTATAACGTCTCCGCTGCACGGTGGCGCTGATTGCTACGCGGAGTGGAGCTAATCCACGCCTTTTCCTCATAGCCCCGTGTGTCACAATGTTTATTGTCATGGTGTCTGTTCTGTGCACTCGCCCCTCCCTGTCTGTGTTTTAAATACATCCTTCAATACAATCCATTATCTGTACTGCTTGTCCCCATGGGGGCCGCGGGCATGCTGGAACCCAATCCCAGCAATCTAGGGGCAGTAGGGGGGGGACACCCTGAACTGGTTGCCAGCCAATCGCAGGACACACAGAGATGAGCAACCATTTGCACTCACTCCTACGGACAATTGCCCAATCAGCCTACCATGAATGTTTTTGGAAAGTGGGAGGCAACCGGAGTGCCCGGTGAAAATCCATGCCGGCACGGGGAGAACATGCAAACTCCTCACAGGCAGTGGAATCGAACCCGCATCCTCCAAACTGTGAGGCGAACGTGCTAACCAGTGCCGCCCTATTTAAATACATATGCGACATTTTTGTCCCCAAAGGGCATCTGTTGAAATCCATGCATAGCCTACCTATGTCAGTGGCGCCGTGAAAAATATTTAGTATTATAATCAAGATTCTTATTTTGATAATGACATGACCTTCATTTGTATATCATAGTTTTTTTTTCATTGTTTTTAGGAAGTTGGGGAGTACAGCATTACATCAGCACAAAAAAACACCTACCTTGCTATTCCTCACAGAAGAAGTGGGAGAAACAATTTCGCTGAAGTTTTCCCAAACATTTTTCTTGTTTAAAACACCACCGGGTTGTATTTCCTGAAAAAGATCTGATTTCAAAAACTTCCTGGATTTAAATCTATTTTATGGATTATCTGAGAGTATTGTTAGATTTTGAACAGATTACTGCTACACGTATGTAAAATTAGAAGTTGCTTGAAGGTTTATAATTATGCAACATCAATGCTAAATTCACCTCATTTTTCAGAACCATGCAAACTGACTTTTTATATGATTCGTTTTGATATTTTAGTGTTTGTATATTCAGTGTTGAATTCTGTGTGTTTTTATTGAGTTGAAATGTAGTTAAAGCATATGAAACAGGTAAAACTATTTTTTTATGATGTTTTTATATTTTATTTTATGGTCTCTATATATGTTGAAACTGAGACGTATACCTGCTATAAAAAAAAAAGGTTCACTGAACAAGCCAAAGTGACAAGCTATCGACTTGTGCTAATAATGAGCAGTTATATAGTAGGACTTGCCTTCACAGCATAATGTTAACATTTTGGTTGTTGAAATAATAAAGGGATCTTTGTGATTTACAGTACTTGGGGTAAATATACACCCGTATACAACAAGAAAACACACGTGATTATAGCTGGACTTATAGTTTTTATGACTTAAAGTAATTATGACTTACCTACTGTGTGAATGTATGGTAGTGATACTAGCTACCGCAAATTTGATTAACTTGCCTGCTCCGTCACACATACTTGGAGGTATGACAAAACTCAGATTTTAACTGACCTTTGGTGGTGTGTTTGAGAGAGTGTTTTGGTTCCATGCCACTCCAGCCTCAAAAAGATTCTTTTTTTGTGCAATGGGACTTATCACATCCACAAGGACTGGACTAGCTGGTTTGCATTCCTTTGTGGAAACCTGTGTAAAAGTAGTTTTGTGTTTAAAAAAATACTGTAAAAAAGTGGTATTTTACACAGTCAAAGATTCTACAGTCATAGATTATTTGAAAACAAAGTACTACTGGTATACATCTGAACTTGGTTTCATTGTATTTACGCTCTTGGTATGTTTTACCTCAAGAGCATGCGTATACTGCTGCAGTTTCTTGTCAATCTTGGAAACACAAAGAGGTTGTGGAATCTTCTTTTTGATGTTAGAACTTGAACAGAAAGAGGAAACACCATGCATCGTCACATGATGACAATACACTGTAGACTGTATATGCGTAAAAAAAAACACAAGCAAAGGAACGAATAAAAAAAAATTCACCATCAAGAAGGTTGCAAAGGGAGAGAAAATATTTTTCCCCCTTCTAGTTTAGCAATAAGGCTTCAATTCATGCCGGAGTATGGAAGATTTTTTGAAAATAATCTGTGATTAAAATTACAGTGCATAGTAATCAGGTTGTTTCAAGCTCGGCTTGTGAGATGGTTCTGGTGGCTTTGGCTGCCCATTTTAGGCCCCCGGGATGTGTTGTGAGACAACAAAAAGGTGCCAGACATGAAGATTTGGAGCAATAACAAACCTAGTAGTTGGCTGCAATAAAACAGGGTGAACCCAAAAAAAATCATAGTAATAATACTGGCAATAGGGTGTAACTTGGAACAATACTTGGAGGTGTCTGATGGTCCTTTCAAGTTGTCACATTCACAGTGTTCCTTGTTTGGTACCTTTTACCATGGTTCTGATGCCAAGAGAGTGTGTGTGGTAGCAGTTTCATCATGTTAAATCAAGGCACATTCTGGTTTGTGATATCTAACAGGTCTCCAGCTATAAATTGTGTAAAATGTGTTTTAAGATTTCTTGCTAGTTAAATCCAGAAAACTGAAAGCCAAATTTACACGCAGTACATTGTTTAATCTAAAGATGGCGCCATATAAACAGTTGTTTGACCCAAATTCAAAACGTGCACAAAAATGTAAAAATAATGACCAGGTCATGTAGACAGCATTAGTAGACACACATTTATGCAGTTTGGAAGAAAACAAAAGTTAATTTGTGGTAAAAGAACATGTTAACAAGACTTAGTACAATGAAATACAGAGGGGGGGGGGGGGGGGGGGGGTCACCATATACATTTAATTTCCCTGTTAGAGTAAACTAAATTATTTTCAATTCTGTGTTGATTCAGAAGAATTATTGTAAATTCCCAATATTCCAACTGAATTTTCCAACCTCCTAGGTAACTGTAGCGATTTTCATGCTGTATGAATTACACTTAACCCACCTCTTTCGCAGAGATTCTGTTCGCTCGGTGATCTGAAAAAATGCGACATGGGTTAGGCAGTGTTTTGTGAAAATGAGGAAAACAAAACAAGAAGAGAAGCACAGAGTAATAAAAAAAGACTCTGAGCCAGCCAGCTAATGAAGAAGACATTTGATCCCAACTTACCACACATTTACCATCTGTTGGTATTCTGCTCTTCGCCTCATCCTATACAAAGAAACAGTGTCCTAAGATGCATGTCAAAGTTCAGCTGAGTTGCCCTATTTATCTTTGCTATGACAACAAATCACATGGGACTTACATGCGTACCCTTTTCGGCACAGCTTTATAATATTGCACCTTTTGATTGCTTCAGGGCATTTATTCAATAAATACCGGGTAGCTGTATGTCAGCATAACACTTCTTGATTTTAAAGTGCATCTAAGGTAAACGGCCTGCTCCAAGTCATTGCTCACGCTTTTACCTGGATTTAGGCTGTCATGTATAAATGTATAGGTAGTGATAGGGCTGAAATGGTTTCTTTGTATAAAATATACAGATAGTCCAACAGGTCCATGCTAGCCAAAAGGTCTGATGATATACAAACAGTGTTATTTTTCTGTCTGACATGCGATTGTAGTGAAATAACTCAAATGGTATTTGAAGACAAAACTCTGTTAGAGAGCTGTTATAAGTTGAACTTCATGTAAATGAAGAAACAGCTTTCCCAATTCCAATTATGGTCTAACCACCATCTGGTTTCTCTAAAGTACATGTTCACATATGCTTTAGGTAGCAATTGGGGTGAAATGTAAAGTACTGTAAATGTCTCTTTACATTTTGTACCACAATTGACACATGTGTTGTAAAAGGAAAAAAGAAAAGACAAATATTGTAAAACTGCAATGCAAAACTAAACGTTTGGTGATGTGCAATATTATTTTTCTGTCAGGCAAACTCTATTTGAAACAAAACAGAATTCCATGACAGCTGTGTTATATGTTGTGTTATGCTTAATGTGAATTAGGAAAGAGAGTTTCCAATTCCAATTATAGACTATGACTAAGGCATTCTTTTGCACTTAAACACATCCATCTGAACAAACTGCTTAGCAGGATGTTTGAGCAATTAAAGATGCTGTCATGTTCCTGGAGGGCAACTTCACTAACCACAAACAGTTTGCTTATCGGACGGACATGCTTGTGTTGGGTTCTTTGAAAGCGTTACCATCAGGGCATACACACTGAGCCACCATCTTCTTCACACAACAATATGAGGAAGTAAAAGGGACTTACTGGGTAAAACTGAATGAGGAGTTTCTGTTGGAAGAAGCAACATGAGAGAGAATTTTTGTCACAATTAACATGAACATGGACAGCGACACTTGATTACACAAACTGCCATCAAAAAGTAATTAACCAAAATTAACAAAATAAATCAAACTAAAATTGAAGAAAAATAACATATTCATAAATGAGATAAAAGAATGAGAATGCTTTAACTGACACCACACATTATGTTGATGAAACTATCTAAAACTATCATTTTTGCGACAACATTCTTTGTTTTCATCTTTGTCACTTATATGTTATGAAAGTTATGAACTTTCTGGGTTCATTTAAAATCTATTTATTTTAGATTGAGAGTTCAAAACATGACAGCATGTTTATTGATGGGAGTCTTACGATAGATTCATCATTTGCATCCTAACCCAGAGATGAGTGACTACTGAGGCAAAAAAGATTTGAAGGAAGCCTTTTACCTCACACTATATTTTATTTTTAGTTTTCATTTGCTGTTGCAGTGACCAATAAATTGCCACTCATAACCACCAAGAATCCTCAACCTTAATTGTCTTTGAACATCTCTCGGTATCTGCATGACATACTCTTTTACTTTTCTCCGTACCTTGAATGTTGGGCTCATGGCTCCATAGCAGTTGAATGTCTCATCTTCTTCATTGCTGTAAACAGAAAGGCCAGACGGCCTGCTTTTATCGTCATCACTTCTGTGTTCTTCTTCCTTTGACCTCTACAACAAACACAACATATACATTTGATCAATTACTATTCAAATGATTACTTTGACAACGATAATTGTTTGACATGTTTTTACTCTGTTGTGTTCATGCTTGCCTTGTGCCATTTTTAGAGCAAAAAAATGTACTAGTGTCTAATTTCTCTATTCCCTCCACCATATACCTTTGCTCATAGCTTTTAAAAATTTATTTTACACTGCGATTCCAAGCCTAATGAAAACCTGTCATTTGTTGAAGTTTTTGCCAAAACACATTCCTCATTCTTCTCATTTACTGCTCTTGATTTAAAGCCAATTAAGTGAACCAGGAAAAAGCCACGTGTAGCTGGATAACAAGAATAAGCTCATGTTCCTCAATTTATGAGAGGTAAAGTTTTCCACATTTACAAATTGACCATTTAGCGAACTGGCAGGCTTTGGTATACTACATACAATATCCTTTGTCCTCTCGTGGTGAACATATATAGAGCCTTTATGGGGAATTTGACTCAGAACCGGATTGTAAAAGTTAAGGAAGCAACGAGAAGTTGAGTCATGTCTGCAGTAATGTACAATATGAGGTGAATGTCTTCTAAAATCCGATACATTTGAGAATAACAAGTTACAGTTGTCTACTTTGTAGATAAGTGATATTTTAAAACTGACCTTTTCTGTCAACTTTTGGTTTCTCTCAAGCCTTTCCTTCATCCCTTCATGTGTGAAGTTGAGATCCTCTTCTTGATCAACTTCGTATCTTGGTTTGTTAGCGCTAGCGCCAGATCTCCACTCGTTCTGTAAAATCTGATGCACCTCTTCTTCGTCTTGCTTCACCTTGCACACCTCGTCACTGTTCAGGATAATAAAAAATAATGTAAAAATAATAGGCTTTACTTGAATTGTATGAACTTTTCACATTGCTGTCTCGGACTGGAGCTATTCGAATCATGCAAGACCATTTATACTTCAAGGTTAATAAAGATTTAAGGTTATTCATGATTTTTTCACAATTATTTTTATTATTTTATTGTTTGCTTTTAGTATTATATGGTTCTGATTAATGCCAGGTAGGATCCGTTAACTGAAAGAGCTTGATTGTAAATGGTCAGAATGTATCCCCTGCCAACTATTGGATTTCCTTGTGGTTAAAAAGATAAGTACATTGTTTAACCAAGTCGGTGTGAAGTTGGTGTCATTTAATTTCATCAGGTTTATGCCAAAAAAGACTTAATTTCTCAAAAGCCAAAAAGGAAAAACCTGTGTTCTGAAAACAAGCTAAATTAATGCACCAGCAGTAGAAGAGGAATACCTTGAGCCAAATTCTAAAAGCACTTTTACACAATAACTGAACACATTGTAACCTCATCCTTCCAGTCGTTAAGTAGGGCATTGTGTCTGTCGGAGGGTCGCTGGCCTGCTGTTGTCTTGGATCATTTGTCAGAAACACTTCTCTTTTCTAAAATGAAAGAAATTTCAGTTGGATTTGATTTCGGTCAAAAGTTCATTCAAGGAAAAAAAAAAAGCATGATGTCAACCATTTTCCTGACAGATTTGTGACAGAAAAGTAACCACTAAAGTGAAAGAAGAAGAAAATTGACGAATAAGGGCTGCATACGCTCAGTGGAGGGCTTCTGGTGGACTGCAACCCATGAGCCCTCTGTTTTGGCTGCCATTCCTCCTGCTCTTCATCATTCTGTTGTTTCTCTTTATTGATGCCTGCTTCCCACTGAAACGATGAAGGTTCTTGTGCCTTGACCCTGAAGTCCCGAAGAACATTACGGTTCTCCAACCTGTGGCTCCAGTCACTAAAACCCTCATCCTCCTCCTGAACAAAGCAGCAACTAGGCTTCACTTCTTCATCTGACCTGTGGAATAGCAGTGTCAAAGAAATCCACTGTAATAGAACTTAAGGTGTTTTTTTTTTTTAAATTAAGCAACACATCCTGTAACCAAGCACAAGTTAAAGTTCCGTTAAAATTATGATGACGGACTGACATGACAATTTTGGTTCGGCTAGATAATGTCGCTGGCAAATAAATAACTGACTGGCAAAAGTTTCTGACTCGCCCACCTCAGTTTTTTTTGTTTGTTTTAAGGTAGAGTAGGAAGCCGATTTTGCAGCAGACATCTTGGCTCAATAAGTGGTCAGATATTTATGCCTCTCTTTCTGAGAATGATTAGGTCATCATTTTGCCAGGATGCAACATTTCTCTGAGTCCTAACTGTAGGAACCAAGTCCAACCTCCCCTGCATAGCATTACCAACATTATAATATCTGCCCAAAGAACATTGACTAAAAATAAAAAATCAACCGCACATGGCATATCGGTTCACACGCAGATTGACCAAGATCAAACAATTCTATCCTATTTAAAAAGTCACTGTCTAGTGTATTATGGTCACAATAAATTAGAATGGTAAAATCGCAAACAATCGTTTTTTTTTTTATCATGCAAAAAGTCAGCAAATTCAGTATTTATTTGGGCGATACAGTAAACTGAACAAAGGATAAAATTCAAGTGTAGCAAGCCTTACACTCCTGAAAATGTTGGTTTATTTTCCTGCTGAGGCGTCACTTGGTCTCTCTGCCTCTCCCTAGTTCTCCTCCTGCGCTCTCGCTCCACCTCCTCAGCATCCTCAAGGCTACGCTGGAACGTCACCCTGAAGCCAACAAGATACAATTGCACAATGAACAACTGATAGAAATTATTTATTGAAGTCTTGAGTTGATTTGCACAACACAAAACAGAATTTCTAGTCTTTGCAAGTTTTCTAATCTCAAGTGCCTAATTTGGTCGCACACACATGCACACATGAACACACGCACACACGCAGAGAGAGAGAGAGAGAGAGAGAGAGAGAGAGAGAGAGAGAGAGAGAGAGAGAGAGAGAGAGAGAGAGAGAGAGAGAGAGAGAGAGAGAGAGAGAGAGAGAGAGAGAGAGAGAGAGAGAGAGAGAGAAAGTAAGTGGAAATGAATTAAATGTGTTTTCCAAAACTTGCAAAAAGTGACACACAAAACTGATACCTCATTTTTACTTGGGCTGTAGTTTCTGTGTCCTGTGTTGCTCTCAAATCATTTTACAATGATGTAATGGTAAATGTACAAATGTGTGACAGATCAAAACTGTCATTTTCAATGGGAAGAACTTTATAACAATATTTTTTATGACACATCTGTTGGAGTGTTTTAACCATCTGCAGTGCAGTGTCAACTTAATTGTAAACGGTAAATTAAAGACGTAACGGATCAGACCTGGCTGCCAGGCAAACTCCACACTGACAGAGTTTAAGGCGGAGAACCTCTGAAACAAAACTTCGTATACACCTCAGAATCCAAATCCTCAGAAAACAACGGCTTTGTTTAGAATTCAAGTGACAGATGTTTTGTACATCTGTTTACAAGATAAAGAGTGATGTCAAAAGATCAAACGGAAAAATGGGGACAAGATTCAGCAGGAACTCATTATTGCAAAATGGAAGCTATGAGACCATGGATAAAACTGAACAAAACATTGGAAGCATTCAGTTCAGCATATGACTCATTCATCGGTGTCAAGGCGCTTCCCTTTTTTCGCAGTTGCTCTCAATCTGCCCTGTCAGAAGGACATTGCCAGCTCTCGCTACCTCAGCAGAGCTGGCCACATCACCAAGAACTTTTCTCACCCCAGTAACTAGGTCAGTCAAAGCTTGGACAAGCACGCTGTGAGATACAGTAGCTTCTTTCCCAGCGCTATCACTGCAATTACTCAGAATCAGAAGTAAAAGAACTTTTCCAAGAACCATCTCAATCATCAACTAGGTGTGTAACAACACTGCTCAACAACCAATTTTAATCAGAGATGTTTTTTTGACTCCCTAAATATGTTTTGGGAGCTGATTTAAAAATGTATTCACGTTTCTTTTAGGATTTTAGTCTTTTGAGATATTTTCAGTATTTACTTTTAAGTTTGGGCCAATAAAGCTTGCTCAATACAGATTTTTGTTATGAAATTTCTAGCTATGATGTTTAAGAATGACCCCCCTGTTGCTGAACATAACCCTTAATTTAATTCATTTCATAGCATTCATTGTAAATCAGCTCCCACTGGTACGATCCCTGGTGAGCTGAGCGAGTCAAACATGCTGTGGTCATTATTATGGTGGGAGGTGACCTAGATATGATCGAATTCAAAAGTGCTGTAGGTGGCAACTGTATTTATAAAAAGCATGAGTTCACTGCAAGGTCATTTAATGTCTGTGAATGCTGTTGGCTCATTGATATGATTATTGTTTAGTCATTGAAAGAAAGTGGAATTTTGGCACCGATTAGGGTTTACAATAGGGACTAGTACTCAAGCAGAGAACGGTTGGTATTAACATCTGACAAAGGATGTATTTAAATAAAAGTCGCTGTGAATTGATTGGTCGTTGATAATGTAGTGGTTACTCCTCTGACAACATGAATTGAATTTTCATCTGGTTGTGTAAATTGAGTGTGAATGCAGCTGACTAAATCGATAGACCACACACAGCAGCATCCATCCATCCATCCATCCATCCATCCATCCATCCATCCATCCATCCATCCATCCATCCATCCATCCATCCATCCATCCATCCATCCATCCATCCATCAATTTTCCACTCTTGTTATCCTGTTTGGAATTGTAGGAAGCTAAACGTAATCCCAACTGACTTCAGGCAAAAGACCCACTACATAGACCCTGAACTAGACACCAGTCAATCACAAGAAACCATAAAAATAGAGAACCATTTATTTTCATAAAATAATATTTAAAAAATTGACTACTTGTAGTCTAAGTGATGCGGCTCAATTTGAATGCAGACATTTTAAAATAGAAGTCGGAAAAACAGTTTTAGTAGAAGGCAGATAGCTTTCATCTAAACTACTCCAGATGGTAACAACATTGTGGTCCTTGCTTGAAGAACGAGTAGGTCATTTCTGACTAGAGCCTGTGTGAGCCCATTTTTTATTGAATTCCTCGACCTAAAAGAGGCCCTAAGAAATATTTTGTTAACATTAGTTAAAATTAAGAAAAATGTCAACATATATTGTGCAGTAGATCGAATTTTGTGCGAATGTTTGTATCATGATTTTGCGGGGGTGAGCGTTGAGTGCAGCTGAGCAGAAGGGAGTTCATGGGGCCTGCCAGATGATGTCATTGCCATAAGGGAAGTTGCAACTATAAAAGACGCCATTGAGCCTAGAACAGAGTGAAGTCACACACATTTTCCACCAATAACTGAGGATTAAAAAAAAAAAACCTCAGAGATAATGAAAAACACAACCTGTTTTTATAATAGAGTGCCCATCAAACACAAAAGAGCAAGAAGTCTATATTTGAAAACGCAAACTTTAAGATAACACAGCATTTATTTATGCACGTGCCTTACCTAGTGAATTTTGAATTAGCTCCCCCTTTGCGCTTTATGTTTTCAAAAATGTAGTTATATTCTTGACAAAATTTTGTCCTGGTATTGGAATTCATAGTTTATGCATAGTTTTCATGGTGTGCAGTGATTCACAAGCTGTAAATAAAGTTAAGCGCCCATCTTAGTGTCTTCTCTGCTCATTGAGTTCTGGAAGAGCTACAATAAATGTCATCATCATTTTGAAATCTACTCAAATTAAGTTATAAATAAACAGATTTAGGAAATGGCTGCAGATTCTCAAATTCTTCGTAGAAAAACAATATGCTCTGTATCATCACCACATTAAATGACATTTGTATCCATCTAATCAATCTTATGCACGTTATTTTTAAAGTTTAAAGCAGAAGCGATTAAAATAAATGATTACTGTATCCATCCTGTACTTCAAATACTATTTTAGCAATGTCATTCTAACAGCACAAAATATATTTATAATTTTCTCACTGGATGAGGTTTTGCAGCAGCTGTCTGCTGGAGTTTCTTCTTCTGATGGACTCTGACATGGTGGATTGGCCTGCTTCTGTTCTTTGTCCTGATTTTTTGGACGCCTCCAGCTGGTCTCCTGGTTCAGGTTTAGGAATACTATTCCAACAGTTTCCCCCTTCGTCCTCCAACTCTGTATCTGTAGCCCATCATGGTCAGGTCTTTATGTTCAGTAACAGCTCACCCCTCCCTCTGTGAGAATTTCATCAAAGTGTTGAGTGAGCCCAACCTCCCTAAGCAACAGGAGTCATGTGACTCTCCCAAGAGGATATGCAAGATGAGTTTGTTGCAAAAAACTGTGATCAATGATCACAATGTTTGTATTGTATATATTACAGTATGTTTGGAAATGGTTGGTTTGGAAGAGAGAGAGAGAGAGAGAGAGAGAGAGAGAGAGAGAGAGAGAGAGAGAGAGAGAGAGAGAGAGAGAGAGAGAGAGAGAGAGAGAGAGAGAGAGAGAGAAATTCCATTCAGATCAGTTGTGCTTGTTTAAGGGAAATTATCTGCACCAAATGAATTGGAACTGCATCTGCTACAATACAGGAACAGGTTTTCTCACTCAACTCCATTGTTTTTTTATTTATATATGTAGATCAATATATTTAAATAAACACACAAGTGCAATTTGGGTGCTTTATTTTGACAACATAAAAGAAACCGCAGCACTATTCCACATGTTCAATCCCAGTTTTATAATGCAGTCCACAAAACAAATTTCAAAACCTCTTTTTGTAAAAAGAAAAAAAGTGAACAAAGCAACATTCTTTTTCCTCTTCCTTCTCCAGATATGGATGTTGATTATGTGCTCACTAGCCCCACATAAAAAGGGGTTTACTGCCTTCTAGGGAGCTCAAACACCTAATGGGCAGCACAGTTGCCATTGGCTCTCACGTAACAAAACCTGGATCTTTTGTTATTGGCCCTGGAGCTATCCTCATTTCATATAGTTATTTTGACATGATTAAATATTCATTTGTGACGTGTGTATGTGTCTTTTTCAGTGGATATACAAATGTTGAATAGCCTATGTAGGCTACCCCTCTGATCTTATTTGATCCAACAGCAAGAATGAGAAACAAGTGGAGCTTTTCTCCAGCACACAGAGGTGCATTAGGTCACCCAAGCATTTCCAGCCAATTTTGTTTTGCACTCAAACATAATTTTTTTTGCTTGCTTGCTAGCCTCCTGATATCCCAGAGGAACTTGACTCAAATTCATTCCACTAAACAGTTGCCACAGCAACACCCCCACAGCAACACAATCTAACAGTTGGAACAGCTCCATCGGAACCTGACAGAGGACCAAACTGCTGCCTCAGCTAATTCTACATAACCCACTACCTTCCCAACCAATGTGTCAAATCTGTCACTTTTTGTTTTGTCAGAACTTGATCAAACAAAATGCTGGTTGAACAATAGTCTGCTGTTGATTGTTTTTGTCAGTGTGTGTTATATTAATGCGGCATGGTGAATGATTGGTTAGCATGTCTGCTTCACAGTACAGAGGTTGCGGGTTCAATTCCACCCACGGCCCTCTCTGTGAGGAGTTTGCATGTTCTCCCTGTACCTGAGTGGGTTTTGCCGGGGAACTCCGGTTTCCTCCCACATCGCAAAAACATGCTTGGTAGGCTGATTGAGCACTCCAGGTTGGATGGATGGATGGATGGATGGATGGATGGATGGATGGATGGATGGATGGATGGAGGGAGGGAGGGATGTTATACGTATTAATCTCTACCGTCTATGGATTGAACATGAGTTGCCATCTGATCTCTCTGCACTTGTTCCGTTCCGGCTGCCGGGGGATTTACACCTCTCAAGGATACAACTACAAACTGTAAGTGATAAGCCGAAAACAACAATCAGGCTGCACGGATTGTGTACCCTGTGACAAAAAGAATAAGAAAAAGCTCCAACTTTTATAGTCACAAAAATCCAAAAATGACGGCGTCAAAGAAGGATCAAGCAATGGCTGAAGGTCTCTCACCGAGAACCAACGCCGAGTCACTGAGACATCAAAGCATTGTGGATGAGGAGGAAAACCAATTCGTGGAACAGCAAACGGAGTTTTTAACATCAGAAAGCATAACACTGGATATTGGAAATGTGGACTCATGCCCCCTGCTTCCCAGGGGAGGAGTCACGGCACCGACAACCGCATCGTACAACTGAGACTGACAAGGAGAAAGTAAAAATCGTTTTATTGAAACAGGGAAAAAATCTAAAGGATCTTATGTTTGTATCAACGCGAATCACAGCAAACAAAATGCATTCAGTGATTGGTAAGCTCATCAACTGTAGAAAGAAGGGAAGATACAAGGGACTTGGACATCCAACAGCAAAATCATAAAGTCAAACGGCTCATTGTCAGAGAATACCAGATCGCTCCAGATCAGCATGCTGGAGAAGTTGGACAAATTCACAAATTGAGGTGTGTTGTCAAGCCTGATGAAAAAAATCCATGAGGCCAGCTCATGCTACAATCAAATTGTCACTAAGTAAACTGATGCATTTGGCTGCACGTTAAAACAACATAAACTTGGAAATAATTCACCATCCAAGATTAACGAAGATATTGATCCGGACTGCCATTACTACTGTAATGAAATGCACGAATGTGGACACTACTTGACAATCTGTTCAACAGCCGCATCAATTTGGAAGGAAAGCTGTCCATAATTCATCATTAGTGCAACAATACCAGTGTCAACATGACATGTTAACATGATGAAACGTCCTGTGAGTTTTTGGACTTATGACTAACATTCCAAACAGGGCCATTGCCCTAGCTAAAGAGACTTCATTGCAATATCTGAAATTTGGAATATAAACTCAAGAATCCTGATTGCGATCCGTGAAGAATCCTGATCATTCGGACACTAGGACAAAAAAATATATACGTATATGAACCACCATGTTGTTGCTGTATACAACTTGGGATGTCACTCTTGTTTTTTGTGGTAGCAAAACTAACATAAGTGTAATTATGGAGCTTGGTGATGTAAATTCTTGGTTGAAATTAGGGCGGGACTAGATAAACGCATTTGCTTCATCTCGTTGCCCATTTCGGCAAGTCATGTGCTAACTGCATTAAATGAAATGGTGATGAATGGTGACAATTTACTAGGCGAAATAAAACAAAATTCTGCTCCCAACCTTCACCATATTTACAATGATAAATGAAGGCTAGACATGTGCAAAATGGTTAACTAAAATTCCTAATCGGCTCCTGTGGCAGTCAACACTCTTGATTATGCAAGAACATCCAACAATCAACGCTATACAATACAAATAAACTTGCCTTGCCTAGGAAAGACAGTATAATGTCTATTTAAATCAATACAAGCCTCAAAATGCCAAACAATACACATATATCATAAAAGGGAACATCCTTTTTTGCATCCATTTATTTGTTTGTTTATATCATTGATAACTGGAATCACATTCCAAGTAGTTTTGCAACTATATCTGCAATAAAGAAAAAAAAAAAAGCAGATTTGTCATGACATCTTCACCATGTTCAATCTCACCCCCATTAATCGTTTTCACCAATCTAACACTTGTACGTAGCGTAGTTTGATCACATTCACCTGGACGGGACATGCTTCTCTCCAACTGCTTTAAAGATTCTGCCGGTAACATGCGGAGCTCATTCCCTAGTCGGCGTTGGCCTTCTAGAGTCAGGTACCAAAAGCAGGACTTCCTTTTACCATCCCTGCATATCTGGTTGCAGGTTTTTCGGAAGCTGCTGTTGAAGCACAGGTTGTGTCGAATTGTGTTTTTCCAGCCATCAGGAGCTGTCTGAAAAAAAGGAAAATGTTCTCTGGGGATTGGGGAAGAACAGAAAGGGGTTTGGTTTGAGTGAAGTCCAATGTAAAATATATTTATATTATATTATATATATTTAATTAATTAATTAATATATTTAAAAAAACCTTGAAATTAAAGTCTGACGTTCACGTACATTTTAAATAGATTATCCGCTGTTAACAAAATGTAAAGGAATTCAAACATTTGTAAAAACATGAAGTTGAACCCTTTGCAGTCAGCCTCCTTCCCAATGCTGCACCAGTTCCCCATAATTATTTGGCGGCATGATTTGGATCACATGCTATTCATGCAAGTCTTTTCTCAACTTTCTGCCCAAAACTATAACAAATGATTTGCGCATTTTTGTTGACAGGCTGTTTGCATTGTCTTTCATTTGGGGACGCCATCAATACAGGAAAGCAATTGATGATCACAAGATAGTTGTGCCACCTCAGTGGCGAGTCAGGAGAAAGCAACAAGAATTGTCGAAGCAAAAGAAATTATTCTTCAATGAGAGCATGTGTTTCAGTCCTGTAACACAACACTGAAAGCTGAATATGACAACAATGAAGGCAAAGAAATGCCTGCAAACAATATTCCGCTTCTAAAAATGTGTTACATTTGCAATCTGTCTCAACTGCGGTTGAAAATCATGACATGAAATCGTTTAATTTGTACCTTCTTTGCCACATACGGTAGTCATTTTCTGACCTGGTGAAGTTGTAAATCTGTTGAACTTTGAGGCTCCCATCGTGGCTGCTTTTAAGTGCCAGAGCAATGAGGATGTAATAATTCACTGGTGGACGAGGCCAACATCCTGGCTTCAAGGATTTATTGTCCTGCAAACAAACAGATGCTAACTTAAGGTGGAATTTTCTTTAATTAATGAACATACCATTTTACACAGATTGGCAAAGTCATTTGTTAGGACCCTATGTCCTCACCCAAACTTTTGGGGTTCTCCCCTTGCGTTTGCGACGTGCTGTCTGACACGAGGAGACGTCATCCTTGGTGTCACATGTAAAAAAAAAAAAAATAATAATATGCATTAATCTCATTCTATCTGCGATCTGATCATTTGTTACACTTTTCTGCAACTGAATCATTTGGAATGTTTATATAGTACTGACTAAATGGGACGCACTGGACAGTTCAAACCTCTTTAAAAAAATATCTATATACTATACACACATATCAATCCATTTTCATTGTCCAGCATGACTATGTGCCGCTACTGAATATACCGGACCATCTAGTCAGTAGATGAGGAAAGAACCTGCATTCTTCCAACCTGGGGAGATAATGTTTGCTGTTCTCTGACTGGCGAACACCTCAGTGGAATTTGGGTTTCCTCGGTAAGGTCTTGGATATTCAGTCGACCTGCAGCAGGTTCTCCGTAGACGATCGGACAGGCAATGTTAGGATTGACGAGGAGCCATAGGTTTGGCTTCACAAAGGTGTCTAACAAAAGAAAATTGGCAGGGCGTGTCATATCTAAAAAAGTTGTTTGTTGTTCTGTACACATTATTAGCTAAACACACTACAATGGGGCTCGAACAAACCATTGACTTTAGTGCAAATACAGTCCCGGTGTAGAGCCAAAACTTCTCTTTTTATATAATCTATCTAATCTATTATATAAAGGGTCATTCAATTGATTCAATTTTAATTGATTAACTTGAAACTGACATCTACTTCATGGTTACTCATTAATCCCAGGGGCTACCAGTTTGTTATGCACTTCTGAAATAAATTGAATATAATTAATTTTATTTACATCACTATTGTTTTTATTAACTGCTTTTATTGATTTAAATTATATATTTTTTAATTATTAATTATAATTTTATTTGCAGCCATTCCATAAATGTGTCTGTGTTTACCTTCTCAAATGATCGCATTAAAAACATTCCTAGAAAATTACGATGTCCCCTCATTGGTGAATAATTTTTAGAGTAGGGTCACAGGCTACAGATTCCGTGCTTGGGGGGTTAAATGCCTGCAGGCAAAACTTTGGTGACCCCTGGTGTATTGTTGCTTTAAGGCAGGGGTCACCAACATGATAGCAGCCAAGGACCAGATAAGTGGCCCCCAGGGCCGTTTTTCTTTTTATGAGCAATGTTTTTAAGTGATCATTTGAAAACGATTGTAAAAATGTTGCATATTGGTATTTATCTTCTTTATTATTGTGACCAATAGTGAACATAAGTGTCTTTATATTATGTCATGAATTATTCATAACAGCTGTCACAATTTGTTTTAGAAATTTCACCCAAAAATATTTTTCAGATTGATTAGCCAATTGATTATTCCAATTACTTTGATTACTCTTAGCTCTAGCTCTTCTTTCGAGGCAGACATTTCTTTGTCACTGAACCGATGTTTTCAGACTGATAGCTCTTCACATATCAGGAGGCATGAAATCGCTCTCAGATTCAAATAGTTTGATGAGCCCTGCTTCAAGGTGTCTATACAAAAGGGATGGAACGCTTCACTAATTACATTTTGCTGATTGAAGAAAGAGTAAAAACTTCACTCACCAGATGTTTCGTCATACCAAATGAACTCATCTTTTCTTTGGGAGGCCAAAGTACTCTGCATCACATATTGATCACCAAGTTTATCATCTTGAGGTAAAAAAACAATAAAGGTACACAGCTGTCATATTGCACTTTGATTTTGTTTTGTTTTTGGGGGGGGGGGGTACTGACACATTCATTTCTTTCTTGAGCCAATGTATGTTATGGAATTTATTTATTTTAACGAGAATTAATAAACATTAAATATCAGAGAGAGAAAAATCTTCATTTATCGTAAACATTAAAATCTAATGACAAGATCAAACTAAATTAAATTTCAAACTTCTATCCTGATCTGGTCCAAGCATTCAGTGGAATTTTAAGTTAACACTTATAAAAAAAAAATTAAAAAAAAGGTATCACTTTGGTTGCTGTACCAAAAGTAGTTTTGTCCATTAAAGAGCAAAAGTATGTCAAGACCAGAGCAACACACACTTTATTCTCTCATTCACTTTGATGGCGAAATCAGACGAGTGGCCACTCGAGAGTTGAAACCATAGAAGACTATAAATATTCACCATGGCAAAATTGATCAGTAGTTGTTACCAGTTTAAGCTCCTGGTCCATGTCCCAGTCTGTCAGACCTACAGAGCAGTGCAGGTCAAGGAGTCGAGATTGGGTGTGAAGCTGTAAAGTCATGTCAAGACCTTGAGAAGAAGGATTCCCTTTGCCTTTGGCCTTCTTAGACAAACTTGGGAGGCTAATGCATGGTGCTGCAGCTGCAGTTCATTGCTCTTAATTGAACCAAAAAAGACCTTTGCCTCCTTTTAGCACCATTGAATGATTTAAGAAGAGTTGCAACAGCGAAACTGATGCTTGTTTATTGACTGGATGAAAACAACCAATTATTATTTTTTATTTTTTTAAACATAGGTTGGGGTGAAAAGTAACACATGGGATATGAGTGATTGATAGAACAGTATGTATACATCCGTCTCCTTCACTGCATCTGACAAAATATGTCAGCAAGCAGGTTTATGTGGTGACTTTCGGACCATTATTCTTAGAGCTTATGTCAGAACCTAAATAAAAGATTGAACAGAAATCTTCAATTTCATTCATTTTCTTATGGAACTAAAGTGAAACTGAGTTTTTCTAACATAAATTAGAGCATTCTTTTAACAAATCAATTGCACGAGTCTTGTCAGTTCCTGACAATGTGCATAGGATCTTATTCATTTATTTTTCTTGTCACATTGACAACACACTTCACAGGAAACATCAACATCATATGCAGTAATGCAATTTTTACAGCATGGAAAAACACGTTTTTTTTATTTTTATTTTTTTAAATATCTCTTCTTTTAAATATCTCCTTTTACTTACAACAATGAGCATCATTCGAAAGCTCACACTTATCACACAACAGATTTGATGCAGAATGGAAATTCATGTTCTATTGCACATCTCATATCGAACAACACTCAAGTTAGCCAGCGACCATGTAGCAACTAACTCTCCACTCAGTATATATTTTTTGTGGCAAGGGGGGGTGGACACACGATAAACCATTCCTACAGGGCCTTGCCCATAACAAAAACATTGACAACTAGGGCTAATGGAATGTTTTCGGTAATTGTGTTGGTTTCATTTCATTGATTGCAGTGAAAGAAACATACAAACTCAAACATATGCTACCGCCTTCAATTGTTAGTGAGCCTTGGGATAAAAACTATCCCAGAGGATGGATTGATTCGATTTGCTTTACAAATAATGGACATCTTGACTATACACATTTATTAATTCAGACTCCTGTTGATTTTATTTAGGGCAACAGGAATATCTATCTGAAAGATTTACATTTTACCATTTTTAAAATTTGGGGTTGTTACAACCTGGCATCATAAAGAATACATAAGATAAAGGGTTTCGAATAACATATAGTACACTGCATTTAATTATAACTGGTTCTTCACCAATGAAATGAAGACTTGTATTAAGGGTTATGACATGGATTTTGAGGACCAACTAACACTGAAAACTAAAAAATGAAGGCTGCTTGGCATGGTGGCATGAGATGCTTTAACACCAAGATAGGAGTGGACATGACATGAGGCTGGACGAAAGCAAAGTGTGGGAGGGATCTTAAAAGATGGGAATGTAGTTGTCAATCTTGGCACGGTGCCGCTGGGCAATGCACTCGGCAATCCAGACAATGTTCCTGCACTCCTGCTCTTTCAGCTTGACGTAAGCGTAGAAAACACTAAAATGGAACTGGTTAAGGAAAGCCAGTTTATTCAGCTTCACCTGCAAACATAAGCATGACCACAGTCAGTTGTGATTTCTCAAAGAGTACATAATTCACTTCAGCATTCATGTCTCAAAATGATGGTATTGATTGGGGCTTCCCAACATTTACAGAGCCCTGGCACATAACGGTAACTTAGTACTTGGGGGGAAAAAAAAACCTCAGAGTACACAACAACAAAAAATTGGTCTCAAATTTGTACACCTTAAAGCTTTTGTGTCATGGTAGTCACATCTAGATGGGTTAAACAACTCAGGACAAAATACATTTTGTTTGTGTTGCTAGTGTTCGCTGCACATTAAGTTTATTATGGTCGTCGCTGAGATACCCGTTTTTATGTTTACGTTTTTTTAGCTGGAGCATCTTATAATCAGGTGCGGCTTATCGTCCGGAAAATACGGTACTTGATCACACAAGATTAAAAAATTGAGTGGTTTTAACAGGTATGCCCAAGGCCGGTCCTTGAGAGTCCTTATTCTGACACTTTTAGAAGTTTTCCTCCGCCAACACACCTATTTCAGCTGATCAGAAGGTTTTGCACAAGTCTGATATTGGAGGAGGGATAGATCTAAAACATGCTTTTAAAAACTGTACTTGGGCAGTCTTATTTTAAATAATAGCATGTTTTTCTGCAAAAACTAATCAAATGGTAAGCAGTTTATCAAGAAGTGGTTGCTCTTATTTTTCTCACCTCATGCTCAAAGAAGCGATCCTCCAGAGTTTTGTCGCCTGGGTTGCTGCCAGCACCCTCAAACAGCAGTTTGTACTCCTGAAAAATACACAAACAAACATGCCTAAGTGAGCAATTGGATGCCCACAAACAGATTTACAAAGTTGATGTTTTCTGCTCAAACGCATTCCACAGGGAATAAATACCGTATTTTCCAGACTATAAGTCACAGGTTTTTTTCATAGTTTGGCCGGAGGTTGGGACTTACTCTGGAATGACTTATGTGTAAAATTATTAACACATTATGTCATTTCACATGCTATTTTCATACTAAACCACAAGAGGGCGCTCTACGCCTGTGGAATAACTGGAACTGCAACTGACGATAAGTCTGACGTAAGTGACGTAGAAGAGATAGTGTCGCATATTCTATCTCCGGAGTTAGCAGAGTTGTTTAAAAGTGACTCAGGATGAAGATTTCATTGGATTTGGTGATTTGGAGTGACACGGATGGTTTGGTAAACTTGTTAGCATGTTATTTATCATTAGCTGAATAACTCTTAATATGTTACGTTAACATACCAGGCACCTTTGTTGTTTATTGGTCATGTAACGTTAGCATATCGTACAATTTATTCAGGCAGTTGTTGCCTCTATTCTATTTTTATTTTAAATTGCCTTTCAAGAGGACATGTCTGTTCTTAGTGTTGGATTTTAGCAAATAAATTTTCACCAAAAATGCAACGAATACGCCAGTGTGACTTATATATGTATTTTCCTTCTTTATTATGCATTTGATGACTGGTGTGACTTGTACTCCGAGGGACTTATAACCCAGAAAATACGTTAGCTAAATTGTACAGGCCTATTGTGAAGATAAGCAGAAAAAAATAGGACTTACAGGGTAGTAATCAGCCACAGCCTTGACCTGCTCATAGTCATCCGCCCGGGCCAGTTGAGCAAGGCCTTCTGGGTAAAGCTTGCCACAGTGAGGAAAGAGCTTAGCACGATCCTCCTTGGAGAGCTCTGTGCCAAATGAGTTGATGGTGATGATGAAGGCTCTTCTATCAGCCTCAAACTGCAGCAAAGAGGAAGGTTAGAGCAAAGCTAGGCAAAGTGCAGCCTAATGGTCACAACTGGCCCATCCGCAATCTATGACCAGACCTAACAGTTCATTCAATTCACATAGCGTCAAAATGACTCACTCAATCGGTCTGAAATTGTCATATGCATATTGCAGCTCCGAATAAAATGTCAACAGACTTGGATGTGTGGGAAGCGTTCAAGGTGACGGACGGCAAACGGCTGAGCCAACAACATGCTTGACATGAATTGACGTAACAAAGAACCCATTCGGCTGCCTAAAAACATAGCTTTCTTAAAGAAAAAAAAAAAAAAAAAGACTTTCTATGGAACGCGCGTTCGAGGTTACCGCGATTCCAAAATCATGGACCCCAAAGTCCGCGAAAAATCGAGATTTAGGTGTAGTTTCTTGAGCAGGAAAAAGGACATACATGACAAAATGAGATCATATTTAGATCCTAAGACATCAATATCAAATTTTATACAAAGAAATACCGTATCCCTGTGGTTAATGGTTCGCTTTCTGACTGCAGCGGTCAAACGTAAAACGCCTCTACGTACATCTTCAATCAAAGCTTTGTGATCAAGAGCAAATCCTGAAATATTCATACTTCCTAAATTTGGGGCTATTCCTTAGGATAATCAGCGCTTGACTGCCCTATCAAGAGGATTTAAAAACAACAAGTGCATCAACTAATTACTGTCTGTTATCTTAAATTTACAAGACAAGCCACTCACCTCCAAGATGGGACACATGGTATCAGCTGTAGTTCCTCCCAGGTTGGAACAGAACTTGTAAAATGCTTCGAGATAAGCCTGGGAAAATTAATACACAGACAGGAAATAAAGTGACTTGTCAGGGGTAAAACCTTGTGACTTGAACCATATTGAAAAAAACGCATCTTTACAAGTGACCTTATAATGATCTCAAATACATATCACGTTATCAGCAAGAAATTTGTATTGATTGTGCAAAAAGTTAACTAAACTTGGTTGTTTCTTTTGTTGTTGTTGAGTCCATCTAAAGGTTTAATGCAATAAATATCTGTTTGAC
Source organism: Syngnathus leptorhynchus (assembly GCF_054491065.1). Taxonomy (NCBI): domain Eukaryota; kingdom Metazoa; phylum Chordata; class Actinopteri; order Syngnathiformes; family Syngnathidae; genus Syngnathus; species Syngnathus leptorhynchus. The sequence goes on from NC_141197.1 coordinate 6,114,041, forward strand.
CACCTTTAAATGTTTTACCTTGTAGAGTGTATTACGGATAATTTCAATGTTCATTTCATCCAAGTCCTGTTCAGATATACAATCCTGGAAAAATGCAGCTGAAAGCAAAACAAGACAGAAAATTAATTGTTCCTCATGCACCCTCTGTTCTGCAATAGGCAATAAGAAGATTTAGTGTCCACTTGACAAAGTCAGAGGTCAATTACCAAGTGGCGTGTCCACCAGAATGGCATTGTACAGCTCAGCTGGAGTCTGAGCAATATTAACCGCCTCCATCTGCTCAAAGCTGCCCAGAGGGTGACACTTGGGCACCAGCTCAGAGATGGCGCGCTGATGAAGGGTTCCCGTAATGAGCAGGATGACATTATCTATCATGTAGCTGTACCTGTGGCCATCATCAGAGAGAGAGGGACATATTAGTAATGGTTTTCCTCACTCAACACATCAGCAACACCTTTTATATTGATACCCGTTACAATCCGGCTAACTACTTCAACAATGGTCCAGCATTCAGTGGTCTTACACAGAATATGCAAGGTTGTACTGGACCTCAATCAACACCTTGTGTAAATGTTCAAAATATTCCAACACAAGAGGGACTTCCTTACGTAATGAAATCCATGAAGCTGGCCAGTGGCTCATATGACTGGTTCCTCATGTGGCGAAACTCAACGACCATCTTCTCCTTCAACTTGTCATCAATGACAGACACGGTGAGAGGTGACGCCTCGTTAGCCAAGAAGCTGCCATAGTCTGTGCTCTGCAAGTGAAGTTTCAGGTCTGCAAGGGAAGGGAGCGGGGAGACAGAGCCAAGTGATGAACTTGTGCAGTTACAAACTAAGAGTAATAAATATAGCACCATAACAACAGTGTTTACTCAATGAAGAGCAGCTAGGAAAAACGACAAGCACTACGCAACACCACATACTACATAAACTAATAAGTAATCAAGTCGATAAGTTAGTAGGTAGAATTGCTGTAGCAATTTATTTAGTACTGCATGTTATTTTTTGCAGCTTTAGAAAACGAGTTTAAATAAAAAATAAAAACGTCAATTCAAAAGATGTTACCGTGAAAGTGTCAGCATAGGGGAAATGAAACCGATGTCTAGCACAAACGTTGCAGGCGCATCGCTTTTAAATCTTATCATTTATCGACGAACTACGTCAAGAAGCTCATCTCCATCATGTAAAATACGACGTCATAACTGCAAATCTACTGTCAAAAACGCAAGCACGAATTGGATTGGGTAGCACTGTGGTTCCTATATTTATTTATGACAAATACCAAACGAATAGGGCAAATAGATTGTTAGTCTTGAAATTAAATAAAGACGGAAATTATTCAAGTAATGTAAATTAATCCGGCCAGTGTGTCTAGAATATCTGTCATTCGTGTAATTAGCTTGCACGGCTAGCGAACATTTCTCACATAAATCTCACCTTCGAGGGTCTCACATTGTACAAGGTTTAAGTAATCGGCTTGAGACAATATTCCAGCTTTGAATCCCCTAACCAGGCCCTCAAGGTAGCCGTTATCAACGTTAAAATAAAGCTCAGAGAAAGGCATCTTGTCTGATCGTTCGATCCGTCAGCCGCAGAAACGTCCGTCTGGTGGCTTAGCGTTAGCATTAGCATCAGCTGACTAAACCATGTGACGGTCACCTGATCAGCCAATACGGCTCTTCCGCTCACCCTACTTGTTTTTTAGGGAAAAGTACACTAGATGACGCTAATACTTTATTTTAAAAACATGATTTGTGAAAAGCGAAAAAAAAACAAAAACAAAGTCCTCTCAAATTCAATAATTTGAGAATGCGTTTTCTCGAGAAATTGTTTGCAAATGATCAGACTAAAAGATTTTTTTTAAATGATTTCGGATTATGTTTTAATTGAATTAAAAATCCACTAAATAACGAATAACACAAAACAAAACAAAAACGGCCTTTTAGTTGGAAAGTTGGGAGAAAAGAAGGTGGTTGGATCAACATGAATGTTTCAAGTTGGAACAGTTTGGATCAATTAAATTCTGGAAAGCTGTCAAAAATTAAGACGACTTGGATATTGATTTTCATTGAAGTTTTAATATCATTTGAAACCCTGACTGATTATATCAACCACCAATCTGCATCTTTTTGGCCTCTCCACGACGAAGTGACATACATTCCGGCCTGTCACAATAAATAAATAAATAAAAAAAATCCAGTTAATATATTTCCCAAGAAACTTGCACACTAATAGATATTGATGTTTCTTTTTAATTGACCCATGCTCTTTTGAAACCCGGACTTCCTTAAAACCCCGTGGTCAAATTTTGACAGCTGACTGTTCAACACAATTTTGGGCCAGCAGCAATATGAATTGTTAATGTAAGTCTGCAGCGGCTCGGTGGGACAAGGCACAGGGCACGTTTACTTTTTCATTGCCAGAGCTGATGACTACAGAGTGAGAAAAAAAAACCCGCACTGTCTGCCTTCAAACTAGATATGGCACAGGTGACATTAAGGACATACTGGATGTGAACGTAAACAAAATAATTATATGACACAGAATACACCCACCTCTTTGTGTTGTTTTTCAAAAAAGATATATACATACAGTTGCATTATGCTGAAATTTGAAGAAACACAGCAGATAGCTGTGACTTACTTGGCTGAAAATTTCACAAAACGCATACTGTAAATCGGCAACCTTAAAATCTGTAGTGATTCCGGATGAGTATAATTAGAAAAAGGAATGCCCTGAATAATATGAAGCACCACTACATTCCTGTTGCATAAACAATTTGTTCTGAAACGCTGTCTCGGGAAGTTCACATTACAATTATGTCGGTGTTAATCACATAGTAACTGACAGCTCCTATAGATTCCCATTAGTCATTGTCAATTATCATAGTTTCAAAACTGTGAGACATTTTCTTAGAAGGCAATTGCTGGCAGGAGGCTATTAAAAAAGTGTTGGCCAGATTTAAGAGAGATTTAAGTGTTTGATAAAAGCATGAAAGTGCACCAAGCAGATGTAAGGTGAGCGATGAGGAACAAAGACAAAAACAAAATAAATGAATTTGAAGGGTTGATCTGTTACCACCATTCATTACAGCGAAACAGACAAATGTGTCATTTAAACTGCTTAAAGTGTTGTGGTTAGTTGTTCAAGTGTGCGCTAGACACTATAGTGTGCATGTGGATAGCTAGCTCAGGTAACATTATTGTATTGAGAGTTTTGTTCTAGTTCTTTAATGCCATGATTATGATTATTATGGTTATGTGTTTTTAACTAGGTTTTTATATTTGAAAAACATCTGCCAAAGGACTACAGATTCAGAAAGTCATATGTCTTTTTCATCTCACCTCATCACAAAGAGGAAGAACACTTTGCAGCAATATTGTGCAACACAGAACTAAAGTGAGATCTATGTTACACATGTCTTTGCCTTCAGTTTGAATCTGCAGCTCAATGATCCAATACAAATTGTTTTGACCAACTGGGTGGATTATTTGATCATTGATTGAAAAAAAGGCCAATCGAATTCTTGCTACCCATAAATTGTATGGTTTATGAGTTTTTAATTATTTATTTGTATACGCACTGGACATCCTTTTGCTTTCCCGCCGGACAGTATAAAACCTTCTGACCTGGAAAGTGGGGTTTGTTGTTTTGTCTGCTGCAGTGCCTCGTGTACTGACCGCCATTAAACAACCCAAGATCTTGCCAATAAAGAACCAACTGTTACTCCACATCTTAGTTTTCCTTGATCGACGACAAACATCTTGAACAAAACGCAACAGATGGTGACCCTAACGTGATGTCCAGTTGAGCGAAAAGGGAGAGGTTTTGTACTGCAATCCGGAGGTCCGCCGAAGTGCAAAAGGTGATAAATCATTCAGCTAATAGAGAGAAGACAGCAACAAAATAAACAACAAATATTTAGAAGGCCGTTAAATGTCATGGCAGAGACCCATTTGAATTGTGTTTAAGCACTCCCTCTCGCTTTGATGGGTGTGTGTATGTCTGTTAATGCCCGAACTGGGCACACTCCTTTAGAGTTCCAGAAAGGGTGTTGTTTTCCCCGACAAATTTTAACCCTTCCAGTTGCTAATCCAGATGTTGGAAAGCGCACACACTCACATCTCATAACAATTACCCAGTTTTATGGTTGCAGGTGTGTTGAGCAAACTACTGCGAAGACAAAGATCCGGCTCACCCCAACTGTCTGGCTAAAAGGCCTTGAAGAGGAAGTGGACAGAGCCTAGGTGGACTGGACCCTTAGAAGTGTGTGCCCTTGTGAAAGATCCAGATCAGTCATCATCAGCGTCCCCACTCCCAGTTGAGAAAGAGGCAGAATAATCCTCTCACCCCTGGTGGCCAGGTAGTCTACCCTGGGCCACTGAAAACATAGACAGCACAGCAGACATTTTCAGGTTCTATCATCCTGCTGATGTGCAGAGGTACTTTGAGCTGCTGGCCAGTGGCCAATTGAGCAAAATCCGCCCTCAGTGATCCTATCGGTGCAGGACATCACAGTGGATGCAAAACATAAAGACGTCAAAGAAACACAAAAGACATGAAAAAGAAAATAGAGGAGCAAATTGTGCATGGATTGGTTGATGCTGCTACAAGTTGAACTACACGACCCATTAAAATCCCTTCTTGGCATTTCCTTACTTTCCTCAATTGCCAAGGAGTCAAAGATGATGATGAAAATGCCAGGCAATGAGTGATCCTTTCTCTTTCATTTTTTTGACTGCATCAAATAAATCAGTCAGTTCATCTGTAAATTGTCAACCCGGAGTCCACCAACCTCATGAGCCAATGGCCTATTCCAGAGAGAATCTTTTAAAAGGAAAAACTCACGCATTTACCTCTTTATAATGTGTTTATTTTTTGATTCAAATATATGTAAATTACTGTTAGTTATGACTAATTACTAGTTAATACATTTAAAATGATATGCTTAAGTACTTCTTTTTGTCACCACCGGAGACCTCAACAAGACCTGGACATCCTCCGTTTGTCTTGAAGTTTCTGATGGTGGGAGGGAAAATAGACAGCAATTAACAGGCGAAATTATACAGTCAGGCAGATGTTAGTGTATTTTGTATGTTTTTGGAGCAAATGCTGATTCACAAATTATCAGACAAAGTGTTTACTCACAGCACTCATAAAGACGATTGACAAGATCATAGTCTCTGGCACTCATCTCTGTTGCATCACCAAAATTAGTTATAGAACTATCTCTGGCAACGATGGTCCGTTGGCCATTTGAGGAGAAGGCAAATCTACAAACAATAAATAAATAACCTATTATTTTTTTAACCCATTACATGCAGAATTAGGTGAAAGTCAACTGGAATTTCCTATTGTGGATGACCATTCATGTTTTCAAATATTTTCTAAATAGATTTTCCACAACAGATGACAACATATAGATTATATATGAAGATATGGACAAAACACCTGTTGAGAATTTGGATGTTTAGTTCCATGTTAGAAAATAAAACGTTGAGCAAAAAAAACTGAAACATTGAGCAGTTGGACATCTGCATTCCAATAGATCATATTATTGTATGGTTGGACAGATGTACTCACGGGCTGTAATGCATCACAGAGTCAAAATCATAGGGGGTGTTCAAGTTGTTTGTATTTGCAATCTGAAAGTTTCGTTCCGTTCCTGCATACAAGTAGAAAGGCATAATTAATTCAAATTTCTTTCAGTAAGATGGTGTACTAGTTTTCAGTTGTATATACTGTCTTCTGAGTATCATGAATTATATTTGCTCGATAAAAATGATGATGGCGGGACATTTACATATATGATAATATGACTGCCATTCTGACAAAAATGATCCATCACCCATTTTATAGTCGGTTTGAAGTAGCATACACTTTGGACTAGCTGTTAGCCATTTCCAAGAAGATAAATAATTTGAACCATAGTCAATATGCTCTCATGTACGTCCAGTACCAATTCTGTAAAAAGTCTGTTGGCAAGCTCACCCGATATGAGGTTTTCAAACTGAATGATGACATGATCATCTCTGTCAGAGCGGACCTGCTCATGGTGGAATCCAAGTGCATGGAGGACCTCGTGTTGCACAATGTCTTTGAACACACAACCATTTCTCTGCAAGGAGATTGGTTGTCTGCCACCTATTTGACCAAGGTATGACCAACACCTGGCACACAAAATCAATTGATGTCATGAGCTCACTGATTGATCGATTTGCTGACTTTTAGCCAAATGGAAAGTAAGACATCTGTACAGAATTTTTCCAAATTGTTGCCACTCTTGATTTTACGACACTAAAGTGAAATATTTTGTCGCAAGTAACTGACTCAAAAATAAGAAATGATTTCACACTGGAAAACAACCACAACAGTACTAAAGTCGTTCACCTCAAAGACGAAGGTGCTTTTTTTGTGCAAATAAGATGAATCAATGTGAAAAACAAATGTGAGTTTTAGTAACTGTATTTCTTACCCCGAGTCTGATATGAAGGAGAGATAGTTCCTATCTCTTCCTTTCTTCTTGACAAAGCGAATGCAGGTTGTGCCCTCTCCATTACTGATCTCACTTAGGGCATTTTCTATAATTCTCTTTTGTTGCCTGCCTGCAGACAAACAGAACGTTGAACTGCTAAGTTTGATTTATCAAAATTACACTTATAATAATTAACGATACCATTACTTACTAAAAGCTCTGGAGATTTCATAGGGAATTAAAACTTCGTTTCCAGATTTTGGCCATTTACAGCCAGTGCTGGTGCAGGGGACAGCATTCCTCAAAATTCCGTCGTCATCGATCATGTCACCCATAATGTCGCCATATGTCAGGTTTAAGCCTGTAGAATAACAAACAGCGGAGATTCAGACAGTGTGATTTGTCATGTCGAACGGTTTCTTTAGTCAGTTATAAGGTCAATGTTTCTACACCAGGTAGACAACGTTCCAGAGGTGAACACTTTACCAAATTTTGCCGGTCCGTCATCTCTCCTTGGTCCCCTAACCCGGACACCTTTCTGTCCTAATCTGTCCGTCAATATTCATAATATAATCATCCCTCCTTCCCGGTCCATCCTCATAACTAAAAAGGGCTTCTGTCAGTGGTCTATCCGTTATACCCACAACATGAGAAACCCAATTTGATTGAAATGTTGTCGTGCATATGCCAGAGTACCGTAATTTTCGGACTATAAATCGCAGCTATTTTCTTAGTTTGGGTGGGGGGGCGACTTATACTGAGGAGCGACTTATATGTGAATTCTTTCAAGAATTTTCGAAATTCAAAGAAAAAAAAAAAAAGGAAAACCGCGATAAACGAACCGCGATGTAGCAAAAGATTGCTGTAATTTGAATTTCAAGTGACGTCAGCAGCGCGGCGGTTGTTTACATAAAAGACAAAGATTCGATCACGGGATGACGAAGATGACGAAGAGCCCCACGTACTACCGGCATCATTAGCGGCTTTGTTTGTAAGTGACACGGAGGACGAAGAGTTTGAAGGATTTTGTGATTTGGAGTGACACAGAAGGTTTGAAAAACTATTATGGCTTTTACGCACGTCCGGTCCGACTTAACAGAGCTCTCTTTCACTTCCGTGGATGGAAGTCTGGGGCCGGCGCTCGGCCGGGTGGCTGTCCGGGGACGGTGGATGGGGCTCGGACATGGCTTTTACGCACGCATGGTCCTATTCTATGGAGCTCTCTTCCACCTCCGTGGCTGGAAGTTCAGTAGTTGTTGCCTCGTTGAACTCTTGTTTTGTTAAATAAAGAGCCGTTTACCAAACCCACATCTTCGCTTGTACTTTGTTAACGCTACAATATAGTTATATACTAGATCTGTAGAATATATACTAGATCTGTAGAATAAAGACGAGGCTGACGTCAGGGCCCACGCGCGGCGTTGTTGACGAAGGATGAGGAATTTGATCGATGGATTTAATTATTTGGAGTGACACAGATGGTTTCATAATATTGTTGTAATATGATAGTTATTTGAAATATACTTTATATATCATTATATGGGTCTGTGGAATAATTAGAAATGCAAATCACGACAAGTCCGACGGCGCGCGTATGCGGCATTGTTTACATAAAGGACGATCGAGTGATTTAATGAATTGGAGTGACACAGATTTTTTTATAAACGTGTTATTTATGTAATAGTTATTAGAATAACTCTGAATGTTACGTCAGGCCCGTTCTCAGCTCTTCGTTTGTGTTTATGTCACGTTAGCATACCTATCGTTTAGCCTGTTGTTTCTCGTTCATGTCTGTTCTTGGTGTTGGATTTTGACGAATAAATTTGCCCCAAAAGTGCGACTTATACTCCGGTGCGACTTATATATGGGGTTTTTTTTTCACTTTATTATGCATTTTATGGCTGGTTCGACTTATACTCCGGAGCGACCTATAGTCCAAAAATTACGGTATTTACACCAAACAGCCTTACAAAGCCTCACATTGACGTATATTTATTTGCAATATTAAGTTGTAAACAAGTTTAAAATGTTTTACTTTAACCAGGATCCCGCTCTGCATTGTAACCAAGCATAGAATCAAATCTGAGGTTTCATAATACACATTTAAAACTTATTGGTTAGCTACCTATTCACATCCATTTCACTTAAAGGGTTCCACTTCGGTTTTTCTTTTTTTTTAACTTTAATACACTGTATTGACATAAATAGACCAGATATAGATTGTGATACATTACAAGATTTGTTTGACAGCGTAACTGAAAATAGTTAATTGTATTTCTGTCAGTTTTATAGCCCATAAATAGGATTTTTCAAAATGTTTGCATTATTTTACTCAAATTGTCTTTTTGCCACAACCTGATTGAATAAAAGGACATTTTTTTGTTTTATTGTTCACATTTAGTCAGGAAGTATGGATTATATATGAGAGACAGAAACGCAAAGCCCTAATTTTGCACACAGTGCTGGTGTGCTGAAACGGTCCATCAGACGGACTGAGAGTTTAGCACTTGACCCAGATAAGGACGATGACGTGACCAGAACAAAGACCCACTTCTGTCAGTCCCCAGTCCGTCCTTTTTTTTACCTGTCTCGTCCTTCGGCTGCAAAATGGGTCCCCGCAAAATTTCTGCTCGTTGGTTACAAGGTTAACATTTGTCAAAGGACACGCTCATATTCCTAAAACAAATTAAATGTAACTACCAAATGCACTCCTAAACACAGTGCAGATTATTTGTCAAATGTTCCCACCACAGTATTCTAATAAACCTTATTCGATTCAGCTGAATGATGCTCAGAGAAATATCTCAGTACATAGATTACATTTCATTGCCAAAGGAAAACACTTACCTGGTCTAACATTTGCATTTGCCTCTTCAATTCTTCTAGAAACGGACTCGTCTGGTAAAAAGTAAGAGCACTAGAAAGTTTTCATATTGTTCACACTGAGACTCGAACAACCAATTGTACAGTAATATAAATTTGTACACACCCTTTTCCTTTTTGCCATTGCCCTTTATTGAGACCTGGAAAAAACAATCAAATTTTTAAGTATTCATTTCACAACAGTGCATATGAAAAGACAAATCATTTCATGTAAATTTATCAATTTAATTGTAGCAGGACGACACAAAAGAAAACTCTGAAGAGCCCAAGACTACACATTTGTGTACATTTCCCTGGAAAATGCAATAGCAGAAAAATCCTACAAAAGCAAAATGGCTTTAAATTGTTGTTACAAATCACAAAACCTTATTTCATAAAAGTTCAGACATTTTGGTATTAATATTCATTCATTTTCTGAACCGCTTAGTCCCCACGGGGGTCGCGGGCGTGCTGGAGCCTATCCCAGCCGTCATCGGGCAGTAGGCGGGGGACACCCTGAACTGGTTGCCAACCAATCGCAGGGCACACTTTTTAATATTTGAAAAAGAATTTTTTCTTATAAATAGTTAACATGTCACTGATAACGATGGCCAATTGTTCAAAAAACTTAAAATTATTAAAGGCATGTCTTTCCTGTCATTGATCAAATTATGTAAAAATTATAAATTCAAAAACCTGATCATACCGGAGAAACGGTTGCAACAGACAGAAGAAGAACGGTGATGACAATTGGCGTCATGGTGTTGTTGTTTTCTAAAAATGAAAATAAAAAAAAATAAAAAGACATTAAAAAGTTAAAATTACAGTGATGGGTTTGTGTGTGAGAGAGAGAAACAGAGAGAGACAGAGAGATGAATTGAAAGATAAACAAAGCAAGTAAAAGTAGAGCAATTCTGTCTTACCAGTATTTTCAGGTATGCCTGTGGTACCTGGTGATTGCCTTTTATACATTGTAAATAAGGTGTGTCTGACAGATTCCAGCTGCCAAACTATGTGCTTGTATGTAAGTTCCCATGATTTGTTGTACGCCACAACATGGCAAAAATTTCCACCTACCAAGAAGACTGTCATGCCTCCAGTGGTTTCCTCGTGTCAGTTTTGTCATGGTTTCGGTTCGCGTCTCTGTGGACTCGCCCCTTTCTGCCTGTGTCTACCCGTAATCAGTGTAATGGCTGTTACCTGCCTCTCGTTACCTGTCTTACGTAACCTGTCGTTACATGTGTTGTCTTGTATAGCATAGGTAACAACCAGAACACCAGCTGTTCTAATGTTAAGTCCTGTCTGCGTGGTACTCCCCTGTTGGATCGTTCTGTTAGTTTGTCAGTTCCTCCTGTTACTCTGCCTCTGTCAGTTCTGTTTCTGAGGTACTCCACGTTATGGGCAAAAAGTCAGATACATGATGTCCAATTTTTACAAATTGCTGCCTGTTGCTTAAGTAGCTCCTCAATCAGTCCAGACCAGCCCCTCTGATGCATATCTCTCTAATTTGTTGTATAGAATGCCATGATTTATTGTGTCAAATGCTTTCTTTAGATCTATGAAAATCACCATAACCTGTTTTTTTATTATCTATGCCATTTGTGATTTTCTCTATAACTTCCAATAGGGGCACGCCGGATCCGACGAGGATGAGGGACTGGATCTCTCACAGAGGTGAAGGAGGTAGGCTCCAGGCGGCACTGAGTGTATTGGTGGGATGGCTGGGTTGGGCTGGTCTTGGGTTTGATGCGCAGCTGTCCTACTGGCTTGGGGTACATGTTGAGGTGCGGGCAGCACTGACTGGCCGGGTGGGACAGCATGCATCTTTCCAGATAACGTTGCGAGCATGAATCACCATCATCCTGCGAGCTGACGTGTAGCGGCATCCTGGGCTGCTGGTCAGGAGTCACCTGAGCCGTCATTAAGGGTACCACCAAGAAACCCCAGCAAAAGACCACGGCGGACGAGGCAGCCATGGCCAGAGAGTGTCCAGAGAGAGAATCGGTGCGCTGCTGGTCTTGTGACAGGTGTTCAGCCATCCTTTGGCGAACAGCAGGTAATAGTTGTCGGCCTCACATCTTGGTGTGTTAACTCGCGTCAGGGGTCACCAACGTATGTGGCAGAATTATACCAAGAAATATATGAATAAACCAGCCCACAATTGCATGCCTGCTGGATGAGAGGCCCGGTCCAAATGTCTGCAACAATATAACGACCTATGAACAATTTATCTTAAAAAAAGCCTCTCAGAACATATTGAGCTTGAATATCTTGGTGACTTATGAAAGAAAACCGACAGACTTCCCTTTGTAGGAAATGCTCACAGTGAGTCGAGAGTTGCGTTGTGACTGAACTCTGTTGAGACTCTGGCCCTATTCATACACTAGTGAAGTATACCTGAGCAATCCTATTGACGCATGACGTCAAAGTGGATATAAGACATAAAGAATTGAGAAAATAACTGTGTCATCCTGATGGTGTTGCAGCTTGAATTACTATCATCCTGTTGATGTGTAGCAGTGGCACTTTGTGCTGCTGACCAGTTGCCAATTGAGCCGCTGTTACTGCCACAGGCGAGTATGCAGAGCCTCCAGCAGACGACTGTGGTGGAGGAGGCGGGGAGGTGGCATGAGAATGTTCAGTGGAATGGGGAGCTGGTGTCTGTGAAGGTGCACATCCATGGCATCCTTATCGGCCTCACATTGCAGTTGAGTCATTTGAGGTGACGAGTTGTCAGGAGAGGCTCACAGACTCTGACCCTATTTATACACTGGTGAGGTCCGCCCTCAGTGATCCTATCGGTGCAGGACATCACAGTGGATGCAAAACATAAAGACGTCAAAGAAACACAAAAGACATGAAAAAGAAAATAGAGGAGCAAATTGTGCATGGATTGGTTGATGCTGCTACAAGTTGAACTACACGACCCATTAAAATCCCTTCTTGGCATTTCCTTACTTTCCTCAATTGCCAAGGAGTCAAAGATGATGATGAAAATGCCAGGCAATGAGTGATCCTTTCTCTTTCATTTTTTTGACTGCATCAAATAAATCAGTCAGTTCATCTGTAAATTGTCAACCCGGAGTCCACCAACCTCATGAGCCAATGGCCTATTCCAGAGAGAATCTTTTAAAAGGAAAAACTCACGCATTTACCTCTTTATAATGTGTTTATTTTTTGATTCAAATATATGTAAATTACTGTTAGTTATGACTAATTACTAGTTAATACATTTAAAATGATATGCTTAAGTACTTCTTTTTGTCACCACCGGAGACCTCAACAAGACCTGGACATCCTCCGTTTGTCTTGAAGTTTCTGATGGTGGGAGGGAAAATAGACAGCAATTAACAGGCGAAATTATACAGTCAGGCAGATGTTAGTGTATTTTGTATGTTTTTGGAGCAAATGCTGATTCACAAATTATCAGACAAAGTGTTTACTCACAGCACTCATAAAGACGATTGACAAGATCATAGTCTCTGGCACTCATCTCTGTTGCATCACCAAAATTAGTTATAGAACTATCTCTGGCAACGATGGTCCGTTGGCCATTTGAGGAGAAGGCAAATCTACAAACAATAAATAAATAACCTATTATTTTTTTAACCCATTACATGCAGAATTAGGTGAAAGTCAACTGGAATTTCCTATTGTGGATGACCATTCATGTTTTCAAATATTTTCTAAATAGATTTTCCACAACAGATGACAACATATAGATTATATATGAAGATATGGACAAAACACCTGTTGAGAATTTGGATGTTTAGTTCCATGTTAGAAAATAAAACGTTGAGCAAAAAAAACTGAAACATTGAGCAGTTGGACATCTGCATTCCAATAGATCATATTATTGTATGGTTGGACAGATGTACTCACGGGCTGTAATGCATCACAGAGTCAAAATCATAGGGGGTGTTCAAGTTGTTTGTATTTGCAATCTGAAAGTTTCGTTCCGTTCCTGCATACAAGTAGAAAGGCATAATTAATTCAAATTTCTTTCAGTAAGATGGTGTACTAGTTTTCAGTTGTATATACTGTCTTCTGAGTATCATGAATTATATTTGCTCGATAAAAATGATGATGGCGGGACATTTACATATATGATAATATGACTGCCATTCTGACAAAAATGATCCATCACCCATTTTATAGTCGGTTTGAAGTAGCATACACTTTGGACTAGCTGTTAGCCATTTCCAAGAAGATAAATAATTTGAACCATAGTCAATATGCTCTCATGTACGTCCAGTACCAATTCTGTAAAAAGTCTGTTGGCAAGCTCACCCGATATGATGTTTTCAAACTGAATGATGACATGATCATCTCTGTCAGAGCGGACCTGCTCATGGTGGAATCCAAGTGCATGGAGGACCTCGTGTTGCACAATGTCTTTGAACACACAACCATTTCTCTGCAAGGAGATTGGTTGTCTGCCACCTATTTGACCAAGGTATGACCAACACCTGGCACACAAAATCAATTGATGTCATGAGCTCACTGATTGATCGATTTGCTGACTTTTAGCCAAATGGAAAGTAAGACATCTGTACAGAATTTTTCCAAATTGTTGCCACTCTTGATTTTACGACACTAAAGTGAAATATTTTGTCGCAAGTAACTGACTCAAAAATAAGAAATGATTTCACACTGGAAAACAACCACAACAGTACTAAAGTCGTTCACCTCAAAGACGAAGGTGCTTTTTTTGTGCAAATAAGATGAATCAATGTGAAAAACAAATGTGAGTTTTAGTAACTGTATTTCTTACCCCGAGTCTGATATGAAGGAGAGATAGTTCCTATCTCTTCCTTTCTTCTTGACAAAGCGAATGCAGGTTGTGCCCTCTCCATTACTGATCTCACTTAGGGCATTTTCTATAATTCTCTTTTGTTGCCTGCCTGCAGACAAACAGAACGTTGAACTGCTAAGTTTGATTTATCAAAATTACACTTATAATAATTAACGATACCATTACTTACTAAAAGCTCTGGAGATTTCATAGGGAATTAAAACTTCGTTTCCAGATTTTGGCCATTTACAGCCAGTGCTGGTGCAGGGGACAGCATTCCTCAAAATTCCGTCGTCATCGATCATGTCACCCATAATGTCGCCATATGTCAGGTTTAAGCCTGTAGAATAACAAACAGCGGAGATTCAGACAGTGTGATTTGTCATGTCGAACGGTTTCTTTAGTCAGTTATAAGGTCAATGTTTCTACACCAGGTAGACAACGTTCCAGAGGTGAACACTTTACCAAATTTTGCCGGTCCGTCATCTCTCCTTGGTCCCCTAACCCGGACACCTTTCTGTCCTAATCTGTCCGTCAATATTCATAATATAATCATCCCTCCTTCCCGGTCCATCCTCATAACTAAAAAGGGCTTCTGTCAGTGGTCTATCCGTTATACCCACAACATGAGAAACCCAATTTGATTGAAATGTTGTCGTGCATATGCCAGAGTACCGTAATTTTCGGACTATAAATCGCAGCTATTTTCTTAGTTTGGGTGGGGGGGCGACTTATACTGAGGAGCGACTTATATGTGAATTCTTTCAAGAATTTTCGAAATTCAAAGAAAAAAAAAAAAAGGAAAACCGCGATAAACGAACCGCGATGTAGCAAAAGATTGCTGTAATTTGAATTTCAAGTGACGTCAGCAGCGCGGCGGTTGTTTACATAAAGGACAAAGATTCGATCACGGGATGACGAAGATGACGAAGAGCCCCACGTACTACCGGCATCATTAGCGGCTTTGTTTGTAAGTGACACGGAGGACGAAGAGTTTGAAGGATTTTGTGATTTGGAGTGACACAGAAGGTTTGAAAAACTATTATGGCTTTTACGCACGTCCGGTCCGACTTAACAGAGCTCTCTTTCACTTCCGTGGATGGAAGTCTGGGGCCGGCGCTCGGCCGGGTGGCTGTCCGGGGACGGTGGATGGGGCTCGGACATGGCTTTTACGCACGCATGGTCCTATTCTATGGAGCTCTCTTCCACCTCCGTGGCTGGAAGTTCAGTAGTTGTTGCCTCGTTGAACTCTTGTTTTGTTAAATAAAGAGCCGTTTACCAAACCCACATCTTCGCTTGTACTTTGTTAACGCTACAATATAGTTATATACTAGATCTGTAGAATATATACTAGATCTGTAGAATAAAGACGAGGCTGACGTCAGGGCCCACGCGCGGCGTTGTTGACGAAGGATGAGGAATTTGATCGATGGATTTAATTATTTGGAGTGACACAGATGGTTTCATAATATTGTTGTAATATGATAGTTATTTGAAATATACTTTATATATCATTATATGGGTCTGTGGAATAATTAGAAATGCAAATCACGACAAGTCCGACGGCGCGCGTATGCGGCATTGTTTACATAAAGGACGATCGAGTGATTTAATGAATTGGAGTGACACAGATTTTTTTATAAACGTGTTATTTATGTAATAGTTATTAGAATAACTCTGAATGTTACGTCAGGCCCGTTCTCAGCTCTTCGTTTGTGTTTATGTCACGTTAGCATACCTATCGTTTAGCCTGTTGTTTCTCGTTCATGTCTGTTCTTGGTGTTGGATTTTGACGAATAAATTTGCCCCAAAAGTGCGACTTATACTCCGGTGCGACTTATATATGGGTTTTTTTTTTCACTTTATTATGCATTTTATGGCTGGTTCGACTTATACTCCGGAGCGACCTATAGTCCAAAAATTACGGTATTTACACCAAACAGCCTTACAAAGCCTCACATTGACGTATATTTATTTGCAATATTAAGTTGTAAACAAGTTTAAAATGTTTTACTTTAACCAGGATCCCGCTCTGCATTGTAACCAAGCATAGAATCAAATCTGAGGTTTCATAATACACATTTAAAACTTATTGGTTAGCTACCTATTCACATCCATTTCACTTAAAGGGTTCCACTTCGGTTTTTCTTTTTTTTTAACTTTAATACACTGTATTGACATAAATAGACCAGATATAGATTGTGATACATTACAAGATTTGTTTGACAGCGTAACTGAAAATAGTTAATTGTATTTCTGTCAGTTTTATAGCCCATAAATAGGATTTTTCAAAATGTTTGCATTATTTTACTCAAATTGTCTTTTTGCCACAACCTGATTGAATAAAAGGACATTTTTTTGTTTTATTGTTCACATTTAGTCAGGAAGTATGGATTATATATGAGAGACAGAAACGCAAAGCCCTAATTTTGCACACAGTGCTGGTGTGCTGAAACGGTCCATCAGACGGACTGAGAGTTTAGCACTTGACCCAGATAAGGACGATGACGTGACCAGAACAAAGACCCACTTCTGTCAGTCCCCAGTCCGTCCTTTTTTTTACCTGTCTCGTCCTTCGGCTGCAAAATGGGTCCCCGCAAAATTTCTGCTCGTTGGTTACAAGGTTAACATTTGTCAAAGGACACGCTCATATTCCTAAAACAAATTAAATGTAACTACCAAATGCACTCCTAAACACAGTGCAGATTATTTGTCAAATGTTCCCACCACAGTATTCTAATAAACCTTATTCGATTCAGCTGAATGATGCTCAGAGAAATATCTCAGTACATAGATTACATTTCATTGCCAAAGGAAAACACTTACCTGGTCTAACATTTGCATTTGCCTCTTCAATTCTTCTAGAAACGGACTCGTCTGGTAAAAAGTAAGAGCACTAGAAAGTTTTCATATTGTTCACACTGAGACTCGAACAACCAATTGTACAGTAATATAAATTTGTACACACCCTTTTCCTTTTTGCCATTGCCCTTTATTGAGACCTGGAAAAAACAATCAAATTTTTAAGTATTCATTTCACAACAGTGCATATGAAAAGACAAATCATTTCATGTAAATTTATCAATTTAATTGTAGCAGGACGACACAAAAGAAAACTCTGAAGAGCCCAAGACTACACATTTGTGTACATTTCCCTGGAAAATGCAATAGCAGAAAAATCCTACAAAAGCAAAATGGCTTTAAATTGTTGTTACAAATCACAAAACCTTATTTCATAAAAGTTCAGACATTTTGGTATTAATATTCATTCATTTTCTGAACCGCTTAGTCCCCACGGGGGTCGCGGGCGTGCTGGAGCCTATCCCAGCCGTCATCGGGCAGTAGGCGGGGGACACCCTGAACTGGTTGCCAACCAATCGCAGGGCACACTTTTTAATATTTGAAAAAGATTTTTTTCTTATAAATAGTTAACATGTCACTGATAACGATGGCCGATTGTTCAAAAAACTTACATCAGTAAAATTATTAAAGGCATGTCTTTCCTGTCATTGATCAAATTATGTAAAAATTATAAATTCAAAAACCTGATCATACCGGAGAAACGGTTGCAACAGACAGAAGAAGAACGGTGATGACAATTGGCGTCATGGTGTTGTTGTTTTCTAAAAATGAAAATAAAAAAAAATAAAAAGACATTAAAAAGTTAAAATTACAGTGATGGGTTTGTGTGTGAGAGAGAGAAACAGAGAGAGACAGAGAGATGAATTGAAAGATAAACAAAGCAAGTAAAAGTAGAGCAATTCTGTCTTACCAGTATTTTCAGGTATGCCTGTGGTACCTGGTGATTGCCTTTTATACATTGTAAATAAGGTGTGTCTGACAGATTCCAGCTGCCAAACTATGTGCTTGTATGTAAGTTCCCATGATTTGTTGTACGCCACAACATGGCAAAAATTTCCACCTACCAAGAAGACTGTCATGCCTCCAGTGGTTTCCTCGTGTCAGTTTTGTCATGGTTTCGGTTCGCGTCTCTGTGGACTCGCCCCTTTCTGCCTGTGTCTACCCGTAATCAGTGTAATGGCTGTTACCTGCCTCTCGTTACCTGTCTTACGTAACCTGTCGTCACAGGTGTTGTCTTGTATAGCATAGGTAACAACCAGAACACCAGCTGTTCTAATGTTAAGTCCTGTCTGCGTGGTACTCCCCTGTTGGATCGTTCTGTTAGTTTGTCAGTTCCTCCTGTTACTCTGCCTCTGTCAGTTCTGTTTCTGAGGTACTCCACGTTATGGGCAAAAAGTCAGATACATGATGTCCAAATTTTACAAATTGCTGCCTGTTGCTGAAGTAGCTCCTCAATCAGTCCAGACCAGCCCCTCTGATGCATATCTCTCTAATTTGTTGTATAGAATGCCATGATTTATTGTGTCAAATGCTTTCTTTAGATCTATGAAAATCACCATAACCTGTTTTTTTATTATCTATGCCATTTGTGATTTTCTCTATAACTTCCAATAGGGGCACGCCGGATCCGACGAGGATGAGGGACTGGATCTCTCACAGAGGTGAAGGAGGTAGGCTCCAGGCGGCACTGAGTGTATTGGTGGGATGGCTGGGTTGGGCTGGTCTTGGGTTTGATGCGCAGCTGTCCTACTGGCTTGGGGTACATGTTGAGGTGCGGGCAGCACTGACTGGCCGGGTGGGACAGCATGCATCTTTCCAGATAACGTTGCGAGCATGAATCACCATCATCCTGCGAGCTGACGTGTAGCGGCATCCTGGGCTGCTGGTCAGGAGTCACCTGAGCCGTCATTAAGGGTACCACCAAGAAACCCCAGCAAAAGACCACGGCGGACGAGGCAGCCATGGCCAGAGAGTGTCCAGAGAGAGAATCGGTGCGCAGCTGGTCTTGTGACAGGTGTTCAGCCATCCTTTGGCGAACAGCAGGTAATTGTCGGCCTCACATCTTGGTGTGTTAACTCGCGTCAGGGGTCACCAACGTATGTGGCAGAATTATACCAAGAAATATATGAATAAACCAGCCCACAATTGCATGCCTGCTGGATGAGAGGCCCGGTCCAAATGTCTGCAACAATATAACGACCTATGAACAATTTATCTTAAAAAAAGCCTCTCAGAACATATTGAGCTTGAATATCTTGGTGACTTATGAAAGAAAACCGACAGACTTCCCTTTGTAGGAAATGCTCACAGTGAGTCGAGAGTTGCGTTGTGACTGAACTCTGTTGAGACTCTGGCCCTATTCATACACTAGTGAAGTATACCTGAGCAATCCTATTGACGCATGACGTCAAAGTGGATATAAGACATAAAGAATTGAGAAAATAACTGTGTCATCCTGATGGTGTTGCAGCTTGAATTACTATCATCCTGTTGATGTGTAGCAGTGGCACTTTGTGCTGCTGACCAGTTGCCAATTGAGCCGCTGTTACTGCCACAGGCGAGTATGCAGAGCCTCCAGCAGACGACTGTGGTGGAGGAGGCGGGGAGGTGGCATGAGAATGTTCAGTGGAATGGGGAGCTGGTGTCTGTGAAGGTGCACATCCATGGCATCCTTATCGGCCTCACATTGCAGTTGAGTCATTTGAGGTGACGAGTTGTCAGGAGAGGCTCACAGACTCTGACCCTATTTATACACTGGTGAGGTCCGCCCTCAGTGATCCTATCGGTGCAGGACATCTCAGTGGATGCAAAACATAAAGACGTAAAAGAAACACAAAAGACATGAAAAAGAAAATAGAGGAGCAAATTGTGCATGGATTGGTTGATGCTGCTACAAGTTGAACTACACGACCCATTAAAATCCCTTCTTGGCATTTCCTTACTTTCCTCAATTGCCAAGGAGTCAAAGATGATGATGAAAATGCCAGGCAATGAGTGATCCTTTCTCTTTCATTTTTTTGACTGCATCAAATAAATCAGTCAGTTCATCTGTAAATTGTCAACCCGGAGTCCACCAACCTCATGAGCCAATGGCCTATTCCAGAGAGAATCTTTTAAAAGGAAAAACTCACGCATTTACCTCTTTATAATGTGTTTATTTTTTGATTCAAATATATGTAAATTACTGTTAGTTATGACTAATTACTAGTTAATACATTTAAAATGATATGCTTAAGTACTTCTTTTTGTCACCACCGGAGACCTCAACAAGACCTGGACATCCTCCGTTTGTCTTGAAGTTTCTGATGGTGGGAGGGAAAATAGACAGCAATTAACAGGCGAAATTATACAGTCAGGCAGATGTTAGTGTATTTTGTATGTTTTTGGAGCAAATGCTGATTCACAAATTATCAGACAAAGTGTTTACTCACAGCACTCATAAAGACGATTGACAAGATCATAGTCTCTGGCACTCATCTCTGTTGCATCACCAAAATTAGTTATAGAACTATCTCTGGCAACGATGGTCCGTTGGCCATTTGAGGAGAAGGCAAATCTACAAACAATAAATAAATAACCTATTATTTTTTTAACCCATTACATGCAGAATTAGGTGAAAGTCAACTGGAATTTCCTATTGTGGATGACCATTCATGTTTTCAAATATTTTCTAAATAGATTTTCCACAACAGATGACAACATATAGATTATATATGAAGATATGGACAAAACACCTGTTGAGAATTTGGATGTTTAGTTCCATGTTAGAAAATAAAACGTTGAGCAAAAAAAACTGAAACATTGAGCAGTTGGACATCTGCATTCCAATAGATCATATTATTGTATGGTTGGACAGATGTACTCACGGGCTGTAATGCATCACAGAGTCAAAATCATAGGGGGTGTTCAAGTTGTTTGTATTTGCAATCTGAAAGTTTCGTTCCGTTCCTGCATACAAGTAGAAAGGCATAATTAATTCAAATTTCTTTCAGTAAGATGGTGTACTAGTTTTCAGTTGTATATACTGTCTTCTGAGTATCATGAATTATATTTGCTCGATAAAAATGATGATGGCGGGACATTTACATATATGATAATATGACTGCCATTCTGACAAAAATGATCCATCACCCATTTTATAGTCGGTTTGAAGTAGCATACACTTTGGACTAGCTGTTAGCCATTTCCAAGAAGATAAATAATTTGAACCATAGTCAATATGCTCTCATGTACGTCCAGTACCAATTCTGTAAAAAGTCTGTTGGCAAGCTCACCCGATATGATGTTTTCAAACTGAATGATGACATGATCATCTCTGTCAGAGCGGACCTGCTCATGGTGGAATCCAAGTGCATGGAGGACCTCGTGTTGCACAATGTCTTTGAACACACAACCATTTCTCTGCAAGGAGATTGGTTGTCTGCCACCTATTTGACCAAGGTATGACCAACACCTGGCACACAAAATCAATTGATGTCATGAGCTCACTGATTGATCGATTTGCTGACTTTTAGCCAAATGGAAAGTAAGACATCTGTACAGAATTTTTCCAAATTGTTGCCACTCTTGATTTTACGACACTAAAGTGAAATATTTTGTCGCAAGTAACTGACTCAAAAATAAGAAATGATTTCACACTGGAAAACAACCACAACAGTACTAAAGTCGTTCACCTCAAAGACGAAGGTGCTTTTTTTGTGCAAATAAGATGAATCAATGTGAAAAACAAATGTGAGTTTTAGTAACTGTATTTCTTACCCCGAGTCTGATATGAAGGAGAGATAGTTCCTATCTCTTCCTTTCTTCTTGACAAAGCGAATGCAGGTTGTGCCCTCTCCATTACTGATCTCACTTAGGGCATTTTCTATAATTCTCTTTTGTTGCCTGCCTGCAGACAAACAGAACGTTGAACTGCTAAGTTTGATTTATCAAAATTACACTTATAATAATTAACGATACCATTACTTACTAAAAGCTCTGGAGATTTCATAGGGAATTAAAACTTCGTTTCCAGATTTTGGCCATTTACAGCCAGTGCTGGTGCAGGGGACAGCATTCCTCAAAATTCCGTCGTCATCGATCATGTCACCCATAATGTCGCCATATGTCAGGTTTAAGCCTGTAGAATAACAAACAGCGGAGATTCAGACAGTGTGATTTGTCATGTCAAACAGTTTCTTTTGTCAGTTCTAAAGTAAATGTTTCCAGAACAGGTAGACAATATTCCAGAGGTGAACACTTTACCAAATTTTACCGGTCCGTCATCTATCCTTGGTCCCCTAACCCGGACACCTTTCTGTCCTAATCTGTCCATCCTTATTCATAATATAATCATCCCTCCTTCCCGGTCCATCCTTATAATTAATAAGGGCTTCTGTTAGCAGTCTATCCGTCCATTGTCGGTTAAAAAGAAGTTATACCCCTGACATGAGAAACCCAATTCGATTGAAATGTTGGAGTGCATATACCAGAGTATTTACACTTTATGGGCAAAGAGCCTTAAAAAGTCTCACATTGACATTGTATTTTTATTTGCAATATTAAGTTGCAAACTAGTTAAAAATGTTTTACTTTAACCAGGATCCCTCTCTGCATAGTAGCCAAACATAGAATCAAATCAGAGGTTTCATAATACACGATAATAAACATTTAAAAGTCATTGGTTAGCAACTTATTCAGATCCATTTCACGCAAAGGCTTCCACTTTGGGTTTTCTTTTTTTTTTACTTTAATACACTGCATTGACATAAATAGACCAATCAAGTCAATCAAGTCAAGTTTATATAGCCCTAAATCACAAGCAGTCTCAAAGGGCTCTGTCCTCTGCATTTAACCCATCCCCATGTGATTTTGATCCATCCCCTGGGGGAGAGGGGAGCAGTGAGCAGCAGCGGCGCCGCGCTCGGGAATCATTTTTGGTGATCTAGTATCTAGTAGGACCAGATATAGATGGTTTATACATTACAATATTTGGTTGACTGCGTAACTGAAAACAGTCAATTGTATTTCTGTCAGTTTTATTGCCCATAAATAGGATTTTTGAAAATGTTTGTGTTATTTCGCTCAAAGTGTCTTTTTGCCACAACCTGTATGAATAAACGGACATTCAGCTGAATGATGCTAAATGATTGCTAAAGAAAATCACTTACCTGGTCTAACTTTTACATTGGCCTTTTCAATTTTTACAGAAACGGACTCTTCTGGAACAAAAAACAACAAATACAATCACTTAAAAATCACTAGAACATTTTCATATTGTTCACACTGAGACTCGAACAACCAATTGTAAGGTAAAATAAATTTGTACACACCCTTTTCCTTTTTACGGTTGATCTTTGTTGAGACCTGGAAAAGAACAATCACATTTTTAAGTGTCCAATTCACAACAGTGCACGTGAAAAGATAAATCATTTCATGTAAATTGATCATTTTCATAGTAGGAGGACCACAACAACAAAAAAACTTTGAAGAGACAAAGACCACACATTTGTATAAATTTTCCTGGAAACTGCAATAGCAGTAAAATCCTACAAAAGCAAAATGGCAATTAAATTCTCTGACACTAAATTCTCAGAGAAAATGTTACAAATCACAAAACCTTATTTCATAAAACTTCAGACATTTTGGTATTAAATATCTGAAAAATGTATATTTTTCCTTAGAAATAGTTAACATGTCACTGATAATGATGGCCAATTATTCAAAAATGTATATCAGTAAAATTATTAAATGCATGTCATTGATCAGATGATGGAAAAATTATATTCGTAAACCTGATCATACCGGAGAAATGGCTGCAACAGACAGAAGGAGAACAATGATGGCAATTGGCGTCATGGTGTTGCTGTTTTCTAAAAATGAAGATACATTCAAAAAAATATATTTTAAAAAGTTATAATCACAGTGATGGGTATGTGCGAGAGAGAGAAACAGACATAGAGAGATGAAATTGAAAGATAAACAAAGCAAGTAAAAGTAGAGCAATTTTGTCTCACCGGCGTTTTCAAGTATGCCTGTGGTCCCTGGTGGTTGACTTTTATACATTTTAAATAAGGTGTGTCTGACGCATTCCAGCTGTCAAACTATGTACTTGTATGCAAGTTTCCATGATTTGTAGTACGGAACAACATACTAAAAATTCCCACATACCAAGAACACTGTCACTTCTCATCTCCGGTGATTTCCTCGCGTGTCAGAGTTGCCATGGTTTCCATTTGCGTCTCTGTGCACTCGCCCCTCCCCTCCTGTGTCTACCCATCATCAGTGTAATCACCGTCACCAACCTCTTATTACCCTTATTCATTCTCATTCAATGTAACAATGTGTTTTTTATTCTACATTTAAAAATATGAGCAAAAAAAATCTTTTTTGTTTGTTTCATTTATTCTCTTCCATGCGACACCTAAACCGATAACTAATGCTCTGGAATGAAAGGAATTTAGTGCAGTACCGTGATGTGTAATTTACTTGTTGAAGACTAATTATTATTTTTACGTTCACCATTGAGCATAATAAGGCAATCAAAAAATTAACATCAGTCAACCTTTGTGGGATTTGGATTTTATAAGTCATAAAATATTGTGTAAATAATAAAATCTGAAGATGTGTAACCAAAGCTAGTTATGTCGTAAAACTTAACGCATCGGAGTGCTGGTCTCTGAGTCAGTGTGGCCTGGGTTGTTTGCTCAGTGATTACCAGAGGTGGACATCGTCCTCTCTCCCTCAGTTTTCGTCCCAATTTTAGCCTCGCCCAGTCGGTCTGAGTCCGCCAAACACAGTCTAGAAAAGACTTACCTTTACCCCATCACACATAGGGGCTGCACATCTGATATGCAGCCAAATAAATAAAAAATAGTTTTATACACACACTGACTCAGAGATTCACTGACTGCAGTGACAAGTGTCCCATGTTATTCGATATTTTTGTTGTTGTTGCTATATTTAGCTACTTGTACATTGGCTGATTGTGTGGCGCCCGTGTGTGACATGGAAACTACGTATGTTGGAACAGAATGATACATAGATTCAATGTAAATTTAATCTTACATTGTATTTAAGATTTAATGAGGGTACTTGGTGAAAGCTTACCACTGCCCGGCAATGCTATGTTCACATTTACCGTATTTTCCGAACTATAAGTCGCTCCGGAGTACCAGTCGCACCAGCCATAAAATGCTTAATAAAGAAGAAGAAAAAACATATAAGTTGCACTGGAGTACAAGTCGCATTTTTGGGAAAACTCTGACAAAATCCAACACCAAGAATAGACATGACTAGGCAACAACAGACTAAATAATACAGTATGCTAACATTACATACACACAAACGAGGACCTGAGAACGTGCCTGACGTTACATATTAACAGTTCTTCAAATAACTAACATAAATCACACATTTATCAAACCATCTTTGTCACTCCAAATCATTAAATCCATCAAAATCTTTCTTTCTCTGTGAAAACGCCGCTGCTGACTCCGGAAGTACATGCGGCGCTCAGGCCAGACTCATCGTCAGTTGCGGTTCCAGTTATTCCACAGGTCTATACTATAACTATATATACTGCTCAAAAAAATTAAAGAAACACTTTGAAAACACATCAGATTTCAATGGTGAAAAAAAATGTTGAATATCTATCCTGATATGGACAGTTTAATGTCTAAGGAACAAAAGGATGCCACATCTTTTGATGGAAATAAAAGTTTTCAGCCTACAAAGGGCTCAGTATAGAGACCCCAAAAATCAAAGTGAAAAAATGATGTGGCATGCTCGACCATATTGCCTAAATTCAATTTCTCCAACTCAAAATTATTTTCAATATCTTGTGTGCCCCCCACGTGCTTGTATGCATGCTTGACAACGTCGTGGCATGCTCCTAATGAGACGACGGATGGTGTCTTGTGGGATCTCCCAGATCTGTCTAAGGGCATCAGTGAGCTCCTATAAAGTCTGAGGAGCAACCTGGTGGTGTCTGATGGACTGAAGGCCCTAGCCCCCATGGTGGATAGGCGAGCTGGGGGGACGGTGAGGTTGAAGGAGGAGGTAGATCTGAGGGACCGGGTGGGGATATTCATATGGATGAGGTCAGACAGATATGGGTGGCTAGGTTATGGACTGCTTTGAATGTGTTGAGAAGGATTTTGTAGACTATACGGTATTTGATGGGGAGCCAGTGTAGAGCCTTGGTGAAGAACGGGGGTGATGTGACAGATGGAAGGGGTATGGGTGATGATATGAGCAGCAACGTTCTGAACCAGTTGGAGTTTATGGAGGAGTTTGTGGAGTAGGCCAAACAGAAGGGAGTTGCAATAGTCCAAAAGGGAAGTGATAAGTGAATGAACCAGGATTGCGACGCTGTTGGGAGTGAGTGAGGGGCGAAGGCGGTTGAGGTTTTGAAGTTGGAAGCTGGCTAACCGGATGGTGTTAGCTGTTGATGTGTGACTGGAAAGATAAAGTGCGGTCGAGGACGACACCCAGACTCTTGACCTGGGAGGAAGGGGAGACGGAGTTGTCAATGGTGAGAGTGAAACTGGGTTGCTTGGAGAGTATGAATTTGGACCCAATGAGAACTGTCTCAGTTTTGTCACTGTTCATTTTGAGGAAATTGGAGGTGAAGAAAGTTTTGATGTCCTGTAGACATGCAGAGAGGGAGGAGGGTGGGAAGGTGGAAGAGGGTTTGGAGGAAACATAGAGCTGAGTGTCGTCCGCATAGCAGTGAAAATTGATGTTGTAGTTACGGAATATGAGACCAAGTGGAAGGAGGTAGATGATGAACTGGATAGGGCCAAGGACAGAGCCCTGGGGAACACCGGAGGATAGGGGTGAGGGATCGGATGTGAATGATTTTAACTGAATGAACTGTTTACGCCCAGAGAGATATGAGTGGAACCAGTCTAGGGGTGTGTCAGATAGGCCAATGGAGGATAGTCAGTCGGGGAGGATGGAGTGCGAAATGGTGTCAAAAGCTGCGCTCAAGTCTAGGAGAATGAGGATGGATATTAATCCAGAATCAGCTGCCATTAGAAGGTCATTTGTGATTTTGATGAGGGCTGTTTCTGTGCTGTGACAGGGGTGAAAACCGGACTGAAACTGTTCATACAGGTTATTTTTGGAAAGGTGGGCCTGAATCTGTGATGCTACAGCCTATTCCAGAATTTTAGAGAGAAATGTTGGAGGTTGGAGATGGGGCGGAGGTATTGAAGATGTTGGGGGTCTAAACCAGGTTTCTTCAGTAGAGGTGTAACAGCAGATATGATGGGACGGAACCAGAGGTGAGAGAGGAGTGAATGATGGCTGTTATCAGGGGTATTAGAGAGGGGAGGGAGGCTATAACCAGGGAGGATGGGAGGGGGTCGATTTGGCAGGTAGATGGTTTGGATGTCAGGATGAGTTTTGATAGATCGGTGACAGAGGGGGGTTGGAAGTAGGAGAGAGGCGTAGAGATGGGAGGGTTTGGAACAAAAGAGGGTGGACAGCTAAATGAGTGGGGGGCCAGTTGCTGGTGGATATTTTTGAGTTGAAGAATGACATCAGAGAGTTACAGTGATCAGTGGAGTAGAAGTGTTGGGGGAGAGAGTCAGGGGGGCGGATGGAATTGTTTACGACTGAAAACAGGGCCCGGGTATTACCAGCACCAGCGCTGATTTTTTCTGTAAAATACTGAGATTTGGCTGAGGAGAGGGCATCCTTATAAAGGAGGATATGTGCGTGGTGCATTTCTTTGTGTACAGTGAGTCCAATTTTATTAAAGAGCCGCTCCAGCTGACGACCTTTGGCCTTCAGCTGGCGTAGGTGGGGGGAGAACCAGGCGGCAGAGTGAGGAAATAAAACAATCCGGGTTTTGAGGGGTGCAAGTGAATTAAGCAGAGCTTTGAGACCATCATTGTAAAATTGAACCAACTGATCTGTGATGTGTAGGGGGGGGGGGGGGGGGGGATGATGGAGAAACTGTCAGTCCCAGTTGTGAGGTCGGTCAGGTTAATGTTTCTGATGTTACGGAATGATATTGTATGTGAATGTTTAGTTTTGGACAGTGTGACACTTAAATTAAACCAATTTGTGGTCAGAGATGGGGAGATGAGCAGCAGAGCAATTGAGAGGAGTGACACCAGAGCATCAAACTAAGTCCAGAGTATGACCTTTACAGTGAGTAGGGAAATTAATGTATTGTTTAAGACCAAAGCTGTCCAGGCAAGAAGTGAAGTCCTTAGTGAGAGCATGGTTATTGTTGTCCATGTGAATATTAATGTCACCAAGCAGGATTATATTCGATGAAAGTGAGCAGATGTGAGTGAGAAGTGTAGTGAATTCATCAATAAAATCCTTGTTTGGTTTAGGTGGGCGGTAAATGTTAACTAAAACAGTAGGTGTAGGACCATTGAATCTGAGAGCCACAGCCTCGAGCGTCTGAGACAATGGCAACGCAACATGTGAGACTTTCCAAGTCTCGCGGTGGATTATCACGACACCCCCTCCTCTCCCGGTAAAACGAGATTTGCTGGTGTAGACAAACCAAGGTGGTGCAGTTTCATTCAACTGAGAGTAGTCGTCAAGAATTTGCCATGTCTCAGTGAGACAAAGACGATCATACTTTCGGTCAAGGAGGAGGTCTTGCAACAATTGTCCCTTGCCAGAAAGGGCGCGGATGTTAAGTAATCCAAAATTGACGTTAGAGTGCTGGTTGGAGAAGCTAACGTTAGCCGACCTGGCTATGCTGGCTAATGCGCGGTGATCCCCCTCCTGCGGATGTTATTCGGACGCTGGTGGTGGCCGGAGGACCAGATGGAGTGTTTGGCAGTGGAATCATTGATGTTATAACTCTGTCCAGCTCCACGGTGGATGTATCTCCGACCTCCGGGAGGAAGGCGAGCGACGTCCAGGAAGAGGTGCAGTACAGACGGGGGAGCAGAACGATGAAAACGGAGTTGGAGGAGCTCCACACTCGTGTATTGGATCAAGGTTGATGCTGATCCGACAGTACCACTTTCACCAGGAGTAGGTGGTCTGCTGCAAGAGATGTGGGCCATCATGAAAACTTTAAAAACAACCGGAGAGCAGCGGCAGCTAGTCATGCCAGCGTGCACTCAACCGGAAGCGGAAGCCAAAATCCAGTGGCGAACCAATGACTCTAGCTAAAACCATCACTTGTGGAAAAACAGTTAAAAAAGATCAAGAGGCAGGAACTTGAAATGGCCTCCACCTGGGAGTAGACAGGGGAAGGGAGAGGCTAGCACCCTGACATGGACCAGGATTGCAGTGCTGTTCGGACGAAATCTTCGTCCTCTGTGTCACTTAAAAAAAAAGGCTGCTGCTGACTCCGGAAGAACATGCGACGCTGACGTCAGACTCATCATCAATTGCGGTTCCAATTATTCCACAGACATATATAACTATATAGAAACTATATATCAAATAATTATAACATAAATAACAATTTTATCGAACCATCCGTGTCACTCCAAATAATTAAATCCATCGACATTTTAGTCCTCCGTGACACCGCTGCTGACTCCAGAAGTACATGCTGCACTGATGTCAGACTCATTGTCAGATGCGGCTCCTATTATTCCACAGGCCTAGTGCACCCTCATGCGGTTTAAAGTGAAAATAACGTGAAGTTTTCAACTATACGATAGTTAGTAATGTGTTAATGATCAAGTAATAATGTGTTAATAATTTCACATATAAATTGGTCCTGATTATAAATCGCCCACCCGGCCAAACTATGAAATAAACTGCGATTTATAATCCAGAAAATACGGTATAAGGTAAAATGTCAATCTAACCTTGCTAGTCTAGCTTCACAATTCACACAGTCCAGTGATTCTAAACAGTTCATCTAGGAAGAGCTGGACCTCTCAATTTGAATAACAAAAATTGGATAGGTAGATAAAATTTTAGATTTGCTGTTAAAAAACAGAAATATCATCATTCTGAGAGCATAAACCCATTTTTATTTTTCTCCACCGTGAAGATCGAGATGAAAAGCTTGTAAAGAACATACATGCAGAATGCTCGTCCCTCTTTATTGTTTAGTTATGCTAAGAGATCAATTTACAGTCTTCAATGCAAACAGCACAGCTTTCAACATAATACTCATCATCCTGCCAATGTGTATGCCTGTCTCCTTCGGTAGTCATAAAATGTGCTGGAGTGTGGAAGAGAAAAGGCGGCTTTATCTGCACTATAGACGCTCAGCTACTATAATTGGACACGGAGGAGCAAAAAGATCCTCCCTTGGGCATTTTATTATGCAGATACAGTGAAGCATAGCCCACATATCTCTACATTCTCAGCTCAAGGCCTGCACACCTATATCAGAATGCCAAACAGGGAATTTGTCTCCGGTTGAGCTAAGCCTCTGTAGAACATTTAAGTGACTGACAACATTCAGGTAACTAACAACATTTAAGTGGCGAGAGCAGGATGTTATTGCACAGTGATGTCTCTGAGTCTTCCATGACCTGGAGGGTAAGGGTTGTAGTTACGTCTGCTGCAGTGCCTCGTGTACTGACCGCCATTAAACAACCCAAGATCTTGCCAAAAAAGAACCAACTGTTACTCCACATCTTTGTTTTCCTTGCTCAACGACGGACACCTTGAACAAAACGCGCCAATACAAACTGAAGCCTCACGATTTTTTTGCATCTACTTGCAAACAAATGTTTGACTTTCGAACTGACACACCATCATTTCATGACAGAGGCTCTGATGTGATATGAACAATAGTTTTTGTTTTTGCGTTTAGGGTTTTCGCAACCAAAACCACAACAGGAGAAGATGTTTCTCCAGAAAATTAAAAGTGTTTACTGCTGACTTCTCTTCTTTTGCCTTGTAGACTGTTTTGCCATTTGTTCATGGCCAGATCGTCAATTGACTATGGCTTTAGTATGTGTATGTGGTTGTTTACATCCAATCTTGTTAATTGAAATGTCAGTACCCTCTGGCTTTTCCTCAAGTACAGTATCTCTTGACTTTAACTTGAACGCTATCCATTAACGACCCTTTGTCCTGGCACGTCCTTGCCAAGAAACCAAAGAGGATGACATGAAAATGGCAGGCAGTGAGTGTCCTTCATTTTTACTACTTGGAATGAATTAGTCAATGTCAGTTCATCTGTGGATTGTCAACCCGGAGTCCACCTATCTTTTAAGACTATGGCATATTCCAGAGAGAATCTTTTCAAGGAAAACTGACACGTTTACTTCTTTCAAAAGTATTTATTTTTGCATTCAAAATACATATTTGAATGATTGTATCTTATCAACAACCACCAGTTAATACATTTAAATCATATGCTTGAGCACTTAATTTGATCAACAAGACCCGGACATCCTACGTTTGTCTTGAAGTTTCTGATTGGTGGGGGGAATACACAGCAACACGCGTAATCATCCAGTAAGGCAGATGTCAATGTATTTTGTATGTTTTTGGAGCAGATGCTGGTTTACAAAGTATCATACAAAGTGTTTACTCACAGCACTGATAAAGACGATTGACGCGTATATAGTCATAGTCACTCATCTCTGTTGCTCTGCCAAAATTATTCATAAACCTATGTTTGGCAATGATGGTTGGTTGGGAATTTTTGGAGAAGGCAAATCTACAAAAAAGAAGTAAATAGTTCCAAGTTGGTAAAAAAGAACAGACACATAGAGCAGTTGGACATCTGCATTCAAATAGATGAAATTGTTGTATGGTTGGACAGATGTACTCACGCGTCAAAATGCATCACAGAGTCATAATCATAGGGGGTGCCCAAGTTGTTTGTTGGTGCAATCTGAAAGTAATGTTCACCTCCTGCATAAAAGGAAAAAGCCAAAAAGTAATTTAAAAATTATTTCAGTAACATTATGTACCAGTTTTTAGTTGTATATTCTGAGTATCATGACATTTATTTACTCAATAAAAGGTGGGACATTTGGACAGAAGATAATATGGATGCCATTCTGACAGAAAGTGCCCATCACCCATCTTACAGTCAATAAAAAACAGCATATACTATCGAGCTGCCAGCCATTTCCAAGAAGATAAATAAAATGAACCATATACAATATGTTCTCATGCACGTCCGGCACCAGTTCTGTAAAAGGTCTCACGGAAAGCTGACCTTGTATGATGTTTTCATAATTAATCATGACGTAGTCATCTCTGTCAGAGCGGACCAGCTCATGTTGGAACCCAAGTGCATGGAGAGCCTGATGTTGCACAATGTTTTTGTGCACGCAATGGTCTCTCTGCAAGGAGATCAGCTGTCTGCCATCGTGTCGACCAAGGTGTGACCAACACCTGGCACACAAACACACAAAATTAATTGACGTCTTGAGCTCACTGATTGCTGACTTTTAGCCAATTGGAAAGGAAGAGAGATGTACAGAATTTGTTTTGTCCTGTCTTAACAAAGTAGAAGAACAAAGTGCTAAGATCCTTTGAACTGATTGACCAACTGCAAAGGAAGCAATCACAGTTGTTCTGTTTACACAACATCGTAAAACACCCCCTGCTGTGATCCCCCGAGAGGCCAGGGGTTCACCTCCACCTTGGACACTCTCACCCCAACCCTACTTCTCTCAATAAATACTGTCTTGCAAGAATCCCAAGTCAGACTTTGTTCGAACATTGCTGTACCTACAGTAATGAACAGATTCTCCACTTGCAAGTGCTTAAAGTGTCTACCGTGTGGTTCTTGCAAAATAAGTTAGAGTGAGCACTACTCTAACATGAGCTTTAGTAACTGTATTTCTTACCCATCGTGTGATACAAAGGATAGATAGTGTCTATCCCTTTCAGTCTTCCTGACAAAGCGAATGCATGTCGTGCGCTCTCCACTACTGAACTCACTTAGGGCATTTTCTATAGTTATACTTTGTTGTTCAGCTGCAGACACACAGAACATTGAACTGTTAAGTTTGATTGATCAAAGTTACACTTATAGTGCGTAACCCTTTGCGTTACCATGACTTACTAAAAGCTCTGGAAATTTCATAGGGAATTATGACTTCGTTTCCAGTTTTTGGCCATTTACAGCCACCGCTGGTGCAGGGGACAGCTTTCCTCGAAATTCCCTCCTCATCGCTCTTGTGTCCCATAATGTCCCCATATGTCAGGTTTAAGCCTGTAGAGTAACAAACAGTGGAGATTTAGACAGTGTGATTCGTCATGTGGAACAGATAGATTCTTTTGTCAGTATTCCCACAACAGATTGGTAATATTACTGATATGGAGACTAAATTTACTAAATTTTGCCAGTCCGTCAGCTAGCCTTAATCCCCGGACTTGGACACCCTTCAGTCCTTGTCTGTCCATCCTTATTCCTAATTCATTCGTCACTTCATTTATTGTTGGTCCCAAAAAAGTCATACCTCTACAGGAGAAAAACACTATTTGATCTACCCCATATGGTGGCTCCCAAAGACCTTTACAAAGCCTCAATTTCACTTATTTTTAATTGCAGTCTCAAAACACCAAAACGCTTTAAAATGGTTTATTACGGATTTCACACATTGGCACTTGACCCGAAAAAATACGATTTCTGGGACGGAAGGAAACCTCACTTCTGTGAGAGTTCAGTCTGTCGGGCAGACTCTGTTCTCAGAAGCTATGTGAACACATTGGAATGAAAGATGGAACTTCAGTTTGACCTAGTAATGATTGATTTAAAGTTCAATTCCTTATAGGCCAGAGGTATTAGATCTCAGTACATTTCAGTCAAAAATGAAAACTCTGACCTGGTTTGACATTTGCCTTTTCAATTTTTGCAGAAACGCACTCTTCTGGAAAAAATAAGAACAAACACAATCTCAAAGAAGCACTAGAACATTTTCATATTGTTCATATTGAGAATTAAATAACCCAAACGACCAGTTCCAAAGGTTTTTACCCGTTTTCTTTTTGCCATTTCTATGTATTGAGCCCTGGAAAAAAACATTAACAAAACACATTTTTAAACCACATTTTAAAGTGTCAATTTTACAGTTGTCCACATATGACAAAAAAGAATCATTTCACATATATTGGTAATTTTATATTGTAGAAGACCCCAAAAAGAAACTCTGAAGGAACTAAAACTATACATTTGTGTAGATTTTCATTGAAAATACAGTAGGAGAAAAGTCCTACAGAAGCAAAAATTACATTAAAATCTTCAGAAAGCATTTTGCAAATCCTGTAACCTTATTTCATTATATTACAGACTTTTTGGCATTAAAAGTTAGAGAAAGATTTTTTTTTTTTTTTATAAAACATTACAGTATCACTGATTATTACCGGAGAAACGGCTGCAACAGACAGAAGGAGAACAGTGATGACAAGTGGCGTCATGGTGTTGCAGTTTTCTAAAAATGAAGACAAACAAATTAAAATAAAACAGAAGTTAAAATCACAGTGATGGTCGTGTGCGCATCCATGTGTGTTTTTTAGAGAGATAGAGAGACAGAGAGACAGATAGAGAAACAGACAGAGTGAGAGAGAGAGATTGAAGGAAAAACAGGTAAAAGTAGAGCAAGTTTGTCTTACCGGTGTTTTCAGGTATGCCCGTGGTACCTGGTGTTTGTCCTTTATAAGTTGTACATAGGGTGTGACTTTTACTTATTCTCGCATTTCAGATGCCAAATCAAGTCCTAAAATGGAAGTGTCCATGATTTATTGTACGGCATTATGCAACTTGAGGCTGAACTAAATTGTTTGAATCATTGGGTCATTGTACATCATCTATTTTTCATAATAACAGTGCTTGCTTGGTGGAATCTATTGTGGTTGTATTTCATCATGCATTTTAATTGTGCTTCACGCAAGCGATTCTCGGGTTATGTTAGATTACTCAATGGGCAGTGGCCCAGCTGCACTTGATGGCATAAAACTATTACCAATTGTCTATGCCCAACTTACTCAACGCCCATTTGTTTTTTCTTGTGTTTAAGGAAGGTCTTCACACCGACACACACACACACACACACACACACACACACACACACACACACACACACACACACACACACACAAAACCATAAACTGAATCGGAGCACCGCAGACATTTGTTTCTCTGCAGAAAATGAACAAAGCAAACCAAGTTCTCGAGCAAAAACTAATATAAAGCATATTTGTACTATAGAGACTACAAAATAAAGTGAACCAGCCAACTAATATAAACACACTTGTTTTATAATGCCAAATTGTGGGTTCACAGCTATCAAACTTTACTGGAACCTCACTGGAGTTTCAAATACAAACACTCCGGACTATAACCTGCAAACCATACACTTTTCACACAAATGAATTGTTTCTTCATGATAAAATACTAAAGCTCCATGATATTATTCTACATACATCATTAACAAACTTGTATAAAGTCTCCAGATATGACATTTCTCGGAATGAACAACATCTATTCATACTGGGATGGGAAATCCTTAATCTTTGTGGACTATGGATGTTTGAGCACTTAGAGATAAACAACACTACGGAGCCACAGGTGGCAGGTGTTGAGTACTAAAATAAACTAAACACAGAAATCAAGATGTCAGCAAATCTGAAGACCTTAAAAAAACGGTGAAGAGTTTATTGATACAACAATACAATATGTCATATGAAATGTCATTCAGATGTAATGTACTGGGATTTAGTGTTTCTGTAATCTCCTTGCATCATGTCTACATTCACAGGCAGGCACCTTGATAGAGTAACCCATAAATGTGAGATGGAGTCACAGTCTTGCAGGTATTCTCGGGGATAGTCTTACAGCGCAGGAACAGGCACAGCCTCCACTGTATTATCAGCAAAGGATGTCCTAAGATGGGTCTTCAGGGCAATCGACCAGACCAACGCCACTCGACGCACCGGAACTGGCGAGCCACGGTGCCCCCGTGGTACCTCTCTCGCAGGTACACAATAGACAGTTGGGGCAAGTGGCTTGTCTTGTGCCTCAGCATGTTGGACACAGAAGATGTTGAAGATGTGTACATCTTGATCTTCATTCTTCTCGGATGGCTCTCTCTGACCCTCACGGTTCTGCAGGTGTACCAAATGCCAAATCTATTGCTACTGAATACTGAAATTCTGGTAGCATAACATCACTATGGCTCATTAAGAGTTTGAAAATAATGCAAAGAAGGATGCAGTACAATACATCTGTCATCCGTCCATCCATTTTCAGGACCAGGAGCTGAAACTTATCCCACATGAAATTTTGTGAAAATCCCGAAATTAGCTGGAATAGGTTCCACCTCACCCGTGATTCGATTTTTGTCATGCATATTACAGAGATTCTTTCACCAAGTGGGAAGCAGTGAAACCTTATCATCAAAGTCAAAGTCAGCTTTATTGTCAATTTCTTCACATGTTAAGACACACAAACATCTATATTCTTTAATACAATGATTATCTATCCATCTCCTGTGTCTCCTCCATGGAGAAAAGCTGAAAGGTAAGATGACAAGGGGATCCTTGGGGAAATATCAAGCTCCAAAATGGAGAAAAAAATGTGTGAAATTATTACACAGCAAGAGGAAAAGATGTGAGGGGACAGGAGGCAAAAGAAACTAAGATAAAAAGGGGATCAGGGGATAGTGTGAAATAGGATGGGATTGAAGTTCAAGGAGAAAGCGAGGGGTGTGGGGAGACGGAGAAATTAAGTGTTGATGGAAGTAAATACAGTCACTGTGCAATGCTGGCCCTCTGGCAGAACCAGATTAAGACCATCACGTCAGCACAGCGAGTTTGTGCTACCTGTATATTTTTAATCCTTATGCAAACTGTAGGCAT
This sequence comes from Syngnathus leptorhynchus, assembly GCF_054491065.1. Lineage (NCBI taxonomy): Eukaryota > Metazoa > Chordata > Actinopteri > Syngnathiformes > Syngnathidae > Syngnathus > Syngnathus leptorhynchus. The sequence goes on from NC_141197.1 coordinate 6,150,795, forward strand.
GTGCCTACATTTACATCCGGATGTTTCAGTAATAAATACTCCTATTTTTAAAGAGCATTAACAGGCAACAGCAATTACTGATTAAACAAGCAATAGAAACATCGTCATTCAGCACTAACAAGATTATGCCATCGCAATGAGTAAGCATTACATATACACGCAACGTTTTCAAGTCGTGTCTCACATTTTAATTAAACTAATCATGAAGAGAAAAGCATGCGGTAAACCCTTCCTCATAATTATAAACAGGTTGTGCTACCTTAGCTCTCTGGATTGTTTTTCACCCTTCTGTCTTTTCACAAGGGCATGATTTCATCGGCATGTTCGACATGTACCATTTCCACGGCCATAGGAATGCTATTCCGTCCCCCCTTGTACTTCAAGGAAAAGCATTCACGGGTTGGTTCAGCAGTGTGTCATTGAGTTTGTATCTATTGTTCGTGTTAAAGTTAAATTCCCAATGATCATCGTCACACGCACATCTGGGTGTGGTGAAATTTGTCCTCTGCATTTGTCTTCTGCATTTTGATCCATCCCCTGAGGGAGAGGGGAGAAGTGAGCAGCAGCAGTGCCGCGTTCGAGAATCATTTGGTGATCTAACTCCCAATTGCAACCCCTTAACGCTGAGTGCCAAGCAGGGAGGCAATGGGTCCCATCTTTGGTATGACCCGGCCGGAATTTGAACCCACAACCTTCCAGTCTCAGGGCGGATACTCTACCAGTAGGCCACTGAGCTGGTTAAAACTAGCATTAATTTACACTGAGAACAACTACAGTGATCCCTCGCCACTTCGCGCTTCACCTTTCCGGAATGCGCTACTTTATATATGATGGGAGAACGGCATTTAAATACACGCTGTTAGCGTCGTGCGAGCCTCTGAGCAATGTGCGTCACTGCAGACACGCGCCGGAAGCACGGCATCCAGCATGTCACGAACGAGGCAGGACAACCATGTGCAACATGGACTATTTAGGGAATACAAAGAGAGGAAAAGGGGAAAATCAAGGCTCGAACCCCAACAGAGTGTGTGCACGAGGCGACTGACGGGGGGCCGGTCAGCGAGCTCGCGTTTCGGTGGCATCTCATTACACGATGCAATTCAACTGATACAACTACTCAAAATACATCCAGAAGAAGTGAAAACGGCGCACAGCGTCAAAATCAGCAGAAAGACTGATGCTAATTTATATGAAAGTAAAATACGTACAGTTATTATTTTTGTGTCATCTCAAGATAACCGCTTTAATGTGTCAGTCGTTTCCATAGATCAAAGGACCTAAACCCTCAATGAAACAAAGTCTTTTGGCAAATCCTTCTCTATAGTGACAAGAGATTTCTGAAATACTTGTCCTTGAAGTGCTTGGCACACATAAGCAAGATTTTGCCCACATATATGGGAAATCCGTCCTGAAATATTTAATTTAACCAGGCACTTCTTTGAGATTCTCATGCTGGGGGAGGGTATAATGAGTTGTGTGGATGAATCTATCCAGCAAAGGAACATTTTGAGGGCTCCACTTCAGCATCCTTGTGTTGTTTAGACTACAAAAGTCTCTCTCTGTGTAATAAAGATGGCGAATGTCAGGTCTAAGTACCATCAGACGTTCATTCACACACTGAAACAAAGAGGAGAAGACAACCAGTATTTGTTTTACTCGCGGGGAGAACTAAAAGAGAGCATTTCAGTTACATTCTCTATCAGTTCTGAGCACTTTGTGTTTTGTCTCCTCTTTTTAACGTCTAGGTTGCCCTGGTTACAAAGGCATTGCTACATTAAAGGGAGGGGAGTTTGTGGCTGTCGCAACACTGTTCAGCTAATGAATGTAGTGTGGTGCAAGCCGACAGGAGCCTTGACCTTTCCGTGACCCTGGCAGTTAGGTTACACTTTCTGTCCTGTTCCTCATCAGCCGGTTGGCTTCTCCACCGTTGGCTGACACCACCTGGGCTGAGATTAGGGAGATATCTCGAGTTTTCCTGTGCAACAATGCAACTAGACTTTCTTTTGCTAAGTTCCTTTTCTTGCCAAACTAACACAACACACATTAATAATATTGAGTAAATGTGGGAGAACGTATGCGCAACTACTTCAACAGATATTGAATAAATGTGGGATAACTTATATGTAATTACTTCAACAGATATGTCTTTTCTATATCACTCAACAAGGAAAACCAGTCCCGGTCAACAGCAATCTATGGATAAGGGCTACAGGGATGACTTGGAGTTAAAGGAATTCTCTGGAATTAAACTGAGAACTTTGTTGGTGCAAGAGAGTTCTGCTCATAACTAATGAGGGCCTCTAGCAGGGATGGCCAACCAAAAGGGAAAGGAAGGGATGAGATGAGAGCCACACATATGACTGGGAGTTAAAGGAATTCTCTGGAGCTAGACAGAGAGCTTCGTTGGAGCAAGGGAGTCCAACTCGTAAATTATGAGGGCCTCTGTCACCGTCCAATTATTCCAACAGTGGATTTGTGTAACAATTTGGCCACACCCATTACTTTGTTTGGTAGTGCCACTCCAAAGATGTAATAGATAAAAACATGTAATAGAAAATGAATCAAATTGAACAGAAAATATTCCCCAAACAGATTATGACAATAGCTCTACAATACTGGAAACTCCAAGTCCACAATAAAATCTATTTAAAAGTGGATTTTCCAACATAGTACACAACCTTGAACCTATTTGGCCCTGCAGCATGTGATCAGTGTTAATTCACATTATAATCATCTTCAATTTGCATTATGAACACACCTATTCATTGATGGAATTTAAACACCTTTGGCAGTTTAATTACAGGGTTAGGCATGCAGACAAAAGTCCTGTTAAAGTCCCAATGATCATTGTCACGCACACATCTGGGTGTGGTGAAATTTATCCTCTGTGTTTAACCCACCCCCATGTGATTTTGATCCATCCCCTGGGGGAGAGGGGAGCAGTGAGCAGCAGCGGTGCCGCACCCGGGAATCATTTGGTGATCTAACCCCCCAATTCCAACCCTTAATGCTGAGTGCCAAGCAGGGAGCCAATGGGTCCCATTTTTATAGTCTTCGGGCACCCTGAAGTGGTCGTCAGCCAGTCACAGAGCACACACAGACACTTGACCGCTCACACACATACTTATGGGCATTTTGGAGTTCTCAGTCGGTCGACCATGCATGTTTTTGGAATGTTGGAGGAAACCGGAGTACCCACAGGTCACCCACGCAGGCACAGGGAGAACATGCACATTCCACACAGGAAGGCTGGATACAGAATTGAACCGACTACTTCTGCACTGTGAGGCGGATGTGCTAACCAATCAACCACGTCTCACCCAAAAAAAGTGTATCCAAATTAACCAATAAACCTTTGCTCGCTAGTATAACTTGATTTCTCTTTTGACCCTCAGTGGCCTAGTGGTAGAGTCTCCGCCCTGAGACTGGAAGGTTGTGGGTTCAGTGAACAACTGAGGAGCAATCGTCCATTTATTTCGTTTTACATTCAGTTTTTTTGTTTTTGTTTTTACATTTTGTTTTACAATGGAGGATTACATATCCAAACGATTTTCAACTATGGATTTTTGGTCGAAGCAGTAGGTCATCAGTAAAGGAAGACCAACTCTGGAGTTAAAAGGTTTGATTCGAACAACGTGACTTTGGACGGAGCATGTCTTTTCAAACGGAGTGGAACGCACGATCGAAAACAAGTTTTTGATTCCATGTGCTTTATCAAAGTCAAAGTCAAAGTCAAAGTCCGCTTTATTGCCATTGAATGTTATGTGTGAAGACTGATATGGGATTTCAATTATACTAGCTCAAATTAAATAATAAATATGCTAGTCTAGAGCAGCGTTCCCCAACCTTTTTGTGACACGGTTAGGTGTCGGACAAATTTTACCGGGGGGGGGGGGGGGGGACATCAGTGCCTCCCCAGTCATGAACCTCACTGCACGTCACTGGTACATAGGAACATGTCATGTCGATCCAGCTACTTTCTCATCCCTCTATGCCAATGTATTTCTGCAGCATGTCATGGTATAGGAAGATGTGTTGCAGGCTGAGCTTCTTTTTCATCAATGAATAATAAAATAGCTATGGAGATCTGAAGAATTTCTACTTCTCCGACACTGCCTTTTTCTACATCTGTGCAATAAAATTTTTTGAAAAAGAGATGGCGTGTGGACTAGAAAATGCATTTTCAGTTTCTGCTATTCTTGCTCATAAATGAAAGGATGCACCCGAGACATCTGCTGACATTCCTTCATCAAGATGAATAAAAACACACCTACTCGCTTTCTCATGTCAACTCAACACTGCAGCAAGCATCTACAGGGGTCCCCTCCCCGCTTGGCACGTTTGCAGCAGATGCAGGTTGATTTACGTCTCCCGAGACGATAAATGAGTTGGTGATGAAACTGGAGTTGCATAAAAATCAAGGTGTTGCTCGAGGAAAAAAAAATGCAGAATGCAGGATGTACCGTCTTACAAACTCAAAGGTCTCATAAAATGGATTTTCATTGAGTAGAATTTATGACAACCGTAAAAAAAAAGAATGCATATAATTGTTCCAGATGATACAGAGCAAAAATATCAAACTAGAGCAGAGTCCCAGTGTTTGTGGTGGTTTCACACTTCATTATCTTTCATTGTCATTGTGGAGCTGTGCTGCCCACTCTTAAATCTATTTCTGCACGTTGGCCGAAACACAAACAGCACAGCAGTTTGCTGCAAAGGCGCTAAGATGATCAGATGCAAAACAGCGCAGCAGTTTGCCAAATGCCTGGGAAAAAAAAATAGATTCAGTGCATGTTTATGTGTGAGAAACAAAGTGTCAAATTTAAATGTAGGAAATATGGGTGGGTTGAATTTATATTTATATTTAAATGCATTACTTAGACTTAAAAGAGAGGTAAGATAAAGACAATAATGTCAGGGGGGAGGGCTGGCTGCAATATCACCAGCAGCACCAAACAGCAAAGCTCACACACACAGACTGGGTGTATCTGAACTGCATCTCTGCAGTATACGCATTGCACCCCCGAAACCAATCAGATTACAACCCACCATAGCATATGATAAGTGTGTGAGGGAGGGGGTGGGTGGAGTGGAGGTGTGTTAACAGAAGGTACAAGAAGAGAGATAGAGCAGATGGAACAATGAGTGATGGCAAAAGGAGGGGAGAGCAGATTGAAGGAAAAAGAGGAGGGTGAGTACGGGGAGAGAGAGCAAAAGAGAGAGGTTTATCCAAACGGCGTTGGAGGGTGGGAAGTTTCAACGCTACTCTCTGCTTGACGCAACGACCAAGACACAAGGTTATCTCAAACACACACGCCAAGGTGAGAAGATTCCATCATCATCACTGTCATCACCATCTTCATCATCATGTGATGTTTTTTTTTTTTTTTGTGCCAAATACGATATGTGATGGCATCCCAGAATGGTTGGGAGTGCTGCATGCAAGCTGTGAACTCAGCCGCAGCCCAAGTTGAAAGTGTGCAGAGGAATGTAATGTAAACAGCAACGCACCACCGGGGGGCTTGGCGAGTCCTTGCATCCTGAGAGATTGTCGACACAAATGGGAGCTCACAATAGAATGTGTAACAAATCTGGTAACAAATGATGAAAATGAATCCTTAGATATGTGTAATGTGCAAATGTTTTTCCAATTACAGCAGTATGTTGGCGTACAGCGAAGCACTTTGGAGGAAAGTCTCATCGTGTATTTGCATTCAGCATGCACTTGTGCCACATTTCAGCAGAATGCATTATTTATCTGCTGTGAAATAGCGATATCTCAACTGGGGAAGGAATGTATAATGGATGCTCCAATGCAGTCATAGTTATTACGGAGAAAAAGAATACGTATGAAAGTCATATGGCTCATTATCTATGGTGGTGGTGGTCCACGAGGCAGCAGGAAGCTGTGATGTGAATAAAGCTTAGGTCATGACCTCTTATCTTAAAATGGGTTTCCACACAAAGGGGATTACTTTTGTCTGCAGCTGCACTTGTCTTATACCATCAGTGTAAGACATGGCTGCTACATGAGATACCGTGTGGACGTCAAATTTGCAAGCAGTGCAGGTTTTTGTGTTTGTTAGGGTTCGTTCGTGTTTGTGTTTCTCCCTGCTTTCCTCTCCTGTACTCTCCTGTGAATGTGCAAGGCTGCTCACACAAAAAAAAAAAAAAATGCAAACCAGTAAGATTGTGTACGCGTGTTTTCACTGTGACCTATTAGTGGGCAGGGCTGTTTCTGTCTTAACTCTTAAACGTTGAGGATTGAATTTCTGTGGATTATGGGCAAAATCCTTAAAAAAAAAAAAGAAAATAGAAATAAATAAATAACCATATAAATAAATACAAAATAATAAAATTTACCTTTTTGATGTATTGTTTTTATGTCGGAAATTTGTATCTGATTATTTGCCATCAGACAGGGATAGAAGTTGTACTAATGAGTACTTAGAGACATAGAAGATGATAGGCAACTATGTTGAAAAATTCTTAGAAAGATGCAACACGGGAAACCCGAAACTATTTGTCAAAGGAAAGCTCGAAAGTCACAGCGTCTGTGTACTTGTCAAGGAAGGTATGTACTCTCCTGTGTATGTGCAAGGCTGCTCACACTAAAAAAAAAAAAAGCAAACCAGTAAGATTGTGTATGCGTGTTTTCACTGTGACCTATTAGTGGGCAGGGCTGTTTCTGTCTTAACTCTTAAACGTTGAGGATTGAATTTCTGTGGATTATGGGCAAAATCCTTAAAAAAAAAAAAAAAAAGAAAATAGAAATAAATAAATAACCATATAAATAAATACAAAATAATAAAATTTACCTTTTTGATGTATTGTTTTTATGTCCAAAATTTGTATCTAATTATTTGCCATCAGACAGGGATAGAAGTTAAAATTAGTACTTAGAGACATAGAAGATGATATGCAACTATGTTGAAAAATTCTTAGAAAGATGGAATACGGGAAACCCGAAACTATTTGTCAAAGGAAAGCTCAAAAGTCACAGCGTCTGTGTACTTGTCAAGGAAGTGCAAAGCAACTGTGGGAAGTTTTTAACCACAGACAAACTGCAAAACATGTAATTAAAGTTGAACCATGATCAGTTCAAAGTTCTCACCACATAGATTTGAAATAATTTCTGTTTACATCTGTTGTTGATGAGATGCAAGAGAAATTTTCAATGTAAAAGAAATGTGGTTTTAAGGTACAAGAGTTACTTAAATATACTTTTATCAATGCTAAATAGTTCTGCGGCAATTCTTGATAATTGCTTGCTGCCATTGCTTTTGTCCTTCTGCCCTTTCCGTGCGTGACTCTCTTTAGTTGGATTAGGTAGGTAGTGGCAGTAGATAGCAGACAGGATGGATTAGAGTTCTGAGAAATACTTTGTCTTTTGCTCTTGCCTTCGCTGACATTAATTTCAGCCCAAGGCTGTTTCTGTGTCTACAGCCAAGCAGGCAGCTGACAGCTCACTGACAAGTGTTGAAGATGAGAAGCAGGGAGGGGGCGAGAGGAAGAGAGTCTAATGAGAGGGGTTGCAGCAGCGGGGGTCTGTCAGTGCATCTCCATATAACAGCCCCCGTGACTCTTTGATACGTCCCAAGAGGCCAGGTCACCCCACCCACCGCATGTGAGCTTTATTAAACATCTCGTGCGCAAAAAGAAAGGAGGAGGGGGTTAACTATAGTCAAAGCGTGAATTAATAAACTTTGGGTGGCTTTCAATCAGTTTTTGAAATGAGGTGTAATTGTTTTTTTTTACAAAACCATGCTTTGCTGAGGCTATCTCAAAATTTGTCAACACCCAGTAGTATATAAGGTATCATAAAGGCATACTTTTATCTTTTAGATTGTTCAGGTGTTACTTGAAATTGGAGTTCAAACATGTACTGGTAGAACCAGTGACTAGACTCCACTTTTGATGCCCATGCACATTTGAAGTGCTCATTGTTGAGGTTTTTTCAAACCCTCAGTTTTTTCAACCCTCCTCACTTTGATATCAACCACTCTCACCAGCATCAAAACAAAACATTGCACTTTCAACTGAAAACTTCCACCCCTCCCTACCTCCATCATGGAAGTTCAAATAGTATTGTTCATTGTGGACAGCTTTATATACTGCAGATGAATACAATTATGAAATCACCATTTTTTATCATAGTTGTTTTTATTTTTAAATTAAGCGTGGCCCTAAGACTTGTGTATGAATGATTGGGCTTGGCATACTAAAAATGTACTTATAATATGTGGACTTGAATGAGATGTTGTGATGTCACCGGAACTGACGTTTTGCACCTGTCCTCTGACAGTCATGGACCAGCTTGTGGAGGGCAGTTGAGGCAAGACTCCTGCAGTTACTACTTAAGAGGCAATTTTAATTTAGTTCCCGGCAAACTTTACTTACTGACTTATTTATTCCCTCCCTCCCTCCCTAACCTCCCTCCCTCCCTCCCTCCGTCCCTCACTCACTCACTCACTCACTCACTCACTCACTCACTCACTCACTCAGGCTACAAATGTTTAAATAAATAAATAAATAAATAAATAAATGAGTGAATGAATGAATGAATGAATGAATGAATGAATGAATGAATGAATGAATGAATGAATAGCAACAGACCCAACACTTCGTAAGGACAAACAGTTCAGAAATTAACGGCTAGAGTGTTTATAAACACTTATTATAAACCTTATGAACCTTTTCAAGTTGTGTTCATCCAACAGCCACAAAGATTCCACTTTCATGGTTTTCGGTTTCTAAGCAACATCTGCCCTCCTGTCAGAACTACATTCTGTATTGACCTTCAAACAATTTACACTACAGTGCCTGCTAGGTCTTGCGATGCATGACAAACTTGACAGCCACTTCCTGTTTATTACCATAAAATGTATTTGACAATGAAATACAGTAAAACCATAACTCATCAACAATACATGTTATTTTTACCTGAAGCCAGCTGGGAAGACTGTGTTGTGTTATTTTGCGCTATATAACCTGTAAAATGACTTCTTTACATTTGTAGCAAAGTGTGATTTCTTCATTGTTTTTCTGTGAAAAGCTTGAATAAAATTTAAATTTATAGTACATTAGATAGACTAATTGTAAACCTCAGCAAACCACACACTATTTAGTTAAGACTTATCGGTAACTGATGCATGCCAAAATTGAAATGTATTGTTTAGTGGAAGCTCTTACACCCTCGTTCCACTTTATTTATTTATTTATTTTCGTGTTCTTTTCATCTCTGCTTCTACCATCTATTGATCTGTCTCCAGAGCTCTATTTTTAGACACATAGTGCATCTCAGGGAGCTACTGAGAGAAAGAAGACAGATGCCACTGATACTGTGAGGTGGCTGTGTATTTGATAGCAGGTTGATAAGACTTCAAATGTCTTTTTCACTTTTTTTTTCACTTTGGCGGAAAGCCGTGAAGAAGCCTATACACACTCATATTGCTATGTGTTGCTTGTCCTCGTGTTTATGTTCCGGGGAGCTTGTAGTGACAGAAATATTCAAACAAGATGAGACATTTTTCACAGTCGATTGAGGAATTTGATCAAATCACTCCAGCTTCACATTCAAAACCAACACAAGGTCATTCTATGTTATGCTGACTTTGACATGGAGCAGAAAGTTGAGCAAACAATGTTATTTCAAGTGATTAATATCTTATTATTAGGCACAATTTCTATGAACAGGTTTATTTTCAAACAAGTCACACTGCGCTATAAGGCACATTATCTTTGTGAAGCTGTCTGTTAAGTCGTCTATCATACGAACACCCAATAATTGCATTGAATTGCATGGAACCAGACCATAAACACGTCAAGTTGTTTATGGTCTGGTGTCTTACAAAGATGAATACAGATTTGCTTTACAAAGATAAATACAGTACAGTAAGTCAAAGTGTGAACTGACTTGTTAGTCCACATTTTGAAATCTTGGGGCAAGTACTTAAGTCATTCTCCTGCAGAAGAATGTCACAGGTTTAAATACGGCAATTTGTTCAGGAACACAATGTTCTACTGGCCCGGTCTCTAACCAAATAATTATACAATTGTGTATCGTTTATGGACACATTTTTTGCCACCATAAAAAGGGAAATAAAATCCTTAATGGAATACTCGCTGAAATAACATTTGACCGGGGGTGCAACTTATACTCTGGAGCAATTTATGTGTGAAATCATTAACACATTATTATATAATTTCACATGTTATTTTCACACTAAACCGCAAGAGAGCGCTCTGGCCTGTGTTGGTAAGTGTTTTAATGAGTCGACGTAGAAGAGGAAGCGCCGCATCTTCTACTTTCGATGTAAGCGGAGTGGTTTAAAAGTGACACAGAGGATAAAAATTTCATTGGATTTAATGATTTGGAGTGACACGGATGGTTTAGTAAACTTATCAGCATGTTATGTATGCTATAGTTATCTGAATAACTCTTAATATGTTACGTCAGGCACGTTCTCAGTTTATTTATTGTTTATCTATCATTTAATGTTAGCATACCTTACATTTATTCAGCCTGTTGTTGCCTCTATTCTATTCTTATTTTAGATTGCCTTTCAAGATTTTATCAAATACATTTCCCCCAAAAATGCGACTTATACTCCAGTGTGACATATATATGTCTTTCCCTTTCTTATTATGTATTTTATGGCTGGTGCGACTTCTACTCTAGAGCGACTTATAGTCTGGAAAATACTGTACATCCAAGTTGGAAGAAAATTGTAAAACGGATGATTTTGACTGTTCAAACTTGCATACCATTTCGTGGATTTTAACTTGCATGGGTAAATTTCATCTCCCTGCCTTGCTCCCAACGGTGCTCATTACAGTAAACGATTGTCTGGTCGACTCTTTTCACCGTTGGCACTTGTCTGTTGAGTACCATGAATCATATTAGAGCGTTTGCCATTAAATAAATAAGCTATATAAATAAATATATAGAAATATTTTTAAAAATGTGTGATTGGCCATTGTAGTGCAATTGCCACGGTTATTACTGATTTAAATATGACAATCGTATCAATAATATCTGCACCATATGTAGGAAAACTCACTGATAAATTACATGGCTACTGTGCTTTCTTTGTAACTCCTTCCCTTTTATTTGGAGTGAGCTATCAACATGTTTCCACTTTGAACAAGAATTTCCAATTGAATTTCTAAATTCTAAATTGAAGTTCTAAATTGTATGTTGTAAAAATCACTATACCGTAATTTTCGGACTATAAGTCAGAGTATAAATCGCACCAGCCATAAAATGCACAATTAAGTGAAACAAAACATATATAAGTCGCACCGGAGTATAAGTCGCACTTTTGGGGCAAATTTATTTGTCAAAATCCAACACCAAAAACAGACATGAACCAGCAACAACAAGCTGAACAATACGGTATGCTAATGTGACATATACACAAACGAGGAGCTGAGAACGGGCCGGACATAAAATTCAGAGTTATTCAAGTATGTATTACATAAATAACACGTTTATCAAACCATCTGTGTCACTCCAATTCATTAAATCCATTGATCGTTCTTTATTTGAACAATGCCGCGTATACCCGGCATATACTGACATCGGACTCGTTGTAAGTTGCATTTCTAATTATTCCACAGACCCATATAACAATATATAAAGTATATTTCAAATAACTATCATATTAAAACAATATTATCAAACCATCTGTGTCACTCCAAATCATTAAATCCATCGATCAAATTCCTCGTTCTTTATGTCAACAACGCCGCGCGTGTGCTGCAGAAATCTAGTATATAACTATATTGTAGCGTTAACAAAGTACCAGGAAAGACGTGGGTTTGGTAAACGGCTCTTTATTTAACAAAACAAGAGTTCAACAAACAAATACTGAACTTCCAGCCACGGAGGTGGAAGAGAGCTCCATAAATAGGACCGGGCGTGCGTAAAAGCCATGTCCGAGCCCCATCCACCTCCCCGGACAGCCACCCGGCCGAGCGTCGGCCCCCGGATTCCATCCACGGAGGTGAAAGAGAGCTCCCGTCGAGAAGGACCAGGCGTGCGTAAAAGCCATAATAGTTTTTCAAAACTTCTGTGTCACTCCAAACCATTAAATCCTTCAAACTCCTCGTCCTCCGTGTCACTTACAAAGCCGCTAATGATGCCGGTAGTGCGTAGGGCCCTTCGTAATCTTCGTCATCCTGTGATCGAATCCTCTGCCCTTTACGTAAACAAGCGCCGCGCGGCATGGGTGACGTCACTTGCAGTTCAAATGACAGTAATCCCTTGCTACATCGCGGTTCGTTTATTGCGGTTTCACTACAACCGCAGATTTTTGAATTTTGAAAATTTGTGAAAAAAATCACATATAAGTCGCTCCTGAGTATAAGTCACCCCCCCCCCCCCCCCAAACTATGACAAAAACCGTGATTTATAGTCCGAAAATTACGGTATAGTTTTTCAACTAACTTGTAAAACAATACAGTACTATGCTGTTTTCGTTGCACGCCAAACTGAGAACCAGTTTGCATACCAAACTGAGAAATTCATATGAAGGGATAGGCACAATCAACTGAGAAATTCATATGAAGGGATAGCCAAGTACTTTTTAATGACCTCTTTAGTGAACCGCAAAGGAGAAACAGACGAATGCTGACAACAGTTATGTGGTCATTTAATCACAACAGGTACAGCAGGGGAAATCAGAGCACAGACAATGGGCCTATTCTGGTATACAGTAATCCCTCCTACTTCGCGGGGGTTACGTTCCAGACCCACCCGCGAAATGGGAATTTCCGCGAAATAGAAACTAGATTTTTTTGAGCTATTCTTGGAAGATATTCTATTTTTATCGCTGACATCAACCAGCTCGCTGCTAGGGGACTTTCATATCAATGGACTGTGCGCTCCGCATTCATGCCTTAGCGACGAGACTAACAGTGTATTGCTATGTCCAGATGAAGGCCACCGCCGGTGGAGAGTGTTATATCTTTACTATTTTCCAGGTTCTGATGTAGCAAGCATGGTTCGGACAACGACGTGATGGATACTGCTTTATTCCTTTCATCACAGTCAGTTCACTGGCCGTACATCACAACACTGAACGTCCCCGAAGCTCCCCCTCCCACATCCGGGGTTTTCCCACTACGGAACATGAGTTAGTCCAAAATATACAACATCTAAATATACAACAGAGAGAACGCCCTGAAGTCACATGTGACGATAAAGTATACTGTACTGACTCTTTAATTTATTCATTTCAAAACAAGAAAACGACTTTTAAACATAAGCTATCATTATTAAAGGAAAATGAAGAAACTCAAGTGGCCGCGAAACCTCGTGAAATGATGAAATTTCTGCGATAAAATCATTAATTTATTTTTGAAAACCCGCGATACAGCGAAGCCGCGATAGTTGAAGCCGCGAAGTAGGAGGGATGACTGTACTGGCGTCCATGCACTTGGCGTAAAAATGGGCATTTCAGTGCCTGTGTAAGTCTTTTTGGGGCCATGTTGTGCCTATTTGTAATGGCTGACAGGTCTGGACTGCTGGCTGGCCAGTCTAGGACTCCCACTCTATGAAGCCATGCTGTTGTGCGTATAACACAAGCAGAATGTTGCTTGGCATTGTCTTGTTGAAATAAGCAAAGACATCCCTGAAAAAGACAATGCCCGGACGAGAGCATATGTTGCTCTAAAACTTGTATTTTATCTTTCAGCATCATTCATGTGTAAATTACACATGCCATGGTCACCCACATACAATCACAGAAGCTTAGACTAACAACAATCCAGTTGGTCCGTTTCCTTTTTGGCTCGGAGGACACAATGTCCATGATTTGCAAAAACACTCGTCAGACCAAAACACACTTGACCGCTTTGTTCATCACAAATGATCATAGGCCCAGAGAATGTGGCAGCGGTGATGATGTAATCTCATAATTTCTTGCAAAAATGTAAATTGAGAAATACTGTTTTCAAACTGCACAATTGTTCACAAAGTTGACGGTTCACTTAGCAGTGAGGATAAACCTTTGGGCATGCGGCTCACCCAATTTTGACATTCACCTGATCAGCTGTGGAATGTTTAGTAGTTAAGTGGCATCTCTCCAACAATGAGCTATCATCCCCTTGGGTAACATTTTCAATGTAATTCATTTAAACGAATGAATGTCAAGGATCCAAAGCTCAACTAAAAATGCATTTTGCTTTTTGACACTGAATATGCATCACAAACTGTAAAGTACAGATTACATTTATTTTTATTACAGAACGATTGCTCATGCTATACTGTACAATACAAAATTTTGTTATTTTTAAAACAGAATTAAAACCTGCAACCAGAACGTACTGTATTAATATTAATCTCCATGGGGGTGCTTTAAATTGCTATCCTCTGATTTTTAACCAGGTTTTGGTTGCTTGGCAACAGATATATTGCAGTCTGTAATTCACAGCTTTCACACATCTTGCATTGTAAACAGCAGCAATGAGACTATCTTAAGGGTTTTATGACACGGTTTTTCCCCCCAATGATCTTTGATATACTTTGATCACATTTACATCATTTGGGATGGAAAACTTTCAAGATGTTTTACATGTTTTTCAATACCTCTTATGTAAAATGATTAAATTTCTCATTAATATTCAACATGTAAAGAAACGTTCTGCTTTTCTGCGTAAAACACCCTTCCAAGGTCAATAAAGATGCAAAATTCCAATTTAAATAATATCTGTAATATTCATATTAAGGATTCATATGCAAATATATATTGTTGTTTTGATTTGTGCTGTACTGGCACAGTCAAAAGTAATATAGCCACAACTTTACTGTCAACTGAATTAAAAGTTTATTTATTTATTTATTTATTTATTTATTTATTTATTTATTTATTTATTTATTTATTTATTTATTTATTACACATTTCCATCCGTTCAGAGACAAGATGCTGATCTCAGCAGGCATGCTGATTGGCCTGCTGTGCATGAGCCACGAGAGCGCTGTGATGGGTTTCGCTCGACTACCAGACAACACCGAACTACGGTCAGCTTTCTCAGTCTCACGGACCAACAGCATGGAAGGGGGACCCAAGATGACGGTGACCTTTGACACAGTCTATGTCAACATTGGTGGCGATTTTGACCCAAAGACTGGCTTGTTTCGCTGTCGCATTCCTGGGGCCTACTACTTCTCCTTTACAGTGGGAAAGTTCCCTCATAAAGACTTGTCTGTGATGCTGATGAAGAATAGGAATGAGGTGCAAGCCATTGTGTATGAAGAGAATGCTGGAGAGGAGAGGAAGGTAGGTCAGCGCTCTGGCACTGCAGCATAGCAAATTTGTGTATAAAGCACACTGCTGCGCTGAAGAGGAATGGCAGCTACTGCTAAGAGAAGGCAGATCAAAGGTGCATGTACAAATCCACACACATAAGAAATGTGCTTTCACTTGGGTGCCTTGAAAGGCAGCTCAAAAGTGTATGTATAAACACACTCACATAAGAAATGTGCTTTCACAGGTGCCTTTAAATATTTTTTCATTTTTTCGGTTATAGAATATATATTTGTTGCAGTTGCAATCCTTGGAGATTAATGGAACACTCATTATATTCATTCATGACCCAAAGGATTCTCTTGCATTGAAAAAAATCCTTATGAATAATCTATAGACCATTCTTAAATGGATATCTTTTGCTATTTGCTTTGGTTTGCTATCTATTATAGTCATGAGAATACAGGGATAACGTCTTGGTGAGTTCCTTTTTCTATTACTGTAGAACAGTAGAAATTTGGAGAAATATTTCAAATCATAACTCAAGGGGTACTCCAGTTAAGTGTTTATGAGTTGGGGAACACATAGCATACTATTTGGGAAAAAGCTATTTCAATTATCACAAACACCCTAAAAAAAATACCTTAACGCATATGTAATTGTAATCTTATAGTACAATAATTACAGTAAGCTATATTTGTGAATAAAATTTGCTTTGAGAGCAACGTGTAAAATTAAAAGAAACCTTCATATTGTGTACTGCATTGATAATTATGTAATTCTGATTTCAGAGATGCATTTAATGTTATCATTAACAAATCTGATCTTTAGTGTCATTTTTTAATTGAATATACAACTCAAAACGTACTTTATATGGAAGGAGCTCATCTTTTCTCCTTCTCCAAATTCGGTCTACTAGTTCTTTGCATACTGCAAATGCACCTACACTTCAGTCCTTCAGTCCTCCATTCCAAACATTTTTAGGCTGGGAGCAATAGAGGATGAAGTTGCTTTACCCTTTATCAACTGCAACAAATCTGTCACAAATTGTGTCGATTGATGGTTGATGTAAAGGAGACCACCCATGCAAACTTTGCTTTCTTTAGGTACAGAGCCAGAGTGTCATGCTGCAGCTGGAGTTTGGTGACAGCATCTGGCTCCGCCTCCATGGCGATCCTCGCTATGCCCTCTATAGCAACACTGGACACTACACCACCTTTAACGGTTACCTCATCTACCCAGACACCTACGACTACCAGACAAATCGCCCGCAGCAGCACCGCCCTGTTTACAACTCCCAACAGGCTCAAGAGCAGAATAGTAACCAGGCTACAGTGGATGTCGGATCTGATCTGAAGAACATAGTGGGCGAGAAGGAGCCGTATCAATACGATGAAGAGGAGCGAGAGGAGGAGGAGGAAGATCCACGATCTGCTTTCTCAGTGGGTCGCACTCAGAGTATAATAGGAGAGAATCAAGCAGGTATGCCACAGCACCAGCCGGTCAGCTTTGACACGGCGTTCGTTAACATCGGTGAGGACTTCAACGTGACAGAGGGGATTTTTATGTGCCGTGTTCCTGGCACATACTATTTCTCCTTCAACGTGGGCAAGCTTCCGCAGAAGACGCTCTCCGTCAAGCTGATGAAGAACCACTTGGAAGTGCAGGCAATGATCTATGACGACAGCCACGGAGAGAAAGCGCTGCAGAGTCAGAGTTTGATGCTCTCGCTGAAAACAGGGGACACAGTGTGGCTTTACTCCCACCAGAGAGATGGCTTTGGGGCGTACAGCAATCACGCCAAATACATCACCTTTACGGGCTTTCTGGTGTACCCAGACTTTCCTGCCACTAGCACCACCACTCAGTTGCATGTAGAAAAGAAGCCCTAGCCACAGCAATTTGGCTACAAACTAAAATGTTGAAGGTGGAATTCATGCAAAATAATGGGCATGAATGATTCTTCAAGGCTCCTCCATACTTTCTCTTCCTGTGAATTTCCTTCGGTATGCTACAGAGAACGGATTGAAAACGGATATGAATTTCCGGAATCTCCAGCCTCATGAAATGAGATCTAACCCCCCCTCCGCCCTATGATTGATAGTGAGGGGTTGGTTGAATATGTAATGAATATGATCATTGTCTTTAGACCTCATAGACAAATTAACAAAACACGGCTACATTTACTTCAAAGTGTTGGTTAATGTGTGTCAGATGTAGTCCTGTAACTTTACGTTGAGCCATTGGTCATGCACAATCAAAAGAAATGTGAGCCAACCTTTTAAAGGGAAAGTCAAGTCAACATTTCCTTTAAAATAGCATGTTCTTTGCACCCCCACCAGCGTAAATATATTCTGAGTAATGTTGTATTTGTGGAATATTAATTAATCAGAAAAACCCATCTCAAGGGGCGGCCAGTTTGACTTGTATTGTCTCTTGGTGTCACCTGAAAATGACATCACAATGTCTGATGGTTCAAATAATGACTGTCATGGCTCACATGGTTTTTGGGTCTGGTCAAGTGATGTTCCTGTCCAACTTCCTCCCTCCTTTCTCCCCTTTTAGCAAGCTTAGGGACTGCCGTGAGAAACCACTGTATATAATTGTCATTTTTATGGTACAGTTTTTGTGCTCAATTCTGTGACGTGAATGTGATCATATTCCACAAAAGCAATATCAATCAAAATACCGTGTTTAGGCCAGTAGGGGCACATAAAACACACTGCAAAGATTTTTTTTTTTTACTTAAAAGAAAATGGTGAAAGACAAAGTGTTTGTTCTACTTTAAATGAATTCTGTCTCGTGTTACTGACTGTAAGTATCCTTCCTAATTCTATTTACCGAATTATTAAAAGACAATACATGGACTGTTTTGTTGTTGTTGACATATTTGGTCATTCCCATTTCAAAGCATCACTCACACTGAAAAAGCCACAAGGGCAGCTGAGGACAAAACTAACTTTCTTTTAAGGTTTAGTACAAACACCATATCCAACCCATATGTGCTGTTGACCACATGCCAGCACTGAGCCTGAAGGAAGGGGCACCATAATTTGATTTCTAATTCTGGCAGAGTGTAATTTATTCTTAAAATGAAGACCACTATGGGGAAAATTAAATTTCCTCTTCTAGGCCACTTTGATATGCATGTCAGTTTCATTATACACTGCGGGGAGAAACATGATGCCGTTGGAAATTGTGATTACCCTTGACATTGTGAATTTATATACTGTATGTTGTCTGAGAAGGCCATGATGTTTTTCTGATGAAAACTTTTCTGGTTTTCATCACAGTCATAGGTAACAGGATAGCAAATTATGAAAGAGGCCACTTTATATATGCTTTAATGAAATACTTTTCAATAAATAGAAATGAAATCATTTATTTTCATTAATATATGAATACTTTTCGAAAATACTATTCAAGTCTGCACTGTCAATACCTTATTCCAACTGGTTCATCGCCATTCAATGCCCCACTTAAAACCAGAGCTCAGATAAAAGCAGTTTCTATCAACTATCCCTCAACTACTTTTGCGATATTCTTCTACTATATCGACCCATCTCAAAAACCACCTCGTTAGAGTGCAAAAATGTTAATGGCAATATTTAGGAGGTTCTCTGTATATCCCTTTTCAGTTTGCTGTGGCGCAATTTGCATTTTGCACATTTCACTGAGAGTAATGGAACAAAACAGCGACTTTGGATGGTATGATAATGACTTTCTAGAAACAGTCATTTAAGAGCATGTGTGCACATGTGCACGCCTACACACGCACATATCGTATGTGCACCTATTGCAAGCCCACTGAAAAATTTCTGGCTTTACACTTGAATAAACATTTTGTTCATATAAAATGGTACATACAGACACACACACATATGTGTGTTTATTTGCAAACAAATAAAGTCTCTTAGGCCCAACATTTCTTTTCGTCTGACACATGCAATAAAAATGTAGTACATGATGAGTGTCAGTCTCCCAATAGACCGCCATCCACCTCAGTGGTGTTGATAAGCATTTTTCTAAAGGTTACTTTGACTCAAAAAGTATGTCGCAAGCTGCAGCTCATTCATTTGTGTGCTGCCTTTTTGTTGTAATGGTTTCAGCCACATAGAAATTACAGTTGACAATGGTTCTTTGTAAAACTTCGCACCACTACCCAAACATGGAACATTTATGAAAAATGTTAATTAATCCATGGTTTGAAGTGACTTCATCATTCTTATCTGAAACTTCCAGTGGCAGTATGAGATGTGATGCATGCATGTAACTGAAAAGTCAATGAATTGGGAAAAGACACTGTCACTGCTTTCTTCTTCTCTCTATTATTATTATTATTATTATTATTATTATTATTATTATTATTATTATTATTATTATTATTATTATTATTATTATTATGCAGTCATCCTTTTCCTATACCGCTTGTCCCATGAGGGTCGCGATTAATATTATTATTATTATTATTATTATTATTATCCTGCTATTCCTTACATATTTTCTATCCATCCCTCACCATGTGCCAAAATACTCATGCCTTCCAAGCTTCAGTTTCTTCATTTAAAAAATTCAAAATTTTTTCCGAAATTTCACACTATTGATCCAAAAATTCTCATCCTGAAATTCACATTCGACATAAAACATTTACATCATTATTGTGTTTGAAATTTTCAACGTTGCAGAAATTTATATATTATATATATAAATTTATATACTGCATTCCCTTATTATTATTATTATTATTATTCAAAAGTATAATCATTGTCACTGCTCTGTTACTTTATAATAAAAGGATTACAATTATTATAATAATGTATTAAGAAGACATGGACACACACATAAAAAGGGACTTTGACTCAAGAAAGACAGCTTAGCTCCATCTAAAATAAAATCACAAAATACATTATGAACCTTGTCTTATACGTAAAAGTGGCTTGTCTTTTAGCTGATGAATTTTTTTATAAATGTGGCTTGTCTTTTAGCTGATGAAAATTTTGACCAATTATTACCAATTATTTCACCATTCAACAAAATAAAACAATTTAAAAGATGCATTGGTTTGATTGGATGGTCATTTTATCTCTGGATAAAGAAAACAGACGGAAGCAGCAGTGCTCTGTTTCAAATGATGCTGTGGCGCTACCTTCAGGACAGTTGCCGAAACCACATTGGTTTTGTTTTTCAGTTGCCTATAGTAATTTTTATTTCTTCAAATACTTCAGTTTAATATTGCAAACAACTTCACAACATACAAAATGAATAATATTAACCCAGAAACATATCCCATATTTTATATATATATATATATATATATATATATATATATATATATATATATATATATATATATATATATATATATATATATATATATATATATATATATATATATATATATATATATATATATATATATATATATATATATATATATATATATATATATATATATATATATATATATATATATATATATATATATATAAACCCTGTGTGGAGTTTGCATGTTCTCCCCGTGTCCGCGTGGGTTTTCTCCGGGCACTCCGGTTTCCTCCCACATCCCAAAAACATGCTTGGTAGGCCGATTGAGTACTCCAAATTGCCCCTAGGTGTGAGTGCGAGTGCGGATGGTTGTTCGTCTCTGTGTGCCCCGTGGGGACTAAGCGGTTCAGAAAATGGATGGATATATATATATATATATATATATATATATATATATATATATATATATATATACATATATACATACACACACACACACATTCACGCACGCACACACATGCACCCATATTGCAAATTATCTTTATCTTTATACCCAAAAGTGAGTGTTTTGGATGGAGGGAAATTTAT
Organism: Syngnathus leptorhynchus; assembly: GCF_054491065.1. Lineage (NCBI taxonomy): Eukaryota > Metazoa > Chordata > Actinopteri > Syngnathiformes > Syngnathidae > Syngnathus > Syngnathus leptorhynchus. The sequence continues at coordinate 6,171,899 of NC_141197.1, forward strand.
TTCATTTATCCTGCAAGCAACACTTTCCTCGCCATGATGAAGGTAGTCGGTGACCAATGTGTCTGGAATCTGGCATCTGCCTCACATCACCCAATTTAAAACCTCCTGGAATAGGTTGGTTAATCGACAATCAGAAAGACTGGACTGGATTCACCATCACAGTTTGGAATTTCATAAAGTGACAGGACTTACTGAAAGACTGAGAATGGGAATTTAAGGGAAATACACATTGTCCATAATAAACTGAGTAAGAAAAGAAGTGGTGTTTCACATTACCTGAAGTTAGTAAATAAAAACAGAAACAATAAACTGGAAAAATGTAAGTGTAAGTGAATTACTAGTTTTTGACATTGTTTATAGGACGTTTTCGGTTTCTACATCATGACAGCACATGATTGTGATTAAGCATGTAAATCTGAATTTAGTTTCAATTAAGGGCTAACAAAGAAGATAAAGAAACAAGGGGGGAACGACAGGATGAGGAATCACAAAATTGAGGTAAATATGCTGTTTGCGTGTATTTTTTATGACATGTTTTCATTGTGTCTTCAAACTAATGGTGAAGATGACTTTTGGGGAGACTGTCACTTAGCAATTTGACTGGTGTGGCATAATGGATTGTGGGGGGGTCAGATATCAAATTGAGATATTATGATATGTATATATGTGGTTTTACTAGCGGGGTGTTGGAATTAAAGAAAACAAATAAGGGGTGGTGCCATTTTTACTGGGATGTTCTATTGTCTACTTCACCTACAACAAATAAAGATAATGGGTGTTTGGGAAATCACAAGCCACTTTACTAATGGCATATCAGAATAGGTATAGATTAAATTGATCCTTTTTTGGCTGAGTGAAAGGGGGGGTGTTCAATGTTTGGGGCTAAATTGTTGTACTTGTACCCCCAACAATACGGTGACAACCCCTGGAGGTCAACTTGTCGGATTGAAAAGTTAAACTTGGAAAGATCCGGCGCACCGGATTCTCAAGAATGAGGCCGATCATTTAATCGAGTGTGGCCACTTAAAGCACCTCCTTTTCAGATAGGCAAATGACGGAGTACCCCATATGTTAAACGTAAGTCGAATGAAGTCTTACGAATTTCGACTGAATATATAAAGATCTATGAACAATTCAGCTTACATAAAGGTTCGGAATGCATTGTGTTTGCGTATGTCTCTGAACTAATGAAAGAAAACTGACTTGACGGAAACGGCACTTTATCGATTTCAGCATTTCATCACGATCAGAGGCTCTGATGGAATACATGTAAACAACAGTTTTTGCTTTTGTTCTTTTGCTTCCAGACTTTTAGACTATGTTTTGCCATTTTGTTCATGGCCAGATCGTCAATTGACCTTGGCTTTTGTATGTGTGTGTGAGATTGTTTACATCCAATCTTGTTAATTGCCTTTTCCTCAATTACAGGATCACTTGGCTTTAACTTGAACCATTAACGACTCTTTGTCCTGGCATGTCCTTGCTTTCCTCCATTGCCAAGTAACCAAAGCTGATGACATGAAAATGGCAAGCGGTGGGTAAGCTTTTGTCCTTCATTTTTACTGTTTAGAATGAATCAGTCAATGTAAGTTCATCTGTGGATTGTCAACCCGGAGTTCATCTATCTTGTGAGCCTATGGCCTATCCCAGAGAGAATCTTTGAAAGGGAAAACTCACACGTTTACCTCTTTAAAATGTATTTATTTTTGCATTCAAAATACATATGTGAATTACTGTATCTTATCAACCACTACCAGTTCATACATTTAAATGATATGCTTGAGCACTTAATTTGATCACCACTGGAGACCTCAACAAGACCTGGACATCCTCTGTTTGTCTTGAAGTTTCTGATTGGTGGGGAATAGACAGCAATTAACAGGCGTAATCATCCAGTAAGTCAGACGTCAATGTATTTTCTATGTTTTTGGATCATCATCATACAAAGTGTTTACTCACAGCACTCATAAAAAAGATTGATGCGTGCATAGTCATTGGCATTCATCTCTGTTGCAATGCCAAAATTTGTTATAGACCTATATTTGGCAACGATGGTTGGTTGGTCATTTTTGGAGGCAGAAAATCTACAATAAATAAATAAATAAATAAATAAATAAATAAATAAATAACAAGTTTTCTTGTCCTCAATTTACATCACCTGAACTCATAAAATGTATAACTAACTGAAAGTCATCTTAAATTTCCCATTGAGGATGACCATTTATGTTTTCCAATATTTTCTAAATAGATTTTCCATAACACCCCGCCGTGAGTCGTCACCTTATCGTGGTGGAGTGGTTTGCTACCCCCGCGACCCGACCCCGGATAAGCGGAAGAAGATGGATGGATTTTCGACAACAGGTAACAATAAATGCACAATATATAGTTCAAACAGCTGTTAGGATTTTGGATGTTTAGTTCAATGCTAGAAAAAACAAGTTGGGCAAAAAGAACAGAAACATTGAGCAGTTGGACATCTGCATTCAAATAGATGAAATTGTTGTATGGTTGGACAGATGTACTCACGCGTTGTAATGCATCACAGAGTCATAATCATACGGGGTAACCAAGTTGTTTGTTGATGCAATCTGAAAGTTTTTTACCGCTCCTGCATAAAAGGAGAAATCCAAACCAAACTAACTGAAAATTATTTCATTAACATTATGTACCAGATTTAGTTGTATATTCTGACTCTCATTAAATGTATTTACTCTATAAAAAATGATGAGGATTAGGGTACATTTGCACACATAATATGGATGCCATTCTGACAAAAAGTACCCATCGTCCATCTTAGCATACACAAGACAAGATGCCAGCCATTTCCATTATGACAAAAAGTACCCATCGCCCATATTACAGTCAACAAGTACCATACACCATAGACAAGGTGCCAGCCATTTCCAAGAAGAAAAAAAAAAGAACCAGTTCTTTAAAAGGCCTCTCGGCAAGCTGACCTGGTTTGATGTTTTCAAAATTAATGGAAACGTAGTCATCTCTGTCAGAACGGACCTGCTCATGGTGGAATCCAAGTGCATGGAGGACCTCGTGTTGCACAATGTTTTTGTACACGCAACGGTCTCTCTGCAAGTCGATTATCTGTATGCCACCGATATGACCAAGCTGTGACCCACATCTGGCACACAAACACAAAATCTATTGATGTCATGAGCTCACTGATTGCTGACTTTTAGCCAATTGGAAAGGAAGAGAGATGTACAGAATTTTCCCGAATTGTTGCCACACTTAATTTTACGACACTGAAGTGAAATGTTTTATGGTGCTGCGTGCAAGCAACTGACTCACATAGACAAAAAAGTAATTTCACACTGGAAAAAAAACATAACGTCTAAATAAAAGTCTATCAACTCAAAGATGGAGGTGCTTTTTTATGCACATAAGCTGAATCAATGGGAAAAACAAATGTGAGTTTTAGTAACTGTATTTCTTACATATTCTCTGATACGAAGGATAGATAGTCTCTATCCCTTTCAGTCTTCCTGACAAAGTGAATGCATGTCGTGCACCCTCCGAAACTAATGTCTCTTAGGGCATTTTCTATAGTTGTCTTTTGTTGTTCGGCTGCAGACACACAGAACATTTAACTGTTAACTTTGATTGATCAAAGTTACACTTACAGTACGTAACGATACCATGACTTACTAAAATTTCCGGAGATTTCATAGGGAATTATGACTCGCTTTCCAGTTTTGGGCCATTTACAGGCAAGGATGTGGCAGGGGGTAGCATCGCTCAAAAGTCCCTCCTCATCGCTTGTGTGTCCAATAATGTCCCCATATGTCAGGTTTAAGCCTGTAGATTAACAAACAGTGAATATTCAGACAGTGTGATTCGTCATGTGAAGCAGACAGGTTCTTTCGTCAATATTCCCACAACAGGTTGACAATATTCCTGAGATGGACACAGAATTTTGCCAGTCTGTCATTCATCCTTCATCCCCGGACTTGGACAGCCTTCAGTCCTTGTCTGCCCATCCTTATTCCTAATTAATTTGTCCCTCCGTCCATTGTCTGTCCCAAAAAAGTCGTACCTTCACAGGTGGAAAACCCAATTTGATTAAAATGGTGGAGTGCATATACCGGAGTATCTACACACATGGTGGCTGCCAAAAATCTTTACAAAGCTTCAAATTCACTTCTTTTTAATTGCAGCCTCAAAACACCAAACGCTTTAAAATGGCAATGACAATTATAGTACCGTAATTTTCGGACTATAAGTCGCGTTTTTTTAATAGTTTGGGTGGGGGGGGGGGACTTATACTCAGGAGCGACTTATATGTGATTTTTTTTCACAATGTTTCAAAATTCAAAAATCCACGATGTAGTGAAACCGCGATAAACGAACCCCAATGTAGCAAGCGATTACTGTCATTTAAACAGCAAGTGACGTCACCGACACCGCGCGGCGGTTGTTTACATAAAGGACAAAGGATACAATCACGGGATGACGAAGATGACGAAAGGCCCCACGTTTGAAGGATTTAATAATATGGAGTGACACAAGGTTTGAAAAACTTATTTATGTTATAGTTATTTGTGTCGCAACTTGTATATGTTTTTATCGTTACAGTTCAGTAGTTGCAGGCTCGTTGAACTCTTGTTTTGTTAAATAAAGAGCCGTTTATCAAACCCACGTCTTTCCTGGTACTTTGTTAACGCTACAATATAGTTATATACTAGATCTATGCAGCGCACGAGCAGCTTTGTTGACATGAAGGACGAGGAATTTGATCGATAGATTTAATGATTTGGAGTGACACAGATGGTTTGATAATATTGTTGTTATATAATAGTTATTTGAAATATAGTTTATATATCGTTATATGGGTCTATGGAATAATTAGAAATGCAACTTATAAAGGGTCCAACGTCAGCATATGTGGCGCATACGCGGCATTGTTTACATAAAGGACGATCGATGGATTTAATGAATTGGAGTGACACAGATGGTTTGATAAAGGTGTTATTTATGTAATACATACTTGAATAACTGAATGTTACGTCAGGCCCGTTCTCAGCTCCTCGTTTGTGTATATGTCACGTTAGCATACCGTATCGTTTAGCCTGTTGTTGCTGCTTCATGTCTGTTCTTGGTGTTGGATTTTGACAAATAAATGTGCCCCAAAAGTGCCACTTATACTACGGTGCGACTTATATATGGGTTTTTTTCACTTTATTGTGCATTTTATGGCTGGTGCGACTTGTACTCCGGAGCGACTTATAGTCCAAAAATTACAGTATTCCAAATTTTTATTTTTTAAGGTCTATTTAGGGGTGCTGGAGAGGAGGATCCGTCGGGAGGTCGAGCCTCGGATTCAGGAGGAGCAGTGTGGCTTTCGTCCTGGCCGTGGAACAGTGGACCAGCTCTACACCCTCGGCAGGATCCTCGAGAGTACGAGGTGCCGAGCCAACTGATAAGGGCGGTTCGGTCCCTGTATCACCGATGCCAGAGTTTGGTCCGGATTTCCGGCAGTAAGTCGGATTCGTTCCCAGTGAGGGTTGGACTCCGCAAGGCTGCCCTTTGTCACCGATTCTGTTCATAATTTTTATGGACAGAATTTCTAGGCGAGCCGAGGCGTTGAGGGGGTCCGGTTTGGGGACCTCAGCATCGCGTCACTGCTTTTTGCAGATGACGTGGTGCTGTTGGCTTCTTCAGGCCGTGATCTCCAGCTCTCACTGGAGCGGTTCGCAGCCGAGTGTGAAGCGGTCGGGATGAGGGTCAGCACCTCCAAATCCGAGTCCATGGTCCTTGGTCGGAAAAGGGTGGAATGCCCTCTCCGGATCGGGGATGAGATCCTGCCCCAAGTGGAGGAGTTCAAGTATCTTGGGGTCTTGTTCACGAGTGAGGACAGGATGGAGCACGAGATCGACAGGCGGATCGGTGCACCGTCGGCAGTAATGCAGACTCTGTACCGGTCCGTCGTGGTGAAAAGAGAGCTGAGCCAAATGGCAAAGCTCTCGATTTACCGGTCGATCTACGCTCCTACCCTCACCTATGGTTACGAGTTATGGATCGTGACCGAAAGAACAAGATCCAAAATACAAGCGGCCGAAATGAGTTTCCTCCGCAGGGTGTCCGGGCTCTCCCTTAGAGAGAGGGTGAGAAGCTCGGTCATCCGGGAGAGACTCGTAGAGCCGCTGCTCCTCCACTTTGAGAGGAGCCAGATGAGGTGGCTCGGGCATCTCATCAGGATGCCTCCTGGACGCCTCCCCGGGGAGGTGTTCCGGGCATGTCCCACTGGTAGGAGACCCCGGGGACCACCCAGGACGCGCTGGAGAGACTATGTTTCTCGGCTGGCCTGGGAACGCCTTGGGATCCCCCGGGATGAGCTGGATGAAGTGGCTGGGGAGAGGGAGGTCTGGGAGTCCCTCCTAAAGCTGCTGCCCCCGCGACATGTTTATTTGACCCGCTTCCAACCAAACTACTTAAAGAATTATTTCAAATCTTAGGACCGTCCGTTCTAAATATAATTAATCTGTCTATCTCCTCTGGGATAGTGCCTACAGCCTTTAAAACCGCTATCATTAAACCGCTACTTAAGCGACCAAATCTTGACCCGGACTGTCTCGGTAACTATAGGCCAGTTTCAAATCTCCCATTCATAGCAAAACTGCTTGAAAAAGTAGTAGCGCAGCAGCTTGTTGATTACATGGTCGCTAATAATCGATATGAATCTTTTCAGTCTGGGTTTAGAGCTAATCATTCCACTGAGACAGCGCTTGCTAAAGTGACTAATGATCTCCTCTTAGCTATGGATTCAAATACTTCGTCGGTATTGTTACTACTAGATCTTAGTGCTGCCTTTGACACTGTTGACTTCAATATTTTGTTAGAGCGTCTTAAAGGTTGTGTTGGTATTTCGGGGTCAGCACTAGACTGGTTTCGTTCGTATCTATCAGACAGGACGCACCGAGTGGTCCATGGCAATGCGTCCTCTGAGCTCTATGGGGACATAATACGTAAATATAATGTTAGTTTTCAATGTTATGCGGATGACACCCAATTATATATGCCATTATCAATGACAGATCCGCGGGACTGTTGTAATCTTGAGGCATGCCTTGCAGAGATCAAGCAATGGATGTCTCTCAACTTCCTTCGTCTGAACCCAGATAAAACTGAGATGTTGATAATTGGTCCAGCTCGTTATCAACATTTATTTAAGGAAACCGCTATAACTCTAGATAGCCGTACTATCACTCAGAGTGATACTGTAACTAATCTCGGGGTAATATTTGACCAAATGCTCTCCTTTCAACAGCATATTAAAAATATAACCAGAATAGCATTTTTTCACCTTCTTAATATTGCTAAGATTCGCCCAATCCTCTCGACCAGTGATGCCGAACTTATTATACATGCATTTATCACGTCGCGCCTGGACTACTGTAATGCATTATTCTCTGGTCTTCCCAAGTCCAGCATCAAAAGTCTACAGTTAGTGCAAAATGCTGCTGCGAGGCTGCTCTCACGGACAATATAATTTGATCACATTACGCCAATATTAGCCAATTTACATTGGCTCCTGGTCCATTTAAGATGTGACTTCAAAGTTCTTTTGTTAACCTATAAATCATTGCATGGCTTAGCGCCTTCATATCTCGTCGACTTAGTTGTTCCTTATGTTCCGTCTCGTAACCTTCGTTCGCAAAACGCTAGTTTTTTAGTGACACAGAGGGCCAAGAAAATGTCTGCAGGGGCTAGAGCATTTTCCATTCGGGCTCCAGAGCTCTGGAATGCCCTGCCAATGGATATTAGAACTGCTACCTCAGTAGAAACATTTAAGACACGTTTAAAGACGTATTTCTATGATGTGGCCTTTAACCTCTCCCTGACCCCACTCCCCCACCCCTCCCCGGCTGGGGAGGTGGTTAGGTGTCACCCATGCTGACGATGGCTATCTAGATTCTCGTGGACCAATTCACCATGAGGGAACTGCAGTGGAATACCCTCCTGGAGGACACTGCCAGGACAATCGAAGGCACCTCCGACAGCTCTTGGCTTTGGCCTGGGCATCCACTTTTTGGTTTCCATATGATGTATTTTATGTGCCCTCTTTGCATCCATTGCAGCCTGGTGATCCTGAAAGGGGGATCCTTCCATCTGTGGTCCCTTCTCAAGGTTTCTCATTTTTCCCCTTGTAGGGGTTTTTTGAGTTTTTCCTTGCCCTTTTGGGAGCCTAAGATCAGGGGATGCTTTGAGAATTATTGTCAATTGATTGTCTATGTGAAGCCCTTTGAGACTGCTTGTGATTTAGGGCTATACAAATAAACTTGACTTGACTTGACTTGACCCGACCCCAGATAAGCGGAAGAAGATGGATGGATGGAAATTTTTATTAAAAATACCTGCAAAAACTTAACTGAATTTGCATATATATGCAACATCACAAGATCACAAGCACTAATTTCACTAATAACTGAGACTCATGTTTCCCCGTTTGCGTCTAATGACAAAGTTTAAGTCATTTATTTGTTGCCTGCGTAACTCAGAAGCTATGTGAACCCATTGGGATGAAATGTGGAACTTCAGTTTGGCCTAGTAATGACTGATTCAAGGTTCAATTCTTTATAGGCCAGCAGTGTTACGATAAAAAAATATATAAGAATAACATTCAAATAAAGTGTCAGCTGAATCCTGCTCAGTACATTTCAGTCTAAAATGAAAACACTGACCTGGTTTTACATTTGCATTTCTCTTTTCAATTTTTGCAGAAACGGATTCTTCTGGAAAAAATAAGAATAAATACAATTACAAAGACGCACTAGAACATGTGTTCACATTGATTAGGATTGACAAATTACATGGGTTTTTACACACCCATTTTCTTTTTGCCATTTCTATGTATTGCGACCTGGAAAAAACAGTAACAAAACACATTTTTAAATCACATTTTTAAGTGTCGATTTTATAATAGTGCACATGTGAAAAGACTTATCATTTCACATACATTGATCATTTTTTTTGTAGAAGACCCAAAAAAGAAACTCTGAAGCAAATAAGACGTTTGTGTAAATTTTCATTAAAAAATACAGTAGGAGAAAAGTCCTACAGAAGCAAAAATAGCATTAAAATCTTCAGAAAGCACTTTGCAAATTCTGAAAACTTGTTTCATTACATTACAGACTTTTTGGCATTAACATTTCGAAAACGTTTTTTTTTGTATAAAAATTACCATATCACTGATTACGGGATTGTAAACCTAATCTTACCGGAGAAACGGCTGCAACAGACAGAAGGAGAACAGTGATGACAATTGGCGTCATGGTGTCGCTGTTTTCTAAAAATGAAGATAAATAACTACAGAAAATATACAGATGTTAAAATCTCAGTGCGCATCCATGTGTGTTTATTAGAGAGATGGAGAGACAGAGAGACAGACAGAGAAATAGACAGAGTGAGAGAGAGAGATTGAAGGAAAAACAGGTAAAAATAGAGCAAGTCTGTCTTACCGGTGTTTTCAGGTATGCCCGTGGTACCTGGTGTTTGTCCTTTATAAGTTGGAAATAGGGTGTGTCTTTTACTTATTCCAGCATTCTAGATGCCAAATCAAGTGGTAATACGGAAGTTTCCATGATTTATTGTACGACATTATGCAACTTGCGTTTTGTGCTTCACACAAGTTCTTGTAAGGGTGTCAAAGACATTTTTGTCATGTGCCGCATCGTGGACTTTGGAAAATGCATGGTGGTATACAACTACAATATATTCCACCAAGCAAGAAGTGTAATTATGATAGATGATAAATACTAGATATTGGATCATTCAAACATTTGAATTCAGCCTCAAGTTGCATAATGTCGTACAATAAATCATGGAAACTTCCATAATAGGACTTGATTTGGCATGTAGAATGCTGGAATAAGTAAAAGACACACCCTATGTACAACTTATAAAGGACAAATACCAGGTACCACGGACATACCTGAAAACACTGGTAAAACAGACTTGCACTACTTTTACTCGTCTCTCTCTCTCTCTCTCTCTCTCTCTCTCTCTCTCTCTCTCTCTCTCTCTCTCTCTCTCTCTCTCTCTCTCTCTCTCTCTCTCTCACTCTCCCTTTCTGTCTGTCTGATGTCTTTTTTTATTTATTTACCTGAAAATACCGGTAAGACAGAATTGTTCTACTTTTACTTGCTTTGTTTATCTTTCAATTCATCTCTCTGTCTCTCTCTGTTTCTCTCTCTCACACAAACCCATCACTATGATTTTAACTTTTTAATGTCTTTTTTTTTTTTTTTTCATTTTTAGAAAACCGCAACACCATGACGCCAATTGTCATCACTGTTCTCCTTCTGTCTGTTGCAGCCGTTTCTCCGGTAAGATCAGGTTTACAATCCCGTAATCAGTGATATGGTAGTTTTTATACAAAAAAATAACTTTTTCAAACTTTTAATGCCAAAACGTCTGTAATGTAATGAGATAAGGTTTCAGAATTTGCAAAGTGCTTTCTGAAGATTTTAATGCCATTTTTACTTCTGTAGGACTTTTCTCCTACTGTATTTCCAAAGCCAATTTACACAAATGTTTAGTCATAGTCTCTTCAGAGTTTCTTTTTTAGGTCTTTTACAAACAAAAAAAACGACCAATATATGTGAGAAATGATTCGTCTTTTCATATGTGCACTATTGTAAAATGTGATTTAAAAATGTGTTTTGTTACCGTTTTTTTCCAGGTCTCGATGAAGAGAAATGGCAAAAAGAAAATGGGTGTGTGAAAACCTATCGAACTGGTCATTCGGGCTATTTAGTTCTCAATGTGAACAATATGAAAATATTCTAGTGCTTCTTTGAGATTGTGTTTGTTCTTATTTTTTCCCAGAAGAGTCAGTTTCTGCAAAAACTGAAGAGATAAATGCAAATGTCAAACCAGGTCAGTGTTTTCATTTTGGACTGAAATGTACTGAGCAGGATTCAGCTGACACTTTATTTGAATGTTATTCTTATATATTTTTTTATCGTAACACCGCTGGCCTATAAAGAATTGAACCTTGAATCATTCATTACTTGGTCAAACTGAAGTTCCACATTTCATCCCAATGTGTTCACATAGCTTCTGAGTTAAGCAGACGACACATAAATGACTTAAATTTTGTCATTAGACGCAAACGGTAAACATAAGTCTCAGTTGTTAGTGAAATTTGTGCTTGTGATGTTGCATATATATGCTAATTTACTTCAATTTTTCCAGATATCTTTAATGAAAATTTGGAATACTACAATTGAAACACATCAATCCCACAGTATTTAGGAATGCACATGGTAGTTACCTTTAATTTGTTTTATGATTATGAGGGTGGCTTTTGAAAAACATTAATATTGTAACAAATGGACAGATAGACATTTTGCGGTTGAAGGATGAGGAATGAGAAAGTCAAAAAAAGAGGGACTGAGCACTCATAGTTGTGTTTTGTTCCACCCAAGAACTCATCCTTTTTCGGGGTCTAGTAAGCCATTTTAAAGCGTTTTGATGTTTTGAGGCTGCAATTAAAACGAAGTGAATTTGAGGCTTTGTAAAGATTTTTGGCAGCCACCATATGATGTAGATACTCCGGTATATGCACTCCACCATTTTAATCAAATTGGGTTTTCCACCTGTGAAGGTAGGACTTTTTTGGGACCGACGATGGATGGAGGGACGAATGAATTAGGAATAAGGATGGACAGACAAGGACTGAAGGCTGTCCAAGTCCGGGGATGAAGGATGGATGACAGACTGGCAAAATTCTGTGTCCATCTCAGGAATATTGTCAACCTGTTGTGGGAATACTGACGAAAGAAACTGTCTGTTCCACATGACAAATTACTCTGCTGTTTTTTATTCTACAGGCAACCTGATCTACAACCTGACATATGGGGACATTATGGTACACGAGGGAACTTTGAGGAATGCTGCCACCTGCACAGGCATTGGCTGTAAATGGCCAAAAACTGGAAAGCGAGTCATAATTCCCTATGAAATCTCCAGAGCTTTTAGTAAGTCATGGTATCGTTACCTACTATAAGTGTAACTTTAATCAATCAAACTTGGCAGTTCAATTTTCTTTTTGCAGACAAACGTCAAAGGAGAATTATAGAAAATGCCCTAAGAGACATTAGTTTCGGAGGGCGCACGACATGCATTCGCTTTGTCAGGAAGACTAAAAGGGATAGACACTATCTATCCTTCGAATCATACAGATGGTAAGAAATACACTTCCTAAAACTCACATTTATTTTCCCATTGATTCAGCTGGTGTGCATAAAAAAGCACCTCCTTCCTTAAGTTGACAGACTTTAGTCCTGTTATGGTTGTTTTCCAGTGTGAAATCATTTCTTGTTTTTGAGTCAGTTGCTTGCGCACAGTGTCACAAAACATTTCACTTTAGTGTTCTAAAATCAAGTGTGGCAACAATTTGGATGAATTCTCTTTTCCGTTCCAATTAGTTAAAAGTCAGCAATCAGTGAGCTCATGACATCAATAGATTTTGTGTGTTTGTGTGCCAGGTGTGGGTCAAACGTTGGTCGAATTGGTGGCAGACAGCTGATCTCCTTGCAGAGAAATGGTTGTGTAATCAAAAACATTGTGCAACACGAGGTCCTCCATGCACTTGGATTCCACCATGAGCAGGTCCGCTCTGACAGAGATGACTACGTTTTCATTGATTATGCAAACATCGAACCAGGTCAGTTTGCCGAGAGACATTTTACAAAACTGGTTCATTTTATTCTTCTTCTTGGAAATGGCTGGCAGCTCGGCTGGTGTATGCTACTTGTTTTTGACTATAAGATTTTTGTCAGAATGGCATTCATATTATCATGTGTGTAAATGTCCTATTGTCCTCATCATTTTGATTGCGCAAATAAATGTCATGATACTCTGAATATACAACTAAAACTGTTACATAATTTTACTGAAAGAAATCTGAACAAATTTTGGCTTTCTCTCTGTATGCAGGAAAGGAACAAAACTTTGAGATTACACCAACAAACAACTTGGGTACCCCGTATGATTATGACTCTGTGATGCATTACGACGCGTGAGTACATCTGTCCAACCATAAAACAATGTGATCTATTTGAATGCAGATGTCCAACTGCTCAATGTTTCTGTTCTTTTTGCCCAACTGGTTGTTTTCTGACATGGAACTAAACATCCAAATTCCCAATAGCTGTTTGAACCATATATTATGCGTATATTGTTACCTGTTGTGGAAATGTAGAGAACATTTGAAAACATAAATGGTCATCCTCCATGGAAAATATAAGTTCTGCATTTTATGAGTTCAGGTGATGTAAATTGAGGACGAGAAAACATGTTTACATGTTATTTATTTATTTATTTATTTATTTATTTATTTATTGTAGATTTTCCTTCTCTAAAAATGGTAAACCAACCATCATTGCCAGATATAGGTTTACAAATAATTTTGGCACTGCAACAGAGATGAGTGACATTGACTATGTACGCATCAATCGTCTTTATCAGTGCTGTGAGTAAACACTTTGTATGATGATGATCCAAAAACATAGAAAATACATTGTCGTCTGACTTACTGGATGATTACGCCTGTTAATTGATGTCTATTCCCCCCCACCAATCAGAAACTTCAAGACAAACAGAGGATGTCCAGGTCTTGTTGAGGTCTCCAGTGGTGATCAAATTAAGTGCTCAAGCATATCATTTAAATGTATGAACTGGTAGTGGTTGATAAGATACAGTAATTCACTTATGTATAACCAATCCAAAAATAAATACATTTTAAAGAAGTAAATGTGTGAGTTTTCCCTTTAAAAGATTCTCTCTAGGATAGGCCATAGGCCAGGGGTCGGGAACTCAAAATGTTCAAAGAGCCATATTGGCACAAATAAAATAAAAACCATACCTGTTTGGAGCCGCAGAAATCTAAAAGCCTTTTATAAGGCAACATGGACTGTCAATACATAAGCTGTATTCTTACTAATAAAATAATAAATAATAGTGGTATCAATTCGATCATTTCTTCTTGCGGCCTATTAGAGTTCACGTACCTGCATAGCAGTTTGATATCGGAATTGATGTCCTGGTGATCGGTGATATTGTTTGTGCGGAGAGGCATTTCTTTAGTTTTCTGAATGATTTTGGTTTTATTTTTGAAGACCGCAAATAGACACTCTGATATTTTCATGAATGAATCCCTTCATGTACTCTCCATCGGTGAATGGTTTTCCGCGCTTTATTAGTATCTCCCGGGCTGCAACAAAACTTGCAGCAGTAGTAAAGTTTGGAGATGCAATCCATGCAATTTCTTCACCAGCACTGCAATTGCACGTTTCCTCTCAGTTGCAACTTGGTGATCGGCAGCAAATTTAGCATGCTTTATCTGAAAATGTCGCTCCAAATTCCTCTTCTTGTTATTTGACAACTTCTCATTGCAAATCAAACATGCAGGCAATGCTTCAGCATTGGCAATGAAAGCAAATAGTTCAGTCCATTCTGTCTTAAAGCCTCTGTTCTCATCAGCAATCTTTCTCTTTTTTGCCTTTTGAATCCATGGCCAATCACTCACACACCTGTTTGTTTACAACTCGCATGTGCTGTGTTGTAGACCATGACGCAATTTTGCTGTATTTGACGCATTCTTAAATTCAGTATTTTTAATATATTTACAACTACATATATTTTTACAGCATGAGAATGGTTGTGTCATGATTACCATATAAAAACCATATATAAAAAAAAAAAACCAAACAAACATATTTTTCCATTTTCACGCATTTTTGCAAAAATTTCAGGGAGCTGCTAGGGGCGTGCTAAAGAGACGCATGCGGCTCTGGATGGAGCCGCGGGTTGCCGACCCCTGCACTAGTCAAACCCGTGATGATACTTGCGTTTTGCATCTTGTTTGAGTGTCGGCAGTGATTTTCCTAATGTATTGAGAACACATGCAGAGTTTTCTTGGAGAAAGCGCTCTGCTTTACATTTGTCGACTGAACTAACCTTGAGCAGTTGCTCTGCACCATTGTGTGAGCTAAGAAACTTATAAAAAAAGCAAACATGTTCCTCAGAATTGCTGTTTTTTTGGGGGTTGCTGCTGTTTATTTATCTGAAACAACTGAGCTCTGTCAACCTGATGGAAGACCCTCACTGTGTGAAAATGTGTTAAAAAATGCTTGTTATGAGATTTACAGCGAGTCGAAATCCTGGATGCAAGCAAGGAACAGCTGTGCACAGCGAGGAGGAGTCTTAGTGATGGATTTTAATGATGCTGTCAAAATGTTTCTGAGCAACATCACCCAACAGAGAAGCACCAGTAACCTCAGCTGGTGGCTGGGGAAGCAAGTTTGCGAGGACAACCTGGATGCCTTGTTGGGTGAGAGTATTAGATTTTTGTTCTTTTGTAGGTCATTGACATTTTGACCATATTTCAACAAGAATTTTCACTCTGTTTCTCCTTTCATTGCCTCCATAAATGTGCAAAGGCAATCATTGGATGCATTGTTTTAGAAATGCTATGATGGCTAATGTCATTAGTCAATTATCATACACACTACTAGTAGTGAAGTGCACTTTGTTTCCTTTCCTCACAATGTCTTTCGGAATGTTTGGTTATAAGTGAAAGGCAGACATTGTCTTTAACTCGCCCCTTGCTCCCCTTTCATTTTTAAAAGGGAAGTCAATCTCCAAATTTTCTCTGTAAAAGTATGTTCAGTGCATCCCAAAGATTCAAAACAGTGTTCCGAATAATGATTCATTTGTGGAATAAGAGTTAAGCAACAAAATTCACTAGTTTTTATCCATCTCAGGGGACGGCCATTTTGCCACTTGCTGTTGACTAAAAATGACATCACAGTTGCCAGGTATTAGGTCAAACCAATCAGCTTCAGGAAACAAGCGAGCCGTGTTTGTTGTGACCTAAGACCTGGCAACTATAATGTCATTTCCAATTGACAGCCAGCAGCAAAATGAGCATCCCCTGAGATTTATAAAAAAATTGGGGATTTTTGCTGTTTAACTCATATTCCACAAACACAATATTAATAATTAGATTGCCATGTTTAGACTATTGGGGGCACATACACCACATGACTCTAAATTAAATATTGGGATTGAGTTCCCTTTTAAGGCAACGTCTGCAAATACAGTTGGGGAAAAAAAATTGCACAACATGTAAGAGTGCAAAAACTTTTCTTTTTTTTTTTAATGATCTAGTTCAGGGGTCGGCAACCTAAAATGTTCAAAGAGCCATATTGGCCCCAAAAAAAAAACCATACCTGTCTGCAGCCGCAAAAATCAAAAGCCATTTATAAGGCAACATAGACTGTCAATACATAAGCTGTATGCTTACTATTAAAATAACTAAGTAGGCTACAAATACAAAATAAACATTCATGATTAAATGTTTACTTTCCCTGCAGCGCATCCTGGAGAGAATTACGCACCACGTGACTACTGATGAACGATAGGCCTCTTGCTGCTTCAAGTTTAGCCGAATTTCCATTACAATATTGATGTGTTGTTTTGTCGCGGCCCATTGAAGCTCACGTACCTGCATAGAAGAGCTGTCTGTTCGATATCGGTCACGTCACACGACTCATCACAGGCCATTGAGAAAGCTGGAGCTGAATTAATGTCCTTGATTTGCTTATCGGTGATATTTTTTTTGCCATTTTAATTAATAATCTTTCCTTAACTGTTTTTGCAGAGAGAGGCATGGCTTTAATTTTCTGGATAATCTCGGTTTTGTTTTTGAAGTCCTAAAATAGGCACTCTGATATTTTAATAAATTAATCCTTCATGTATACTCGCCATCGGTGAATGGTTTTCCGCGCTTTATTATCTCTCGGGCTGCAAAAAAAAAAAAAAAATTGCAGCAGTAGTAGAGTTTAGAGATGAAATTCACTTCTTGAAAAAAAATTTCGGTCCTAGAACTTCTCCATCAGCACAGCAATTGCACGTTCCCTCTCAGTTCCAACTTGGTGATTGGCAGCAAATTTAGCATGCTTTATCTAAAAATATCGCTCCAAATTGCTCTTCTTGTTATTTAACAACTTCTCATTGCAAATCAAACATGCAGGCAATCCTTCAGCATTGGCAATGAAAGCAAATAGTTCAGTCCATTTTTTCTTAAACCCTCTGGTTTCATCAGCAATTTTCTCTTTTTGCCTTTTGAAACCATGGCCCATCACTAACACGCCTGATTGTTTACAACTCGCCTGTGTTGTGTCGCAAGCTGTGACGCAATTTTCTATT
The DNA here is from genome assembly GCF_054491065.1 of Syngnathus leptorhynchus. Lineage (NCBI taxonomy): Eukaryota > Metazoa > Chordata > Actinopteri > Syngnathiformes > Syngnathidae > Syngnathus > Syngnathus leptorhynchus. The sequence goes on from NC_141197.1 coordinate 6,189,131, forward strand.
TGACGCCATTCTGAAATTCTGTATTTTTACTATATTTACAATTACATACATTTTTACAGCATAAAAAATTTTGTGTCATGATTGCCATCTAAAAACCATATTTCAAAAAAACAGCAAGAAAACATATTTTTCCATTTACACGCATTATTGCAAAAACTTCAAGGAGCCTCTCGAGGCGTGCTAAAGCCGTGCTAAAGTTGGCGACCCCTGATCTAGCTGGAATGAAGCTCTAATTAATGTCATCAGTAACTTATTTCGCTGAAATACCAGTTGCCAGGCATTCAAATGGAAACAATGGAATGTTGGTTCATGACCTTTGCACACAAATGTATTTGTAACTTGCATGTGTGCATCTCTATGAACACATCCTCCTTCAGAAGATTCTGTTGCCTCTGAAGACGCTACCAGCTGCACGTATGTGAAGCTGAATCCTTTCCAACTCTTTGTATCATCTGACTGCAACCACAAACGAAGTTTCTTCTGCACCCGCAGTAGGTGTCACATCGTTAAGCAGCTCTCCTTTTGATTCTACACACATACATCACTTAATTGTGTGAACATCCAGATCCAAACATTTATTGTCTTTTTTTTTTATCTGGAAAGGTTTGCGGTTGCCACAAAACCAACAGGTGAGATAAACATTCTGCTCACAGTAGAAAGTCAGGTCAGAATGTTATTAATGTGCTGCTTTTGTTTAAAATTATAGAAATCATTGGGATCTAAATCACGTGAGTGATACTACTTGAAAGGTCATACTTGGTAGAAAAGCACAATTAAAATTGCTGTTGTGTAATGCTGTCAAACATACCATAGGTTTCAAAAGGAGTGAACACCCGATGGCTCCCCATATCTATAACATTGTAAATCTCCTTTTGGTATGTATTGTTTTGGGGGATCAATACATTTTAGAAATGTAAAGTTGTTTTGCATATATTGGACTCACATTTATGGTTGATTTGCAAAAGGAAGCTGAGAATGAACTCATGCGAATGGAAACAGAAGCAGGGGAGCCAACAGAGGAAAGTAGGGTGGGTTACTAAATTTACTTTGATACTTGAGGAGGCTTAACTACTAAATCTTCTTCTAAAACAGCACTATGAATATTATATTTGCATGATTGAATCACTACTCTTTATAAAATATGAAAAGAAATTCCGAAATACCTCTGCTGCCAATAAGAACAATATTATTATTCACTACTGCTTACATAATACCTCTCTTCTCATCTGTTACAGAATGAATTCATTCTGTATTTGTTGAAAGGCACTCAAAATCTGACACCTGAATTTGCCCTTGAAAACACAGACATAATCAGTCACATCATTAGCTGCAGCATTAGCATCCTTGACATCTCCATAAACAAATGTGACATCCAGACGAGCCCTAACCGCACAGTAAGTTATAAATGACTTTTTTTTAATACTTCAGTACTGTTGCAATTGAAAAATGGTAACGCATCACTACCTCTACCAGTCCATATTTGAGGATATATTTGAAATTTTCCGGACCATTTTAATGCTGCTGAGTTCAGAAACATTGCAGAGGATTGTCATCAGGTACTCAACAGGCACCATCTACCAGAGCAGGTTGGTTCAGGCTTTCATCATAATAACTCAGGTGACAGAAACTTTGCATTTGTTCCAACTATAAAAATTCAGATTTTCCTGTTTCCACTCAGTCACAAGCCTGAAGACCTCAGCAATGTTATTCTGGGCTCTGTGGAAGATGGTGAGTTCATCATAATGCCCCCATATTCCGTTCTTCAGAGTCACATTGGACAACATGAAAGAATCATTGCTCAGGTGTGTGTGCTCACCATCGAGCATGTATTTTCATCTTTGTTGTCAGAAGTGACACTCTTATTAGTTGTTTTGTTTGGTAGATGTCTACATTCTCTGTGAATCCTCATCCAACTGATGACAAGATCTCTGGAACAGTTTGCAGCCTCATACTGAGTGATGGAGAATCAGATGTTCCGTTGGCCAATCTCACAGAAATGATAGAGGTACAACTGTGATAAGACATGATTTGGAGCACTGGAGTATGCATATCCTGTATCTTTCCCATATTTGTCATTTTTGACTAAATCAAAGACAATAAAACTGCAACGAAAACTCATTGGCTAAGGTAATGATACTGAATTGTTTCTTCACAGATATTTATGCCTCGCCCATTCACTCATATAATTAACCATACAGTTGCACTCGAAGAAAATTCAAAAGTACTGACTAGAGTCAATGTCTCAGACTCTTCCATGTCCATCTGTGTCAAAGTGGAACCAAGTGGGAACATGTCCTTGATTCTTACACTTTCTCAAGGGTCCCCTCCTAATTCCAGCTACTTTGCTAACGTGACCATCCTAAACCAAATAGGTAACCATTACGCCTAGCTTCTTGTTCTTGCTTTTCATGGTAACATGTTTTGATTGAGTGTAAAATTTGGGGTAGGGACTTTCCTTGAGCAAGAAACTAAATGGAACTTTCATTAAATTCTTATGATGAATTCATCTTTTTTTTTCCTTTTTTAATCATAGTCAATTGTAATAGGTAATTGGTCATCAGTTTTCTTGGTTGTCACATGACACCTGGCAACTGTAATGTCATTTTCAGTTGACAGCAAGTCACAAAATCCCCCCCACCCCACCTCAGATAAATATAATCGAGTGATAATAGCACATATAGTAAACTAAATTTGTGGGTTTACTTTCCCTTAGAGTCACTAATTCATTGTATTATTGCACAAATTGAGTATTATGCAGTAAAGTTTGTCCTTTTTGCGCTCTTCTGATATTCAAACAAAACTATTTAGTTCCATCATGCATTTCTTTCGATATGATTTCTTGTTTTATTTTTTAACCAAAGGAGGCTATCAATGGATCATAACACCAGAGATGTTACAGCAGACTCCTGGGGTATGGTACATTAGCAGTGAACTCTTTAACTCCACGTGGAAGCAAGGCATTACTCTGAGCATCACCGCTTTCATGACCAAATGCATGTACTGGAGCATAGACCGGCAGATATGGAGCACAGATGGCTGTCAGGTGACTTTCTACCAGGCAAATCCTTCCAAAACAACATTCCCTGCACTCTGTATACACAAATTCAAAAAAGAGGAACATTCAAATGACATTTTATTTTCAAAATGGCAGCTGAGCTCAGTTTGCTGTTGTTTTGCTTGTTCTTCAAGCTTCCTTGGTCAACAAGTTTGTTTTACTTCAGTATTAGACCACATATAATTGTAATTTAGGTTGGAGAAGGGTCACAAGTCAGAATTTCACATGGTAGCTTAAATTTCACATCATGTTCTTTTTACCTGCAGGTTGGGAAGCAAAGCACTCCTGGACAAACTCATTGTCTCTGCAATCACCTCACTCTTTTTGGGGGTTCCTTCTTTGTCATGCCTAACCATGTGGACTTAACACGCACAGCTGAGTTATTTGGCACTGTGTCTCAAAACTATGTGGTGCTTTCACTTCTTTGTGCTTTCTTTGGCCTCTACCTGGTCACTCTCTTGTGGGCGTACTCTGCTGACCGCAGATCACTCTCCAGGGTGAGTCATTCAACACAAGCCTTTATCAAAATCATCCAAAATTACTCACCTATCACTAACTACTATATTTGTATGATTATGGCAATCATCAAATGTCAGAGGAAGATGACTCTGCTGGAGGACAACCACCCGTGTGCGCAGTACAATTACTTGATCAGTGTCCAAACTGGACAGCGCAAGAATGCAGGGACGACTGCCAATGTAAGTCTTTATGAATGACACACAAACAGTTGTTCACGATGGAATATAAAGTTATGTCCAAAAGATGTCTTCGGACAATGACTGAGTTCTTGTGATTTTGCCCACCAACTCAACGGATAGGAAATTGAACAATCAAGAAAACGGATTGGGTTGAGCTGCGGTGAGCAAATTGGCTTTTGAAGAAAATTCCACTTTGCTTCGATTTGATTCCAATTCAGGAGTTATTTTTTGCATTTGGCTGAATCATCATTACAATATGATGGTATCTTATAGCTTTAAAAAATGTTAAAACCTTGTCATCATTCATTGTTGTTTGAATCAGATTTAATTGTTTTAAGTCCCCAAAAATGTTTAGAGGTCAATATTTAGCTAACCAAATGATGCTAAAGGAAAATGATCCTGTGTACTCAGTAGTTTCTTTGACAAAGTAAATTTACAGCAGCAGTTTCAAATTCAAAACTTTGACTGTGACAACAAAATATTATTATATGGCTTATTGTAACATGAAAACAATAACACTTTGATGTTTGTGAAATATGGTCTACATTTTGATGTTAAGCATGCTAAGTTTAGGTTTGCTGATGGGTGAGTAGAACATTCATTGTTTCTCTCTCAAGATCACTGTGACGCTGATTGGCTCAGAGGGACAAAGTGATGCACATCATCTCACGGATCCTGATAAGCCTGTCTTTGAAAGGGGAGCTGTCGACGTCTTTCTGTTGGCCACACCCTTCCCACTGGGCGAAGTGCGAAACATAAGGCTGCGTCACAAAAACTCGGGAGGTCATCCATCATGGTATGTGATGTAAACATAGTGGCGACGAGAAACGCTTGTGGGGAAGATTGGGTGATTCCAAAATAAAAAGTGCATGAGAGTAATCCAGGCAGGATGTGATGAAAACACTACAATGGCAATGAAACTACTGTTCAGAATTACTATTTGTCCAATAACATGACAAAAACAATACATTTATAGAAAATCAATCACACTCACCAGGGATACTTGACATTAATAAATGCATTATCGTGTGTATACAATTTAATAAACCATATTTAGACTTAAGGGTGTAAATGTTTGTCAGTGGTTCTGTTAGCGTTTAGGCCGGCAGAGAAGGCCTTGCTGGCCCTGGCTGGCACCTGACTACCACATCTACACACTAATCTAATGAATTCCTCCTTTGTTAAGGTATATAAACAAGGTGACCATACGCGATGTCCAAACTCAACACGTTTGGCACTTCTTTTGTGACTGTTGGATAAGCAGTGACCATACAGATGGTTTGACAAAGAAGATATTCAATGCTGCAAAGAACAATGAGGTTTCCTGCTTCAGGTAATATCAGATGTCTTGAAGGCATGGGGAAAATCTGACATACTTTGCCTCTTTATTATCAGGAATATTTTCCAGAGTCGAACATCGACGGGTTTTAGGGATGAACATATTTGGGTGTCCATTGTGGATCCGCCATCACGGAGCCCTTTCACTCGGGTTCAGAGGGTTTCTTGTTGTATGAGCCTGCTCCTCTGCACCATGGCCATCAATATTGCCTTTTGGAACATTCTGGAGAATGAGGATTCTCCAGTTGTCCTTTCTATTGGTAAACCTGCTTTTGAATGATGAGTGTGCATTGATTATGTCCATTTAGTCAGCATGTGAGATAGACAATGAATTACAATAGAAAAAAAAACGTCTTTATTTGTCATTTATACACACAAACGGGAAATTTGACCTCTGCCTTTTGACCCGTCAGAACAATTTGAATGTGTGAAAACTCTTGATGGGTTAATTGCAAATGATGCATTCATAGAGCTTCCACACAGGTGTTTTTCTGGAATTCTGGGAAGGAAAAAAATATATGTCCTATGATTGTGATTGGCCTTCACCCTAACTCATTTATGATAAACTCAGCAACTTTAATTTTAAGTTTCTTCCTCAGATCAACTTTAGAGTACTGTTGATCCTGGGATGAGCTACAGCGGATATAAACAGTCTACTCGGCCCTGTTCAAATGGGTTCTTAAGATACAAAAAAAAAATGAAAATCTTTAGCTGCAACTGGGAGCTTTGTCAAGGTGGAGGACGTTATTAACAGGGTGATATACCAAACGATTTAAGCAAAAATTCTCCAGATCTCAGATCGGACACAAAATATTTTTTGCAAAAATCTACTAAAACATAGTGGTTTGACTGGGTGTGTCCTGAATCCCATATAAATTTGAATGTGATTGGTTAATGGTTAAAACTGAACACAGCCAAACCCTCAATTATACTAAGAAGGTGTCCACACATGAGCAACCACATTGTCTCAGTTGCATCTTTGAACTTTTCACATTGATTCTTTTTTCCAATCCAGCTGAACAGGTTACATTATAATGGAAAAATGTTGTGAAACAATTTAACAATGTCTCAATTTTTTATACCACACAAAGAAATATTTGCAAAAATCTACTAAAACATAGTGGTTTGACTGGTTGTGTCCTGAGTCCCATATATGTTTGAATGTGATTGGTTATTGGTTAATGGTTAAAACTGAATACAGCCATAGCCTCAATTATACTAAGAATGTGTGCACACATGTGCAACCATATTGTCTCAGTTGCATCTTTGAACTTTTCCCATTGATTCTTTTTTCCAATCAAGTTGAACAGGTTACATTATGATGGAAAAATGTTGTGAAACCATTTAACAATGTCTCATTTTTTATATTGCAGAAATCTGGTACTTGAGCAGGGGCGTGTAGACTTTTAACATCCACTCTATCACGGTGGCAAGAGACAAACAACAAACAGAAGTGCGGCCTGATACCATGCATTTAATATATTGAACCATCACACCAGCGGAGAGCGCAAGAGATTACTTATCGCACTGATTTTGAACTGGCCAACCAAGTCAATGTAAAATTTTATTTAATGTGCATCCAATTAATATTTTAGAATAATTATTCAACAGATAAGCACCATAAATATTTTAATGACATTACTACACGTTTGTGCTTTTCCTAAACTCCAGTGCATTGTGCGTAGTGACGTGTGGGCTTTTTTTAAAGTCATATTTTATAGACTTTTATAGATCCATCTTAATCTTAGTCTTTAGTAGCACTTATTGTCATTATGGTTGCGGGTGAGTTGGTGCCTTCATCCCAGCCGGTTTCGGTTCGAATCAGGTGGATGACTTTTATAAACATGGGTTGTGATTGCTGATTACCAAACTGTATGTTTTATAGCACCCCTCAATTACTTGCTCATTGGCACATCCGTTCTTCCACATTCTTCCCAGGTTCACTGCACATTACATGGCAGGACATCATGGTGGGCGTTGAGAGTGGTCTTCTCATGTTTCCAATAAACATCCTCATCATCACCATATTCCGAAGCATCAAACCTCGCATCGTTTCAAAGTTTCCAAAAAGCAGCTCGGAGGACACAATGAGGTTGCGGGAGATTACCGTCCCAAACATTCTAAAGGTAAATTTAATAATAGGTGTGCTTTGCTACATTGCTGACCTTGTGAGATCACACTGCCAGTCCTGATGTAGAAAAGGGGCGCTGGGTAATTGTAACTTTCAACCGGGTCAAGTGTAGTGATTGTTTTGGTCAGCTGTTAATGCATTGCCCTTTGTTGTTTCTCCTTGCCAGGAAACCGAGGAGGTCCTTTCGCTGCTGAGCGGAAGTCTGCGGAATAAAATGGCACAGCTCTACAGACTGGAGTCCATAACTGATCTCTTTTCAGCCTTTAACAGTGTGCATGAATTCATCCATCTTATGCAAGGTACCTCAATTATCATGCAAATAAACACACAATAGATAACCGTAGGGATGCTAAAAATCTCTTCTTGGGGTTTGTCTCTATCAAGGGGAAACTGAAAGCGACCTGCATTGGGTTTATTGCAGCAAATTCCTCCTAGCTGCGCTTCGTCGCCTGCTCATGTGTCTGGAAAGGTTGGATGGAAAGAACTTCCCGACTCCGCAGGATTACACACGAGCACTAGACATCAGCAACCTGCTGGTTCGCAAGTCCGACATGGTCTTCAGCAGTCATTTAGTATGCTGGTCAGCTCTTTGTCTGTCACACTTACACAAACAAAATGCATGTTTGATGACTTGCTTCATTTGATGAGAACATGTGCTCTTGTTTTCTTGTCTGTGGCTAAGCCCACCTCCAACAAAAAAGAAGAGGGTGTCATCTGAGTGCCGGTTGGCCTGGTGGTTTGCGTTTCTCGGCTGGTTCCTGTTGATTTCCCTGAGCGGCGTGTCCACATTTTTCACTTTACTCTATGGCTTTTACTATGGCAAAGCAAAGTCCATCAAGTGGATCATGTCTCTAGGCCTCTCTCTTTTCCAGAGTATTTTTATATTGCAGCCTCTCAAGGTGGGTTCGGGTAAAATCTCTCCAGACACATTCATCCTTGGTACTTTTTCAAAATTGTCCTCTTCTCTGCTGTTTTGCTTATCAAGTCAAGTCAAGTCAAGTCAAATAATACCAGCCTTATACTTACTCTATACTTTTTATTACATTGAAGCGCACACTTGTAATAATGTAGCTCTGGCTCGGCCTGACTAGATTGGGAATTACAGTGGATGTGTATCAAGTATGTAGTCGGTAAGCTCACAGCACTTTACTTTTTCCATATTTTCATGTTAAATACGTATTCCAAAACAGAACGCCAAAAATAGTTTCCAAAGATTCAAAGTAGGAAATTGTTAATTTAGTTTCTTATTTCTAAGACATTTGTACACAGAAAGAAAAAAAAAATGGGGGATACAATTTTGAAGGGAATTCTTTCCATTGTTAAGTGACAGTTGTTATTATCATTATTATTATTATTATTATTATTATTATTATTATTATTATTATTATTATTATTATTGTTATTATTGTTATTAATATTATTATTATTATTATTATTACTAAAGGGTATTTTAAAGAAAGGTAATTTTACTTTTTTTACTTGCGTTTAGTACAACAAATCTTTTCTGAGGTGCATAGATAAATCGTCAAAATACGCTGTTTCTCAAGGCTGAAAAAAACTACCGTGTAAAAATAAGCTGTAAGTCTTGATTTTTGGGGCATTTTAAAAGTATGATACAGACTTTACACGCAGACAAATGAGAAAACACAAATACTATGTCTCCTCTAAAATCTTTATTGCTGTTGTTACTGTCCATTCATTTACCAATACTATTGCTGTCTCATGTAATTTCTTGAAATGTAATAACATTTCATTTTATTGTAAAGGTGATTGGAGTTGCTGTCTTTTTCGCCCTGTTGCTTAAACCTGTAGCTGTTGAGGAAACTGAAGAAATTGAACAAGTGCTTTCAGGTGAGCGGTCAAACTGCTGGAATACTTTGTAATGCTCTTTTAGCCCTTGCACACCATTTACCATTTGTTACAGTGATGACAATAGGATTGACTTTCTTTTGAAGAGTTTTCCCATCAGCAGCCTGCAGGTTCTAAATAAGGCACTTTCAGTGATTGTCTAAAATACCTAATAAGGAATTCTGAAAATTCTCGGGCCCTACTTTGTGGAAGTTTCAACTCTGTTTCAACCCTTTCATCCACTCCCTGTAAACCCACAAACATACATATAAACTCCCTTTCATCCCTTAAAGATAATACAATGATAGATAACGATTTGGAACAAATTATTGAACTGCAAAAACAATATTTTTATTTGAAGACTTTGGTTTTAAAGGCAAATCAATTACTTTTCATCACAATTGAATCGAGTAGTCTTAGTAAGAAGATAAACTATGGGATGGGTTATATTTTACCAGTCACATAAACTGAAGAGACTTCTCATTGATAATTTATAAAACTAGAGGTATGTATTCCATTTGGCACAGTGCTCTTTGACCCTGAATGCAAAACAAGGTTAATACTTAACAAAAATGATCAAAATAGTCAAATTAAAATCAAGAAAACATGTTTTGTTAATGTAATAAAATAAGAATGCTTTTTAAAGAATCAAAACTTACTTAAACCAACTGTAATTACAGTGCAATTATAGCTATAATCTTCACCTTTGTAGTTGTCTTTGTCAACTATATATAGCTTTAAGAGTTCAGTTTAAATGTATTTATTTTGGAATTGCTGTATGTTCGTACATAAGCAAGGTCCAACAGTCATATGAGAATTATAGTTTATTTTATTACACATCACTCAGTGATCTTTTTTTGGGGGGAAAACTTTGTACTCCACAAATACTCCATATATTTAAAAAACTGAAACTATTACTAAAACTACCAAAACCATTTGAGAATTGTCGTTTATTTTATTACACACCACTCAGTGATCTTTTTTTTTGTGTAAAACTTTGTACTCCACAAATACTCCATATATTTAAAAAAACTGAAACTATTACTAAAACTACCAAAACCTAAAATTATTTTCAAAAAATTAAAAATCAACCTGCTGTAAAAAACTACTTACTACTAAACTTGAAAACTAAAAGTCAAGCTTAAATAGAAACAATGAATAATACACAGCCCAATAATAATGAAAATTATTAGAATCATGACACTTAAAATATTTGTCTTGACAATGTGGCACTTGTGATATTTCCCCTTCTGAACAGGTCTGTTTGTGGGTTTGTATCAAAAGTAACATAACAGTACCATGAGATTCACAGGTGCATCTGTTTAATTTAACAGAACAAGAAGACAAATGCAAGCGTTACTCTAGGGGGGAACTCTGAGCGTGCAGCAATCCCTCACATCCTCTTTCCCTCCCTTGAATGCATTGGATGATAAATTTACATTCTCTTTTGTATATGCTTCAATAGACTGCATCGATTTGACAATGTTGATTTATGGTAGGGCCTTACATTTAATCGTAGTGTGTTGCTTTTTTGAACAGGCTGGCTCCTACAAAAACGTCTTAGCAAAAATTGGTCAACAAATCGAGCAAGCATAATGCCTTTTTGTTTTATGAAGGATTGTCACAAAAAGACAGAATGGTCAAGATTGTTTGGTGTGAGTCAAAATTCTGGATATACTTAATGCTGTTCTGAGTAAACTGACCAAATATGGTCTTTTGCAAGACAAGAATTGAAAAGATGATCAATGCTCTTAAAACAACTGAATAAAACCAATCCTGTTCCTTCAAATTATCCTTGACGAAAGTTGGCAACACTTTTTTAAAATTAGCTTTTCAATAGATTTGACAATCCTTTTTAAAAGTACCTGATCATTTAGCATAGTTGTTAATTTTTCATGACATCTTTTCTTAGAAACTAAACAATTGTTTTATTTAGGCCATTTGTGGAGTGTGAAGATGACGTGAATGATATATATTGTTTGTTCAGTATGTACTAGTGATGGGTCCGGCAACACCGATGCGTCGGCGCATGCGTCGAGCTCATAGAGCGAAGCCCCTTGTCGGTGCGCATATCGCTTCAAAAAGGTCACGTGACCAAACGAGCTGCAGTTGCCAAGGAAGCGCGTCAAAGCTCTGTTAACAATATCTGATCTTTTGCGGTTCATCCTCGAAGTTATCAAGAATTATGGAGCAGCCCCAAGTCAGATACTGGGACAATCAAAAGACCCACTACACTGCACTGCAGCCTCATCTGTGCCGTGTGAGTGGGTGTTTTTTACGGCGGGAGAAATGGTGTCCAAAAAGCGCAACAGGCTCAATTTCAAAACATTGGAAAAACTTGTTTAAAATAAAAAAAATTAGAAAAAAAAACAACAACAACAGTGCACAAGGATCCTCTTTCACAACACGTTCACTTAGATTTTCATGTTATGATACATGTTCACATTATTGAGTGTAACTAAAAAATGAAATATATTTTCAATTTAAATGAAGATGTGAAATAATATAATATAAAATATAATTACTTAAATTAATTAATGTATCGTATATATTAGGTCATCAAATCAGTGTCAGTCGAGTCTGTCAACTAGGTTGCCTGTAGTATTTTTAAGGTCCAACAGGTGTCAGCAGTCAGCGACATAGTGTCAATACAGTTTGGCAATGTGTCGAAACGATACACGACGCCTCATGGACTCATCACTAGTATGTACTATTTTTATGAGCTTTATGTAAGATGCGCTAAAAACTTCCCTTGAGTGACAAGCTTCATGGACCTGCCTAAGTTTGGAATTGAATAAACGGCTTTCGTTTCAAACAATGTGTTTTAACAATGTGTTTAAATTGTTTTTGTTACACACTCCATGAAAATAAAAAAAAATGTTACTTAATCCATAAAACAAAAACGGACTACAGTATACGTATACAAACCAATTCAACTAGTTCAATGATTTGTACTTGTTTTATTAAGTTGCTGGGAAAACACCAAATTGTTCAACATGGAAATTCACAAGTGTGGAGTTCTGCAGTGTCATTTGCTCAACAACGCCCATGATGCTCAACTTTCCAGAAACTGCTAAATCATTCATTCAAGGCACCCGTAACAGGTGTGGTTGGGTAGGTGGACACGTGTATGACAAAAAGTTCCACTGTTATCTGAACATCACCTTTAACCAAATAGTTTGTGGGAAATGTGACACCTCAACAAAACAAAATGCAGGAAATGTTTCCAGTCTTGATAGCATGTGCAAGATGAGCAATCATTGTACAGACTGGCCAAGGCCTCTGGTGAGCAATTGACAATAAGGCAAATGTAGCAGAAAACAGTGTAGGACACATGACACAGAGGAAGAATCTGAATTGACACCTCTATGGGGTAAAAATGTAAATATAAAATCAAGTTGTGTGGGCTCATCTTTTACACACTAGATATATTTGGTTAATCTGAAAGCTACTTCATTTGGAAACAACCTTGTCAATAATCCGAGCATTCCCAACCACCTCATCTAGTTACTATATAACATGCTTTCAACTGATATGTATGTGTGTACGTGTGTGATTGAGACAGACAACGCTCTCAAAGTGGCTGACAGAACAAAGCTGGTAACAAAGATTCTGTCTCAGGTACTGAAACCCAGTCACCCAACCAACCTGTACTGTAAACAGGCCAGCTAGACTTGTTTAACTGGTCTAAGATTAGACTGGAACTCGTCGGTGGGAAAGGTTACAGCATCACATTAGACAGGCAGCGAGCTCCAGAAAAACAATATTATATTATAAAGTATATCACACCAATAAAAGATTAATATTACAGTACAGGCCAAGCAAGAAGTGAGAATGACTATATATATGTTGTAAGCTTCACAACATGTCCAAATTAAATTGATACGAGGTAAGAGTAAATGTTTTGTTTCAGATGTTTCTATAAAGTCAGACCCTTGAGCATGTTTTACTTTCTGTTCTCATGTGTAGTGTCAGCCTGTGTTTGTTAAGACACTTAAGTCTTCTTCTTCAGCTCCTCAAAGCGTCGCGTTAGGTCATCAAAGTCGATGTCATCCGAAGTGCTGGTGGTCTTCCCGCCGAAGGAGCCTGCCGGGAGTGTGTCTGGGACCGAAGGAAGTTCTGGGAGAGCGTTGTTGTCGTATATTTGTGACGACGGACCTGCAGAAGAACATGTGGGGGTTGTCAAATGAGCTGTTTTGCTATTCCATATTGGACAGTGACATGACAAAGCATAACACAACACAGAGGTGCTCAATCTGGCAAACATGACAAGTCAAATGTAGCAACATTGTCCACTGAATAATACCTGGTAGAGCTTCCTTTTGCTTAAATTACAGATATGAATCTTTTTGGATAGGTCTCTTATTAGCTTTGCCCACTTCGATAATATTTGCCCATTCTTCCTTTCAGAGTTGCTCGAGTTTAGTCAAATTGTCAAGGTAACAGCGATGGTCTGCTCTCATCAAGATAATCCTTGTCCAGTTAATATAACAAATGGTGTTGGGGAGCCATGCCATTTTCTGGCGTGGGTCCATTCATTGTCTATCATCAAGTCCACACTCAATGCAATACACTGCATTTCCTGGGTCCTGAAGCCAACGAGCTTTTTCCCAGCAGGATTTGAAACCTGCCCACCAAGCCAACACGACTGATAACTGGTTGAATAACCATGGAATAGCGGTACAACACTCAATAGGCCGACGAACCAGCCTTACTTATACCCCATTGAAGATGTCATGTGGTATTGGTAGATGCAAGTTAAGGCGACAAACCCCAAGATGCAAATAAATCTAAAAAGCTTGGGCTACAATCACACCTGAACTTGTTCAACGGCTTAAATCCACCTTGATGCTGTCATTCATGCAAAAGGAGGCCCAATGTTACTTTGATATTCTTTTCAGAAGCCTGACATTTCTGTTTAAGATCCTTTTTCTTGATCACGTGAAATATTATGAATAGATTTGTGAAAGACTTGAGTTTTTGGTTTTGTCTAGCTGTCATTCACACACTTTCCATCAAATGTAAAATAAATAAGGCTTGAAATATTTCACTTTGTGTGTGGAGAACAAAATACAAATTGTAACAAACTATTGAAATAAACAGACTTTTTTCCCCTGATAATTTAATTTTTGGGCGCCCAAGGAAAGGAAATGAATGTCTAAAAACATCTGTGTGTTTCACTTTTGTATAGAACTATGACAGTGAATGGCATTTTCCATGTCATATTTCATGAGATGAACCTCTGGGTTTCAAGGGCCATACTGAATACAGTCGGAGGACTTACCTATGGACTGGGATGGAAGAGAGTTTTTTATGTCATCAATCTGAAACAGAAGAAGAGTGCCTGTGACAAGATCGCCTTACATTTGAGCCTTATAAGAATGTCGGTTATAATGTGTTAGTGCTTAGTGTAGGAAAAGAAACAAAGGTAACATGCTTGTGGCGCTCAACGAGAAACCAACACCTTTAGTGTGCATCAGACTTTGGGCTAGCTTGAGTCTCCGCTGCAGCACTCTTCTCAGTCCTATCTAATCCCAGGTCAGTTAGTGGGATCACTGAGTTGTTAGTGCTTAGAATACGTACAAGCCATTCACGCTGCCTACTTATGTGCACACAAAGCAAAAACGTCAGCCTATTCAGGGAAAGTGGCAGAAGTGCAGAGGTAACAAAAAAAAGCTGAAGCTAAGTGAACAACTCTTCCCTGAGTGATGCCCTGCCTGCCCTGTCCATCTGTCCTGTCCGTCTTTGGGAACAGGGAAGGGTCATGGATGGGATGAGTTGGGTCACTTACAGACTCGTATGTGGGGGGAGAAGTGGGCAGCTGAGGGGGTTGCCCTCCTCCCACAGGGTGCGGGAAGCTGTTGTACGATCCAATGGCTGGAGTGAACGGTTCCTGGAGGAAAACATGACCGTGGATTTTACTCATCAAACAAATAGGGTTAGGAATAACAACATGACCTGCAAAAGCGTGTGGTCAGATTTTTCAAAAGACAACGATAACTGACCATTTCGCATCGTTTCAAACTATATTTTTGCAAAGTTAACTATCTTCTAAGTGAAAATCCATTTTCTGTACTTTGTTCATTATCCAAGGTTGTCAACACTTGGTTCTTTAGAATAATGTCATTCAACTACATTTGTGGACTTGTCTGGACGCTCTGGGAAAAACAAAGGAGCAGTGAGAAACAGAGCAAGCACATGTGTGACTTTGATGTTCTCATTAAATGCTTAAATACACTAATTTAAAAAAAACTGCAAAACAAAATATTTCACTAGTTTTTTTCATGTCAGTGTGATGTATTCAATTTAATGATTTCCTTTCAATAGACTTAAAAATGCTATATACAACATGACTGGAAATGTATCATAATGCACATGGTTAGAATCTAAACAAGGGTTTGAAAATAATTATCTTACTCCTTTGGGAGTTGGATAGTTGAAAGGCGTAGGCATGGGCATAGGCATGGGCATGGGCATCGGCATGGGCATGACAGGAGCCGTGAAACCACCACCACCACCTCTGCCTCCTCCTCCTCCTCCCCCTCCGGACTTCTTGTCATTGTTCATGTCAATCAGGTCTGCTTCATCACAACTCACCTCAGGCTGTCAGGGGGAAAAGTGTTATGACGCTAACTAAAAGACAACATCCTGATTGGGACCTCCATCTATTCTTACCCGGACCATGGCATCAGGTTCATACGGCACATTGTAATTTTTGGCTATCTCAATCAAGTAGCGCTCCACCAAAATCTTTGGGGGAGACTCCACGCTCAGTTTGTGAATCAGCTGCAAGCATATCAGACATTTTATCAGACTTGGAGTGCTGGCACATTTCTTAGCTGAACAGAGTCAAGGCAGTCATGCGTTTAAAAAAGAAGAAAAAGAACACTAAAGAAAAAAGATATGCCAACCCTTTCATTGACCGTTCCAATCTGGTTTGTCCTGCACAGCTTGCCATATTCCTTGCTGTATTTTACACAGAGCTGTTCTGACACCTATAAGAATTGAGAATTTAAAGTGTCAAGATCTGAGAAGACCAGATAATATTGGTGCCAATGCTTTTCTTTGAATGTGTACTTACCAATTTTAATTCAGCCACCTCTGACTGAAGTCGAGGAGCTGCCCAGATAAGAGTGGACACTGCTTCTTGTAACCCTGGATCCAACTCCCTGAAATAATTAACCCATCAATACATACCCTTTCATTGGAAAAGGTCACCCCTCCCCCAAAGAAGTGATTTTTTTTTGCACAAGGTAAAATCCGCCCCTTACTTCATCGATTGAATGAGGCCAAAGCGTGTCAGGAGCAAGTCACAGTAAAGCTCCAGGATCTCCATGCCTTCAACCATATAGTCCTCTCTGATGATGTGCTCCACACGGATGCGCGCCCGTTCATCTTTTCCTGCTGACAGGTATTCCGATATCTCCTTACGAGCCTTTTGAGCGAGCTCGGCTTCATTTTAAATTGTTCAAGGGAAAGGAAAGCATTACAATGACATGAGATTAAAGACCAAAACCAAGCACTGGTGCGGTTTTATGATTTCAGGACTCACTTTTCTTTTTCTCTAGTAGCTTTAGTCGATTGATGACGAGCCGCAGGTTGACTCTTAACCTCTCAGATTTGAAGCCTCCCGGCATCATGTCTGACTTATCTTCCCTGAGAATAAAAGGTCATAAGACTATTTCTGACTTATCTTCCCTGTGGATAAAAGGTCATAAGACTGTGTGTATCTGTCGTTGAATGGCTGTTAAACGCAGTCACTCAATGATCCACGTTTTTTTCTATTCATGTAAAGTTGACAACTATTATCGAAATTACGTAGAGCAATAAGCCATTATATATATTGTGCTTTACACACACACACACACACACACACACACACACACACACACACACACACACACACACACACACACACACACACACACACACACACACACACACACACACACACACGATTTTACTAAAGGGAGGACTTCATACTATTCCGCAAAACATTTAGTTACTCAAGATTCAAGAAGTTTATTGGCCATGTTGGGGCATGCCAAACAAGGAGTTCAACTCCAGTAGATCTCAGCCTCTGTTCAACATTTACGTGACTAAAAACATTCAGGACTTGCGAAAATTGACAATTATTCTCAAACATCCCCCGATGTTAAGGTGACTAATAACATTCAGGACATGTGCGAAAACTGACAATTATTCTCAAACATCCCCTGATCCCAGGAGTTTAGTTAGTTAGTTAGTTAGTTAGTTAGTTAGTTAGTTAGTTAGTTAGTTAGTTAGTTAGCTAAATTTACCAATGGGTTCACATTTAGTGACTAGATTTAATTAATTTAGGACATTAGCAATTATCAACAAAATGTTGTGTTTTCTGGTTGTGTGTTTTGGCAAGCTTTCCAACGATACCAGTGTAACTCAATTAAAGCTTACCAAATGTACACAAACATCAAATTACACAAGTGACGTCCTGGAGAAGTTTTTAAAATTTACTGTCGGCCTCACCCACCTCCCTCCTTGTGAATCACTCAATCATGTGAGCATGACCAACCCATGGAACAACAATGGATCTCCAAATACAACCCCAAATTTAAAGGAAAAAGGCAGGTTGCTAAAAACTACTCAGCATTTAGCCTGTAACGGCGCCGTGCTCCTGTAAAGCGATGCCGACATTGCCCACATCATGAACTATTTGCTTACTAGCTGAATAAATTGGCTCTGAGCAAATATTGGGTTGTTATTGTTAGCAATCTTCCTGCCTGGCATCTGGCTAGCCAAGCTACCTAGCTCTCGCTACATGCTAAAGAGGACGCAACAAACACGTAGACTCGTTGTACGAGTTTAAACAACACGAATAAGTCCAAAAGCCGTTAAGGGTTCGGATATCCGCAGATAATTCGGTGTCGATAACATACCTTGTTGTAGCACTCGAATACGGAACGAGACGCAGTTTGTGTCTGTGCTTCGTCGCCTAGTTTACTTCCGTGATTATTTGTTGTGACGTCACGGGAGTTTCTATTTGGGGCGGACAAGGTGGAACGCAAGCTCAGGTGCTGCTGACGACGGACCCACTGAAATATGTGAATGACTGACTCATACCGTTGATGGATGTTAACGATGACGCAGCAGAGCTGGAAAATCAAGATATTCCCCCACCAATGAGTCATTGGCAGAGTTGATTTAAAATATTTTTCTGATGTCGTCGGCTCACAGAAAGACGTCCTTGCTTGACATCTCTTGTTTCTGGAGTTCAAAATATTATTATTTATAATAATAATAATACTTATAATAATAATAATAATAATAATAATAATAATAATAATAATAATAGTAATAGTAATTGTTAGTATATTATTATTATTATTATTATTATTATTATTATTATTATTATTATTATGCTTGATGCCTCGTTTTTTGATGTCGTCGGCTCACAGAAAGACGTCCTTGCTTGACGTCTCTTGTTTCTGGAGTTCAAAATATTATTATTTATTATTATAATAATAATTATTATTATTATTATTATTATTATTATTATTATTATGCTTGATGCCTCGTTTCTGAAGTTCAAAATGTATTATTATTATCCATCCTCTGTACCGCTTGTTCCTACTGGGGTCGCGGGCGTCTATTCCAGCCGTCATCGGGCAGTAGGCGGGGGACACCCTGAACCGGTGGCCAGCCAATCACAGGGCACACAGAGACAAACAACCATCCGCACTCATACCTACGGGCAATTTGGAGTGCTCAATCAGCCTATCATGCATGTTTTTGTCATGTGGGAGAAAACCGGAGTGCTCAGAGAAAACCCACGCAGGCACGGGGAGACCATGCAAACTCCTCACAGGGAAGGCTGGAGGTGGAATCGAACGCGCACCCTCTGAACTGTGAAGCGGACGTGCTAACCAGTGCTCCACTGTGCTGCCTATTATTATCATCATTATTATTATTTACCATACATATACATACAGTTAAAATTATGTTTCTTCACTTGTTTTGTTGTTTGTCTTTGACTCTGGTCAAAATGACAGCAACACTTTTGGGAACATGTTTTAACAGTGTCAAAGGTGATGTTGTATTGATGCATATTGAACATTTGTGAACATTTGAATAAAATACTCAAATCTTTGCTACAAAAACTTTAGATCAATCGACTTCATGAAATATAACTATTATTGAGATAGACTATAAGTGCCAGACTTAAGAAACAATAAAGCGGACTTTGACTTTTGACTTTGATTTACACTGCCGTTCAATAGTTTGGGGTCACCCAGACAATTTTGTGTTTTCCATGAAAACTAACATCGTTGCACAAGGGTTTTCAAGGGTTTTCTAATCACCCATTAGCCTTCTAACACAATTAGCAAACACAATGTACCATTAGAACACTGGAACTGCTGGAAATGGCCTTGATACACTTATGTAGATATTGCATTAAAAAATAGACTATTGTAGCAAGATAGTCATTTACCACATTAACAATGTAAAGAGTCTATTCCTGATGAGTTTAATGTTATCCTCATTGAAAAAAATAGCCATTTAGAAAATAAGGACATTTTTAAGTGACCCCAAACTTTTGAACGGTAATGTAGGTACTTAACAATAAAACACATTTTCCTTGTGTATTTTTACTTTACTTGCAAACGCAGAATCAGCACCTCTAATTTTATCTTTTTTTTTTTATCAACACTATTTCTACAAGTGATGGTGCCCCACTGGGGCAACTGGTTGCTATAGCCCTATCAGAAATTAGTAGAGATTCAATTAGCAGAGCTTCCCCGCTAGAATTTTATTTTATATTAAAATGTGGTAGACCTCAGTGTTAGGGTTGATAGATTAGTTTCATCCTATGCTTATGGAATGTAACCTGTAACAATTGACCAAACGTGTCCTGTCTTAACAAAGTAGTAAAACAAAGTGCTAAGATCCCTTGAACTGATTGACCAGCTGCAGAGGAAGCAATCAAAGTTGTTCTGTTTACATAACATCGTAAAACACCCCCTGCTGTGATCCCCCGAGAGGCCAGGGGTTCACCCCCACTCTGCTTCTCTCAATAAATATGCTCTTGCAAAAGGCCTAAGTCAGACTTTGTTCGATCATCGCTGTACGCACAGTGACGAATGACTTCTCCACTTGCAAGTGCTTAAAGGGCATACGTGTGGTTCTTGCAAAATAAGTTAGAGTGAGCACCACTCTAACACTCAGGACCAGGCCTCTTATCCAGAAGGCCGGCTTCTTGCAAAATAAGTTAGAGTGAGCACCACTCTAACACTCAGGACCAGGCCTCTTATCCAGAAAGCCGGCAGTTAGTGTCCTTTGTTACATCATGTTGACTTGCTGGCAGTCAATCCTGGAATAAAGACGTGTTCCTCACTTCTGCCACAGGCCCCATGAATAATAGATCACTTTTGCCCTACAGTTCAATACTGTAAAAACATATAACCCAATATGATAGGAGTGAGGAACATGTCTTTATTCCATGACTGACAGTCAGACTAGACACAAGTCATCAAAGCTAAAAAGACAGGACCCACATCCGTATAGCCCCGCCCCTAACTGCAGGCCTGCTGGGTGAGAGGCCTGGTCCTGAGGTTCGCCACAAACAAAATATATTTTCTCCCATAAAATTCAACCCCCTTTTATCAACGAAAGAGATGAAATCCTGGTGGCGTGCATAATCAGTACTTCTACTTATGTCCACACTACGACTACTTTTGCCACATCTGATTACTTCATTTGTACTGTCATCTCAAGTAAGCAGGCTTATAAAACAACAAAAAGCTACCAGCATTCCAAGTAGTACTCCCATTGCAGTAAATACCAGTCACAGTACAGTACTGTGAATTTCAGGGGGCAAAAATAACTACCATAATTTTCCAAATACTGCTGTTTAAGGGAAAACATTATTACAAAAAAATAACTTTGTCAAACGGCTAGCACAGCGCATGCCACCCATTCAAGTTGGACAAATATAAAGATCGAAGGCAAAAATTTCAGGGCCACTTTTATTTTAAGACTGGCCTTTCACCTTTGGTAATTCCAGGACCAGGCCAGTTCTACGGGACACTTGACCCACCAGTGACTCCAATACAAGTACATTTATTCAGATCTGATGTTGCATTTTAAAATAAATCATTCGCTATGACATCTGCCAACACGACTGCAACAAATTTGATTCCACTTTTTACATAGAAGGGTGTGTTGGCATTTTGAACGAGCTTTCTCAATCGCCTCCAATCACTGGCGCATACTTTGACGTACCTGCTTGATGCATCTTTGCGACTACCCATTTCACCAACATGTAAATGTGAAATTAAATACTGTTAAGTACTGTTGTAAAATGCAATATGTATGTAGCCAGTTGGGTCTCCAACCCTTATCAATGGTAAGCTTTGTGTGTGGCAGGAAAAGCAGACACGCTTGAATCCCTCTTCCCAAATGTAACACACGAATGGTTGTACTTTGTCTTGTTTGTAGTACACTCAACTTTGTAGTCCATCTATAAAAGGGAGACAATCATAAAGGAAGCATAACAACTGACATCATTCGTGTTCTGGACGAGACATGCTTTACATTCAAAGACAATAGGTCTTATCCAATTAACAATGAAAAACTCTCAGCAATGTATTAAACATTAAAAAATCACAAATGTCTAAGCAATCGCTTTGATATTTTATGCAATTATAATAAATGGTTCATTTGGTCCTTTCAATTTTGAATAGGTGTCTATAATGAAATCACTTGGCTGGCTTTCATCCTCCCAATTTTTGATATTAGTGGGTGGGATGGCGGATATAAGGTCTCTCATCCAGCAGGCTTGTAGTTGGGGGCGTGTTTATCCATCCACGTTCTTCATAGTGTAATATTGCCTTTGTTCCCTCGTGCTTCTTACTGCTACCACAATGTAATCATATCATACTGGCCAAAGGCTTCAATAGTTTTCAGGACTGGATATGCATCAAATTAGTATTGTTGTTTTTCAAGTTATTCTTGATAGACTTTTAAAAACCTAAAATATATTTTACTTTATCTTAAGGATTTTAATTAATGTCATTATTGAATTTGTTTGAATTGATACAAATAAAGTAAATTTGAAGTTGTTAGGCTGTGAGGTGATATTCCCTTGCTTTTTAATGCTGTTCTAAGCTTTTGTGGTTCTATTTCAGTACCTGCATCGAGGTATTTTATGGAGGCATGGTATTCAAGTAAAAATGTTGGTATCATGATGACAGTATTGCCAATTGTGGTTTCCTTATCAGACACTGAACCCTACAGGTGAGATTG
Organism: Syngnathus leptorhynchus; assembly: GCF_054491065.1. Classification (NCBI taxonomy): domain Eukaryota; kingdom Metazoa; phylum Chordata; class Actinopteri; order Syngnathiformes; family Syngnathidae; genus Syngnathus; species Syngnathus leptorhynchus. Next base: position 6,211,482 of record NC_141197.1, read on the forward strand.
TGTAATAATACATTTGCTCGAGTTGATTGGTGGTAAAGTATCTATCTCCTCATTGTTGTAGCACCTGCTAACCTGTCGGAACTATACAGTACTAAAATATAATGTTGAAATATTTCTAAATTTACACAATTTTAAAAAGTAAATCCTTCAAATAGCACAAACACAGATGCATATTGCTGCCCGGAGTGCTCTCTGGTCTTTGACGGATTCCTGGTATGGACGGGTAAAGAGGTTTAGCAATTCATCTTCCTCCATAGTTAACCGGGGAAGACACTGAGTAGTTAACACTTGGTAAAGAAAAACAAAGCACTTCAGTATTGTTTCATTTTAATAAAAACACATTTTCAAGATTTCAAAAACTGAAGTTAATAAGAAAATTGGACTCTGTACAATAGAATTAACTGCCACACCATTAGTGAGGCAGTCACTATAACTTGAGTTTGCTGGCAGAAACCTCCTTCTGTTTCTTTTTTGTAGGCTGCCCCTTGACACTTTTGATTTGACTTTTCACTTGATCCTGCAGCTGAGAGAAGAAGGCTTGAGAGGAGCGCAGAGCTTTATCCCGTCCCTCATCCTGACACAAGAGCCAAAATATTAGTTAGTCATGCTTGTCACTTATATTTTCACATTTATATTGTCATAACTACAACACATGCATACCTGTACATCACGCACACTATTTATCTGAATTACACAGTACTTACCTTGTAAAATGTGCTGACGTTTTTCAATTGTCATATTTTGTAGCAGATTTGTGGTACTTCTAAATTGATTTTGAGATAAACATTCAAAATGCCACTCACTTTGAGTATCGTAGCTTTGCCTCCTTTAGTGAGTTTCTTCAGGTCTTCTTTTGCTTGCGCCTTGGATGGCTTTTTGTTCTCGCTGGCTTTACTGGCTTCTTTGAGCTTCATTTTCTTTTCTTTCTCCTCGATTTTGAAATGCTTCACCTTCTTCTTATGTCGCCTCTCACGCTTCTTGTCTGTTGACGTCTTCTCTGTGGCACCCAGGATATCACCAGCTTTGTTTTTCACCTTTGGTTGGAAGAAGGGATTTTACACATTTTGTCAAAGCCACATCATCTTTGCAAAGAAATTAAATATAATCCAAACCTTGATTTCTTCTGGTGCAAGCAGTGTAGCATCACTGGCAGTGACTGGAGCCACCTCTTCCATTGTGATAGACGGCAGGTTGGAAACCACCTTCACCTCAGGTACAGACTGAAGGAGCAAAGGAAACGTGAGCAAGTGGTCAAGTAGCAAAGTTTTAGGGCCTGTCTCATACTAAACAATGTTTCTTACCTAATACATTAAACTTGACTACTATTTGGCTGCATTAAAAAAATGTAGTAATTCTTTCAGTAGTTAATAAAAATGTCATTTTTTGTGTGTGTACATGTTAAATTTGGCAATCACTACATTCAACGACTGTAGGGCATGTCTTTCCAATATCGTGCAGCCCTAATGTGACCTCTGAAAACGCAAACAGGGTTGCTGTTTTTCGGATGCAGTGCATCGTCGGTAGATGTGCGGCGCTCGATAACTTGGTGAGGTGAAAAGTTGGAAATGGTAATTTTTTCGTGATGTCCACTTCAGTCGTGCTCAGACAGCAGTGGGCCTATAATGCCTCTTTGTGTCATTGTTTGTTTCAAATGGTATCTATAATTGTGAATATTTGTATTCTCTCTTCAATCCTCCAATCTCATGTGTTAACATTGCTGAATATGCCGGAAACACAATAGCCATGCCTTCAAATAATTTCTCTGGCCTGTAAAAAGAAAACTTACAGGTTTGGGTGTGAAGTGGAAATTGGAGAGCGCATCCAGCTTTAAGAAGAGTGTGTCCATCAGTTTTTGTATCTCTACATGGGTTGGATTCTCCTCTTCCTCTTTCTGTGCCTGAAATCATTATGAAGATGTCAAAAAGTTAAAAAACAAAACAAAAACAACAACCTGAAATTAAATTTGCAAAACGTGAGATAAATGTCGAACCTGTGTTTGCTTGAGGTATTCCTGCTCATAAATTTCTGCTAGACTCTGTTTGCTCTTCTCGTGGTCTAACGTGAGTCTCTTCTTGTACTCAAACACGTCCTCTTTGGGCTTCTCTTTTCGGACCACGTCATCAAACGCCTTGGGAAATAAATGTCAAAAAGTACTTCATTACATAAGTAGGCAAGGAGCAGAACTTCAAATGATAAAGCATTGTAAAACAACTTATTGAGATGTGTGCAGGCACCTGGTCTTTAATTCTCTGACGAATGATGTCTTCTAGAACCAGTGTGGTTTCCTCTGTGATAGCAGGAGCTGACAGGGAACAGAGCAAATCTCATGGTCAAATTAAATTTGTTTATCATTTATTCAAATTATTTATATATGCATACTGGTCTTGGTTCGGACAATTTTCTACTTTTTGTCACTGGATCCGTTACAAAAATCAACAGTACCCTATCACTGCAGTTGCTGCCCTAATGGGTGGCTGCCAAAAAGTGGTATTATAAAATGTAAAAGAAGAAAAAAAAGTAGTCAAACAATAATGCCAGTTCCCTACTTCCTTCTTAATAGTACGCTATAGGTGACATTAATGCAACAAAAGTATTGGGCCACTGCCAAAAGAAAGATTTGGGGGAAAAAAATCTCAATTGTATTGCTCACAATCAAATATTCATGCACATTTTCATTTTGGTGCATCCCTACCTACTCATAGCATAGAACTGTTATCACCATTACACCCACCACATCCATATCACAGTGTCACCTACCCTTTCTTGATCCCTGCTCAAAGTCCAAATCTTCCTCAAGCATGCTGTTCTCCGGGCGCGATTGGGCTGTCACCTCTCCAGACAACTGCCATGACTTTGAAGCAAGAGACACTTTCTCCAACTGCTTGATCTTCTGTGACATCTACACACAGCAAGTGAAGAGATCATACTGACTGATTCAAGTTAAAGGCAGTGCTGTGATGAATGGTGTTGCCATGGTAATCGCGGTGCTCTGAGAAATAATCTAATTTCACTTAATTGGCCTAAAAATATTTTTTTATTTACTACAAACAATGTATCAATGTTCATCTATCCATGCTGGTAATGTATAGGTACAGGCACAACTATTAAATGCTCTTTTATTACATACCAGAAGGTATAATTAACATTTGTGTCCCCACCATTACTACTGTATTTGTACAACAAATTAACGTAGTTTTAATGCAACACTAATGTTGAGTATTTGTTTTAATGATTGTCTAATGCAGAATGTTGTCGTGTGAGAGCATCTTCAAATGCTTCATTATGCGCTAAGCCCATCACAAGGGCTTTTGCAGTACAAAAATCTATGTACAGTGATCCCTCCTACTTCGCGGGGGTTACGTTCCAGACCCAACCGCGAAATGGGAATTTCCGCGAAATAGAAACTAGATTTTTTTGAGCTATTCTTGGAAGATATTCTATTTTTATCGCTGACATCAACCAGCTCGCTGCTAGGGGACTTTCATATCAATGGACTGTGCGCTCCGCATTCATGCCTTAGCGACGAGACTAACAGTGTATTGCTATGTCCAGATGAAGGCCACCGCCGGTGGAGAGTGTTATATCTTTACTATTTTCCAGGTTCTGATGTAGCAAGCATGGTTCGGACAACGACGTGATGGGTACTGCTTTATTCCTTTCATCACAGTCAGTTCACTGGCCGTACATCGCGACACTGAACGTCCCCGAAGCTCCCCCTCCCACATCCGGGGTTTTCCCACTACGGAACATGAGTTAGTCCAAAATATACAACAGCGAGAACGCCCTGAAGTCACATGTGACGATAAAGTATACTGTACTGACTCTTTAATTTATTCATTTCACTTTTAAACGTAAGCTATCATTATTAAAGGAAAATGAAGAAACTCAAGTGGCCGCGAAACCTCGTGAAATGATGAAATTTCTGCGATAAAATAATTCATTTCCGCATTTTTGAAAACCCGCGATATAGCGAAGCCGCGATAGTTGAAGCCGCGAAGTAGGAGGGATTACTGTACTACTATTACCTTTTCTTGAATTTTCTCATGTGATGATTGGGATTGGGAGTTTTTGGAGTTTGGGTTTTTTCCTCCAAAAATATCTTCAAGGTCCTCCCCTTCGCTGTCTTCATCTCCAGAAAGGTTAAAAGTCACCTTTTTATGAGACGCTTTTGCTCCGTTCCTTGTAAAAGGCAGATAACAAATATATTGTGACAAACTGTTTCGACCATTTAAAATGTAAACATCCAAAAGAGAAAAAATATAATGATCAGTTTTACTCATTGTTAAAGTCCTCGCCAGAATCATCATCATCTACTTCATCTTCGTCCTCATGCATGTTGTCATTCTCACTATCCAACAGCTCGTCTGCATCAGCCCCTTCGGAAGCAGTAAAGTAGTCCTTGTACTTAAGGTCTCTGGAGCTCTTCTGTTAGTATAAAAAAAAATTAGTAATTGAAATTAAAAAAACATTTCACAAGTCTCTAAAAATCATAATGCATAGACGCAACAATACATACGGTGTTTTTCTTTGGCTTTCTGCTGGAGAGCATTTCAAGGTCAAAATCGTCATCCTCATCTGAGGGCAGATTCTGAAAGTAATCCACATTGTTTTCATCATCGTTCTCCTTCCCTTCTCGCTTGTCCATGTCATCAAGAAATGACTCCATCTCTGACAAGCGGAAGAATTCATCATCGACTTCTGAGAAAACGCCATTCATTTGGGAATGTTTCTCTGTAGGCCTCCTCTTTTGTTTCTCCCGCTTCTCCAGGGCATCCACGTCAAAATCGAAATCAGAGTCCTCATCTGTGTCATCTTCTGCGTCATGGTCCCCCATTGTCTTCAACTCACGTAGCTTCTCGTCAGCTTCTTCCTCCATATTTTCATCGGGCTCTCCTTCCTCATCCCCAGTTTCTTCATCCATCTCCTCATCCTCTTCCAGTACCGCTAACGTCTCATCAGACAAAGCCTCATCAATTGCATTTTTAAAGTGTTTTAATACAACAGAGTTCTGCAGCTCCAGCTCCTGCCAGATTTGTTCTTCATCGAAGTTTTCCACCACCAGCTGAACAAGCGGGCTGCCCTTATATTCTGCTGGCTCCTGGGATTTGTGGAGGTCATAAAGAGTTTTGGTGAGAGATGTAAAGTCCGCTGCCACAGTGTCTTGAAGGCTGCAACAATAAAAACAGAGAGCCATTGCATGTTATTAGCGGGGGAGTTTTTTGTTAATTGTCACTATCATATAATCCACTCAACCATTTTTTGCACTGCACCACAGCACATCACGGAATAAAGTAGATTTGGCCTCACCCAGCATTAAATTGCCTATCACTGTGACATTTATATCTAGTGAAAATATTATTACACATAAATACAACAGAATGTAGCTCAAGTCTTCCATTTTTAATTTAAAGACACGACACCTGATTTGATATACTGCACTGTGTTACGACAAAACCCCATCTGAGATTGGTAACAGCAACTAATCAACTAACCATCTTTTCTAGCTACAGACAATTACTTGATCATATTCTGTTCTTGAATCAACACACGCAAGTAGAAGTGTCAGAGTAAAGACATTCGCATCGTTAGCTTAAGCTAACACTTAGCAAGATCGAAAGACCTCCGATTCAAATTTGAGACAAGTTAAAGTAAACCACAACAGTTTGTAAAATTAGCACTTGCCTCAGAAAATTATGTGGTTGCTGTGTGTTGACGTCTAGTTTATTCAAACATTCCTCCAATGTGATATATTCGTCTGTTTCAGCCATCGTTGCTCACACGTGAAAATGCATGCGTCGCATATAAATAGGCTCGGTGAGAAACGCTTGGTCTTGTTATTTTAGTTCCGTCACTGGGGTTTCAAAATGGCGGCCGCTGTACTGAAGGTTGCAGGTTAGTTTTGACATGTTTAAATATATTTGGGCAATTGACTTTTTACGTGTGTGTGTTTGTTTTTATATATATATATAAACGGCGATGCGTTATGCAACAAACTGATTTGAACAAAATGCAACCAATTCGCGAGCTTTCTAAACACGTTAACGTTAAGTGTTTGTTTGTTTGTTTGTTTGTTTGTTTGTTTGTTTGTTTGTTTGTTTGTTTGTTTGTGTGCTGTCGGTACTTTGTGGGCACACGTTGGCATTTCTAGTCAACCTTTTCAGCAGGTAATCATTAATAATAATTTGTTCGCTGCGAATAAAACAATTGAGCGGCTGTCAAGAGTTATTGTCAAGTTATCCTAAAGTGAAGTACGTATTATTATTATAATTATTTTATATTTTTGTATTATTTATTTTACGATAATTGGCTCGGTCATTTCGATCTTAATATTTCTATTGAAGCAACAATACTACTGTGTCAAAATACATTTTTATACCAATACATTTTTACTCATACAGTATGAACAGTCTGTCTGTGGATATCGATTGACGTATGGTCTTTCAACTGAGAAATGTGACGTATGCATAATAAACCATACTATAACTCCAGTTGCCAAACAAATGATGTATTCACCCAAGCTTCTTGTCCTGTTGGTCTTTAAGTTTCCAGTCTTTCAAGCTATTGCCAACTTACACTTCGACGAGCACATTCGACCTCAGCAACCCTTCATCAGGGCAGCCTTGGATCACTGTGGAACCTGGGAAAGCTGAATCATATTGCCATTGCTGTCCCAGACATGGACAAGGCCACAGCTTTGTATCGAGATGTCCTCGGGGCCACAGTGAGTGAAAAGGTGCCTCTACCAGAGCATGGCGTCTACACAGTGTTTGTAGAGCTTGGCAACACTAAGTTGGAGCTACTCCATCCGCTTGGTGAGAAGAGCCCGATTTCTGGATTTTTGCAGAAGAACAAAGCTGGAGGAATGCACCACATTTGTATTGAGGTGAGCATTAACGTGTATTTTGTTGTCCCTTCTTATAGCCCTAAAGCATCACAACTGGATACTTCGACATGCTTATGATGGTGCATGTCAAACCTGTCAAGAAAAGCTTTATATTGTATGTTTACATTGTTAGCAATACTAGTACAATGATTTTCTGCTTTTGCATTCTCAAAAAATGTCCGTTCATACCTTTTTATTAAAATACACAAATTGTTAATGTACTGCAGAGCATTGCACCCCTTATCAGTTTTAATTACAAGATTATCTAAAATGTATACGTTATTTACTTTAAAGATATTAATTAATTTGAGAACCATGAATCAAGCAAAGATCATTTTTACACGAGCGGAACGGAATATGTAATCTGTTTCAGGTTGACGACATCAACGCTGCAATCAAAGACCTGAAAGTGAAGAACATCAGAACTCTTTCACCAGAGCCGCGAATAGGAGCTCATGGGAAACCAGTGATGTTTCTTCATCCTAAAGACTGTGACGGTGTATTAGTGGAGTTGGAGGAAGCATAACAAAGATCACGAGCTCTGTTTGCGGAACCTTATATATATATATATATATATATATATATATATATATATATATATATAATATATATATTTTTTCTAGAGCAGTGGTTCTTAACCTGGGTTCAATCGAACCCAAGGGTTCGGTGAGTCGGTCTCAGGGGTTCAGCAGAGCATCTACCAGGTCCGAACACACCTACTGGTGGGGTTCGGTACCTCCCACAAGGTTAAGAACCACTGTTCTAGCGATGCAACAAGCTTGCATTGAACATGAAATTTCAGTGTAGGTTTCTTTGAACACGTTTCACAAAAATCATATATTGAATTAACTTCTTGGTTAGTGTGCATGTGTGGAGATGGCCTTTTAATAGGATATTCAGAATTGGGCTATAAATTAACACAATAAACTTGTCCAAGTTTGTGGCTTTTGCAACATTTCTTAGGTTTGTGAAATTGCTTAAACATCTCTGGCATTTATATTGTGTGCATGTAAACAAATATTGAGCTGTAGTGACAGATGAACAAGTGTTAAAAAAAAATTTCAATCTTGCACAAAATGGATGAAATACGCATCGCATGACCAAACCCTATGGATCACTCGGATGAAATGGGGGAAAGAATGTGTCCTACCTTTATGCTGATTACCTTGAAAAGTGCAAAGTGCCAGATTTTAAATATCACCCGTAAAATGTTATCACTCATGCTGGGTGAAAATCACCCAAGCGCATCTCTTGACAAGACCAAAAATGGGAGACTCAAAGATACAATTTGACATCAGTGAACAGCCAAACTACCAAAGAACCCATGCAGCTCAGACATGAGCAACACAATGAAAATCACAAGACAAGAATTGTGTGGGTGAAACTAAATGTTACTGTTCTAGAGTTCATCTTCTGAACCGCTTTGTCCCCACGGGGGTCGCGGGCATGCTGGAGCCTATCCCAGCCGTCATCGGGCAGTAGGCGGGGGACACCCTGAACCAGTTGCCAGTCAATCGCAGAGACACAGACTAACAACCATCCGCACTCACTCATACCTAGGGACAATTTAGAGTCTTCAATCGGCCTACCAAGCATGTTTTTGGGATGTGGGAGGAAACAGGGGTGCCCGGAGAAAACCCACGCAGGCTCGGGAAGAACATGCAAACTTCACACAGGTAGGGCTGGAGGTGGTATCGAACCCGCACCCTCCTGAGGCGGACATGCTACCCACTGCTCCACTGAGCCGCCCTTGTTCTAGAGTTAAACCCAATATTTAATTTTCCATACACCTGGATAATTATTTTTACCAGATAATGAATAGGAACAAAAGTTCCACCTTAATTCATTCATCACACTTTGGGGAAAAATTCCTTTATTTTCCCCGAGTAGTATAGTTGACGAGGTAACCAAGTATAATTATTGTGGGACTATTAAGCTACCTTTGTTATTTCCAGTTATTTTCTTTAAATTCTTTAAAAACGCATTACTTTCACTAACAAGACACAATTTAACCTAAATAGTTAAACTTTAATTATTCTAAAATGAAAGTAGTCACATAAATTACATTCTGGTTTAGACTTAAGTGACCTTGCACATTTGGTGTGGAGCAGAGCTTTTTTTTTTTTTTTTTTACAGGAAACACTACACAGGTGACAAATAATCTTTCAGGTGGTTTATTTGGTCTGATCGACAGCTCATAGTTTCAAACATTTATGAATACCACAAAGAGGAGGCAGGGTGGTGCCAGGTACAGCAAGCCATGTCACAAAGTTCATAAGTTCATTTAAGCAAGGTTATCATGAGAGGATAAGCTACCAAATTACTAATAAACTGGCCAAAAGCATAAAGATGGATTCAACATCTTCAAACACAAAGCAAGATGTAAACAAAGCAATGTGGGGTGATTTAGCTGCTTTCCTTGCCCAAAGTATGTTTGTCAAATAAGTACTCTGCCAGCCCGCTCTGTTGGCTACCCATACGGCGTAGGTTGGTCACCCAGTCTCCCAGCTCTTTGATGGACTTGACCTGTTCGTCCAGGTAGTGGGTCTCGATGAAATCACACAGCTGAAACATTAAATTGTCATGGTTGAATTTAGATGGAAAATAGTCTTAGAAATAAATTCAAAATAAAATATCCAATGAGCTGCTTAAAACTCACATGTGGGTCGTTGTGATCGGAGCACAGTTTGTGCAAGTCCAGAAGTGACTGATTGACGCTTTTTTCAAGCTGGAGGGCACATTCAAGAGCTTCGAGACCACTGCCCCACTCATCCCGTTCAGGCTTCTGCAACATAAAGCGGCACGCATTGAAGATTCACCGGCGGGCCACTGGCCTGAGGCAGACGCAACTCCATTTTCAGTCACATAGGGTAATCATGTTTGCAGTTAAACATTTTACTTGTTTTCAAGACTACAAAAGATAAGCTGTACTCCACACCCACAGTATCTTTATTCACCTTGTGCTGCCCTCCCAACATGTCCCTCGTGATAAGAGTTGAAATGAAGTCCATACCCTGATATCTTGAAGGAAGATCCTACCACCCCGCTGGTTCTGAAGTTTCATGAGCTTCTCTGCATGCTCGCGCTCCTCGTGCGACTGGTTACGGAAGAACTTGGCAAAATTGTGTAAAGCCTGATCATCCCGGTCAAAGTAGTAACCCTATGACGAGGACAATAAGATCGTTGAGGTCTGAGCTATTCATTAACTTCAAACTAAGCAGTTTGAACAAGTCTAAAATAAACATGTTCTGTTAACAAAATGAAAAATAAAAGTGTACATAAGAGTCTCAAGCCAGTTTTAGTTTTGCTGATGTATTTCATCATATTCACTGTGACTCATTGTGGTCTTTCATTTATGAAACATGGCATCCACTCTAGTCACGTGGATTACTGGCTGTGTTTTGAAGACCAGGGACAAATCCTTTACTAACCTTATCTCAAATGCCCTTTCACCTATGTTTAATTGCAGACTCACCATAGAACAATGCCTCACTTGCAGCAGATACCAAGACACAATAGTTATATATAAACTTACGTTTCTGGAATTACTTTAACTATAGAATACCTTCACCCAAACCAACTTTTCTTCTCTGTTCATCTCCCAAGAGGACACGTGACTCACCATGGACAGGTAGACGTAGGAGGCATACAGCTCCAGGTTGATCTGCCTGTTGATTGCAGCCTCACAATCCTGGTGGAAGTTCTGTCTCACCTGGGAACTCATTGTTCTGAAATATGACACAAATTAGTCTTTATTAACACATACTACTCAAATTGGAGCTGTAATCTAGGAGCCTAGGACTGTATAAAAGTTGCTGCTCAGAGTTTTACAAAACAGCTTTTAGAAACAATAGTGCTTAGTTGTGCAAGTGTACCTGATTAATTGGCTAAATGTATATTCTAAACTTTATAAAACATTTCATTATTACATAACCGCGCCAAATTTAAATACAGGCACACGTGCAAAACATTATAATCAGACATTTATATTGTCGGATAACATCACTTCCTTTATTTGCGGAAAAAAGAAAATTCTATTGTTTCTACACTTTGCATTTTAAAGAGAGATGAAAGAAAAACGTCGTCGACGAAATAAACACGCTAGCAACAAGGCCGACACAGCGCCAAGGCCTCAGTGACGACATATAAACAATCATTGCAGAAGGCGTTGATCGAACAATACATACAATTACAAATAGTGTTCTTACCTTAATCGTGAGCGGCCTTTGTTGGAGAATATGTCGAAATGGTTCAAATAATGCGCGAAGTTAGCAAAACAAATAGTTTAACTTGCGAGAGAAAGCAATTTTTCGACAACAGACAACCAGGAGCTTAATTTTTTTTTAAAAATCCTGTTCTTTAGGTTTTATCGATGAAAACAAGACAGATGAAAGGTTGCCGTTCAAGCACTGTTGAAGCAGGTAACCTTCACTGTCCGCTATCTAGACGTGACTGAGCTTTTGTGCTTGAGCGTCACTTCTTAAGGACGAAAAGGATGACGTCACTGACCCTCCTCTCAAAGGGTGGAACCGAGGCGCAATCAGTTGACGTAATCGGTCAATCCAAAAAATTTGTATAATAGTCTAGTTAGTTTATGTTTGTGCTTGATCGTTGCGCTCAAGACAATGAACAGATAGACAGATGGACGGACGGATATTTATGTATATTATATGTACCAAAAGTATAGTTTCTAGCAAAATTCTACATTTTGTCATATTAAAATACTCATCAAATATTAAAAAACTATATTTTTTCTTCTTATCTAATATCTACATCTTTTGACTGATTCAAACCGTTTCAAACTCTTCATTTTGTGTCTACCGATTGGCAAATATTGCCCAAGGGACCACCATTATAACCAAGACGCAACTCGGGGACCACTGCTTTGACAGAATATTATTTTATTTAGCATACAGGCTATTTATGTGCATCTGTATGTCTATTTTGGGAATCCCACATCCTACATTTGACACAATTTGGATGGGTAAATAATCCAACAGATTAGCTGGAAAATAAATCAAATCAAATTTTTTTTCCCAAATTGACTTATTCTAATAGGACTTCTGTTTGAATTAGTACCCCTCTGTAACTTTGCTTGGGGAGGGGGGGCTGTTCAAAGGAAGACAGAAAAAGTTACTTGATTGTTCACTAAATTTGCTGGAAAATAAATCAAGTCTAAATAATAAATCAATTTTATTTTTTAAAATGTTACAATTATTTTCCATTTCCAATTTTGCAGACCACCTGCAACACCACCACGATCCACCAGTTGACAACCACTGCTTTAGAACTAACAACATTCCACGCCCACCGTGTTGGTAAGGTCACAGAAGCTCTAGAACAAAATTGACAAATACGGGTTTTGTCAAACAGGTCGGCCGGTGTCTACTAACTCAGCGCTGTGTTTTTCCAATGATGTCATTGTGCAATTTGAGAAACAGACAATTGGAGAAACAGTATTTTTGACTCACCGCCAGGAAATGACTACTTGTCATTCATACTTATTAGGAAATATCTTACGTTTCTTGATGTATGTTGTCTTGGTAGCAGGGGTATATGAACAATCAGAAGAAGCAAATGAGCCAAACCTTTATTGACATTGAATTGTGTTTGTAATTGCCTGTACTGTCAATAATAATAAACAGGCCTTTACTTTAAATGCATGGCAATACATGAAGGGGAGGGGAATGAGAAGGGAAAGGAGGAAGGGGTGAAGTGAAAGAGCACTCATATTACTCCCTTTAACTGGGTTTTGAATATGTCTTTGCTTATTTGCATTGTGCAAAAGTTCAGAATTAGGTTGAGATCAGAGACTACTGAAATTCTCTCAGATTGGTTCACCCTTTATTCATTTGTATCCACTTCATTGCTTAGTTTTGATGAGGTTCCACACAAACAGCCAAAATGTACTGCTTGTATTAGTGTATCATCATCTGGAGCTCCCACATTGAGGTCTCAATGGGTAAAGGGAGAACGATTGAAAAGTTTGATAAACATCTAGTGTTTCCATTTTTGTGGCTTTTGATTTGATTTGTTTATTTCGGCAAGTGCATAATCAACATTAATTACAATTTCATTTTGCATTGTGGTAAACATGAGTTGTCGAAAAGGGAGGCGGGTTAAGCAATTCTGCTTATGTAGTCCCGTCCCCATTTTAACCAAGGATTTGTCTTGGATTTTCCCCTATAAATCCCCTGGTTTATTTTAATGCACAGCGCCATGTTTGAAACTAATTTGGTGTCAAGTCGTTGATTTGCACTCGCCACCAAATCGCTTGCTTATAGTTATAAATCTGCCTCTTTTTTTTTCTAATCGGAGGTGACCCGAAGAAGCTGCTGTAGAAAACAAGGGTTCCTCAGTTGATATGAAAACTTGAACTTATTTATTGATTCATTTACCTTCCGTAACTACTGACTCAGAACCTGACCTGGAAATGAGAGCAAAACAAGGAAACGAGAGCGAAAGCATGTAAGCGAAAACATGTGATTGAAGACAATTATATTTTAAATTTCTCTCAAAATCTTCTTTTTTTTTTTGCCGTTGAAAAAGTATTTCTCGTTTGTTGTTTGGCACAATTCCGATACTGATGACGGTGAGATCTAAAAAAAAACTTTGACCCTGACGTGATTTGAACACGCAACCTTCTGATCTGGAGTCAGACGCGCTACCGTTGCGCCACAGAGTCCTATAGACAGATCCGCTCTACAGTGGCAATATGAAATATCAGTTTGTACCGTGTAATTAAACTTTTACGATGCATATATAAATATATATTGGAAATAAATACGAAAATATAATTAAAAATCTCTCTCTCTATATATATATATATATGTTCATTAAAAAAAAATCCATTGTATTTACACTTTCAATTATTTTTTCAAATCATATTTATTTTCATTGTCACTTTCACTGATTTTAGCAGTTTTTGTCCTCCATACTTATTGTGCCTATTTGAGTTCTTATTGTCATGCCGTTTTGATGGGCTTTGGATACGTCAATGATTTACTTGAAGAGACAGCAGTTGTGTTTAGAACGTGAACCAGCACCCGAAAATATGAGCCTGATACGTTCTGTCGCGATTAGACAGCTGCAAATATAAATAACCCATGAAATAACGTTTCTCCAACTAATTTTTGTTCACATTGAAAAATATATTGAACATTCAAGGGTGTTTTACTACCACCTGCTGGACAGACGTGTTGGTGTACGTTAAGTCATCCAAGCGTGTTTTGCATGATGCGAGAGACAGTGTACTTAAATAACTCCAAAATACAAATAAAAAATGCTTTCTTTGTTTGACAGACACAAAACTGCACCTACTTTCCAGTTTGTGACAATAAATAGCACTCTGACTTTTGAAGAAAGAAGAAAAAGAGAACCAAAATCTTAAAATGTTGGGGTTAACAATCATGTATTATGAACTTACCTCTGACACATTTTCTTTAGACATTTCCTGAAAAATATTTTCAAACTATTTTCTTATTTAGGTCACTTTTCCTCAGTCAGATCGTTGAAGTTGGAGCCTATCCCAGTAGATTTTGGGTAGAGTACACTCTGGTGCAGTCACCAGCCAATGAGGACACAAATTGACATGTTGCGTTCACACCTAGTGAGCTTTCGCTGAGATTCGAATCCAGGACATCTTGATTGTAAACGACCGGACAGCTCATATATTATTTGGGTTACAAAATAAAATCCCAGAAATACGAAAACAAAAAGTTGTAAAGATTTTAACCATTAAATTCCCCTCCCAAACTATTAAATTATCAATAAGATTCTTAACTACACTCTTGGATTTATTTTAATGCAATTTACACGATAAAAACAAGAGTTTTTTTTTTTTTTTAAAACCATCTTTAAAAATTTATTTGAGCGCTTAGTCAAAAAGACCAAATCCCATGTCGTCATCAGATTCTTCAGACTCTTCCTTCTTCTCTTCCTTCTTCTCTTCCTTAGCTAGAACCCCCCCAAAGAAACAGGTATGTATTAATGAATTTCGAATGAATAAGTTACAATACTAAACATTTAAATAATTAAATTATGGTGTGATTGAGCGGGCCACCCGAAAATAACTTGGTGAACTGATCAAATCGCAAACATGCCAAGCAGAAGCTGTGTGCCAAGAGCCAAATACGGTGGAAATCTTTGACGTTCACCTGCGACAGGGGCAGCGGCTCCTCCTGAACTAGCAGCCGCAGAGGTGGCGACTGCTACACCACCGCCCACTGGCATGCTTGCAAGTTTACCCATACCTGAGGAGACAATACATGAATTGCATCATCTGTTAAGACTGAGCAAGTAGATAAATTCAGCAGTGTCGTCAGCATCATGAAAAGATCCAGGTAAAAAAAATAGCACATTAGATTCAATATTTGCTTGTCCTTTGCTCTGTGTCAATTCTATAAGCATTTGAAGGCTTTGCAGAAATCATAACTATTTATTTTGAAATAATTGTTGTTGATCTTACAATATTGCAGCTTTTCACTTACCAGCAGCAATCACATCATTCACTTTCTTGCCTTTAAGCTCAGAGAGGACCTGTCCAAAGAAAAGGACATTTGTGTGATGCACTCAAGCAAAAAAAAAAAAATTAAGCAGGTTAGGTTAAACACCACAATAAGTACCTTTTCCAAACGGGTGTCGTCAGCCTCAATGCCGACACTTTCCAGGATCTTCTTGATGTGATTAGCATCTGGGTTATCATTGCCACCAAGGGCGGATAACAGGTAGGCAGCAACGTAACGCATTCTGCATCAAGTTATGAAAACAAACACTTGGGTCACTAGGGGTCACTGTAACATGCACTTAAGTAAGTACTCTTATTTTAGGTTATGAACACAGGAAGAAGCTTTAAAATCGTTATTGGCTGTCAAGCAGTTTCGAGAGTTTAAGTTATTAGCTATCCAATTATCTAACGTTCACAAAGCAGCAGCCTCAGAAAAAAATTAGACTACATTAAATAACTACATAGTTATTTTCAACAGGTATAACAGGGAGCAGTTAACGAAATAATCACTCTAGTTACGAATACTATTTAATTACTGACGATGCATATTTCTAGCGGCTAGCGACCATGTGGCGGTTCTCTTCGGTACAGTCCACTATCAGTTTTATACCTTCATTTCACCAAAATACGTTCAAATCACGCATGCGTTTATTAATAGTACATTTATTCGGTCACGTGGTTCATTTGATCACTTTATATAGTCATAAAATGCTTTTAAAAGGCCACTCACTTCGGCAAAAAAGGCGAACGCGTGTTCACTTGAAGGGTGGCACAAACGGAAAGGAAATTACGTCACACAACCAACACTGACGCGCACTCAATTCTTCTTCGTTTTGTGTTTGGCTACAGGTCAAGCGCCACCTGTTGCTGGATTTTGCAAGAGTGTACAGAACTGGAGATTAAATAGTTTGAGAAAAAAAGTCAGAATCCTGTCACGTCCCCGTTTTTTTTCTTCACTGGCCCTTCCATAATGGAGACATAAAAAAATTTAGAATAAAAATGTGACCTTCGAATTTAAAAGATTCACTGTCACTAGAAACCAAACTGTTCAGTGCACCGACAGTGTTGGAACCTGAGAACAAAATGTATAACACTCAAGATGAAATCTGTCATATTTATTTAACTTTCACTTCTATTACTACAGTTTACATTGCACATAAACACAACATAGTAAATAAGAAAAAGAAAGAGCACAAACATAACACAATCTACAGGTAAACAACTTTAACAAGCACAACTAAAATACTTCAAAACATTATCAAAACCTTCACATATGTTGCAAATCTGCTCTTGGAATTAGAGAGTGCACAAAAACCAGTTGAGATCTGAAAAGGGAGCATTGACGTAGGCCAGTTTGTCTGCAGAGTACTGACATCCAATTTGCTGCCAAATACAGCCCTGCTACACACACACACACACACACACACATACATACATACACGCAGCACAGACAGGCTCACATTGCCCCTAGATTAGTTTTTTTAGCAAAACACTTACAAAAATTGAAAAATATCAAAAGAAAGCTATTATAAAAAATACTCTATTCACCGTCCCAACAGGAAGATTGCGTAAAATGGCTAAAGTTGGGTGGCTTCACAATATTTTGCAATGATGTCAAATGACAGTGACATTCAGTGTGTTGAAATACGTGTGCAGAAAATCTAACATGCTGCTGTGGAATAAAACCATACAAGCTAAACTAGCATAGTATTCAACCAACTAAAATATGTACATGGAATGGTGTGCCAGCAAAACAAAACAAGGAGGGCGGAAAAAAAAAAAAAATCAATGCTAGCAGTGAAGCCCCTGAAATTCTCTACGTTTTTTTTTTTTTTTTTTTTTTAACTCCAATATAACCAGAGAGATTCATTGTGCAAGTTGAATGAATGCTTCATATTCAATTTTGCACAGCCTTGGACACATTCCAGATTGACATTCTCCATTAAAACAAACGGTTTTGCAGCAATTGAGGACAATAATCCCCCATTTTTAAAAAGGAAAAAAACTTTGCATAGATTGACTTGTACATTTCAATTTTGTGTCTTTTGAGTCAGACTTCCGTACATATATATATATTTTTTTTATACCAGTTTTCCAAATAAGCGTTATTTGCACTACATGCGGGAAAGAAGTAGCATCATTCATCTTCTTACAATCATTTTCCTTCACCGGAAAAACAAGGCAGTGCTTTGAGATAATTAGCTCATGTTGGGTATTTCACTAGTAAATAAGAAAACAACTGTTGCCTGAAAGGGTGCTGCACTAAGTCATTGTGATAGCACTGAGACTTCTTTTTGAACACAATCAATAGTTACCAACATTCCAGATCACAAAAGAAAATGAGCTGAGAATTATATAAAACTACAGATGTTGCATTCGTACACATGATAGTGTATTACAGACATGGTTTATTCATCAATATTAAGTTATGGTATGGCATGTAACAAAATAAGTGTCAGTAAATATCAGATGTTGCAGTGGCTGGATACAGTGTGTCATCACGAACATATTTGTTGCGTGGTCGAAGCCATATTGCATTCGCTTGAATATAGGAACCATAAAGCCCAGATGAATCAGGAGCCATTTTCATCCTCACTTTTGATGACTGTTGTAGCATGGCACACCAAACGTCAAGACACATAATCAATGCCGTAAAACCATGTCTTAGTCTTTACTTGTAAATATCTGCTTTGGACTATAATGAACAATCAGTGAACAAAAGAGGGAAAACACACACGTAGTGAACTCCTGCTCACTTGGTAAGTTGCTAACTTTCCTTGTTGAAGGAGTTTTGTAGTAGCATTCAAATTGCCTGTTCCAAAGGTAATGCACAAGTTGTGAGTGAGCTATGCTAAGCTGAAGTAAAAGTTTCCAAAATGGGCATGTTGGTCCGATCCACATCCAATTATGAGGCCTTTAAGCATTTCCAGCGATTTGCACCGCTAGCAGCTTTCATAGTGGACACCTAAGCAGGTGGGAGCAAAATGTTTCTGAAAAGTTATTTAGGACCAAGTCAGACATTTTGAATGGATGAGAGTCTATCCATGCGGGTTTCCTATTATGTGACTGTTGTGATGCAAAACATAAGCCTGAACCTGTTGCCCTGGTTACAGAGATGGCTGACGAGCGGCAATGTGTTGTCCAGGACAGTAACTGTGAGTAAATGTTGCTGAAAAGGGCAGAAACTAAGTACAACATATATACTTTGCTGTGCATCGACTAAAACTATGTGTGTGTAGGTTCCAATGTTTTGGATTTGGAATATAAGAAAAAGACCAGAACAGATGGCCTGAAGGCTGAAGGAGGAAAGCCGTAAGAACTGGCGTCGACATGAAACAATCCTACTGGGGATAGTTGGTTTGCTGCCGACGCTTCGCCGACCTCATTTTCTCAAAACGTGACTCCATCTCTTCGAGGACTTTGGGGGTGTACCGCACTACCAGCTTCACTGTGCCCTGAGCCGCTTTAAGTAGTTCCACTGCTTTCTCGTGGTGCTCACCTTCCACGCTCTAGAAAAAACAAACCATAAAACTGTTAGAATTTTGGCAGTGATAAAGCGTTTTTTTTGTTTGTTTTGTTTTGTTTTTAAATCAACAATTATTTAGGCCTCAGTCAATGTCTTCTCACATTTGCACAGGAGATTCATAATCGGGTTTCTGTAGAACAGTCACTAGTTGACCTTGTGGTTGGTCATTAGAAATTGATAGGAAAAGCCAAATGGTGGCAAGTACAAAAAAGTAAAACCATGCACACTTTTAAATTGAATATTTAGAGGCTTAACACATCACCAATATGGGTTTTCAAGGTGCTCAAAGCCATATTGAAGCACTGAACAACAAACTAAAGAGCATTGAGAGATGTGGTTTATAAATGCCTTGATTATCCTTGATTATGCAAAGTCAATGATGCTGTTGTGATTCAAACGCCTTGTGCAGGGAGTGTGGATTCAGTCCCCATTCACCAAGAGTGTAATATAAATAGTGATGGAAAAATGAAGCGTCAAAATTTGCTTCATGAACCAGTTGTATTTTTTTACTCTTCCAGATAGCACTGTTGCTTTCAAGAAGGCATTCAAGAAATTGCAAGTCATTGTACTTTCAGCAAGTGTCATCTTGAGGCGTCCAAAAAAAAAAATACAACAACTGGTTCATGCAGCAATTTTGGAGCTTCATTTTTCCCCATCACTGAATACAAACAATAAATGGATAAATAATAATAAATCATGGGATTTCTGTTTAACAGACAAGGCAGCCTTTTAGGAAATCAGAATAAGACGCATGAGTCCAACTGCTAAACAGTTATATTCCAACAAATGTGACAAGATAATTGACTTTTTGACTGAAAAAAAAGCAGACTTACCACCCCGTTGACAGAGAGAAGCTGATCACCTCTCTTCAGTCCACCGTGTCGGTCGGCGATGCCTCCTGGGATGATGCGTGAGATGTAAATTGGAGAGTTCTGCTCCTTTCCACCCATTATGTTGAACCCCAGGCCTTCTTCTGTTTTGGGAAGTTCCACCACACGTGGATGTGAGTGTCCCTCACTTGCCGCAAAAGCTGCCACGGTTGCCTGTACATTTAGAGTTTCTCTATTAAGACTTGAAATATATTTTAACACAGGGACTGTATGTTTGTACCTTTGCCGTAGCATTTGCTCTGACTTCGGGACTGCTGTTGATGTCCACTGTCTCATATACATGCTCATAAACCTGTAGGAACAAATTAGTCAAAGGTCAAAACTTGCTGTGTCAACAACAAATAATGCAACCTCCCATGAAAAATGGTACAAGTGGGTGTTCAAACCAAAGGAAAAATATGCCACAAATTTAAAACCAAACTTCCAATGATGATACCTGATGCGGTATCCTGACAAATCCTGTGAAAGGCGCCTTCAAGTAGGGATTTTACTTGAATGACCATTTACAATTTACAAACTTAAAACTAGTGCTGGGGAAACGAAGCAGCTTCAAATTTGCTTCATGATCCAGTTCTATTTTTTAGACTCTTCCTGATGGCACTGTTGATATAAATGAAGGTGTTTATAAAATAGCAAGTCGATGTGCTTTCAGCCCAATGTTGTACAGTAAGTGCCATCTTAAGGAGTCAAAAATAAAAATACAAATGGTTGATGAAGCAAATTTGAAGCTTCGTTTTCCTATCACTACTTAAAACTGCTTGTATAATTGATAACGTTTTAATGATTGGCAATAGTTGGAGCCTGGAACAAATTTACTTGAGATGGGAAGATTTCTTCACTAAAATTACTTACTTCTCTGACAGCATTGCAGAATTCACTCTGTAAGACCCTCTGAAGGGCTTGCAGCTTCTGAGGAGGAACCTCCCCTGTCCTCTGAAGCTTGTCAAGCAGTTCAATGGCACGGTTAATATCTGCCAACAAAGCACACGTACCACAACCAAAACAATTGCTGACATGAAGACCTTGAACATTTCGAGAAACCTAGAGAAATCTCAGAGTACTGAAGTGCATTCACTTGGGGGAAAAAGAAGAGAGGGAAACCAATAGATACATAAATAAACAAACAAACAATTAATTTTACTTCTGTATTCATTTATGTTTTTCAGAGATTACATTTTCCTCGGTTCTTTTATCTTTAATGCTCGCTATGCTAATAGTAGTTACCAGGAGGGTGCATTCTCAGTTTAACTATTTAACGTACGGCCAAAAGATCAAGACACGGCCATGGAGCCTTTTCTGTGAGATTGCGGAAGGTCGAACCCCCACCTCCAGGATTCCTTCTCATACTCTTGCCCATCCACCTACAAGGGGGTGGCTCTGCCTACTCTGTCTAATGATGTGTGACCTTGCAGTCTTCACTGAAATTAACTAATAAGTGCATAGATTGTCATAGAGAACGGAAGGCCAGTGAAAGCAAAAGAAGGGTCACAGCAAGATAGTGGCATACCTCAAGCTACCTAGCTAATCACGTGTGCCAAAGAGGATTATTCTAACACAGATTGATTTTATTTTTTCCCCCCTGATAATTTTGGTTTTCTGTTAATCATAACTCCCACTACTTTCATAAGTGATTCGTTTCCTATTTTTGAAATAATTTTAATTTTGGAAAGAATAAGAAAATAGAAAAACAGAAAAATAGTGCAACTTAAAAAATACTTTAGGGGAAAAAAAGGCTCTCCAATCTCAGGAGAAAACTAAATGCAGAAAGATTTTCTGAGACAAAATCTATTTCCTGAAACAGAAACAAATACTTTGATAAACAGGAACAAATATGAAAAATGAAGAAAACACATTTGTTGGAAAATGAACACCCCTCCTTCCTCAACACGCACAGACAGGCAGACAGGCAGACAGACAGACTTCAAGACATAACATAAATGTATAATCATATGGCAAAACGGAATGAACTGACTCTGAAAGGCTATCTTTACAATAATAACGTGTGAAACAGTTTTTACGATTGCACTACAGGAGAAACAGCGAGTAGCGGCTAACATCGGCTTTTCATGGCTAACAGGGTACAATGCTGACCTTTAGCCCGTGTCGGAATCCATCCTGAACATTCTTTTTCTCTTAGTTTATTACCGCTGAAGTATACAGAAATTAAAAATAATGTCAGTAAAACTAAACGTTGCCGACAGTTCCCTGACGTTAGCCAATTAGCTACGATAAGATACAAATACTGGTAATGCGAGTATGACGTCCAACAGCATTCTTCTTGGCTTCGAAATCAGATACAAATGAATATCTGCTAGCATATGACCCCTACGAAGTACATAAACTATCATGGTACCATAATTGCCACCGATGTTTGCTTTTAGCAATAGCATGTGTTCGTTGCTAACGGTAGTTTAATGTCAAATGTGCCCATCGACACAAACATTTCAAAGCGACACTAGCTAGCCAATTAACTGTACCTCTCTCCAAACGTACAGGCTCCCCTAGCGACGCCATTTTTCTACTGGGATGCTGTTTGTTGTCACGCAGATATTACGTTGAATGGCAGATATGGGACACTAAAATTGACAATCCTGGCTGACACTACGGGCTCTCAACAGAGACGATAAACCAGATTAGCTAAATTAGCAGGCTAGGCTAGCGGCCAGTGTCATGGTGCGTTCAGGTAACGCTGGAAAACAGAGACTCCCCACGAAATTTAATTTGAATTTACGTTTCAAAAAGAATACAGTTGGTTTAGTGACAGCAACTATGATTTTTTTTTTTTTTGCAGTATATTTGGATTAATCGGTGAACAGGTTTAATACAATTCTCCTGAATGTGAATTATGTCTTCAACCTCAAAAAGTAAAACAATACTTAGTATTCCCTGATTATGATCATTCGAATCTGAAGTTTGAGACTCCTGGCAAGTGAAATCCTTCATTTTATTCCTAAAAAAATATATGTAAACCACAGTAACATTAACTCTGTGTTAAAAATTTTAAATGAACTAACTTAAATACAGATTTGATTAAAAAAAATTGGCTTCAAATAAAAGAAACAAATGTACCTATGTCTTTAGTGTTATCAATGCCACTGGATACTGCTCAGTTTTTGCACGGCGTTGCCTATTGCGTTGCCTCTGATTGATCAAAGTCAGATCAAATCATAAAATTCCATACAAAAGTTGGACAGAAAATCTTACCAGTTTACTTACAAATTCTCTTGTCTGGTTAGCAGTATTAAAGTTGGCAAGTAGCAACCAGTGTTTGCAAACCTACCTGCAGGATGTAAATTGAAGAGGTCCAATGAAGAAGCAAATCCTATTGAAGAGGTCCAATGAAGAAGCAAATCCTCTTTTCAGCAGACAGAGCCAACCGCACTTTTAATGTGAGCGTATAGGTGAATATTTCTGCACCCCATACCTAAAATACGAGATGGACAAAAGTTGTTTTCATAATTCCGATAATCATATTTTTCTTACTTCCCGTACTATATTGATGTACTTTATTTCAATATATTTCCATTTCATTTTATTTTTCTCGTGTTCTTCCCGAGTGCTGGGGCGACTCCTTAGTGCCCTCTATTGGCCAGCTGCAACTATAATGCCATGGATTGATCTGTTATAGCAGTTGATTGATTGATTGATTGATTGGTTGATTGATTGATTGATTGATTGATTGATTGATTGATTGATTGATTGATTGATTGATTGATTGAGTTAGTTAGTTAGTTAGTTAGTTAGTTAGTTAGTTAGTTAGTTAGTTAGTTAGTTAGTTAGTTAGTTAGTTAGTTAGTCTTTTAAATGGGGAAGACCCCCCCCTGCAAGTTAACAACTAGATTAGAACAGTTTTGTTGTTTTAAACATTGAGCAGAAATGCCTGTTATAGGATGGCTTTAGGTGACAAGTTTGTACTGTCCCTCAGGAATGTGTACCATTAAAGTTTTGCATTGTGTAGTAATCACATTCACTTATATGTTGCCATGATTCACTTCCATTAGCTATAAAACTACTGTTGCAGCAATATTTCAGCATTTCCTTACTACGACTGTACCTGTTGTTGGACACTCATATAGAGTGATGACGATCATACCTTTTGAGCAGCTGTATGAATCCTTCCTTGCATTTAGTGTATGAAAGGAAAGCACAGTAAATTCTCACCACATTTCATGGGCTGGAAAGAGGAGCGAGGATCAGTTCTCTGGTCCTGGACATTTTCTTCAGGACCTTCCCAAATTTCAAAGGGTAAGTTCCAATCCTCTTTCAGGGCTTCTTCTTATCTTCAAATAGGTGGTGGTGAAGGAAATTGAGGTGAAAGTTGCACACATTAGAAAAAAAGTTACCTAATTTACATAATTGGGTTGTTTTTGCTTATCTTATGTTCATCCCCTTTTCTGAATTGTGAACACTTTGAATGTACCAGTAGTGTTCTAAAGATGTGAAAGAAAATGGCGTTTCATGGGCTGTTGATGGAATGAACTCGTGACAACCTTACCCCTCAGGAAACAGACAAGTCGGTTTGCTTCAGGTCTTTGTGATTGTACCACTCAATGAATGCCCTGATGACTGATCTTTTGTTGAAGACACATCATGATGGGATTCACTGAAGTTGTGCACAGATGCATGGGCCGGCTGAAGCCTTTAAGTATGTGTCAAGAGCACCCAGAGCCTAACTTCACAAGTCGAAACTTGATCGTGCAGACACTTTTTTACTCGTGAAAGTGAGGATTATTTCTGATTGTGGGATTATGGTGTAGGTTGAGCGACAATAAAGACCGTGCCTGTGAACACTTGTAAATGAGTGCCACTGCTCTTTTGGAGTTCACCCAACAACAGTCTCTCTCTCTCTCTCTCTCTCTCTGAAAAGCCCAAAACTCCAAGTTCCCTTTGGATCCTGACATTTTTCATCAGTCCCAATTTGAAATACTGCACATTATTGGTTATTGGGTAACATTTTGATCAATTTGGCGACTGATTGATGTGTTTTATGTTTTATGTGCGTCAGTATTTGTGACTATAACTAAAAATGGAGGGTTGAAACTTTATCCACATTGGTTTTGTTTTTCAGTTGCCTATAGTCATTTTTATTTCTTCAAATACTTCAGTTTAATATTGCAAACAACTTCACAACATACAAAATGAATAATATTAACCCAGAAACATATCTCATATTATATATATATATATATATATATATATATATATATATATATATATATATATATATATATATATATATATATATTCTTTTTTTAATATATATATCTTACTCTGGTGGGAATAAAAAAATAAACAGCAAAGCTTTGACAACAGCACCTTGACATAGTATGTAATCCCAACATTATACCTTGAGAAGTTTAGAACAGTAAACAGATAAATTACTGGAGAGGAAAGTTAATTTCCGCCGAGTATGTAAACGGAAAGTTGATTTTTTTTTTCTTTTTTTGGTCAGCCTCTTATTATTTTTTTGTAAGTGGAGAATTTCTCAATTCACAATTGAAGCAGCATGCAAGCTTTTGAAGATGGAGCTGTCCTCTCTCATTCCGTGCCTGTTTTTTTTCCACCTCATTTTGTAAATCTTGGCAACATAAACAAATCCACAATGTCTTGAGAAATGTGATATAGTAATTTAAAGTGGGAGCAAATGACTGATCAGATTTTTTTTAATCGTTTACAAGGTCATGAATATGTTCAATAAATAGACTGTTATATCACTTTTACTGTATAAACTTCATCTTTTTTTTACATGCAGTCCATAAAATTTTCATTTGACGGAATAATTTACCCTGTTATGTATATATACAAATAGATATTTTCTCTGTATTCTCTTTTTTAAACTCTTCAATAAAATCTATACATTTTATACATTATCTCCCTCTTTTAATGGTCAATGTGCATACACAGGAAGTGTCTATCCTTATAAACCGCCAGCCGATCTTCTTTTTGCTATCCATGGTGAGGGCTCGCACGTAGGACTGGGTTGTCCTGCATTGGGAGTTATAATGCCGCTTGTCTATTCCTCTGCAGCCGTCTTTCGTGTACCCCATGGGGTTGCATTTGGTCTCGTAAAAGTATTGCTTCAGTTGGCCGTTGGGGACGGGAACCTTTTCCATGACGGTAACCGTCTGCCCCGACATGTCTATCGCCGTCTTTTTATCCACCGCTGTCACCCACTGGCTAATACTGTCACAAACGCTGAGCTCTCCACGTCGCGAGGGGTCAGAGTGTCGCCGCACCCTCATGGACATATTAGCAGCATCCAGATAGTTTTTGTATTCCTCCAGAAGAAAGAGCAACGGCGGCTCCAAAGGCACTTGGTTGCTGATCATCACCCGCGAGTCGTACATGTCGACATCCTTGCTTTCGGTGGCCGCGTCTGGAGCCGGACCCCCGCCTCCCTGGCTCCTATCTGCCCCCTGTCCCATTTGTGCCGCCTCTGCCTCCCCCTCCACCTCCAGCAGCTCCTCTATCACCTGCTCAAAGGTGTCTGCGAGCGAGGGCATCCCACGCTGGCCCGGCCCGCCACCACTCTGTGGAGTCCCCCGGCCTCTTGCGACCGTCGCGGCGGCGCCCAGGTAGCCTTCCGTCCGATGGCCCTGCATGCCTGGGGCGTCTCTCAGGGGCACAGCTCTCATGCAACTGAAGTATGAAATAACCATAGTAAGGAACAGGATGGTCATCACTCTTCTAACCTGGTGGAACTGGAGGGACAAAGAAAGACAAAAGGGAAGGAAGGGGACACCCGGCTAGTTAGTGGACAGTTGGCTCGTCATTGTGAGTTATAATGAATTGAATTGAATATTCAAAGTCTCCCCAGAGACTAGCTTCATCAAATGTTTGCAATCACACTCAATCTTGCCAGTGGTTTCCTAACATGCGTAAACCAGGATCATACGATTCATATGTGAGGCTTGAGTGACTGTCGAGAAAATAAACCCTTTGTGTGTCGTATTTGGACTGTACCATATACAACTACCTCCCCGAGGCAATCGCAGATGGAAGCAGCTCTTGTTTTAGCAAAAAGTAGCATGTTTAACACCTGTTTCTTTGTTCATTGGCTTGTTCCGTGACTGCACACGTTTCGGAGATGTTACAACAAAGTTACAACTTTCTTTTGTCTTGTTTCAGCGACCACAAAGTAGCCCGACAAACAAAAACAAGGCACTTTTGCTGGAGGAATTATGATTATTATTATTCGTGTTTGAACCAGTCTTCCTTATTACATCAAAAGAAAAGAAAAAAAAAATCCTCCAACGTGTCACTCTGCATCCTATAATTTGTGTTGCTGAGATACAGAAAGCCCGACCTTTTTCATTTGAGCGTGGCATCATTTACTAGTTTTGGTATCATTATAAAACACGCTGCTGAGTGCAGAGACTGCCACTCAACAGGATGAGGCTGGACAAATACAATTAAACTCTTGTCAGCAGTTGACCCTGTTTACGCTTGATGGACACAATTACATGTTTTGCATCTGAACCTACATTTGATGGCTGTTAGGCACCAACAATGCAGACAGTTGTCATGTGTTGACGTAAGAGAGTACTGTTTTGTTTGTTTTGCGTGTTTGATAAAGGGACATCCAATGCGGAAACACGAAAAACATGGGAATAATTTGTTTAGCCGTGTCTCTGGCAAGAAAATTCCAATCGTAAGTAGCGAGAACTTTGCAGCGAACAGGTGGATGACTCCATAACTCTCCAGGCTGAACCCAGCAGGACACGAATGACTCAAAAAATGTGTCATCTTCGCTACCAGGGAAAGTGGCAATCTTTACACTGACATGATGATTAAACCCTGCTAGGTGTCACTCCAACACTGTGCGCATGCAAATGATCTAAGTAGAAAGTCATCCTTACAGAAATGACTTGTCTTCAATGATGGACTTATTTAGAAGAAAAAGAAAAGTGATCATGGCTGTGAGTGTACCATGCACGTCCCAACCTTTTACAGGAATATGTAGAGAACAAAGACACACACACACACACCCTCCCCTCTGAATGGACATAAGGACCTTTACCGTAAAGAAGGAGCAAGCCCCGCCCTTCAACGCATTTGTTTCCTTCTTAATTGGTGTCTGGGGCTGCAATTAAACAACAGCGGTGACTGCCATAAAGATATCTGCTCTAAAAATAGATGTGCTGGGAGTCTCCCAGTCTATTCAGAATATCACATCCTTCTTCCTAATGAGCCACTCATTCCCCAAGCTCAGGGACGTGCGCGCGCGCCTCCACAAAGTGTGTGTGCTCCAAGGAGGATGCATAGGGAGGGGCCGCCTTGTAAGAAGATTGGGGGTATTTTTCCCTCTCGCCAATTAAACCACAATAAGGACAAAAGAATGGCGTAAAACGCAAATCCATGCTGGTGAAATGTAATTACAAGCTAAAGCACCTCACCGATTAAACCCCTCATTGTTGTTTGGATTCCAATCAGGAGATGTACGCGGCGGGCCTTCCCAGCACTGAAAAATCATGTTGCTTTACGGGACGGATGCCAGTCACGAGCTTTATGTGTAGGATGCATTTAGGCTGATATTATTATCAGCACTGCACACAAATGGTTCCACTTCCACATCAAGGAAATGAAGGGAGAGGGCTGATTACTGTTAGGCGTCAAACTTCATGCTGGAAATGGCGCAGACAAAGTGCTGCATCTTCCGTAACCGACCACAGGGGTAATATTGCAGCAGCAGGGGGTGGAGAGGGTGGCGGCGTCATTTCGCAGCATAACAACCACAGATGACGTCTCTTCCAGGTCTCCACAGGGGAGAGAATGGAGAGGAGGAGGTTGCTGGGGGTAATGCCACTCAACAGCGCGCAATTGCATGCAATTCCCCCAGGTACGCTCACACCGGGAACAACAAATGATTGTATTTATATCTCTGTGATTTCCTGTTTCCATCAGGGCGATCAATATGGCTCATGTTCTCAATCAACATCCTGTTAAAACGCAATAAAGCCAATGAATCATTTAATTGCTGTGGGACCGGCTGAGAATTATACAAGCGGCCATGGAAGATGTTCCACGCACTGCAGGATTTTCACAGTGCATAACAGCATGTGTTTGTGTGTTTAACACAACGGGCATGAAAACTCAAGCTGGGGGGGGGGATCCAGATGTTCCAGAGGATTTATTGCAGTATCTGGACTTTGGTTTTGGCTTGATGCTAGGGTATTGATTTGTGTCCAATAATTAAGTCTTGACCATTGAGAGGCAGCATTTCCTTCCTTGCATTTATTCATTCATCCATCCATCCACCCATCCCTTCCGCCAGATAGATGACATGAAGCAGAGGGGTGGTGGTGGTGGTGGTGGGGGGGCACATACACAAAGGCCTCAATAAGCACTGCTCAAACATGCTTTTAATACGCGGTGACACACCTCAAGCCACGAAGCGCACGGAACAATGCGAGCAGGTGAGCGTGTGGCCTTTTGGACGTCCACACGCACTAAATGACCACCTGTTCGCCTGCTTTGAGGACACGGCCTGCAGGCTGTCATATGTAACTTAGTCTCGTGTTTATTCTTTGCGCCAGGTGGGGATTACAGTGCTAAATACCTCATATGACAGATGATGAAAAGTTTCTAAAGGACATGAAAGGGCTAGCATTCCTTGTGATTATTAACCATATACCTATGCTAGACTTTATGTTATCATCTACCCCCCCCCCCCATAGGAAAACTTCAATATGAGAGATAAACATCAGATCGGACTGTATAGCAACATTTGTTATCTGTCATGTCTTGCTTGTGTTTTGTACACTTTGTTCAATTCCTCAACAACCTTGCGAAGTGGAAGTGTTTACCAAGCAGCATGTTTGGTCACGTCCAACGTGCACAGAACTCAATGCCAAATGTTCAGCTATAATAACAGTGGGAAAACAAACACGCACATATGAAATTAGATTCAGGAAAACCCTTGTGTTCTATAATATATGCAGTAAAAAAAAAATCAGGCTGTCATTGGTAACAGCTTACACATGTGGAACATTGCTGCCTGGAGATCTGTTTTTAATCCAAGCATATTTAGCAAGACTGTATACTGCAGGAGCAGCAACAGGGGATCACACCTGGTCTCAGAGCCAAGCCTTATCAACAGTCATTTTGAAGCCAACAAGAATTCCAACTGCTGCTGTCTGAGCTGTGCTGTCCAAAGCGCCCACACATCATGCAGCATTGATGAGGAGAATTCGCCTCCATCGAAAAAAAATGCAGTCATATGCTAGTCGATGGCAAATCCGCTTAAAATTAGATTCAAAGTGTTCATTTGAACCCAGAAATCACCCGATCACAAGGAGATTGCTGCACACATTTTGGAATTGGGGCATTACAATTATACACTTTGTACACTAGATGGCGCCCGAGACCGTAGAATATTGGCAAGCTTTACCGTCCTCTTCCGTCTGAGATAGATAGATAGATAGATAGATAGATAGATAGATAGATAGATAGATAGATAGATAGATAGATAGATAGATAGATAGATAGATAGATAGATAGATAGATAGATAGATAGATAGATAGATAGATAGATAGATAGATAGATAGATAGATAGATAGATAGATAGATAGATAGATAGATAGATAGATAGATAGATAGATAGATAGATAGATAGATAGATAGATAGATAGATAGATAGATAGATAGATCAGTAATTTGAAGACACCCGGTGCAAACACAACACCAAGAAGTGGACCAAAGTGGCTGGTCTCGGGTTTCTCATAAAGTCTTAATGAGTGATGAATCCAAAGTTTTATTTTGCCTCGGATCTTTTTTTTACATAGATGATTTTTCTAAAAACTTACAGGATGATCCAATGCACTTGTTTTTACTAAATGCTGCCACTCATGAAGAAAAACTAGCCCAATGCTTATTTATCATTGTCCAGTGGTGAAACAGGCGTCTTACTTTTGCGTTATAGTATTACACAAGTGAGTCCTTCTTCTGCTTCGGAAACCCAATCAACATAATAAGTCCGTTTTTTATTAATGAACGGCGGGATAAGATTACACATACTCCCCCCTGGGGCCGCGGCGCTGCCTGTCCATGGGATAACGACACTTGATGGGGTTATTTCAGACACACAGCACACAAACCGAGCACCAACTTTTGTTTGTCTTAACATACAGCGCAATAACAGCAGCATCCAAAGAAGTTGGGAGAGAAACGTACCTTGTGCTGCCCAGTCGTAAAACAGACCATTCAACAGGACAGTGTCATCTGGGCTGTCCTGGGCAACTCCCTGAGTAATTTAGACTTTAGCGATACTTTCCTCTCTGTGTCCTCCTGACAAGCTTCAGGATATCTCTTCAAGTTTGGAGCAAATACATTAAATTATTGATGGTGGAAATTGCATGGATGAGGTCATGCACTCCCATGGCTGGACGGCTCCGGTGAAGATGTTGTGTGAAAGCCAAGTTGTCGCCTGCATGCCGCCGCAGCAGCAGCAGCTGAGGAAGAGGAGGAGGAGGAAGGAGGAGGAGGAGGTTGAGGAGGAGGAGCAAACCAGTGGCGGGATGAAGACAAGACAAGAGAGCCGTGGAGCTTGCAATGGGGAGTCTGTGTGGAAGTCGAGCAACTTTACTACACGATGACGCTGCAACATGTGACCAGCGGCTGGCTGGCTGGCTGGCTGGCCCACTTGCTCGCCTCCGACTCCTGTTTAAACAGCCCGGAGGCGGAACTATTAGTGTGCCTTCACTGCGCATCTTCTTTTTTTTTTTTTTTTTTCGAGCGCATTCCGTACACACCACACCCACACATTTATTTATATATATATGTATTATATATATATATATATATATATATATATATATATATATATATATATATATATATATATATATATATATATATATATATATATATATATATATATATATATATATATATATATATATATATATATATATATATATATATATATATATATCACACGCACGCAAAGCCTCTTTGCTTCCGCGTTTGCCCACCAAACATGGTGGTATGTTTCTTGAGGGCTGTGCGTCAGCGTGCAAATCGTGACCCAACGCGGAGACGTGCAACAATAGCCTGAATTTATTCATGAGCAACACCACCCTTAGTCATATTTGCGTGGACATTCTATTTCAATAAGATATTGAATTAGAATTGTTGAACGTCAAAAGACATTGGAGGCTAACAAAAAGATGAACTTGGTGAAAGAACAAGCCTTGCTTTTGAAAATAATAACGCCATCCTCGTAACAAACGGATGGATCAATAAACAAACATGTTTGCATTACAGCATATTAACAAAGGTAGCTTGCACTGAGCAGGTCAAGCCTTTGAGTGCATGTTGAACATGGTCAAACTGATGGTTCACTATAATAGGGAAACAGCGCCTCATTATCCTTTGTGACTGGTCCAGAGCAAAGATTGAGGGATTTGTTTGCTCAATGACCAGCATAATTCTTCCCTGCATTGGCGTATGTGCTGGGGAGCTCCTATTTGGCATGCAGCGATATGGGAGTGGATGCTCACACCTGCCTAATGAGTCAGCCCTACCTCCAACACACACAGGAACATGCTAAGATAGATATAGCGCTCCTCAAAGGCCCACAGGTGAGGGCGAACTCTGGATGACAAAGAGCAGCAATCATCGAGGGTTTTGACTCCAGCGAGGACAAAATAATGCTCAATGTTCCAAACAAGTAATTCATAAATAAATCACTTGTAGTCTCATTAGCAGAAAAAGCAACAGTCTCTCTCTCTCTCTCTCTCTCTCTCTCTCTCTCTCTCTCTCTCTCTCTCTCTCTCTCTCTCTCTCTCTCTCTCTCTCTCTCTCTCTCTCTCTCTCTCTCTCTCTCTCTCTCTCTCTCTCTCTCTCTCTCTCTCTCTCTCATTTGTGCAAATGCAGCAAAACCGAAGACAGTGTAGCAAGTGGTCTTTTGGCTTGCATGCGGCGTCAGAGGCTTTAGGGAGTAGTTTTCTGAATGAATTCAAAATAATGTGTAATAAATGGAGGCAACAAAGCGCTCCAGAGATAACTTTGAGGCTTGTGTTAAAGCAACCTGGAGTCCTTCTGAAAACTAAGCCACTATTTCATCCGCACCGTGGTGTTCTGTTTCTACAGGTTTAAGATTTCTCAGGGACAATGACTTCAAACTGTCTGAGGCGTATGGATGAACATCTTTTGTCTTTTGTTGAAGGGGGGGGTGGGCATGGCTCAGGTTTTAATCGAGCCATGTTACAAACATGTGATTTGCATTTACACTTCTCTCTTGCTTAACGTCTTTCCCTGTTTGTGCAGCAAAGAAAAGAAACGCATGTATAACGTTTCTTACATGTTGTGATGCCAAATGCAGACAAACTGGCACTGCATTCAGTCAGCAGCCTACCTGCTTGTGCAAGACAGGAACTGCGTAACCATGGACAAGGTGGAAATGACATTTGAGAAATTGTCATTTTCACTGGGGATAAAAGAAGGAGATGAGGGGCACTTGGATCAAAGTAGGAGTACATGCCTCCTCGAGTCGATCTGAGAAAACACTGTTTAAGCTTAGATGACGTCAAACAGTGAGGGCGGGTTGCGGATCACTTGGGACGCCTTTTAAACAGATAAATTCGGTTTCTTCAAAAGAATGAGACACTAGGATGAGGAGGCAATACAATCACTCCTGTGATGACAATATATTTATTATAGTATGAAGTTGCGAGAATTCGGTGCTGCGAAGACCTGACTGTGATCGAGCAAACGCACACTGCATCGTGAATCCGCCTAGTTCCACAGTCACACGTTAGAACGGCAGCTTCTTATTTGCTGTTTATTTTTTTATATATCAATGTATTAAACCCGAATCCGTGTTGAAAAAAAAAAAACACAGAACGTCCGAAGCCTCGCCTCTTGACGGAACTTGTTTAAACAAGCCTGTTAATTGGATGAAGGTGACGGTGATGAAGGTGATGACGGTGGTGACTATAAGCGGCAGCGGTGGCGGGGCGATGGAGCCTTCATTGCCATCATGATTAAGATGATTATTCCTTGCTCTAAATATATCGTGACGTCCGCCTGCTGTTGTGTGGAGATTTCCGCCATCTATAGCCCAAATATAATCGATAGCCCATTTCTTATTTATATCATGTGCACGAGAGCGCCGACAGTTTTTTATAATTAATGAATGAGAAACAGACCGGAAAGGACGCAGTATGGAGTGAAAAGGGGGGCCTGTCGTCATTATTAATATTAAAAAAAAATAATAATAATAATATTTGATTTTAACGAATCCATTCGAAGCACAGAAATTGACTGAAATAAGACAAAGGCCAAGACAAAAACACACAAGGCAGCTAGCTGTAAGAATTAAAAGTAAAATTACGCCTTTTCATTAAATGAATAAAGCCAAGCGAATGATTTGATGTGAATTTTGACGCCCACCACAACTCTGCAGCGAGAGAGAGAGAGGGAGAGCGAGAGAGGAGATTCTCAGTAAAGATAACGCGTGCGTCCGCGTGCGCACGCAGACGCGCGCCCGCACACACACGCGCACAACCCCATTTATGGACTGATCCGCTGACGTACATTGCAGAAAAGTGCTATAAAAAAACCTTCATACATACAAAGTGTGTCGTGCCACCCCACAGACCCCTCCTAACCCGCCTTCGCTCATCCCTCCTCCTCCACCCATGCACGCCCACGCCCACACCATAATCCCACGTATCAGTCGGGGAAAAACATGTATATATTGCAACATGCATAGAAAGGCACGCATTTTGCTTGTCATTTTTCTTGATACAATTACATCGTAGACATACACAAAACAAACAATCAAACAAACAATAATTAATTCAAGAAAAATCCCTCGATGGGGAAAAATAGGATTAAACCATCCAGATTTATTCCTTAAAATGGTAGTAAAATAACCTCACAGCTTTGTGTAATTATTTTTAATTTAAGATTTTGCAAGAAACGTTTTCTTATTTATTCACCCGAAACGTGACTGCAGAGACGTGGCATTCATTAGCAACGTATTATGAACGTTCTAAATAATGTGAGTTTTTCTGCCCGTGCAAAATGAGCATTAACGAACAGAATATGATCGGCGCACGTTGCACACGCATAAAAAACGAGCGTGGACGCTTGCACACAAGTTCCACCATTCAAACACAATGAAACAAACGTGAGGAACACATTCGTTTTCGGACTATTTATTGGATCACGTGCCGCGTGAAAGGTGACTGCTGATTAAAACAGAACTGACTGTGGGCGTTGGGGCTTTTCTCTCCTCGCTTTGCAATTGCTTCGTCTTGGATCTTAAATCTTTGACCGGAGGAGGAGGAGAGGGGGAAAAAAAGAGACAAGAGATGGAGAGTGGGACTGAGATGAAGATGGGGGGTGGAAATATCCAAAGCTTTTCGAGCGATTTTTTAAGAGAAAAGTATGCACTTTCAAGTGACGATCCTATAAATCTGTCTCCATCAAGTGTCCAATCATAGTAATTCTTTATTTTTAAAGGGGGGGGGGGGGGGGGGGAATAATTAATCCACGCTACCGCGTCAGCACAAGTGCTCACGGAGACATGTTATCGCTCCATCACATCTGTCAGTGACGTACTGAGCCACGCCCATTAGAATAATTTCACACAAAAAACTAATTCTGCGGGCAATAAATTGAAAAGTTCTACGAAAGGACGTGATCACGATTGGTATATTTTTAGAATGTTATTTCTGTGCAGCCCGTGGTTGTGGTGTACGCCCCCCCCCCAAAAAAAAAAAACCCCAAAAAAACCGAGGGGGATAGTAGGGGGAGCAGGTGAAGCGAAAAGCACCTTATGAATGAAACCGTGGAGCGGGCGTAGTAAAAACACAAGTGATTTGATGGCGATGACGGGAGGGGTAGGGTGGGGGTCCGGGGGAAGGAGGGGGTAAAGCGTAGGGCTATATTTGGACCGATAACAGAATCCACAGACATCAAGACAAAACATGAATGTAGCAGCATAAGCATATGGATAAAAAAACAACAACAACGTAGAATAAATAAAATAATAATAAAAAGGGAGGATGCTAGATTTTTTTTCTCCCCATGCATGCTATCACGACAACATCATTGTACGCACATCCAAGGATCAGTCTACCGGTTATGGAGCAGGATGACTGGATCACTGCAGCGTCTTGGTCTCATACGGGGAGCATGATTAGGCATAACGCAACCATTACGCACATTGTGTTGCAGCAAGACAGCTTCGGAAACTCCAAAGATTCAAAGAAAGAAAAGCCCATTTTAAATCATTTAAAATGGACACGTCTCGATAGAGACATTCCACGAGACTTACACGCGAGCCTTTATTCTTGCCTGATGCATTCAATTTCGTGACTAAAAGAGCAGGCATTTGATCAACTGGAGTTATTTTGGAGACTAACGCCGACAACGCAGGCGAGGATGCAAGCCGCATGCTGTGCTTAAAAAAAGCCCAAGTTAGAGAAAAGCCTGCAAAGACGACAGCAAAAAAAAGAGTGACATGGAAAAATGGATTGGGCTCTTACCTTTACAAGGGCTGACAACCACTATGTGCGTGGTTAGATCTCCGCGACCAACGCTTGCATGTCCCAAAGTTTAAACGCAGTGTGGGGGGGCTTAAGGGTACTGACAATGTGCAGTGCAGAAAAAAATAAACAAAAACAACAAAAAAGGCAAAACTAAAACAGCAGACAGCCTAATGTTTCAACTTTGACAGTGCTCTACAAAAAAAGCACATGCGCTTTTCTTTCCCCCCTACTCCTCTCTCTCCCGTTTGAATCCCCCCCCTCTCTCTTTAAATCTGGTGTAAAAGACAACCGTCTCCCTGAAAATAATCTTACCAAAAGTTGGAAAAACAATCCCAGGTTTGGCAAAGGGGGGAAGAGAGTTGGCGTCCACCGTGTGCGCGTTTAGTCCATGCACGGCTCCGGTGCCTCTGTCCAATGTGCTGAAAGCATCACACAGCCGGGGAACTACTACAGTATGAGGGGGCCACAGAAATATCTGGATACTTTTGTTGAGTGCCCACTTAAAAAAAGAAAGAAAGAAAAAAAACTGCTGCTGCTGCTGCTGCTGCTCTTGTCACGTGTATTTCCCCTCTCTGCCAAAACCAACCGCGTTAATATTTGATCACATGTCGGGTGGACATTTCCTTCCAGATAGCGGCTCCTACTAATGAAACCCAAAAAACAAAACAAACCCCCCCTCCAAAAAAAAAAACCCCCAAACGTCCAGCCGCCTTGTTTAAATCCGCCTTAAAAAGATACTATACCCGGTGAACCGGATCTCCAAGTGTCTCACTTAAGTGGCACATGTTGCTTTAAAAGAACATACATGCATGTATAATAAAGCCTCTCGCTGGCAGCAGGCACGACCCACCTGGAAGCCCCAGCATATACGCGCACGCACCAGTCATGTATTCCATGGTTTCCTTACCTGCCTCGGCGTAGCCCTAAAACACTACACAATCTTTTTTTTTTTTTTTTTTCCCCCACACAAGCTTTGTCAACACGAGCCTTCAACACACAACGCAGTCTCGCTATACTGGAGCGACTTTGTCAAGTAGAAGCCATCCAAGCCTCGAGCGGCAATGCAGTCTTAAACACCAAACGCGACTATTTTACCCTTAGAATGTTGTATTATTCCAAACGCTTACTTACCATTTCCCCCCCTACGCTGTCCTGGATAGAAGTGTCTTAATAGCCACTCACTCCAACAGATGCTGGTAGGTAATGTGTCTTGTTTGAAGTCATCATATGAGAAGTTCTGCTGTGCTCAGTAGATCGCCCACCACTTCGCTGACTTATGAATCTAATAACCCCTTCGCAATAACGCCGTGCTTAAACTGTCTCAGGAAGAAAAAAAAATCAATCAAACAAACAAAAGCAAGCACCACCACAACAACAACAACCTTGGGTGGCTTTACGGGGAAACGCAAATAATCAACAAGAGCGACTTGTCAGAGAGAAGCTTGCACAGACACAACGTAACAACACTCGTCCGGACAACGCCATTATAGGGGGGCTCTTACGCGATTGAAATACGCTCCGGCAAGCAGGCAACTTTTATGACGGGGACTAGTTCCTTACTGGGGGGGCTTTTTGGTTGGCCGACAGCTGTCAAACGTAGTCGATCAGTGAACGGAGACGTACATACCCAATTCGTCGGACAAACGTCCTTTGCTTATAGGCCTGTAATGCGCGTTCAGAATTAAAAACCAGCATTCCCGCATAACTTGTTGCTTGTTCAGAGCCAAATGATACTTACGTTGCCTCTCACACAATCGAAATTCCCCCACAACCCCTGCAGAAGAGTTCTACTCTGAGAGTTGATCACCCCGAAACAATACTTTTGGATGAAGATTATGGGGAAGTTCAAAGGCGAAATCTGTTTTGAGTAAAATTCCATCAGTTGCGGTGCCAACACCGAGCCATCTGATTGTTATGCAGTGACGAGGCGATGTGCTTGCAAGCCATGCCCCAAATGTACGAAACAACATGAGTAATAGGTGAGATTCGCCTGAGCCGATGCCAGCAAGCAAAACTTTCTTAAAGTGTCTGTGTCATTCGTTTGGTTTAAATGACTTTTTTTTTCTTTTTTTTTTTTTTTTGTAGGTGGGTGGGGGGGCATCCTCGTCGGAGGAAATCACACTGCATGGGTGGTGCACGGCTGTATACTGACTGGAACCTGTAGGCGTCTGGAAGAGACACTAGCGGCAATGTGACAACTCATTGCACACTTGTGTCACAAACACGAAAGCTGTGAATCAAACCAGGATGTCATTCCGAGCATAGCTGCCTAGGACAACAACCACACGAAACCAGGAAAGCGTCTTATAAAATCATCATGTGATGAGGATCATCACCATGATAAGAAACTTATCTTTTTCAACATCACTATTGGATTACACGCTGGACAGGTAATACTGTCACAGCAGACACTTCAATTATAAGAAGCAATAGACTTAACTAGAATACCTTCATTGTCATTGTACAACAGGTATGCAACACATTTGTAAAAGTAATCAGAAAGTTGTATTATTTATGATCAATAAAGCAACCTCTTGTTCCCTTTTACTTCGGGCTACTCGGTAAGCTTGCGCATTTGAGACAAGCAACAAGTGCTGTAGCACACAGGCAGGCTCCTATGGCTGATGAAGTATATTGCTCATATAAAGTTGATTTCTTACTACAGTGTGCTAAATGGAGATGCTGTAAGCAAGTGGGCAACAGGTTTTTGAAGAAAAAAAAAAAAAAAAAAGGGGAGTGACGTAAAGAGGGTGAGAGGTAACACATCAACTGGCTGGGGAGGAACAATTCACCTTGTTGGCTGCGCATGATTTAATGATAAAGATGTATGTGTCCCATCACCTCCAAGCGCTCCCACGCCACCGCCGCTACCACCAGCATCATCATCCTCCTCTCAGTCCTCTCTGCTTCCTGACGTGGTAACTTGAATGGCTCCTACTTGTGATGTTGTTAACACTTCCTCTGCTCCCTCAGCTCCTTGCAGACTCGCCGCCTGACTCATGCTCGTCCTTTTTCCCACTAGCCGAGCCTTTGCCACCTCTTCACCACCATATATCTTATGGCTTGGCCTGAGGTCACGGATTAAACACTCACGCGCCCTGCCTAGTGTTGCGTCGCTCTGTGGTCAGACGAGATGCTCACTCTTTCAATTTTGAAGTGCTCATGTGAAATACAATTTGCTGCTTATACTTGAAACCAACAGGCAGCGTACGTATGAAGATGAACGTGCGCACTTTTGTACTCTCTAAAGAAATATGTATTGTGAAGGAAATATTTCACTCAAGTATTATCACTATCTAATAGAGGGCTCATTTTACCACCTCACCATTACTTAGGGATTTCGCTCAATTTCTAAAGCAGCAGTCTCCCCTTAAAATGTGATCTCATTCTATTTAATCCAATTTTTAGTGAGATGTGCAAGCAACTGACGGCAATATGAGCTTGAAAAGAAATCTCAGCTCTCCCTTCTATATATGATACCAAATTGATCGGCAGAAACGTATCGTTATTGAAGCGCCACGTTAACACGGAAAGTCATCATACCTGATTGTTTACATCTGCTAATTGCTTTTGGACCTCATCTGGTCTCCAGAATCATTATGAAAATAAGTGCAAGCCTAAAATTTCTTGTCAATCAGCACTTTACCCTTCACCACAATGACAACTTTTAAGTCTTACAATAAATACTGGTCGCAATATTAACAAGTGTCTTTGTGCTTTCATTCTATAGGAAATGAAAACTCTCCTCCGCGTCCTCTAAACACTCATTCTAACAAAAGCATTTTCATCACAGGCCACATTGTTGTTATGGTTTCACTCAGAAGGCAGCTATGATTGGGAAAAAAAAATCATATGAATGTATAATCACATACATGTAGGGGTGTTGAGAGTGGTGTCTGCGCTCGGCAAAAAAATGGGCATTCATTTTGGTCTGCTGTAATTTTGTGTGTT
The DNA here is from genome assembly GCF_054491065.1 of Syngnathus leptorhynchus. Lineage (NCBI taxonomy): Eukaryota > Metazoa > Chordata > Actinopteri > Syngnathiformes > Syngnathidae > Syngnathus > Syngnathus leptorhynchus. Next base: position 6,251,741 of record NC_141197.1, read on the forward strand.
CTGGACCATGTTGTGCCTCACTGGGCATTCCAGCCAACAGAACTGCCTCGGCAGCCACAAACTTGCTTATTCGGTCACAGAAAGTAGACTCGTAAAAACAGGCGTATTTCAATTTTTGCGCCGGGGCAAATCTCGTGTAGCGTGTTCATGAATTTGGTAAATGTGTTATGTCTTGCCGGGTATTCCAATTGACGCGTTTATATTTGCTTTAAAAAAGTGAAGCGGTGACCTCAGCCCTTTAGTCTGCACCTGTGCCCTTGGAGGTTGAGGTCCGGGACCCACAAAGAGGTGAACGCAAACAAATATTCGGAGAAACTATTCAAGCCTCGATTGGAAAACAAATATAAGGTCTTGATTGCTTTAAGAATAATTCTTTCAAATCACAGTGAAAGCCTGTTGCTAATGTGCTTCACATTGCTGTAAAGTATCCCTGAAAAGGGTGGAAATTAATTACCAGGCTCAGCCAGTGACTCAGAGCTGAGGTCGTATGGAAGTAATGCGGCCTGTAAATGATTGCCCTGCTGCCACCATACTTCAAGCTAGTGCCAAGTGCAGCATTTGTGCTAATTTGGCTGTTCTGTGTACAGTGTGACGGACAGTGTCAGGATGGATGGTTGTTTGGCTTGCCCCGGTGTCTGCGCAGAACCAAAGGAGACCGTTTCGACGTGGATTTGCAGCATTATCATCTATCTTTCAACCGCCAGCCGAACACCGGGAGAGTTTGTAAACAGTATTTACCCCCCTCAGAGGGAATTTGGAGCTTTTGGTACGATATCTTACTCTATATCTGACTAACCCGACTGCGGTCAAACCCGTATCTATATTACTGTGTATGCCAAGTGAAACGGTACCCGAGTGATTCTTTTTACTTTTTTAAAAAAAAAATGGACATTGTGAATGGCAGATGTTATTTTACTGAAAGGTCCAGGGTGACATTCTGGGCTGATAGAAGTGGAATATAATGTTCATAGAAATTTGAAAACAGAGACATTCGTGTATGTTTTTATTTTGAAATTCCTTGTCTGATTTGAATGAAACTGTATGGGGCAACATTGTATATTGATCATGTGTCGCAATGGAAAATAAGGGTTATTTCTATATTCTGAAATCAGAGGCCACATTAGGCAAGACAAAAAAAACTTAATCTCCAAGGGGTTTCCCGTTGAGTATAAAGAGGCACTCCAAATGAGAATGAGGGCTTGCTTGGGTTTGTTTTCTCAAGTGGAGGCTGCTTTGACCTCAGTCAGACCCCACATCTGCTGGAGTGGAAGATGCCGCTTGTAGCTTTATGGCTGCTCTGCTCAGATAAGTAATCTCAACCTGTCACCAGACTGACGGGGCTGCCAAACCCGACGAGATCCCAAGATTGTCTTTGCTCGGTCTGATTTTGCAGGTGACGACAAGGCGCAGAAAGGCCAATCCGAGTGCACCTACAACTGTAACTCAGCTCAGGATGGTGACACTTTAATGGTGCATTCTGAATGGATGTATTCATCGTGCAGCATGGTGCTCCAAGAGTAGTTTGTTTTTCCTTTTGGCTTGAACGACTATTGAGATGTGAAAATTTGAATACAAGTATTTGCATGTTGTTGCATGGTCAAAGCCACTGCTGGCTACCAGTGAAAGAGACTTGAAAGTTTGCATACATGGCAACCCTGTGAATGGCAGCCTCTTTCAAAACATGTTGCGAGTATGATGCACTGACCTTTAATGCAGCACATATGTGGAACATCTGTTGACAAAGATGTCCACATTTCATGATAAGACCCCTCCTGGTTTTCTGCTGAACTCTACAAAGAAACATCATTCCATTATTATCTTATTGCTATGCTAAATTAATATACAAACACGCTTGCAGTCAGACACAAATGAATGTAACGTGACTCAAAATACAGTTACAGATGCTCTTAATATGTTCACATTATGCAACGGCCCACCATAATATCATAGGCACTTGCAAAATATGTTAATGTTAAGAAATGAAAATCTACCTTTTCCAACGTAGAATGTTCCATTTTTCTGACACAGAATTAGAAGTTCATTGTGTTTACTACCGTGGCTGCAGTTTGCAGTACTATGGAGCAGTAATATTAATCCAAATCCTGCCTTAAAAATCTAATTTCGGTTAAAGAGCTGGTGTCATAATATTTTGGTAATGGTCTTGTAAAGCATGTAAAGCACTATACCTGGCTAAAAGTCAAGTTTAAAGTAAACGTAAGGAACAGCTGGTGATTATGTACTTTAAAGCCATTGTCAAAAATGCTAATTAGGAGTAAACATGCATTTGTTCACTAGCAACCGAATGGTCAGACAAGCTGTAGAGGGCAAAATGACTAGATGTAGTACTTTCTCATTGGATAAGTCAATTTGTGAGGAAATTTAGAGGAGATCATCTATATTTCCAAATGTATACGTTGGTGACATTTTTTTGTCTATGGTGGTGTGAGATTATTCTAATGCAGGGTCTACAACTACTTGTGGCTCTTTCATCTATCTGCCATGGCTCTCTGTGACTTTAGAAAATAAATATGTCATTTTAAATGACTGTTGATTTTTCAATTAAAACAGTAAATGTGAAGATTATGGTAGTCTGGTTACATTAAAAGACAATTTTGGTCATATGCATCACAAAACTTGGCATCTTGATTGATTGAGCTGGTATTTGTAAAATGGATGCCTGGGCTCAATAAAGGTTGGGAAATACTGCTTTAGATGTTTTTTTTTTGCCACTTTGTTTACCCATTCTGCTTTGACTCAAGTCTGTATTGTACTATGTTTAGTTATATTTGGTTATTAATAAACCCTAAAATGAAATCGCAAATACTGTCGGTTTTGGCAAACAAGTGAAAATGTTGGTTGGTTTCCAGTCCTAAAAATCCCCAAACGTTCAACCCAAAAGTTCAAAATCAAACTATAGGATCGACCTGATAAGAAAAAAACCAAACTTTCCACGTCAAGATAACTGCATAAAACGTCCCGCCCCCGGCCTCTACCACAAACGCATCCAATATATGCCAGCGACAGTTGACAGACAGACAGACAGCAGGCACACAGTCTGAAATAAAGGAAAGGAAAGCTTCCCAGTGAATGGGGAGGCAATTGTTAAGGCAAATACAAAAGAGTGGGATTTCTCCTGTGAGGGATATCCCGGCCAAAGTTTTTCTATACATCAAAGGGCTGCTGCAAATAAAAGTACACTTGTCAGGAGCGAACAAACTCGCTCCTTTTGTGACATCGAGCAGCCAAATTCATGCACACAAAGCCGTTGGATGTGCAACAGTGAAAAGAAGACACACTATTCAGATGACATGCTTTGCTCTCCCGTGGGTTTACTGCCTGCTTTTGTCTGTCCTCATCAGGACGGAGAATATCACAGGATCAAAAACCATTCAGGCTTTTTTACACACTGTTAAACGACTCCTGTTGCAGACCCCTATTATACTCCACAATTCTTTCTTTTCTTAAAGTAAACTTGATGCAAGCAGATAATACTGCCCCCAAGGCCTTATCCCCCAAAATGAGTCTCAAGTTCATTTTGTCTTTTTTTTTAAGCTAAGGGCCCTGAACCGTCACGCTCAGGCTGTGAGCGGTTAAGCGTGTTTTGCACACTTCCAACAAGTGTCACCTGCATCTTTTACATGTGGGTGAAATAAATCACCAGAAGATAGAAACACAGGTCATACAAGGCACCCGGCACACCATGAGCCACCCAACAGCTTCAATTTCTGCATTACTACACAGGTCATCAATTATTTATGGCGCCTCATAAACATTTTTAGGATTGGTTGCAGTTTCATAACAGGTTTTTTTTCTTTAGTTTCCTGAGAGAAGCAAGCAGTGTTTCCTGTAGAAGAACCTGTTGCATTTTCTGTGCACACAAGAGGCTTCATGAACAACACATGGTGCCCTTACTGAAAGAAAATGAAGAACATGAACTAGTAATGTATATTTATACTTAATGATGGTCCTAGCTGAATTACCACAATCACACATAAAAGAACACAAACACAATACCATCAATCTCAGCTCTATACTGACTGACTGAAGAAGTGACAATCAAAGAAAGGTTTAGTGAACCTCATCACTCCTAAACTGAAGTCATCTGCCTATCATGCCTATCTGCCAAGTCTGACAAATGTATATATTTCTATGTACAGTACTGATGGGCTGAGAGGACACTCGTGTAAATATGCATCGATCAGTGAAACGTTGAAAATGATCCCTTTATCCATTCATCCACCCCGTCGTCCATCCGTCCGCCCGTCCGTCCGCCCGTCCGCCCGTCCATCCATCCATCCATCCATCCATCCATCCATCCATCCATCCATCCATCCATCCATCCATCCATCCATCCATCCATCCATCCATCCATCCATCCATCCGCCTAACCACCCACCCACCAATTTTGGCCAGTGTCCTTAGTAAATTAAAGTATAAATACATGACAAAATTCAGTGTAAAAATTCATTTTTCCAGGCATAGTGTTCTGCTCATTGAGCTGATGTCATAGTTATCAAATTTCATAAATAGAAGATTCCATCCATCCATCCGTCTGTCCAACAACCAATTTTGGCCAGTGTCCCTGGGAAATTAAAGTATATATACATGACAAAATTCAATGTAAAAATTCATTTTTCTAGGCATAGTGTTCTGCTCATTGAGCTGATGTCATAGTTAGCATATTTCATAAATAGAAGATTCAACTATTTTGAAAAGGTGCATTTGTTGAGTGTCCTTGCAGTCTAAAATTGGATTAAAATATAGGACTTGATTCAAAACATAACAATTTGGTTTTATTCATCTGTGGAAATATCTGAAATATATTCTATTTTCTCTCTCTCTCACACGCGCGCACGCACACACACACACACACACACACACACACACACACACACACACACACACACACACACACACACACACACACACACACACACACACACACACACACACACACACACACACACAAAGGCATCATGCCAGAGTATGTCCCACAGAGACCTTCAAGAGCAGGAAGTACCACAAAGTCAGTTTTGAGCATTTGGCAGGCTTTTGTTTGTCTGTAGCCACATGTTTCCAAAACCGGGCGTGGTCCAAACAAGGACAGAGTGGAAGGAGTAGGTAGTGGCTAGGACCACATTACCAAGCCTATTAAATAACAACACGACCGGAACAATATGCAGCCCGAGTTCCTGACATTCAACCGGGAACAAGATGAAGCAAAACTAGAAAAAAAAAATCAATGTAAAATAAAACATGACAACTGTTCTTTTTCCACCCAGAAACAGCTAATTTAATATAATAAACCAATCTGTATAGGGTCGATATGTGAATTGAAAGCTGCTTAAAGTGTTTTTTTCTTTTTAATTTGGGCTTGTATTTAGGTCGAATAGAACTTTTTTTTTTCCGCATGTACCCTTTGTATGAATGTCTGTGATTAATTAATTGGTCTTATTTGTGCTCTTAATTGTGCCATATTGGCACGATCTCACAACAAAACTGATCAAAGCTTTGGTTGTGAGCAGATTTTCATGCCATGGGGTTTGCATCAACTGCCAAATTTTTAGAGCTTTTGAGTTTCCTGAACATTTTACACTGATAGTAAAAGATTGTAGATCTGCTTCTACCAACTAATGTCATTCAGATGTCTATTATTAACGTCTTGACAATAATGCTACAGTATAATTTGAGCTGAATGCAGCAGGTTGTGATTAGGGAAATAGCATGTTGTTGTTGCCGCGACAACCCAAAATCAACCTCTTGAGTGGTTCATATGATTGGTGGACCGCATTATTGTATCAGTACTAGTACCAGTATTAATGTTGGTATTTAGAGTTATAGTCAGACACGACTTGAGACAATAATAAAATAAACAAAACAATGATGATAATTATATGATAATGAACACCAATATAGTAATAATGGATTCGTGGTTAAGGGCGGCACAGTGGCGCATGTCGGTGCACTTGTTAGCATGTCCGCCTCACAGTTTGGAGGGTGCAAGCTCGATTCCATCTCCGGCCCTCCCTGTGTGGAGTTTGCATGTTCTCCCCGTGCCTGCGTGGCTTGTTTCCAGGCACTCTGGTTTCCTCCCACTTCCCAAAAACATGCATGGTAGGCTGATTGATCACTCCAAATTGTCCCTAGGTGTGAGTGCAAGTGTGAAGGGTTGTCCTGTGAGTGGCTGGCAACTGGTTCAGGGTGTCCCCCGCTTTCTGCCACATGACTGCTGGGATAGGCCCCAGCATGCCGTGGGGAAAAGTGGTACAGAAAATGGATGGATCGATTAGTGGTTATCACATCATAAGATTTAGTGAGGCCAAAGCGTAAAAAAAATAAATTGATGTAAATTCTCTTGCAGGGGTGATCAACCTAAAAAAAATCTTTACAAGATGTTGTATGCGCTCCCAGTAGTCTAAACATGGCATTCTGATTAATATTGCTTTTGTGGAATTTGAGTTAAGCAGCAAAATTGACTTGTTTTTATCCATGTCAGGGGGCGGCCATGTTTACACTTGCTGTCGACTGAAAATGACATCACAGTTGCCAGGTCTCAGGTCAACACCAATCATGACTCACCAGTTTTCTGAAGCTGAGTCATGATTGGTTGTGACCTGGGTCCTAGGCGAGGGACTGGACAAAGCACGGCTCAAAAGACCCCTTGTGACGAGTGAAATAAATGGATCTAATTTTTCCTTGCATACAGGACACTGGACCTCAAGAACCAGCATTGAAGACCCCTGACGTAGTGGATAGCGAGTGTTTGCAAACCCAGCCATGCTCCGATAAAAACGTCTATAGTCCTCAATCCAGCTGTAGCATATTCTAATAATATAGCCCAAAACGTCAATAACTAGTTTTACACGAAGATTCCCAAATTTTGAATTTTCGTTTGTTTGTTTAAATCACCATAACATCTGGATATATGCGCTGGGGTTTTCTGCCAGGAACTCATCTGTTGCGTCATATCTGACTGATTTCAGTTTAGTATTGTTAAGGGCAGCGTGGTTGCTAAGCGTTTTTACATTGCCGCCTCCACAAAAAGAATACGTAGGTCAAGACAGAAGGTTGCATTTTTTTTTTGTGTGTGTGGTGAATCTCCCTCCTTTAAATCCTGAGTTGAGTGGCGGATCACTCTCGGTCAGGGTGGCCAGAATATGACTTGAAGAAGAAAAGATGAATTCACTCAATTGCACCCACACAAAATTATTTTCTCTTTTAACATTGATGGATTGGGCAGACATTATTTTTAAAGAAAAATGGAAGGTAGGAAAGGCTGCTTAGAAAAAATCTTAGTTTCTAGTACATGGGTATCATAGTAAAGAGGCTACAACACACAATTTGTAATTCTTTTTGCTGGGTGGGGCTAAAGCAGTTCTATTACTTGGAACAGATGTGGCGCTGTAGAGTCATTTTCTCAACACATTATAGGAAAGTTTTAGTCAAGCCGTTATTAGTCTACATACATTTGCTGGACAGTCATTGTTTTCATGCATGTCTGGAATAAACACAACAAAACAAAACAAAACGGTGAGCCGTTTCAGCGCAGTCTCTCCTCGCTCCGCCTGCTTTCTTTTTTCCTTTTTCCCCCCAAAGTATTTCAACATCTCTGCCATTAAAAGAACATCATTGGCGGCCTCCTAGTTTTCCCAGTCGGTGCAAAATAGAAAACCTATTTCATGCAGGGTTCAAATTTGTCAGGGCGATTTAAGCAGAACAGGTGTACAATGGCACTGAGATAGTATTTGAATGCGTGCATCTTCTGACCACGGAACAGATGGACTCACCCCTGAGTGTGCAGTGCTTATTGGAAGTTGCAGGAAAAAGTAATAATGAGCACACACCGATGCACAATAGTGATGTCTCATAGCGCTAGGTTTGGGACTCACCCTGTCTCCATGGCAATTGCCGCAATGACGCCAAATTTGCAGTTTCAATAAAGAAAATACAATTCTGGAGGTTTAACTGATGCCTCACTGTCGTACGTGTCACTGATATTGTCATTACGTGTGCAACACAGCAGGGACGCAGGAACACAGGGGGATTTTTTTTTTTCCCCCTTGTTGTCGTCTGAGTAAAGCAGCAATGGTGTGTCAGTTGGCATTTGCAATGTGTGGGTTTCACATTTGAAGTCATCCAAGTACTTCAGTTGACTCTGCAATTTGTGAAATGTTTATTTGCAATAGCGCTACTACCTGCACCGTACAGCTCATTCTCCTGAGGATGAGTCATCCACAGGCTAATATAGAGTACATCAGAGGTGGGCTTTGGATATGCTGTCTGAGGAAAACGGAAAGGGGCAAGATACACTGCTGAGCCATCTCACCACTACTGATTTTCTGTCACATTGTTTCACAACAGGAGACTATACCTGCTAAAGGAAACTGTTAAGCGAACCCACCCCCACAAAGCCCCTCTGCTTCAACTATGTCACAAGGTCCTACCAACAGGCCACATATTATTGAGAAGTGGTGTCATATGTTTGCCACGCAAAAGCCTCAACATGAAGAATATCACCATAAAAAACATTAACATCTATTGAGAAAAGATGCCAGGAACAAAATGAAAGTCTTGCAGACGGCATCACGACCTAGTGATGTAGGGATTCTTGTATGAGTCATATTGACGTTTTTTTTTTTTTTCTCTCCCCTAAATAGCAAATACAGAATCAGTGAAGATGCACAAGAAATACGCCTTTGATATGGCACAAACAGTCAGAGGTCAAAGTACATCTCACATTATAACATATCTCACAAGACAGACAATCTAACAAAACTTAGTCAGTGAGCATATAAATGGTAGATTACTCCAAAGGCCGAGTTGTCTTTGTCTCTTTTATTACCATAGAAGAAGAAATATACGGCTGGTTACCAGCATACTGGCTAACAAATCTGCATATCATTATAAGCCCTTCCAAATGTATTATTGTTTTCAAGTATATATTTTTTAAGTATCTGAACTTGAGAAGTTCTGGTTTTTACTCCATAAATTTGAAAACATATCTATACTTTTAACTTCTTTGTCAAAATAGGCTTATTGCTCATTTCAAAACAAAAAGATTACAAGATGCCTTCATGTAAGACATGTTAAGATTTGACTTAGACTGGTTTGATATCTCAGTAGCTGAAATAATGATTCATGGCAAACGTGTTGTCCCGCCGACCCCTGGCACCGGCCCCCACCCTCATGCGGGTAAAACATTGCACGTTCCAACACCAAATATTTATTAATACATCTTCTGGATTAATAACACACAATTTGACAAGACATAAAATGTGTTTAGATTGTGACGTCGCAGTTTGATTAAACGATGACAAATCAAATGGTAGGTTCCTAAATGTTACTTGAACTACTTTTGAATTCAATTTAATTCTTTGGACTTCACTTTATTTCTTAAAAATACATTTTTACAATCACATACTTTGATTGGGCAAAAAGATAAAAAACTGACATTAATTTTATGCAGTTTAAAAAATGCTGTGCTAAAATATGTAGGTCTTTAAAATTGTCAAATTTTTTCGTGAAGGGAAATTTTATGAATCAAAAGTACTAGAGGGATTGGTTCTTGGTATTGGTGACAAATTAAGAATTGAGTATTCGTATTGGTATGGAAAAAAAAAAACACGGTCTCCAACACCCCAGAATAAATGCCCCCCCAAAGCTAAAGTATTTTAATGTGGATCAGCACCAAAGTCACAGTCTATGTAGTATATTTACAAAAAGCACAACAAAGTTGTTGTTTTTATACAGATTTTCATTAAAGTGTTATGTACTGTGTTGTCTTAACCATGCACGAACCTATACAAAAATATGTGGAAATAATTACCTACCAGACACATACCAATGAAAACTATCACTAATAATGTGATAAATCTGAAAAAAAAAAAAAACATATTTTAGAAACAACATGAGGTTATGTCACTTACCTTATTATCCCAGCGGTATATTCGAATACTAACATCAGTTGAAGTATTTTTCCAGTTCCAATTTAATAGGACATACAGATCATTCAAATTTTGATCTTTACTTTGAAAAGCTTGCTGTAGTGGACAGTGGCAGCTATAAGTTGTCAACAACACTCCTCTTGGCCCTGCTTTACATGAAAAATCTAGTGTGCATCCTAGGAATTTCCATAACCTCCATTTAAATATTTGCATCCAGCATCATGAGGCGGAATGAGAAAAGGCACTTTATGTTTGACAAAGATGAAGAAACAATATACTCAGTTGTATATGTCTGAGCATAGATTTCATTCTCAAATGAATTACATTTTTATTTTCTATAACTTACTTCCTTTGTATTACACGTTTGAGTAACTATACTGTGCTTTATATGGCCGAGTGTAGCACAATGAATGATTAGATTTAAATTAACGGCGAATGAGACAGTTAAGAATTTTTTATGATCATTATTTAGGTCCAAATTTGTATGAAGTAAACTTTTTACTTATACAAGGTGCAGGTACTTGTTTAGGGAGAGGAGACAGATACTATATGCAGTAATGCAACATACAGTTAAAATCATTGATTCCGTTTCACGATGCAAAAAAAAAAAAAAAAAGAGTAAAACTTTGTGACGCATTTGACAGATGTGTCCCCCCCCCCCACCCTTCACGAATCACAACACATATCATGTAATGTCTCCCAGGGAAGCGAGATAAAACAATGGGTCCAACATGATCTGAGATTCTACCTGCAGTTGCTAAGCAACACCCACTTCCAACCCCTCAATCTATTCTATTGGTCAGCAGGAAAAACGCACAAGGCACCTCATTGGCCAAGAGAAAGTTAATAAACTTTAGCCAAGACCTGCTTCACTGCGTACCCGCACACACACGCGCATGCAATGAAGAGCTTCTTGTGAATGAGTGTCAGCGCTTGCGCACTACAGTGCTGACATACTGTATGCATTGTGCCACTGTGCTAAAAATAAAGATCACACCGAATGTGCTGCTGCTGAAAGTTGCACGACTGAATTGAAAGTGACAAGTTCACTTTTGTCCAGAGTGGTTTGGTCTAACACTCATCACAGATCAAAGAGACATGTTTTCAAATTTCAAAATATAGGAGTATAGCAACATGAGTGATGCACTCAAATCACGTTCATTTTGTTGGTAAGGTGCACTTTGTACTAAGCATTTGTTTTCTTACCATAAGCTGTGGCACAGGTGGAGGGAGGGCCACGGGGGCACTGCATCCACCCCGAAATATGTCTGCACCCTCTGGGAGCAAGACCAAATAATTGAGTTTTGGAATTTGCAGAGTTTTGCGTTTCAGCTGATCGTTGGCCGAAGGAAAAAAAATCCTATATTTGCCACTATCCCCTTACGTTAAAAAAACACGACTCAAAATTAATCGTACAATCTATTAGGTAGTGTATATGGATATAAAACATCCAAATATTAATGGTATATAAGTATAAAAAATAACGACAACCCCTGTACACTGTGCTACTGGACAATTTTGACCCGTTTTAAGTGATACAATGTTTTCTTTATCTTCTTGCAGTAAATAAGATAAAAGCTTTCTGAAGCGCATTATGAAAGAATGATTAACATTAGTTTCCCTAATTTTATGACATGTTAAGGACCAAATCAATTACTGAATCGTCATCATTTTTTTGAAAAATAATTAGTACTACAACTAACTTGTAATTGACATTACCACTTGTGTGATACTGATTTGTTCCTTTTTGGTTTTAATTATTTAACAATGCCAAAAAAAAAACAATGATTAATTAATAAGCAATAATTAGAAGAAAAAGGGAATATCCGTTATGCAAAATATATTCAGATCCGATAAATGAATTACGATTACCTATGTTTGATCGTGACATTCCAGCTTTACACTGAAATGGTAAACAAAGCATACCATCATTCCCAGACAGTACTTTTTGCTCTTGACATAAATATCCATGTTTTAAATGACCAGAGACACTCAGAAATCCCTGATCATCATTAAAAAACACACTTGTGGCACATACTTTACTTAAAAGCTTAAATTTTATTTTGAACGAATTCGACTTTTGCCATTTGGCAAACAATGATGAAGTAATTTTAACAGTAACGCCTTAGTGCTGACTGTTTCATGAAAGTAAAATGTAAAACTATTTACAATGACGCCCACATGTCTATATTCATTCCTTAGATGCATTTTGGCACATTGGCAAAACATCTTTAAAAAGCAAGCAGTAGGCTTGAACAGAGATGCAGTAGTTTAGTGATAAACATTTTGGAAAGAACAATTTCAAGGTCCCCAGAAGTGGGTTTAAAATCTTTAACACAAATAATATGTCATAAAAGGACACTAGGAGTGTTTGGGAGGCTGTCAGTCAATGGATGCTTTAATAAGTTTAATTCACATCAGTAGAAAATTGATTATGTTGTACCATTGTTACCTCTCATCCAATGAACATGGTTTAACAATCAGATTATCTTGAGTGTGTGTTTAGTGGTTATTTAAAGTCAAGTATATATAAAAAAAAAAAAAAAAAAAAAAAAAAAGCTCATAGAGCCTAAAATGCTAGTTAAAATGGTTTCACATAGAAATCAAAATACACAGAAAAGGGAATTAGATCCATTTGGTCACTTGACTGAACAGGCGTGACTTAGGTTTCGATGGTATAAAGACGTTAAGATTTCCTTCAGAACGTTTGGACGGTATTGAGAAGTTCGGATTTCCTTCAGAAATGCTCCTGACAGCTCTCTGAGGTTTGTCCTCAACCGAACCTGATAACGCAAAGACGGTATTTCAGAATCAGTGACTGAGCTTTGCATCAAAACAAACATACATTCTGTATTGAGCGTGTGCCATTCTACAACTGATACTTACCAAATGAATTAGGGGGTGGTGCCCTCTTCGGTCTGGTGTTAATGGAAAGGACTTTCTTCACCCGCTTTGGTGCGGACAGGTTTTCATCAATCTCCCTAAGAGAGAACCAAAGAAGGAAAAAATTGTCTAACAAAAAGACAGCAACTTATCACTGTAGGTAATTTCGCCATGAAAACAATTCTTTGACAACCGTGGTGAGCTTTTTAACTTTGAAGGAAATATGGGGCTCTAAAAAGGAAAAGAAAAAGAAAGGATATTGTGGTTTTCTGTTTTTATTTTAGGGTTAGAGATTGCCCTCCACCCTTAACACTATTGTTCATGGGAAACTGTCGTATACAGTAATCTCTCGTTTATTGCGGACAATTGGTTCCAAGACCACCTGCGATAGGTGAAAATCCGCAAAGTGATGTCACCCTCTCATTTTTAACATACATACATTTTTGTGTATCAATAAAGGTATATTAAACTATATAAGTGCATATGTTATCATTAGAACATTAAATAATAGTTTCAAACATGTAAAAAAGTTCGCATGTTCTCCCCGTGTCCGTGTGGGTTTTCTCGGGGCACTCCGGTTTCTTTCCACATCCCAAAAACATGCTCGGTAGGCCGACTGAGCACTCCAAATTGCCCCTAGGTGTGAGTGCGAATGGTTGTTCGTCTCTGTGTGCCCTGCGATTGGCTGGCAACCAGTTCAGGGTGTCCCCCACCTCCTGCCCGAGGACGGCTGGGATAGGCTCCAGCACGTCCGCGACCCCCGTGGGGACAAAACGGTACAGAAAATGGATGGATGGATTATAAAAGCTTTTTTATAACAAGAACTCTTATTATTATAACAAGGTACAATACTGTAAATGTTTTTTGAACTTTTATTATAACAATATATTTTTTATAAAAAAGTACAAGTGTATGTACTGCAACCTTCTGCTGGCATGTGGGCATTTTTTGTGGCATAATTCCTTGATTTAGAAGGTTTATTTTGAATTTGTGATTTTTTTTTGGACTGAAGCCGCGATAATCGAACCACGATATAGCGAGAGATTACTGTATTAAAAAAAAAAAAAAAAAGACGAAGAAAGAAAGATAAACAAATCATTGCCTATCCTGATTCTATCTGTTCGGTTTGTTAAGGTCTGGATTATTTCCAGGCTGGCTGCTAAGGTACAACACTTGTGGTATACAAGCCAACAAAATAAAAGGTGATTGAACAATTAATTACCTGATATGTTTACGCTTTCCTCGGGCAGCAGACGTCATGCTCATGTAAGCTGGGTTGGCACGTCTCTTTTCTTGTAAGGAGAGCTGATGTCTGCATAGAATTTTTTTTCTGTTAGTTTAATGCCTTTTCCATGAAATTTAATGCATTCATTATTCAAGCAAAAGTTGACAGCGTTTCTATTACAAAGACTAGCAAAGAACTGCTCTGCTCCACTTGCCTTAACACGGTGAGGTGTGTCTCCAAATTCAGGAGCAGACAAGTTATTTCCACCGTTCAAAGCATTCTTTTTGAAGGCCTCAGTAGTAAATGCCACTTGGGCTAAAACGTTCCTTGCACAATCCTATGGAGTGATGGGTAATTGGTAATCTCTGCCAGTTACGATTTTTTAGGCCCATGTTAAAAATTGATCTGGCCAAAATATTTCGTTTTTCCACACTACGACAAATCTTTCGACATAGGAATTCTCCCGTCCAAGAAAAAAAAACACGACAGAATGTCTTTGGAAGCAATCGAGTATGCTTACTAACACCAAGCACGATGTTCAGTCTATGGAATTTTTGTTTGTCTAAATTTTGATCTCTCTAGAACCGGTCTCCCCATACATTAAAAACAATAAAGCGGTGACATGTTCCTCATATTTTGTCATTCACTGTTCTCTCTGATAGCATTGTTAAACCCAATATGAACATAATTACATCATTTCGGTTTTGAAAGTTTTTATATTCTGTTAATGAGACTTTTTTTTTTTAATGTGGTCTTGGGGGGGAAACACTGCTTTCTATGGCTTCAAGAACATTCAGTTGGTGTGCCTTTTACTGAATTTAAGTACACCATTGTGTGGGGGGGACTTTCTCACCGTTTGTTAGGAATCTGCTGGGCTTCATTGACAGGAATGATTAGTCGGGTTTGAGTTGAATCACCCTGTGACTTCATTTCCTCCGAGGGGTCGTCATCGCTTATGATCATCGTTGCATTGTCTTCATGTTGAACTTCAAGGGTCACGTTGGGATCCATGCGGGTGGACAAACTAAACTTAACATCTTTTTGAGAAGGCTCTGGTGTGCACTGGAGAGGAAAGGTACCCTCTTCAAACTCGTGGGAAAAAGTCTTTGGGCTTTGTTGTGGCAGCAACACAGAGAGATTTCTTCTAACTGGCCTTCGGGGAAGTACGTCTTGCTGTGGGTTTGAATGACCTCTGCTGCCTAGAACCCCAAGCAAACCAAAACATTGAGAAGAAATGAGCACAATGTTTTTTTTTATATTTGTTCGATATCAGAATTTTTTGAACATTTCTGTGTCATTACTGTCATATGGAAAATGACCGATCAAATTACAGCAATTCAAAGATTTGAATTCTAGGTTTATAATTACTCAGAAAATATCCAGTCAACCGGAGTAATTTAACTTTTAATATAATAGAGGTAGCTTGTTCGCTAAGAGACACTTAATCGTTGCAGCTTCACTCAGGAACAGAGTACTCCAAATTATGTCTTGGAACAGATTGGGCCTGTCAGGAACTCTGCCGTTTCATTATACTACTGTTGGTTGTCAACTCGGGCAGCTATCACTTGTTTGCCAAAACTAGTTACTCCTCTGCTAAGGTACTAAACATTTTAATGAGTCCTAAGAGTTGTTCTTGGGCATCCTCAGGTCTCTATATATTAATCCAAGCAAATAATAAAAAATATTATTATATAATGGTAATAGTAACAATGCATAATTTTTCATAAATTTTCTCAATCAGAATTAGCCTGCATGCTTAAACTCCCCAAAACCTTTTTTATGTTTGTGAATTTTTAAGTATCGTTTCCATTATCTATTCGCAAAATATATCGTTGCACAAATAATGATATTTTCACCTAGTAGCTCCTCTATAAAAAAAATCAACCTCATAAAAATGTAATTGAGTTGCAGATGAGAATGGGGTCAAAGCCCAGTGTCTGCATCACATGATGAAGCCCAATGCACTCATTTTCCTGCAGAGGGTTGTTGGGGCTTAAGCGAAAACACCAGCAGGACACTAACGAGAGGATGAGCGTGCAAAAATGCACATGACTTAAACAACACGTTTTCTATTTTAATGTTCTGTTTATCATACATATATGAGCATCTGAAAGGTTGATCAGTGTGGTGATTACATAATTGCTATATATCATCATGTCACTGTCATCACATTGGTGTGACAGTGGAGTTATTCCTTGCAATAAATGGCAGCAGAATTCCTTCAATCACATATTTTTGGCTTGTGGGGGATTAATACATGCATGAGTTGCTATTTCTGGTAGAGGCGGCACTGAATTAGGGTCGCCTGGTTGCCGCTGCATGTTTTTTATAGCGCGCCTTTTCTGGTTGGCGGAGCCGGGGAATTTACGTCTGCTGACGTTTTTTCCTGCCCTGCTGTGGATCTGCATTTTCATGAATGAAGCTCAAGAGGGATTGGGAGTGTTCACCGCAAGGCACTGAGGAAAAAAACAATTGCGGGTGCAAAGGAAAGGCAGAATCAGACAATGAGAGGTGAAGTAACGTAGAAAAGTAAATGTTTAGAGAGGGGGGGAAATGAAAGGAAAACAAAGCAAAGATTAGATACAAATGAGAAAACAAAGATAAGTAAATACTGCAGAGAATCTGTACAAAACAACAGAAGGACATCAAACGTAGACATGTTTTAATCCTCTGCGAACCACCTTCAAAGCGACAACTTTTGTGTACGTTTCTATTAATAACCAGCCGAGGCAAAGCGTCAATTCCCTCTTTAAAACCCATCAGTCGCACTCTATCTCTGACCACATTTGATTGGCTTTGAAAATTGCAGGGAGGAGCTATTTCTCATACGCTGCAGTGTCTATCACAAGAACTAGAGGAGGAGGAGGAGACGAGCAAAGCAGCATCAGGGCGACATCCGAGCACTTTGTCAAATTCTAAATAGTCCTCAATAGACCGAAGCCACAGGTTAAGAAGACATGTTTTGTGTCGCTGATGACAAAGTGAATATTTTCCATTGTTATACCCATAGTGTAAATACTATAAGAATGTGACAGTGGAATTAGGATATACATAGGATTGGTTTGAGAGATTCAAGCGTGAGTCAGTGAATGAATAATTGAGAGGGATGCAAAGAGTTATGATTTCATTAGAGAGATGAAACAGTGGCGGCATGTTCCCAATAATGGAAACTGGAGTGATTAACAGTTATATAAAGGCTGTATATATTACATTGATGATATTACATGGAAATTCACTAGTATGCTCTTTTGAAATGGCTGAATGCCTTACACTACAGGGATGCTAGCAAAATGAATGATGCTTTGACCGTACAAGGAGATGAAAACACAACACATTTCTATTAATAAAGTCTAATGTGGAGTCTCGATTAACTGGTTTTAAAGACGAGATTGTCTGCGAAGATACAAATGATGAGTAAAATAAGCAAAAAAGAGTTTGCGGGCTAATGGAAAAGGCTGTCCAAGTTTTACCAGTAAACTTTCAAACCACATATTTGATCAGACTGCAGGAAATAAGTAAAAGGGACGTGAAAATATTAGTCTGAATGGCATGAATGCGTGCAGGCAGGAGAACTTACAGATCTCTTTTTCTATGTCCTTCTTGATAGGGTTGATTATTTCTGTATGTTTTTCCTTTCCTAATTTATTGTGCAAGACATTTTCAAATCGTATGCCTAATGCACTTGTGTCCAATTCTATTCACTGTTTACATTTGAATACTACTGCACAATGTCTGCAGCAATAATGACGCACTGCTCACAATAAAAAATGTTCTTTGAGAGACTGTTCACTAATTTGAGAAAATGTCATATATATATATATATATTTATTTTTTTAACAAAAAACAAATTGGACACTGTCTGTTAACAGCACTTCCTTCCAGGAGGGACCCTAGGCTGCCCAATTCATCTTAGTTCTATTTATTTTTTTAAATCAGGTGAATAGCGTACACCCCTTCCGTACCACTGTTATAGCTGGCACAACCAAAATTCGGTCCACAATGTTTACGCATTAATTTGGTCACGGGGGCCAGTCAGCCTCCAATCATTTTGTGACGTGGTCACATGGGTAATACAGCCAATCAATCCAGTGCTTGTGGCGAGAGTGCTGTAGCAGCCATGCTAAGCAACATGCCAACCTAAAAGTCACTGTTTAGAATGATGGCTAAACAAGACTACGATTGTATCGACAAACTATCACTACCGCAATAGTACTAATATGGAGGAATCCCGAATACCTGAATACAAAATTAAATAAATGATGTACTATTAATTTAATGACTGGCACGGGGAGCACTTGTCAGCATATTCGGCTCACAGTTCAGAGGTGCAGGGTTTAATTCCGGCCCGTGTCCGGTGAGAGTTAAAAGAGAGTGAAATTGCTTAGTGGTTTGGAGATTCAGAGAGGACAATCAGAAGAGGTAAAATATAAGAATAAATCTTGGAATAATTAGGTCAACAGTAGAATAATTGAGTAATGATGACCAATTTATTTAATTAATGAATAAGGTATTTATTTTATTTAGTTTGGGACATAGAGTGATGCATTCCTGTTAGGAGCATTTGGACTATTTTGTCAGGAACATTTGGATTTAGTCTAGTTTATTAGATGGGGAAGTTGCAATAACCTCAACAAATGTTACCACGATTGGTTGGTAGAGGCCAAAGCTAATGTCGCACTTAAAGACACACTTGCAAACAGCAAGTTAATGTACCGCATGTTGGAACATTTTCGACCTCAACAAAACAAAGTATGACCAAACCGACACAGTTGACACCGTTTTATTACAGACTGTTGGTAAAAAAAAAAGAAGAAGTTATTTCTGCTCAGGGTATGGTGATTAACACAAATAAAAAAGTAAAAAGAAAACCAAATCTTACCTTTGGACAATGGGGCATTTTTTATCAGTGACTTTGCCCGCCCTTCTGCACCTGTGTTTAAAAACAAATACTGTTTGTCAATACATTCCAAACCACATTTAAAAATGTGCTACAAGGTCTTAAGACTGGTGTGTTTGGCTTCTTTGGATAATTGCCCAATACACTCGGGTTGTTGCACCAACACGGTCGAGCCTTTTGGTTGTTACATTCCAGCCAATACCTTAAGCTTTTATCTTAGTAATGATAAAGAAATCTTTCAAATAGAAAAAAAGTCCACGACACTGCTCTCATTAATGTGAAGCGTTTCTGCAGAGCATTCCGATATCTGCAAGGATAGCCACCAACATTGCTGGCTCTCAAAACCCATTACTCGGGATGATTCAATAGGGTCAAATGCAATTCATGGGTTCATATCTGAATGTCACATAATCTATATTGAGGCATAGCATAATTTTAGCAATGCAGAAAAGCAGCTTTTGTGCTCTTTCAATATCAGTTACACATATCGGCTTACATTTGATGATGAGTAGGAGAATTACAGTAGACACCCATGATAAGGTCTTGGTAAAAAGTGACACTAATGATGAAAGAAAAATAAAGAGCATGGAGACTTACTACAAGGGCTGCTCTGAAAGTAAAGCAGTTTTGAGAAAGCCAGGAAAGGTGCGATTTCACCACCGAAATCCTTGCTCTCCTGAGAGGTTTTTCCACCTTGTACGTCTTGGTTGGTTCCGACCTGGTCTGCCCAAGCCACGCTTCTCTCTCTTAGTAGAATTTGCTTAAGTTCTTGGTTTTTCAACTCATTTTGGGCTGTAACAAGCCCAGAGTCATACATGGCAGTGTAGAGTTGACTATAAGATGGCAATAACAGATTCACCATTCTAGAATCAATACAGAAGGTTACAATTAGATTTGTGTTACACGGGAAATAGCAAGTAGCAATGTACTGCTTACAAATAAATAACGACATACTTTAGCATGCGTTTGTTCTCTTGATCCTGAAGTGCAGCGATTTTGACCATCTGTTTGATGTGCTGTTTAAGATCATTCACCTGTAGCTCTAGTCGGTGGCAACGTACGTCTTTTTCTAATATCTTCAAAAGAGAGCAAGACGGTGTTACAAAAAAAAAAAACATACACTACAGAAAATCTAAAAGCTAAACTCAAGACATGCCGAATTGTTTAAAGTTAGCCCGAGATGCTATAGTCATGCATTTGTCCATGTTTTATTTGAAAGGCTGTAAGCAGTGGATAGGAGACAGGGGTGTCTCTCTGACGCAAGAAAACTATGAAACAACAGCAGCGAGAACATTTAACTGGGGAGTACGTCATAGTTCCGGGTCAGTTCTTGGAAGAAAGGATAATGAAGAAAAAAACATGGACATGGTTTTAGGTAACTGGCTGCTGTGTGAGGGACGAGTAAAGTGTATTGATTTATTCTCTTCAGTGATCCACGAGTGAGCTGGAGAAATAAAATGAGCACGGTTCTAATTACTGGGAGAACAGATGGGACGAAAACAAAGACAGTCACGACACCAGTAGAGACACAGCCTACCTTCTAAAATAAACAAAAAACAACAAGCGTTGCGTTTTAAGGATCCTTTCTATATTGATAAGTATCTTTTTTATAACATGCCCTTGTGTGCTCCTCTCACAAGAAATCTATTGCACTCGATTAAGTTACGGACATAATAATGTAATAAGGCATTTGTACATCACTCGTATTGGTCAGGCCAGAAAAATTGGTCACTCTAATTTGCGCAAAAATACGTAATATTATATTTTGAACAAAACAAAATAAACAAATAAGTAGCTGTTCTCTGAGAGAAGAACCAGGAGAACCTGAGAACTAAGTTGTTACTCACCTCAGAAATCTGATTATTTGACTTCAACAATTTCACTTCATTCTCGACACGGTGAAGCCAGCCATCATTTTTCTGAAAATTTATTTCAGCCTCTTTCAGTTTTTTATGAATGCGCTCCTGCTCAGAGCGCAGCATCCCCAACCTCCGCTCATATTTACAAGTAGCCTATTGGAAAAGGACAATGGGGGAGAGACCAATGAGAACAACAAAAGCTCATAATATCTTGCTTTCACCCATTTAGTATTTTACATTTTCGCGCCATGTGCGTGTAAACAACGACGGTAGCTAGATAGCAATAAAAAGTCAGGAACTTTGAGGGACATTTTTGGAGCGAAAAGAACAAAATCCAGATTTTATTTCAGTTTGGAGAATTAGTGGTGTTCTGCAATACAGCATTTTAGAGGTGGGACTAAGATTAGGAAAGCGAGCAACTGGGGAGCAGGACTCACTAAATCCTGTTGTGGTGTAAATTACTGGCTCAGACTACTATGGAGTGTTGCAAAGTAAAATGATGATTCAGCAGCAGTTTTCCTGCAGGGACGACAGAATCTAGAAACCAGTATAAGCATCTGCTACCTTCTCAGTCTTTTCGTTGGCAGAGATGTATTGGATCTGCAGGTTGTCCTCTTCGCTGTAGCGCTGGCGCAGCTCATTCTCCTTCAGCTGTCTCTCCAGATCCAGCTGTTCTGTCCTGATTTGGGCACGGTTGGAGAAGACTTGCTGCAGAGATTCTGACACCCTAAAGAGAGTATAAAGTGATTTACTAAACCTTCAAAGAGCCGCCACATTTGCAAAATATACAGGCAAAAAAAAAAAAAAAGAACAATAAGGGTTAAACATTTAATCTTGTAAAAGCATCATATTTAACAAAAATGCTTACAAGAAAGATAATCTTATACAATAGCATGAAATGTAGCTTTGTTTTTTATTAAATCACATCAACTGGAGGTGGAGAATGAGCGATACACGCAAGTAAATAAAATTGGAGAGCTGTCGCTGAAATGTGACTGCACTCTTGAATGAAACTCTAGTGACGTAGGAGACGTGGCCTTGCTAGACTGCTGAATTTTTAATAGTGTGAGAAGCGTGCATGGCCTATTCAGAGCCTCTCACTGTGCGAGTTGTGAATTCTGATGCCAGTGAATGAAATGTGTGGGAGGGAGACTCATTCAGCTTTTCTGTGTCCTCTGTCCCCAGCCCAAACACCTTGACAGATGCCAGTGTCGGCTCTAATGATGACATTTACAGTAAATACTGTACAACAGCAGATCTTCTGATCGATCAACCCATAAAGTATATGCAACGAAACACTGCCCAATCAGTTGTTTCAGATATGATCATTTAGCTCCACGAGTAAACTTGTTAAAAAATACACTTCCCTCCAAAATGATGGGAACACACACCCACTTGAATTTTTAAAAAGCTTATATTTCAATTGCAAATTCTATGCTTGCAAAACAACCAGGAAGCCTGTGACCCATTGGCAGCAAAACCTTCGTGTTGTAGAGTTGGCCAGTCTAACACTTTTCAATTCTTAACCCCAAATTCTCACATGTCCTATCTTATACAACCGATCACTTTGACCACATAACAGATGAACCGTGCTTACCTTTTGATGTCTGCTTGCTTCTCCGTAGATATTTTATCCACCAGATCTTTGCCTTCATACTCTTTCAATTTTTGCTTCAACTGTACAATCTTGAATGAGAACATTTGATTTACAGTGATGAGAACTGATGATATTGTTTATTCATAAAAAATGAGGCATCGCCAGTGTGTTGTTTACCTCCAGTCGTTGCTTTTCACAAATGACTGCATACTGACCAATATGGCTGTCCAGGCTTATAACATTACTTTTCAGCTGATTAGACAAAGAAAATACAATAATATGATTCATGAATGTTACAATCCATGGATGACAAATAATATATACACTGTATATAGTGTGCAATTGGATGACACAATAGTTGAATACATACCGAAGATTTGATTTCCTTGGCCCTGTTAGCATATTTCAGAGTGTTTTGTGTGTCATCATATGACTTGGATGAAGGGCTGATGTTGGCTATCATGACCGTACTGCAGTTGCCTCCCAAAGAGTCCTTGAGAATCCGAGTGAGTTTGCTGTCCCGGTATGGTATATGAGATTTCTTGTTCTAAAGCAAATGGAATTCAATGAGGTCAAAAGTTATTATCAAGGACATTTGGATGAAAGGTATGTATGGTTTGTATAAAAAGTGACTATAGGATGACAATCATTCCACTCCAAATATGGCATTTGAGAGGATGTCATGCAGTAATAAAGGAAATATGACATAGGCCAAACAAATGAAAAGTATCATATATACATATATATTTTTTTTTCCATCTGTAAAGCTTCACAAAAGATCTTCAAATACATGACACTGACCAAAACAGTTTCTTGCTGAAAGACATCTACTAAGCAAGTACAGCCATTTGCAATATTGGTCAGTTTAGGTAACTCGTGATCTCACTAGCATTCATTTTGCATAATGTCACATTAGAAGGAAAATTCCAAATAAAGGGAAGTAAGAGTATCAAGCATTGCACCTGGAAATACAGAAGGTGCTACACCTGGATCCAAAGACCACTGAGCAGCGTGATTTTTATAGGCAGAATTCAGAAAACATCCCCTGTATTAGATCTTATAGATGTGCCTAATATTTGACAAGTGAGGACATTGTAAAGCTGCAAAGGAGGCATTATCTTGATACATAGTAGTAGTATAAAACTTCACAAGAACAAACTCCTTAAGAATCC
The DNA here is from genome assembly GCF_054491065.1 of Syngnathus leptorhynchus. NCBI lineage: Eukaryota > Metazoa > Chordata > Actinopteri > Syngnathiformes > Syngnathidae > Syngnathus > Syngnathus leptorhynchus. Next base: position 6,275,318 of record NC_141197.1, read on the forward strand.
ATGCATCTTTTGTTTTTGTCTTGCATGTGTCCTCGTTTGGATTGTGGGTGAGTTAGAGTCTCTCTCGAATGACTTCAGGTGAGAGGCAGGGGTACTCCGGACTATTGTTTAGACAAATGCAGAACACCAGAAACATTCACACCCATGGGCAATATAGTGTCAATTAACCCAGTATGCATGCTTTTGGAATGTGGAACTAAAAAATGTGGAACTTAAATTAATAAAAGTGCAAATAAATGTATAGTGGCCCTCTTGCCAACTGGTCGGCACCAGTGAATTCACCTATGTGTCAAACCGTTTTTTCTAAAAATCTTTAGATTTTTTTTTAGTTAAACCACAAAATTCCATGTGGCATCTAAAAAAAATTATTTTATGGGCATCAATAATAGATGGACTTTGGCAATTCGCGGGCTGGCCCAGCCCTTAACCCCGCGAATAGTGAGTGCCCACTGTACATGAGAAGAACACTTTGCCTTCCTGTGATCTGCCCTTTGCACACATATGTACACAGACATGTGGGTTCACTGTCGGGTCAAAGCAGCTTTTCACAAAATTCAATTTTTTTCGGGGTCAAGTAGTTTTTGTGTAATCCTTCTGACAGACGGACAGATAACAAAGCAACATGCGCGGGTGAAAACATGATGAAAAAATGATGAGAATGAGGATTTGACCCAACCCCCCCCCCCATCTTTTCCATAAATAGAATGCCAGGAAGCGACGCTTATAGAAAATAACTACTCCAAAATACCTCATACATACAAGCACTTGACAGCAGAGATGTAAACAATTATAAGCAACATGCCTAATACCCACTCACTTAGGAGTAAGTAGAGGGAAACAACCCTCATATTTTATTGTGACTTTTTTTTGCATGACCAAAGTTCTCATAGTTCAACAGCAACACCGGGTGACTTTGAAAGACTCAGCTTTACTAGGAAGTATATGAAAACTTTGTACACAAATACTGTATTTGAGTGTCTCGAATACCTGCCCACCTCAAGTGAAATTTAACAACCAAAGTTGCTAAACACAGAGGTACAAAAATGCTACCAAAGCAACACTGAGCAGTCACCGCTTTTTTCAAAGTGCCTTTGCCTCATCTACATTCTATACGTCTGACTTACTTGATTGGTAAACCATAGATGTATGATAAACACATACCTAATGAGTTCTTAAGGGATCTAAGCAAGAAAGTGAACTTTAAAGTGACAAAAAAAATAACCCCTTGTGTGGATGAAATCATAATTCCCACTGTCTGGCTTGAAGTTATGAAATATGAAATACTGTGCAGTTCTTGTTAGCCAATATTGGCAACAAGTATAGGTTCATCCCAAATGAAAAATTAACTCACCTTGGGATTAGCGAGAGCATTTATAACATTTCCCAGGGCGAGGAGTGAGCGGTTGATGTTCGCACCTTCACGCAAGCGCTGCCCTTTGGCATTGGTAGCACTGGCTCTTTCTGAGCCTGCCAGGTCAATTAGGCTCATTTTGGCAACACATACACTAGGATTAAGACTAGCAGCCTTGTCCTGCTGTCGCAAATATATCTGGAAAAAAAAAGTAACACATTCATTGTATGGTAAGAGTTCAAAGATGTATGGGACTCAGAAAGGTGACTATTAGACTTAGGGTGTATTCAGACCTGACTGTTTGGTCCACTTTAAACGGACCAGGGTTCAATTGTAACGCTGATCTGGACATTTTGTGCAGGTGTGAATACATGCAAACGAATCCTGGGGCGAATCAAAGAAACGGACCGAGACCAACTTTTTAAAGTGGCCTTGGTTCACTTCAGGGGTAAATACAAAGAGCGTGGATCCGAACCAACATCGCAAATATGCAGAACAGGAATGCAGTGAATAGGACTCGCATTTTTTTCCCTCCATTTCTGGTCGCCCTGGTCATTGCTGCCCAATGGGAGCACAGATCATCACAAGCGTGGGTGTGTAAACAAAATATACTTAGCTTGCAAAATGTACAGTCTGAATAGGAACCACACCAAACAAAAAAAATTAAGTCCGCTTTTGGTCCAGACCAAACAAGCGAAATAAAGGACTTTTCTGGTCTGAATACACTCTTAGATTATAGTGGATAGTTAAAGCTGTTCTTTTGGACAGTTTAAATACCTGAAATACGGCATGGGATCTGGAGGAAGTGGCATTCATATCAGTAGGGTGTTGCGTCCGGTTTTGATTGCCAAAATCCAAAGCCTGGAGAATGCTCTCGGCAGATTTTGGCTATGCAAAGAAGAAATCAGTCATCCACTTTACCGAGGACTGCATATAAAACCTTTATTGCCAATTTCTAGGTCCAAATTGATAATCATTTCCATATAGCTACAACTGACACCATTCTACAGAATGCTGAATAGTGTTTACAGAAAAATGTGGCTCCTTACCTGGTGCAGTGTCAGGCCCTGAACCACTACTCCTTTACCACTGTCCTCTCTTACTGCAAGAGGACCTGCATCAGCCAGTAAATCCCTGATTTGTTCATTGTAAACCTGTGGTTAAAACAACATTTGTGGAGAAAACCAATCAAATAATTGCAAGACATCATCTGACAAAGCGCGTGGTTTGAGCAAAACTGTAGTGCAAGACATCATCTGACAAAGCGCGTGGTTTGAGCAAAACTGAAACTGTAGTTAAAGCAGTAGTGTTTCTGACTTTCTAGTCTTCAAAACATAATCTTTCTCTCGTATTTGTCTGCTTGGTAGGAAATATACGATAAACATACACATATGCATAGATTATTAACCTACAGCACATTCTGACATCTAAAACAAAACACAAAAAAGTAAATAACTGATCACAACCTACTTACTCAGTAGACCTGGGGGGTATTCCAGAAAGCAGGTTCAACATACTCTGAGTCTATCCCTGAACTCTGAGTTGACTTACTCTGAGATGAGAGACTCTGAGTATTCGGTTCCAGAAAAGTTGATCTGAGTTAGTTCAATCAACTATGTTAACCTGGAGTTACGCGCGTGCACAACCACTATAAAAAACCATCATCAATCGAGACCCCTAGGGTTCGATCGAATCCAGGTTAAGAACCACTGATAAGAACCCAGGTTAAGAACCACCATAAGATCGTAGCATAATAACATACGCTTTTAAACAAAGTCAATATGAATTAAAACAAAAATATTATTTCAGTGGCTATGTCAAATAATTTAGACCCCAAACAAAATGTTTTCCAAAGTCCTCTCAGTTAATTCTACAATTTACTTACTCAGAGTTTTCAAATAACCCGCTTTCTGGAATACCCCTCAGGTTTTTCCAGACAAGATTAAAGAACAAAGAATGAGAGAGAAAAAAAATACCTCAAGATAGGAGACCGCAACAGAAAACTCTTTCTCATGCTTGGCATCGTCCATGCGTTTAAAAAGGTCTTCCATGGTGCGGTACATGACTCCCGGTTCATCTGGTGTTCCTAACATGGTATGCGTTTTGCCTGCTCCAGTTGCACCATAGGCAAAAACTAAAACATCAAGAGAAATATATAGTATATGTCGTATAATTGTATAATAAGCTTTACTAAGAACACACCATAACCGCAACCCGGTAAGATTTGTGATAGTGATGGACTTTTGTCCCGCGTTGATTTTAAAATGGACAGCTTAACTTGCTGAACTACAAGTTCACAACCATTTTGATCAAAATTGGATAAATACCATTTCTTCAGAAATGTGCATCATCCATCAAGGAAGTTACAAAAGTTACATCCTCAACAATCACACTGAAAAATTCACATGAAGGTTGTTTCTTTTCTGAGCTAATTCATAAACAAATTCATGAGCTTGATAAAGAACGTTAAACTATCGCTCTACGATAATCTAAAACATGTCGCATGAGTGTTGAAACTTGAGTGTGCGGACAAACAAAGGTGACAATTTTTAATTGTGAGACTTCAAATTTAGGAAAAAGTTAATTGTGTATCTTGTGTGCCATTACCTGTGCAGTTAAAACCATTCATAACCCCATCCAACACTCCTTTCATGGCATTCTCAAATATTTCGTCTTGAGTTGAATTCTCTCCAAAGACTTGGTCAAAAACAAATTTAAGGTCTTTGTTGGGCCTCTTGTTGATGTTTCTACTTTTAACTCTTCGGGAACCAAAACAGGAGAAGTCCTCTTCTTTTGGATCAAATATTAACATGTGTTTATCAACTACCTGCACCACATTGCGAAAATTGTCGCTCTTTTCGTTACTGTTGGTTGGCCTCACCCGAACGACCACCTTCATGTGGCTGCATACATTACTTTCCATTGTGTTTCCTCAAAGCGATACTACAAAAACAACAAGAAACAACAACATTGTTAAAATTATACAAATACGTCTTGGTTTCATGATTGGGACTTTTTACGTACAAGCGTATAGAGGGAAGGAGTGGACACAGTGTTACCATTTGAATGAATTAATTGGGTATAATATTTTGAGTATCAGCAGATACAGTGATTCAAGGTCTAAAAATTAGAATTTTTCTCAAAAATTAGTATTTGTATAATAAGCATATACATTTTTCCACCTTTTCCATTTATTTTTACAATATTCATCATCTTAACTTTCAATAGGGTCCAGTTTGAAAGACCAAAATTTTGTTCTTAGGAGCCCATAGCTTTGGGTCATTTCAATTAGTAGAGGTTGAGCAGTGAATTGTTCTATAGATTAGTTATCAACCGTTTGAGAGATCTGCACTATATTCATCAAAGCTGTTCAATAAATAATCTGACCGGCGAAGTTAATTGTGATTATGTGTAAAAACTACAGTACGTAATCAGTATGGATTTCCCTTGGCGTTAGACTTGACCATCAAAACAGTACAGTTTACGGTATGTTTCAACCACGCTTTGTAAATCCAAACTAGCACCTTTAAACAGCATACACATGGGCATTGTTGGCAATCAAATATATTAATTTGGAAGGATCATTGTTGAGACGATCTTTGATATGGAAACGGTTAGCGAAGAGGCTAACGTCAAATAATCAACGGCTGTCTGCGACAAAGACTTACCTATTGTTTATAAGAGGACACTTTAATTCCGTCACGTCTGCTATATTTTCAGAAGATCCACATAACACTCGCATATCATAACACAGTATTACATGGATCTTGTAAAAGAGCTGGCGTTGACGAGACAAGCGCCAATATTTTTAAAAGCAAGCATTCTTCCTCGGTGGATGCAGATTGGGTGTGAGCTGCTGGTCAATGGGCGGATCCGAGTGACATCACCAACATGCTGCTGTTTGTGGGTGGAGCTACGCGTTAGCTTCTTCCGGTTAAGGTCAACCTACTGATCGCGTCCTGAAATGTTAACTACTATGTGGACACTTCACCGTGATTAGGTTTAAGTAAGTCTGTTTATATTTGCTGCAGTTATCGTGTCCTGTCATCCAGTATGATCACGTCACAATATAGTATGATCAAACGCCGATCGCAGGATTATGTTGCTAAATTTGGATCATGTTCACGTGTTGACAAACAGCTTTAGTGGGTGGAAGTTTCTACGGCTCCTGCAGGAACAAAGATTTCTGATGCTGCAATTTTTAGTACGCGCAAAACACACTCGAGTTTTACATCCTAATGGTAGCATTGTTTGTTTCATGCATGCTGTTCTTCAGCAATGTGGTGCCTGAACATGATCATAACCATCAAACCTCTTTACACCTCCCTTTACCTAACCATTCTCATTGAATTTGAAAGGGACCGGTTGATAGGGCCACTGCAGTTGATTTGTGGGATCACTCACTACCGTTTTGAAATTCAGTGGATTCATTTGAAGCCATTGACCAATATTATGTTCATCATCCCTGGCAGCTCCTCTACATGCATCGGGTTAATTGGAATCCCAAGTCAGTAACACTCATATTTTGAATTTATCTAGTTGCCAGGATACACCTGAAGTCCTTTCTTTTTTATTACAAAGTGACTCACTTAGGTGCTTTTTGTAGGGAGTATTTTTTTTACGTCATGTAGCTTGCCAACCTGATTGATTAACCGAAGCAGATAATAATAGTTAAAAGAGGTAATATTGCAGTTGTGTATTGAGCTGCTCCAGCGTGGGAAATAAACATTGTCACGTCGATTGGCCCTTGATAATAGTAAATGATTGTTTCAGGATTTAGAATCTATCACCCCAGCTCTAATTTCCAGCATCTGCCTGATCTGGCACTGAAGATAGTGTATGCACCCCTGGCAGGGCTCAATATTTGGTTAAAAATATGATGCCCTATTGGATATAAATTTCATCCCTGCCAGAAACAATAAAGCAAAATGGTTTAACCTTGTATGCTTGTCATGTATCATTGCAGTCCAACATATCAGTCCTGCACTGTCTTGTTAATTTTATTGTGATGCTACTTATGATTAATATGTTTTCCAGTCCAAAACTAAAAAAACGGGTAATGTCATGTTATAAATGATATATTGCATCATATTTTACTCATCCTTGCTATTGTCTTTATCACAGGTCAAACTAAGGATGGCAATTCTCCGTATTCCCACTCCCCGACAGTTTCAGAAAACACGTTTGGCTGTGCAAACAGTGAAGAAATTATGGAATTTAAATTTGGACTCTCAGACAGTTGGCCTTTGTGCCTTCTCTGGTGCTCGTTCTTTGTGTAAATCGGAAGAACTGTATGCTTCAAATGAAAAACCTCCACATGTTCCTGCAATGCTCAAAGAAGTACTTCAACACTTAGACATCCACCCAGGTCAAGTAAGTTTATTTTTCTATTACCTATTCTATTTTTATATATACCAGCATATTACCCAATATGCTGGTACATGGTGTTCTAAATTAGCTTCCAACCAAACAATCATATAAACGGTTGTGAATTTCTTTTTGCTTGTTTAACCAAGGTAAGTGTGAAAGCCTTTATAATACAGCATGTATGATATTTGAATTCCGCCAAAAATTGGTTCAAGCTTTCATTGGTTATGCTGTCACAGCAGTGTGAACACATAAACAACCAAAATTCATTGTTCTTTTGCATTCCTCTTATCTAGAGGATTACACAGGCCAATTAGTGCACTTGTTTATTTGTCAATGGTTTTTAAATTTCACATTCACTATAGTTTTACATCATGACAAAAAAAGTTACGTTTCAAAAGTATTTTTTGCATTCGTAGACGTCAGGAGGTAAGTTTTAAGTAAGGGTGTCATACGGACTAAGGAAGTCCTTTTTTGTGATTGAATGAACCTTTGTGGAAAAGCAGTCGTAACATGTAAGGGTGTTCCGATCAGGATTTTATGCTGCCGGTCCCGAGACAGATCATCCATGAGTGAGATTAGCCAATAGCGATTCTGATACCGATCACCTGGATTAGTTGCATGTATTTAAATGTTAAATTTCTTCACTAACCTTTATTTTAATTATCGATTAATCCGCCATTTTCTTTAGATGAATTGATGAATCAGATTAAAAAACATTCTATTCAAATTTCAATCCCTTTAATATGCAAAATACAGATATTATTACAAATTGACAGGGTAGAAAATGTACAAACATATTTTATGATTTATTTGCTGTTTTTTCCTGTAACCTTTAATCCATGTTAAGGAAAGGGGGAAGGTTTGCTAACTGCGCACAGGCTGGTCTCTCGTTGGTCAATTGGACCACCACTAGTAACTATTAAAGTTTACCTTTGTTAGACATAAAACCACTGGCAAAATAATCAAATACAGAAAAATAAAGTCTACAGTTTATGAATGAAGCAATTAACCACTGTTATGGAATATTTTTATTTGTGTGCTGCACAATAAGGTAGTAGCTGACTAGGGTCCACCAGCCCTGGGTGTACCCGTGCCTTTTGCCCAAATTAAGATGGAATTGATGACACTTCATCCATAACCCTAGTTAAAGAAAATGGTGTAGAAAATTGTTCATTATGGTGAAAATCCGCAAGATGAAGAAATTGCAACGTCTCTGCAGTGTACTTGTAATTGATCGATAACACCAGCTGCTGGTGCGAGATGCTAACTGACAACTATCGTTCCAACGGTGCTTTATTGTAACTTTACTGTAATTTATCACTGTGATAGTGAACTTGTTTTTGCGTGTGGGAATGTATTAAGAGTTTCATTGTTTTCTGTCACAGAACAGTTAACAATACCAAAATCTTACTTACCATAAAACCTCACCTGTAAAATTAATAATTATGATGTTCACAATATGACCTGCCAAGTTCCTCTTTACTGGGAATGATTCTCAGTGAAATGCAGTGCAATGCAGCAAACTACAGCCACAATAATAAACATGACAAAACTGACCAGTCTTATTATTTGTGAAGCTGTTGATGCAGAACACGTTTTGTACCGTAGGCTTTGGATGATGACCGGAATAGAATGTGTGTTGTTATTTTCTTTGAGAGATGGTGATATTCTCTTTGCTTTTGTTAAATGCATTTTTGATGAGCACAGATGGGCATGAGTCAAAAGATCTCTTTTGAAGAAGTGCTGTGTTATTTGTTTTTTTTTAAATGTATAAATAGTTATGTTTAAATAAATACATGTATATGTAATATGAAATGCATGGTCAAGAAAAGTGGGGGCCACGGGTCAGTGAGTTAGTCAGGAATTTGCGCCACCGTTAAGCTGTTGGCACGACACAGGGTGCTGCGTCGCTGCTGCCTGAACTTTAACACCTCTAAACTCCTCCGCTGCCCGCCCATTTGCCAACTGTCCCAAGACAGTTTGCCAATCAGATGTTAGTAAAACAGTCTGATAGATTTTGTTTTGCTGCACAGTACATGCTGTGCACCTTACGCATTTGACACATACAGAACTGCTGCTTCAACACAGGTGTTCATTCATTCATCCATTCATTCATCCAATGACCTCAATCAAATGTAATATTGCAGTTCTATAAACAATGATGCCATGTGACATTAACATGGCTAAAGTGTAACTCTGTAAACTCTGCTAGTGTCAATTTGAGAGTGAATGGGATGAGAAATCTGAATTTGGACATGCCCTAACAAACAGCTGGCATTATATTGTAGTCTCAATAACAAATTAGTCCTGTAATAAAACAATTCATTGCTATCAGATGGATGCCACTTCATATCAGTGTGGACAGTGAAAATAATAGCCTGAGTGGCTGTGGAAAAATAGTCCCATATATGTATTTGCTTTTTTGCTCAAGTATCGTAAACTGGTGACGACTGGTGACGCCAGCAGAAGGCAGGGAGTGCCCACACAATTGCAGTAAATACCCTTGTACCTTGTTATAAAAAAGTTGTTATAATAAGAGTTCTAAAAACATATTTACTGTATTGTACCTTGGTATAAAAATATTGTTATAATAATAAGTGTTCTAAAAACATATTTACAGTGTGTATAGTACTTTAGCTACATGTACATATGTCACACACACACACACACACACACACACACACACACACACACACACACACACACACACACACACACACACACACACACACACACACACACACACACACACACACACACACACACACACACACACACACACACACACATATGGTGAGTTTGGAAACCACACCCTCTTGCAAACGTAGCCATTTTTTTTTCACAGACCCTTTTTGGATGCGCCCTAAGTTTTGAAAGAAGATGCCACTAAATAATTGATTCTTGAAATGAAACACTCTAGCCAAGGATACGAGGGGCTGATTGATAGACAGATATTAGGTCTTGGTCTCGTAAAGTTACAAGTTTAGTCTGAGGTTATTAGTGGTCAGAGAAGTCCTTCTCCTTCCTTGCCTCATTACTGTCATGAGTAGAACATGTCAATGTGGGATAGTTGGTGGGGGTGTGCTGTAAAGACAAGTCAGTCGTACTTCATTATCAGTAAGGTTTTTCTGAGTCTACAGAGTGGCAAGTTGTTCTCCCTTCCTGAGCAGACAAGGTCTTTATGGGCACTTTTGTCATGCAATGTTGTTTTAGTCCTTTCATTTACACGTTCTTTAGCTTGATGTTCATATAACAACACTGAAATAAATACAAGAGGCCTTCACTTACCTGAGCAGGTGGTTTCTATCACATTCTTGCGTCTTAAAACATCTACGATGAATAAAGTCATTTTCAGCATGCAGTGTTGTCTGGGTCTGTAAAATAATTTTTGGTATCAGATAATGAATAAATAATACATGTTCTTTTTCTTTCATCTGTGTGGTCCTGGGCCGCGGCATGTTGGTTGGGGACCACTGGCCTAGAGAGAAATATGCCACTCAGTGTCAGACAGTTTGGTCTCAGTTACAGCTGTTCTTGCATCTGTATAATGATCCAAAATGCACAGATAAAAACATCCAAGAATGCTGAGAGCAAAACAGTAGACTATTCTGAAGTGACCTTCTGATCTAAATCCTATTGAATATCTGTGGAAGGAGATGAAATATGCCATCTGAAGAAAGCAACCGTCAAACCCGAGACAACATGCATAGTTTGTTCATGAAGAATGGCCCAAAATATCCACTGAGGGGCAGAATTCTCATTGAAAGTCACCCAAATCTATTGATTCCATTGATAGCCTCAAAAGGTTGTGCAATAAAACTTGAAGTTAAGAGGACCATTGATTGCAATGTCAGATTTTCATTGCTTGGTTTTTATTTTACATAGAAATTTTGCTATTACTTTTGTCAGATTCAATTTATTTCTGTGACCACAGTGGGTTTCTCTTTAATTAACATAGTAGTACCAACAATTTTGTCTTTGTGTGTGGTAAACTGGTGGATAAACTAAGGAGAAAGACATTATGTGTTGTGGGCACAAAGTTGAAGACAGCTTGACAGCCGTAGCAGAAAGAAGCACAAATGAAAAGCTTGTGTCCATTAGAGACACATATCACATCGTCCACTGCACAGTAGCATCTCCAGATCTCCAGTCTGAGAAACAGCTTTACAGACTACTGTCACTGCCCACTTCATTCACAGGCTGAAGGAATCCTTCCTCTTCCCCCCATGCTATTAGACCTTTTAATTCCAGCCTGAGATATAAACATTAATAGTATCACATTTCTTTAATTTTGTAGTGTTAATGTGTTCCACAGTAAGCATTTTCCTCAATGCATTTGTTTTTGATGAAAGAAATACATTAATCACATTTTATTCTAAACCTTAAAATGAGTTGGAAAATAACCCCTGTGGCATTATTTTATATATTCTCCAATATTTCCAATCATTAAAAAAAACTAACTCTAAACTTTTGAGCTTATTAAACATGTAAACATTTTAAACATGTAATCTTTCCTCCTTTTGCTAATATCTTGCTGTTATTCATTTTTTTGTTTGCTTTTTTTGTTTGACAATCAAGCAACCACTGACATGACAGAGGCTCATTTTGTATTAACCAGCATACTTATTATAACTGCCCCAAGGAAATATAGGGCGCAAACATTTTTATATTGGTTTTTAAATGGTTTAAATCTTAGCCACTAAGTATAATAGTTAATATTGTGTTATTTTTCAAGTCTTCAGTATTATTTGATACACTGAATTTCCCCTGTGGTTGAATAAAGTCTCTCTTCATCCATCCGTTTTTATCCATTTACCTACAGTGCTGTGAAAAATTCATGTAAATATCAGACAAAGCTAACTGAAGTATGGTAATTTCTGAACTATAAGCCGCACCCGAATGTAAACTGTACCAGCTAAAATTAGGGGAAAATCCTGATTCGTTCATATATAGATTTTGTTTTAATGTTAAATTTCCATGTACACATAAGAGAATATGCAGAAATTATACAATACCATAAAAATCTTGAGAAATCCATAGATGAGCCGCACTGGACTATAAAACACAGGGTTCAAAGTTTGTGCAAATAGTAGCGTCTTATAGAAAATAAGGTAAAAGTGGTGAGTCTCTTCATTAAGGTGAAATATTCAAAGCCCAACATGAACGTAAATACAACCTTAAACGACATACTAATTGAAAGAGAGGAGACTTGTATGAGTCATTTCACTATATTGCTTTAACAGCAATCAAACCAAGATTCTGAACTGTATGTATCCAATAGTGATCCATGTAACAAAAGTAATGGTAATCTATGTCGATCTTGATCCGTGAAACAAAAGTAACGGTCATTTTCGTAGATCTTAGATCGATATCATTGTTGGTCTACTGTATTTGCAATATTAACTGTAAATATTTCTCGTGTGAGGGTTGGTATGGTAATCATATGCATACCCTGTGGATAGCTGGATTGGGATGACTCATTCCTGCAACATATGCTCAATTGGTGTTTTTTGCAAGGTCTACCTGCATTATCTCAAACTTTCCAGTAAATTTGGGATAACAATGAATAGTATTCTTGGATTGAAATACTCTTATCATGCATCACTGTTTTGAATAATTTCAGACTTGGGAAGCATTTACACTACATGGTTTAAACAGGAGTTTCATGCTCCCTGGTCAAATATGCATAAAGGCAGTGCAGAAAAAGATCAGATCTAAATCAGGCCCTGTTCATACTTTGTGGATTGAAAACAACATTTGCCAATGTAGCCATTGTGTAAGTGAGCTGACTGGGTGCACAGCAACTTCAAGGCTGACGTCACTCAAATGTGCGGATCGATGACGTATGGTAAATGCACCCGGGGCGTTGCAAAGTGAGGGCTGGTTGTCTTTGTCCTCTTTGTCCTTTTCAAGGTTGAAGTGCGGGCTGGAGCCTTTTCCTGCTAACTTTAGGGTAAAGACAAGACACAATGGAAAGGTTTGCCATCAATGATAGGGAGAATGTAAAGAGTTTATACAACAGGAATTAGTCCAACTTCAGCTGCATGTATTTTTGATTTGTGAATGATTTGCGCATTCACCAAATACCTCTTAAGTGAAAAATGAATTATTATATATTTTTTCAATTTCAAGACATAGATGTTTTATACTTGTGCACAAAATGAGCCGTGTGTGAACATCCATCCATCCATCTTCTATACCGCTTGTCCCAACGGGGGTCGCGGCCGTGCTGGGGCCTATCCCAGCAGTAGGCCGGGGGTACCCTGAACTGGTTGCCAGCCAATCTCAGGGCACACAGAGACGAACAACCATTCGCACTTACACTCAGGGACAATTTGGAGTGTTCAATCGGCCTACCAAGCATGTTTTGGGGATGTGGGAGGAAACCGGAATGCCCGGAGAAAACCCACATGGGCATGGGGAGAACCTCCACACAGGGAGGCTGGAGGTGGAATCAAACCCGCACTCGCCTAACTGAGGCGGACGTGCCTAACCAGTGTTCCACCGAGCCGCCCTGCATAAACATCACCTTATTCAAAGAACAACACGATGCATGAACTCTCAACAAATTACATACCTGCAAGTCAGTGTGACTTGTGTTGTTGTCTTGGAGAGACCAGTTCAGATATGCGTCATCACAAATTAACACGATAAATCAGGTGACCCCCCTGAGGCTCTGCCGAACCACTTAGAACGACTCACCGAACCCCTCGAGTTCGATAGAACCCAGGTTAAGAACCACTGTACTACAACATCAACGAGAGTTTGAAATAATCTGTTTTTAATTATCTCCAGTAAAGTTGTCGATGAATTTATCTTTATCTAGTTTAGACAGTTGCTTCACGGAGTTTTGTATGTAAGATACGATGGTGATAAAGCAATTATGGAAAATAAACAAATCTTTGCTTTCAGGTACTCATTTTTCTTTTAAATTTTTAGTACTACTGAGAACAGGTGTTTTTGTTTGTTTGAACATTTTACCTCTCGAGAATAATGTTAAAACTGGCACAACATCACGTCAACATGTGTTGGTGTCATTGTTGCTTGGGAATCTTTGGGTCCTTGGAATTGTTATTTATAACTCATTAAAGATATCAGTCCCTTGATAAAATAATTGCGCATGTCTTTTTTTGACCTATTTTTTTTTGCCTTCATAATCTCATCATGCTGGCCACATCTGCTAAAATTGACTCCATCCTCAGTTGAGGAGATCATGCAAAATTAATATTATTAATGCAAGTAATATAACCAGTATTTGGTTCAGTTTTCAGTGAGAAATGGAAAAAATATATGTACTTTAGCTGTTATCATTAGTAGCAGTATCTATAGTGACATAATCTCATATTTATTAGTGACCATTAGGCGATGTGGAGGGTCATTCAAAATTGCTGTGGTTATTCAATGCATTACTTGAGGGCACAGTATGTCTGCAAACAGAATTTTTGTAAGGGTGTGTATTCTTTTGGATGTGTATACTTTGCATCACTTTGGTCTTTGAACCTAACAAATGCTTATTTTTCAGTCCAGTGCTGATCTACTGTAACAGATGCATAATACGTTTCAAGACGTCATGTATTACTTGTATATTAGATTAAAGATCACTCATTAGGCAGCATTATGCAATGCCTTGAAGAAATATGAGGCATTGACCGATCTGTGAGACCAACACAATCTGTATTATCAGCTTCACCCTGAAAGTGCTGTTCGTCTAAGCTAAAGTGCTCCCACTTGTTGCTTTCTCTGTTTCCTGACTAATTTGGTTGGGCAGAGCATGTCTGCTTGACTTTACATGACACCACTCACCTCAACCAGTAATGGTAGTTTCCTTGTTTCCTTGTCATTGTGTTCATTCTTTCTCCTGCCATACTTTTAAACTTATTGTTAAAGCAGTGTCTGCACTCGAAGCTTTCTGTTATTAAGTTTGTCATATTGCCCTGTGGCGGCACGGTGATTGATTCATGAGCACGTCCTCTTCACAGTGCGGACGTGCAGGGTTCGATTCCAGCTCCGGGCTTCCTGTGTAAAGTTTGCATGTTCTCCCCGTGCCTGGGTAGTCCGGTTTCCTCCAGAATTCCAAAGACATGCATGGTTGGCCGATTGAACACTCCAGATTGTCCGTAGGTGTGATTGTGAGTGTAAATGTTTGTTTGTCTACATGTGACCTGTGATTGGCTAGCGACCAGTTCAGAGTGTCCTTCGCCTCCTGCCCAAAGTCAGCTGGGATAGGTTGAAGCACACCTGGGACCCTCGTGGCGGTTTTGGTGATGTGTCCATGCATCGTCTTGGGCTTGATTGTTTTCCTTACTATGCTACTAGTACAGCAAAAACAAGTAGTCTGCCACTGCAAACCATTACTGTATAGTTAGTTGGAATAGGAGAGGCCAAATGCTGGAATTAACTTGCTAGCGAGTTTTAAATTGTCAAAAAGAATGCTGAATATGACACTATTTAACCAATAATGCTCCTTGCAAATAAAACTGAACATTATTATCTTAAAGGCAGAATAATTTGTACTGGATCTTACTGTATTGTGCAAGTGCATAATGTTGTGACTGGTCCATGTAGGACTGTGAAGTCTACCTGCACATTTGCTGGTTTCAGAACACTATCAAATGCAACGAGTCTGTGAACTTTAACACTGGAGACTCACTGACCACTCAGCTTCGTGATGAAAGCAATTGTCACTGTCTCAGATGCAGCAATGGTGTTACCACTCATCTAATTATCTGAATGCTCAAGGCGGCAATGGCTATGGCAGTTTTACTTTTAATTAGTTTATCCATCCATCCAACGTTGATACGGCTTAAACAGCATTTTAAAAGAGCTAACCCCAGGATGTCAAAATTTGGTTTTATTGTGCATATCCTCACGAGCTGATGTTTAAATAATCTGCAAAGTATTTATTGTGAAATATTTTTTTTTCCACCTGCTCGCTTTCTGAATTTGAAAAAAATAACAAAAAACATACACACACCGAAGTCCATTAAACACTCATTACACTTAGGGGACTACAAAATACTATTTTGCAACTCTCAAATGGCCCCTGACCTGCGAGTTTGAAACAGATGAGTTAAACATTTGTGAAAAGAACAGAAGAATAAATGAAACAAAGGTGTAAGAGAGGAAGTAGAAGTATGAGAGGAAGAAAAAGGATGGATGATGAGGGAAAGGTCAAAGAAAGGAAAGCTTGGGGTGGGTCAGTGAAATAATGAGCTATCACAACTTTCCCAGTACTATGCTGCGACAAGACAACTTTTTTTTCTCCTTTTTTTTTGACAGGCTATATCACCAAAAATGCTGTCTGCATAACTTCAAGCAGCTTGTGTTCCTCAAGGTGAACATGTCCTTGTTGGGGTACTCCAGCTATAAAGAGCAGTTTAGGGAGAAGTACCAGGGGGTGGAGCAGTCATGACATTCCGAGTGACTTTGTCATTTCCCCGGTGATACATATTTCCTGGGGAAAAAAAAAAAGCCCTAACTAGTAGTTGTATAATAAGACTTGCATAGCGCTACATCATATCAGAATCAGCTTTATTGACCAAGTTTGTGCATGCCAAACAGGGAATTTGACTCTGGTTGATCTCAGCCTCTGTACAACATTTAAGTGACTACTGATATGTTGCTCAAAACGTTTTAAAGGCCAGATATTCTTTTATTTGAAATCATATTTGTTTGCCTTTAATTGGCCAGCATTTGTAGTGCACAAGTTTGTCGGCTAAGGTTCTGGGAAGGCATTTAAAAAACTGAAAACCTGTTCTATCTATTCAAAACAAGGTTATTGCATTTTGGTGCTTATTTTTTACTCATTTATGTAAAGAGTTACATCTTCTTATTGTAGTAAGAATAATCCAAATGTAGAATTTATAATAGTCCGACCGTATTTGCTACTTTAAATGTAGTGATGTCACACGGCCAACCATAAACAGCAAATGCCTGTGATTTCTCAAAGTGAATCATGAGGAAAGCTCATGATCATAATGAAAATGTGGATTTAAAAAATTCATGGGCCAGCCCAGTCCCTATGCCCTTCAAATAGCTGTACTATAGAGTACTATACAGTAGATTGCTACCCTAATGAATTGCAATACTTTCTCATTTATTACTGTTTCTGTGACCATGTATGTTAAGATGAGATGAAATAATGCGTTGAGTATCTGTTAATCCATGGATGCCTTTTCACAGTTTACAGGACCATCTCTTGATTTCATACTGTAAACATAAAACATGTACTCAAACTTTTCATGCTAGTAACGCCTAGGGCGAAGTTCAGTAAAAATCTCATCCTATGGGAGCACGAAGAAGCACCCCCTGTGAAGCCCTTCTCCCTGAAGCCACCATCGCCACCCCCACCTCATCCTCTAGTTCCTTTCATTTAAGATTGCTTTTGTCAACCCGGGCTTCAAACTACTGGACGCATCTTCCTAAATGCCTCTAGATGTGTTTTCCCTATTACTATGTCTTCCACCACGAAGCCTTCATTTAGCTCGACTCCTCTTTGCTCTCCCTAATGGACTTGGCCCTGTTCTTCCTTTGTCTTCCTTTAGGGGCATGAAATTCACCTTCAGGAGAGAAAGCCATCTTTCATGATGCTTCTTTACATTTTGTGAATATAGTTAGATGATTCCACCCCCTCTTTTCACTTCTATCTTCTCTTGAGCTTTATATAGTTTGCATTGTTTCGCTGGCACACTGTATTGACAGGCGTGTCACACTTAAAAGAAATCTTTCATAGCTCGCACCAATGAAGCGCATAATCATCTTGAATAGATACTCTGCATCATATTTGACCTTATTTCTTGTTTTCTGTAAAACAAAGTTATCCTTTAGGTATTTCTGTTGCACTTTATGGCCTTTTGTTTGATGTATCTTATACATTTGTATTCATAAATTGTTCATAAATTGGCAAGTTCACAAATGGCTAGTTGTAGTATTTTTTTCCCAGGGTTCACAGTTTGTAAAACATGTGGACAGCGGGACATTTCTATGATCATTTGTTTGTTAGAATGATTCTTAGGAATTGCGACTGTCTCAGTGGGAATTCACTATAAAAATGTCTTTCTCATATTTTTAGTGAGTACTGTTTAGTACCTATAGGTTACGAGTACAAAAACATGCATCAGTAGTTGCTCTGGTCAATAAGATAAGAAAATGACAATATAACAATGCAAAACACCATTGGGAGTCATGTACAGAACAATGTAGACAACATGAAAGAACATATATTTCTAGAGTATGTCAAACCTTTATTAAGTGGCGGAAACTATTTTATATTAAATTAGTTTATACTGGCAAGCTTTATAGTGTTCTGTCTAGAGTTTATGGAGGCAGTTAAAGAAAATGTTTTTCTTCGCATGCATGCGTGGACATGTTTTCTCGTAACTCACTCAAATACCTATTCTAGTCAAAGTCTCCCAAAAGACTGCAAACAGCACTTGAATAGCTGAGGAATTTAAGTATTTGTGCAACTTCATTGCATTCCGCTGACAAAAGAAAGATTACCTAAACATACAAGTTGCTGTTTGGGCTGCCTTCTAGAAAAGGGTTGTGTCAATGTGTCTGTGCTCCTGGATCTTTCACTCACTCCTTTGCTCATTTTGATACACGAGCAGAATGTTTAGTTTTCACAGGTAGTCATCTGAGACATTACTGATCACTATACACATAAGTCTAACAGACGAAGTGTAGGAAGCTGTCATGTCTTCATCAGTTTATCTATTCAACTACCATCTGTTTTGGAGATCCCTTTCCCCAATGCTGCCTCCTACCTGTAAGACTAATGCAAACAAAGGCTTTCTCCCAAATGTTTATAAACAAAAAAAGTGATCAGTGTGCCTATGGAGCGGTAGTCATAGAAATAAAACTTGCCTGTATGCAGTATTTGCCTGTTTTAGAAAAGGTTTAAAACAGTTTGTGCCATTACAATAATTGAATAAAGCCACACAAAATTATGTTTAATTTTACGTAAATACATACTCTAAAATGTAACTGGTTATGTACGTATATAATTTTAGAAAGGCAGCTTCAAGTGAGATTTGTCTCCAGAATAAAGTTGATAATTTATTGGTCCAATATGTTACAGTAAATCTACCCAAATAATGTTATTAAAAAAAAAAAAACCACACAATTCCTGCCATGATTCCTCTTGTGCCAGTTCATGTCCAGTTGTCTTGCCATGAACTCTGTACACCAGAAGAAGAAATGCAAACCGGTTAGCTTTACTCTTGCCATGGCAACGGACGCGACAAGAAAAGCGATCCTGCACCGGTGTTTCTGTCTCCCTAATGGTCTGTCCGTTAGTGTAACAAGATCTGTAAAAAACTCCTCTCAATGACATTTTAGATCCCTCACTGTAACTGACCTGGGCTTGGGAGTCACAGGTAGGATTTAGGTGAGTACTCTGGCTTCTCTCAGGTTCCCGTTCGCTTTAATGAATTCAACCATAAGATGGACTGTAATCAGGCCTCTTTTTCCACCTAGACCAAATAGATTTCCATAAACCATACTATTTATAAATACAAAGTGAGAGTCTATTATGCGGAACAATGTCTTCAATGATGCTGTGAGAGGACTGCTGAAGTGTCCTGCAATATACATACTACCACCTTGCAGCCTCACTGCATCACTCACATCACTCCAACTCTCCTGTTCCCTCTGCTGGCAAAGGCAGATATCACACATTTATCAAGAAGAAAATGCTCATTACAGTCATTAGCTTGAGGAAAAAACTACAAATTGTCACGGGATTCAAGTATCTGGTTGTTCTAATTTTCCAATCATAAATGTAAATTCCTTGTGAACAACAATAAAAACAAACAATAAAAAAGTAATATTCATTTTGTCCAATTTCCACTTGATCAGAAATCACCCAAGCAGCCATAACCAATATGCATTCAATTACGTACTGCCTGACAAGCTGGTCCCAGGCTAACACCACTACTCTATCTGTACAAACAAACACTGAAGGTTCTGGACAAAAAAATCCCATCACTATCATCACTGTAATATACCGTATTTTCCGGACTATAAATCGCAGTTCTTTTCCTAGTTTGGCCGGGGGTACGACTTATGTGTGAAATTATTAACACCTGATTATATCATTTCACGTTATTTTCTCACTAACTAGCATGAGGGCGCTCTAGGCCTGTGGAATAATTGGAACTGCAACTGATGATGAGTCTGACGTAAGCCACGTAGAAGAGGAATCGCTGCAGCTTCTTCTTTCGGAGTTAGCAGAGTTGTTTAAAAGTGACACAGAGGATGAAGATTTCATTGGATTTAGTGATTTGGAGTGACACGGATAGTTTGGTATACTTGTTAGCATGTTATTTATGCTATAGCTATCTGAATAACTCTTAATATGTTACGTCAGGCACGTTCTCAGTTTGTTGTTTTTGTGTCATGTAACGTTAGCATACCGTACAAATATTCAGCCTGTTGTTGGCTCTATTCTATTTTTATTTTAAATTGCCTTTCAAGATGACATGTCTGTTCTTGATGTTGAATTTTATGGAATAAATTTCCCCCCATAATGCAACTAATACTTCATTGGGACTTACATGTCTTTTTCTTCTTTATTATGCATTTTATGGCGGGTGCGACTTGTACCCCGGAGTGACTTATAGGCCGGAAAATACGGTACTGTTAAGGTACAGCTTACTAATAAGCCTTACAAACATTAAATATGTGTGTTGTTGTTGCATTTGTTTGGGGTCAGACATTATCAAATGTGGTCAAACATGTTTGGTGCAACATTGAAAATGTGAATACACATTTCGCGGCAATACAAATAACAAACAGTGAGTTTTTGTTGTTTTTCCACTTAAAGCAGTAAAATAAACAAAGTTCCATTTGTTCTTTTGGGCATATCTCATGGAAGAAGTGTAAAAATATTGTGACAAGTACTGTACACTTCAGTCATGAACTAGTTTGTCTCATGGGCGCTTTACGGAATGTCATCAAGTTTTTATAAAAGCATATCTTCTTTGCTTTTCCTTCTCCCTTTTTTGTATTGAATAGCACAACAGGCAAGTTCATTATGCGTGTGAGTCATCCCACTAGCCCACACCCCCTCCCCTGTCTGCTGCTGTGCGCTGAAAAGGAGAGGGAACCGCCATTGATCATTTCTTTCCTCACACATTCACGCACACAGCCCACCTTCCACCTCACCATCGATTGACATGTTTAATGTTTTTGTGAGGAATAGCGAGCATTTCCTTGTCATTTAAAAGTCAATCAGAAAACTGTTCATTTTTATTTGTATAACTTAATATTTCTGTAGTGGACAAAATCAGAGTTAGGATGGCAGAATTTTTTTCAAAATGTTTTTTACTTTAGGTATCTGACAGTTGAGTTTAATCATGTCACCTTAAAGCATTTCTTTAAGAGTAAATCGAGAAGAGACATTTTCATTCGTCGAATTGAATTTCCTTTTTAAATGAACTTGTCGTGATATGTAGATTAAAGGAAAATCGCTGTTCCATTTTTCATCTTGTGTTGGGTGGTGTGGGAAGCATCTAAGCAGGGAAGTTTAGATTTCCTTTTTCCCTGCCTTTTTTCCAGGGGGGACCCTGAAGCATTCCCAGGCCTGCCGGAGAGACATAGTCTCTCCAGCATGTCCTGGGCTGTTCATTGGGCCTTCTCCTTACCAGTGACACATCCTGGGCTGTTCATTGGGCCTTCTCCTTACCAGTGACACATCCAGGAGGCACCCTTACCAGAAACCCAAATCACTTCATCTGGCTTCTCTTAATGCGGAGGAACAGCAGCTTGGTTCTTAGTCCCCCCCCCTTTGTTTACAACCAAGCTTCTGACCTATCTCTAACAGAGAATGAACCTCATTATATCTGTGATTTTTTTCTTTTGATTACAACTGCCTGTGACCAGAGGTGTGGGTAGGATTGTAGCTTGACCATCAAAGTAAGAGCATTGCCTTGCCTAAGCTTCCACCTTGACAGGCTGGTGCAGAGTCTGCATCACTGCAACGACCAACCAAATCGATAACAAAATACACCTAAACGTTGATTTTACGCGGACTTTGGGTATCCGAATTTTAGAAATACAGTGGAGCCTCGGTTTTCGACCACAATCCGTTCCAGAAGGCTGTTTGAGAAGTGAATCGTTCGAATTCCGAATCATGCGTTCCAATTACAAATAATGGGAAAAAAAAATCATCCGTTCCAAGATATGACGCATAAATCAGACCTTATTAGAAATATAAATCCTGCAATGAAAACATGTACGTATAGTGTATCTTAAATCTTCACGTTCTCTCATGTAGGTGGTCCTCGACATGACGTTTGGTGGTGGTGGTCATACCAAGGCAATACTTGAAGCAGTTTCTGATGTTACAGTCCTGGCCTTAGACCGGGATCCCATGGCAATTTACCACGCCCAAGAGTTAGCCAAGGAAAACCCGTAAGTGATTTATTATGAAAGCTCAACCAATCTTAAACACAAGCCAAAGCCTGTGTCACTAACTGTTTAGACCACAGGTGTCAAACTCAAGGCCTGGGGGCCAGATACGGCCCGCCACATCATTTTATGTGGCCCGCGAAGACAAATTGTGCATCAAATTCGTGTGAAATTACTACAATTGCAAACTGTCTTTACTTTTAATATATATATTTTTTTAAATATTTGTCCAGTTTTTACTCGTCTGATTTGAAAACAAGTTATTTCTCAATTTGTTTTGTAGATTTTACTGTATATAATATGAGGTGCTCATACATTTATTTGGGTTGACAGTCATAATGGCCCTCCGAAAGAAGCTATGACGACAATGCGGCCTGCGAAAAAAATGAGTTTGACACCCCTGGTTTCGACAAACGTGTGTACAGGGTTGTGGTTCATGTTTCACCCTTCTTAACAGACTTGACAGCTTCACCTTTTTGAGCATTGTTTGGTTTGTGGTCAGCTCTATAAACATATGTACCGCATTTTCCCCACCATAAGGTGCTTCGGGCTTAAAGGCGCAGAGTCAATTCTTGGGGCTATTCTTGCTACTTAATCCACACATAGGTAGCACCGCATTATAGGGCGCATGCATTACCTCCAGTAAACAGCAAACAACATCACGGGAGCAAGACAGTGAGTTGAGTTATACACTATCATTTACATTGTTCCCGTTTAAAATTTGCATTATTCAGCTCATTCAAATCACACTGGGGAGGATTGTCAACATTCCAAAGATAACCACGATTAAAAAATTTCACATTTTTATAAAACTTGCGCAAAATTTTGCAAAACTTCCTTTTTCACTGTAGCATTCCCTAAGTATATTTTCAGCTTATTCATCTTCACATACAATTTCTCCAGAAATTGCCAATTCTAGTTGTTAATCAATATTCATCCACAAATCCATTAAAATCCTCATCTTCTGTGTCCGAATTAAACAGTTGGATAAGATCGCCATTAAACATGCCAGGTTACCTCTCGCCATTGTCTTGTCGTCGTCACGTTGCTCTTCGGCAATGATCCCGACTTTCCAGAAAGCTTGAATTGTGTCTCGTAAACATGTCTCCTTGTCGATGCCACTTTAGAGGGTCCTAATGCTGTTTTCTTTGAATTTATTTCTGAATGGCGGCGGAGGTACGTACTCTACGTATTCCGTACAGTCCTCTGATTGCTTTACTGCCCCGATCTACATAAAACTGAATGTCCTCTGATTGGTTCCTCTGGTCTACATATTACGCCTACATACATACATCCCTGTTTGGCGGCAGCCACACAACATTTACAAATTTTAGAATTCCGTCCACACAAAAGGCACATCTTAACAACTTATTATTATTATTATTTTTCGTTATTTAAGAAAATTAAAGGCTTATAAGGGTGCCTTATGGTGCGGAAAATACGGTAGGTGTGATATAATATTGCAGTTTTTACAGTGTGTCTCATGACTTGCCTGAGCCCAATCAAATGCTCCTCACTGGTTACTGAGTTACTTTGTCCAATCAAGTCCATTTCCCTTCTTAGCTTACAGATTTTCCCTCCCCACGCAGACCTGGTGGGCCGAGCATGTCATTTGTCAGAGTATGGGCCCACGACTCTGCACAATGTGAGGGAGATTTTACCTCCCTTGGTGGATCTATAAGATCTGAGAGGGCATGTGTTTTAGAGTAAAAAGAAAAAAAAAAAGAAGAAACTGTAAGTGAGAGTACAGGGAGACACAATGCCATGGTGACAGAAAGTATGCGTGTTCATGAGCAAGCTGAGGGAGGATGAAAATGAGATGTTCCCAAGACCATGGTGTGGGAAGGAATCCTTTTACGTAGATTCTGGGGAAACCTCTCTCAGGGGAATCGGCAAGAAAAATGCGCCTCTGAGCAGGGAATGACAATTAGAAGAGAGTTTCTAAACACTTCTGTCAGCAGCAATATACCCCCGCTGTAAAATCTTGTACGCCTACTCGTGATGCAAGTTGAGAAAAGCTAGAGAAATCTCGCAATTAACCAATATTATTGGAAGCCTGAGTAAAAGGCCCTCGCAGCCTACGCAGTGCATCGTCCACCAGGGCTGAAGGATTTTCTTTCTCCCTCATGTCTTGAGGAAAGTATAACCTCAATGCAAATCACAAAACACAACTGTGACTAAACCCTTTAAAGCTAATAAAATCTATTTCCAAAGAAACTGCAAGCACAGCTTGCGTGTGAGGGTAACTTATTACATGCACTGTATTCAACATTTTATTTTTCTTCCCATAATCCAACCGAGAGGTATATACTGTTTCTCAGTAAAGTTAAAGTTAAATTAAAGTCCCAATGATCGTCACACACACATCTGGGTGTGGTGAAATTTGTCCTCTCCTTTGTCAAGTAAAATAATATCATCTGGACCCAGATACATGTTTAAGTAGACAATACTTTCAGTTTAAAAAATTATCCGGATTCACATAATTTTATCTCGTGCAAACACAAAGTAATCAAATTGAGTCCCGTAATTTCCAGACTATAAATCGCTACTTTTTGCTCAGGTTTTGAACCCTGCGGCTTGTCATCCGGTGCAGCGTATCTATGGATTTTTTGTAATTTTTGTGATGACTTGATCATTTATACTAGGGGTGGCCAACCAGTCAGAGACTAAGGGCCACATTTTTTACTGTGTTATCGCAAAGAGCCACATCGTACACATGAGCACACATGAACATCACCCCCCCCCCCCACACACACATGCTGTGTATTTTCTCCCTGTCATTTTGAGAGCAAAATTGACACTATTTGTTTCCTCGAATGTGTTTGCCCCTCCTCCTTTGCGGGATTTCACCTCATGCGCATACGTGTTTGACGGAGATGTCATATTGAACTCAAGCGAAGCAACACGCACAAAAACCCCACAAACGCAGATGTTGATATGAATGTAAAAGAGCCGCATGAAACCAGGCATGCGACTCGCGAGCCGCGGGTTGGCCACCGCTGACTTATACACTCGTAAAAAGGCTGTGGACCGCTATTGTGCGGCACCGCTTTGCTGGGCGGAGGGATATGTGACACGGTCACTGCGGAGAAGAATGGTGTATTAATCGTATGTCCATCCACTCGGCAAATAGTGCCGTATAATTGACATAAAGAAGAGACTGAACTAGATCAAGATGGACATTACTCAAGAAAGGAAGCTTTTATACACAAACCCTCATTATGGGGGACAACTACTTCAAGTGTTTGGAGTTTGAAATGTGAATTCTCCAAACTATTGCTTTTTAGCTCGTTCCAGATAAAGCTTTTATTTTTGTTGGTAGTCATTCTTGGCTGTATTCAGCTTTGTGTTTTGGGTGAGTGTCCTGTTGGAAGACTCATGAGCTCATTGTGAAGACCAATTTGCCTGACACTGTTGTGTTCCAAAAAGCAAGCTGGTGTTTGGGTAACTCATATTTATTTTAGAACAGCACCAGCAGTCAAACAATGTGTATTTTCTTCCAACTCTGCCTTTTTGTTCACGTCTCTTCTTCACTTTAAATCTCTCCGATCTCGACTGCAATAGTCCCCCTAGTGGCAGGACCAAGACACCACTGACGCTAGCCAGCACATTTAGCTTTTAAATATACTATTTGTCCACAGAACAGAGTCCCGGACATCCAGCTCTGGGTGTAACAATGAACACAACCGAGTTTCTACCATGTTTCTGCTCAATAGCCACCTAGTGGTGCCCCCACGTGGTGATCAGTTGACAGCTGTGCCCTTGTTTCACCCAAGTAGCCAAGACATGCAGTTGTCAATCCAATTGGATTACCATGAAGTCTATCATTAAACTGCAGCTTTTTGTTCTGGTGTCTATTGTACATAACTTGTGTTTGAGCATAGTGTCTGTCCCATATGGATAATAGTTGACGAGCACTGAAATCCAGAGGTTGGTAGAGGACTTACTTTGGAATAATAGGACTCGCGTAAAAGTACCAAGTACAAACTAAATAGGTTGCTCTTTCCAATCACGCCTTTTCAAATCTCACTGTCATTGCCCACGAGATCATTAAAGTCCACTACCAGAATGAAAGTGTCTGCAGCATGTAGTAGTACTCTCCAAGTTCTCCAAAAATAGGTGGGTCCACTTTAGCGGATGTTTATTGCATAGGCAAAAACAAGAATCAGGACCCGTCTCAAAGGAGGTGGGAAGTTCTTCCACTGTGTTTTTTCTCATACTGTAAAACACGGCCCCTCTGTGAGTCGTCACCTTATGGTGGTGGGGTTTGCGTGTCCTAATGATCCTAGGAGCCAAGTTGTCTGGGGCTTCATGCCCCTGGTAGGGTCACCCATGGCAAAAGGATCCTTGGTGAGGGGCCAGACAAAGCACCGCTCACACGAACCCCTTGTGCCGAAAAATATAAACGGATTTTGTTTTTCCTCGCCCGGACGCGGGTTACTGGGGCCCCCCTCTGGAGCCAGGCCTGGAGTTGGGGTTCGAAAGCGAGCGTCTGGTGGCTGGGCCTTCGCCCATAGGGCCCGGCCAGGCACAGCCCGAAAAGGAAACGTGGGTTCCCCCCTCCCATGGGCTCACCACCAGTCTACTGGGTGACTTCAATGCTCACGTGGGCAATGACTGTGAGACCTGGAAGGGTGTGATTGAGAGGAACAGCACCCCCAATCTGAACCCGAGCAATGTTTCATTGTTGGACTTCTGTGGTCGACACGGATTGTCCATAATGAACACCATGGTCAAGCATAAGGGTGTCCATGTGTGCACTTGGCACAAGTACACCCTAGGCCGCAGTTCGATGATTGACTTTGTAGTCATGTCATCGGATTTGCGGCCGCATGTTTTGGACACTCAGGTAAAGAGAGGGGCGGAGCTGTCAAATGATAGTGGGTCGGCTCCGATGGTGAGGGAAGATGCCGGTCGAACCTGGCAGTCCCCAACGTACTGTGAGGGTCTGCTAACAGGAAGAGCTTCAAGTCACACCTCTGGCAGAGCTTTTCCCATGTCCCGGAGGAGGCGGGGGATATTGAGTCCGAGTGGACCATGTTCCGTGTCTCCATTGTTGAGGCAGCCGACCGAAGCTGTGGCTGTAAGGCAGTTGGTGGCTATCGTGGTGGCAACCCCCGAACCCGCTGGTAGACACCGGCGGTAAGGGATGCTGTCAAGCTGAAGAAGGAGATCCTATCGGGCTTTTCTGGCCTGTGGGATTCTGGAGGCAGCCGACAGGTACCAGATGGCCAAGCGGAACACGGCTTTGGCGGTTGCTGAGGCAAAAACCCGGACGTGGGAGGAGTTTGGCGAGGCCAGGGAAAATTACTTCCGGACGGCTTCGAGAAAATGTTGGTCCACCATCCAGCATTTCAGGAGGGGGAAGCAGTGCACCGTCAACACTATTTACAGTGGGGATGGCGTGCTGCTGACCTCGACTCGGGACGTCGTGAGAAGGTGGGGAGAATACTTTGAAGGTCTCCTCAAGACACACCTTCCATTGTGGAAGCAGGACCTGGAGACTCTGAGGTGGACTTTGCAATCTCTGGGGTTGAAGTCACTGAGGTAGTTAATAAACTCCTCGGAGGCAAGGCCCCAGGGGTGGATGAGATTCACCCGGAGTTCTTAAAGGCTCTGGATCTTGTGGGGGCTGTCCTGGCTGATACGCCTCTACAACATTGCGTGGACATTGGGGACAGTGCCTCTGGATTCGCACACTGGGGTTGTGGTTCCCCTCTATAAGAAGGGGTCTGGATGATGTGTTCTAACTACAGAGGAATCACACTCCTCAGCCTCCCTGGCAAAGTCTATTCAGGGGTGATGGAGACGAGGGTCCGTCGGGAGGTCGAATCTCGGATTCAGGAGGAGCAGTGTGGTTTTCGTCCTGGCCGTGGACCAGTGGACCAGCCCTATCAGTCCCAAAGTCCTATACTTTCAGCAGGATCCTTGAGGGTGCATGGGAGTTTGTCCAACCAGTCCACATGTGTTTAGTGGACTTGGAGAAGGGGTTTGACCGTGTCCTTTGGAAAGTTCTGTGGAGGGTGCTTCGAGAGTACGGGGTGCCGAACCAACTGATAATGGCGGTTCGGTCTCTGTACCATCGACGCCAGAGTTTGGTTCGCATTTCCGGCAGTAAGGGTGTCCGGACTCTCCGTTAGATATAGGGTGAGAAGCTCGGTCATTCGAGAGAGAGAGCCGTTCCATGTTGAGAGGAGCCAGATGAGGTAGCTGGGGCATCTCATCAGGATGCCTCCTGGACACCTCCCCGGGGAGGTTTTCCGGGCATGTCCCACTGGCAGGAGACCCGTGGACAACCCAGGACGCGCTGGAGACACTATGTCTCTCACCTGGCCTCGGAACGCCTTGGGATCCCCCGGTATGAGCTCGACGAAGTAGCTGGGAAGAAGGAAGTCTGGGAGTCCCTCCTAGAACTGCTGCCCCCGTGACCCGACCCCGGGTAAGCGGAAAAAGATGGAAACTTGATAAATGGATGGATATTTTATTTATTTTTTCCTCATTTCTCAGTTATTTTCAAAACCAATTTACATTTATAACGTTAACATAATGCAAAATATGGCGTTGGCCTTCTCACATATGACCGTTTCAGTGATCATGTTGCTAGCAATCTTCTTGTCCTTTATTCATACACGCATAAGGCGTTCCATCTCTCGTGTGTATAGTGTTGTAGAATTAACATACTGTATTCATTGCTAGTGTGTACAGGTTTTGTGTGTGTGTGTGTGTGTGTGTGTGCGCACAAGAGTTGTGATGACATTTATTGTTGCTCAGTCTCTTGCATAGATTGGCCCCAGATAGATTTTAGAACCTTTTTAAGCTGAATTGAGGTAACAAAAATTGAAAATATGAACAAGCACTTGAGCACCAGTCTCTATCTGCGTGTTCTATGTTTATAACCGATTGTTTTTCCTTCACTGGATTGAAGATATTTTCATCACTGGTCCCCTGCTGAAAGCAATCAATCAGCATCTTGTCTCTGGCTTCAGTGACGCAGGTAACGGAACTGAGCAGGTCAACACAAGGGAGTATTTCTGGCATGATTTGTGAAGAGCAGCAGTATTTTGAACATCATTGTCCACAGACTATAAAGTGATGACTTGTTTTGGATTGTTTTTCTAAAGTTAATAATATTTTTGTTATCAATGAGTTTACGATACAGCAGGGCTATTCAATTACAAATTCACTTGGGTCAAATTATCAAATCAAGAAATATAGACCATACACATTAAGCACCTGGTAAACAGCAGACAATGATAATGCCTATATTAACGGTTTACATTGTCAATGTTACATTTCAAAGTTGAAATGGACATGTTTCACTCCCAGGTTCTTGACATGACTCCTGTTTTAACACACTTTAAAACAATACCCTCAGCAATGTGGGTAGGCTACGCGAGTGATTCATTAATGTTATCAAACTCTGTAGGAATTTTGAAAATCTTGTGTACCGATCTAGTCCCCAGTGCATCTCTTGAATGCAGTTGAATTCAGAAAGTTAGGCCACTTGTGGGGCTGGTTCTGAGCCGCATATGGCCCACGGGTTGCTAATTGAATGGCTCGGTTCAGTAACGTTAAGTAATACGTTTGTGTGTTCTAGTATTATATCTTCAAAACAAAAAATATAGTTCCATGCTCAGGTTAATCACATAAAAATACTGTGAGATGCTACAACCATAAATAGTTCAGGACTCTTTTAAGTACATACAAGTCCACACTTGGACCTTAGCACATACACTACTAGAACGTGTCTTTTTTAATAATAAAAGACCTTACATAAGCCATTTATGTATCTAACTCTGGGTCTAACACACATAAGAAAATGAATAATTTAAAAATGTTATGTAACTGTTTTACATATTTTTAGAACATTATTAGCAATTTTAAAACATGATGTAAATAGCAGACTTCATTAAGGTATTATCACCTGTGTGTGGGTGAAAGGACTCAAATATGAGTCGTAGAAAAGTAATGGACACACCATGTTTGCATGCTAACTTCCCTTCTCTAGTCTAAAGCATAAAGCACCAAACACTTCAAAGCACTGTACTGTCTGCTGTCAAGTTCCCCGAAATGATCATTTTAATTAAATTCCATCCATCCATCCATCCATCCATCCATCCATCCATCCATCCATCCATCCATCCATCCATCCATCCATCCATCCATCCATCTTCTTCCGCTTATCCGGGGTCGGGTCGCGGGGGCAGCAGCTCTAGGAGGGACTCCCAGACCTCCCTCTCGCCAGCCACTTCATCCAGCTCATCCCGGGGGATCCCAAAGCGTTCCCAGGCCAGCCGAGAGACGTAGTCTCTCCAGCGCGTCCTGGGTCGTCCCCGGGGTCTCCTACCGGTGGGACATGCCCGGAACACCTCCCCAGGGAGGCGTCCAGGAGGCATCCTGATGAGATGCCCGAGCCACCCCATCTGGCTCCTCTCAACGTGGAGGAGCAGCGGCTCCGAGTCTCTCCCGGATGACCGAGCTTCTCACCCTATCTCTAAGGGAGAGCCCGGACACCCTGCGGAGGAAACTCATTTCGGCCGCTTGTATCCTGGATCTCGTTCTTTCGGTCACGACCCATAGCTCGTGACCATAGGTGAGGGTAGGAGCGTAGATCGACCGGTAAATCGAGAGCTTTGCCATTTGGCTCAGCTGTCTCTTCACCACGACGGACCGGTACAGAGTCCGCATTACTGCCGACGCTGCACCGATCCGCCTGTCGATCTTGCGCTCCATCCTGCCTTCACTCGTGAACAAGACCCCAAGATACTTGAACTCCTCCACTTGGGGCAGGATCTCATCCCCGATCCAGAGAGGGCATTCCACCCTTTTCCGACCGAAGACCATGGACTCGGATTTGGAGGTGCTGACCCTCATCCCGACCGCTTCACACTCGGCTGCGAACCGCTCCAGTGAGAGCTGGAGATCACGGACTGAAGAAGCCAACAGCACCACGTCATCTGCAAAAAGCAGTGACGCGATGCTGAGGTTCCCAAACCGGACCCCTTCAACGCCTCGGCTGCGCCTAGAAATTCTCTCTAGAATCGGTGACAAAGGGCAGCCTTGGCGGAGTCCAACCCTCACTGGGAACGAATCCGACTTACTGCCGGAAATGCGGACCAAACTCTGGCATCGGTGATACAGGGACCGAACCGCCCTTATCAGTTGGCTCGGCACCCAGTACTCCCGAAGCACCCCCCAGAGAACCTCCCGAGGGACACGGTCGAACGCCTTCTCCAAGTCCACAAAACACATGTGGACTGGTTGGGCGAACTCCCATGCACTCACCTGTGCTGGCCAATTCGGCTGGAGCTTCAACCATTGCCAATTTGTCTTTGCGATGGTGAAATTATTTTGCCTAATGTACTTTCCACCTCCTCTGTAATGCAGGCTCAGTGGTAAACACGATTTCTTTTCACAGTTTCTACGACTTTTAGCCTGGGAGGTTTGAAGTCACCATTTAGATTGAACGGTACTATAGTAACCAATAGTACCATAATTTTCGGACTATAAGTCGCCCCGGAGTATAACTCGCACCAGCCATAAAATGCACAATAAAGTAAAAAAAACCCATATATAAGTCGCACCGGAGTATAAGTCGCACTTTTGGGGCAAATTTATTTATCAAAATCCATCACCAAAAACAGACATGAACCAGCAACAACAGGCTAAACGATACGGTATGCTAACGTGACATATACTCAAACGAGGAGCTGAGAACAGGCCTGACGTAACATTCAGAGTTATTCAAATAAGTATTACATAAATAACACGTTTATCAAACCATCTGTGTAACTCCAATTCATTAAATCCATCAATTGTGCTTTATGTAAACAATGCCGCGTATGCGCCACATATGCTCACGTCTAATTATTCCACAGACCCATATAACAATATATAAAGTATATTTCAAATAACTATCATATTAAAACAATATTATCAAACCATCTGTGTCACTCCAAATCATTAAATCTATCGATCAAATTCCTCGTTCTTTATGTCAACAACGCTGCGCGTGCGCTGCAGAGATCTAGTATATAAATATATTGTAGCGTTAAAGTACCAGGAAAGACGTGGGTTTGGTAAACGGCTCTTTATTTAACAGTATATTTAAGAGTTCAACGAGCCAACAACGACTGAACTTCCAGCCACAGAGGTGGAAGAAAGCTCCATAGAACAGGAGCGGGCGTGCGTAAAAGCCATGTCTGAGCCCCATCCACCGTCCCCGGACAGCCACTCGGCCGAGTGCCGGCCGCCAACTTCCATCCACAAACAAAGCCGCTAATGATGCCGGTAGTACGTGGGGCCCTTCGTCATCCCGTGATCAAATCCTTTGCCTTTTATGTAAGCAACCGCCGCGCGGCACGGGTGACGTCACTTGCTTGTTCAAATGACAGTAATCCCTTGCTACATTGCGGTTTGTTTATCGCGGTTTCACTACATCGTGGACTTTTGAATTTTGAAAATTTGTGAAAAAAATCACATATAAGTCGCTCCTGAGTATAAGTCGCTCCCCCCCACCCCACCCAAACTATGCCAAAACCGCGACTTATAGTCCAAAAATTACGGTAAATTGGTAGCAAAAGAGAAAAATATATATATATTTTTTTTTATACTTTTAATATAAAGACAGTTACTCTTGTTGCTTTCTTCGTGCCATCATCTTTGATCACACAAGTTAAAAGGTCACATGAATTTTTCATGAGTATGGCTGGAGGATCTCACCGTGCTAGCATGAAGAAGTGACTGAGTGTACACGCCTTTGCTCTGTCAGTTATTCGAAAGTCCTACTGGAATAGGTGAGGCAGGTACAAGGCTTCCAAAGAATATCATGTTCATTTTTTAAATGTACATGAGTAGAAAAATTGAATTTCTGTTGCTATGTTTTTCTTCACTTTTAAATCTAGGGTCAGCCAGTAACTAACAGCTTGTGAAACCTAAATAATAAATCAATTGACTGTTACACAGAAAGACCAGAGCACTGTTATCTGTGCGCTTATGGTTGAAGATCAGTGGGGCATCCTAATTGAGGCTATTTATAACAATGATCCCTTTATTTTTACTCTGTCTTTAACTTCAGTGTCTACATTATATATTTACCATTTCGATAGTTCTTTGCCACACTTGTGGTTGCCTGTAATGTACTGGGTTCAAATGATGTCCGTCAAAATTATTTAGGGAATCGGTTGGTACTTGCGGCGGCTCGGTGGAGCACTGGGTAGCACGTCTGCCTCACAGTTAGGAGGGTGCGGGTTTGATTCCACCTCTGGCCCTCCCTCTGTGGAGTTTGCATGTTCTCTCCGATCCCGCGTGGGTTTTCTTCGGGCACTCCGGTTTCCTCCCACATCCCAAAAACATGCTTGATAGGCCAATCGAGCGTTCCAAATTGTCCCTAGGTGTGAGTGCGAATGGTTGTTCGTCTCTGTGTGCCCTGCGATTGGCTGGCCACCAGTTCACGGTGTCCCCCGCCTACTGCCCGATGACGGCTGGGACAGGCTCCAACACACCCGCGACCCCCGTGGGGACTAAGCGGTTCAGAAAATGGATGGATTGATGGGTTGGTACTTGCGATAGGCGATACCAGGCAGTTTTGATTTGATACAATACTGTGAATCTTTTTTATTTTGATCCCAACAAAACACATAGCAGTAACTGACCATTTAACAATTGAATGAGTTTTGTTTGCAAGATAATAGTGATAACATTACTCAATTTGTATGAAGAACTGTGTAAGAGTAAACCTCTGAAGATACATTTGATCTTTCTTTACCTGAACTTCAGACTAGCCACCATTGTTTGCAAAACAACAAATGAGAGAAGTGTCAATAATTAAATCATAAATTAGCATAATTATGAATTAATTGAATTGCCAGAAAACAAAGTGACATGTTAATGACATTTGTCAAATGAACTTTACCTTTGGTGACCAAGATTATTCTTCAAAAACGTGTCCTGACATAAAAGCAAACAATAATTAAATTATAAATAAGGTCATTGTAATGATCCATTCATTCATTTTCTGAATCGTTTTATCTATCCATGCATTTCCTGAACCGCTTTATCCTAAACTGTGAAAAATAATCATTACAAATTTTAATATATTCGATATGCAGAGGTAAATGAAGCATTCTAAAGTCTATACATCCAAAGAGCTTATTCCAACAACGCTCTGAATTCCCGAATGCACCCTTTGTCACGGATGGAATGGAGCCAGGGCGACCAAATACAGCTTGGACCAGGGTTTATTGAGGGAAAAGGGAGTTGGAAGGGAGGATGAGGGGAACAAACCAACAAGAGAACATGCAGGAACAAACAGGGACTAAACTAACTGAAACCAAGAGACACGGACAGAGAGACGAGAACGACAAGAACAGAAAGACGAGAGACGAAACGAGAGACGAGACTAGAGAGATGACACTAGAGACTAGAACGACGAGACTAGAACGACGAGACTAGAGACCAGTACAATTCGACAGGAGAGTGCTACGCAGACAGGATTTAACATGACAGATACCGAGAGGCAGGTGACGGTGATTACATAGATTGTGAGCAGACACAGGAGGGACGACACAAACAGAAACCATGGCAACATATACACAATAATGGAATGACCGGAGACGAGTCGTGACACCCTTAGTATAGTCAAGACCCAATGGATATTCATGAGCTTATTGGTATATCAATATCACTAGCTAGTACTTTATTACTGTTCCTATATGCTATTTAAATTGCACCTCATGTAATTTTAATATGTTCAAATTAATAACATCCATTGTGGTAGAAATCAGCTCTAGAAACTACCTTTATGAGACCATAAAAGACATCCTCTCATTTAAAAATTATGCATATGCACAATTAACTGATGATGTTGATCTTCTCTCCCTAGTGGCCGAATAAAACCATTACTTGGACTATTCAGCGAGCTTGAAGCCCTGCTCGCTAGCATCCATGTTAAAGCAGGCAGTATCGATGCCGTACTGTTGGATGCTGGCTGTTCTTCCATGCAGATGGATCATGCAGAAAGAGGCTTCTCACTCAGCAAGGATGGGCCGTTGGACATGAGAATGGATGGAGAAAGGTGACATATCTTTATCATATGTACAATTAAAAAAAATTGACAGCCGTATCATTTCTATATTTTGATCAGGAAAAAAAAACAAGTCATTTTAAAATTTAGATTCACACAAATGTCTGAATCCCTTCTTAGTATCAAATATAAAATGTAGATCGGAATGTAAGAAAGATGGCATCCTATGACAAATTAAAAATACGCTTTTGAAATATGTAATGTTGTCCACCCTCACGATCCATCAGTGCAAAATGCAATCTTGAAGAATTTATTTTAGGCAATAAGGTAAACATCCCCTATATCCCCAAAATGTATTAGCATCTTTAGAAATATTGCAAATCATGACATTTCAGTCAGGCAAATATCGATCATTAATGTTTGAAAAATATTATTTTACCATTTGAATGATAACATCTCTCAAAAATTCAATCAATTGATCTTCCAAAGTCATTTTAGTGGGGCATGTCTTGACCTGGAAGGGAGGTGTTCGGCACTTGCTCCGCTGTTATGTAACAGTGGGGCTAATGTCCATGATAACCAGCCCCACATCACGTTTGTCTGATCATGACATGATCAGCTTGGCTGGGTCAAGATACAGAGCCACACACAAGAGATGGGCTGGACTTTGGTGACCGGACTGTATTGCATTATCTCAAGTGGAGGCACTATTATGCAGAAACACACACACATTGCACACATGTTGGACAGCCTTACTATCAAAGGGTAAGCATTAGCTGTCTACATCCACGCAATTTAGGTTCTTACTTTGTAAGTAGAATCGAGTCATCAAAAGACAGTTGCCACTGGCCCAGTCGTAAATGGGGCAAGTCACTCGCCTGAGACAGTGCTAACCCCTCAAAACAGGCTCATTTCAACGCGAGAAGTGTGGTGTGTATATTCTTCTGATCTTTGGGATATTTTCACAAACGTAAT
Source organism: Syngnathus leptorhynchus (assembly GCF_054491065.1). Taxonomy (NCBI): domain Eukaryota; kingdom Metazoa; phylum Chordata; class Actinopteri; order Syngnathiformes; family Syngnathidae; genus Syngnathus; species Syngnathus leptorhynchus. The sequence goes on from NC_141197.1 coordinate 6,311,449, forward strand.
GTAACATGCCATTAAACCACAAATGTTTTAAACTGTGAAAAATTGCGAGAGTTCTCCACAATCCGTAATCATTTAATATTAAAAATCAATGAGTAGATGGAATTACTAAACTTAACAGTAAAGTCTGAATATGTGGTGGAAACGCTATAAATAAACATGTATGTTTACACATGTTGCTACTGGTAATCATCACCATGCTCACTTACCATGTTAAATGTATTGTAAATAATCATTTTATATATAAAAATACATTTCATCATTAGCCCTTTACCCGGCTACTGTAACCTCATCACGGTTTGTCACGGTGATCCCTCACAAATTCTTGTCGTGATAACTATCAGCTATACATGTTTTCAGTTATACATATCTCACCCTTGGCAGGATTCACTGCTGTCAGCAAGGACGTGACGTTGCCAACTTTAATTGGTCTTCCCATTGTGCGTAGGTTCTCCGACATGCCCTGTGCTGCTGACGTGGTGAATACCTTAGATCAACAGGCTCTTGCCTCTATCCTCAGTGCATATGGTGAGGAGAGACACGCCAGGAAAATAGCGTCAGCTATTGTGGAGGCACGGCGTGTCAACCCAATCACCCGGACACAGCAGCTTGCAAGTGTGGTAGCAGGTAACGAGACATTAAGTTGATTAATTCCAACAGTCATCTAAAGGCTATAACGAAGTAACCCACAAGTTGAGTTCGAAGCCCATTACCAGTGGAATATTTCAAAATTACTGAGCAATGATCTTAGTCACTCAATTGTCTTCGAATTAAAGAGTCCTTTTCCTTTTTAATAGCAATGACAAAATGCAGGAGTCTGGAGCAAATTGTGATCAATGCCCCAAAATTACAGTACATTTTGAACACGTATAGAGTATCTTCTAAAGAATGCATTCACAAATAGAGATGGGGGTGTTTCCTTTTCTCCCTACGTCCCTCTCATCTCCCTGTTTGCTTGCACGCAGAACCACCAGACACTTATGGTAACACGTACACGGTTACACACGACACACATAATTTGTTTGCATTACTTTTCTTCTCTGATTTTTTTTTTTTGCCCCTTTGTTTATACGCCTCCAAGATTTGAGGTGCTGAATAAGTGAAATGTTGTAGTCAAGAGTTATTGCACAGAGCAGCATGTGCGTCAGCGTCACCAAGGGAGAACAGGTGTGGGTAAGAGCAGCCGTCTGAGCTCTTTTGAAGAGCAACAGAAAATCACTGTCTCTGCTTATTCGAAACAATCCAAATAAGTCTTTATTGAAGCAAGTAGCACTGGGGGCTCTGTGACCAATTGTGCCATAAATGCAGACAAGAAAAATATGTCATTTGAGGGGAAATAACACATTTATGAAATTTGGTGTGTGCACCTGCACCCACTTCAACTGTGAGATGTATAAACAATATGAAATTTAGACTTGTGTCTGAGATGACTCATGCTGAGTTTGTTTCCTTCCTTTCATTTTATTGCAGCTATTTTTTTGCGCCATAGAAAAAATGTCCAGTTGTTTTCTTCAACTATAAAGAATACAATGAATATTTATTGATGATAGAAGTTATATCACACAACATGCCACTCATTGTCAATTTGATGTTTTGCATTCGCAAGGTACAAGTATTTACAAAGAATTCATGCAGTTGGAAATACAGTTTGATTAGTCATTCTTTGTCAACCGCCTGCAGTGTCCATAGCAACTACATAGCAAGAGTAGACTAGCAGGAAAACCAAGGAAAACTAATGATGACTGGATTCAACAAATTCAATTTTGCATAGATTTGAATTACATTCAAACCACTATTTACGAAAACGTCACATTTCCAGCCTTTTAAAACATGTTTGACATAATCCGATGATGAAGCGCTATGGATGTGGTGCAACCTTGCACTCATAAATAAAATGTCACGTTGACAAATTCGAAGCAATTTGATGGTGCATGTGCCTAACACGTCTGCCCAAGAGTCAAGATTCATGGTTTAAAAAAAACCTCGACCGTTTCTTTGTGGAGTTTGCATTGCATGTGTCTGATTTATTTCGTTGCGTATTGCATTTGCATGCATGCTTTGTTAATCAACTCTAAATTTCTCATATTTGTGAAAGTAAGTGTGAATGGTTGTTCTTTGCTATTGTCTTATATCATTTATAGGTAGCTGTATGGTGGGCAAGAAGTATACAGGAAATAAATGGACAAACTTGAAACGCTTTTGCCATCTCTGAAGCACATTTACTGCACCAATAAAAAAATAGTGATTAGTTTTGTCAATCAAACATCTTGTCAGAGTGGTTTTGTCAGTATTGTACGGTGGCCCAGAGGTCTAAAACATAATATGAATAATAATAATAAGAAAACAAATCAACCAAAAACTAAACACAACAACAAATGGAAAAACTATAATACATGTAAATAAACAAAAACCTAATAAATTCAGCCACTTGTATATGGGATCTTGTTCTTTCGGTCATGGCCAAAAGCTCGTACTTGACCACGTCAGACAGATGCAGAGCTAGCATCACTGCAGAAGCTGCACTGATCCGCCTGTCGAGCTCCTACTCCATAGTCCCCTCATTCATGAATAAAACCCCAAGATACTTAAACTCCTCCATTTGGGCAGATTTTCATCCTAATTCAAGCCCTTTCTAATTGAGGAACATGATCTCAGATTAGGAGATGCTGATATTCATCCCAAATGCCTTAACACTCAAATCACTCAGTGAGAGTTGATCTGCAAATGGCAGAGATGTACCACCAAACAGGACACACTGAACACCTCAGCCGCACCTAGAAAGTCTTCCCATAAACGTTATGAACATATTGGTGACAAAGGATTGCTTTGGTGGAGTCCAACATTCACTGGAAACAAATCAAACTTATTTCTGGCAATGCAGACCAATGTCTGACACTCATAGTACAGCTCCCAAACATCTTGTAGTAAGGGATTTTTTTTAACTACCTAGGTGACTTCAACCCCAAAGATGGGAGAACCCATTTCACACTTCACAGATTCTCCTTCATGGAAAGGAATAGCAGTGCAATTGAGATCTTTTAAAGTATTCTCTCACAATGTGCAACATAGATGTCAGCAGTGCCCCATTCCCACTCTCCACAGTGTTTATGGTGCACATCTTTCCTCTCTTGAAATGCCAGATAATGGACCAGTTTCCTCGAAGTGTTCCAAAAGAAATTCTTGATGGACTCACTGAACTCATCTCGGGCCAGAGTTTCTGCCTCAGTGACCACCAAAGCTGCATTCTGCTTGGCTGGCCGGTACCCATCAGCTGTTTCTGGAGTCCCACTGGTCATAAAAGCCCAGGTTATAGAGGGACTTGTAGGTGAGAAATTTGTATTGGATGCAGTGTTGGGTAGGGAGCCAGTGAAGCTGACTCCTCCAACTGGAAGGCATCCTTGCCACTAATATCCACCAATATCCGCCAGTGTAGCTGACTCCTCCATCTTGAACGTATCCCTTACCACTAATATCCACCCAAACTGCACCTGACCCCTTTGATCCTTGTCACACATGGTGTGCGAATGGGGAGGGCGACTCATGTTGCCTAATCGGGCTGTGCTCGGCCAGATCTAAGTCTGACCCTAAAAAGGGTCCTGGTGACTCATGTCCAAGCGGGTACCAAAATCTGTGTTTCTCATCAGGGGTCTTTGAGTAGTCCCGAGTCTAGTCCCTCAACTAGGACCTGATTGCCATGGGTGACCCTGCCAGGGGGATAAACCCCCTGACAACTTAGCTTCTAGAATCAGTGGGGAAACACAAAGCCTTCCACCACAATATGGTGAGGGATCAGGGAGGAGATAAAACATTACAATTGGTGGAAACTGTTGTTGACCCTATTGAAATCCGGTTCATTAAGAGTTTAAGATCGGGGGATGTTTGAGAATATTTGTCAATTTTCGCACGTCCCGAGTGTTGTTAGTCACCCAAATGTTGAACAGATGTACCGAAGTCAAATTCCTTGTTTGGCCAATCAAAATTCTTGAATATCGTATATGGCAAATATTTTTAGTATCACTAACAATTGAGAAATGCCAGATGGAATGCAATGTGATCTCTAAAATCATACATGTATGTTTTATTAAGTTGTCTGTTTCTCTTCTAATTTCATTATGCTGTCACCTAAATTGAAGTCTTGTCCACCATGCTGTCGATGTTCTAGGGTTGTTGTGCAATGGATTTGCTCTTGTGTCTCTTCACCACAAGACCAGTTTATAGAAAAGGCAAATAAGAAACAACATATACATTATATGTGTTTGTGTTTTTCAATGTATAATGTACATATTGTTGTGGTTCTTTTTGTACACATGGTAAGCTTCCCTTTTCTCCATGGATCTGTCTCTTGGAGCTTTGAAAGATGAATTAGAAAGAGGGAGAGAGAGCACATGGCTTGGTGAGGCGAGACTTGGGCTTGGTCTCTATGTGCAGGCATTGTATTGATTGCAGTGTGACTCACACCTTGGGCTGTTTAGTGCAGGAGGGGAGAAATGCCACATCACTCACTTCTCTATTTATTGCAGTTTCTCTTAAAGGTCTTATATGGGCCGGTTTTATATTAAAATGTTGTAAAGCTCAACCCCACAACCCAAAATATATTTGCTTTATTATAAATGAAAGCCCAAAATGTTTGGTTTAACATAAGCATGCTACACTCAAAAGATAAGAAAAAACGGAAAATGAAAGCAAAAACTCATTTGTAACTCACAAATCAGTGCTAATTTTACATTACAAAAGTCGGAGACAAGAGACTGCTTTCTCTTCAGAGCTGCCTGATATTCAATAGTTAATGTCACTGAATACAGTATATGCCCAAAAAGAGTTGCACAATCAACTTAACTCCCTCTCCTGATGATGATGCCATAACATTGACTTCACACTGTCCATCTAAGCCAATATTTCCCCACCTTTTCCTGAGTCACTTTGTTTTACGAAAGAGACTGATTGCAAGGCGTTGCATTCAACCTGGAAATTTGCCAGCTCCCGATTGAGTCTGAGAGGCAGAACGTCACAGTCCTGACCAGAATGGGAAGTTTAACACCTAAGATTCACTCCTTTATGTTGTACGCAATTACGTTATAACTGACAGACCCGTGGTGGCATGTATCTTATTTTCTACATTAATTACACAAAGCACCATCGGCTGTGTGAATGTACATTTTTAGTTGATTTACCAAGTATGCAGTGTGGACGTGGCTATTGCTCATGTGACAAAACTACAGAACTGAAAATAATAGGAAAGTACAGTTACCAATTTAATCGTAAGGTAACATCTTTGTTTGCGTAAAATGTATTCAGGGGCAGCCTGACGCAGGTAACCGGAGGGTCTCCTGTTCGATTCCCATTCTTGTGTGTTATGTCTCTGAGCAAGACACTTCACCCACATTCCCTCCAGCGCCGTTCGCTCTGGTGTGTAACTGGCTGTGAATGTTCGGTGGTGGTCGGAGGGGCCGCAGGTGTGCACTGGCTGCTACAAGGCAGCTATGGCTAAATATGTAGTTTACCATCACCAGAGTATGAATATGCAAGTGTATGAATAATGTATCCATGGTAATCGCTTTGTTACATTTTTTTATGCTTTGTTTTATTGTTATGTTACAGTAAAGAGCCATACAAATCTGATGCATGATTATTATTTAAAATTAGAACTTAAGTAAATGTTTAAGCTGTTTTTCTTTTGCATTCCATTGTTTATTATTCATATATTTTTTAATCTTGTAACACATCTCATGCACGTGAGTCACTTCAAGCCAAAACACAGAAACAGTCAGCCAGTATCCACACTACAAGTCTAAGTACATTTCTCAGTAGCGTTACTATTTTCCAACTCAGATTTTGCGAGTAGTCAAGATGCTTTTATGATAACATAGTGATAGCAAAGTGGCATTCACAAACACTTGGTTGTCAACATTAAATGCAGCGTCACATTGCGTGCCTTTTTTCCAAGCCTTCTGTGAACATTGAGGGTGCTGCAGCCATTAGCATTTACTATGGGCTATACCCATAAATTGACTACAAGGTAACATTTTCCCAAAGTATTGAAAAGGCGGGTTACAAGTGTCGACGGCTGAGTGCAACAGCCAGCCAACAAAAACATTTGAAATATGAACATGTCGTTCATGAATTATAAACATTTGGCTCCACTGGCTTTAAGTATTTTAGTGACACATTCGCCAGTCAACACCATGTCCACCGTCCATCTGCTATGCATTCAGACTCTGTTGGCCCAAATGGACCAACATCTCTGTCCTGCTGCTCTTCTCTCACGTCCATGCATACGTTGGCCTGTACATGTTCAATAATCTCATTTCTGTGCCATCAGTTGTTGACTCATGCTGTATTAATGATATGAATATATTAGCACTGTACACGTGTCATTTGCCCAAGCCAGTTCTTTATTTAACTGAATTGACCCCATGAGGGTCTTCAATGTATTACTCTTTCAGTTGTCCCATACAGTCTTTTGTCTCTGGATTGGCAGACAGGAATAGAGGTGGAGGCAGAATGTGAAGTCCAACTGCAGCGGTACCACGCTTCTCAACAAATTCTATTGGAGGGTAACTGATAGCAGAGGCCTGCTACTATTTGAACCGACAATACGTATGGTGCTCATCCCAGGTCTTGGAGCGCAGGACAAGCAGTTCATACTATACTACGTTTGATATAATGTATATACGTAGGAGTTTGTCCAACCAGTTTACATGTGCAGTAAAGGATCTGGGCTCCAGTCTGGCTACTGCAGGTCATATCGTCCATAACTACGTACAGTCACACTCGAGTATTTAGGGGGTATGACTTAAAGCTGCATTTATCTTGGCCGACATTGGATTCCATTTGTTGCTGGTTCTGTTCATTGTCTTTATGTTGAAAATACATTTAGTCAGGGCTTAGCATGAGTCCAGTTTAGTGGCCTGGATTCCACTTCACAAAGCAGGTGCAGTTCTAAGTATCTCTAAGTCTTGTTCACAAGCCAGGGAATGGCAGACATCAGGGCCAACTGGTGCAACATCCGCATTAAAAAGATTGCTCTAACATTGTCATGCTGAATTCAACAGCTGATTTACAGTTATCTGCCACACTCATGTAGTTTCAGTAGCTCCGAAAGCAACAGAAAATACAAGGTGATAGGTACAAGCATCAAAAATGTGTTTTTGCTGCAGAGTGACTGGACTCACCCCAAGAGATGGGTGAGGAGTTTACTCATGCAGCTTTTCCACTTCAAGAAAAACGGGTTGAGGCGGTTTTGCTTCTTGTCATTGTTCAAGGGTTATGCTGCTTTCCACAAAATTTGAATCGCCAAGACATATCCAACCCAACTCAAAGGTATTCAAGGTAAATATGACCATGGGAAAAAAAAGCTGTAAATGAGATAGTTTGAGTCTAGTCTGGACTCAAAATTTATAGCAAGTTGGACAACAGACGCACCTCCAATATTCCCTTTACTTTAAAAAAATACTGGAACACTCTGTTTTATCTCCAACACCATCTCCACTCCACCCAACTTTACAAAACATTTCAGTATGGATTCTGTTCATGCCAAAGCAAAGAAATGGCCCTCCTTAAAGCCTGCAATGATCTCCTTGCCGTTAACTCTGGTTCCATTCTCGTCCTCGAACGCTCGGCTACTCGTGACACCATTGATCACACCATCCTCTTCCACAATCTATAGACATCTATGGCATAGCACTCCTCAACTCCTAGCTCATCACTTTGTCTCTGTCAACAACTCCAAATCATACACTTCCCCAGTTATCCATGGAGTTCCCCAAGGTATGGTGCTCGCCCCGCCTCCCGTTCACAATCTATATGCTCCCTTTCAGTCAAATCATTTGCCACCATGAACTCTTTCTATGCCAATGATACACAACTGTACATTTCCACCGCATGGATGGGCCCTGTCAACATCTCCACCAAAAACTAACTCCATCTCTGACATCAAAACCTGAATGGCAAAACTTGTTCTAAAATTGAACAGCGATAAAACACAACTTATCTGTCCCAAATGTTTCCTTCCTTCTATATTTTACTCTCCTCATCTATGGTCACAGTATCACCTCCCATGTCAACCGTGGTGGATTCCACCCTGTCATCCCAATCCCATATAACCATATATATCACTGAAACATTCCTTTTCCTCCTTCGCAACATTGCACATCACCATCCCTACCACTCGCAGACCACAGCCTTCACCACCTCCAGACTCAACTACTACAATAGTCTCCTCTTTGGACTTTCCTCCACTAATCTCCCAAAATGTTAATATGTCCCGATCTCTGCTACCCACCTCCTCACCCACAAATCCAGAGAACACATCATCCCCATCTGCCAACAGCTTCACTGGCTTCCTATCCAACACTGTATCCAATACAAACTCCTCCCTCTCACCTACAAATCCCTCCATAACCTATCCTTAACTTTCTGACTTCCTGACCCGCCCCTCTGCTCTGCTGACTCCACCCCCTCACGCCCATCACCCGCACAAAGTACCAAACCTTGGGAAAGACCGAGCCTTAGTTGCCAGTGCTCCCACCCTTTACTTCAACAACAATAAGAATGTTGTTATTGTTTTTGTATTCCATAGTAATTATATGGTAATTACCACAAATACCATAATATTTTAGACATTACAATATTCTTTGTGTCTGCCTCTAGAATCTTTTCCTGCAGCTGCTATCTATGCTCGGAAGGACAGACTCCACCGACCTACACATGTAGCCACAAAGACCTTTCAGGCTCTGCGCATCTTTGTGAATGATGAGTTGAACCAACTTCATGCTGGTCTACGCGCTGCCCAGACAACACTGAGATCTGGAGGACGTCTCTGCATCATCACGTTTCACTCTCTAGAAGACCGACTGGTCAAGCGCTTCCTTCAGGGTGATGATTTAGAAAAGTATCACTTTGGCCTAGCGAAGAAAGGTACAGGAAAGGACAAATTGGTGGGGACCAAAAAGGATGTAGCAACTGCTAATTGGCGTCCTTTGATAAAAAAGGTGATCACACCAAGCAAAGATGATGTCAAAGAAAACGCCCGAGCACGCTCTGCAAAACTTAGAGTAGCGCTCAGGTGTTAGTTATGTTTTTTTTATTTTTGTCTCTTTGTTTTTACGATTTAATGTGCAGATTTTGCTGTATAGAATGTATCATATTTTCAATCATCAACAATCATATTTTAAAATAAAAGTCAGTTCAAACATACAGTTCTAAAAAGATTTAATACAAATGTATATAAAAGTTACATATTGTACAACTGAACTGTGCTGAACAAATGTTGTGTACTGGATTCAAAGTTCAAGCTGCTGTAATAAAGTTTGAACAATTCATTTAGTGATTCTTTTGGTTATAGCTAGAGTATCACTCGTGGCACTAGTACACCACACTTTCAGAATCATTGTAGAAATGCTAAAAGTCTAATTTAACCACCTGCTGCTGTTCCTATCAAATACCAGTTATTTTGGTCTTTACGATATGTTAACAAGGTATCTGATAATCAAATTGATTAGATACTATCTAGTCTCATAAGTTAATGTAGGTTTTACAATGTTATGAAGTATCTAATAACTGATGTATGAAGATTTTATAATTCTTTATTTAGGTTACTCATGTTTTGAATTTGCTACCAGAGACAATCCGTCAATATCGGACACAAATAGAAGACATTTTTGGTTGTACCACTTGTCAATCTTTTTTTTGGGTTCTTTTATTACAAACAATTTGTTTTAGGTTGCATTACCTGACATGTTTCGGCGTGTACTTCTGCCTTCATCAGAGTGTCACTGGTGTGGTTGTGACGTGTCTTTCTCAGCTGTCAGGTAATGCAACCTAAAATAAATTGTTTGTGATAAAAGAACCAAAAAAAGAGAAGACATTTTTATATTAAGTCCACATTGAAAAAGTGGATACAATTTATTATTTTGGTGAATCTAACAAAAAAAACTCACTTTGTATGTTTGTGTTATGCATCGCCCCCATTTTCAGTACATTTGAACCTGTTGGTTTAATGAGACACTAGTACAGTAACACACAGCATGGCAGCTTCAAAAATAATTTTATTGTTAAGCTCTCACCCTTCCTCAGTTAAGAGAAAATACTTTATGCAATGATGGTAGTTATTTTGCATTTTAAATGGATGCTATACAGTACATCAACAATTAATAAACCTTGATGATGAAACAAAAACACTCTTATCACGGGGCAGTTTGATCAGAACTTTCTTCCGTAAAATAAGAACACCAGGCCAATGGAAGGGTTGTATGGAAGGAGCTTGAGCTTCTGAGCTCGAGCCTATCCCAGTTGACTTTGAACGAGAGGATATGTACACCCTGGACCGGTCGCCAGCAAGTATGGAAGTCACTACATCAATTTGATTTTGTGCAGCCAATGCACTTTTCCAAGGAAATGTCTGACTCCCCAATTTTCTCGAATGAAATATAAGCTTAAATATTGATTTTCTTTTCATGTGTTTTTAAAGCACAAACTAGAGTTATTGAACTTTCTTTTTGGATGTCTTGTTTTCATATGACTATATATGACCGATAAAGTTCATTGGTTGATAAATTTATATCAATCATGGAACACAAATGTCAATAACCTCTTTAATAAAGAATAAAAAAGACTGGATCTTTTATCACCTGCCTCTGTCCTAGAGCGTGTTAAAAGAGCTGCTCACATTTGCTCCTGAGATTATAGACCTTGTAAATTCACCAAACAGAAAAATTATCCATTCGACCATTGTCTTTGACACCCAGTTTACTATATGAACAAAAGGCAGACGAGATTCTGGATTGGTCTCCATTCGACCACGGGGGACATACAGCTAGAAAGCCATTCAGACTCACATTCATACCTAAAGAGCAAAATTGAATTTTAACTTGACTGTTTAATTAGTTTTTTATTTAATATAAATTAATTTAAAGTCATCAAGATAGGCAAACACAATGCATTCCGAGAGGGTTTGTGTATGCTGAATTGTTTATTGGTCATTGGATGCATACTAAATTTAAATATGTAAAAGTTTATTTACATACCTTACCTTTCCGCTGAAGTTCACATATGGGGCACTCCTTATGCCTACTAACCAAAACGGAGGTGCTTTATCTTTGGTCTTGGTATCTAGCTCCCAAGAAAAAGAAGCATGCAAGCTAACCCATCCAGCGTTTGCCATGGGGACTATTTATCACTATTTTGCAACACCAACATGTGCAAAAACCGACACAGATTCTACACAATGCAATGTGAGATTCGCCTTCAGGTAAGCCATTTGGACCAATAAAAAACAAATGCCAGTGATCCATGTTCTTAATACATTTTCAATTAAATTAATATCTGTCTTTTTAAAACTCTTTAAGCAAAAGCATTGTGTAAGTCTTCTTTAATTACGATTTAGGGAAATTTGTATTTAGTTTAGGCAGCCAATGCGTGGACTGGGTGTTACAAGTTGCTGTTGGGCCCTTTTTGGTGCAAATCACAGTCAGTGGCTATTCACCAACCTAACGATGTGAGGAAATAACCTGCTCACATGAATGACTCCTAAACAGAAGCACTCAGCAAGTGAACATTTACGTAGCCCCATGCCTGCACACCTTTCCCACATGGCAATTCCATCTTACATAGAACACCTCTTAATGTAAGGAATGTGTTTATCACTTGCATACATATCTATTCATTACCTTTATTTTGTGTGGGGGGGAGTAATTCTGTCAAGCAAGCAACTATTGTGCATTATGCCAGGTTTTCTGTCAGTATGGTACTGTATGGTAAAACAGTATTTTCAGTTTTCATGTGATCAGTCTGTCTATTAAGTCAACAAATGATATTTCAATTCACATCCAGAAAACCTTATCAATTATTAAAAGAAATTGAGGATAGATTTGTTGAAGTTAGAATGAAGGATAGGTTGAAAACTGAAAGGACTTGTGACTCAATGCAAGAGGTGAGCATAAGAAAAGACCTTCTTTTATGAAAGACTGCAATTTCTGAATCGCCATGGAAACTGTTACGTAAAATGATAATAAAAACACTGCAGGACAATGAAAATATTGCAAACTTGGATTGATCCATAAATTGACGACCAGGTATGTAACTAATAGTTGCCGTTATCAAATTGCTTTTCTGAAACTGCAAACAGACAACCTGAGCATCACCTCATCTGCTGCTAACTCAACACAGGACGAATGTCTCCGCTCTCTACTCAAAGTAGGCATAAGTATGCGTTTGTCCTCTGCTAGGCTTCAATGCCATCATTTGCACACATCTGATGCACAGCATTGGTATGGTGGATTGCATAGTTTGATGGCAAGAGAACACAAGATATAAGATTGGCAATTATTGCTATCCGGCCGGACTGCCAAAGCAATTTGTCTTGTTCTTTCGAGCTTTATGTACTTCATGGAAACAATGAACATTATGACGTGTCTTGAAAATAAACATGGGCAACTTGTATCGATGTTTTAAGATATTCCTTTATTAGTCCCACATTGGAAATATAGAATACCAACCCATCTGATTCAAATGATCAGGATCTGATCATTTGAATCAGGTGCGATGCAGCATGGAGACATAAATCATGCAGGACACCGGACCCCGAGGATCAGGAATGAAGACCGCTGCTCAAAACTGAGCATTTTCATCAATGTCAAATCAAAATGTTTGAATCAAGTCAGTTCTAATGAATGTGACAGCTTTATAGAACCTGTGCTTCTAGCAGGTGAGCGTATGAACCGGTTCAACTTTTTCTGCATCTCCCACAAGGTATTGTTATCGAACATATTGAAAGGCTCGGCCCACTAGCAAAGTACCATTCAACATTTCTTGTACGTGTGTCATTGGCTGTAATAGTCGGGGGTTAAAGGGTGGGAGAGGTTTGTTTAGGCTCCCAAAAATCTTTACAAACCAGAGCTTTGACGCCCACCTAAAAGAAAAGGGATCGACAAAGAGCCTGGCCTCCATCTCACCGGGAGCTAAGCTGTTGCTATGGTTGCAAACCAAGAACATCGCCCTTGTTAAGCCATTTTCAAAATTCTCTTGCGATGAGAAAAATTACAAAAAATCTTGGCGAACATTTGGCGAATGCTTTTTGAACATTTGCGACCTTGATCAAACCCTGACGATTGACGATTGAATGTGCATTTTGCTACCTTTGTCATCAGCAATAAAAAATATTCAGCCTACAATTTGATAGGGGCTAAAGCATTCTGAAGAGAGATTCAGATAAAAGCAAACGTGATGTTTCCCATGTCTTTTTAATAATTAGCCTACAAGAAGTATATCACCTTGGACTGTTCCCCTGCATTTTGTTGGAAGGTTTATAATGTACCTTAATGTAACATCCGTGCTAATTCTGATTAGAAAATCTGTTGTTTATTGACTTTTGTTGTTAAATCAATTGTTTTACATTCCAGTTTTGCATTCACAAACAACTTGTCAAGTGTTCTACAATAATTGATCGTCTTGAATTTACATGTAAAGTTCATTTGCCTTTTACATAGGAGTAACACTGAAAGGACTATTGTGCACAGATTTTTATATACGTATACTGTATATAATAATTGACAAGATCAATATAAGTCACACTGGGCCGTGCTTGATTTTGAGTCAGCAATCCAATCTTGCTGTTGGAAGTTTATAAGGGGCCATATCTCCGGTCAAACGCAATATACAGCACACTTGCCTGCATGTCTTAAATCTTTGTGTGCTTTTCCATCACTACAGATTGTTAAAGTCCACTAAAAACTAAAGTCATGTAAATGTATCTCCCTATTTACGCCTAAAACTGTACCAGCATTTGCAAAGAAAAGGTGTCACAGCCTACCAAATGGTCAAACGCATGGCATTGTGGAACATGTGCGTACCTATTTTCATCACAAAGGTGGAATTACGTGATACTAACATGAGCGTAGATTATGTTCCAGCCACTACAAGAGTACTGCTCGCCTTTTATTTGAAATATCTCTGCATGGGCAACCGCCAAAAAAAAAAATCCAAACATACATTTTATATAGAACCTGCCCTCAGGCTCATGGTTACAATCCAGAGTAAAAAAAATAAAATAAAATGGTGAGGCAAATTGTACAAGATGAACAAATACTTCAATATGTCAGGGCGGGAAAAAAAGCAAGAAGAATATGCTGTAACCTAAAGCATGAAACAATAAATCTTTCACCTTAGAAAACGAATATTCATTCACACCTGACTGCAGATTTTTGTTATTTTGTCATTTTTGACAAAGAGAAGTGAGTCAGGGACTGTGACCATTAACTTTCTGTGTGAGGAGAAGAGACTGTGGCTTCCTCTTGACAACCTGAAGAATGTATGAATTTCGCAGTGTTAGAGAACAGGCTGACACAGAAAGGCTCTTTCCATTAACATCTTCACTTCGTTCCCATATTCTGCTTCTGTCTGCTGCAGTTGTTCTCAAGGGGGGAAAAATTCCAAAGGTCAAATCTTTTGGAATAATTGTGTGATTGAGGTCTCCTTTGAAGTCGATTCAAACATTAAAGAAGACCATCCTTTTGGTAATTGCCTAACGGTGAATTCACAACCTCAACTTATTCACTCATGTTCAGGGATTTAAACATTCACTTTATTAATTCCTACGATGAAAACAACGACACATCAGCTGCCAAAAAGTGTTCAGTGTTTATTGTATCCTGGAGATTAAGCCGTTGGCTGGGTCTTCGTCTGTCGGAGAGCCTCTTGCTGTGTCAGATGTTGTACGTGACCTGACCTGATGTCAGCTCTCTTCCAAGGGAGTCTTAAGATGGAGGAGACATAACATTGGCTCTCATGCCTTGTAAAACAGCCATTATGCATTTAGGCACCGGCTTTTTTCTGTCTGCTCACATAACAGATCCTAGCAAAGCCAACTATCACACCAAGAGGGATTCCCACAAATGTCTACAGTGGTGGTATTAGTTGCCAAAAATTAAGGCACAAATTTGCTATCACTAAATGAGTCCAACTAAGAACATTTCAAGTGTAATAAGATTTCATACGTGATACCATGAAATCATTTCCATTGATTACTCAGTTGTGCACGTCTGTGAGGGTGGAGTCTCTGGAGATTTAACGCGGAGCTGCATGAGCTTGTTGGCCTTCACCCACTCCTTTCTCAAAGCATTTTATATCAGGAAGCAACCGTGAGGAAAAGATTAGTAAGTAGAAATTAACCTGCAAAATTTGAAATACTCATCTTTATTATTGTTGTTCACTCTAATTGTGTGGTTGTTGTGTGCTTATATATATATATATATGTATATATATGTATATATATATATATATATATATATATATATATATATATATATATATATATATATATATATATATGTATATATATATATATATATATATATATATATATATATATATATATATATATATATATATATATATATATATATATATATATATATATATATATATATATATATATAGTGGCCACTCTTTATGGGAAACATAAAATTTACAGGGGAAACAAAATGATGTTGAAATGACAAAAAAAACACCTTGAAATGAAGTACGAGCTTGATACTAGCCATTGTCTGTAGTCAACACCAATGAGGCGATATATTGGGTAAGAGCAGCACAATAATATAACCACCTCTCAAGTAAATATAGTGTATATAAGAAAACTCAACTATCAATCGCCTCCCCACTTGCTGCCATTAGTCCACTGTAGCGAAAATAACCCGTTTTGGTGCAAAGCTACTATATTCACAGCAGTCGTTCTTTCAGTTCATTCTCAAGCATCATTGTTGAGAGTGACATGAACCTCCAGTTAACTGTCAGACCGCAGTTAAAATTATAGATTGAGGAACCCTGTCAGTACCTCCATAATGCTACACACTGACACACCAGCATAACTCATTCACGACATAATTTGCATAACTGATCAATTCAAATGACTGAATTCGATTGTTTTTTTTAAACATACCCACACACATGCGCACCTTCCCCATCACATGCATGCGCGCAAAGCACACACACAAAAAACGTAATTCTGTTGCTATTTCCCAGCTAAAATGAAAGTTGCAGTTCTATCAGATAGAGTCTTTAAATTTCATTTTATCATTGCTTCACACCATTTTATAGGAGCATTCAATGCCTCTCTCTCTTTCTTTCTCTCTCTTTCCAATTCATAATTGATCCATTAATTTTTATACTCTGCCATCTTGAAAACAAGCGCAAACAAGCACAAAATTGCTTGCCGGCAACTGTTGGTAATATCTGAAGGCGACTATACATTTTAGATTTTTATTTTGTATCCTGTTGTTTGGCCAGTCATCATTTTGCATCCTCTCCTACTACCATTTAATTTGCCATATTTTATTTTATTTAGTGCCTAATAATGAGCTTTTAAAGTGAATTACTTTTGCATATACTGGACTGATTATTTATGTAGAACACACAAATTGCTTACTTCTAACTTGCTTATTGCTTTGCAGTGGAGAGAATTGAGCATAAACTGAATTTAAATACACACATTCAAAGCTTGTCAATATAAACCATATGGTCAACATTTTTGTTCAGCACATAATGAAGTCTTATAGTATGTACAAATTTTACTCTAAAAATTTTAGCATTTTACTGGCTCCAATGAAGCACTGTAATTTGATACAGTATGTTACTGCATCTGTAATTTACATGATAATATGGTAAATTTATATCCAGTTAATTACAAAGTTTTTGATCAGTGATTAGAGCCTTTTACTGGACTACTACATCATTTGTATTGATATAGTAAAATACTGTAGTTTTTTTGTTTTGTTTTGTTTTTACATTTTTTACAATGACTAAATGTATTTAACTTAATTGTATTATTGTAATATTTAACTTCCATCCGTCCATTTTCTGTACTGCTTTGTCCCTACGGGGGTCACGGGCGTGTTGGAGCCTATCCCAGCTGTCATCGGGCAGTAGGCGGGGGACACCCTGAACCGATTGCCAGCCAATCGCAGGTCACACAGAGACGAACAACCATCCGCACTCGCACTCATACCTAGGGACAATTTTTAGTCTTCAATCGGCCTACCAAGCATGTTTTTGGGATGTGGGAGGAAACCGGAGTGCCCGGAGAAAACCCACGCGGGCCCGGGGAGAACATGCAAACTCCACACAGGGAGGGTCGGAGGTAGAATCGAACCTGCACCCTCTGAACTGTGAGGCGGACGTGCTAACCAGTGCTCCACCAACCCACCTAATATTTAACTTAATTGTATTATTTTCTAGTATTTTAAATCAATTATTTCAAAATAAACCCTAAAATTAAGATTTAGGATTATTGACACCATTTCAACTTTAAACTCTTCAGCCCATCACTACCACATTTAGGTTTGCAGACATGGTCAACCTGTGCAAAAAGTGTCCAAAGCTGCTGGGGGTGGAGACACTGGTTTGGTTTTCTGCAAATGAGTTGAGACCGATTTTATAAATTATATCTGGGTCTTCTGTTTCTATTCGCACAATCTCTTGCGACAAGCTCCTGGCTAATTTACAAGAGCATGAAGTTTACAAGTAGGACTGAAGGATCTCTGGCTTTCCAGAGGTTATTGGTTTTGCTCCGTCACAACCCTCTGTCTACAGTGATGCCACGACTCTTCCCAAAACAGCCACCATCTTGAAGAGACTCATTTCCTTTGACTGAACCTTCTATGAGAGATGAGACCATTCTACACAATCTTTTTTAATTTAATGGGCATGATTGAACAACGGGCTGAAATCAAATCACAAGATACAAGGAAGAGCATCATTTCACAGACAGGGAAAACATGCCACATCTAAATGACTGTTTTGGAAAAGGATGCTGATGTAAATGCCTCATAAATATGGCCCATTTTGTATGACAGAGTAGTAGAAAAATCTATGATGTCAACAACAAACAACATACCTGTAATTTGGGGGTTACCTGCATTGAAGGTTGGGTCAAGTTCTAATTTATCTGGATGACGAGTGGGCCAACTCTTTCATGAATTGATTGAATCAAAGACAAATGAGACCAGCTTATTGCTGGGGCCAGTGATTACTCGAGAAGGGATCAGTTCATTAATGAGCCCTGTGTTTCACTCTTCAGTGACCAAAAATAGCAGCTTTTTATCAGATGCATTCTATGTTTGATTATCAATGTCAAAAATGAGCTAATAACTGGTCTACAGTCTAACATGACGTTACCTGCACTACAACTTAGACCAGCTGGTCAAAATAATAGTCTTATTTTTCTCAAATTGTCAGGTGCATCAGCCGTTTGTAAAAGAAACCGCCTCCGGTGTAACTGCACTGGTCTGGCCTGCCAAATTCCCAAACATGTTAAACTCAACTTCTCCCAGCACGAAAATCAAAATGCGCCAAATTTTGACACCACGCGCATGCACACACGCTCCGAAAATAGAGGCATTTGACACCAAGATCAGAATGAATCAAAGTGGTCACATTCTGTCGAAATATATCACGTTTACATCGCCCAAATGCCTATTCAAACCGTTTGTCATGCATGGACTTTAAGCGACCACAGTGATTGTAGATAAAGGCATAAAACCTATAAGTCAAAGGTATTCAGAACTTAAAAATACAAGTTCTAAGTTCTATATATGTATAAAAATACATATATATATATATATATATATATATATATATATATATATATATATAATTCACAATGATCTTATTTTCCCCTTATTTTATATAAATTTTCTGAACCGCCTCTCATGAGAATCACGGGTGTGCTGGAACCTACATCAGCTGAATTCGGGCAGTAGACAGGGACACCCTGAACTGGTTGCCAGCCAATCGCAGCTCACACATAGACGACTATCGTGCATGTCTGAAATGTGGGAGGAACTCTGGAGTATCAGAAGGGAAACCCTCACAGGCAAGGAGAGAATATGCAAAATGCACACATGAAGGCTGATGACAAAATCTAACACTGCACCTTTGACACGTGAGGCGACGTACTAACCGGTGCTCACCGTGCAGTCCCTCCATTTTCTCTTTGAGCATAAAAACCTCCAGAATCTACTGAACAATTCTAACGGGCAATAAAGTGATCATCTGCCCTGTAAATAATCAAGCAAGCTATTCTGCCGTCAAACTGTTGACTACTATTTAATTGCATAATGTTGTCATTATTACTATGGCAAAGATTTATTTCCACAGAACTGAAAGCAAAACTAATGCTACGGGACAAACTGAATGCCGTTCAGTCACAGTGGTTGCTGAAACCAACCGGCGCAACCACAATGTCTTTTGTGTATTGTAGTGTCTGACTAGACATTGAAAGGATGACAAAAAAAGTGGTGGACCAACAATCGCTTTATTGCACACATGATGGGGTCATTATTGGCTGTGAGCACACCGAATAGCAATCATGAGCATAGCCGTCTGCCGAGCCTTCTACGTACACCCAGTTTCATCTGAACTTAAGTCAAGACCAATTTTCCTTCTAAGCTTGCCATTCACACAAATGCGTGTTGCTTTCTCACTTTTTACGCATAGCAAATGTCAAGGAAAAGAACAATCAAGACCTGAGTTGTAAATTTGCATTGCATTTACATATTTGCTTCATAAAGGAATTGAAGAGTTTATTTGGCCCATGTAGTTGGAAGTGGGAAGCAAATTGGGATAAAACATGTCAATTGCAGACGTGACGTTGTCCAGTGCTTGTACTGTACTCTTGCCATCTCACCAATCCTCTCACAACCGAACGAGGAAAAAAATGACAATGCTGAGTGCGAATCTCTTTGCGCAATTGAAGCATATTACTCCGACGTATGTATGACGTTTTGATGGGTTAGGTCGCTTTTCTAATCTGTTAAATTGATTATCTTAAGTTAGCCGACTAATATTCACCTCCAAAGATTTGAATTTGTGAAAAATGCTCCATTATCATGAGCTGAGTACATTCCTTACAATCCCACTTGAAGAATTACTGTCCAACAAGTAACATCTTTACTGTAACTACTAATAGTAACAATTGTCTCCATGTAATATGTTTTACTTTTTCACTCACTTATGCAGTCACATATTATTGATGAATAGCATTACGAGTGTCGGTACCTTCTTGATCATGATTTTATATATAAAAAAAAAAATGTTACGTTTTAAAATAAGCCATATTTACCATTTATTTACGTTGAATTCTGGACTGTAGATATAGCCTTATTCTTTCTATATAGAAAGAATAAGGCTGTAACTGTCTTATAAAATACTTTGCATATCTCAGTATGTACATTAATTTATGAATTTACAACATCAATCCCGTTCCGTCTGAACAGTTACATGAACTGTAGTAGCTATTTACTTGCTAATGCAATGTCCATCCAAGAGGTAAGAGCAGTCCACATGCAGCAGAAAGCCGCACCCTCATGTATGACCCTCGTTGCGCATTTCCTCTTGATCTGCTAATTTACATAGAATAAAGGCATGTGGAACCAGAGGCATCGTCTCGCACAGCACCCTCTGGGTCATGTTTGACTCCTATGTTTCTTTAGTGTGCTTGTAAATGTTTCACGTGTAATGAACTCTCATTCGTTCAGGTGACTCAGAGGAAAGAGGCTCTCTGTAACAACGAACCCAATTATTATGGGAAGAGAAAAAAAAAATACACAAGATCTCATAGTATAGGGATATTACTGTTCGAGGGCTGCAATTTTATGAAATGAATATATTCCCTTTAAAATTAATTTTCCATCCATCCATCCATTTTCATGTATCAAATTGCAAATAGATTTTATATAAATAAGAGAACATGCAATTACACTATTGAATGAACCCTTACCATTTTCATTATTTTCTGCTGACACAGGAAAAGTGAATTGACACAGGAAAAATTAATATTTTGATTTATCAGGTAGTATTGTGTATTGATTGTTGTTGAAGAGTGACAAATCATTGATTTACATAACAGACATGGAACGATGGATGGATGGATGGATGGATGGATGGATGGATGGATGGATGGATGGATGGATGGATGGATGGATAGATGGATGGATGGATGGATGGAAGGATGGATGGATAGATGGATAGACGGACAGACAGACAGACAGACAGACAGACAGACAGACAGACAGACAGACAGACAGACAGACAGACAGACAGACAGACAGACAGACAGACAGACAGACAGACAGACAGACAGACAGATAGATAGATAGATAGATAGATAGATAGATAGATAGATAGATAGATAGATAGATAGATAGATAGATAGATAGATAGATAGATAGATAGATAGATAGATAGATAGATAGATAGATAGATAGATAGATAGATAGATAGATAGATAGATAGATAGATAGATAGATAGATAGATAGATAGATAGATAGATAGATAGATAGATGTGAGACATGCTCAAGTGTGGCTGCTGCTCACAAAGAAGTTGAAGCAAAGAAATGCCACAGTGCAGCTCCGAGTGACGTCAAGCAGGAGGCCCCGTGGGGATGAGGTGAGTCAGAGCCAGGGCCGCGGCCTCGCCAGCTCTCCGCAGCCACGAGCGCGTCATCACCAGTCTCACTGACACCCTCTCACATTTCTCTGCATCTGCTTCAATGTGCCTCTGCCTCGCTCCATCCCTCCGCCTCCTCAAGAGGATCTCTTTGCATCCATGGCATACGCCAGTCCTAGAAAAGCATGTCTGTCTGTCTTTCTCTCTCTCCCCTCTTCCTTTGGCGTAGGTATGCAAGGAGATTGAAATGTAAATATAATCATGAAGAAGACTTTCATGAATTTTTGTCAAATAACTATTCAGCTAAAGATAAATGTCATCGAAATTCCTATCCACTCAGTAAACATTAATATAGAGAGTGTTTTTGCACGGAGAAACAAAAATTGATGTTATTTACTTAGGTGACCCTGGAACACACCACACTTTCTAACATATTCCAGATCTAAACATGTTCAGATTGAAAGAGCACACGCATTTCTATCCCACCCATGTTAGTTTATGCCGAGAATGAGCTCATTAATGCAACATATCCTCTTAGAGATGGATCGGGGTTGGAAGATCTGAGCTGCAATGATTCACCCTTCACTGGCAGAAGCAGGCTTTTAATATTTTCAAGGATGTGCCCAGTTATAAGGTATCCCAGTGTAAGCCAGCCAAACAAACAAAAACACAACAACCCCAGAGTCTCTTTGCAACCGCAGTTCTGCTAGCCAGCAGGTGATACTCAATGCATAAAATAGATAAAATTCCTCTGGAGCAATACCAAGGAAAAAATATTATACACGATAAACTGCTTCGTATTGAAAGCTGTAATATTTAGTTTCCTGTAGAGGGCTTCGATATTAAAAATATTTCTCCATTGTAGTGCACAAAATAAATACCTCTCTGACGGTGTTGGGTGAGTAATGTTGCTTTAATTGCTTTGCATACATTTAACATCATCACACGCACTACAAATATTCTTTTGCAGAAACAATTAAGCAGTCATGTGGCAGACAGCATAGCACTGCTGTGACAGCGTGGAACAGAGGAGCCCCTAGTGGGGAGCAGAGCAGTGCATGTAGACCTTGCACATAAGAAACAACATTCCTTTTTGCGCAAACATTCTATCATCCCAACTTGTTATAACACTTGTCTTGAAGCCGCCTTAAGTCACATTCATGCCAGGTCTGGGCCTCAGTCACTTTGTTGGGGCGACAGAGGGGGCTGACCATGAGGCCGTCTGACAAGGGGATTGGTGGTGGCGACAGGTTGAGAGGGTGGGTGGGGGTCTGTAGCTTGCCCAGAGAAAGAAGTCTGCACCACATATAACATTCAAGCGGACGTCTGACGTCAGTACATCAATAATTAAAGCATTTTATTCATAGCCTGGGAGAAAAAGAATCAATTGACAAATCACACATTCACTCCAAGTTACTTCAAAAGCTCAGACAATTAAGATGCCAAACATGTCTGGTTTGTGTGTGTGTGATAGCGTTTACCCTTTTCTCTATTTATTGCTTTAATTTATAGAGGATACATTTATGGATATTTCAATAAGGCAGGTCTAGAAACCATGACTATTTTTCTTTGTATTAATGCAGTATAATTATTATACTGAGGGATGAACACAGGTGGTGCACGGGTGCGCATGTGGACCAAAAATTAAAAATTGCACTTCAGTTTGACAAACAGATAATTTGATGGGGCTCGAATTTTGTTTTGTCATTCGCAAACGACTTGTTCAAATCAACGAATCATTTGAGTGAATGCAATGGATGGAATTACTTTGTGAACTGATTCCTTCCTCTCCCGATTTAGTTGACTTCAGTCTTTTTGTAATATGACTTGCTTGCACGTCAAAATAAAAACAGCGCAGCCTTACACTTTTTATTTTTATTTCATAAAGGGCTGCAGGTACTGTAGACAGGCCGGTTGCCCTACTTTGTCTGGAGGTGCTGTCAGTCTAACGGTTCCATGAGGTAGGCGGGTCGGGAAAAAATGAGCACCAAACAACAATCTCTGGTGCTCATTTGAGAACCACACCCTAAAATATTGTGTTTCTCCTATTTTTGATCTAGATTGTAACAGATACTTACATTAGTAAAATATCAGGATCAATATCAAATATTCAAGTTGAAAGTATATTTGTATTTCTTACTCAAAGCTTTCTTTGATCTAAAAATACAATTATTCTCTTGTAACATTCAACAGTTGATCAAAAGTAACTCAGCTTTACAGTTTAGAATGTTCTTTCTTTGTAGGTCCAACAAAGAGAATAAATGCTTCTTTGTTCATCCGTCCATTGTCTAAACTGGTTATTCTGACGAGGGTTGTGGGCGTGCTGGAGCCTATGCCAGTCGACTGGTCGCTAACCAGTTGTAGGGCACACGTAGACCAACAACCATTCACACTCAAAATCACATCCATGGACAATTTAAAATGTCCATAAGATTGCTAGCTTAGGCTCCACTCCTAATGAGGCTACTTACTGGAAGCACAGTGCATGTGGTGTCTATCTAATTTAATTAATTTAGTTTCTTTTGTTTTCAAAGAAAAATCTGTTAATAGTAATTTCAATCAAGTCAAACCTATAATGAGAGAGTGATGTGGAGAACAGCATTATTGTTAACAGACGATCTTGAACTCCACTCTATCCAATGTGTAATATTTGAATTAATTTACTTGCCAAGTATGTTCTGTGTGATCCCTTTTGGACAGCTTCTGACTGAAGCTTCTCCACAATGGTCCTGCCCTTTGCCCCTTTGTAACTCCCATGGCTGTTTGGAATATTCTTACAAGCATGTTGTTATTATAGTCGTGAGCTTTGTTTCAGTGTCACTGCTGAATCGCTCACAAATACAAACACACACAGTACTCTGGCACCAAAGTGTGCCGTACTAATACCTGTCAGCATCCTCGCTATTTGGTAGAAGGCGGGATGGGACGTTACTTTCACAATTGCTTGTTTACAGCGCAAATCGAGTGTCAGCCAGCCAGGCAACACTTTTCCATTGCTCAAATTTAGCAGGGCTGTGTCCAATTTTATCTTCCTGTTTACAGCTAACATGAGTGGTGAGAATTTCATTTTCTTGGAGAAGATCATTATAACATGTAGGACATTCTAGACCCACATTGACACCATAAACACAGATGTAACACAGTGCAAACGACTGTTCCTGACATTTTTATATTCACAAAGGTGTTTGTCTCATGTTTAAATCTTTAATTGTTACTATTAACCTATTCATGACAGCTGCAGAGGGATGTGATGAGAAATCAGTGACATGTAATGGAAGAAACTGATTTGATATTTGTTTTCTGCCCTGTCTTTCTGTATGCCTGTTGAGTTGACTACGATCCGTTCTTATTCAACTCCGTCTGTTACTTCAGTCAAACTCAAATTTGTTTCTGTTTATTTTCAAAACGAAATTGTAATGAATTACATTTGTAGTAATTAATCCCATCATAAAACCTTTATTAACTGGTCGGCGAATCGGTACAAATAGTGATAAAATGGACACCAATTTCGGTTTCAATTGTCAGATTCATAAAGATCCAAAAAATGGATTCCACGTACGTTCTTGTATGCAGTGCTGCGGTTTTTCCAACTTGGCGACGGCCAGCTAACTGGATTCGCCTTTCCTGTCTTAGCGCTGAACAGGCACGCATGATACCAAGTGTTGCCGATACTAGCCCTGTGATTAGTTGGAAGCATTGCCAAAAATCTAGGATTGCAAACGACTATTATAAACTGTACTGGCAATGGTTTGCATACCATGTTAACATCATCATATGGAAGAAGTTAACTAATTTAAAACCTGTTTAACGAACAAAAATGCAAAGAAGCGCTCTTTAAACACCCTCTATACTTTAATGATGAATAAAGAGAGGTCATAAAAGTGCTGCCGGTGTACCTCACAGAGCTTTCTTCTTCTTGATCCATCCATCCATCCATCCATCCATCTTCTTCCGCTTATCCGGGGTCGGGTCGCGGGGGCAGCAGCTTTAGGAGGGACTCCCAGACTTCCCTCTGCCCAGCCTCTTTGTCCAGCTCATCCCTAGGGATCCCAAGGCGTTCCCAGGCCAGCCGGGAGACATAGTCTCTCCAGCGCATCCTGGGTCGTCCCCGGAGTCTCCTACCCGTGGGACATGCCCGGAACACCTCCCCAGGGAGGTGTCCAGGAGGCATCCTGATGAGATGCCCGAGCCACCTCATCTGGCTCCTCTCAACGTGGAGGAGCAGCGGCTCTACTCCGAGTCTCTCCCGGATGACCAAGCTCCTCACCCTATCTCTAAGGGAGAGCCCGGACACCCTGCGGAGGAAACTCATTTCGGCCGCTTGTATCCTGGATCTCATTCTTTCGGTCACGACCCATACATAGCTCGTGGCCATAGGTGAGGGCAGGAGCATAGATCGACCGGTAAATCGAGAGCTTTGCCTTTTGGCTCAGCTGTCTCTTCACCACAACGGACCGGTACAGAGTCCACATTACTGCCGACGCTGCACCGGTGCACCTGTCAATCTCGCGCTCCATCCTGCCCTCACTCATGAACAAGACCCCAAGATACTTGAACTCCTCCACTTGGGGCAGGATCTCATCCCCAATCCGGAGAGGGCATTCCACCCTTTTCCGACCGAGGACCATGGACTCGGATTTGGAGGTGCTGACCCTCATCCCGACCCTTGATTTAATTAAGTATAAAACGATGACTGCTGGGATTGGCTCCAGCACACCCGTGACACCCGTGGGGACTAGCGGTATAGAAAATGGATGGATGGATGTGCAGTATGGTGGGTTTTGTGGTTGCTAATTGCTAAATTTCAGTCTTGAGGTTAAGGGCTAGACTCTCGATTCCGGCCTTCCTGCATCTTTCTGCATCCATCTTCCCGCATTCCAAAAAGCATACAACTTTACAGTTTAATGGAAGCGTAAATGACTCATAGGTGTAAATGTCATTGTGAATTATGTCTAAATTTAAAACCTCAATCAGTCTAGGGTGTCCCACATTTCTCACCCAAGTCATCGAGCTGAGGTTTATCACGAAGATAAAAATAGTGAATAGGCAATAGAATAAAATAGAAAGAAATAAAAACATAATGTCAACTATTGATACAAAGTAACAATTTAAAACACCTTACATGCATTAAACACTTTGCTCCTTTTGGGAAATCTTACAATATGTGAGGATATTTCTTATGTCATACATGATGGTAAAATCGTTTGAGCTATAGGGCTTTTATTTTTATTTTATAAAAATATTCACTAGTGCTTGCAAGAAATGTAGACTTTAGATTTTGATTCCATGTAATCTGCTTCAGAACTACAAGACAACATCTTACATACATAGTTGAGACTGTGTCTTTGATTGAGTGAGGCTGGCCTGGCCACTGGTTTTAATGTGCCACTCTCTGACTCATGGTGTTGCCTACAGTGGGGGAGGCAAAGTCAGGAGGCAGAGTGTGTGAGAGAGGGAAAAAACACCAAGATCTTTGAGACCAAGAGTGAGATGCAGTGTTTTCTCCCCCTACTGACTGAAAAGTTGTCTGGTCTTGTCACAGCACATACAGTAAGAACACTGGACTAGTTAGTATAACAAATATGTTTCTAAGTCCAGTTTTAGTTTGTGTTGGTGTTGACTCACGATGAATCTTATGGACCTCTTACTTCCATGGTCAAGATCGCACACATATTTATACACCAATGTGAGACTGCTTCCATTGTACAGGACGTTCTATGGTCCCGTTTTCAAATGGGTTGGACTGACATAAAGTCCTTTGGTCTGTTGAGTTCACATTTCAACTTTGGCAGCGAAATTATGCATATCGTGCCCTCCGGGAAAAAGAGGAAAAGGATCATCCGGATTATTACCAGTGCAAAGTTCCAAAGCTAGAATCTGTGATGGTATGAGAGGAGTGGTGTGGTTAGTGCCCATGGCATGGCTCACTTGCACATCTGTGATTCCACCATTAATGGCGAAAAGCACATAGATGTTTTGAAAAGACACATGCAGTCCAAGAATGTCACTGCTTATTACAGCAAGACAATTCCAAGACAGATTCTGCTTTTTATAACAGTGTGGCTTTGTGGTAAATTACGTGTCAGGACTACATACGCCTGCCGGCAGGCCAGGCCTGGCTACGGTTGAAAATGTGTGGTACATTCTGAAGCAGAAATCACAACAAGGGAATCCCCGTACTGTTGAGCAACATTAAGGAAGAATGGATCCGAATGCAATTTACAAAGCCTCAACATTTAGTGCCCTCAGTTCTCAACTGTTCATTGACAGTTGTTAGAAGGAAAGGTGATGTAACACAGTGGTCATCTCACCCTTGTCACAGCTTTTTTGAAACGTGGCAGGCTTCACATATAGACTGAGTTAAGACTTGTAATTAAGCCAGTTTACCAATTTAAACACTTAATATTTTGTCTTGTCTTTTATAAAGTATTGAATTTAATAGAGGTTGAAAAGGATTGGCACATTATTGAGTTCTGTTTTTAATCATACTTTACACAGTGTACCTAAAGAAAAAAAAACATTGGAGGAGTAATTAAGCCAGTTTACCAATTTAAACACTTAATATTTTGTCTTGTCTTTTACAAAGTATTGAATTTAATAGAGGTTGAAAAGGATTGGCACATTATTGAGTTCTGGTTTTAATCATACTTTATACAGTGTACCTAAAGAAAAAAAAAAACATTGGAACTTAAGTTTTCTTGATTCATTTTTTTTTAATTGATTTGTGATGCTGTCAAAAATTGAGTCAAAATAGTTTGCTTTATCTATGCTAATTTGACAAGTCTGATTTGTAAAGCGCCGCCCCCATGAGTGAAAATACAACTGATGCTGTTACTGTTTTTATGGGCATTCGAGTTTTTGTCTGACTTCAGTGCTAATAATTCCCACGCTGCTCACCTCGTCATCAGCCTCTTTCCAGGTTCACGTTAGTGAAAATCCTACAAAAGACAGTCGGGAAGTGGCTGAAACGAAACTTCCGTCTTTAAACAGGCTGTTTATGCTGCATATCTTGATCAGATATTTTGATGATTATGGTATCCATTTCATTTAATTGTTTTTCTGTGGATTTTCTCAATATTTTTTACATTTCTGTTATGAGAAATATTGTATTGTGAAATGATGAAAATGTTAATCAGTCCATTATGCAGTCAAAACCGAACCCACACTGCAGTTTTATAGATTAAATTCATACAATGGTCTATCACTGTGCAACTTAAAGTAGAGGACACACGCCTTAATATAGTGCAGAAAAGCATTCATTCCTTTGTAAGGAAATTGAAAAGAAAGGTTCACTCATGAGTGCAAGCAAATCTACTTTCCTTCATTAACACGTGTGACAATGCATGTGACAAAATCGCACACGCACACTCTCATGCTACTGTGGTCGTATGTGTTTGTGTTTTGATTCTAACATGAAAAGGCACTTCCACACCCATATATTTGCCTTCTAAAAATAAAGTCTTGACGTCAAACAACCGTTATTTCAGTTGGTCAGATAACATTTGCCCCTCCCTGCCTCAAACGCACTCAATAACTGTAGAGTGAAAAAATTAGAACCATCCAAATGTTTCTCAGTAAACAAGTGCCATACAAGGACAAATATATGAATGTGTTCTAACTTTATTTTCCAATGAAGTAGCCAGTCACTGAATGTGAATGAAGCATACATTGTCCCCCGAAAGAGGAAACACTGAATAGACACCCAAAATGTTTGCATAAAACCCTGTATTTGTCAATTTTGCAGCATGTATCTGCATCATTTCTGTTGCTATGGACTGAATCACATTTCTTCCACTCGCATACTGTACATGAAAGCATAAAAATGTACATGAGTGCCACTGAGTTACTCATTAAAGCCCAAAGTGAAGAAACACGTTTCAGATTATTGCCCTGATAAGTATTCACAGCGCATAAAATTCTCCGCAGTCAGGCTTAGATATGAGTCATAGTCTAGAGTGGTAGGAGGGCACATTAACAGACTGACTTTTTATTCCCGCTCTGCTGAAAACAAATATCTCCGACAACTTGATGAATTACTGAGGAACAATAATTAGGCAGTGACTAATGAAAGAAAATATTGCATAATGTGTATACAGTAAATGTGGTCAGACAGTTCATATTTTATCGACTGTGACAACAATAACAGTATATGCTTTAAAAATCGATACAGGAATATATCGTTGGGGCCTCTTTACAATACATGTATCGATTATGGAAATCGTCAGAATCTATACTTCACATTCATTCGTAAGGTTTACCTAATAGTAGGTCCCTGCTGTGCAGTGTGTACACATTTTGACTAGTAATGGCTCTGGCGGTAAACTGGAAGCGCTGCTAACAGTAGAATCATTTTGCAATCAAGCATAGTCAAAATATCATTAGGGAATATGCACATATGACTATTTTCTGCAAAATGTTTGCAAAGTAATGTAAAATATCGGGAAACGGATCTCCATCAAGGCCATGTATCGAGATATACGTGCGGTCAGTCGCGCACAAGCTTTCACAACACCCGCAACAACACAAAAAGTTGAACCTGACTTACTTCACTCTCACTCTGCATTGTAGCCAATTAAATCCAAGTCAGTTATTGCAATGCGATGTTATGCAAAATATTATCCGGTGGCCTTCAGCAAGCAGGCATCCTAAATTTGAGTTTGTTTGGTTTTGTTTTTGTCATGGGTTGTGGAGTGAGAGAGAAGCTGATGGCAAATGTTTCATAATTTGTAATAATAACGATTTAAACCTCATTAGCTTGATAATTTACCATTCACATCCACTAAATTTACAAGCAATACTGGTACCCACTTGTGGGTTAACATTCACATTCGATCTGAACGTCGTGTTTTTTTCCCCCTCTCCTTTCGTAATACTACTATGAATATAGATAGAATATTAAGAATAAAACAAATAAGGTAAATGCAAAAATTAAAACCAACGTAAACCGTAGTGTATTGGCAGATTACACAGGCAAGACAAAGGGGCTGTGTATTTTCAGTTTCTGTCAGAAGCATTCTGAATGTATGCATGTACACATGAATGACAAAGTGGAAACGGAAACTCCTATGTTTGGCAAAAAAAAAAAGTAAGTGTACTGAAACATTGGACAGGCTGAGAGGTTAGATGGCAAAATGTGTTGTTAATGGTATTCAAAATAATGAACCTACCAAATTCATTCGAGACAGAATATCACATTTTTACTGCATAAAGAAGTTAAATCACTGCAGTATCCCTTTAAACTTAGTTTCTCCCACGAAGATGTCTGTGAGTCTAGATGTATCACTCCAACACAACTTCGCCGGTAGTCAGGGCTTCACTATTGATTTTTTTTTACTAATAATGTCATATTGTCCACATAGTTATACAATAGCTTTCTGATGTTGCACAATTATTTCTTCTCCTTGCAAATTTGCATACGCACACACTTACCTGTATAAAGTAAGATGAACCGTGGTATTTGGTCATAATGTCAGGATTTTTTTTTAGAAACCTCTGAGGCACTGTATATTTTTCCTGTAAAATTTTTCAAAGTCCAAACAAAATTACTTTAGAAGTATTACTTATCCTTATCCTATTAAAGTGTCACAATAGAATCCAGCCAAGGCCAGTCAGGCTGCATAGGCACGAGCGGTGTCCGCCGTGCAATGGCTCAGTTGGACTGAGGGGCCACTGACTCCCCCAAAATTGCCGCCATAACTCGTGTTCCGCAGGCACTTTTTGGGACACGACTACTTGCAGTGCTCACATTCATAAAGCAAGGCCAGGAGCAGCAGGACTCGAAAGCTTTGGATTTTCATCAGTGATACACGGAATGCCAAATGCTACAGTTTTATTACTCCCCATGTTTGGCCTAGATGTCTGTTGACTTAAGAGCACAGTTGCCAGAACCCAACCATTGACCTAAATATATCTGACAATCGTAAATGTTCAAAAGGTCAATATTTACGATCAAACATCCATGTGTGTGGTCAACACCAACGATGGCAGAGCAACGAACTGTGATTGTTACGAGAAACAGGAGCAACCTGAAGCTTGTGCTGTTGCCAGACTTCATAAATTGAGAATCAACTGCCTGAGTTAAATGTTTGGTAAGTGCATCCCCAAAGTCATTAACCACAATAAAAATGACCAGCAGAAGAATTTTTAACCGCATTGTCATGAACAGATAAGCAGCTATTATTGCTTTGTCTTCTTATGCTTCTAATCTTTCATGTTATATATTTCCTGCCTCTCAAGCATCAATCTGGGTGTCTTTTGCAGAACAAAAAAATTCAAATAAGATATCACATGAGTGGAAACATTGCGTTGTCTCCGTCGGCTATTCTCCTTTGTTCTTATTACTTCTTAGCTCTGTGCTTGACGTATATCAGCAGCACTGGCTGGAGACGACGTGTTCGTGTGAAAAACGAAGTTCCCACTTGAATAAAAAATTAAAGGCAACAGCGATTGTGAGTCTACAATAACCTCATTAATTGTATTGATTAAATCAATCGATATAACCTAGTATAAAATGATCGAAAATTGTGTCTATGTGGCCGGCCGGCTCTCTAAATACGTTCTCGTCGATGTAGCAGACACATCGTTACGACCCTATGTTACGTTAGGACTCAAAGACAGTACTATTTTTTGTTGTTATATTATGTATGACTAAATAACCCTCAACTTTATCACTGAGCACAGTGACAGTTATGAAATAGAGGCTGTAAATAGAACTTCACATTCCATGGAGGGACTCCCAATGATAAAAGTCCAGATATTTTAGGAATGAAACATTGCTTCCGTTTACACAACAAAGCCAGCCAGGACTGGGCTGCATATAGTCATCCTTTGTTAAGTCTGCTGCATTTTTGACGACATACAAAAATGTAAATATTGAAATTCGTACCAATCCGCTGAGGGACTAAATGCAGAGTCCAGCTCGTGGATGTTAGTTTACATATTTGACATCTGAGAAACATTTTGTGAATGAGTTTAACATAAATATCTTACACCAGATGGTTGAAGGAAAGCGCAGAAGGAGAATTTAGCAAACCCAAATAAAGAAGTCCAGCAGAGTGCTTTCGGTAAATCTTCAATCTGTAAGAGTCATTTGACCTTTTTGGGGAAGAAGTGATCACGGGTAAGAGTTAGGTAAACCCAGACAGCAGCAGCATGAGGCAATTGTTTATAGGATGTTGTGTAGTGTTTACTAAGCTCACAGATAACTCTTCAGTCATGATTTGCTGGAGGCAAAATAACTTGCACATTTATTTTAAAGGAGCCATATCATGAATCAACTTTTGGAGCTTTTACGCATGTTAAAATGCTCATTCCAAAAGAACGACATCTCCAAAGTAATGTTTTCCTCCAGTCACTTGTTTTGGAGCATTCCTGCTCATTCCTCCCCTCTAAGCATCTGATTGAAGCAAACAAACAGATCTTCACATTGTGATGTCACAATGTGAGAAGCCATCCCCGTACTACCCGTGCAAACTTAGTAAATGCAACACAGGTTTCCCAGAGCAAGTGTCCCTGCAACTGAATGATGGCTGTTCAGATTATGGTTATTTCCCCATACGCCCAAGTACTAGTCATTGCTATTTGGTGCATTACATGAGTTTTTTTTGTCCGTAATTTTCAGATGTCCTACTTTGTAAGCGGTTGTTGAATGCACCTCAAGTCGACCAACAAACGTGTGAGTACAGCTGAGGTGGGATTTTAATGAACCGTGTGTCTTACTTTTGGTTAGAAAAATAGCCACCAAACTAACTCATATTTCAACAGAAATTTCAATGCCATTGTGCCAAAGGTAATATATAATCATATATATGCCGACAATTAACTGTGGAAAGCATTAAAAAAACATGATACAGCACCTTTAATATGATAGAAAGAATCATCAGTTGAGACGAGGGGCTTTAACGCTCCCACACGCCTGGAACACCGTCATCTAACGGCAGCGGGGGAGACGGAGGGTTAGGGTCTTGAACGGATCGGGGAGCCTTAATTTGAAGGTTTTTTTTCCTGACCCCGTGAGTTGCTTTAGACACGTCACACAAGAATGTGGAACAGCTCTGACGAAGGCTAAAGTGACACCTGAAATTGTCAGCAAGGTAAGAGAAACCTTGTCTGGAACAAATAAACTTCAAACCTATTTTAAAAAAGAAGTCAAGATGAATGCTTTACGCAAAAGTGTCATTATTACTGCACATATCACCCAAATTGTTGAATTAACAATAATGGCATATTTTCAATGCAGCAGTGCCTTGGACTCGAAATACAAGTTACCAGACTTTTTTTTGTTTTTGTTATAAGGCGTTGCACAGCCAATTTTCTTTTTTTATTGACTTTGAAGTAAAATTTCAAGATGCAAGTACTATATCAGCAATATATTCAAGTCAAATCAACAGCAATTTGGAAGAGGGTGAAGAATTCTTCTGATAAAAGAGGCTTCACACTGTTTTATGTCACAACCAGAAGCTTATCCTCAATGTAAACATAATCACTGTGTATCGTTAGCCATAATTATTGGGCCGAGAGATTTGGAGCTGTGAAGGTCCTTGTAGCTAGCACATGAGCAGACGTAATATGTCTTAATGCTTGGAACTTCCAGGTGCACGAGGCCTCATTAAGTCCCTGAATGCCTGGGGCTTTCCAATGTTCTCACCTTCTACTCACCACTGACCTATGACTCACCAACCCCTTTCGACTAAAGCATTATTAAATTACTTTAAACACAAAGCCTCACGTCAGAAGGTTGAATGCTGTTTGTCATTCCATTCGTTTCTTGTAACTGAAGCAGATGTCACTTGGAACATGTCTGTCTGGCCAAATACTTTACATACTTCACATTTCTCCTGCATGATGCATGAAAAGACAACGTCACTGTTAAGTGAGATTTGCCAGCCTGGTTGCAATCTTGGCGGTTATTCCCCCTTGACAGAAAGCAGTGTTTTTTGGTTTTTTTGCACACTGGAGCAGTCACTCCATTCAAATTTGTCAATATGGAAAAAGGCTTACATCCTTAAGGTGTTGGAAGAATAAAATTGGATTATTTCTATATGCAGCCCATTTACCTCAGGTATGGTTCAGTGTCGTTTATTGTACACTTAATGACCTCTGTGGTACATTGTAATCAGTGATTCTTTTTTCAATTGTTCATTTAAAAATCGAATTGAAATGTCACACCTGTGAGTGTTCTTTAAACAAAAAGGAATCACTGGGTCAGGAGGAATGAAGACGACCGATTAACCCTTACAGAGCCGAGTCTGATGAAACAAGACATTTGCAAGTCACTTTCGTTTCGTCAGTTTCTAGAGGTTTTCATCTCAACCACAATCACTGCACTTGCTTATATCCAAGCCTCACCTCAGCTGATGACTCATCTCCCTGCCTTATTAGAGCGAGCAGCACTCGCTTTCCTTTGTTGGACTAGAGGATTGCTGTGTGCGCTGCACACACCTTATAATGAAATGGAGCTGTGAACGATATAGAGAGCAGCAGATTGATTGTAAACTGCCTTAACGTATCTATCAATGTGGCGTTTTAACAAAATGGGTTTAAATTGTTCTCATGAAAAAGAGTTGAATTTGATTAGAGATTGAAATCAATATTTGGGAAATAGCAATATTATTGTCGATCACAGTTAGGTTAATATGTTTTGGCACAATGGTCGAAATTCTGCCTCGAGTATATTGTCAGTAGTTAGTGCTATTTTATGACTCACGTCGATCACCACACAATCTTGACACTATGCAAACACAAAGGTAGCTGTAAATTGAATTTGTTCTGGGAATAAATGAAATGAATTGAAAGGTAATTAAGCCCCAAAACACTAACACTCCAATTTGTGACCTATTCTTGATAAAACAAACAAACAGACAAAGGTTTTGTACACTTTTGTAAAATATGAAATTAAGAACAGAATTTTAAAGCAACAAACTATTGTCATAAGCTGAAAGTCCCAAACTGCATTGAGTACATTCTTGTATTGAACCGTACCTTTAAGGGGTGTGGCCTAGTGAGTGACGTTGAAGCCTGGAGTCAGTTAGGATGGTGAGTGGTTTCATTTAGTATTTGTGCATTTTTTGTTGTTCCATTCAATGAAACGCTGAAAGTGCATCAAAGACTGAAGCTACCCTTTATTATTATTTTGTAAAATAATTCACCAAAAGTCCCAAGTCAGAGCACAACTGTATCCCCAGCAGAATGCCGTCATACGGTGCTTGCGTTGAATCTTTTTTCATCAGAAATAATTGAGTCGTATTAAGTCATCCTCAATAGTCATCAATACTCAAGAGTCATTTCATATTCGGGTGAGAGGTGCGCTACACAGTGGACTGATCGCAAAGCTGACGCGTACAGACAAATAAACATGGATTGCTTGCATAGAACAAACATAAGTGCAGCAAAACATTTAGTCAGAACGACTTTTACATCATCTTCCACTCCTGCCCAAAAATCTTTCTGGAACAGATTTGTCGCCAGAGGTTGACAATACGATATTTTGCAAAATTTGATTAACAAGGTCCCGAAAGGAATGGTTGATTGAGTTTTGTGTGAAGAACTGCACCCAATGACCTCACCACCACTAAATGCCTGTGGGATGAACTAGAACAGGAATTGTAAACCAGCCCCCCCACACCCCCATGCTCAACTTTAATCTATATGAAGTAATAATAATTTAGAGCTTCTCTGCCCTCTAGTGTCTCAATGTGGATTAAAGTTCATTGTCATGCTCGAAGCCTCTCTTGTTCTGTTGTAACATTCCATGAGGACGCTTTTCTAAATAGACATACAGCTTTTTGCTGAGGCCCTGTTTACTATATTCTAGCTCCATCGCCACTTGCATGTGGAGTCAAGCCAGTATGTTAACATGTGCTTTTTCTCTGCTCCTTTATGATTTAATCAGCAAGTGTTGGCAGGAACCTAATGGTCAGAGATGAGTCAGCCAGCCTGCAGTTTGGTGAGCTGAGGTGAGAAAAGGTTTTAGCTTGTAGGACGGCAGACCTGTGGCCAAATCCCAAACATTGAGGTGGGAGGATGAGAAATTCCATTGTGAGCAACAGTATTTTGGAAAATTACTTTTTTCTTTCCTTTCCCAAGAGCCATAAAGTTAAAGAATGATTGGAATGCAAAAGTGCTCCTACCTCCAGAAACACACCATTAATTGTCCTCTTTGAAATGTTTAACATTAGGAAAGCCATTGACCTTTTAAATGAGCAATTTTGTTCCATATAAAGACAAATCCAGAACCACCAATGCATTTCGCTAATCAGGACTTCTGGGTCTGACTTTTATCTTTCCTGCATGATATTACAGTAAAATGCATGTAAATTTGTTTCAGCCTACATAACCATGACATGCACACATCCTATCAACCTGAGTGAGGATGTAACACTAACTCTTGCATTCCTTCCGCTTCATCCAAATACAATCTTGACAGGAACGTTTTCCATGTCTGTGTTTAGTCTTTGCCCACATACTTTTATTTTCAAATAGGACACAAAAGGTCATCTAAATTATAAACTCATTTAATAGCTGACTGTAGACTGCAGTGTGCCTCCTGCCTGGTGACATTGACTGGTGATGCGCCACAGAACAAGAAAGCTATTTTCATCCATTAACATGACAAATTTTGTTTGAATGATCCAAATCTTGTGTCTAATTGATAGTTAATAGCCATTGTTTTTATTATTTGCTGGAGCCGTCATGCATCAGGTACCTTTTTCTTAAAGTCCTGTAGTTCAAGTGATCCAGTTTTAATGCTTAATGAATGAACATTTCCAACTCATGGTGGAACACTGGTTAGCACGTCCGCCTCACATTTCAGAGGTGCAGGGTTTGATTCCGGCTTCGACCTTCCTGCGTGGAGTTTGCATGTTCTCCCGGTGCCTGCGTGGGTTTTCTCCGTTGTATGAGTGAACTGTGCTCTGTGAGCTGCCGCTGAGAGACATAGAGATGTTGCGCCGGGATGGTGTGCTAAGCAAGGAGATGACGTCAAATCATCGTTTACCACGGCGTAAGTTAAAAAAAACATCATTTTCTTTTTTGTATTGGAAAAAACATCAAATTATGACACTTAAGTATGGAATTGGACCAAATGATAAATTTGGTGTATTATTGCTTCCCCAATATTATAATAATAATAATAATAATAATAATAATAATAATAATAATAACAATAATAATAATTTAGGATGTAACAATATCAAGTCTATTTGAAACATGTATAGGCTAACAGCTTAGCCTGAAATTATTCATACCATTTATACCATTTATCATTCATACCAATAATTCAGGGGTATGAATAATTTCAAACTATACTATATATTTGATATGAACATAAGTAGCTATCTATTTAGGCGTCACCAGAATGTTACTTCGTAATGAGAAATCTGACACAATACATACATTTCCCATACATCACCATGAAAGTGTGAATATAGTTGAAAAAGTGAGATCTAATTAAGTATTTCAAGTATTTCAAGATGGTGAAATGTCATCATGACATGGACAGCTAGCAAGATGACAACTGAAGAAAAAGATGATGACACATGAGGCACATGTTGAATGATGGACAGAAGTACAAGGAAATTAGGGTGAGAGGAAAGGTCGTGCATGTGTGAAGCAACCAAACACATGATATGACCGTTAGGGAAAGGTGTGATATTGACTGTTCCCAATGTTCTTTTACTTTGTAACAGCCTTTAAAACAGACTTTACAGTGGGTTGTTTTGTTTGTTCGTTGCTCAACAGTAGCTCTTTTGTAAACCAGTGCTTCTGTCCACAGCCATTACAGTGTAAACAGTGCACATCAGAGATGTGTCCTGAAATACCTTTTTCCCCCTCTATTTCTGAAAAAAAGTCACTCTGGCCCAAAAACTAGATTCCTTGATGAAATCAATTTGTTCCCTTCAGTGCTTATAGACATTTCAGAGAGACGTTTACATGTTTAAAGCGAGAGGGAGGAAGTACAAACAATCATCTCGTCCCATCCCCTCGTTTGCGATATATTACACATAAAAATATGACACTAGAAGGTTATTAATATATATAAAAAGATCCCAAAACAAAAGCACACTGCTATTAGTAATAGTATGTAATGTCACGTGCCTGCGTCACCTGCCACCCAGCCACTCCTTTTCCTCAACGTCATCACTTTCAGCCACACCCCCAATCAAGCCAATCACCATCACGGTAGTTAGGTCAACCCTACTTAAACCCCGTGAGTCCAGCCAATCACTGTCGGTATTACCCCGTTTGTGACGCCACAGCTGTGCTCACTGCTGAGCCCGAATGAGTCCCGTTGCCGACCTGACTCTTTGCTCGCTGCCCGTCCTGACCACTTGTCCGTCCTTGACTATACTCTGATCGCCGCCTGCCTCGACCACCTCCTTGCCCCCGACCACGACTACGCGCTGCTCTCTCCGCCAGGTTGGTTGCCGCCATCAGCCAGCTTGTCGCTCCGAGGCCATCACTCCACTTTGAATCTGTCTCGTTCATCCGCCATATAGTGTCGTATGCAAAAGTTTGGGCATCCCTGATCATTTTCGTGGTTTTCCTTAGACAAACAGTGATATATCATTGGAAGCTATAGGAAGTGTTTAGAGGCTGTTATTTCTGCACATGCTTCAAGAGCTCCACCATCGTTCCAGTAGCCAAGAAGCCCGCCATCAGAGGTTTGAATGACTATAACCCTGTCGCTCTGACATCTGTGGTCATGAAATCTTTCGAGAGGTTAGTGCTGAACCACCTGAAGGATGTCACGGGCCCCCTGCCTGACCCCCTCCAGTTTGCCTACCGGGCAAACAGGTCAGTGGATGATGCGGTCAACATGGGACTGCACTACATCCTGCACCACCTGGACACCCCAGTTTGTGGACTTCAGCTCGGCGTTCAACACCATCACTCCTAACATCCTCCAACAGAAGCTCATCCAGCTTGCGGTGCCTGCTTCCACCTGTCAGTGGATCACCAGCTTCCTGACCAATAGGCGTGTGAGGCTGGGGAGCATCACATCTGACACCCGGTCCACCAATACTCTGCGCCCCTCAGGGGTGCGTCCTCTCCCCACTGCTCTTCTCTCTCTACACCAACGATCTTTCCTCAGGTGACTCTCCTGTGAAGCTCCTGAAATATGCAGACGACACCACTCTCATCTGACTGATTCGGGACGGTGATGAGACTGCGTACAGACAGGAGGTGGAGCGGCTGGTCCACTGGTGCAGCCAAAACCACCTGGAGCTGAACCCGCTCAAGACCGTGGAGATGACAGTGGACTTCAGGCGAGACCCTTCACCACTTTCACCCCTCACTATGAAAAAGAGGGGGTCGTCTCATAATCAGGGTCGTCTTATATTCGGGCCAATACGGTATTTCACTGAAATTGCTGATCCGAACAACCAATTTAGAAATCATAAAGGACAATTTTGAAAATTATCAGGGGTGCCCAAACTTTTGCATACGACTGTATGTAATATATATAATAATCGTGTAAAACGTGTATAATTATGTAATTTTTATATATTTTGTAAACCATTATTTTTAAACTTCCTTTTTTAACACAACTACAGATTCATACTTTTTGCAATTTATTATAGTTATTCCATGAATTAATACCTTTAACAGTGACACTGTTGAACAAGAAGAAACTCCTCCATTTGGCGCAGGATGATCAGGATCTCATCCCTGACTTGTAGAGGGCATTCCACCATTTTCTGACTGAGGATCACGGTCTCTGATTTGGAGTTGCTGATTTTCATCCCAACTGCCTCCCATAAAAAAATTAAAAAAACATGGTAAAATGTCTGGTATGTAAGGAAGAAGGTATGTTTCCAGATAGTCTATTACTCAGTGTTGGAGCTCCTTCAATGTTCATTCCAATGTCTTATCATACACTTCTCTTGCTCTGTTTCTTTGCCTCATGATTCCTTTATTAAGAGCATCTCATTAAACACACAAGTGCCTCAAGGTCTTTAGGAAAGCCTTGCTTAATTCTGCTGGCAGAAATATGTGCACTGGAGACACCCGGTGATGCAATTCAACTCTCTGATGTCTCGCAGTGAGGACATTGGATTAGAAATTATTAATTGTTTTTTCACAAGACTTGTAGGAAAGAAATACTCAAAGCCATGATCAACCGTCATTCTTCTTCACTGGTGGGGCACGTTTATTATAGATTTAAAATTTTGGATTTAGTGGGAACACAATTTCTCATTTTAGTGCTATTGTTGTGTATACGAGTGCATTAATTGTCGGCAGGGCTTGCTCATATTTTCTTTTTCGCAACAAATTGTTGAAGAACTTAGAACTCCAAAGTGGGCCAGCTGTAAGAAAAAAATAAAAAAAGATTAAGATTATAATTATTTTTCACAGAAGTTTGTAAGTGAATCATGAGAAAGAAAAATACAGATTCCCACAGAAACACCCGTCTAAGAATGAAGGTCATGTTGAAGTTTTGCCATTGTAACTTTTAATTCATAGGTATGCGCTAAATGTTATAATATTTTTTATTTATTATTTATTATTTTTTTTTTATTTTTTTTTTGCTTAAATTCTGAGCCTTTCACAAAAAAGGGACAAAAAAGACATCAAAGTGCGTAGGGGCTCAGCTTGCGAACGTCACATGTCCAAACACAGGAAACAGTTGAGCTGTGATTGAACGTTATTACTGTGATGTCATTTTCAATTGAAGGCAAGTGGCCGACTGACTCCTGTGATGGATGAAAACTGGTGGATTTTGCTGCTTAATTCATATTTCACAAATGTAATATTGATCTGAATGCCGTGTGTAGACTAGTAGGGGCACATAAAACATATTACAAGAACATTTTTGACTTGACTTCATCGTTAATAAGAAGTCATGTATGCCTTATTGATTATTTCTGGATCCTTGTTTCATTGTTTTGCTGCATACCTTACTTTACTAATTACTACTTTATCATAATGCGTAACTTGGTTGCAGGGACTGTTTGGTGAAGACAGAAATTATTTGTCAACCATGAATCATAGTACGTATACTTTATTTCCTGGAAATTTAAGAGAAATCCAAGATTAATTTTTACTATGTCGCAGTCCCTTTGGAACTTTGTTTTAGAGTCTAAAATTTAGACCATGGGTGTCAAACTCAAGCCTGCGGGCCAAATTTGACCTGCAGTGTAAATTATATTTAGCCCGCCAAGACAAATTCTGCGTCGACTTTGTATCAATACTAAAATTACAAATCGTCTTCACTAATTGATGTTGCTAGCAAGGTCTATTACCATTCGTTATTTTAAAAAGTTGAACAGCTTTTACTAGTCGCTGATTTCAAAATTAGTCATTCATCAGTTTGTTGTGTAGACGTTCATACATTTGGGTCAACTTGATAATCATAATGGCTCTCCAAAGGAAACTATGACTATGATGTGGCTCGCGATAAAAATGAGTTTGACACCCCTGGTTTAGACTGTGGCTTTTAGGCTTAAATTAATTTCCAACCTGAAGGCTTTGGGGGTGTTGGTTGGTGGGGGTGTCCTTTTAGCTTCACCTGGTCAAAATCAACCCTTTCCTCCCCAGGAATTGTGTGTTTCTCATTCACTCTTTCTCTGCTATCTATTCAGTGGCCAGGTTTTGCTCAGTTCGTGTCAGTTCTTTGCCGTCCGGCTCGTTACTTTTCCTCTGTCTTGTATTTAATTTTTCCCCATGTCTGACTAATGTACACCTTGGTCCTCCCATCGTCTGCAAGCCCTGACAGAATACGGGTTGATGTGTAACTTGGAAAGGTCACCGCAGCCCCGGCCGGCTCATTCCTGATGAATATCTTTGCTGTTTCAGTTCAGTGTGAAGTCAGCCATGTCTGTTAGTGAATTCATGGCAATTATTTATGACTTTCTAATTTAACAACGTGAACATTGTGAAAGACAAAATAAAAATAGCAAAGTCTTACGCCAGACTAAAGCATGTTTAAAATTTTATGATGTCCATAAAAATGTCTCTTGGTACTCGTGCAGAAACAGTTTTACCAACTGACCTTGCTCACCTCAAGATCCAAATAGTTGTCTGGGACATTTACAATGCCTCTCATAGATCAGTACAAGGTTCATTCCAGCTCACAGCTCTACACCATCTTCAAAATGGAGAAGCTTGACAGTTTCAAACTGTTATAGTCAACATTACTAACACATTTTGCTAAATTTATTAGCGTAAAATATGATGTTCCGCAACAACATTTTCAAAAGCTCTCCTCCTCACGCTCGACCACATATACCACACACCATACTACCTTCAGCAGCGCTCCCTTCAACATCCATCGCTGTGCGCTGTACTCCCTTGTTAATTGGTCCTCTCTTCGCTCATGGAGACAAATTCACTGGTTCATGTTCACCTATAAAACACTCATTGGCAAAACTGTACCCTATCTTTGATCTCTGCTCACCGTGCTTACCACCACCTGCAATCTCCATTCCAACAGTTTTATTCACCTATCCCACAAAGTAGATGGCTGTACAGCAGGTCACCATTGCCTTCATTAAAAATCATAATGTGTCTTTGAAAATAGGGCGTTTGGTCAAATGTACTAGAGAGATTGTCTATATGTCTTTAAATCTGTGCCGATGATGAGCAAGGTCAATTATCTACATCTCGGTTTTATCAGTTTTAAGAAGACATTAAGAGACATCCATTGTTTAATCTCAGGCAT
Source organism: Syngnathus leptorhynchus (assembly GCF_054491065.1). NCBI lineage: Eukaryota > Metazoa > Chordata > Actinopteri > Syngnathiformes > Syngnathidae > Syngnathus > Syngnathus leptorhynchus. The sequence goes on from NC_141197.1 coordinate 6,354,544, forward strand.
GCCTCTACATTACATTACAGAGATTTGTTATTTCCAACAGTATATAGAATTGGGTATCGTCCGCATAACAATGAAAACAAGTTATACACTGCTCAAAAAAATTAAAGGAACAGTTTTTTTATCAGGGTATGGCATGAATTCATTTACACTTTTCTGATAAGGTTTTGGTCAGGCACGTGGCAGAGGGGGTTGTTAATCACTTTCAGATGCATTGGTGTTGATGGAATTAACAACAGGTAAACTAGAGGGGCAACAATGAGATGGTCCCCAAAACAGGACTGGTTTTGCAGGTGGAGGCCATTTCAAGCTCCTCCCTCTTGATCTTTTTTAACTGTTTTTCCACAAGTGTTGGCTTTAGCAAGAGTCATCATCACGACTGGATGCATGAGGCGATTTCTTAACCCTCCTGAAGTTGCGCAGATTGTCCAACTCCTCCAGGATGACACATCCATGCGTGCTGTTGCAAGAAGATTTGATGTGTCTCCCAGTACAATCTCCAGAGCATGGAGGAGATTCCAGGAGACAGGCAGTTACTCTAGGAGAGCTGCACAGGGCCGTAGACGGTCCTCATCCCATCAGCAGGACGGATTTCTGCTGCTTTGTGCAAGGAGGAACAGGTTGAGCACTGCCCGAGCCCTACAGAATGACGTTCAGCAGGCTACTGGTGTGAATGTTTTTGCACAAACAGTCAGAAACAGACTTCACGAGGGTGGCCTCAGGGCACGGCGTCCTGTAGTGTGCCCTATGCTCACTACCCAGCACCGTGGAGCTCGATTGCCATTTGCCATAGAACACCAGAATTGGCAAGTCCGCCACTGGCTTTTCACAGATGAGAGCAGGTTTACCTTGAGCACCTGTGATAGACGTGAAAGGGTCTGGAGAAGCCAAGGAGAGCGCTATGCTGCCTGCAGCATCATTCAGCATGACCGGTTCGGTGGTGGGTCAGTGATGGTCTGTGGAGGCATTTCCATGGAGGGACGAACAGACCTCTACAGGCTAGAGAACGGCAGTCTGACTGTCATTAGGTATCGGGATGAAATCCTTGCACCAATGGTCAGACCCTACGCTGGTGCAGTAGGTCCTGGGTTCTTCCTGATCCACGGCATTTCTGGCCTCATGTGGCAAGAGTATGCAGACAGTATATGGAGGATGAAGGAATTGACACAATTGAATGGCCCTCACGATCACCTGATCCAAGCCCGATAGAAAAACCTTTGGGACATAATGTTTCGGTCCATCAGACGCCGCCAGGTTGCTCGTTAGACTTTGCAGGAGCTCACTGATGCCCTTAGACAGATCTGGGAGGACATCCCACGAGACACCATCCGTCGTCTCATTAGGAGCATGCCGCGACGTTGTCAAGCATGCATACAAGCATGTGGGGGCTACACAAGATATTGAAAAGAGGTTTGAATTGCAGAAATTGAATTTAGGCAAAATGGACGAGCCTGCCACATCATTTTTTCACTTTGATTTTTGGGGTGTCTATATACTGAGCCCTCTGTAGGCTGAAAACGTTTATTTCCATATAAAGATGTGGCATCCTTTTGTTCCAGAGACATTAAACTGTCCATATCAGTATAGATATCCAAAAAAATTTCACCATTGAAATTTGATGTGTTTTCAAAGTGTTCCTTTAATTGTTTTTGAGCAGTGTATTTACTTATAATGTCACCAAGTGGAAGCAAGTAGATAATGAACAATATAGGTCCAAGTACCCATCCCAGCGGGACACCATATGCACTCAGAAGTCAGATTGCCAAGATTACCTGAACCAAACCAGGATAGTGCTGCGCTCCATATACCAACGCACGTTTCAAGGCGATCTAATATGTTGTGATCGACAATGTCAAAAGCTGCACTAAGATTGCACAATAATACGTAGTACTGATGACGTGTTGGAATTCATAGCTAGGAGAAGATCATTAGTCAATTTAGCAAGGGTTGTCTCAGTAGTGTGGTCAGCTCTGGAACCTGACTGAAAAGTTGAAATCGATTGTTAGCAGCCATATAATCATTAAGATGTTACACTATGACGTTTTCAAGAATTTTTGCACTCAACGAGAGATTTGAAACCGGCCTGTAATTAATGAGACGCTCAAGGTTTGGTCGCTTCAGTAGTGGTCGAATAATAGCCGTCTCAAAAGCTGTTGGCACGGACCAAGAGGAAAGTGATATATTACTTTTGGGTGGAAGGTCTGAGTTTGCCAGGAAGTGGTTCGTGCAAGCAAGTTGTCTGTTTTGCCGCACTAAACAGTTGTCGGACTTTCAAGTGATACTTTATTTAAAATAGGAGAGGGTGTCATATAGTTGTAAGCCTTATGTATAATATGAACATCAGTATTCATAGGTTTTGACAAGGTTCCAGGAACGGTGTCTCTGATCTCTTCCCTAATGAGTTGAATCTTCTGAGTAAAGAATTGTGAAATTGAAAGTATTTAAATAAAAACATTTGTGCGCTGAATGTGGGGGCTGTCAGAGGTCAGCTGCTTTTGCCTAAGCTTTGCCACAGTATGTATCAAATAAGTATTTAGGAGTTGTTTTTACTGAGACTGAGAATTCTAGAGAAATAATTAGATTTGGCTAACACAAGCACTGCTTTGTATTTCAGCAGGCTGTTGTACCATGCTTGGTGGAAGACCTCAAGTTTATTTGCATGCCATTTACGCTCAAGCTTCCTACATAATTGTTTAAGTGTGTGAGTTTCATCTGTAAACCACAGAGTAAGTCTCTTAGTGCGAGTTTTATGTCTTAAAGGCGCTTCGGAGTCGAGGGCGTTTAACAGAGCAGCATTGAAATAATTTGTGAGATTGTCAAGAAGGAATGGAAATAGTGCCAGAGGCAGTAACAGAGTGCAGTAGTGGTTCAGGCACCAATATTACGACTGCCAAAGCTTTGATTGGGGTCATAATGATGACAATTACTTTCAATTTTACAAATAAGTGGTCAGACCTAACATGGGAATAGATTAGAGATTGTTAAAACTCGCGATAGTAGTAAAGCTAAATTATTAGTGTTCATATGTTACTTTCATTTATTTTCTTTGTGAAACCAAATGTAACAATTATTCTTTGAAATGCCACACTCAGTGGTTCCAACGGAAGATTCATATAATTATTACAGCCACCCATAATTTGTGTATTATCTTGTGAAAATTCTGAAAATTCACACCAAAAGCCAGAATAAGTGCCAGGTGGACGGTAAATCACATCACGGCTGTGGACCGGATGATAAGAAGTTTTAAAGACGTTATTTGAGCGAGGACTATATCTGAGATCAGATTCGGAAATAATGGCGACTCTTTCAACCACATAGAAGATCAATACTGCAAACACTGTGTTGTGTAATAAAGAGTCATAGTCTTTTCAATGCCAACACTGATTGGCATGGTTAAGTCTTTCATATCATTTAAAAAATATGCAAATTAATACAAATTGTTCTGCAAGTGACTTTCTGTGGGTTGGCAGCTCTGTAATTGGTGGTTCATGATTAAGGGGCTGTATGGCTCAGGTGGTGGAGTGGCTGTCTCCCTACCCAAAAGTTGTGGTTTCGATTCTCAGCCCTCGTGACCATTATGAAGTGTTCTTGAGCAAGATACTGAACCCCAAGTTGCTCCTGCTGCTTCATCTGTAGATAAATGAGAAGACCGTGTCAAAGTGCCTTGATTTGTAAATTTGGAAAGATGGATTTCTTACAGCTTTTTTGATATTACCCGATTCAAATTTGACAAACCATACCTAATTTGTCTGATTGTGTTGAGACTTGAAAAGTGGCCAGACTCGGCTAATTTTGTTTGCTGAAAGTGTTTCAATCGTGACCTGTAAAACTAGGCTCAAAGGAGTCAGAATCCCTAATCAGCCAAGAAGTTGCATACAGTGCAAGGCTTTGTTCACTCAATCAGGCCAACAGTTTGAACTGAGGATGACTGATGCACAGCAATGGCTGAGCTGTTACTGAATCGGTTGATTGATTTATTGATAGTAACATGTTTTGGTGGTTGTGCCCACGCGTTGGGAGGGTGTAGTGACTCATATCTTGTTGACATGGAGACCAAAATAGCAGCCAAATGGAAGAGGACATTCAGTTTACCCCTGAGACTTTACACGATGGTGAAGAAAATGGGGAGAGAAAGACAGACTGAGAGGAACGACACAAAGAGAACCAATAGAAGAGGAGATCTTAGAAAACTATGACGGTTTGTGTTACATGAGCCGCCAGTGAATCATGACAACTGATAGAAAATCGTTTTATTTTTTCCTTCTTTTTTTCCTATAAGAGTGGGTTAACTCTTCAAGGTCAGAAAATGAAATAGAATGAGTTGGAAAAAAAGAAAGACTTACTTTATTTATGCAGTACATGTCAAGGTCATTAGACACTGGCTGCGGTGCACCAAGGACATTACATACGCTCTCTAAATGTCACACAATGTGTAGAAATGAACACGACATTGTCCAAAATGCTGCAACTGCATTGTGTACACTTCTACAGATTTTTCTTTTTCGATTTCACAGTTCTGTTGATTCTTCTTTTTATTTTATTTTTTTAGATTGTCAAAACAAAGTTTCTAAACGTACAAATCATTTTGGTTTTCATGTAAGCCCCTCTATTGGAAAATGTAGTTTCAGAATCAGCAGCCATGGATAAGCTAAATTTCTCCACTAATCAGACTTTCAGCTGTCAGGAAAAAATTATCCGACAGCATGCAGTCTAAGACAGTGTGTGGCTAGAGCACACTCAAATGATTCATTATGTTTTGGAACTTTTTGTGCACAGTTCCACACTGCATACAAATAAATATCGCCCATGGAGTAACCATGTTAATGTACCATATTTTTTTGGTCATTAAGCACACCGCAGTATTAGGCACAATATCAATGAGGCAATCTATTTTTGTACATTGCATACATAAGGCATTATAATATTTGTGAAGTTCAGCATCAGAAATAATTATTTTTAAACTTTAAATTTTGATTGTACTTTATGTTTATTTGATAGATTTATCACTTTTATGCTATTTTTGCTGTACAATGGTTGCTATGGCCGCAGAAGAGAAGGTGCTCATCTGACAATAAAAAAAAAAAAAAAAAGTCACTTGTCAATCTGGTGACCATTGTTTGTGTTATTACTTGGGCTGTGAAATGCTGTCTTGGTTGACAGTTCAAAAGTTGTAAACAAGTAATTCCACTCATCAGATAAGCCAACTCGCTCGCCATTATCCAAGCCTTGTCCTTTTTTACTTGGTCGCTGCCAGGAAGCTGGGGGTGTCGTTTACCTCCTGGGCCCAAGGACTCCACTGATATTATGCCATACTGTAACATTGGAAGAAAGACTAAGATCACATTTGCATTATCATACACACAAGTGACATTTGTTTCCATATATTTATTGGGAAAACACCTTTTTTGCCCACTGAGGTATATTCACATATACATATGTAGTTTGACATTACAAATATTTAGTAAACTTCCAACTTAAACTTAAAGTTATAGTCTGGTAAGTAAACTAATTTACATATAGACCTTTTGGCGCCTTGGAAGGAGGGAAGCCAAAGGGTTGCGTGCCCCACCCAGTTTATCGGTTTCTGGCTGGAGACGAAGGTAATTGCACCTTAGACCATTTGCCTCAGGGTGAACAGAGCATACAGAGACATTTGCACTTGGTGAATTTGCATATTCAGGATGTGCCCTTAAAGAGAGGGACACACAAAGAACGCTTGCACGGTCACAGAGACGTGCGGACAGAGACTTCTTGACATTAGCATGTGAGCAGGAATAAAATCTTCATCTAACCAAGAATGGCTGCGTCAGACAAGTCTTTTTCCATCACCATCCAGGTATGCCTGGTGGTGACTCCGGAGAGCCTTTATAGAAAATACACCGTCCCACAAATCAAGTGTCAAATCAAGGTCACAGAAACTTGGAACCCTGCCACAGATTGACTTTAGCCACAGGTGGATCTAATCAACCGCCAGGTAAACAAGCTAGGTCTCAGAAGCTTGTTTACCGGCTGGTTTGGTTGTTCAGATGAATATAGGGCGGTGGTTTTACCAGTGGCCCCAAACAGAGTGGGTTCGAAGCAGAATAGCTCAACACAACAGTGATTGCATCCAACCATTTTCAACGCCGGTCATCTTGTTCAGGGTCAGGCCAGGTGCAGAAGCCTATCCCAGCTGCCATGGGGCAAAAGGCAGACCGCATTCTGAACTGATAGCTAGCCAGTTGCAGGGCTCACAGAGACGAACAACCAGCCACACCAAGACCAATTGACTTGAGAGCAATCATTAAGTCCTGGGAGAACTCAACTACCTCCTGCTTGCCAAAGCTGAAGAAAGAAGTGCCATCAAAATCTCTACTGAATGATGTCACAGCAGTGAGACCAATTGGCTGATTAATGCTGCAGTATCAGTTATTGTAGATATGGTTGGCTTTGATACAAAAAACAGAAAGAGCATGGGCCACTTTCATAGAAGTGAAGGCCAGAGGGAAAATTAAGAGCGGTCCAGATTGAAGTTAGCCTGCGATCAGAGCAAAGCAAGGGTGTGAAAGTTAACAAAAAACTCCCCAAGAAATATTGCAAAATGTCCCCAGATGCGACACTTGCGGCTGCCAAGAGACTCACAGCTTTGGCTATTTGGCTGAAGAAATACACAAGAGGTAGAGGTTAGAAGCTGTAAGCCTCAGGCAACAGAAGCCCAGTCAGAAGAAGGAGACGGATGGGTTGTCATTGAAAGATAATCGCTGCATGGTCTGTACTATCACCGTCAAATTAAAGAAGTGGCTGACATTGAAAAAACATACCAGCGGCTGGAAAAGGCTGGACTGAAAAACAGCACGAAGGTGCTAAACATTGCAGTAGAACAGGCAAAACACATGTTTAGGCTGCGCAAAGAAGCCCTAGAGACGGTTCAGCATATTACACAAGCAAGGATAGAACACATAGATATCCAGGTAGCAGGAATTCACCGGAATATTTGTACCAATTATGGATTGGAGATCAGAGTATCAAGATGGCAGACACCTCCAAAGGTGGTTGAGAACAGCTAGGCTAAGATCCTGTGGGACTTCCACATCCAGAATGATAAACTGGTGATAGCTAACCAGCCTGACTTGGTGGTGGTGGATAAACATCTGAAGACAGCAGTCGTGATAGATGGAGCAATCCCGAATGATAGTAACATCCGCAGGAAGGATTACGAAACGCTGAAGAAATACCAGGGGCTAATGAAAGAACAAGGGAAAATGTGTATTGTAAAGGCGCCACTGGTGCCATTAGTGATTGGATTAAGAAAGTAAATCCCCATTGTGCCAAAGGTTACATATTATTTGCTCCCAGTGTGGATCTGGGAGCATCTTGAATGGCAGCAGCCTCCCATTGATGTGTGTGAATGGGTGAATGTGAGACATTGTAAAGCGGTTTGGTAATCATGTGTGGTAAATAAAGCGCTATATACATGCAGTCCATTTACCATTTATAATCATATACATTCCTACAATTAACTTTGGAAATCTTAAAGTAGCATGATATAGCTTCTTTAACATTATAACTCACACCATTCTCTTTACAAGTTTACTATACCAGCTACAGTTTTTTTGGAAATCCCAATTAGCAATGTGTAATATATTACATTTTGTAATTAACTTGCCCAACACTGTAATCGCGAACTCCCAAGATTTCAACGTTGTCCAGTGTAGAAAGTACTTTTGAGATAAAATGTACTCTCAGTCAGGCACTTGCTGTTCATCGAGAAGACATCAGATATGTCGCCGAATAGTAAGAAAGAACAAGGGGCACTGTGCTCATGGATTCACCAATACAAGAATATAGCTTGAGGGTACAATATCACAATGTGCATTTATACAGACAGAAAGGATGAATGGCAGGGCCAAAGTACAGTCACGCAGGACCGTACAGACTAATTTGTGGGTGACATTTCTGATCTTTTGTCTGAAGGCAATTGAAATGCATAGCATCTTCTGTGTCTTGAGGACATTATTTCTAACCATACTTGTATTTTAAATACATGGAATAATCTTTCCTCGTTTCCTGCTCATGCGTCATCTCTGGCAGTGACTTTTAACAAGCACAGTAGCTTTTGGCTTTAGAAATGGGATGAAATTCGTCCTCCATTGCTACCAAGGAATTAAAATATATCCATGAGCAATCTTTAATATGATAAAGTTAGCTGACGGCCTTCATAGTTTCAATTTCTGGGTCACCATGTTCACAAGCATTATGAGTCAGTACAACCTGATCTATTTTCTATTAAGTTCTGTTTAGTTTTGAACCAGAGGCTCTCATTTTTTAGATATGAAATTGCTCTAAATGACACCTATGAGCAATAACAGCATATCGAGACCAACGTGGCGTCCATTTTATGTCCTCAAAGGCTCTTTCGCTAACTCAATATCACAGCATTATCCAAAGGTTATTTGCATTCATTCATTCAATCAGTCAGTCAGTCATCTTTCAGACCCGTTATCCTCATGAGGGTATGCTGGAGCCTATCCCGGTAATACAAAAGAAAAATGCAATATATTTTTATTGTAGTCATTTCACTAGAGATGCAGAAGCTGAAGAAAGACTGATTTTGAAACAAAGCTTTTTTTAAAGGCAAAATGGATCAGTCTGGAGTTCCTGTGGTGGGAGTGCAGATACTATAGTCATACCAAAGTATGATAACTCCAGAAATAAAAAAAACCTGTGTTATTGACATGTGACCTCAAATGCAATTACACATGATGCTGGGGCGGCAATATGAAAAAAAAAAACCACACACGAAGAGTGTGCACCAATACATTATTTAGTGGTACGATAATAATAAGCACACACTTTAATTTGTGTCCATTAAAAATAATAATCACCTTTAGCTAAAGAATAGTTTGTCTTATATAACTCACAAAGCAGTGTTCCATTTTCATACAATCTTCTCCAAGAGTGGGTCTAATCGTGGTACATTTCCCTTGAGGACTGTGAAATAGTCACAACCCCCTCGAGGATTTGTCAACTGCTCATTTTGGATGCAAGTGTTTGTGTCTGCCACTTGGCTGATTTATGGAAAGCATGTCTTTCTATTTGAATAATGACAGTCTATATGGACTACTTCATTCTCTAACTCATGAACTCTAATATTAGCTAATACTCAATGGACGATTACTTTGTCACAAGAATTTGAAATGTGATGGAAATTGCCTGGTAAGGACTATATTGTAGTTCATAAGACAGATTTTAAAAGTTGGTTTAATGTTTAATTACGCTGCACTTGGGAGCAGGAGCAAAAGGCAAATACAGTACTCAAGGTAGATTTAAGTCGAATGAGCATGACAGAAGAAAACAGTGTGAAGCACTGAGAAACTCTAACCACTGTGGGGTAGTGTTTCCCTTCATACAAATCCAGCTACATCTGCAACTGTGCCAAGGAACTGCAATACAAAAACGAATAATTAAAAAGGCAACTTTTATATTAATCACGTATTACAGTGCAGTATACCTATTTGCATTTCTTCAACCTGCATGTTGGCATTCTGCCTATCAGAACGTCCATTAATAAAAATGTTTTTTTTATTTTTATTGATTCATACTAACCATATTACCTATCATAAATTTAAAGGTAGTGGTCATACCAACTGATTTTTTTTTTTTTACACTATTTTGTCCTTAAAGTGTAGACACCAAAGACCATATTATAGTCACATGTACTTTATAGGTATAGCAGCTGGTACAAAATTTAGTTGAAAATGATACCCCTTATACTTTGTGCAAGTGCTCTGACATAGAAATACCATTATATTTATTAAATGCAAATTGGTCACTAAAATTAGGCTTCAACAAAAAGTTAATTTCATGGCCGTAAATGAGCAAAAGCTTTGGTGTTCAGCATATCTATGATCTTGCTAGTTCTCCCTGCACCAGGGTGGGTTGTCTCCGGGTGCTCAGGATTCCTCCCATATTCTCAAAACATTGTTCTAAGGTTAATTGAAGACTTTCAATAGTCCTTTAATGTGAATGGTGGTTCTTTACAAGCTGGCGACCAGTTCAGTGTGTCCCTTGCCACTTGCCCCAAGTCAGCTGGGATAGGCTCTAGTTCATCTCCGTCCTTTCTTCCTTCCATCCATCCATCCATCCATCCATCCATCCATCCATCCATCCATCCATCCATCCATCCATCCATCCATCCATCCATCCATCCATCCATCCATCCATCCATCCATCCATCCATCCATCCATCCTGTTTCATGTTCTCAAAATGTTCTCTCTTGTTGTTTCTGGACAGGTGATACTTCCAACCAACTGAAAGCAGTAAGAATTGAGAGCCCTCAGCACTTCCAAGATTCTATTCTTAAAGCATTACGAGATCCAGTGCTGCCTCAAGGCCCTTCAAGGCTGATCACTCAATTCAACTTCCATGCTTGTTGTCACAGATTCTTCTTTCCGGTTAATCTGCGGAAAGAAATTATGATATAAGCAGGTAACTTTTGGAAAACTCACTCTGGAAAAGTAGTGCTATTGGCTCGGAGAGAAGTATAAGCTATTCATTTTCTGGACAGATTGCATAGCTAGACCTGCCAAGAAGCTTGTAAGGTTATTTGTCAATGTTTTTCTCACATTTAAACCTCATACAGAGCAGACTTTGAGAACCTCAAGTCAGGTACACCTTCTCCCTGCTTCTCAAAAGAAGACAAATGTTTGTCAGATTCAGCATGCCTTGGTACTTGTTTTGGGCAATCTTTTGGTAGGGTCAAAAGAATGTTAAAATAGCTATTTTAGATAAATCAGTTGACGCCACGGAGTAGTGTTAAGTGACAAATATGTATTATTTTAATATGTTCTTTTGTACAGGTTTGTATATATTGAGGCTGTTCCTTTTCAAACTTGACCCATGCCAACTAAAATTGATTTTTTTTTTATCACTAGTGTGTTAGATCCAGGAAAATTTTGATTGTGCCGTGGATCTGCAAATTGTGCAACTGTATATGCCATAAGTGTTTGTGCGTTTTTTTTTGGGACAATAATAACAAATTTCAAGAGAGAGCTTGAAGCTGTCTCTGTTTCCAACACATTTGCACAGGTTCCTGTAGAAACACGCAACTGTTAGTTGAAGAATCATGTGGAGGTACAGTAGAAGTAGAAGACACATGGTCACTATTACATGCAAGGAAAGAAAATAAAAAAGTCATGTCTTCCTTCTTTATCAATGAATGATTCATCTGATTAAATTTGACTTGAGTGGAGAGGCACAGACTTTGTGATGCAAGCAGACATCATTTCATTTACATTTCCCCGTCAATCACGCATTTTTTTTAAACTCACCACAAGAATAAAGCAGTTGTGTTTTTTGCACGCATGCGTTGACATGGCCTTCATACTAATGGCCAATATGCGGATTTTAAAAGGCTCATTGAATTATTGTGGACATAGTTAATATTTGGGTGAGAAAAGGGGTAACCCTGGGGTTCTACTTGGATTTTAAAAAATCACTCTTAAAACTCCTGGGCCAAAAACAAAACAGTTTGAGTTGGTCAAATTGACCCAACTTCCCAGGTCAGTCCAATTTTTAACCCAGCAGTTTTAAACCCTTATAACTGATAAAATCCTGAACCATTTATTTATTCACATCAAAAAAAAATTCAGATCAATCACCAAAATGAATATGGACATATGTACTTATTCCCACTTCAGCCTCTGAAACTGTTAAAAGAATAGCCCAAATATTTGAAGGAGCGTGCAAGCATTGCTCGTGCAAGAACACAGGGCAGCTTTCAGTGTGACACAGAGGCAGGCAGGCGGACAGACAGACAGACAGTCAGGCAGGCCCCAGTGCTCCAGGTTGTCCGGCAGGGTGCCTGCAGAGCTTCACGCGTGCTGTTGATATCAGGATTCAGGAGCGTGAGGAAGGGGATCGGTGGCGAGCGGTGCAAAGCAAAGCAAACCAAAGCAAGGCGGCAAATGATTGTTTGCGCTGCTCAACGAAAGCTTCCAGAATCACTTGAGCGAAGCTTTTACCATTTGGCACGAACAAGCTGCCGCTCGCTTTGTGGTTATTTAATGGGGCGGTAAGGTAGGCTCGACCGCGGCTGTCGCCAGCACTACAACTTTATCTTCACCGACGACGCACAAGCAGTGTGTGATTGTCTTTCGGCAAGGCATATCGCACGTCTTCGAGGACCATGTTGTTTTTTTGACTGTACCTACCCATTTAACGTGCGTTTTTTTTTTTACTACCAAGTGCGCGGACGCTTAACTTCGATCAGGCTTCCTCTCCCTATGCTGAACTATCCACATGAGGGGTCGACGTCGATAAGACTACAAAGGCTCCCTTTCTAATATTATTATTATTCTTAATATTTTTGCATCAAAGTCACCCGAACCTACGTGGGGGAAATGCCTTTGGGTTTGCTCTGGATTTGTTTGTGGTGCTTTCTGCGTCCCGGAGCTACCGGCCAAGGACAGTCGACTCCGGCCGTTTGCTCCCCCTCATGCAGCTGCGATGAAGATGGAGGTGTGGACTGCTCCGGGAGAGGACTGACCACCGTCCCGTCCGGCCTCAGTGCCTTCACCTACTACCTGTAAGCTATCTCCCAAATCCACACATGCATTCATGACGCAAATGCTTAGGGTTGACACCGCGATCAACAACCGTGGGGAACATTTTGGATAAAGTGAACAGGAAAGCAGTGATGTGTTTTTGTGGTTGTGTATTGATTTCTTTCATGTCTTCATGGTTCACTGTGTCAACTTGGTGAACTGGCAACTTTTTATTGCATAACTCAATAATTGTGCTTAGGGATGATTTGTAAGGAATATTACCATTTAAAATTGATTTTCAAAATTAATGATGCAAATAGTGTTAGTTATTTAACATATTAATGTGGTTTACATCTACTAGAACTGGATTGTGACACACTGAGCGATGCTGCTAATATTTTGATGACTTTATTAGCTGTCAGATGTCAACATTGGTGAAACAGGTCCACAGTTAGATGCGGTAGTAACGGTATTAATAACCTTTTGGTTACCGAGAAGCTTTCTCTTTGCTTTATTCTTCCCGGCAAATAAAATGTAATGATTTCTTTTCTTGATTGTGGTATTTGTAGTAATAATTGGAACCATTTGATTCAATGTAATTGTTTGATGATCTAATTCAGCAAATGCAGTGTTCAGCAATGCCTTGTTTTCAATTTTTTATATGTGCATTTAATAACTAAAATTCAAGTTTGTTTATAACTTGATAAACAATTAATGTTTGTAAAAAAGCAGTGCACCTGGCAGGTCTGTTTTACTTAACACCGAAGCTACTGTTGATAATTGCTCCAGGAAGGAACTACTCTAGTTTATTTCACAACGTCTTGATGTTATTCATTAACTTGTTTAACTACTTTGGTACGTGCACCAAGCCCACTCGATGGCATTGCTGCATGAGAAACGTAACTAGAATGCTGGCACATTCATTTGATGCAATGGTTTGTATTTATGTTTCAATAATAATACAAATATCATAATAATAATTATAGTACTTAAGTACTTAATACAGTAAGAAAAGCAACTTTCGTTCCTCATAAGCGCAATCAACACTAATTGAAGTCGCCATTGTGAGGAATGTTTTCAGAACTGTAAACAGAGGAAGTCATATACGAATCCATCAAGACATGATGTCACGCAAGGCGTACCTTTAGAGTTTAAAGTGTTCTCGACAGTTTTTGCTTTTTGAAAACGTTCTGCTCCTGTGTGTTATTCAGTCTTGAATTGCAATCTTAACCAGAAGTCGAGTTTTCACATAGTATCACAGTGTTCGCAAGCACTCAGCTGTTTGTTTTGTCTTGCTGATGTTGTTTGCATGATTATATGAACTTCTTATGTGCATACTCATAGCTATTTCACACCACTTTGGTAGATTTAACACTAAGCTACTTAAATATGCAGTAGAAACTCTTAGTCCACTGTGAAAGGTTGTTTGTCTCTTCTTGCTGTCTTTCTTCATTTGTTCTCCCAGTGTCTTGAACTTTAGTTGTCCTCTACCACTCCCTCTGCCTTTTGTAAGTGGAGTGCTGGGGTTTTTGAATCGTGATGGATTAGTGAGATGTATTGCAGCTGCAAGATCTCATTCTCTCTGGGTTAATGCCTCCATCAATTATTTGCTCATTTGTGATGGCTCTGTTGTGTATTTTTTTGTCATCTCTGATTCTGCTGGTATAATTTTCTTGTCTTGGGGCCTATTCACACTTGAAGCGTTTTGTCTTTGTTAAAGTTTTGCCTTTGCTCGCATTGTCAGCATTTGACAGATTCAAGCAATTCACTTCAGGGAATTACCCAATGTGTCAGATGATCTACTCAACAATATGCGTATAGAGTGCATACATATAAGTTTGTATTTTATCTTGTGTCTGCACCGGATTTGTGGCTGTGGTTACACCATAATTCAAAGTTATGCTGTTGTCCACCATGAGCCCATATAACACCAACTGGCAGTTTTTATGTCTCGGTGGTATAAGTGGTCATGTCATGAAAAGCGGTGATTACGCGTTATTAAAGGTCTGCATTCAGCTCTTGCAGTTTGAATTTCTTCCATATCCAAGAGAGTGGCAGTTTATTTAGCTGATTTCACAATGTGTAACTTTTAGAATTCAACTCTGTAAATGATTAACTTGTATTGCAGCTTGATATGAGCACGAATGGAATCTGTCATATGGAGTAGGATCATAAATAGTTAGCTTCAACGATTTAGATTTTTTTTTTTTTTTCAATAAATCTCCACACCAGCACAATGGCTCAGTAAATAAGAATGGTTTTGGTTGTTTCCCTTGAGTAGCCCTGTAACTCATTCCTGAGAGATTCGCAGCACATAGACCAATGCAAATGTGGTTTTCATTCCTTCCGTTTGCCAGATATGCTCCACCTAAATTTTGAATAATTCTGAATATCATCATATTTTGCACCTGTGCTTAAGGAACTAATACAGAGTCAAACAATGAAACATTTGGGCATTCTGTAGGAAGAGCCTGACAACAAATACTTCTGCTGCATAAAAATGTTATCATTACAGCACAGTTGCAGTATAATGCGGCTGTATTACTTTTTCAATTAATATCCACTTTGTTAATGTTGATGGATGCCAGTAAATTTGAATGAAAAAATAAACTGCATTTGCCACATTCTTTTGGAATGATATTTATTTTGGTTCTTTTTTACCGAACCCATATTTATTTTGTTATACTTATCAAGATATTTGGCAAAGCAAAAATATCGATATCTGTTTTCTTTTACGTATCGCGCACCGTATAAGTGTGATTATCAATGCAATCTGATGGTGACTTTGTTTATGTTGACTAATCATTATTGCCGTTCTGACATAGCCTCTTACACTGTTGACCGTCTGTAAATTACAGACGCCCATCTAAGTCAGCTATTTTGCTATCTTGTAGTTGTCTGTTAAAATGACCAATGCAGGATGGGACTTAAAGCTGACCTAAAAATTTGCTGGCTTCCATCATATCAGGTGTAGCAGGCTGTGGCCCGTGTGAAGTCAAACATTAACCACTCACTGTTCCATCCACTTGAGCTGAAAACCAATTTTAATGTCAGACAGACGTCACCACACATCTAATTATGTGCGTGCAGTGATTGCCAACCACATCCGCATCACATTAGTTGCGGCAAGAGATTTTCAGATGTGCTGCTGGAAATGATCCAATTTTCTTTTATGGCTACAATGATTAAATACTGCAGACCTGTCTAAAAAAGTAGGTGTAAGGTATGTTTGTTTTCTGACATGTTTTGCTGCTGGTGTGTATGGATGTCCTGATCTCTTTTTTTTCCCCGCAATGTCAATGTCTTTGGTTTTAAGTATCTGCTATGGGGTTAGGGGGTAAAGGGTGTCTTCCCGAGCACCCACAATGAAGTCTTCACGTACAAAGAGAGCAATACTGCAAAGACAGTCTTGTATATTCCAAAATAATCCCCCCCCCCGGTTTATTTTAATGCAGAGCGGCAAGTAGGGAACGAATGTGACGTCACGTCCCTTACGCCCGCCACTTGCTATTGAGTTCACACGCCAGATCGCGTGCCAATGGATGGAGATTTGTCTTTTCTCATGCTTTTCTGATTGTGAGGTGACCCCCCCAATAAGCCACCATAGGGGAGGAGGAAAACAATTAGGCAGGCAGTTGTCAACACCACTATGTCACGACTCCCCTTCGGCTCCCCTTCTTTCTGGTAATATGGCTACGTCTAGGGCGTTTCGACAAATAAGTTTCTTGAGCTACTATAGATTGCTTTAATCCAACCAGTGAAACCAAAGATGCATTTAGATACAGTGTTTCTTGATAAACGATCATATCTTTTCTTCTGAGCACTACAGGTACGCATTAATAGAGTAATTGAGGAATTATGGGGCCATGTGAACTGCGATATTTCCTCTTTTGTATGCATGTAACATGGACCGCATTGCACTACCCCGTGCGTCTGTGTTTGACACCCCCACCACGCCACCCCGCGCAGTAGTGACGGGATATGGGGGCGTTTAAAAAATATTTTGAAGATAACAATGATTAGAATTCATTCAATGAACTCTACAATGAATCTGAGGGATTGTCCCACTCATGTCATATTTATGAATGAAATCCAATGATGTCTATGTACATACTACATCCGCAGAGCGCTAAATCTGCTTCTAATTCAAATAAATCAAACTGTTGTCAGACCACTCCTCCTTTTCCCCAGTCTAAATTGAGTCAACTTTTTGTTATCTACAGCAGATGTTTTTGTTTTGTGCATGTGTGAAATTTTGAAGTTTTCAATGTTCATTTTAAAAACAGGAAGAAACAGAAAGGCGAGAATCACTCCCATACTCCCATCCAATTGAATGGGGGCATGGAGTGCGCAGACATTTTTATAATAATCTCCCGTATTTTGTGCACTGGTAATTTTGAAATTTGAAATATCGCCACAGAAAGGTCTAAAACACAATGTATGTGTACAGTATATACTTCACAGGGCTGTGTCGGCCAACTCTTACTGACGCGGAAGTAAATTTCTCGTGTGCTGTCTCGCTGCATATGTGTGACACCTCGGTCCCTCCCTCACGCTCCTCGCTCACTCTTCATGATGATTTTAATTGACTGGGTTGGTTTAGCCATCAACGTCAAATTTGAAACGAGCAATGTGGGTGCTTAGACTGACCTTTCTCCATGCAACAGAAGCATGGTAAGGTCACGTGACGGATATCGTCCTTGTTTTATTTTTCGATACGATAACGATGTATCGTACTGCCGTACAGTGAACCATGTTACTAAACCTTTAGTTTCCCAGAGTACTAATTGATATAAACCAAGGTTGTACCCATATTTTTACAATACTTATAGCGTGTGCAAAAAAACCTTACAACTTAGCCAAAGTCTCTTTAATTCTAAAATCAAAATTTATTATAAATAGTGATGCTTGAAGTGAACATTTTTGAAAGCACACATGCTAAATACTATTCACATGAATGAGAGCTGCAGACAATCTGTCAATCGGGCTGACAATTGTGGCCTGGCTTTGGGGGCGGCCTGCTTCGGTCAGCCGCCGAAGGACTTGTACGGCAAAGAATGTTGACGATGAGCTGTGCCTTTTAATGGTAATTTGAATTTAGTACTAATCGATGAGTGCTATGGACACTCTTTCATCCCAGACGAGACCTCCGTACATTGCTGCGTGTTCCGGCAGGCGCCATAGGCGACGGAGGAAACATAGCTGACCCAAGCTAAGATAATCGACAGCCGCTCAAACCTCCACTGATGAGCCTCTCTCTCCCTTCACCGCCATATTCAGAATCACACAAAACAGGTGATCTGGAACTATAACCAACTGTGTTTGGGAATGTTGCATTTGATTAATCACGGAAACCTGGCGACACGCTCAAATTCAAACCCGATGCTTCAGTGCAATGAGAAACAAAGGCTTCAGCACAGCAAAAAGTTTCACCACTATTATTCATTATTTATTTATTTTATTAATTTATATTATACATTATTTTCGTTTTATTTATCCAAGTGTGGATGAGTTTTTATTTTGAAAAATGGACAGGATTCTCTCCCACACCTTGGTGACGTGAACATAACATTACTCATGTTATGGTGTTGGCGTGATGTTATGAGGATGCTGCTAGTAAAGTTGTGGATTCACGTTTATTATTATATTTTACTGTGGCGTTGGCATACAAAATTCCCCCGTGGAAGTAAGGGTTGAAAGGTGTGTTGGGAACATGGTGTACATGTCGTAACGCACTTCCGTTGTTGGTCCTCCTATTCCTCGTTTTACGAGTAGTATGTTCAGTGAAAGTCTTTTGCGACACAACTGCTGCGCCAGCTTTCCTTCGGCACCACAATATCATTGTTTTTATGCCGGTCATATCATTTTATTTAGTTGTATTTATCGGTCTCACCATAAAAGCTGTGTGAAAGTGAAAATACTGTCTGACGATATTCCGGTCCTTGGTGCTAAAAAGGTAGGGGGCCGCTGGTTTAGACAATGCATGGATAGGTCGCAAATACGTACCATGACACTGACTGCAGTGTGCCCTACTGTAATAATAGTAATTACTACTTGCCTGAAAGCTAAGTAAGTGAGTGATTTATTCTTTGACACAATAATCTTAACACTCTGCGACTGGCTGGCGACCAGTTCAGGGTGCAGTCTGAGTTCCGTCTGATGCGAGCTCCCATAGGCTCCAGCAACTCCAACGACCCTGAACAGGATAAGAGGTGTTGAAAATGCAATATTAACACGAGTGGGAGTAATAATAAAATGCAACCACCTTTACTCATAGGTACTTTTGCATCAAAGCTTTTGAGATTGCTCATCACCTCACTGTCTGAAGTGGCAGGAGTTCAGAAAATAGCCAAACATACTTTTTCCATTGACCACTTTTTTGTCATTCTCTAACCCCGCTACCCTCATAGGAAGCGGAATACAAATGTTTCTCAAATTAGATCTGCTAATTGTTTCAGCTTTTTGCCTTCCTCTCTACATGAAGAAACAGCACATGGGATTGATATTTCGCAATACCAGATTGTATAATCATTTAGGCTTGTCATCATTAATCACCGCTGCATTTTGAGTGTCCTCTTCAATCTATCTTAGCAGGGGCAGACGAAGGACCTTGATGAGTAAAGCAGCCATAAAATGGGGGAGGGAGGAAGCAGGATAGTCATGCAGCTCTCTCATACGCTGCTTTGTTTGTGTGTGATTACAACAATCTGTAAGATTAAGTCGCTGAACATTCTACAATTTGCTTAGGAATGTGTCTGGACGATTACAAGTGGTGGCAGATCCACGGTACCGATTGCACTGCCTGAGTGGGGAAAAGCAATAACAATCAGGCTGTTGTCTATAAAGTAACTGGATCACTCGGTAAATGTGGACACTGGACAGGACATGGAACGTAGGGAGCCTGAGCGTTCTGGCATGGATACGCCATGTAATTCTGCCGTGAGTGTTGCTAGAAATGCAGAGGAAGGGCAATATGATCCTTGTTGTATTTGAGGGGCCCGCACAGGTCCGAAAGAGATCTGGCAATGAAATTCAAGATGACCAATTTTAGAGTTAGAATTTAGGTGAGGTGCAGGCTGCTGCTTTATTTCTAAATTTTGGGAAAACAAAAATTCAGGCTGCATAATTCATGTTATGTTTAGTGACTTCTCATCAAAATAATCATTTTTGCTCTCTCAGTAGTCTGCACCTTTCAGTGCGAAAATATGGCACTTTGCATTGAGTGCATGCGATGCACATGACCTGATATTAGCGTTTGTGGGGAAGCAAATCAAGGCCTGAGTGCATATTTGTCATGCTGCCACATGCTTATCTTGAAGGTGGATTGAAAAGTGGAGCTGCCTGGGGCTGAAGTATAGTTAATTTTTTTTCAACAGCTTTTAGGCATTTGATGATTTCCCTCATCAAAAATTAAAACTAGAATACTCAAATAGTCAAGATTTTTTTTTTTTATGATGGCGGAAATGATCGACTACTGCGTTCTAAATTATTACCTGTTACTGTATACTGTTTGTATTCATCATCTTAAGTTTATGTTTATGCTTCTGTTTTGCCTGAAGTCGACCACACATTTCCCACGAGTGCCAGTGCGCAGTTGTGAAATCCTGAGCTTTCGCTTGCCTGCAGTTAGACCAAAATACATTTCTCTTTTCCGTGGCTGTGTGAAGGATGAAATTGCGATAAGGTGACAAATCTAATTGTGTGTAAAAAAATATAATAATGTTGTTGAATAAACGGTTAATTTTGGTTTTGTACGATTTGTAGAGTCCAAGAGAATTCAGCTGGTACAAGCTTCAATTGTGACATTACCTTCCCTGCTAGTGACCTTAAACTAACCTTTTTTTTTTTAACATGTACTTTTAACACTGATGAGCCATGTCATTTTGTGTCAACAGTCGCCACAAATATGAGATCAAATTGCAAACTGATATTGTTTTCATTTTTTCTCCACAGAGATCTGAGCATGAATAACATCACTGAGCTTCCAGCAAATGTTTTCAAGAACTTTCCTTATCTGGAAGAGCTGTGAGTGCATGCATTCTTTTCTTTCATTAGTGCTATATTGACACAGTACAATGTTGACATGAGGGTTGGGCCTTATGGTATGGACCTGGTTTTTTGAGTTAACACTGCAACATGGTGCAACAGGTCCATAATGTGTTCCTTGCCATAGTTAAAAATGAATGAATGAATAAATGAGTGAGTGAATGAGTGAGTGAATGGCAATAAATAAATAAATAAATAAATAAATTAAATACATGCAAGTACAAAATATACACGTGACATCATAGTGCAAAGATAAGTGGGAAAAACACATTAAAAAGATTAGGTGAGGGCTTGAATCCATAATAAAGTCTGTGTGTATTCTTGGGGGGTTTTAAGTGTCAAACATCTAATCTCTGTTTGTTAAATGCTTCTTGTTCTGGCTCAGTGCTGGAGGAAGATGCCGATAATATCAGTCTACCTGATATCAGGTATCATGTTGCCCAGAGGATACTAAATGACTTTGCTTGGACTTTCCGTGGATGCTTTTTTAACTTTGGGATCTTTCAGTATTAAGAGTCCTCACCCTCTGTTTTCATCCACCACTTCAATCTGCTTTTTCAAAAGTCAATTTACTTTTCATCATGCTGTCTAGAGGAATGCACGGTTAGTAGACGTGAAACAATTCCTTGCCCTGTTACGCTTTTATTTTGAAGTTGTTCCCTAGCCGCGCCCAACCCTTTTTTGCCTGTGTCACTAGCATAGTTTGTGGTTGTTATGTTGACTGACATATCCATCCATCCATCCATCCATCCATCCATCCATCCATCCATCCATCCATCCATCCATCCATCTTCTACCACTTATCCGGGGTCGGGTCACGAGGTCAGCAGCTTTAGAACGGCCAGACTTCCCTCTGCCCAGCCTCTTCGTCCAGCTCATCCCTAGGGATCCCAAGACATTCCCATGCCAGCCGAGAAACATAGTCTTTCCAGCTAGTCCTGGGTCGTTCCTGGGGTGGGACATGCCCGGAACAACTCCCCGGGGAGGCGTCCAGGAGGCATCCTCATGAGATGCCTGAGCCACCTCATCTGGCTCCTCTCAACGTGGAGGAGCAGCGGCTCGACTCAGAGTCCCTCGCGGTTGACCAAGCTTCTCACCCTATCTCTAAGGGAGAGCCCGGACACCCTGCGGAGGGAACTCATTTTAGCCACTTTTATTTGGTCATGACCCATAGCTCGTAACCATAGGTGAGGGTAGAAGCGTAGTTCGACCGGTAAATCTCTTCACCACGGCCGACCTGTACAGAGTCCGCATCACAGCAGACCGCACCGATCCGCCTGTCGATCTTACGCTCCATCCTGCCCTCGCTCTTGAACAAGACCCAAAGATACTTGAACTCCTCCACTTGGGGCAGGATCTCAACTCTGACCCAGAGAGGGCATTCCACCCTTTTCCGACTGAGGACCATGGTCTCAGATTTGGTGGTGCTGACTGTCATCCCGACCGCTTCACACTTGGCTGCGAACCCTTGCAGGAAATGAATCTGAATTACTGCCAAAAATGTGGACCAAACTCTGGCATCGATGATACATGTATACAATTTGTATAATTGGGTAATTTTCTATAGGTTAACAGAAAAGGTCAGATCAGAGGAGGGACCAGAGGTTTGGAAGAATACCCATCGAGAACAGCAAAAGTGTTAATCTGCTTGTACTGTCCTCGCTAAGACGCATGTTAGCTTTATCCAAGCTAGACAGCGAACTAACTCTTAACTGATGACGCAAGACGTCCTTCGGTCATTTTGTAGCTTGATTTGGATATCTTGCCGCCAATAACAGTGTGAAACTAGAAAAGACAAAACAAGTGTCAGACATATAATAGTTCCATTTCCATGAAAACAAGAAAATATAGCACAGAACATACAAAGCGTTGCGTTGCCTCTGTTGGAGTTTCTCGGTGGGCATGTAATAATGTGGTCTCTAGCTTCTCCTTCCTCAATTACGCAACTCCCTCCCCTTACATACATCAATTGAGGCACAGACACTTCCTGGTTTACATCCCTTCTGCCAAAATAAAGCATCATTTACAAAATAAGAGTGTGAACAAATTATGTACGACTCGCCTGAAAGGCAGAACACTGCTATTTAAAGGATGTGTGAGTCAGAAATGGTCAAATGAAAAGGCTGGTGTAAAGATATTTTGGGGCAAGATTTTATGATGTGCAGGTTTAAGTACGTTATCAATTATTTCACCTTATCAATTCCGCTTTGCTGTAAACCTTGAAAAAAAAGCGTAATTCTTGAGATTAAGGATGAGTGAGCACTGATACCAGGTATCATCATCGTCAGTTGCAGTTCCAATAATTCCACGTGCCTAGAGCGCCCGCATGCGGTTTAAAATGAAAATAACGTGAAGTGATAAACGACTAGTAAGTAAGTAATGTGTTAATGATCAAGTAATAATGTGTTAATAATTTCACATTATTATAAATCATAAGTTATAAGTCACACCCCCGGCCAAACTATGAAAAAAAATGTTGAGGAAAAGATCTTATTCTGACAATTCTCTCCTCTGGGACCTGAAAGGCATGTGGTTGTCTAACTTAACACACTCGTCCTTGATTCTCCGGCTCACAAACCCAGCAGCTCTTGTTTCAGGGTTTTAGTCTGGTCGGACTCATATTGCAGGGTGATAAATCTGTCGCTAATCTCTCAGGCCCGATGGTATACTTGGACTGGGTGTCCCGGTCAACCTTGTCCATGCACACACACTTTCTGAACAACTTTTCTTGGCAACAGGAAAGGGAGGTGTCCCAACACACTTTTATGGGTACACTGCGGATTCTAAGAAAATATGATAAAATAAATAATCCCTTCCAGAGAAATAAATGGCCATGTTCACCTACGAGCCCGCTCTCATGGGCGATAAGCACTTGTTTCCGTCTCACAAACAATTGAAATACTCTTGGTAGGAGGACCAGAAAGCAATTTGGGGAGGGGATATGTGCAAGTAGTTCTAATCTTGTTTGGGTGACAGACAAAGTGACAACAGGCCATGACAGATGTGTCTTTGACACCCCTGGCCCCGTTTCAGTGTGAGAGCTTGAGCCTCATTTGAGGTGCTAACATAGAGAACTTTTCAGTCTAAGGCCTCACAGTTTTTTTTTTTTTGTCAAACAGACACTGCTACATATGAAATGTTTTAAATGTTATTTCAGATTAATGACAATTTCTACTTATTTTTGTCTTGTTAGGAGACTTGCTGGGAATGACTTATCCTTTATCCACCCCGAAGCCCTGTCTGGACTGCATCAGCTCAAAGTCCTGTAAGCATGCACTCTCCTTGCCACCGCCACTGTCAACACTCTCATGTAGATACAAACACACACACTGTGACAGTGTGAAGTTTTCCACCCACGGGGTGGGGGGAAAGCAAATATTAAATAAGTTGTGTTGCAACTTTGTGGCTCTGTTAGTTAGTGATATACCCAAACATACTAATTCAGTCTCACTTGAAACAGACAAAATGTTCTTTTCTATCCCTGGCACACCAACTGTTTTTGTTAACAAATCTTGTGTAAACACAGTGTAGTTTACTTTCAAAAGCTTACACTTTGAAAGGTACCCAATATTGTATACACGTTTGCACAAAGTCCTCTGGGTATACAAATGAGCTCTTTGCTCAAGACCCTAAAAGTAATGAACCTGCAGTGCTCAAAGTACAGGGCAATATATAATACATAAAAACAAATGATCACAACTACATGGTAGTGTTGTGCGATATGGATAAAATTATTGATTTTGTATTCTGTTAATATACGTATGTTCCAATATACGATGATATTTAAAATAAAAATAGAATAGGAAACAATAGGCAGAACGCTACGGTATTCTAACTTTACATAAACACATAAACAAGGAACTGAGAAACGTGCCTTATGTAACATATTAAGAGTTATTCAAATAACTATAGAATAAATAACATGTTAACAAGTTTATAACAATAGCATAAATAACATGTTAACAAGTTTATTGAACCATCCGTGTCACTCCAAATCATCCAATCCAACGAAATCTTCATCCTCGGTGTCACTTATAAACAACTTTGGAAGTAGAAGATGCGGCGCTTCCTCTCCTACGTCGCTTACGTCAGACTCATCGTCAGTTGCAGTTCCACAGGCCTAGAGCACCCTCTTGCGGAAGTGTGAGAATAACATGTGAAATGATATCATGTGTTAATAATCCCTCACATAAATCGCTCCTGAATATAAGACGCACACCCAGCCAAACTATAAAAACAAAATGTGACTTATAGTCCAGAAAATACGGTAATATGAAAAATGTTTTAGACATCTTGCCTCTATTTCTGTCTGCTAGTTTTTGAGCAATTTTGTAAAATATCATATTGAATTAAGTTATTATACTTGTCTACAAATTGAAGAGCTCCTGCGCAACTTACCAACGCAGTTAAATTTTTATTTTTTTTGTATTGTATCTCATGAACCAACTGGTTTGATTTTAAAACCACAGATATCCTTTTTGTCTTTAGGATGCTCCAGAATAATCAACTTAAGACAGTACCTAGCGCTGCCTTGAAGAGTCTTCATTTCCTCCAGTCTCTGTGAGTTACTAAAATCTCTTTACTTGCATGCACACACAAAGACAGGAGGGATAAGTTGAATGTATTAATTCAAGTAAATGTTCTCATTGATATTAGTTAGTTAGTTAGTTAGTTAGTTAGTTAGTTAGTTAGTTAGTTAGTTAGTTAGTTAGTTAGTTAGTTAGTTAGTTAGTTAGTTAGTTATCCCATTGTCCAGTGTTTCTCGTCTTCCTTTCGTCACTTCACTGTCTCTTGCTGAAGTTATATGCTCTTGTGGAGCCAGGACTCACTTTGTATGAAGCCCCAGAGAGCTAAATGTCAATCAAGACTGTTTTTCCTTCCAGCTCAGACACTTGAGGAATTTTGAGGGAGGGCGAGACACACAGTGAGAGGGAGGATAATGGCAGAAAATGATTCAATGATTGTGTTAAAACACGTACATATTCTGGACAGATTTGCAAATGTCAAAATCCAAATTTGACCAAAATCACTGGGCTTCTCTGAGAAATCAGAATCTAATCACAAACAAACTTCTGTTCACAAATGCAAGTAAATAGTTCAAATTTCACATCCAAATAAAATAAAAAATAATATATATATATATATATATATATATATATATATATATATATATATATATATATATATATATATATATATATTATATATATTTATTTTATATCCAAATAAAATATAAATATATATATATATATATATATATATATATATATATGCATATCTTGTAGAAACAAGTGCATATCTTGTAGAAACAAGAAACATCCATTCAGTTTTTCATTAAACACAATCATTATAAATATACATACATGAGAAATATTCCCGGAATCTTATATTGGTATAGTGCTTCACATGTTTATTAGACCACCCAAATGTAAGGTTTATGCCAGTTGCTAAAATATATATATATATATATATATATATATATATATATATATATATATATATATATATATATATATATATATATATATATATATATATATATATATATATAGTTTAAGCTTCTGTTTCAATCAGCCCCTCGAGTATATTATTTTGTTGCATTTCTGTCTCAACTTTTTTCCCCTGTCTCCTTTAGCCGACTGGATGCAAACCATATTACTACAGTTCCAGATGACAGTTTCGAGGATCTTCAGCAACTGCGGCATCTATGGTTGGATGACAACAACCTTACAGAGGTCCCAGTTGGTTCTCTTCAGCACCAGGCAAACCTACAAGCGCTAACATTGGCCCTCAACCGCATCTCGTACATACCAGACAACGCCTTTGCAAACCTCACCAGTCTAGTTGTTCTGTAAGTTTTATCATGCTACTGTAGTAATTGTCTTGTTAAATTAAGATACAAACAAAACACATTTCAGGTTTTGACCATTAGCATTTTACCTTCCCTGGGTTAAAGTATCACAGTATTCTTTTCACTCATCCCCTACGCCGTTTGTAGGTGTACAGTCTTTCCTTGGACAGACAAAATATCATGAACTATTTACTTTCAAATCTCACAAAACGAAAACTGACAAAAATAATCAGCACTTTACACAAGAGTCTAATTTATTCAAAAATTCCAATGAAGGAATTCACAGTGAAATTATTTTAACCTTATGTACCGTAATTTTCGGACTATAACTCGCACCGGAGTATAAATTGCACTTTTGGGGCAAATTTATTTGTCAAAATCCAACACCCAAAACAGACATGAACCAGCAACAACAGAGTATTACAGTATATATATATAAAGTATTACATAAATAACACGTTTATCAAACCATCTGTGTCACTCCAATTCATTAAATCCATCGATCGTGCTTTATGTAAACAATGCCGCGTATGCGCCGCATATGCTGACGTCGGACCCATTGTAAGTTGCATTTCTAATTATTCCACAGACCCATATAACGATATATCAAGTATATTTCAAATAACCATCATATTCAATATTATCAAACCATCTGTATCATTCCAAATCATTAAATCCATCGATCAAATTCCTTTGTTCTTAATGTCAACAACGCCACGCGTGCGCTGCAGAGATCTAGTATATAACTGTATTGTAGCGTTAACAAAGTATCAGGAAAGACGTGGGTTTGGGAAACGGCTCTTTATTTAACAGAACAAGAGTTCAACGAGCCAGCAACTACTGAACTTCCAGCCACGGAGGTGGAAGAGAGCTCCATAAATAGGACCGGGCGTGCGTAAAACCCATGTCGGAGCCCCATTCACCGTCCCCGGACAGCCACCCGGCCGAGCACCGGCTCCCAATTTCCATCCACGGAGGTGAAAGAGAGCTCCCGTCGAGAAGGATCAGGCGTGCGTAAAAGCCATAATAGTTTTTCAAACCTTCTGTGTCACTCCAAATCATTAAATCCTTCAAACTCTTCGTCCTCCGTGTCACTTACAAACAAAGCCGTTAATGATGCCGCTAGTACGTGGGGCCCTTCGTCATCTTTGTCATCCCGTGATCGAATCCTTTGCCCTTTATGTAAACAACCGCCGCGCGGCACGGGTGACGTCACTTGCAGTTCAAATGACAGTAATCCCTTGCTACATCGCGGTTAGTTTATTACGGTTTCACTGCATCGCGGATTTTTGAATTTTGAAAATTTGTGAAAAAAATCACATATAAGTCACTCCTGAGTATAAGTCCCCCCCCCCACCCAAACTATGACAAAAACCGCGACTTATAGTCCGAAAATTCCGGTAAATAGTCAGTTCTACATTAGAATCATCACAACTCTAAAGAGGACAAGCAGTATACAAACTGTATGGATGGAGTTTTTATTGTAACGTGACACAGAACACTTAAGGAATCTTTTTTTTTTTTTTTTTTTAATTGTCCAAAGCAGAGTAAGGGAACTTTCCAGTCCTTATATGATAATAGAGAAAGAACTGGATCAACTTGCTTGTTGTCTTTGTGAAACATTAGGGACACAGAGTGACTAAGAACACTTTCTGCTTTGCTTAAATAACCTGCGACAGGTAAAGGATGCAATCCCCTGTTATGATGAAAAACAATATGACAACAAAGTTTGTATTGTAGTATTTTATTTCCATAACATTGAGTTGAAAACCAGCCTATTCAAATATAGTGATGCTCTTATAGTGATGATTTTAAAAATGTATGCCTACTTATTAGAAACTCTCAAACTCACACTCGATCATTGCTATCAAACTCAAGGCCCGGGGGCCAGATACGGCCCGCCACATGATTTTATGTGGCCTGCAAAGACAAACTTTGCATCGACTTTGTGTCATTACTAAAATTAGAATTTGTCTTTACTTTTTAAAAATAGAAATATTGCTACCAATTTTTATTACCATTCATCTTTTTAAACAATTTGAACAGTTTTGACTAGTCTCTGATTTCAAAACTGCGTATTCATCAGTTTGCCGTGTAGCCTATACTGTAAATAGTATTTAGAAATTATGACTACAATACGGCCCGCAACAAAAATGAGTTTGACACTCCTGCACTCAAGAAACATTCGGGTTGACCACCCTGTATTTGAATAAACTGAACAATAAACGACAGTGGGTGCAAAACCACAAAGGGAAGTCAAATAAACCACAAAGGAAAATCAAATAAACCTGGCTGGCAAAGCACATTAGTCCTCTGTATTGCACGTCAAGGTTTTTTTGGGAGAGTCAACCTTTGTTGTTGTTTGTTTATTTCAGTCATCTTCACAACAACAGAATTACAGAGATTGGCAACAATTGCTTCACTGGTCTTGTGAACCTGGAAACACTGTAAGTTATGAGTTCATGGGGATATGAGTGAATGGGTGGCGTGTATGTGTATGCGTGTGTTAACAACACCTCCCACTCCCACCCTTGCTCTGGTCCTCCAGACATCATTGTCTCCACTTCCTCCTGTAATTGCTGAGGATAAATAGAGCAAAGTACACGATTCTTATCAAAACTACCCTCCCACTGTTTGCCTCTTCCTGCCACACAGCCATAAAAATCCTTTAATGGGCAGAGTCCTTTACTGGTTAACAAAGGAGTCACAGTGATTCTTTTGTGTGTCTACTGGCGTTGTCTGCTACATTTTCCTACATATCAATGCATCACCGAATTCTCTCTTGGGCTCAAATCAGCCTATATTAAATCTAATAGATTTGCTTTATTGTGTGATTTGCTGATAGTGGTCACCAATGTATTTTACACGGGATTTGCCATCACAAAGCTTACTAATAACTCACTGTTAGCAGTTCTGTATAAGGAGGACACATTTGGGTGCGTTGGCAAATTGCAAATGTTTTCATCATCTTTTAGCAATGGTTCAAGGGATGGTGGCTTGTGAACAAGTTGTTTTTCTATATAATGTGTTTGGACTTAAACATTCAGTCAGTACAAAATGCTGGTGAACCGTGTGCTGACCGACATGGTTTGTTTTCTCATTGAAGGGACCTGAACTTCAACAATCTGATTGTGTTTCCCGAAGCAATAGAAGACCTGCCCAAACTGAAAGAACTGTAAGTTTATCGCCATTTTTTTTTTATTATCGCTCAGATTTGTATTGTCGAACGTACCTCCAAACTCTGCCAAGTTCAATGTTTTTAAAATTACTTGGTGACTTTTTGTGATACAATTAGCCCATCTATCAGAGCTAATTATAAATGTAGTACAAGTGATATAATAGTGGCAGTGCTAAGAACTGGCGTGCTGTCTCAAACAAAGAAAACAAAGGTTGCTATCATTGGGAAATTTGATTTTGTTGAAACATGCCACCTTCCCGCAACACCACAAAAGACACTTTCCTGATGGCGACTTTGTCTTGGGAGCGATGTGAAGAAAAAGTGTCTGTGGTTGTGTCCAGAGATGAAAGCCAGTAATAGTGGACACCACTTTTCTCTCCCTTCTCAACACGTCATGAAATAATGGCTACTTTTTTTCTCTTCTTGTTTGTCGTATAGACAAAAACGCTGGGTTGAAACTTTGATTCACTTTTACGTCGAACACCACAAGCTGTTTAATCTCCTCACTGAGGGCAACATTTTTTTATTTGCCTTGTCATATTTACCTGACAGTGTCTGTATACATTTTATGCATTCTACATCTCTCAACACGTCCAATGGCCTTTTTCTTACAGAGGGTTCCATAGCAATGATATTGCTTCCATACCTGAAAGAGCTTTTCATAACAACCCCCAGCTGAGAACCATGTAAGATCAAACACACACACCCCGGTCCACCCTTTAAAAGACAAATCACACTATTTAGTTTTTGCATACACTGTCCAAAGGACGAAACCATTCATGTGAAAGAAACGGTTGTCCCTCATTGCAGACATTTCTATGACAATCCGCTGTCCTTTGTGGGTACTACAGCTTTCCAGAATTTGTCTGATCTCCACTCACTGTAAGTCACATATCTTCCTGACAAAGCTCAGTCTACTCTCGTCCATGTTAATGTGTGTAAGGGTATTGTGTATATGCAGCATGCAATTGATTGTTTCCATACGATTTTCCTCACTGTCCCATGCTTTGGTCTCATTATTTCTTACTACATTGTATATTTTCTCATCGTGTGTTTCCCAGGATGCTGCGTGGGGCCGGCATGATGCATGACTTCCCAATCCTCACGTGGACAAACAACATCGAGAGCCTGTGAGGGAACCTGAATGAATAATCACTGTGTGCGTCTCAGTGGTGGCTGATGAGGTCTTTGTATTCCCAGGACACTGTCAGGGACCAAGATATCTTCTGTCCCCGCTGATCTGTGTGACGATCTCAAGCTGCTAAGGACACTGTAAGAAACTTTTCCTTTCGGTTCCTTGTGTGTCGTCACGCCTTCGTTTTGGATGTTCCCACTGAGCTAATTAGCCGTCTATGTTCCTCTCTTTAGAGATTTGTCTTACAATGAGATCAAGGAGTTACCATCCTTTCAGGGTTGTGTCCAACTGCAGGAGATGTGAGTTTCGATATGCATAAGATGGCTGGGGATTGGAAATGTCCTTAAAATGACAAATGTCTTCATGAACAATGCAAGTCTTAATGACATTTTGTGTTCAATCAACAGAAGCCTTCAGCACAACCAAATTGAGCAAATAGGAAGGGAACATTTTCAAGGACTTACTGTTCTCCGTTTACTGTAAGTCACTTCAGTCTTCAGTCTAGCTCTTTCCCTCTCCACACAGTTGGATGCATGAATTGTTGCATACCTTCATAGTTTTGGTTCATTTTTCTGGTTTTCCACAGAGACCTGAGTAGAAATAAAATCCAATTCATCCATGCTGATGCTTTTCTCACCCTTGCTGCTCTCACTAACCTGTAAGTATGAATGATTACTTGACTAGGGGTGAATATCAGCATGAGCGCATGAGCACTCATGCGAACACTGGAAATTGGAAATTGAATATTGCGCTCCAGTTCATGTCCGTGACCGCGCTTTTGCACATTATGAATAGTTCAGACCATCCACAATTTGAAGTCAGCCGCCATGATTGCTTCAGAGGGTCAATTTCAAAATTGACATCCATGTATACTGAAAATTATTTTGTTTTAGGACAATAAGCTGCCATTTTGTAGCCCTGGTATCTCTTGTAATTGGGAAATAAAAGTTTGCATATCTACATGCATAAGTTTGCATATCTACATACAGATGTACTGATGTCGAGAGAAAAAAAAAACTCAGCACCTCGTGCTCATTTGAGAATCATGCCAACATTTCTATGTGCTTCTCAGGTCATAACACCCAGACTGCAATTCTTTTTTAGCGAGAATAATATTAAATGGCTTGTGTGCAATCATTTCCTGCAGAGATCTGAGTATGAACTATCTAACTACGCTTCCGACGACTGGACTGAGCGCCCTCAGTCAACTGAAACTCTCAGGGAACCCACAGATGAAAAATGTGCTGACTGTGAACCAGTTACCCAAACTCAGGTGAGGAAACGCTGAAGAATAAATATGTCACTCAACTTGTGTGCAAACAACTCTTTACCAAGTTGTACAGTATTTATCACAGTAGCTTAAAAGTAAGGCAATTCGAAAAACATATTGTTGTTTTCACAAAGTTGGTGAGAAATAGATGTTCAAAAGGTCAAATATTATTTGCAAAGCAAATATTTCCCTGACCAAAAACCGTGTATGCTTGTAGATCCATTTCCGTCCCTTATGCCTACCAATGTTGTGCATTTGTCGGATGTGACTCGGTGACACGTTCTTGCGAGGAAAGTGACGTCAAGCGATCAGCAGGTGAGAATGCCGCAGTCAGTCACACCCCTCCCCTTCCAAATATGTCGTGTAAACTGGAAATTTGCAATGCTATCTCAATGTAATCCACTCCACTTTAGTTAATGATGTTGCTTTGAGCTCTAAATAGTATGTATCTCGAGTTGGGCAAGTCTCCTCCCTAACATTTGTTACTTATCTTTCAGGCGAAGAGGAGGTGGAACGAATTTCAATGCTTATGCATTGCTCTCCCTCACCAGGCAAGCCAGTTACCCCCCCCCCCTTTTGCCCTCAGTGTACCAGTGTTGAACTTAGTGTTTTGATTGACATTTTTCTTTCTCTCCCTGTATTTAGGTGCCTTTAAGCCTTGTGAGCATCTTCTCGGCACCTGGATGATTCGCCTGACAGTGTGGTTTATCTGCCTGGTCTCGCTGGTTTTTAACAGTCTAGTACTGGTTGCCACCTTCTCTCCCACCCACTGCAACCTGGGACACTCCCACTGGTGGGCTCCATCCATCCCGCCAGCCCGACTGTTGATGGGGCTTCTCGCCTTGGCAAACCTGCTCACGGGCCTGTATGTGGGCGTGTTGACTGTGCTGGACGCCACTACTTGGGGATCCTTCGCTGAGTTCGGCGTGTGGTGGGAAATGGGAGCTGGCTGCCAGTTTGCGGGCACTCTTGCAGTCTTCTCGTCAGAGTGGGCGGTTTTGTTGCTCTTACTGGCAGCAGTGGAGCGCAGCGTGGCCGTGCAGGATATTCTCAGCAAAGTGATGTCACCCAGGAGGAGCGGCCTCGGCCGAAGAGGATGCTGGAGACGAGAGCGACACTTCGGCCTGGCCGCGGGGCTGTTAGCGCTGGTTGCCGCCGCTGCCGCCTGCCTGCCACTTGTGAGGTTCAGCCAGCAGTCCGCCTCTCCTCTATGCCTGCCCTTCGCCGGGGCCGAGAGTCCGGGCCTGAGCGTCACAGTAATCCTGGTGCTGCTGAATGCACTGGCTTACCTGTTCACTGCAGCTGTATACACTCAGCTGTACTGCCATCTCGGAAGGGTGGAGCTGGTTGACCCGGAGCAGACGGGTGCCCTCCGCCATGTAGCTTGGCTCATCTTCACCAACTGCATCTTTTTTTGCCCCGTGGCTGCTTTCTCCTTCGCCCCCCTCCTAACGGGGTCCACCGCCGGAGGCCCCGAGATCGCCAAGTCCGTCACTCTCATATTCTTCCCCCTGCCAGCGTGCCTCAACCCAGTTCTCTATGTTTTCTTTAGCCCGGCTTTCAGGGAGGACTGGCTGAGGTTACGCAGCTGTGGACAATTGAGCAGGGAGACAAAACAAACGGGAGGCGAAAATCACAGAGACGATGGAGGCGAAGACTCCGAGCTCACGGGTGGCGGCTCCTCCGCTCAATTAAACTTTGACTGTGGCGTTTACTCTCAACTTTGCGGGGAGATGGTTGTGTGTGAAGAGTGTGAGGCAACGCTGCATGCCAAGACCTGCTCTTCCTGCTCGTCCTCCACCGTCTGCAGACACTTGGTGAAGTCTCACAGCTGTCCCACCCTCTTGACAGGCGTAAGCACATGCCAGCGCGCTGAGGGATTCTGGCCGGAGAGCGGTACGCCGTCCGCTCAGTCCGAGTATGCAGACGAGGGGGACTCGTTTGTATCTGACAGCTCAGACCAAGTTCAGGCGTGCGGCAGAGCCTGCTTCTGCCAGAGCAGAGGCCTCCCTCTAGTACACTACTCATATAGCATACCTCGAGTCAAAGACTAAGGCTGTCTCGGCGCATCGTCTGCACTGTCTGCACAAAGATCTACGTGACATTAGTTCACCACGGGACAAAAACATTTGCCTTGGTCAAAGATCACAGCAAGCACTTAGGTCTGTTTTCAATGACAGAAAAGCACTCATTTAAAGGGAACTCTGAATTTGGTGGATGTGGAAGAGAGAACTCTCAAAAGCTGTCCGATGGACATTGAGGAAGACATCTCGCCACCTGTGCCTGCTTCTTGTGTTTGACGAGGCTACTTTGTGCGCTCCTGAGCTTTTGAATTATTCTAAACCTTGTCAAATGTTAAAGCGCCTCTGCAGCCAATGATCATTTTATATTGTCATCTTATTATTATTATTATTTTTTTTTACATAAGACTAGCCAACAGGTTTGTGAATGTGTAAGTCTGGTGGTCTCCACCTCAAAGGTGAAATTGATGGAACTGTGTGATAATGGATTGAGAGGTTGTCAGTCTCCTCTTAACACTTGCTTGTATTAAGTCACCAAGACTAAGAATGTGATCAAGTAGCAGATATCACTGTTTTGAGCAACAGCTCCGCTTGCTTGTTTTGAGTGCTGAACTTATTTATTGTTTGAGCGGCAGCAATGTTTGGATGGAGGTTGTGTCATTTGTTGGAACGGTAACCTTGTTCAGTAACTAATAACCAGCTTTTGTCGATTCTTGCAAATGGTATATTTTTTTAAATACATTACCGGTACATGTAAATAAGATCTTGTTTGCTCATCGGACACTTCCAAATGCCGTGTCCCTACTGAAGACCCCTGGTCGTCATGCCATAGATTATAATCAAACGCCACTCATGCTGATGTTTTCAAGATAAGAACAGGTTGCTTTAATGCGGGATCTTTCATTGCTTTGCTGACCAAAGGCCACTTTTGTTTTGAAACTAGTTGGCACTTGCAAGACCGTTTTAGTGAAGTCAAATGTCATTGAGTTGCACAAATTGCAACCGGTCCCTATTTAAATGCTTCCATCACACTGAGGAACATCTAATTAGATCATTCCTTAATTGAACAATAATTATAGTCCACACTTCTAACACATTAAATAACATATTTGTTTGGGGTGTGCAGAGTCTAAAATTAACCCAGATAATATATTGTCAGACAAGGCTCTTCAGATCTACTCCAGTGTACCAGCAACATCATTATACTGTAGGACGTTATCTTTTTTTTTTTTTTTCCCCCAATCTGTCTTGTCTCTTACTGTACCAAAGAACATTTCTCCAATGTTCTGCATATTATTCTCATTGCCAAGCATCTTCAAATGTGACTGTGAGAGAGGGCAAAGTGGGTTCCACCCTTGGAGCATGTATCGACAAGTGCTCAGGAATGTAGCCAATGGAACGTTGTCTTCCCCATCAAGACAATCTTGTGTCCTTGAGTGGATGTTTTTTTTTTTTTTTTTTTTTTTTGGGTACATGTCAGCATTGTCTAGAATGCCTTTGTTGTCTGTTGCACCTGCCAAAATGTCTTTTGATTGTCTCCTAACCCAACTGGTGATAATCTACAGGTCTTTTTGTAGTTGATGTTTATTAAGAATCTAGGTGTTCACGTCTATTTTGTAGCTATCTATAAATTATTTGAACAAAGCGAAGACTGGGATGCTACTCTAGGAAGCTACCTCCACGGTTGTAGTTCGCAGCAGTACTTTACAAACAACCCCCCCCCCCTCTTTTTTTTTTCTCTTCCTTTTGTTAGCATCCCTGGCTTTATGTTGACCCTTTTGTGTGAACATAATGTCAAGTACTATTTGTGGGAGGAATCTATACTGTATACTGTGATTTTTATTTTTTTTAACCAAACTATACAGTAAGAATTAGTTTTATAGATACATGTTCTGATGTTATTTTCTTGATTCATTTTTGTTCTTTCATGAGATCTTCCCAGGCTGTATTGTTTAATCTGCTCATGTAGAAAAAAAATGTGAATAAATTTGTGCAAACTAAACAAACGTTTCATAATGGTTGTTGCACCTCGATCAAGGAGAAGTCACAAATGTCACTTTCAAGCAGTTTTATAGCGCATCTTGAATATGTGATTGGTCTGGTTCGGTTCAGTGGACGTCTGGAAGCAGACATTTGTCAAAACTCTAGTTGCAAGTGATAATTTATTATTTCAAAGGCCTATTGGAACCATGGCCCTGCGATGGCAAACTCGAGTATGTAAACTTGGCGTGAGGTACTTTTAGCAAGTTAGTGCCTGTGGTGACATTGAAAATGAAGTTTCATTAAGACAATTTGTTTTATGGCTATTCAAAACATGGTACAGTTTATAGTTTGACGTTAAGTCAATTGTATTGTCTATCGAAAACCATGTGCATCGCCTGGGTATTATTCTATATACAACTTGAACAGAGTTAAGTGATGGTAAAAGCAGTATGAAACTTTGAACAGATGAAATAATAGTAGACTACTGTAGACAAGTATCAGGATCCGTAGGACCAATAGTTCCTCTGCAACACACGCATGGTTGTGGTATTGGTTCCCATATGTTGATGTTTTTTTTCTAAGAACACTCTAGGCTACTATTTTTAACCGATCAGGGCAAATAGCTCCAAAGTGCTTCACATAGCGGAATCCAAAGCTCATATTGCTACAGTTAATTTCAACTTTGAATGTAATTTTAAGTGATTTTATTTGTGTTGCAGAGGATTTGTCTTTTTTTTTTTTTAAACAAGTTATCATGTATCAGTAAAATAAGATGAATTGGTTTTATTTGTGTCATCAAGTTAAATATTTCTTTAAAACCATCAGCTCCGTTAAGATTATCAAAGTTAACAGCTGCTTGCAGAACTCATCAAATCATGTTTAAACATGTATTTAAGAGGCAGATACAATTATTCAGTTGTGGAGTCCTTGCCAAGGAAAAACTATAAAGAGAAGCAGTGTTGCCATTTGTCATGTTTTGCAACATAATTTTCAGAATGCAGGAAATAGTTATGAAGAAACGTGTCGTAAGACTCATTAGGACAGCACAACCCTTCTCTGTTAGAAACAAACCACCATGTGTTTACACGTTCTCTCAGACATGTGCTCTGCGGTTAAAAAGACATGTCAGCTATTTTAGACACACACACATACTATGTCCCACTGGTGTACACATGAGACACATGCCTCACACCTTTTGGCTTTAGCGAAGCTATGCTACAATAAAACTTGAGCCAACAGCAACTCAAATATCCCTTCCTGTGCATGTCTGAAAATTAACAGCACACTTCTTGCACTTTCTATAAATCACAACAAATAGCAACAAGACAGCTCAGTAACGTGCAAGGGGGAAATGTGTGATTGACAGACAAAAAATACTTTTATTGTTATATAGTTTAACATGTACTGTACATCTTTGGGATATACGACATGGGTGTGAGTTGATTGCAAAGGAAATTGCAACCAAGGTGGAAAGCTTCTCGTGTCCAAAAAAAATGGTGACCACTCAGTGAGAGTAGTTTGGCAAACAATGAACTGTGCCATCTTACTTCTTTTCTTCTTTTGCAATTTGAGCTGCAAGGAAGGCAAATAAAATACACATCTATTAACACTCTAGATGTCAAATCACAGAAGTTGTAACATAATAGTAGTCCTACTCGAGGATATCAATATTAAAACATAGATTTTTGAAAATAACAATAATATAAATAAATAAATAAATAAATACGTACATACGTACATACATATATACATACATACATACATACATACATACATACATACATACATACATACATACATACATACAATACATACAATACATACATACAATACATACATACATACGGCTGCATAACGTCCTGTTCTTTTGCGCTATAGTCTGGCTGTCTGCTGTATGCACGCTTTCTCCATTTTGCTGCTCTTATTTGTCTTCTTCTTCACCTTCTTCACCTTCATCTTCTTCCGCTTATCCGGGGTCGGGTCGCGGGGGCAGCAGCTCTAGGAGGGACTCCCAGACCTCCCTCTCCCCAGCCACTTCCTCCAGCTCATCCCGGGGGATCCCAAGGCGTTCCCAGGCCAGCCGAGAGACGTAGTCTCTCCAGTGCGTCCTGGGTCGACCCCGGGGTCTCCTACCGGTGGGACATGCCCGGAACACCTCCCCAGGGAGGCGTCCAGGAGGCATCCTGATGAGATGCCCGAGCCACTTCATCTGGCTCCTCTCAACGTGGAGGAGCAGCGGCTCTACTCCGAGTCTCTCCCGGATGACCGAGCTTCTCACCCTATCTCTAAGGGAGAGCCCGGACACCCTGCGGAGGAAACTCATTTCAGCCGCTTGTATCCTGGATCTCATTCTTTCGGTCACGACCCATAGCTCGTGACCATAGGTGAGGGTAGGAGCGTAGATCGACCGGTAAATCGAGAGCTTTGCCTTTTGGCTCAGCTCTCTCTTCACCACGACGGACCGGTACAGAGTCCGCATTACTGCCGACGCTGCACCGATCCGCCTGTCGATCTCGCGCTCCATCCTGCCCTCACTCGTGAACAAGACCCCAAGATACTTGAACTCCTCCACTTGGGGCAGGATCTCATCCCCAATCCGGAGAGGGCATTCCACCCTTTTCCGACCGAGGACCATGGACTCGGATTTGGAGGTGCTGACCCTCATCCCGACCGCTTCACACTCGGCTGCGAACCGCTCCAGTGAGAGCTGGAGATCACGGACTGAAGAAGCCAACAGCACCACGTCATCTGCAAAAAGCAGAGGTCCCCAAACCGGACCCCCTCAACGCCTCGGCTGCGCCTAGAAATTCTGTCCATAAAAATTATGAACAGAATCGGTGACAAAGGGCAGCCTTGGCGGAGTCCAACCCTCACTGGGAACGAATCCGACTTACTGCCGGAAATGCGGACCAAACTCTGGCATCGGTGATACAGGGACCGAACCGCCCTTATCAGTTGGCTCGGCACCCCGTACTCCCGAAGCACCCCCCAGAGAACCTCCCGAGGGACACGGTCGAACGCCTTCTCCAAGTCCACAAAACACATGTGGACTGGTTGGGCGAACTCCCATGCACCCTCGAGGATCCTGCCGAGGGTGTAGAGCTGGTCCACTGTTCCATGGCCAGGACGAAAGCCACACTGCTCCTCCTGAATCCGAGGTTCGACCTCCCGACGGATCCTCCTCTCCAGCACCCCTGAATAGACCTTACCAGGGAGGCTGAGGAGTGTGATTCCCCTGTAATTGGAACACACCCTCCGGTCCCCCTTCTTAAAGAGGGGAACCACCACCCCAGTCTGCCAATCCAGAGGCACTGTCCCCGATGTCCACGCAATGCTGTAGAGGCGTGTCAGCCATGACAGCCCCACAACATCCAGAGCCTTTAAGAACTCCGGGCGGATCTCATCCACCCCCGGGGCCTTGCCACCGAGGAGTTTTTTGACTACCTCAGTGACTTCGACCTCCGAGATTGGAGAGTCCGCCTCAGAGTCCCCAGGCCCTGCTTCCACAATGGAAGGCGTGTCGGTGGAATTGAGGAGGTCTTCGAAGTATTCCCCCCACCGACTCACGACATCCCGAGTC
This sequence comes from Syngnathus leptorhynchus, assembly GCF_054491065.1. NCBI lineage: Eukaryota > Metazoa > Chordata > Actinopteri > Syngnathiformes > Syngnathidae > Syngnathus > Syngnathus leptorhynchus. The sequence goes on from NC_141197.1 coordinate 6,394,130, forward strand.
GAGGTCAGCAGCACACCATCTCCACTGTAAACAGTGTTGACCGTGCACTGCTTCCCCCTCCTGAGACGCCGGATGGTGGACCAGAATTTCCTCGAAGCCGTCCGGAAGTCATTCTCCATGGCCTCGCCAAACTCCTCCCACGCCCGAGTTTTTGCCTCAGCAACCGCCGAAGCCGCGTTCCGCTTGGCCATCCGGTACCTGTCAGCTGCCTCCGGAGTCCCGCAGGCCAAAAAGGCCCTATAGGACTCCTTCTTCAGCGTGACAGCATCCCTTACCGCCGGTGTCCACCACCGGGTTCGGGGATTGCCGCCACGACAGGCACCAACAACCTTACGGCCACAGCTCCGGTCGGCTGCCTCAACAATGGAGGCGCGGAACAAGGTCCACTCGGACTCAATGTCCCCCGCCTCCCTCGGGACGTGGAAAAAGCTCTGCCGGAGGTGGGAGTTGAAGCTCTTCCTGACAGGGGATTCTGACAGACGTTCCCAGCAGACCCTCACAGAGCGTTTGGGCCTGCCAGGTCGGACCGGCATCTTCCCCCACCATCGGAGCCAACCCACCACCAGGTGGTGATCAGTTGACAGCTCCGCCCCTCTCTTCACCCGAGTGTCCAAAACATGCGGCCGCAAATCCGATGACACGACTACAAGGTCGATCAACGAACTGCGGCCTAGGGTGTCCTGGTGCCAAGTGCACACATGGACACCCTTATGCTTGAACATGGTGTTCATTATAGAAAATCCGTGTCGAGCACAGAATTCCAATAATAGAACACCGCTCGGGTTCAGATCGGGGGGGCCGTTCCTCCCAATCACGCCCTTCCAGGTCTCACTGTCATTGCCCACGTGAGCATTGAAGTCACCCAGTAGAACGATGGAGTCCCCAGAAGGAGCGCTCTCCAGCACTTCCTCCAGGGACTCTAAGAAGGGTGGGTACTCTGAGCTGCCGTTCGGTGCATAGACACAGACAACAGTCAGGACCCGTCCCCCCACCCGAAGGCGGAGGGAGGCTACCCTCTCGCTCACCGGGGTCAACCCCAATGTGCAGGCGCCCAGCCGGGGGGCAATAAGTATGCCAACACCTGCTCGACGCCTCTCACCGTGGGCAACTCCAGAGTGGAAGAGAGTCCAGCCCCTCTCGAGAGGACTTGTACCAGAGCCCAAACTATGTGTGGAGGCAAGGCCGACTATATCTAGTCGGAACCTTTCTGCCTCACACACCAGCTCGGGCTCCTTTCCAGCCAGAGAGGTGACATTCCATGTCCCTAGAGCCAGTTTCTGCAGCCGGGGATCGGACCGCCAAGGTCCCCGCCTTTGGCCGCCGCCCAGCTCACTATGCACCCGACCCCTTTGGCCCCTCCTATAGGTGGTGAGCCCATTGGAAGGGGGACCCACGTCTTCTTTTCGGGCTATGCCCGACCGGACCCCATGAGCGAAGGCCCGGCCACCAGGCGCTCGCCTTCGAGCCCCACCTCCAGGCCTGGCTCCAGAGAGGGGCCCCGGTGACCCGCGTCCGGGCGAGGGAAAACGACGTCCATTTATTGTAATCATCATCAGGGGTCTTCTGAGCCGTGCTTTGTCTGGCCCCTCACCTAGGACCCTTCTGCCATGGGTGACCCTACCAGGGGCATGAAGCCCCAGACAACATGGCTCCTAGGATCATAGGGGCACGCAAACCCCTCCACCACAATAAGGTGACGACTCACGGAGGGGCTCTTATTTGTCAATTTATTTATTTATTGTTGATTTATTTGGGTTATTTGCTCATCACTTATTCATTGCTCTTGTCTATTCGTTTTTACTCTTTGTGCTGTTTGCTTGTATGTGTTGTGTCCTGTGTCTAGTCACCGTGGGACAGTGGGAAACGTAATGTCGATCTCTTTGTGAGTCTTAATGTGAAGAAATTGACAATAAAGCGGACTTTGACATACATACACACATACATACGTACGTACGTACGTACGTACGTACGTACGTACGTACATAGATAAAAATGCTGTCCTTGTAAAGCAGCCGTTAAATAATCCCTCCCAATAAGAGCTAGAGGAAGAATCGGCTTCCCCTTGCTCATAAATGATGGTGCGAGTACAATTATATTTAATAGATTATAGTCATAGACCTATTTACTATGTACCGTATTTTCCGGACTTTAAATAACCATTTTTTTTCATAATTTGGCCCGTGGTGCAATTTATGCTCAGGAGCGATTTATGTGTGAAATTATTAACATTATTATTAACACACATAATTTCACATGTTATTTTCACACTAAACAGCAAGTGGGTGCTCTGGCCTGTGGAGTAATTGGAACTGCAACTGACGATGAGTCTGACGTAAGCGACGTAGAAGAGGAAGCGCTGCATCTTCTACTTCCAGCGGTAGTGGAGTTGTTTAAAGGTGACACAGAAGATTTCATTGGATTGAGTGATTTGAAGTGACACGGATGGTTTGGTAAACCTGTTAGCATGTTATTTATTCTGTTGTTATTTAAATAACAATATGTTTTGTCAACATACTAGGGGCGTTCTCAGTTGGTTGTTTATGTGTCATGTAATGTTAGCATACAGTACAATTATTCAGTCTGTTGTTGCCTCTATTCTATTTTTAGTTTAAATTGCCTTTCAAGATGTCATGTCTGTTCTTGTTGTTGGATTTTATCCAATACATTTCCCCCAAAAATGTGACTTATACTCTTGTGCAACTTATATATATGTCTTTTCCTTCTTTATCATGCATTTTATGGCTAGTGCGACTTGTACTCCAGAGCGACTTATAGTTCGGAAAATACGGTACGTGTTTATGTATATAAATGAGAATGGCAATCTGAGCATTTATACATTATCTGTGATATCCATTTTACGGTCCATGTACAGTATCGGTACGCTCTTTATTCACAAGTAAGTGGAAGTTACTAGTGAGGCAAAACTCACCACTAGTTGAAAACTGGGACATAAAATTCTACTCTGTAATGCTTCACTAGTATTATTACCTAGAGTGAATTGCTAAAAGTTTTTAAATGTCTTTGAAATAATAAAACTGAAAGGGTATTCATCTGTATACTTACGGCGGACCTCCAGCTTACACTCCACAATGTCTTCCCCGCTAGCATTGACTGCTTTGCACATGTACACCCCTCCATCGAATGGACAAGGCTTTCGAATTTCCAAGGTCAGCACTCCATGCTTACTGAGCATCCTGTATTTTGCTTCATTTGTGATGTCCATTTTGTTTTTGTACCAGGTCACTTTTGGCTAACAACAAGAAAACATATCAGAAGATATTTCTATTACTATGCCTTATTATGCATTATTTCACAATTCAAAACAGTTCCCATGTGTTTAAAAAGGTCTCTGATATTCTTTAGTCAAAATACATAAACGATAAAATATTAAAACACAATGAAGTTGTTCTACTGTATGTGTACAGTGGGCTTTTTGTTACAACGCTGATTCAGGGGTGGAATTTGCTGTTGCAACTAGGGGAGCGGCTGCTACTACTACTAACGGTCGTGAGAGTCTCAAGACAAAAAAAAAAAAATAGTGGCGGAAACCCTTCATCACCAGCAGCCAGACAACTTTTATCAGTCAGTGTGTGGATTCAGTGCAGCAGACACCAATGTTACAGCAGACATTATTTCTCTATTTATTTATTTATTGTTTATTTATTTGGGTTATTTGCTTGTTACTTATTCATCGTTCTTGTCTATTCGTTTTTACTCTTTGTGCTATTTGCTTGTATGTGTTGTGTAATGTGTCTCTAGTCACCGTGGGAAGGTGGGAAACGTAATTTCGATCTCTTTGTGTGTCTTAACATGCGAAGAAATTGACAATAAAGCTGACTTTGACTTTCAGACACAAACTGTATATAAGCAATGGAATTTCCCATCCAAACATGTGTGAGATCTTACAAATTCCCAATTTAAAATGTTGATCTGATCACTAATAATCTTGCTTTAGCATAAATCACCAAATCCATGTTGCAACCCCAATTAGTTATTTTTCTTATTTTTCTTTTCTTTTTTTTTTCATTTTGCCTTTACTGCCAACAGCAACACAATGAAATCAACTTATTACATTGTTAAACCATTGGCTCATTCACAACGGAATCCATAAATCTCCTTTGGGTAGTGCAACTCACTGACCTTGGGGATGCCGCTGACGGAGCAGCTAAGAGTGGCATTGTACCCTGCTATGACCGAACGGTTCACTAATGGATGCGTGAACTTAGGAGCCTGTGAGAGGTCAAGATCCTTGTAGGTGGCAGGTTTCCACTCCATCCCTGTAGTTGTACAGAATTAGTTTGAGTTTAGTGCATGTTACATTTTGGCAGTCTCTCTTACATTGTCGACTCAAGTGTCCTTACTTCTTTATGATCCAACCTACCGGTTTTCTGGATGTAGATGCTGTCTTTTGTGTTGCAGGCATTTGGGCTGTGACCCACCATGTTGATGGCAAAGACTCGAAAGACGTATTCATTACCCATGATGAGGTCGGAAACAACACAGCTGGTTCTACGGTACTGATCGAAAACTGTGAACCACTCCTTCAAAGTTGTTGGAAAAATACATTATTTCATCAAATGTGCTCAAACTGTTTAATAATTGTGAACAATATATAATGTAGTTATGCTATCTTTACAGCTGAACCAACTGCAATTTCTGGATAAATCACGTGTGAATGGTGCAATTCTGAATGGCGGAATCGTGGAAGGGTTTTTAATGATATGTAATGATATTTAAAGATATGGAATGATGGAGAATGATATCGTTGAAAATGGTATCTGTTTTTTGCCTTGTAGCCACATTATGAATGATGCCCTTGACTTGACCTTACGCAATACTAACCATGGTCTTTTTGTCAGCTTTCTGAATACAGTAACCAGCTATTTCACAGTTTCCATCGTCTCTTGGTGGCTTCCAGTCGAGGGCGACATTGAAGCCCCAGACATCCAAAACCTTCAGGTCTTCAGGAGGTCCTGGGACATCTACAAATAAAATGTCAAATATGGTGAAGATGTTATTGTACTCTGGACCGTAAAGTCTTGGACTCTATCTGGTGGTATTGCTCACCAACTATTTGCAGCATGACTTTGGCCTTGTCTTCCACGTTCTCTATCTGCACGTGGAGATCATACTGCCCCGAGTGATTCCTTTCAGACTTGCGGATGAATAGGATTGTGTCGGTGTCACTATTTCTTATGCTGACATGTGCAGAGTTTAGCGGCTGCCCATCTTGACTCCATGTAACCTTAGGCCTCGGTTTACCCTGCGTGATGTGAAAAAAAACTCATCATCAATGACCTGCACACATCTCTTTATGTGCTGCTTTTAATTTTCTTTATCACCTCAAAAGATCAAACTTAACAGAAAGTAGCACACAAGTTACAGTATGAATGAATCGAGCCTATTGCACCTGAAATGGAATCACAAGGTTGACAGAGTCTCCAACTTTCTTGATCAGAGTCTGACGGAGATTTCGAGGAAGCCAGATTTTAGGCCGTTCTATTCAAGAAATACACGTGAATCACTAATCATGACTAGAACACAGTATTTTCATTTTCCATGATTTCTCTCCCAGGGAAGTCTTCACTCACGCATGATCTCTCTGATTGTAACGGGCTGAGCTAGGATGGCGGCTGCACTTGGGCCAGCCATGTTGTACGCCCGCACACGAAACTGCAGCTTGTCTCCTGTAGTAAGCTCTCTGATTGTCAGTGAGGTCCTCTCGGTCAAACCCTGAATGGCTGGTATCCACTCATCTGCTGTACTCAGAAAACACAAACTATATTGAAAATGAAAATTAAAGCCAGGGGGTTTGATTCTTTTTGAGTACAATCTTGGAACTCGTGAAAAATCATCAATCAGAAAGTGTGTTTTGATTCACAGATTGTTCTACGAGCTTTCTTTCCACATTGAATACAGTATCGCTGTAAAATACAACTGCCGAACAGCACCAACACAAACACCCTTGTTGAAAAGGCATTTGTCGGTTTAGCTCCAGCACTTACTGCCCTCCTTGCAGTACTCGACCCCATAGCCCTCCAGGTCAGCTGAGCCGATCCTTTCAGGCGTTCGCCACTTGAGTGTGATGGAGGTGTCACTAATGTCGTCCACACACAGTCCAATGGGCTCACTTGTCGGGGCTGAAAGGGGCACATAGGGCAGCTTGAAGGGCTCTATTGCCAGTTTGAACATTACAGTGATCATATTAGAGTGAATTAATAAATGGAGAGTACAACCTAATGAGTAGTTTACTGCCAGTGAGACGTGTTTGGAAATAATCCATGACCTCCTAACAGCTACTCTTCCATTTGCTATCTTGCCTATTGTATACCACGGCGGCATACAGAGATCAAGTCAACAATAGAAAGGTTTAAATCACAACAGGATATACTTGAGAAATTAATGTTGGAAATTATAGAATGATCGATAGACATAGATGGACAGATGGACGGGTAGGCAGGTAGGTAGGTAGGTAGGTAGGTAGGTAGGTAGGTAGGTAGGTAGGTAGGTAGGTAGGGAGGGAGGGAGGGAGGGAGGGAGGGAGGGAGGGACGTGGTAGGTAGATGGTAGGTAGATGGAAGGTAGATGGTAGGTAGATGGTACTAGATAGATGGTAAATAGATGGTAGATAGATGCATAACCTCCCATATATACATAGATAACCATATGAAGGTAACACTGATTCTGCTTGATTAAAAAAGATGAACTATAAAAGTCCGTGGAAGAGTTTCTTTCTCTACCATGATCTTTTTTCTAGTGTGGGCAGACAGCTTGACATGTACATTTTATTTATCACATGTTAACAGCAATTTTAACTTGACGGTGTTAAATTCAAGTCATGGTCCGGTCACCGCTAAGGCCAAGACAAGCTTACAATAGAAAATATGATCCAGAAGCTGTGCGAGAAATGATGGGAATGCTTTCCAACAGTCAAAGGTTACAAAGTCACAGAAACCGGAAATGTTTACAGTTTAATTGTGTGAGAGCAAGTTGACAGACATGCAAACACTTGCAAAATCTGTAGCTCTGTGCAAAGGAATGAATAGTGACTTTGATTACACCAGCATGAGGCCAGAAAGCTGAGAAGGAATCTTTATTGTCTCTCATTGTGTGACAGTACTTGCTTGCTCTGCCCTCTTTATTTAACCTGTGTTCATCTTTTCTTACAGATAAAATATCTGCTCTGGAACTACGACCCCAACGCAAGTAGTATCAGTAAGTTTGTGAAAGTCAAAGGAAACTTAGGATGACTTAACTAGAAACTATAAATCAGTTAACGTGGTCACACTGCGGAAATGACAGACTAAAACTTTACAATGCCTTGCAAATCCTTTTCGGTCTATTGTAAATACACTTCAAAGAAAATATATTTCATGGTCTATCTGTTAAACTGTACTGTTGAGCAACTGAAGTTGTACATCGATGAAGAATGGGAAAGAATTCCACCTACAAAACCAAATGTTTTTAAAAAGAAGGTGATGTAACACAGTGATGGAACATGCGCCTGTCCCAGCCTTTTGGGAATGTCTTGCTAACATGGAATTCAAAAGGAAGTGTCATTATGAGTTTATAATAGCATAACCGAGCATTTAAACTGCAGAGTTTAAATGTAAACTCCACCTATGATGGTCAGCGCTTATACTTAAAATTATTTCTCATAATTTGGACAGCTCAGTTTTGTACATGCACACACCCTTAAACAAATCAGCATCCAATGTTTTTGACTCACCAACAGGCACAAAAGGTTGTGAGGCCGGACTGTGACGAGACATGCCAATGCCATTGACAGCGTAGACTCGCATTTCATATTCCACTCCTTCAATCATCCTTTTTGCCTCGTAGGTTGTTTCAGTGTATGGGTCAAAGTTCAATCTCATCCAACGATAGCTCTTCTTTTTCTTTCGCTCCAAAACGTATCCTGAGTAATACAAAGAGCATCTTGTTTTGATTTGGGATCCATTCCTGATCACTGTTTTAATAGGGCTTGTCATTTTTAGCAGATTTTAAAAAAAGGCATTTCATTCTTTCTTTACCAATAACCGGCTGTCCTCCATCAAAGAGAGGAGGATCCCACTGGACAACACAGGAGTCTTCTCCTACGCTGAGAATTTTGGGAGCTTGAGGAGGATCTGGAACATCTAATAGGAAAAAAAGACATTTTTACATCTTTAATATTCAGTAACTGGTAAAAGTCCAATCACAATTTGTGATCTGACTCCTCCCATTGATGTTTGCAATGATGAACGGTGCTTGGTCATGTTCTTACCAACAACCTTCACATTGATATCTGCAGTATCTTCCCCAGCAGGGTTACGAACCACAACTGAATAGATTCCTTCATCCTGCCTCTCAGCCCCTTCAATAGTGAAAATACAATGGCCTTTGGTGGTTTCCACATGGACTCGGCCATCTCCCTCAGTGATGACCTACATTATGAAAACAGGATTTGGCGTATTTGGAGCAGATGATGACCAATGGATACGATTACCTTCCCTCCTTTGGTCCAAACAACAGTGGGAGCAGGGTCTCCAGTGATAGGGACATCCAGGCGAAGTTTATTGCCAGTCACCACTACGATGGTAGACTCAGCTGTGTGGCCCCTACAGTCCAGGTGGATCTTAGGAGGGTCTTATGAATACAAAAATTTACATATTGTACCAGACAGTAAGTTCATGTAAAAAATAGAAACGACTGAAGTGTTGCGAGTCTGACAAGGGGGTGGGGTTCCTGATAGAGGCCCATTGTCCGTACTAACATCAGTATCCATTTTATTCCCATGGCCCATGATCCTTAGCGTGAAACAAAACCGGCCTTTTTCCTTTCTGGGAACTCTTGGTGTGAATCCGCTTTCTATGACAGTTACAAACTTTAACAATGTGGGAACGCCAGTTGTTGCAGCTTATAAGCGAAAATATTTCAACGTCACTCCCTCCAAATCTATCGGGCAAGGAGGATGACACAAATATAAGCAGCCAGCGATGACAAGTTACAGTCATGTCAAACTACATTCCGAACTCTGTCGTTTCAGACGAGAGAAATATAAAACGTTCCTTCCTCGTCTGGGACAGCCAGTAATGTTCTTGTCCCAGATTCAACTTCTGCTTGTTAGTAAAACCGCCAGTGGCGCAGTAAGATCCCAATTCAATGAGCACGGCTCCGTGAAGTGAAATCATTGGAACCAATGGGGGCATTTGACCAGAAGTCTCTTATCGGCAGTTCCTCCCACATCTGTTCCTACAGGACAGACCTCAGGAATAAAGTGGATAATTTCTGATAAGTCCAAAATAAAGGCTATTATTTTACTCCTAAGTGAAAATCGATTTAGAATTTGGCAAAAGGGATTAATTTTATAGTTCAACAGTGTTCATGAATATATTTTTCAGTGATGTGGAGTGGAAGTTAATGACACTGAGAAGTGTCTCATCATTTTGTTCTGGTAATAAATGGTATTAAAAATATTGTATATCTCATTAGCTAGTGCAAATAGGCTAATATAATCACCTTGACGTGGCACAAAGTCAATCTTCACCTCTGGAAAAGGACAAAACACATTATATGAGCCAGTGATAGAACATGGAAAATTCTGGGGGTTAATTAGTTGTGACTGATTAACAGTTTCAACCAAATAAAAGGGATCAATCGTACCCATGAAATTGAGTTTTGCTGAGAGGTTGAAAGCGTAGCCATCTGGTTCAAATGTGTAGTCTGCTTCATCCTCAGGTTTGACATTGTCAATTGTCAATTTGTGAATCCTGAATGGGTCAAAGGTTGAGCCCTCCTGGCAATACATTTGGCAAACGATACATGAACGGTAGTAACGTCACCTGCCAATATGTGTGATGTTTATTCTTGCGTCTGCCTTGACTTCCACTCCATTCTTGTACCAAGTTCCCCTCACGTTCTCATCCGACACCTCACACTTGAATACCGCCTGATCCTTCGCCTTTACTGTGAGGTCAGCGATGCTCTGGTAGACCTCCAGCTCTTTCTCTGCACAGTAAAAAAAAAAAAAACACCCGATGTATGAACATAATAGAGAGCCACAATAAAAGGCAATACAATAAATTTGCATATCTGTCTGTGCCTGGCTCAAATTCAACAAAATCGCATACACCACCAGTGTCTAGACTAGATTGTCAGGCGTGTGAGGCCTTCAGTCCATGGAACGTGGCGCAGTGCAGTCTACCAAATTTACAAACACAGAAAACTCGACTCCCCACCCCCCCCTCCACAAAAATGAAGATGCGCTAGATATTTTGCTCAGTGCCTAATTGAGTTTCCACACGCTTCAAACGAATTGAGCAAGGTTGTTAACAAAAAAAACACTGAAATACCCAAAACAAAAATCGAAAAAAAAACATTTGCAGAAATTGTATAAATAATGTTTTTTGAATACTCAGTAAGATTACATAATTCATAAAAATTACATAATTCATACAACTAACAAACACCAACAACAATAATTGTGAAAAGATCCTACATTCTTGTCTTTGTCAATTAGTGTTAATCATGAGACTTGGAACTGAGACTTGGAATTGGCTTTAATTGTATTTATCTTGTTATTGCTGTTCGCAAGACATGAAAGTCCAAAAGTTGTTTGGAGATTTAGTTTACAGTACCTAATTATTAAATTGTGACCTTTTTATTATCTTGCGAATGACAAAAGAAAATATAAAACAAATCAAGCTTTATCTAGACCATAGTCATATCCAATAACATGAATACAACAGCAACTACTACTACTACTACTACTACTAATAATAATAATAATAGTAATTATTATTATTATTATAATCGTACACCTGAAAATAAAAACTGTAAATCATGTGGTTGTACTGTTTCATTTTAAGGGGTGCAATTGAAAAGGTATTGTCCAAAATGTCATAAATTTATTTGATCCAATCCATTTATTTACCCCTCTCTATAATCCCTCTTCCCTAAAAACAGAATGATATATATAATGGAACAGGACGACTTGTGTTTTTTTTTTTTTTTTAAGGTTCACTACTGCTGTAGTTCTCAAGGGCTGTTATGGCCTCAAGACCACTTTTCAAGGGTTTTGATCTCTTTTTGCAATCCAATGAATTTTTACTTGGCCTTGGATAGGGCATACTCTGGATTTTTGAGCAAAATTGTATGAGACCATCCAGTACAACTGTGACCAGTAAGAAACAAAATGCTTGAACACACAGAGTAGATGAAGACTAGAGATACAACGTTGCCAAAAAAACAAGAAATAATGTCGAAAAACTCCTCAGTAATTAAGTTTGGTTTCCAAAATCTTAAGCAGTTCATTTGACAAGTGAAATGTAAGCGGAAACACTCTGGAACATGAAAATTCTGCAGTGCACTTCTGATGAAAATCGTTGGCTGAACATCCAACTTTTATTGCCACTCTGAGAGGAAGCCTAAAGACAAGTAACTGTCAAAAGCTCAATAACACTATAAACAATGAAGATGTCAGTCAAGCCCTAAGGCATCACTTGGGAGGTTCATATGCAATGGAAATGTTATTCATTCATAGAGACTGTATAAATCGGGTTAATCTAATTGGGTGAGTAAAAAAATGTTAGGGACACTCACAACACAGTTAGGGTAATGTTAAAGAAAGAGTCTTTAAAAGCAGTCAATTCAAAGTGACATTGGATTTTTTTCATTAAAGATTCTGTACATGTATGGACTATGTAGTGAAAATGACGATAAGTCGAGTTATTCGTCGATACAGGAACATTTGAAAACCTTTATAGTTTAGATAGGACTTTATTTTGAAAGTCATTTTTAATACCGTCAAAGGCATCCAAGGTGATACCAAACAAAGCCATAGATGATGTATTGTCACTGAATAATATGCAAATAACACTCACCTTGCACCATGAGCTCAGCCACAGACTCGCCGCCATTAGTTTTGATCTTGTAATGACCGCAGTCTTCTTTTGTGGCCTCATTAATGATCAAAATATGCTTGCAGCCATCTTTCTTGAAGCGATACTTGAAGGATTCATCTCGAGTTAGTTCCACACCGTCCTTCTCCCTGTTGGATATACAGTGCCTCCATCATCATGACAAGATTGGATTGAATTCTATGTAGTATTTTGTTATCATTCAGCATACACACAAATGAGTGCCATGAAAATATCTTTAGAAAGATAATGATCAGTTTGGATTGATACATTTTAGTGCTGCAACTTTTCATTAAAACAATTAGTATACTTGTGTTCCTCTTTGATCAATATAAAGATGATTATGAATACAAATGTGAAATTTGATTTTCATCTAATTCGGATTTTTTGGTCTTGGGGTCTGCCCTCTAAGTAGTGCAATTCACTTAAAAATGTGTTATATTATCATGCAGTAGTTTCCTTCTGTATCAAATTTAAAGGACTCATACCTGTTTCTAATATTTTACCCCTCACTATTAAATTGCACATGTGTATTGGATGCATAAACACATTGTAAGAAAAAAAATTGGAATGAAAATAAAGTCCAACCATTTCACATTTGCGCCCTCCTCTGAGACCTCACACTGTAACTCCATTCGTTCACCCTTCATGACCATCTGATCTTCTAGGTTCTTCACAATCACAACAGGAGGCTCTGGATCAAACAGGTCAAAATGTTCAGAACCCAAGTGAATTTTACCCCCAAAATCAAGCACGCTTAATAGACCATCAAATACACACAGACCTTTAACAAAAAGCTCTGTGGTGCATTTCTCCTCTCCCACTACACAGCAATAGGCCGCATCGTCAGCCAATGAGCAGTGGTTGATGGTGAGGTAACGCATGTTTCCCACACTCTCAAAAATGTACCTGAACAAATAGCAACAACGTTTTATTCTACAACAATGTCAACTAGATTAAATATACAATAGTCTGCCATACTTACTTGCTGGTGATGTGGAAGAATGAAAAGCATAGAGAGAAATTCACATAAGAGTTAATCCATTTTCCAAAAATGAGGTTGCATAGATAAAATATTGACACATTCACACCTTCCAGTTAAATGTATTTCTTGTCCATTCTTCAGCCATTTGACATCAACATCTGGATTAGCTACCTCAACTGCTAATTTTATTTTATGTCCCTTTGTCACCTGGTAGGCGGGATCTAGCTTCTTCAGGAAAGCTGCATACAGACATGTTGCCTTTTGTTAGATTGGACCATTTGAAGTACAGTTTTATGTTGACTTTGCACTAACCTGCACTTTTTTTCTCCTCTTTCTTCATCTTCTTTAGTCTTTTGAGCATGCCCCTCAAATCAGTGATGCCATGCTGAAAAGCAATCTTTTCATATTCTGAGGCTGGAGCATGGCTGAGAATATCCCAAATATCCACATCAGGCTCTGTGTTCATCTGCACAGCTCTGAGAAAGAAGAATCATTTTCAATACACATTCCACATAAGTACATGAAGAAATCCTGTTGTGCCAATCTTATTTTTAACAGGACAGAATAATCTTTAGAAAATGTGCAGCCTTCAGTGAATTATAAAAAGTAAATAAGTAAATGAAGGAATAAATAAAAAAAATAAAATAAATAAACACTGCTCAACAAGAATTATGTCCCTCATGTATTTGTGATGTTGATTAAAAAAAAAAAGTCTACTTTCTTTTGAGCATATTGTTTTTTGTTGCATTTAATTTTGACCTATAAGAGCTCGCGCAACGTGGATTTTACCATGCGTTGTAATTTATTGCTGCCATTTAAAAAGATTCCACCTGTTGCTGAAACTGTTGATAAATAAATATGACTAAATGCAGATTATTAATATTATCCATCCATTTTCTGAACTGATTCTTCTCATGAGGCTCATGGGCGGGCTGGAGCAGGAAGCAGTTAAAATTGAGTGTAACCGAACATACTTACACCCTGGACTGACTGCCAGTCAATCACAAGGCATGGAGACAAAAATTCATCCTCATTTTCCCAGGAAAGGACTGAGTCTTCAATTAATCTACCATGCGAGTTTTTGGAATGTAGGAGGAAGCTGGAATAGCTCGGAAAGCCCATCTGTGCAAGCTACTTTTACTTTATTTTTACTTTAATAATAATAATAATAATAATAATAATAAAGAATGTAAAGGGTATGAATAGCTGTGGCCTTGGAAAATATTGCCAAATTTACAAAATAACCACAAAAAAAACTATTTTAAGGCGTTTCACTCAAGTCATCCAACGCAGTCAATTATTACGTTTTTTTTATTTACAATTTTGTCATAATAAAGTTTTGAAATGTATTGTATGTCCTGCCAAACAAAAATACATGCAAACACAAGATTTTCCTGACACTCATTGTGCCAGCAGTTCCTTACCGATTTTTTAAGAAACTGCTGCTGATTCAGAGGTAGAGCCCAAGCAGCAAAACAAACCAGATAGGTTAAAACACAGCATGTCAAATACAATTTAAACAGAATTAATCAGCATTTTAGAAAAAAAAAGGATCCGAAAATGTAACAATCAAATGAACCCAAAAAAAACAACCATATGAGTATTTTATTAGTATTAGTGGCTATTAGATTTGAACGTCAGAGTGACTCGTGTAAGCATTGGTGTGGTTATTGAGAACGTCAAGGGGAATAAATTGTTACAGTGACAGAATGCATTGGGTCACGCAACTAAAATGGCCTTAACAGTGAGATGAAGAGGTGAGTGATGTCATCCATCAATCAACCTTGTTAATCGGTAAGTTCATGCATTGCATGCAGCTGCATGGCAAATTATTTTTGGATGCTGACAGTGTGATTTTGACATGGCGACAATGTTGCTTACTCTCTTTAGATGTAAAATGATTCAGAATGACAGAGAAAATAGCGTTGATTAAAATAATTTAATGTAATCTTACAACTGTCGATTAATATTTTCAACTCTTACCTCTTCTTTAACAATGTGCTGAAGTCCAGTTCTCCTGAGTCTTCTTTTCCTTCAGTGCTACTGCACACATGTGAGTCACATTTAAGTCACATTCATACTGGATATGTAAGACTAGAACTACCATGCTGGATATATACACAATTACACACTTATTAAAAACTGAACTGTTCTTTTTTTTTATTGTCATTGCAATATCATGAACTCAAAAAAAGATATAACCCAAACAATTTTGCACACATTTTCTTATAAATCTTCATTTTCGTGCTGAGTAAGTCTAGTTTTAATGCGTTTGTGAATTTATACATCTCACCTTGATAGGCGTATTTGGTGACAAAAAGTCTAGAGTCTAGTTCTCACTTTTTCATTACTTAATTATGATATATACTCTTACCAGCTTGTCAAAAATAATGTTATTTACTGCTTTTTATAAAAAAATGCAATTAATAATATGAAGAATTGAGTTCAGCCTTTTGGCCGGCCCTCCACAATATTTTCAGTTTCTTATGTGGCCCCATGGAAAAAATAATTGCCCACCCCTGGTCTAGACTCTAGACTCACAAAAAGCAAATCTAAGCGTTGGTGCAGGTTGTGTAACATAATTTTGGTGGATTTGATTTGAGGCTCAAGCAAACAGCATTGCCGCATACCCCTGACAGCAATGTCACACGTGAATGCTCAATCGGTGGTGCAAGGCACGTGCCAATTACAGAATAAACAGATGTGATTTTGAAATGTCCACATGAATGTTTTTTCTGATCATATGTATATCCCAAAATCATGTTAGACCAGTGATCTACCTTGCGCCAACATATAGATATGGACATAGCAGTCATAAATTTAGCGAAACTTTCTGCCACTAAAATGTCACTTCATTAGATATGTCTCCAGGGACACTCCTTTGCTGCATCGGAATGTTTGTCTTAATGCAGACTTGTCTGCCAAATTGGAAAATGCGCAGTGAGCCACGTGCTTGCACGAAAATCAGCATATACTGGCATTTACGCCGCCGCTTCAAATGGCTGTCTACACAGAAAAAGAGCACTGGCCTCAGTCTTAAACTAAAAAGTAAAAGTTGCGGTTACTTCTTTTTGGAGTTACGGCTATCGAGTCCATGACATGAGTTGATCTTCTCATGTTGGACCGAAGGCAAACATTCTTTTATGCAACGAGAAGCCTCATGATGCATCCAACAGAACACTCCTGCACTTAAATAAGGAGCATGAAAGATAAAACAAGAAGAACCAGTTTTGTGCGTGCCTCCTTTCTAGAAGGTGAGTGCCTGGTTTGTGCGGTGCAATTACAACACTGTGCTTCCTCTATGTGCTAAACCAGTGGAGGAACTTGGATACTGAAAAGCCCATGTGTCTTAACACATCCAGCACTTTCAGTAGGGCCAAAGCTCCTGTTAAAGCTCACTCTGTTGGATCGCTGTTTGTGCAGCTGTCACTGCTGTTTTTGACTGAGACCCAGAAGCAGATCAGAGAGAGCTTGTCTCGTAATAAAGTGGAATACAATGGTGGATGGTCGAGCCAGCAAAGCCTCCTCTGCTGGCCTCAGCACTATCAGATGCACTGACCTGCTAATCACAAACGATCAAATTTCTCATAATTGCTCCATAAAATTGCATTATTTTATTCTAACATTCTAGACCACAGGTATCAAACTCAAGGCCCGGTGGCCAGATACGGCCCACCACATCATTTTATGTGGCCCACGAAGACAAACTGTGCATCAAATTCATGTGTCATTACTCGAATTGCAAATTGTCTTCACTTTTAGAATCTTTTTTTTTTCTTTAATATTTGACCAGTTTTTACTCGGCTGATTTGAAAACAAGTTATTTGTCAGTTTGTTTTGTAGCTTTTACTTTAATTAATATGAGATGCTCATACATTTATTTGGGTTGACAGTCATAATGGCCCTCCGAAAGAAGATATGACTACAATGCGGCCCGCGAAAAAAATGACTTTGACGCCCCTGGTCTAGACAATTGTCTTATTTCCTTAGCATTTCTTTCCACTGCAATGCTTGTGTTTTAATGACTAAATATTATGATTTGGAGTGAAATGGTTGCCCTCTATGTTCTCAGTGAGCTCTCACAACTTCTGAGTTCCTTCAAAATTTAGCAGCTTTGACATTGCACGATTCACAATGCTGCTTCTGTTTCATTTGAAAGGAGAAAAGAAAGTGACCACTTTGTTGAAGAAGTTCTTCAATGTTGGCCCTTGCTTCTCTTCCATAGAACTCTCCGTAAAGTGTGACGTTGTGCCTCAATGGATGCAACATTAAACCTTTACTACCTTGTTGATGCTCCACTTCTCTTCATATCGGCATCACTCCTAATAGGTTAGTATTTCCACAGTTATTCCACACATAATGATTGTCCAGTTTGTCCTGTGATTGCTATCACATAGGTTGTAGTACTATGTGTTCTGGCATAGAGGTATTATGCAAAGATATCAACCAGACTGCCAAAATATGTTGTACTGGGACGTAATGGGACATAATCTTGGGTCAAGGAGGAGACGCTCTCAGTTTGGAAAGGGTAAATGATAGTGATAGGGAAATAAAGCTTCAAATTTGCTTCATGAAGCAGTTCAATTTTTTGGGCATCGAGTGGAAAGCTTAAATCAAGAGTGTCATCTGGAGGAGTAAAAACAAAAATCCAACACCTGGTTCACGAAGCAAATATGAAGCTTAATTTTCTCGTCACTAGTAAATGTAAAATATAAATGGAGGAGTCACATAAACATGTCAACCAGTGCTCAATCATCTTTAGAATGTTGAAGAATGTTGTCAGGATATGAGAGGTAACAAATCCCAGGCTTGAACAGCAAGGGCATACAAACACCACACAGAAACATTCCAACGGAAAGGCGTTAACTTAAAAAGTAAGGCAACTTACGTGCGTCGAAAAGCTGCTCTGATGTCAAAACCCTCGGCAGTACAAGCCTCTGGTATGTAAAAAAGCAAAGTATAATATAGTTCAACACCCAAATTGTGTGTGTGGGGGGTGTGATTGATAAACACAAGGACAAAATAAATAATAGAATGTAATAATTTTGATTCACTTACCATGTACAGTGAGTTGAAAATTGCAACTATCAAACTTGTCTCTGGACAAAACTTCACATCTGTAAGCTCCTGCAAAGTTAGCCTTGGCTTCCATGATGTGCATCTCAAATGTGTAAACCTGTTTGAGGGTTGATTCAGAACTATGGTGAGTATTCTTTTCTGGTCCTTCATGTACGAAACAGCGTAAGCATAAAGACATTTACTATTTGCAATTCTGACTGCTATATTTTCATTGGCTTTTACTTTTTAAAAAATATGAATAAAATGTGCCTCAAAAGTGAACAGTGTGAGTTAGTCTACTTTGGTGTTACGGTCATAGAACTCCTTCAGCTGCAGGTGTTTTCCAGATTTACTGGCCAGGTCCATCCACTTCCCTTTAAACCATTTGATGGTTGGTTTCTTCAGCAGCGATTCAGCATTGACTTTAGCCACAAATGTGATGTTTCCACCTAAAACGGGGAGCAGAATATATATATATATATATATATATATATATATATATTACAGAAAGTGTAATATATATTACAGAATTACAGAAACAGGAACTGTACGTATGTACTTGATCATGTACTTGATCATAACAGGATAACATGTTGTGTTGCCCATTCAAAATATGACAAAGGGAAAATTCTTGATGTATTGTCACTGTATTTTAATATTTTGGATCAGAACTTTATCACTACATTAATATGTACACATGCACTCCCACTGTAGTGATTCTTCTTAGATAGAACCATTAGCGATTAAACATTTGAGTCACAAAATGCTCACCGACAGTGACCTCTCCACTTTTGGGTTTCTCTGTGAAGAGGCCAGTGAGGTCCTGTCTGGTGTCTGGAGGCTGTCCATCTACAGTACATAATCCAGTGATAGACAACAGTCAGGTAGTTATTCATTGACTAGAATGATTAGATTGTCAATAAATGTGATGGTCAAACTTACAGTGGAAAGACAAATGACAACTATTTTAGTTCTAACATAAATGTATACTATGTATCTTTAAAATAACACTCATCAAAATAGCATCAATCAATATGTGCAAATTTCACAATATAATGATAGTATAATTGTAATATAATTGTAATCAACCATGTCTCGCCACCAAGCACACATTTCCAGAAAAATCTAGAAGCACTTTAACCAGGAGTGGTACTGTTGGCTCACCCTCTGATGGAGGGGCATCATGTGTTGGGGCAGTGGCCTCATCTTCTGTTGGTGCGGCCGTAGATGTAGCGTTCTGCTGTTCTTGTGTTACACTCGACTCTTCTGATGCAGTAACAGGAGCCTCAGCTGGAGTTTCTGTGTTGGTGTTACCATAGAAACGAACGCATGTCAGACACATTGCAGACTTACTGGCCACTTCATTGTATTTCAGGTATCGTATTTTCCGGACTATAAGGCGCACCTAAAAAACTAAAATTTTCTCAAAAGCCGTCAGTGCGCCTTATAGTCCGGTGCGCCTTATATATGGACCAAATTCCTAAATTTAAACTGGCCCGAAGCATTGTGTCATGAAATCAATCATAAGTGGCCGGCTGAAGATGATAAATCATGAATCAAAATGACTATGGATCATTATTTTGCGATTATAAAGTAGTTTGTTGCATCTGAAGTTGAAATAAATAAGATAACATGGAGAATGATTTGATTTGGATTAAAAATCTGACATAATGCATTAATGGTGCGCCTTATAGTCGGGTGCACCTTATATAAGAACAAAGTTTTAAAATGGGCCATTCATTGAAGGTGCGCCTTATAGTCCGGTGCGCCTTATAGTCAGGAAAATACGGTACTTCTTTTACTGCCCGTCTTCTGGCAAATTATGATACAAACCCCTTTATAGGAGGCAATAAAACAATATGTCAGAACATTTATTGCCTCGCCGGGCTTTTTCTTTGAGTGGTCTACTACTGCTACAACCAGCCCTCTTTGCTGTGACTGTTTATACCACCTGTTGAGGAATATTGGTTTGTACTTGTGTATATTCTGTGTCCTTTCCATCCCTGAGTCCAAATACTGCTGCCAAAATAGAGGAATTGATTGCGTTGCAATGACTGTTAGATAAATTTCATTTAAAAAAAAGATGGAAGTCTTGTGAAAAGAGGGTGTTGGGGAAATTGTGCAAAAAGGAATTTAGATCCCACCAGAGCACGGCAGCCTTGAGCTGCATTGCATGACCCTCAGTGGGGGCAAAATGTCAGCACATTTCACGTGTGTGGCCATCATGAACCCAGCGTTTTACAATCATAATGAGCAAACTAGGAAGACATTTTCAAAGGTAAAACAAACAAAACAAAACAAAATTTATATATATATATATATATATATATATATATATATATATATATATATATATATATATATATATATATATATATATATATATATATATATATATATATATATATATATATATATATATATATATATATATACAGACAACTCCTATACAGTATATTTAATTATCACTCAATGTTTGACGCTGATTTTGATTATGTTCGATAGCATCACTTGAAAATGTTCATATGGCAAAACCAACCGAATGTGTATCGTAAGGACTATGATGAATTTATTCCTCTGTCATTCTCATTTGAGTAAAAACCGTAATCAGAATTTAAACCACATTGGTAGATACACTTTGTCTTGATACTGAAAACATTCTTCATCAGTTATTTTTCACTTTGGCCTTATATGTTATCCTCCTTGGTTGGGTGGCTGTTTTTCCGTGTGCTATCAGCCGTCTCTCAGGCCTATCCTGAGAGCCAGTGAAGTACTGCTTACTCATGACCAAATAATGTGCCAGTGAAAGGTCAATGTCACTGCACAGGAGTGTTACAACACACAACTGTGGATGTCTTTGAAAGTTGTTTCCACCTTATCTGATCCAAGCAACAGACAAGCATTGCTCATGTATTTATTTAAAGGGGGGGATTTTAATTTCTGTATTTTTCACATGCCAAAATGTAGCATGTTCATCACCAAAACAATACAATTTCAAATAATAATGTTAGCCGTGTAGAATTAATCCATGTTTAAAACTTTAGTCAGAAGCTCCCAAATTTGAGGGAAAATGCACTTGCCTTCTGCTTGCTTCTGGACAACCACCAATTACAGAAAGACTGTAAGGAAGGTGGTTCTTAAAGACAAGCAAACGAGGGACTGGGGGACAACAGGGTTTATAGAATAGCTTGTAAAAAAGACATCCTTGATGATATTTATGCAATCAGTTTCAAATAATGAGTAAACTGTGATTCAAACAGAAGTCAAATAGAGTAAATGAACCTTTCATTTGACTTTGAGGGTGATTTTTACTGCTTCATATAGTAATACACAGAAAGGGTCAACTTTAAAGAGACCACCGCCAAAGTTTCCTACCTTTCTTTGGTGGCACTTTCAGGTCAAACTTGATCTTTGAACTTCCTGCAATCACAGCATAGGTATTGACATCTTCCTGGGTAACAGCTTTTATCGTGAGGGAATGTTTGTTTCCATTGGCTGCGATCTCATATTTTTTGCTGCTGGCAAGATCCTTGGTGTTGCACTGCCATCTAACTTTAACATCAGACTTCTCGGTTTCTGCTTCAAAGACCACGGAGGACCCTTCTTCTGCTTCTTGTGTCTTTGGCTTCTTGGTAAAAGCTGAAACTGACCCAAGCACATTGACATTAGGACCTTTTTAATGTATAGTCTTTTTCATACCATGGACCTCTCTTGCTGGAACAAATGAGAAACCCAATATAACAATATAAATAAAACTATATAAAACAGACAATATAGGTTTAGAACTGTAGATATTGTATCATTGTAGGGTGACCGAGTGAATAGTTTTCGGGGGCGTCACTGCTGTTGTCTTCATATTTAGACAACACGTGATATTTTAGGGTGGTTTATGAACGAGGTGAATGGGTTCCATTCTTTTCCACTGTCTGTTATCCAGTGGAAATACATTTTGACAAGTAAGTTGTGGCAACCCCAATGACTTTAAATATAGGATGTATATGTAGTGGACTAATGAATGAGTGTGGCAGGTTTAGATTGCCCCACAGTAACAGGTATCACCACAGTAGGATTATCTTGAATCTATTTTTGCACCTTTCGACTCATTGAAATACTTGTGGACCCTTGTGCCTCTGAAGCCAGGGGGTTGATTTCAATCTGGGATGACTCTACAAGAACCCTGACAATCTCAATTTAAAATTCCAACTCAAGAGCAGCCTAAATACATATTCAACATAATCACTTCAAGGCAGCCAATGTGGAAATGCACTGCATACTACATGAAAAGGTCATGATCAAAGATAATTAAAAAGAAACACAGTGGTGCATTGAGTGACAACTTTTGACAAGCAGCACCTTAGCAAATATTTACAAAATTGGCTTGAAGAGGCTTGAGCCTATTGATTGCCTCTTCCAGTTTAGTTTCCTGTCAAACTAAACATAATTTATGGAGAATTGCAATTTGTATGTTTGAAACAACCTTATTTCAGTCCACCAATTTAATAGGAAAGCTAACCCGCATATATGTTGCAGCGCGATGACCCTTTAAGCAGGAGATTGAAAACAAACGGTGCAGCAAAACATTGTAGACATACAATAGAACAGTATTCACTGCCATATATTCTTTATCCTCTGCAAAAGTGATGAATGCAACAGAGAAGACTAGGGAGTGCAACTGAACAGTACTCTATATCCACGTGTCTTTCTCACAGGTGGCCAAGATCTTCTATTGATGTTTTAGTTCTATCGTGTCATTAATATGTTTCTCAATGAAGCATAATTTTCCTCATTAAAATACACTCTTAAACTTGTTTTGGTCCTTTTGTGTGTGTGTGTGTGTGTGTGTGTGTGTGTATATGTTTGTGTGTGTGTTTGTGTGTGTGTGTGTGTGTGTGTGTGTGTGTGTTTGTGCATGCGTGTGTGCGTGCACAGGGGGGTAGGCAATGGTAAAAGTTCATTTGAACCTAGCATGGACCAAATTTATATTTCAAGGCACCACTATATATTGAACTTTTTCTTTATTTTCACAAATGTAGTCGTAATAATAATAATAATAATACGTGTATGCTATTTCATGTTTGTACGGCGACCTTGAGTGCCTTGAAAGGCGCCTTATAAATAAAATGTATTATTATTATTATTATTATTTTATTTATGAGGCGCCTTTCAAGGCACTCAAGGTCTCCATACAAACCTTAAATAGCATACACAATTAAAAGAAAAACTAAAACGTTAAAAAATAAAAAGTAGTGGTAACATATCTAAATTGGGAGGGGGTCTTGTAAGCTTACTCGATGAGTTTTGGGGTTTGGGGATACAATTTCTCACTCAGTGTCTCAGAAAGGGTAAAGCCACCCAAAATGTTGTCGCAATTTATCGTTTCGGAAAGTAAGTGTTTTTTTTGTTTTTTTTAGGTTTATTTAGTTTTCTTGCAAGACAAGTACAAGAAATACCTTAAAAGTAAACGTTACAACATCTAATGATAAACACTTATCTGTTAAAGCCTGTTACAGCGGTTTGACTGTGGTTAATATTGCTTAAGACACCTATGAGACAGCACACAGTCAGGCTATTTGTTCTTGCATCTCAAAAGGTTTGCGTTTAGTCAGACAGGAAATGTTCAAGTTCAGGAGTGAAGCTAAAGATTTTTACACGCAACAATTGTGTGTTCTTGAATGGGCTACACCCAATTGAAAAAAAAAAAACATATTTAGAGGGTAAAAACTCACTCGGCTTTTTGACTGGCTCTGGCATCTTCCTAAAGGATGTGCTCTTCTCCACAAGGTGACTTATTCTGCTGTCTATCTCCCTCTTTTGCCTTTAATAGCAGTGGCCCCTCCAACGAGCACCACCTCTCCAGACACCTTAATTCCGAGTCCAGTATGATGGCCAAAGAACAACAGCTGCCCCCACACGTCCCATCAAAGCTCATCCTATTCCAGCGTCACAACAGTGCGTATGCAACACACATGCTTGCGTACACGCACGCAGAGGCTATATTTCAACCATCATTTCCTCCAACACCTCCCCTGATTGACAGGCCTTGAGAGCAGGGGGACATGGATGCTAGGCAGCAGTTAAATTTAGAACTTCCCAAAAAAAAGGATGCCGCTGTGTCCGTGTTGCACATTTAAAACTGAATACACAGAAAACTATTTACCAGTAGCAGTAGTGTCTAGTTTTATTCTATTATATTCTTTTATTCTGTTATATTTACTGTTTGTCTCTGTGTTTATGTGTTTATATTTTATATTTATATTATATAAATAAATGTATATTTATGTAAACTAAACAGCAAATTCAAGAAAACAAACTAATAAAATGTACACCTAAATCTCTCTCTCCCTCACTCTTTCTCTCTCACTCTCTCTCTCACTCTTTCTCTCTCACTCTCTCTCTCTGACTCTGATTCCCTCTGCCTCTCTCTCTCTCTCTCTCTCTCTCTCTCTGACTCTGATTCACTCTGCCTCTCTCTCTCTGATTCTCTTGGTCTCTCTCTCTGACTGTCTCTCGGTCTCTCGGTCTCGGTCTCTGTCTCTCTCTCTCGGTCTCTCTCTCTGTCTCTGTCTCTGTCTCTCTCTCTCTCTCTCTCTCTCTCTCTCTCTCTCTCTCTCTCTCTCTCTCTCTCTCTCTCTCTCTCTCTCTCTCTCTCTCTCTCTCTCTCTCTCTCTCTCTCTCTCTCTCTCTCTCTCTTGATGTTTGCGACTCTTGGACAGCCAATCAAATGAAATCTAGCATACAAAGCAATGTCCATATTTTATATTTTATTTATTTTATTTATATCTGTGACTGCGGACTACAGATATGGATTCTTTTTACATATTTGCTGATTGAATTATGCATTTGTAAAAGGTTTTGCTAAAATACTGCTTATATTTGTCCTATGAGAGTAGGTAGATATTCCTGTTTGTTGGTTCAGTTTTTTTCATAGTATTTATTTGAGGCCCTCAGGTTACTTCTAACCTGCAAGTAAAGAAACCACTGTAAGATTCCATTGACATGACTTACTTTGATCACCCACCTACACTTTCATACCGCACGTTGGTTCACAACTTTGATCAAGGATGAGAAACAACCACCCCAGATCATGGTTCATGCTCTTCTTGACAAAAAAAATAGTACAACCAACATAGGGGAATTCATCAAGCCAAGTGGTCAGCGCATCTGCCTCATAGTACTTTCTGGCTTTGAATCTTAGCTCCAGCCTCCCTGTGTGTTCTTGCCGCACCTGAACATTCTGTCTCCCTCCCAC
The DNA here is from genome assembly GCF_054491065.1 of Syngnathus leptorhynchus. Classification (NCBI taxonomy): domain Eukaryota; kingdom Metazoa; phylum Chordata; class Actinopteri; order Syngnathiformes; family Syngnathidae; genus Syngnathus; species Syngnathus leptorhynchus. The sequence goes on from NC_141197.1 coordinate 6,419,322, forward strand.
GTTCCAAAAACAAGCATACGTATTCATTAATTGGCAACTCTAAATGATAGGCATGAGTGGGTGGTTGGTTGTTTGTATCCACCCTGTAGTTGATTGCCAGCCATTTCAGGGTGTACCACGTTGCAGTCACCCAAAGTCACTCAAGCTCACACATGACTAATGAAGACAAGCAATAAATCAAATGCCTGAACAGACAGTTTTGTTTTCTCACAAAATTTCTACTGATTGCAGACCTGTTTTGCTGTGTCGTTGTAGCCTGGTAGCATGCATTCTACCTCAGGCAATGGTATCCAACTTATGTCACATTTGTTTATTTTGGATAGGTCATATGTCAAATTGATAGTTATATAACACCACTGTGCAACTGCTAGACTTACGCACATAATTTCTGTCCTCATTCTTGCCTTATAAACACTAATGCAAATCACATTGCACAACATGAACTACGCAGATCAAAGTTGTCCAAACTATGGCCATGGTGCCTTTTGAGGTTCAGCGATGAATTTTTGGCCGCCCTGCAGAATTCAATAAAAAAAATCTAACTAACTTCTTTCATTTTCCTGCATTGGAGAAAAAAAAAAAAAAAAAAAAAAAACCTGAATTTTTTGTGAACAAAAAGAGGTTCTATACTTTTGCCTCTGTTTCTCATTCATCTTCTTTGTGTTTAGTGTGGATGATATAGTGACTATGTCGATGCCGTTATATTCAAATTCATGAAGGAAATGGTGGTGGACTTTAGTAGGTCCTGAGCCTGTGACTATCAACGAAGACTGTGTGGTAATAGTGCAGACCTGTAAACATCTTAGAGTGTTGTTGCACGACGGGCAAATTACTCTTACCTAAGAACTCACACCTACGGGCAAATTAGAGTCCTTAATCAGTCTACCAAGCAGGTTTTTGACATGTGGTAGGAAAGGGGAATGCCCGTAGAAAACCCACGCAGGCACGGGGAGAACATGCAAACTCCACACAGGGAGGGAGGGAGGTAGAATCCACCCGCACCCTCTTAACTTTGAGGTGGACGTGCTAACCAGTGCGCTACCGTGCCGCCCTAACTAAAACTGTTTTGAAAAAAATGTAACTAAGAAAAACGAACAAAGTGAAAACCAATTAAAACTAACTAAATTCAAACAACAAAACTCAAAATGAAATAAAAACTACTCTTATTAAACTATATTAGGCCTGCTACTAGTGCTTGCTAATAATGATGTTTTTCACGTCCGCATGGATTTGGAGCCAACAAATGTTGAATCCATGCAAATGGACTTTTGGTTTTGTATTGTTTTGTTTTTTTTCTTTTCAAAAACTTTGGAAAATGACATACAGTTATATAATTAGGCTAATGATATTTAATTGCTGCTTCTGTTTTAATTTGACGTGTAAGCATCGGTTTGATCTAAAAGCACAACCGGCTTTAGGCAGCTTGAAAAGATCATTAAAATGAAACTAAGCTCCATACATGCACCGTTCTTATTAACAAATATGTTCACAGGTTTTCAAAAATAATTTGGCACTCCCAGTCTCATAACTGAATAAATTTTTATTGGATTTTCAGTGATTCTACAGTTTCATAATATTGTACAAAAATCTTACTTTGAACAAACTTATCAGTGAATCAGGCCTTTAATCTATCTATCGTCTTTAAATAACAGGTTACATAGTTCATAGAAAGGCATGGCCTTGTTTCCACACGGAAACTTTGCTGTACACATATTTTACCAGCGTCACCTTACCCATGTATGTCCTTACACCCTAAAAATTGCTGGGTTAAAAAATTGGACCGACCCATGAAGTTTGGCCAATTTGACCCAATTTATATGAATAAAGGGATTTGACCCAACCTTATTTCAACCCAGTAGTTTTTAGAGCGTGAATAGCAAAAGCAATGTACATGGATGGTTGACACTGGCTACCCTAATATTTTCATTGCATTTCAATGCTGTGAGAAATAAATGTGCTGCAAAATAACAGTGAAATCTACTAAAGTCCGTCTGGACAGCTTTCATGCACCCTTAAAAATACTGGGTTTAAAACAACCCACCTTCCTGGGTCACAATTTTTTTTTTTTTTTTGTACAAACAATTGGCTTGGGTCAAATTGATCCAACTTCCTCGGTCGTTCCATTGTTGAAACCAGCAGTTTTAAGGGTGGGATGCTTTTAATGGTCTTAATAATGAATGCTAATGTGTGAGATCAACTGTTAAAAGTGAACACTGCTGTTGCATCAGTCTTCTGCCTACATGTATGGCTTTCTCTCCAAATGAGTCTTCCCGAGGACCTCATCACTGAACTGGTAAGTCAGTTTCTTCTTGATCTTTTTTACCTCCCCAGTTTTGCCATAGTTGCGCAAAGCACGCGCCATCTTTTGATAGGTCATTTTTTTGCGGTTTCCCTTTTGGATTCCCCAGCGGTGTGCGAGAGCCTCCTTGTGTTTGGATGAAAATTGGAACATTCCTTTGTCTCTGTCCACCCACCAGATACTGTCCTTCATATCGCCGTTCCTTAAAAGGTCCAACAGGAACTGATACAAACGAATCTTCTTTTTGTTGCCTTTGGGAAACATAAAAAAGTGGTACAATTACTATTTCTGTATGATGCAAAACTTTGTTGCTTTGACCAACTGTGTAATTTTGGAGAGAACAATAATATGCACAAAATTCCAAGGAATACTAACACAAACAATTTTTAAATGCACCCTGATTTGTTTGTGTGACTTTTGAAGCAGTTGACTCATTGACATTAAACTGATGTGCATTGACAGATAATTAGGTTGTAATTAGTAGCCTTATTACCGAGCAGACAAGCCCTAAAACATGCCAAATTATTTTTTTAATTAAAACATCAACCAAGTAATCCAATGATTTTTTTTTCCGAATTATTTTTTAAAAGATCCCAGGTATTTGACCTTTGTTTTAAACTGTGCGGTTTGCGGCAGGCTTTTGTTTCATCTTCGTCTGGTTGAGTATTTACGAGGGGTGTTTCCCAAAACATCAACTAAGTAATTGAAATGTTTTTTTTTTTTCTCGCAAAAGTTTTTAATAGGTCCCAGGTGTTTGACCTTTATTTTGAAGTGCGCGGTTGTCGGCAGCGTTTTGTTTCATCTTCATCTGGTTGAGTAATTATGAGTGGTGTTCCCCAACCTTTCCCAGCAACTTAATTTGCTGTCCACATTCCAACAAGTGACGACACACTTTTATTGTGCATTCTGCCCTCTAACGAAAGAGCATTTAATTGTTCTGCCTGTCACTTTACATCACTGGAATATAAAGATGAACAAATATTTCTAAGTATTACATATTAGTTTCTGTCAAATAAACAATACTGGATCATTTTCCCGATGTGTCATGAGAGACCATCTCAGGGATGCCACAGAATGGATAAATTGAGAAGATAAAGAAAACAAAGCTCAGCAGTGAGTACTTACAAAAGCACTATATAAATATTGAAATATGACATCAAATAGTAAAATGTAAATTGGGTAAAACATTACATTACAATAGTGAGTAGTTCAGGTTCGTCTTCCCGATTAGACAGTAAAAAAATAAAAAAATAGTATTGTTCTGACACCATTTTCAAAGTTTGATTATCAGGAAAAGATTTTTAGAAATTGTGAAATGCCCACTGAGATCAGAAGAAGCACTCGTACTATAGTCTGTAAAATGCAGTTTGCCACAGAGAGAGAGCAAAAATACAATCAATTTCGCCATTGGTTGTGTACTGCAAAGACTTTTTAAACCAAACAGCTAATACACGTCTAACTGCATTGTGTAACTATTCAAATGATGATGAATGCTGATGAATAAAATGAGCTGGAAGATCATCTCCATGAGTTATGCCGATGACGTGTGAAGAACACACACATTTTACGCAAATGTTTCTGTCATCTCAGCTCTAATACTGAATAATCGTATCTCAACAGATAATCCTGATGTATTTCGAATGGGATTTCTTACCCATCTCTCCCGGCATGACGTAAGGGACTTGTTCTCGAAGACACTCCTCATCAGACACTTCCAGGGGCGGACTTTGGCGTCCATGCTCTTCATCATCAGTGCTATGTTGTGACACATGTGTAGGATACGCAGTCCGTGGGAAGAACGTTACCTTCAAAACAGGAGGCAGTCCCTTTGGTTACCAAGCTAAATTAAATATTCTTGTGGCATGAAAGGATCTGTTGGTTATAAGTATTTTCCATTGTAGTCAATGTTTTCAGACAGGTGAAATTGACTCGGGGTGGCATTCATTCCTACGAACAAACATTGAATCCTTAACCAAGTGAACATGCATGTTTCTGGAAGGTGTGAGGAAGCTGGAGAACCCAAATAATAGACTTAGCACAGAAAGGCCAAAGCCAAGAGCTGAGTCACGTCTAGTCATATAGCCCTAACTCCCCAAAGCGTCTCAATGGGCTTGACGAGCTCACTTTTCACAACATCCCGTTGTCTAAAGCTTCCCATGCAGACAAAAAAGCCATTCGGAAAATATATTCCTTTTTGTTCAAGGGACCACCATTATAATCAAGAAGCAACTCGGGGACCACTGTTTTGGCAGAATGTTTCATTTTGCACCGAAGGAGGCGCGACCTATACAGGCTACTTATTTGCATCTGTATGTCGAATTTGGGAATCTCAGCTACAGTTAACATAATTTGGATGGGTAAATGATTCACAAAATAGCTGGAAAATGAATCAAGTCTAAATAATAAATCATTTTTATTTTTTAAAATGTTGGAATTTTTTTTACATTTCCAATTTCACGGACCACGTGCAATACCGCCTCGGACCACTAGAGAGCCGCGGACCACCGGTTGACAGTCCTTGATTTAAAACACATTTTAAGACTTGCATTTTGCATTATGAGCGTAAAAAAACTACTTGTTTATGAAGTGGAAGAATATTAAATAATTGGTGCCGCAAAATCAAAATTCCTCGACACATTAAGTGATTTTTCTCCATTCGATTATATTTACCAGAGTGAGAAGCGATTATATTTACCAGAGTGAAGGCTTTAGACATAATTTTTTTTATCTGATATTTTGTTTGCTAATTTGCAAAAAGAAATAACTTCAACATTTACACAAAAATGGAGTATTGATTATTTTCTTCTAACAATTTACAATTTGTTAATTGACAAAAGAAATCTTCATTCAAGCCACGGTGTCATATTGCTGTAATACATCCCTCACTTAAATTTGAAAGTAATAGTTGTAAAAATAAAAGTTTAAAGCATTCATACTGTAACACATAGGTTAATGGACAAAATTAAATTTGACTCAGTTCCAGAATGTCCTCTCAGAATGAAATCAAATTGGGAATTTTTAGGGGTTTTATTGTGCAATCTTATACTTTCCTGCTTTTGTTTTTTGGCATTAGCCGTCTATAGAATTTTCCAATGGCTTTGTGCAACCAGTATTAATGAGCATGAATCTATACAAATAATCTATCTTAATGAATGACTACATAAATTCCCAAACAGATGAATGATGAATTTCCAGCAACTTGTTTTTCAAGTTCTCTCATTCATAGAATCAATTTCTTGTTTTTATTGAGAATATCCTTTTCCTGATTCGGTACCAGAGGGACTTACTGGTTGCTGCAACATATGAGAATGTGCCCCAAGGTTTGGATCCAGTAGATTTTCTGGATCATAGCGCATGACCTCGTGTCGAATAAGACCGGGTGGGTGCAGAGACTGTACACTTTGCAACTCTGTGAAGTTTGTCTCTTGAAGATTTTCAAACTCAATTGGGTATACGTGAGTATGAGAGTGATAGTCCCAGTGATCTAATGAGAGAACACAAGGAAACATTAGATTACAATAGACAGAGTGAAAACAACACAATACTTTATTCAGTTAGTGAGATTTTAGTCGGAACAAGGACAGTTGAATTATAATAGGAAACTATTACCTATTGCAGTTGTAGACATTTTTTTCTTAATTAATGTAACCATTTTCAAGTTATGCCCCCTATTATTTTTCTTGACTGGATTTTGATACACAGCCACTCATGTAATGATGAAATATCTAAGCTATAAAAACTAAGAAAAAAGTATTGTCAGGAAAATGTATTGTTTATTTAATTTGTACTCCCTTTCATGAAATATATGCAAAATTAATTGTGTCAAAATATATTTACATAGAAATATTTTTCCCCCAACACATCGCCTCGCTTTATTTTTTCCATTAAGTCTGTATTGGTGGAATATTCAAAACTGTTGCTACCAAGAGAAAGTCAACAAAACCCCATGGGGCAAAATTTGTTCTATGTCTGTAGTTAGAGCGGTCCAAAAAATAGCATCTGTTTCCTGTGCGCTTCAGCTGCACACATTGTATTTGCCTTAAGTACACCCCAAAATAAAAAAATAAAAGAATTACTCCTCAGGTCTCAATGTTTTATTTCTAGTTCATTCATTCAAATCCATTCAAAATATTTTAGATCGCATAATATTGTATATCTGTCCAAGCCTTATTGGTTAACCTTTGTAACATATTGCATCAAACCGTTAAAAAGAAAGAAAGATATGAAATGCTCGAGTAAAACTGACCTGCCTGCATCTCTGTATCCAGAACATATGGACTATAATAATCTGGAATTTGATGTCTGTAGATCTCTGGATCATATGTTTCTTCCGAGGACTACAAGAGCACATTAAAATATAACAATCATGAATGAAACAAGTTGTTGATACATCACAGACAACAAAGCAAATTTGTAGTCAATATATTTTAAATCAATTTCTCTTGTATTAATCACAATCACAAACTAAATTTAAATATTTGATTGGCTAAAATCTTCACTATGTATGTACATATATTTGTACATACATATGTATATATGTATGTACATATATTTACTTAAATAAAATACACGAGTTTTTTTTTTTTTTGGGCCACTGCTATTCTGAAACTTTCAAGAACTTTAAAGTTTCGTTTTCGTCTGTAGTTTGAAAGGGCTGTTAGAGTTGGCATCCTGTCTACTAATGAACTCAAACTCGTAGTAATTCATCAAATATGACATGAGAGGCCAAAGTTATTTCTCTTACATTTCTGGATAAGAAAATGCAATGTTTTCAAAAATAAATGTGTGTATATTTTATTCTAAAAATGTCTTGACGCTTTAGAAGATAATAATAATGATAATACTTACAGGTGCAACGAGATAACTCTCCATTCTGTAGGGATGCAACATGGGGGCTTCTTCTCCAACGAGTGGGCTCAAAGACACCTTGCAGACCAAAAGCTCTCACAACCTTTCAAAACCTTTGCAGCACCATTACACAATGTTTCAAAATTTCCTCTCATTTAACGATAACAAAAACATGTCCCTCTGTTGCTCTTATTTTATAGTTAACGCTACTGAGCTGAATCAGTCCAAGAGACTGTCAGTGGGATCAAATACAACTAGAAAATAAGCATAGGCTCACTGTTTGCCTGTGAAAAAGGAACTTTTAACTTCTGTAAATTGGTGTGGGTGGGAGCAACAGAGTGTCTCTACTGCTTCAGGGGAGCCCGCAAAACTTCGCATTTATCACCAGCAATATATTGTCGCCTCCCTTGGTGGCCAATCAGTGACCGTGTCGACTAAAAGCATCGCCCATTCATGGGCCACTTCACCGCTACAATGATTGAAGTCAAATGCTAAGTCAAAAGTTTTGTTTATTTGTAAATGAAATCGTTTTTCTATTTGCCATGTTATTGGCGTAAAAGTGTACCTACTGTATCATCCATATTGTTTTGGTCATTTACCAAATGGCACCTGCATTGAATTTATTTACTGCGTTAGGTTGACAATGTCTTTGCACCCAAGTCTGATCTGTGCAGCATCAAAGCAAACAATAGTGCAAAATGTCTGACTGAGAGTGTGCATTGTGTAAGACTGGCCAATGTTGTGAAAATCTCTATCAGCCCACTTTTCCAGTCATTGCAAACTAAAAGTTGATAAAAAAAAAAAAAACATTGAGCAAACATAAAAAAGAAAGCGCCAACTGCTACACCTTGTTCCACTCTAAAACTTTATTGCCTTTCTTTGACCTTAATTTTCCTCCCTATACGATGTCTTGCAAATTAGAATTACACCCATAGGATCACACACATACCCGCACGTGACTGGAAGATAAGATGAAGCAACAGTATCAGTTTTGGAGGTTCTGATTATCACAAAGGAGATACAGGAGTTTAAAAAAAAAAATCTAAAGGAGGATATAGCCCCTGCTCGCTACCTCCTTCTCACAAAGAAATGTGCCTAACTTGACTTGTGAGGATGTCACACCAAAAGACTGATAACCACTTTCTCAGCCATTGACAATTAGACCTTCCATTTATTCCCTCAAGCAATGAATAGAGGTCTGCTGGCCTGGACTCTATTTTAATAAACACAATATTTGTTTTTCATTGTCTGTTTTGCATAGTTTGTGTCCTGTTTGTTGTATGTGATATTACTGAGCGCCAACGAATGTGCTTGAATGGTTGCTGGGTTTCCTCATTTAATGTCCCTTACATTACACAAGGATGTCGGTGCAATATTAATTTGTGCTAAAAAGAAATGCTCATCATTAGTGCATCCCTCACTTAAATTTGAAAGTAATAGTTGTAAAAATAAAAGTTTAAAGCATTCATACTGTAACACATAGGTTAATGGACAAAATTAAATTTGACTCAGTTCCAGAATGTCCTCTCAGAATGAAATCAAATTGGGAATTTTTAGGGGTTTTATTGTGCAATCTTATACTTTCCTGCTTTTGTTTTTTGGCATTACCCGTCTATAGAATTTTCCAATGGCTTTGTGCAACCAGTATAAATGAGCATGAATCTATACAAATAATCTATCTTAATGAATGACTACATAAATTCCCAAACAGATGAATGATGAATTTCCAGCAACTTGTTTTTCAAGTTCTCTCATTCATAGAATCAATTTCTTGTTTTTATTGAGAATATCCTTTTCCTGATTCGGTACCAGAGGGACTTACTGGTTGCTGCAACATATGAGAATGTGCCCCAAGGTTTGGATCCAGTAGATTTTCTGGATCATAGCGCATGACCTCGTGTCGAATAAGACCGGGTGGGTGCAGAGACTGTACACTTTGCAACTCTGCGAAGTTTGTCTCTTGAAGATTTTCAAACTCAATTGGGTATACGTGAGTATGAGAGTGATAGTCCCAGTGATCTAATGAGAGAACACTGAGCGCCAACGAATGTGCTTGAATGGTTGCTGGGTTTCCTCATTTCAGTTTCTAAAAAATGTCATCTAGTTTGTGAGAATCAAAATTTTACGTACACATTGTGACAAAGCAAAATGCTCAATGTAATATTTTATACTAATATTTAAAACTATTACTGAGAGCTTCATCTCTAACTAAAATAATTCCGAATGAAATATTTTTTTGGTCTTTCTAGAAATCTTAGGCCTTATTACCTGATGACATTCGGAACAGGTGACGTAAAAGTGGTGTCTTACCTTTACTTTGCATTTCGAGTTTATCAGAGAAAATATGTGTGCATACGATCATGCAAGTGAGTATTTATTGAGTATTCATGCAAGACGGCTGGTTGGTAAATCGGTCATGTACGCAAGTGTGCATGCGTAAAATCTCATTTCGTTTCTGCCTTTTACGCCTTCACCGCGAAAACCAAAAAAATAAAAAAAACTGTCTGTAAAATTGTTGGAAGGACTCCCGTTGCATTATTAAAACAGCCAGAGCTCCTTGAAGGGCCGACGAATGGATATAATTAAACAAGTTTGTCTACCTCCCTGTATTGGCACAGGTTTGTCACGTGCCCTATGTGGCTTGAGCTGGTCTGATTGGAGTTTTAAGTTTTGGGCCATGTATGGGAGCATAACAGTCGAGCATAACCTTTCCACTTTTGGAGGGTGGTTTCAAATTTGTTTGTATTCATTCCCTCAAAATGCCATCTCCGTCCAAACAAAAAACAGGTTTTTTCTTTTAGTTTTTACTCACCAGTGTCATTTTATAAATGGGCCTTTATTTATATTACCATTAATATGTGTCGCATGTACGATAATTGCATCCAAAGGCCAATATAGATTTCATCTTTCCAGGGTGCTTGATGTACTTCAACCTCCAAAGTATGGGAGAATATGCAGTATTGGCCAGATTTGACAGGGAATTGCCATATTATAGGCTTGCTCCTCCCTCAACACATATCTGGTATTAAGGTGTATGAAAGATTTACATTTTACACAACACCCTGTTGTCATTGGAATTGTGGTTTGAATCATTTATTCTGAAAAAACACCTTTAGACATGCTGGCATCCATAATTTTTTTGCAGCTTCCAGGAATTGTGTATAGAGCCTTGCCAAGTCAATGCCACACCTGCTGTCTGCCATCTGTCCAGTACGGGGTAAATTGGGATTCATCCACGACTCCAAAGTAACAGGCGAGTGCGTGCAATGTCCACGTGATTAAGTGACATACTACAGTCAGGTTAGACCAAGATATAGCCATCCCCGATGAAGGTTTCTGACTGTAGAAAATAAAGTATTACTGTTTTCTTCAAATGTTTGGTGTGGCAAACTTGGGATGTCTTGGTTGAATGTTGTCTAAGTTTGTGAAGCCTCTCAAATGTACCGACAGCCTCACTAAAATGATGTCTTGCACATCAAGGAACACTTTTAGCAGCATCTAGACATGACTCATATGTCAGCTGAATGGATTATTTTGTGCCGTCATGTGCTCACTTGTGCATTTTTTATCAACTTTATGAAGAAACTTCATATATGAAGTACGTAGAAGCAGTTTGGCTTTTAAAGGGAAATCTTTTTGCAATCAAGAATTTGGAACAAAATGATTGGTGCATACAGTTACATACTTGATATTACGCGGACATTCGGGTGCATAATTTGGGAATTATGATGGCCTCAATATAACAGCAACCTCATGGAAGATTTCTGTTGGTCCTCCATATGTGAGTCATCATGGCTTCTGACATACTTTGCAGCACAAAACTGCTGATATGTCCCTCTAAAGAAACTGAAATGTCCAGCATTTTTGTGTAGAGAATTGGAAACATTCTATAAAGCAGACAGGTTACATATTTTCAAATACCACAAGATCATTTCAGGCAAACATGTTTTAATCCACAGTGCTTTACAGGGGTCAATAAACAAATACAGTTTTCCAATAAAAAAGATGTCACTGAAAGCAGAAAACAATATTGTCATAGTATACAACATGGTAATAAGAAAACACACAAACACATTGAATACTCTAACTTAACTCTGCACTCTGCAGTGCACAACCACAGAGGCATAAAAGCAAAATGAGGAACTGGAAACTTTTCTTTCGGATTTGGTTCTATGAATGTCTTACAATAAATCGATGTACATGGTAGGATGATCCTGACTTGAAATAAGAGTTGGGTGTCTTGTTTTTTTTTTTTTTTTCTGTTGTAGAAGGGAGGAAGCAAAAACAAATCAAACACATTGGGTTTTACAGAAAGCACGTTTTGCGTAATTAGAACAGAAAGTAAAAAGCATCCAAGCGTGACAAGAATCAAAATTATAAGTATAAAGAATATGACAAAAGAAAAATCAAATTGTAATGTCACATTTGGTGCTCAGTTCTACCAATCTGAAAGAAATGTACATCAAGAAAACAAAACTGCTACTACTACTTCTGCTACTACTACTACTACTACTACTACTAGTACTACTACTACTATGATTAGTACTACAACTACAACTACTACTATTACTACAGCCGTCATCGGGCAGTAGGCGGGGGACACCCTGAACTGGTTGCCAACCAATCGCAGGGCACACAGAGACGAACAACCATTCGCACTCGCACTCACACCTAGGGACAATTTGGAGTGCTCAATCGGCCTATCAAGCATGTTTTTGGGATGTGGGAGGAAACCGGAGATTTAAAGTTTCCATAATGGATTACAGTTTTTCAAACACACTGTAACTTACTCACAGACATGATTCTAACTCTGCAGCAGTAGCTATGACCAAGCATTATTTTCTGGTTTGTTCTGTAAAATATATACTTCTCTGTTTTCAAGTATCAAGATTAAGCTCTCTGATTGTTGCGCCATACAAACAGTTAAAATAGCTTGTGTGTTACCACAAGAGTGGGGGCCAGTGTGGAGGTGTCAAGGTTATCACAAGTTTAGCATGTACTTCATTATGATGATGATATGCAGCGAGCATACTCCAGATCCGCCATTAGGTCAGTCACAGCAAGTGACAGGAATGTCTATCTATTATCTAGTGACAGGAATGTCTATTATCTATTCATCCATCCGTATGTATTGTCTTTTTTTTTTTTTTTTAAGGTTTTTTTGTTTCTCAGCCAACAAATGTATGCTCAAATGTCTTACTTTTAATGGTGGGGTCTAACAGTTTGGCCCTCTTGCCACAAGTGGCTTGTCGGATTGTTTGCTGCTTGAACATGACACAAGATATTCTAACTCAATAGATTGTGTTTGATTAGTTTCCATCAAGGTTCAGGCAACTGCTACTGTTGGCACAATAATGTTAGTATTTTACTTCAGAAGGACAGTGTTGTTTTTTTTACATTTCATTGCAACACCACATTTAACAAAGTAAGATTGTCAAAATAAAAAAGACATCAGTTTTGCAAGCGTAAGCGATGTTGCATTGAGAAATGAAGACAGCCTATTGCTCTTAGTCATAGACAGTATTCGGGTGGCTTAGCTTGTCAAAGAAACTCTTGCAGTACAATGTTCTTATGGTTGCAAATAATTTGCTGACAGGGGTATTGCTAATTACTTGTGAATACATTTTAACCACACGAGGTTTAAATAGGTTACTATTATCACTGTTTTCATATGAAAATGTCAAAACATTTGACCTTTAGTAGTAATAACGACAATTGCAATTATAATAATTGCAATGTGATGGCAACACAGAGTTAAAAATTAAACAGGAAAATAATCCTACACTGATATAGGTATAGAAGATGTCTACTGTTTCTATTGGTATTTATTTGGTGTGTCAAACGTATAAGATGTTTTTATTTTCATTTTGCAAGGACTTTAATTTACATCCCCAATATTCATGAATTATAACAAAATCTCTAAATGGATAATCTAGTTTGAGTACACAAGGAATTTGAGGCCTCTTATGCATTAATGGCTCTTAAAAGTGTCACTTTGCAATTGTCAACTGACTGCAAAATTGCGAAACCCGTGTAGCTGACATCAACAGTTTCTATCACGGACATTTGGAGTCTCCCGTGTTGGAGTTTCAGAAGCTTGCTGCACAGGATCACGAGATTGTGCCCACACAAGTTTGCATAGGGGAATGACACGCATGACCACTGACTGTGGAAAACAGGATACAGGCAACGTCGCAACAGGAAGTGTTGCGCTCCTCCTCTGCAAAACATCAGTTTAGCCAGACTGAGATCTGGTTGATGTCTAAACTCTGAAAATTCTGTGGTAGTGCTCATATTTCGTAATCGCCATCACTCAACATTGTTTCTTGAGAAATGCAGTTGAAAAAAAACCTCTTTGTTTGTTGAAAGCATATAAAAGCCAGAGTTAACATCACATTAGCATTAGATTTTATTAATAGAACATTTTTATACTTTAGTCACTGCTTGCTCAGCAATATAATAAACCCACTTGAAAATTGTCTCAGTGTGACACTAATGATTTAATGACACCATGGTGCTTCATGAATTAAATAAAATGCCCTTTGATTTTTAATTATAATACAGTGTTTGACTTCTAAGGCAACCCAGTTTTTTTCAGTCAAATTTAACAATACATTCTACATAGCAACTTTAAATTTAATCTACCTGCATTTGTCATTCATATCATTTCAAATTGGGTGTTAATAATCATTCAAAGTATAATGATATGCAAGTGAAACAAGAACAAGAACAAAAAATAGCTCGGAGGTAATAGTGTAAATGATCATAAAGTCATTAAGCTGCGGGTTAAACACAGCTCAGAAGACGTGATCTCTGGTAAATAGTATTTCAAATATATAGTGGTCAACATTTGTATAGAGATATGTCACCACTTTGTGATATTCGACCATAGAATAGAGAGTAATACTAAAACATCAGCATGTCCCTCAAAGGTAACGCCCACGGTCGCCCTTAAAAGCAAAACTTATTTGGTCTTACCAGTTTGCTGTGTAAATCATCCAGTGGCCAGTGGATACGCTCCCAAAAAGTCACTTGGTTAACTACGAGAAGCAAATTGCCAAAGGTGGTTGAAAAATGCAGCTTTCTAGATATCTCTGAATTAGCAGGGGAACTAAAAACTTCCTTAATTCTGCCAATTTATGTTGAGTACCATAAGGCTTCTTCTCCTATTTCTTCTTCTTCCTTATTAAAACAAGAAGATGACAAACTTCCTACAGAACATATTGTTTTTGGCTCTCAGTGAACCGAGTCTCTACCGGTTAACTTTATTGAACAAAATATTTATTGTATAAGTATATATTCTTTTATTAAATTGGGGCCTACACTTTTAAAAGATGAAGGAAATAAATGAAACCCAACTGTGAATTTACTAAAAACACCATATATGTTTGGATGGGGGGGGGGGGATCTGAATAAATACATAGCTTTATGATATTCTACATCTTTTCCAGTTCATGACAAAATTAATTCAGAATGAATAATACAGAAGAAAGAAATTACATGTAAAAAAAAATTAAAATCTGTATTAAATAGTAGCATACCTTCTTCAACAAATGAAATTGTATTGCCACTTTGTCCATGACTTGCTTTATGGACTAAAATAGCTTTGAGTTCAAATATGATTATTTTTATAAATGTAAAAATGTTATGGAATCTATTCCGTATTTCATTTCTGTGGGAGGACAGCACACAAGGAAGACCGTTGTTGTTGACTGACACTCAGCAGCAGGGGTTTCAGTGGCCATTATTTGTTTCACAATGACATGGAACAGTTGCCTGACATGCGTTGTCGGGGACATCCAGCTCTCTCACTTCTTATTCCTGATTCCTCATTTTCTTTGGACTCCTCGACACCAACCCTCAGCCAAGGCTGTGAGATATTATTAGACGAGTGTGAATCACAAGCCACATGGACAAACACAATCACTCATACACGCGAGACTAAAAAAGATTAAGATAAGAGTGTATGAAGAGGGAACCATAGACTGCTGTTCCAATACGTTATTGACTTTATTTCAACACACTCTTCACTGTTTACTTAACTTGTACAAATAGAAAATGCACATATTGATATGTATATCATATCGTAGGACATTCACCCCCATCCATCCGCACAATCAAGTTCCTCTTTTTTTTCATCTTGCTTAAGCCAGACAAGGATGATTCAGTGCAGATATGAATCGTGTTATTTCTGCTGTTTTTATCTTCATATCTCAGTACTGCACACCAAATCATGAACAGTTATCTACTTTTAAAATGTGCAAAAACATTACAAGTAAGCATCAATAAATGAGCCATCATACTGACTCTGAATGAAACAGGGATATATTATTTTCAGTTTTGTTGTATTAGATTGTACTGTTTTATAGTATGTGTGATGGTAAACTAACAGTTAGTTGTATCCTATGTTGTACAAAATTTACAGTCTTGTCTTTTTTGTTTTGTTTTGCTTTTTAAATCATGCAAATGGTACGTATTGATGTTTTCTTGCCTGATCTCATTACAGGGAATTGATTTTAGATACACCTCCTAGTGGCCAGACACTGAGACGAATAAACGAAAAGAGGAGTTAACTTTTTTCTCCATCATGATCTGCTATCTTGGCTCGTTTGTGGTGTGAATAAAATGTCTGTTTTATCTGCTTACTTGCTCACATAGCCAATTATTTCTATTAGAAATTCATACAAAATAGTAAATCAGTTGCTTGTGCTTCCACAGGAAAAAAAAAAAACGTTTAATAATAATAAACTAGTTAAAATCTATTCAAAACTTTTATTTTTCATGTAAGTATATATAAATGTGAATAATATCGTGTTCAAGAAAGGACATATTTCATGAATGAATACAGAGCAGGTGAGTCCCTCATTACACCGTACATCCAATATATAGCATAAATGCACGATGCAGTCATTTTCAACACACTGTAAAAATCATACAAAATACCAATGTGCTTGCTGAAAAATGTCTTGTCTTGTTTTGGGGAAAATATTTTGACATATGATTGTTTGGATAATGATGAAGAAGAGTATAATAATTTGACTCTACTCCACAATAAGAAAAATCATTTTTAAATAAGTTGTGCGGTTGTGTGGCTTGACTTTATCATTTTAACAATTATGAGTTATTTAACCTCTTGGGGAACAACCCCTTAGGGAACAAGTAGAGTCTGGAGTGTGGAGCGTGCAGAAACTGACACATGAACCACAAACAGCAAATTGTCTGTCAGTTGTGTCAGGGTGTCGCAAAATACTTGACATTAATTTATAAGTCGAATAATAAAGAAAACTGATAAATATGAAAGGAGACATAAATCATAATTTCACCACAATTTAGCGTCTTATAAATGTGTCTATTAAATGCTTAGGTAAAAATAATAATAATAATAATAATAATAAAATGTAGGAGTACAACTTACAAATCATGAAACTTGCTAATTTTTAGGGTGGAAATTGTTTCATGTAATTGAGACAGTAGTGGTCACCCAACTTCTTTTACTTTACGACCAAAACAGAAAAAGGAATTTGTTACTATTCTAACTAGTAGCAGAGCCAAGAAACAAATATTTGTTGAGCATAAAACAAACAGCTCTTTTAAAATCTATAATTATTTGAATATTTGTTTGAATATGTACACTAAATATTGCTAAAGTTTTCATCCAATCAACAACATGCTTATTCAATTTATTTTATCTCGGATGTAATAACTTTATATTTTCATATTTACATGATGGCTATGACTCAATATTTTGCTAACAATCCAATATATCAGTACAGCAATTATTATTATAATTCTCTCGATAAAATTACTTATGATGTAGTTTATCAAGATAAGATTTGTGTAGACTAATCAACATTAAAAAGCAATTCCATTTGACAGTGACAGCAATTCACAATACATACGGTCACAAGGAAAGTAGATGAACTACAGAAATTGCCTATTAATGTGCGGTCACATCAATGGACAAAAAGTACCTGCTTAGAGTTATACCACACAAACAATGACATGTTTTCATGTTTTTATTGATTGCAACTTTACAGTGGAGGGCAGAAAAAGTATGTGAACCCTAAAGGTTCTGTGACGACTCCAGATTGTGGGGCAGCAGCATGTTGGCCATCTGTAATTTTGGGAGATTCTCGAACAGCCAGTTCATCACAGGCCGAAATTGGTATGCATCAGGGCGAGTCCAACCCCACCCATGTAAAAAAATACATTTTGGTTCATGCTGCCTGCGAGCCCCATCCCAATCAATGAATAATCCCAGGCTGAAATTAGGTCACAGTATGTCTCGGTTGTTGGGTGTGAACTGCCCTGCCCTATAAAAATAAAACACCCTATTTTGCGGTTAGACGGCACAGTTCAAAGGGTGCGGGTTTGATTCCAACTCCGGCCCTCCCTGTGTGGAGTTTGCATGTTCTCCTGCGTGGGTTTTCTCCGGGCACTCCGATTTCCTCCACAAAACATGCTTGGTAGGCTGATTGAGTGCTCCAAATTGCCCATAGATGTGAGGGCACGTGCGGATGGTTGTTCGTCTTTCTGTGCCCAGCTGCCATCTGGTTCAGGGTGTCCACCCGCCTACTGCCCAATGACAGCTGGGATAGGCTACAGCACGCCCGTGACCCCCGTGGAGACAAGCAGTACAGAAAATTGATGGATGGATGGATGGATGGATGGATGGATGGATGGATGGATGGATGGATGGATGGATGGATGGATGGATGGATGGATGGATGGATGGATGGATGGATCTTGGGGTTAGCTATTCTCGAAAGGAAGAATGTCTTGCACAAAAGAGCTCTCAGATGAACTACAATTAAGAAATGTTAGCCTTTATGAAGCTGGGAAGGATTTCAAAAGTATCAACAGTCTTTGGGAAGATTTTTTTTTTCCTGATTTTGTCAGAATTAAGATCAACACTGTTGCTACTTTCCTTATGAGTGGCAGTGCTGAAAAGACTGCAAAATCACAGTGCAGAATGATCAGTGGCTTCATTTCCGTGGGCAAATTTACAACTTCCAAGTCAACAAACCATCCCTCCATCTATTTCTACGTTAAACGTTAGGGTTGTTTCACATTTTCTCCCCATTTGCGCTGTTATGTCTACCTAATGGAACTACAATGTATCCCTCAGGAGCACAGGTCTGCACCTGCTATTCCTCTCACTCTGCTTCTATTAAATTACAAGAATAACAAACGTGTTTAATGACATCACAGAAATGCGCGGTAAAGGCCGTTTGTTTCAAAATGTCGAAATATGTGCATGTTTTCTGATTATCAATCAATATAAACCACCCCTCTCATTCGGAATAAAATCTTGTTCAGAATGGGCTTGACCTGATTAGAGTATTCCGTGTGCATGAAGCATCTTTTTTTTCGATCAGGCTTTTAATAAATGTGCCTATGTAAACGTAGCCAATGAGATGAGCAAACATCCCTGTGTGGAGGCAAATAACAGAAATCTCTGGCTCATGCTAACAGTTCTTTTGACAGATCTACAACAAATAAAACACCAACAAAACAAACAAAAAATCAATGGTAAATTTTAAAAAGTGAATTTTGCAAAAGAAAGTTTGGATGTTTCACAGCTGTACTGGAAAACTATTGTGTGAAGAAGCAAAAGTGTTGTATTTGAGAAGAAATAACAGCCATATCATACGACCATAAAAACGTAATCCAAACTGTCAATTATGGCGGAAGGGATATCAAGGTTAAAGACTGCATGGACTGGATATCAAAAAAAGGTTTATTAATAATTAGGCAAGAGAACTTGATATAATTTTACTACCATCCGAATGAAGCTCAACAGGTTGGGATGATACAGCAGCAGGACAATTAACTGACATTTAACGGGACATCAACAAAATTGTTTCAACAGCAACAAAAAATCAATGCCTTCTGGAGTAGTGCAGTCAGAGTACGGACTTCAATCTGATTGCCATAGAAGATGATTTACATCAGACGTCTCAAGAATATCTTTGAACTGAATCAGTTATGAAAAGTGAAATGCTCCAAAATTCTACCTGACCATTGTACCACTCCAGAAGCAGCGAGATCCCTGTTAAAGCAGAACCATTTACAAATTTATAAGCAAATCATCTATATATTATCCATAACTATAAGCTATTTCTCATTCACCGCATAGCATAATTGCCCAAGTCGTTTTCCATAATTTTTTTGAAACAAGCAAACCATCTGGTTGAAGTTTTTGTTTGTTCTTAATTATTGTTCTAAAAATGTTTTTTTTTTCTTGTTTGTATTCCACATGTCCATCCTCTGGGTCAAACAGAGTGATGATCAGAATTAGAATCAGCTTTATTGACCAAGGTTGTGCATGCCAAAAAGGGAATTTGGCTCCGGTTGATCTCAGCCTTTGTACAACATTTAAGTGACTGACAACATTCAGGTAACTAACAACATTCAAGTGGCTAGAGCAGGATGTTATTGCACAGTGATGTTTCTGAGTCTCTATGAGTGGTGTGAGTTGGGAGAAGAACCTGTGTCTGTGTCTGCTGGTTTTGACGTACAGCGCTCTGTAATGCCGTCTGGAGGGGAGGAGTTTGAAGAGACTTTGTCCTGGTTGAGAAGGGTGTGCGGAGATATTACTTGCACGTTTCCTGGTCCTGGACAGGTATAATTCTTGGATAGATGGGAGGTTGGTCCCGATTATCTTTTCCGCAGACCTCATTGTCCGTTGCAGTCTGCGCTCATCTTGTTTATGACTGATCCAAACCAGACATTGATGGAGGTGCAGAGGTGGATGATGGCAGTGTAGAAGGTTTTCAGCAGCTCCTGTGGCAGGTTGAACTTCCTGAGCTGTCCCAGAAAGTACAACCTCTGCTGGACCTTCTTCCGGACAGAGTCCATGTGGCCGGTCTATTTCAGGTCCCAGGAGATTGTGGATCCCAGGAACTTGTGTCTGTGGTGAGAATAGCATTACTGAGGATGGTGAGGGGTGAAAGTGGCGAACGGTCTCTCCTGAAGTCCACCGTCATCTCCACAGTCTTGAGCGGGTTCAGCTTCAGGTGGTTTTGGCTGCACCAGTGGACCAGCCGCTCCACCTCCTGTCTGTACGGAGTCTCGTCACCGTCCCGGATCAGTACGTTGAGAGCAGTGTCGTCCGCATACTTTAGGAGCTTCACAGAAGAGTTGCCTGAGGAGCTCTTGGTGTAGAGAGAGAAGAGCAATGAGGAGAGTAATGAGACCAGACTTGTTAGCAAGAGTCATCACGGCCGATGAGTCATTGATCATCAAGTACGAACCGAAGGGCACATTCCAGAGCCTTCGGTGAACAAATCATACATTGCCAAGGCTGAAGTCGAGTCTATTGTAAAACGCAGTCTAATTTTGTGCATTGGTGGAGTTTTCTTTCTTTGGGTATTTTCCTAGATTTACACAGGTGGAAGAAGTCATTTGGACTCCCGCCAATCAAAGTGGCTCAAGGCCAGAGGTATCAAAATTATTCACTTTCATTACAGAAGTAGATCTACAGATATTTTGAAAGACTTTACCATTACTGTCACTAACTGTGAAATGTGACATGTTACTTATCTTCTTGGGACACGTCCACACTAGGGATGGGAATCTTCACCACCAAAGTGATACGATACACTGTATCTCAATACACTGCCAACGATTCGATGCATTCGCGATTCATGGAATTGCCTATGATAAGATGCGATACGATTCTTCTATCTCCTGCAATACGGTGCGATACAATACTATTTAATTTTAAAACAATACGATCCAGTGCGATACGACACAATCCAACTGTATCTTACAGGTCGTATCAATTTTCTGATGCAAATCGGTGAATCGTCCCAACCCTAGTACAGTATGTATACTAGGGATGGGAATCTTCACCATCAAAGCGATACGATACACATCTCGATACACTGCTAACGATTCCATGCATTCACGATTCATGGAATTGCCAATGATAAGATGCGATATGATTCATTTCGGGGAATCCTACCAACCCTAGTCCACACGCAACACAAAAAAAACGCCTCCCGTA
The DNA here is from genome assembly GCF_054491065.1 of Syngnathus leptorhynchus. NCBI lineage: Eukaryota > Metazoa > Chordata > Actinopteri > Syngnathiformes > Syngnathidae > Syngnathus > Syngnathus leptorhynchus. Next base: position 6,440,480 of record NC_141197.1, read on the forward strand.
AGCCAATCGGCTTCAAGGTCTGTGTCATATGACATTCTGAGGGCCAAAAACAAAACAATGATAACCATCGCCGTCTGTGCTCATCCCTAACTGTACAATACTTCTTAGGCTTAAACTTTCACTATATGTAAATATAGCATTGAAGGTCATTGTTATTTTTTCATTAGGTGCAGTAGCTTGTGTTTTTTGCAGTCATTTAGAATTTTTAGTTTTTCAGACTTAGACTTAATTTCATCCCTTGGGATTGCTCCCTCAGGAATTTCAGGTACTAGTAGCTCACACAGAAATAGTACAAAAGCGAACTTTGCACATAAAAAACCAAACAGAGGAGAATAATAAATAAAGCACATAGCAACATATAAAGCATTGACTAAGAAATATATAACAATAACAATAATACTGGGACAAAACAAAACGGGAGATGGCTTGGAAAACTTTGAATGGGGAACTTGCCATTCCTGATATGTTTTTACCGTTTTCTTTGTTCGTTTTTCAGCTGAAGATGCAACATTGTTTACATTATCATGTAGTGAAGTGTTGGCCACTCAGTGCTGTAACTCTTCTCTTATCAGAGGAGATTTGCCGAAAAAGAAATTGGAAAAGTATGCAGTGTGAACAATTTTCTTAAGTTGTCTGGAAGTTGTGTGACAATTTATTATTCATTTTATGCTTATTTTACTATGTTGTTCAATAAATATTAAGTTGAATAAAGTACTGGTCTATGCAGTTCTACTCTATGCAACTTGACAATTGACACATGCTCAAAAATCTGAATCATTTTTCATCATTGAACAGTTTTGACAAAGTAACGCAATAATTACTATCCCTAGTAACTACATTTATGACGTAATAAATACATTGATAAGTCAATTACTTTTGGGGAAAAGTAACTAGTAAATGTAACTAAATGGATTTTGGAAGTAATACTGTGTGTGTGTGTGTGTGTGTGTGTGTTTGTGTGTGTGTGTGTGTGTGTGTGTGTGTGTGTGCGTGCGTTTTTGTGTATGTGTGTGTATATATATATATATATATATATATATATATATATATATATATATATATATATATATATATATATATATATATATATATATATATATATATATACATATATATATATATATATATATAGTGCACGTTGAACCTGTGTAAGTTTGAAGCGGATAAAGCATTATTGTGATTAAATGGGACGCCATGGGACTTCTGCAATAATTTTGCGTCCTAAAACACGCACATCCCTACACAGCATGTACAGTATTCCTTCCTTAGGTGTTTTGTTTTGTTTTGTGGGGCGTGATCATCAACTTGTCATATTTCCTTCTCTCCGTCGCCAGCTTTTTTCCCCTGCAGGAACTTCATACGTGGCTCTTGGAGCAAAAAAAAAAAAAAAAGGGGGGGGGGGGGTGCTGCTGTGCTTCTCCAAGGCAGCTGCGGCCGGAGCATTCCTGCCTTCGGTTGCTAGACGGGGATCCTGTCAAGTGTGCGGCGCAAGAAGGCAGCTTCCATGAAGTTGGCCTGGATGGCAGGGACACTCTGGTGCAAAGACTGCTTTAACCTGAAGGTATTTGAATTGTAAAATGGTCTGTGTGCCATGGCACCAACTAATCAGTGCAAGTGATGCTTGTGTTGCCCAATACTGATTTCATGCGTCGTCGCTCTTGACTTTAGCACGTCAGTGTTTTTATCGAGCTAGCGTTAGCTTGCTAACTTGACGCGCTTGCATGGAACTAGTTTAGACTAACGAAACTCTCATTAGGCCATTACTCAGTTTTCAACTGTGACTGTTTGATTAAATATGCATGGTTTGTTCTAAAAATCTGCAGTATGTTATGTATTTTCCCCCCCCTGAAAGTCCTTGACAATTGATACACTGTCAGACTGATGAGAGTTGATTTTATAAACTTGTCAACAAATGTTTGGATGTTCTGTCGGATTACATTCAAGTATTTTCGACATAACTAAAACTTTGAACAAGATGCTTTAATTCAGTGTTGTGCGAAAAAAATTGCCGCATAGCTTGCTTTGGAAAACTGTTTTCAAGCGTTTTCCAAAAATAATTTCTCTATAACAGTTAATGAATCGCATTCAATATTTGTACTTTAACTTCACTATCAAAGTACTGCATTACTTACAAGTTATGCATACAACTTAATGCATGAATAATTTCCTTCAAACAGTTTTACAATGACTTTAAAAAAAAAATAGAACTGATGAGGACAAATTTAGCACTAGCTCCTAACATCCAGTCATTCATCTTTTGTTGAAAGTCATTCCTGGTCATAAAGCATCATCCCACCTCATAAAGCTGACTGACAGCACCAAGTTGTTCAAAGTTAAAAGTTGACTTATTTGAAGAAACTATATCATAAAGCATTCTATTTTGAGTAGCAAGTTTTCATTCACCAAATAAATCCATCAAGATTTCTTCATAATGTTGATGACTTAAGTATTCCTCTACAGTTCAGGGATTTTTTGATAATGAAAATCAACAACACAGAATTAGAAGGTGTTTCCAAAATTGCAACTGGTACTTTGCGTGCTCTTTGAGCATATATGTAACATGTAATCAAAAATTAAATAAATCCTTTTTTTTTGTTGTTAGATTTGGCTACTTCAAACCTAGACTGAGGGCATAGAGATTATGGCCTGAAATTCGTATTGTGGTATTAATTGAATTTCTTTACAGCAATGATGTAAAAGTAGAAAAATAAAACCATAATGGAAGTATTTCTGTATGGGTTATTTAAATGCGAAAGGTAAACATTTCCTGTTGAAAAAATCAGGAAGTATGATTTGGTCTTTTTGCTTTATTGTTCAATTAAATTTAAATTTAGCATTTTCCTGTAAACCCGTCTTTGTTTTTATGTAATGAAATTAATTTAACTATAAAAAACATAGTAAAGCTACACTGATTTAAAAAAAAAAAAAAAAAAGAGCGAGACTTATTATTGTGTAGCATGCTGGGAAGTGTGAGGCTTTGCCATCACAACAATCTACTTCATCTAGTGTATTTGTTTAGCTTGGCTGCGAGCAAATCTTGCTGGTTATGTCATATTACCATGGGTACACTGCTCATCGTGGGTACACTCGTGTGTTATTGAAAATTGACAACTATTGTACTTCCACACTGAAACATGACCGTTTGATTTCACACGAATCGTTAGTACCGACCAAAATCAATCCATACCAAAAAAAAGTACCCGTCCCCATACATTGTGCTCAAAACGTTCAGAAGTCAAGGTTAATGTTTCAATTATTGTTGGTTACAAAAAGCTTCCAAAATCTCAGTTATTTGTTACATTTTAAAAATGTTTGTAAAAATTTGAGTAAAAATCCTGGAAGTTGATAGACATGATTAGCTTTCACAGGCCACAAAGTCATGTGGTGGGTCTGATCTTGTCATCACTGCTTTAGAAGGTACGGAAAGTAAGGTTTTACTAATGTTCAACTGCGCAGTTCAAGCTGGCATCTCTTTCACTAGGCGGGTCTACTCAATGAGCAGCCACACCAAGATAGCTTTTGTTGTGTACAGTCCTTATGGCAGCATTGAAGAGAGCGACAAATGATAACTGCATGGTGGAAAAGGTCCCTCCTATCATTGGTATTTTGGCAATTAGGGCGTTGTCAATGAGAGCATTTCGTCAACAACACATCTGCTGATTAACGCATTCATTTTTGTTTGTGTCAGATGTTTAGTTGATCTTGAACGGCTCCTTCTCCATGTCTTTTCTTGTTGTTATCTGCTCTGTTGCCAGCAGCTCGAGCATCGTCACTGCTGTTACCAGATTTTGTGGACAGTTGTTCTGCAGTGCCATGCACAAGTTCAGTTAGAAATGAGAGATTAGAATTACAACAAACACGGAAAAATATTTTCCTCTCAGACGGACATTGTACACTTAATGTGTTCATGCATGAACTAGCAAATATCGAGACCAGAGGTGTCAAATTAATCAATTAAATCGACAAGTAATCAATTAGTTTGTCTTGTTTTTTTTCCTTAGCAATATTAAACAAACTTGATGAACAATAATAACTTCATACAATTTAGCGGTATTGACGATCAGGTTCGTTGCTGAGCTAAACGATCAACTTTCCGCATCTGAAGTCTAAAGCTCACCCCATTTTACTGTGTGGGGCATACTACGAAGCCATGCTTTGATTGCATGATCTGGATCGACAAATTCTAAAACTGCAATTGGAGATAAGCGGTACCACGACAGGGGTTATCTTTTGTTGACCCAGGCTCTCATCTTAAGCTTTGTGTGTATTCACAAAAAAAGGGAGCATATGGAGTGTCATTTGACGTGGCAGCCTCAGCAAAACACCCAGCAGAAAATTGATGACAGTGTCAACGTGTAAGAACACCTATTCTAAAAACCCATTGCTTAATTTTTCACTCCTAAGCATGGTGCAAACATTAAATACATTTAAAAATGGTACTCCAGGTGTGCATTTAGTCCACGAGTTAAGTCTGTGCACTTATGAGAGATTTGCTCAAATAAGTTTAATTCGTGGCCAATTTTAAGTGGTTTATTATGTAATAAATATTGATAGAGTAATGGTTATGTATTTATGTATTAACTATGGTACAGCACTGTGAAATGGACATGGCAGCAAGTCAAAGAAAGCATAAGAACATAGTGAACAAAGTGATATGTACCTGCTTTATTTCTTTTCTTTACAGTGTAAGGAACATTCTAAAGTTGCAATAACAACTCTGTGTATTGCACCGCAGACTATGTTCTTGCTCAGATTTTCTGCATGGTAGATCCCCGTGGCAAAGAAACGCACACTATTGGGCTAACTGCGAGTGTACAGTTTCTCTGTGGTTATTAATGTTTGGTGCAACCGACGCGCAACTGTATCATATTCCCTGAGCTGATAAATATACATATATCGCTAACTCACAAAGAATATCATGAGGAAAACCAGACGCGAATTTATATATATTGTACTAAACTACCATATGTTCCTATCGTTACAGAATTACCGGTTACACGCGTTCTTTGGACCATGGGACGGATGAAGGCTAAAAGCTGTCGAAGCCCCAGCTGGGCTGTATCTTCTCTGTTTATCATAGTCCTTCTGTTGATGTTGACCTCCGAGCTGGTGTCAGGCCAGAAGATGACTCAAACAGCCATGGTTCACGCAACAGCCACAGCTGCAAGACCAGGTCCCAACTTGACTGATGACCTCCAAGGCCTCCATGTGCTGGCAGGCTTTCTAGCTAGTGAGCATGCTCATGTTTGGGCTTTGTCCCTCGTGGGCTCAGTTGTTGTAGGTCTCAGTGGAATTTTCCCCTTGCTCGTCATTCCAATTGAAGCCGGAGCAGCCCTTAAAACCGAAGGTAGGACAGTTAACCTGTATTATTCATATTTCACAAGATGGTGCTATGGTCTGCAGTATATTAAAACAATTTCGGATCACTGTCTGCGTATGCCCAGCTATTGTGAATTGAACCTATACCACAACTGTGAATACAAGTACAGTACTTACATTTAAGTACTGGACACAAAGTACTTATACAATACTTGATAATGCTCTTACATCATGCATTTATGAGGAACATGGGTTTTATCAGAATCAAATATTGGTTCATGAACGTAAAACAAATTTTCACTCAAATTACACTAAGATTTCAACGTCCAACTGCATTTTTTATCTAGTCATGCCGCAATTTTCAAAGATCTTTCTGTATTTACCTGATGTGCTGTGTCAACCGCTGGCCAGAATTTGTTGGAAATGCTATATGGAGTTTGTGTGTACCTTGATTTTAATGTATATCCTGCTTTCAGCACAATATGTAACAGTGGTTTACAGATCCATATTGGGTGGCAGTCTAACTTGCCTTCAAGCGGGAAGAAATATTCTCGATTACGGTTGAACCCCCAACACGCACACACGTGCACGCAAGCACACTCTTTCCTCCCTATGTTTAGCTGTCTATAACAGTTTATAATGACTGTATTTTGTCTACCACTATTTTTGTCCTTGCACATGTAGCATTTCCTGACACATTTAGCGCACTTCACATATAGCAATGGGACAACCACAAAGACAGTGAAAAAAGTAAATTGAAACAAAATTTTATATACAGTAGCGGCACTGTAACAGTGCAAATTCAGGTCCTAGTAAATTAAAGTACAAATAGTTGTCTCCACTGCTGTGCTTTGCTAACACTGGTCAACAACACAGATGCATTTGTGTCCCTAAATCTGTTATTATTATGATAATTATTATTATTATCATCAAAATAAGTAAAACCTGATGTGCTAGTAAAAAAAATACAAATTCGAAATTAGCGCAATTAAAAATCTACAAAGGTTTACTTGCTTCTCTGCTTTGTTTTATTATTATTATTATTATTATTATTATTATTATTATTATTATTATTATTATTATATATTCTTAATTTGTTGACTAGGGCAATCAAACGTAAACTAAACCATCTTGAGGTTTGTGGCCCTCGATATTGTCCCCTCCCATCTTATCATGGTTCCATTCTGCAGTTTGAGTAAATGTTTGCAGGGAGCGAGTGCAAAATAATAATAATTTGGTTGATACAGATCTTCTTTCAGTCATTTATTTAAAGGCTGTTACTTGGTAATTCTGAACGATCCATTAATGAGCCAGGTCTGGAGGTCTGTTTTAGCTCATTTTTGGATTTGTAAATTTCCCTACTGTAAATATTTATTCAATATGCAAAGAGAATGGAATTTTATGAAATTACATTGTTAGTTTTGTTTCCATCCTGTACATTTAGTGCCATGCCTTTTTTTGTTATTTGTAGCTGGACACCAGAAGCTGAAGAGGCTTTTGAGCTTTGCTATCGGCGGTCTTCTTGGTGATGTATTCCTTCACCTCCTGCCTGAAGCATGGGCGCACTCTGGCTCTACAGGTGGGTCATCTTTCCATCACTATTTCACACATTCTATCATTCCTAATCTTAAATTGTAGTATCTTATCCTTCTTACTCCATTTTTTATCTCCTGCAATACATTTCATTGGCCAACGACACAGCTCCTGCGCTGTTTCTGTACATTGCATGCTTATTGGAGTGGAATCATGTTGGTTATCACAAATATTGTTTCCTCTTTCTCCAGCCAGCAAAGAAAAACACTACATGACACAGGGCTTGTGGGTAATCACTGGCCTGCTGGCATTCCTTCTCCTAGAGATGATGTTCTCAGAGCAAGAAGGACACAAAGATCCGCCGTCACGTTCAGACATGAATTTTAACACTACTGTAAGTTCTGTAGCTCACCCTCAATGCAGTATATTTATTCAAATACAGTCACCCACACAATCTGACATGCAAATCCAAGAGTTGATATTTTATTTAGAAATTATTTTACTTTATAGCTAAATAAGTTCATAATAGCATTTCTGAAGTAAAGGAAGGAAGATGGATTGGATTCTTGCTTTTTTCCGTGATGTTTCCCCATTGTGTTCCAAAATAAATAAATAAACAAACAAAACAATATTGAGGTATTTTTTTCGTTTTGTTTTAAATCAATGGTTCACTCAAAGTGTGGTCATGGGCCGCATGGGCCAAAAATTGCTCATCCCTATTTTTGGATAACTGACTTCATCATGATGTATTCATCATGTTTTAGCCAACTCATGAGAGGCCTTTAGATATCCAGTCTCTTCACAAAAGAAGGCTCTCATCGCTGATGACAATGTGTTCGCTCCAGACTTTCTGTCTGGTGCTTATTGTTTCCATCAGTCAGTCATACCTTCACACAACTGTTTGAGGTTTTCCATGAAACCTGTTATATTTCGAATTGTAAATTAAAGCAGACATTCACATTCTGGTGTTTGGAAGAGACATTTTCGCCAATTGGTCAATTGTTAATGGTTTGTGTCACGCCAAAGGGGTAGTAGTATTATAAAAAAAATAATAATTCATTCGTTTTTTTTTTTTATCCCCCCCCTCCCCTCCGGTGAAACAGCCAACTTCAGTTTACAGTGGAAAGGCTGCTGTGTTACATGGAAATGGGACTCGTACTGAGTCACAAAAATCTTCCAAGCGTCAGAGTCTGCAGGAAGCGTCTGGAAAAGTCAAGGTATGTATGCTGATGAGCAAACATTTGCTGTGTACCTAAAACCAAATGGCCACGATGAAGCATATGCTTTTGTTTTGGATGTGCAGTAGATGAACACATGCCTGATGATAATATCCATCCATTTTCTATACCCCATGTCCCCACGGGGGTTGCGGGCGTGCTGGAGCCTATCTCAGCAGTCATCGGGCAGTAGGCGGGGGACACCCTGAACCGGTTGCCAGCAACCATTCGTACTCACACTCACCTAGGGGGAATTCGGAGTGCTCAATCGGCCTACTAAGTATGTTTTTGGGATGTGGGAGGAAACTGTAGAGCCTGGAGAAAACCCACGCGGGCACGAGGAGAACATGCTAACTCCACACAGGGAGGGCCAGAGGTGGACTCGAACCCACACCCTCCTAACTGTGAGTCGGACACGCTGATCAGTGCTACATCGAGCAGCTCACGATGATATGTTGCAGTTAATTGATATGATGAAGTTTAAAGACTGAGTACAATCATTCCTGGCATACCAGTCTCTAATTTGGTAGTAGTTTGTGGGCGTTGAAAAAAAATCCAGGAAATACTAACTCACTGAGCATCAGCTTAGAGCATGGAATGTGACTTGTCCAGTTGCCATTTTCTGGGCATGAATTAGACCAGTTTTAAATGCGTACCTGTGTGCTTGTGGGTGTGCTGGTCATTAAAAAGGTGTGGTAACATGCTTTTGTCCAGAAGTGGTTGTTAAAGGTCATGATTTATTGTATCATAATGGAACATGCTGTTTTAATAGGTCATGTTTCTCATTCCACTCCCTGATCTCATTTACCAGGAAAATGTTAAATGATGATTAATGCGAGTATTCATGATGTCTAAACCAGTCATCAACTAAATCAAAACAAGTTAGTCATATGCCATGGATCTCTTAATTAGAAGGACAGTGTGTAAAAATTGAATGTTTTTCCCCATTGTTCAGTCATGCTAAAACCCCACTTACAATATCAATAATATGCAAAAACATACATTTTTCTCCATCTTCGTAGGTCTAGTAGGGCTTTCTGCTACGGATCGCCAAAGGGGATAAGAAATCGCAAATTTGCTGGATCAATGGCTACAAGGTGTATGTGCAATATTCGTAGTTGGTATCTTATAGGAATACTAGAACTTGTTTGTCATGAAATTTTGCTTGCACCTCTGCTGAAGACCCTGTGGTAAGCCTGCGACGTGTGATGGCACCAAATTCTAAACCGTGTACCTTTTTATTAATGGAGTAAAGCGACTCGTGTCTTTACAATTCAAGCATCGGCTATCCAAGCCATAGAGACAGAACTTGCCAATCACGTTTGATACACATACATTTACCACCACATCTGTTCATGTCTTACAACTTTCAGCCGAATGCAATTGTATCACCTCAATAACTGCACTATATTTCAGACAAGTGGCTACCTTAATCTACTGGCCAACTGCATTGACAACTTTACACATGGACTGGCTGTCGCAGGGAGCTTCCTTGTAAGCAAGAAGGTGAGCAACTGTGTGCATGTAATTAAAAAAACGTTAACCCCTCTGATTATTTTGACTAGACATGCTTGTAAATAACTCATAGGTGACACTAGCCAGGCACAGCATTTTATATACTTGCGTAATTGAATGTAACGAGTAAGTGGATTTTATTCAAACAATGGCAGCAATTTTCAAAGAGAGAACTCAAACTGTTTCATGTAGTTAATTACAATACACCAACAACAAATACAGGACCACATTTTGAAGTTAATAAGAAAAAAAACACAAATAAAATAAAAAAGATGAAAGAAACTATTTATTCTTGCTGGAATGCAGCCAAAAGAAATACATTTGGGAAAATTTGGAAGCGAAGGACTGCAAGTTTCTATTGACTTTAGTTTTTGCTTTTGTGTAGAGATCAGGCAGTCAGCAGAACACCGTGATTATAATGAATGACACCAATACAAGTGCCACTTATGCCACTTTATTCTCTCTTCCATCCAATTCACATAGCATCAAAATGTATTTCTCATTCTGCCTGATATTTTCATCTGCGTATTGCTTCTCTTCTAATAAAATGTCGGGCTTCGACGTGTGCGGCGCGTTCTAGGTGACGCACGGCAAACGAACCCCTTTGGCTACCCAACAACATGCTTTACGTAAATTAACGTAACAAAGAACCGCTTCGGCTGCCTAAAAACATGCCTTTCTCCAAAAACAAGACTTTCAATGTAACGGCTGTCGAAAAACATTTTTCAAAAATCAGGACTTTCAAAACAACGTGCTTTCGGGGTTCACGCGATTCCCAAATTCTGGACCCCAAAGTCCGTGTAAAATCGAGGTTCAGGTGTAGGTCACGTTGCCATGACTACTGCGTCTTCCCTTTCCTAATTTCTGCAGTCAATTATTATTAAGACAAAGTTAAATATGAGCTGACAGTATTTCAACCAGTTTGCAGGATTGAAACACTTATTGTACATATATCGTCAATACCAAGTGTTATAAATGTATTCAAAATGTGAAATGAAACTCCAATTTTATTTTCCCTCCAGATTACTTGTATAACTCTTAAATTGCAAATGGGCTCATCATGAGAAATTTGGACTGCTATGTACTGAGTAGATCACCATATATCGTTTTTGGAACAAGATGTGTCCAGCTGGCATGACATACGGTTGTCAGCAGGAGCTGTGGATGTATGTGCCAGAGAGGAAGTTAGCTCAATGTCTCAAACACACTGACGCACACACGTGTACGTCATTTCACTAGTGCTCTTGCACAAACTATAGCCATATGACACATAACATGAATGCTCTCGCTTAAAAGGTTGTTTTTCAGAGTTTTCATGATATGCAGAGTAGTCAAAGGAATTTAACCAATATTACTTTGCTTGCAGGTTGGCTTTCTTACCACTTTTGCTATTTTGCTCCATGAAATCCCACACGAGGTGAGATTTCCTGCACCTGAATATGTTGAACAAATAGTCTTTGAGTTCAGTTAACTTACATTTGCCTTGAATTGCTTCCATTCCAGCCATACAAGTTGTGTCTTTGTCCATAGGTGGGTGACTTTGCCATTTTGCTCCGAGCCGGGTTCGATCGGTGGAGTGCCGCCCGTATGCAGCTGTACACCGCACTGGTTGGTGTCCTTGGGGCTTGCTTTGCTTTATGTTCTCAGTCACCAAAAGGCACAGGTAGTATGTTTTCCAAAATTTGTGATTACATTCTATCAAACATCACGAGAGCTTACAGCACTGATCTACTGTTTTCAGAAAATGCTACTTTCTGGATTCTTCCATTCACCTCTGGAGGTTTTCTCTACATAGCTTTGGTGAATGTAGTTCCTGACCTGCTTGAAGAATCCAGTTTGAGGTTTGATACATATGACATTGACCATTACTAGAATATGTGTTTCATACCTCTGATTCCGAGTGTTAAAGCTTTTGTTTTGCAGGGACTCCCTACTTCAGACCCTACTCATTTTCTCTGGTGTGTCAGTCATGGCTCTCCTGTCAACCGTGGCTGTTTGAACATCAAGGGCTGCTCGTCTTGCTCGACCACCACACGGAAAGACTAAAACCAAAAACAAGCAGGACATCCTCACTACTTCCTATCGAATAATGGTTATTCATGAACCTTTACAATTCATTTTGATATCCGGATCACACCGTCTTGATCTTGCTATGCACCGTGGTACGCCTAAACAAACAAACATCTGACAAAAATTGCACTTTATGACAATAACAAACTCATTCTTGAGACGAGACATTTTTATTTGATCTTGGACAATGTGCCAGCTCTAAATATCAAGGGAATGACAATGATTTATATGGATTTCTGTTACCAAGCTTTGAACTTGGACAACGTGCCAGCTCTAAATATCAAGGGAATGATTATGATTTATATGGATTTCTGTTACCAAGCTTTCTTAAAATGTACATAAAATATCAAGATAATACTGTTTTGCACATATGGCTAGGTGCTACACAAGCTAATCCAGAAAGTCCCCCTTTTTAAAAAAAAAAAAAAAAAAAAAAAGAAGAAAATATCCCAAGAAAAGTGTTTTGTTGCTACGTATTTATTAAAGAGAGTGAGAGAATTAAAGCATACCACTGCAACATTTACCAAAGTAACGTGCCAACCTCATCTTGTTACAGAGACTTATAATTGCACCCTTTGATCATAGACTAAGCCTTTTGAAAAAGGCCGATTGTTTGGCACGTCACTCAATGCAGGCCAAGTGTTTAACATTTAGTGAATCCTCCTCACTTCTGATGTTCAAGGTTTGAAGTTACCTCTCACATTCCAAAAAGGTTCAACGAGGACGCCATATTGTCCTTATGTGGGTGTGAGTGCTAGTGTTTCTAAATGTGCCTTGGCTGGCTACCGGTACAGGTTGTATCTTGCCTCTCGCCCAAGTCAGCTTGGATGAGGATAAGCGGTGCAGAAAATAGATGATTAGAGATTTTCTAGCTCCAAACAACCACAATGAGCCCTATTTTTTTGTAGAGTAAATTTACTGTAAAATTGACATATTTTTGTAAAGGTAGTTCTCTTAGCGCAAAACCCAATTTGCATGATGGCACGTGAGTGTCAAATGGACATTAAGGGAGGAGGCATAGAGGTTTCTACCGCTTGTTTGGCAAGCATATTTAGCCATAATGACTCCACCGCAGGTTGTCTACTTAGTCATCAACCTATGAGGTGTGCATTGTCTGTGGGAGGTGTTTCAGTCACGGAACACAAAAACAACAAACATTTGACATTTGAATGGAATGTGGTGCCAAATTAGCATACAAAGTAGATGTGATAAGCAATGACAAGCTGATTTCTTCTCATGTACTATTCAGATTTGTTCTTACTACCTTATTTGTACGACATGTTACAAACCATAGCATTTTTTTTAACTTAATTTCAGAAATTGTGTAAATTTACCGACACTTGTTATAATTGGCTTCATTTCTCAAGCTTTGTTTTTTTTTCCCTTGCCTTTGGAAGACTCCCAGGTGAAAAGCTAACTTGTAAACGACCATGTTATTTTTAAGTTTTCCTCTAAACTGGTCAAATTAAAGTCGGATCCTTAAAGAGACAGTGTGTAGATTTTTCTTGTCATTGAGTGGTAAACTAATGAAATGCAGCAATCTAAGTTCAAAGTGCATGCATTTTGAAGAATACACACAAGAGTCTTATCAGAGAGACCACACAACCCAACCACCAATTTATTCAGAGGTCCAAGCAAAATGTCATCACAAATGACTTCAAATGAGAAAGTGCATTTATTACAATTTGTCATTGATTCAGCAAATTTGTGATCGGCCGATTGTGTCATTTGGTTATCAGTCGCAGAAAGATGGTGGCGAGACATGTCAGTGTTCTGTACGACCCATGTAACATAATTGGCGGTTATTAGGCCTAGAATTCTACAAAGAAATAGACCTTGATATGATAAACATGATTTTATTTTTAAAATGGTGAGGGTTTTTTTTCTTTTAAATGTCTGGATATTTGTTTTTTCAGACTTTTTTTTTAATTGGATACATTTCATAGTTTTACGATATACCAATTACTTGCATAAATTAGAGCTGTTTTAGAATATCCCTGTCATACTTAAATGCCTCCATTCTCCAGTGTAGTTATGTCAGCATAAAGTGTAAAGCGATTTAAGCCTAATAACAAAGAGGATATTCTTCATTGTTCTGAGGCACTTAAACATTCAGGTAGAGTGCAACCAAAACATTTCTTTTATTCTACCCCCTCGCAAAAAAATGCATTGTCTCAGTGTACAAAGGCAAAATCACGAATACAAGGGGTCCTCGGTTTACGACGTCTTCGAGTTACGCTGTTCCGTGTTTACGACACACGTCTCGGATACAAGTGGCCGAAGTGAGTTTACTCCGCAGGGTGTCCGGGCTCTCCCTTAGAGATAAGGTGAGAAGCTCGGTCATCCGGAAGGGACTCTGAGTAGAGCCGCTGCTCCTCCACGTTGAGAGGAGCCAGATGAGTTGGCTCGGGCATCTCATCAGGATGCCTCCTGGACGCCTCCCCGGGGAGGTCTTCTGGGCATGTCCCACCGGTAGGAGACCTCGTGGACGACCCAGGACGCGCTGGAGAGACTATATCTCTCGGCTGGCCTGGGAACGCCTTGGGATCCCCCAGGATGAGCTGGATGAAGTGTCTGGGGAAAGGCAAGTTTCGGAGTCCCTTCCAATGCTGCTGCCCTGCTACCCGACCCCGAATAAGCGAAAGAGGATGGATGGATGGACACACGTATCATACTATACTGTATGTATTATTTCTTATATTATTTTTCGTATTTTATTTTATATATTTAAAGCCTTTTTTCTACCTAAGTGATTTTGCGTTGTAAGCATCGTACTAGAACTAGTTGGTGCGCCCAGCGACAGAATACACCATGAGAGAGGCTGTGGAACCGACTCACATGGTACACCTATGCCGTTTTGGACCGTTGCGTCATCTTTCGCATGTTATCGTTTTTTGTTATCATTTTCATTATGGCATTATGGTTTTATTACTGTTTCGTTTTTTATTTTATTACTTTTACAACTGTACTGTTTCATTTTCTTACTATTACTGTTTTATTACTGTTCCGATTTTTACCGAAATTGGGTTTACATCACATACATAGGAACGGATCGACGACGTAAACCGAGGACACCCTGTACTCATGTCTCTTAGGTGGTTTTCTGTCAAAGTATTGCTCATAGGCAAAACAAAATTAAAATAATGATAAATAAATAAAGCTAACTATGTTTATGATCTTTCTAAATTAAGTTTTGCCATTTACGGACTGTGTCCAGGTTGCCATCATTGTCGGATGATGTCATATTGTCTGTCCGTGAACTCTGACCCCTTTTTTTTGTCCCCAGACTTTGCAACTCAGACCTCCCAGTTCAAAGGGGCGTTCTAGTACAGTTTTCCTCGCTGAAGGTTGGAAAAGTTCTACTTCCGACCTTACCCAAATGCAGCAAAAGAGTCTGCGTAAGAACAACTAAGAAATGTATGCCATGTAGTGATAAATGTTGAAATTGTAATCTGAACCTATAGTCATCACTCATATTCAAAGTTGCATCTGCCGATTTATGGATCTCCAAACACCGTCCCGTTTTTGCAAATTTCTTTAGGGGGGTAGTGCAATATCCCCCATTTTCAATGGAATAAATGATGGTTTATCACCTCTTTCTAAAGGTTGTCATGGGTTTGTATATAAACAAAAAAATTCCACTTCAAAAAATATATATTTCAGTTCAGGTCTGCTTCAGTTGTGATCAGGAACCGCATGTAGACCATGCTCCATCAATTACCTGTACCTGGTTTATCATTATGCTCAAGTCTTATGCAAATAAATTTATTGTAGAATTATCCAAAATGTAAACCAATTGAAGAACTTTGGACTGAAAATAATAGAATCCACCCCAGCTTATTATAAACCCCTAAACCAGGGGTGTCAAAGTCATTTTTTTCACGGGCTGCATTGTAGGTAGTCATAGCTTCTTTCGGCAGGCCATTCTGATTGTCAATCCAAATAAATGTATGACCACCTCAGAAGTTACAAAACAAACTGACAAATAACTCGTTTTCAAATCAGATGAGTAAGATCTGGTCAAATATTCAAAAAAGATATTAAAAGTGAAGACAATTTGCAATTCTAGTAATGACACATGAATTTGATGCACAATTTGTCTTCGCGGGCCACATAAAATGATGTGGCGGGCCGTATCTGGCCCCCGGGCCTTCAGGTAGACACCTGTGCCCTAAACAGACAGGTGTTGTGGTCTGTCAAACTACGCTCATGCTTCATTTACCAAAGTCAGGAGTGTGAATATGTGATTTGCTTGAGTGATTAACATAAAAAACGTTAGGATTTAGTCATACTTTTTCTTTGCACTCTTTGGTTTTCATCACATTTATGTAGCCTTTCACTTAACCCATTATCTGAGCGTCACTTCAGAGACAAAATGCTCATCATTTTACACAGATTAAGAACTTCTTAACACGTTAAATGAACCACGGCGAGGTTAATTGAGTTTGGAATATGCTCGCCATCTCCCGTTCCGACAGCCCGGAGGAGAGAGTGCGGTACTACATCCCGTGGCCCAGCCTCCTCCTCACAGCGCTGGTCGCCATCCATCCGCTCCTCCTGTACCACAACAGATGGTGAGAACAACATTGCATCAAGCGGGGAGCACAACAGACCACCGCACCATCCTGTCCGTGCAACGCGGGCCTTTCGGTCAGCATGTTCGGAGGGCAGGACCGCGTGAGGCTGTGACTTCACGCGGCAGCAGAGGTACCAACACCGGCTGCACCACGGCCACCGGAGGAAGCTTCTCTCCTGTCTCCGTCGAGTCTGGAAGATGGCCGCTATGAAAATGTTAACCAGTGGAGGGCTCTTCCTGGCGTTCTGCGCGCTGGGGCTGCTCGCTATGGCCATCTGCACCGACTACTGGTACGAGACGGACGCCAGGAGGCATAGAGAGAGGTGTAAAAACTACGCGAACAAGCGCAACGATCCGGGCTACATCTACATCTCCAACCACAACCTCCCCCTCCAGATGCCTCCGAAGAGGAGAGGAGGCGGCCCGGAGGCTGTCCCTCTCTTCAGGAGCAAGCGACACTTTGTGGCCGCAGCCTCCGCGATGGAGTCCCACTGCAGTCGGCAGTTCAACTCAACGGTGTCCGGCCTTTGGAGGAAATGTCACCGGGAGGGATTCGACCTTGACACCGAGGATCTCATTTACAAAGGTAAACATGAGCAGCATTTCCGTGCCTGTCCTGTGAGAAAGGAGGCCCCGATGCATCTTTAGTTTGACAACGCAAACACAGACAGCGTGGCCCTGCAGGTGCTCATGAGGACCGATTTTGATTTGGCTGCACATCAGAATAGATGGGCATATCTCATCAAGAGCATCCACGGTGCATTCTTCCGCCCAAAATGTTGATTACATTTTTTGGAGCTCTGCTAAAAACAATAACCACTGTGTAAAGGTGCTTACATGTACCCCTGGAGCCTAAGCAAAGAAAAACAATAACAAAGCTTTGAGCTCACATGCTCTGCTTCTACACCAATTGTGTTTTTAGCGATAAATTCCTCAGACAATCAATTACGCTGCAGAAACATGTATATTTTGCTTTCTCTAGTTGTTTAAGAATCATCACAATCAAATATATAAATATTCTTCTCATTTTATCCTGAACATTTTCATACATCTTCTAAAGGAATCCCACAGTATTTGCACCTCGGCTGCCGACTTGTTTAAAAAACAAAACAAAAAACATTTATGAAAGGTTCCAAAAAATAGCTCACCAGTGGCAGGACACTGTGATTCTTTTACTGGTGGTACAGAAATCTATCCAAAACATAGAGAGAGATTTTACTTAAGGTTATTGAATGTATTTGCTTGGAATGTCAGTGTTTACTATTACAATTATCACAGCGATACATATCTTTGTTTTGGGTCAAATGTCTAATAATTATCAGGGAATGTTTACATGTTTTTTTTTCCCTCAAGTGCAAAGATTATTGAAGTTCTATGAAGAACAAGATCACTAATCATCCTCAGTGTCTTTGTGGTTACAAAGTTGCGATGCCAACTCTTTATATGTATAATAACACTGATGCTTTCTGGAAATAGTTAAAAACACAACTCAGAGTAGGGGAAAATGAGTCACACTCTCTGAGTTTGGTATAGTGATGTTTCCATGATGTCAGATTTGCTCATTGCAAAATTGACAGTTTGGGGTTACTCAATAACTCATCAACATTTAAAGTGATAAATATATGATTTAGTAGATGTTTTGTTTCAGTAGTAACCTAGCAATCATAAACTGAAATATGACCAAAAAAAAACTTGTGTGCGTATGCAATGTCTCATACTTGCTTTGTTTCACCAGGAATAATACAAAGATGTACCCCGGTAAAGTATCACTACACGTCATCCATTCTTCCACGGAATTTACCCATCAACATCACCAAGACCATACGGCAGGATGAATGGCATGCACTTCGTGAGTATTAGGTTTTGATGAAGACTTGCTTAATTGTCACTTAAATTATTATTTTTATTTTTTTATTTTTTTTATCAACATTCAGCATTCTGCTTCTTGGTTCTGATCACATACACTATATCAATGGTTTCTGTTAAGGGAAGCAGAATTCATTTCTTGTGGAGTTCAAGTAACAATTCCTTTCCATCCTTGTCCATGCTGTTCTTAATCGAAAGCGAAGTGTTTTGTCCAATCAGGTTCTTTCGGTCTGTGGCCACATTGCTGTTGTTTGGTGAAAATTGTTCAAATTTGTCTGAAGCGCCACTGGACCTTCTCGTGTGAGGTGTTCAGAGCCGGTTCAGACCTCCGTGGGACCCTAGGCAAAAATATGTCAAGGGGCCCCCCTAACTAAAGTCCTCTTGCCCCCCTCTGCCCCGAAGACCAGAGAGACAAACTTTGACTGACTCAAATTGTTTAATGTGAAAAAAATTAACAATTACTGAGTTTTAAATAATCAGTTGCTCCACCGCCTACTCAGTAGTAGCAGCTACACAAGTGTACATATACGACAATAACAAATCCAACTTTATTCGACAAAACATCGGGAGACAGATAGCTCCTCATTGCAGCGTCCAATCACGCAGTCTGTCTATCAGTCTCACACACACACACACACACACACACACACACACACACACACACACACACACACACACACACACACGCACGAACGCACGAACGCACACACACGCACAAACGCATATACACACACACACACACACACACACACACACACACACACACACACACACACACACACACACACACACACACACACACACACATGCCCTCCTTCGTTGTTTCGTTTGCACTAACGTTTCATTGGCTAAACGAATGGCTAATCAGCCAGTTGCACTGGAGTACAAGTTGCATTTTTGGAGGAACTTTATTTGACAAATTCCAGCACCAAGAACAGATATGAATAGGCAACAGGCTTAACAATATTGTATGCTAACGTTACATAAACACAAATGAGGAACTGAAAACGTGCCTGACGCAATATATTAACAATTATTCAAATAACTAACATAAATAACATGTTTATCAAACCATCCATGTCAAACCACTTTTAAGGACCCACCGTACACAGAGTAAAAGTTCAAAGGTTCAAAAGTTCATAGCTGTAGCGTCGCTGCGGTTAGATTGTCTCCTTCTGTGTTTCCATGAGTACTCTTATTTCCTCCCACATCCTCAAAACATGTATATTGGGTTAAATTAAGCATCTAAATGGCCCAGAATTGTGTATAAGATACAAATGTAATTGAAGTGATAGCTCACATGAATACATCTTTAGCATTGTCATCTCTTCTTGCAGATCTAAGAAGAATGACGGCAGGCTTTGTTGGTATGGCTGTCTCCATCATTCTTTTTGGCTGGATAATTGGAGTGCTGGGATGCTGCCAACAGCATGACCTCATGCAATATGTAGCTGGGCTACTCTTTCTCATGGGAGGTACTGTACGGAAATATTTGCGTGCATTTATACAAACACACACCACCGGCTACAACACTATGACCGCTCGCTCATTGTAATGACATCCAGTACAAGTGGTGATTAAAAGAAGCTACTCTTCCAAAGACACTAATGTTTACATTTGATTGACACTGTCAAAGAAATATGTGGTACCGTATGTACATTTTTGTGATTGTTATGTCACTTCATATTCATCGTATTACGTAAATGTCACATGTTGTGACACTGTCAGATAAGTATTAAATTAGGTCAATCTCACTATGAACATAACTCTGAAGTCTAATTATATGTGGCACACATAGCACAATGAAGTCTTAAAATGTGTTTCTTTTCCTGTTTTTTAATTGGATATGTGATTTTGGTATGTCACACACATTGCTCTGCTAACTACATGTTAATATGTGTGAAATAAGTGGTTAGTTGATATTAAATATGAATTTATTGTTTGAATAAACAAGTAGGATAATTTTGATATTTTACATTCTATTTTCATTATAATATTGACCATTTTCATTATGGGGTAACCGTCACTTTAAGAAACCCTTGACCAAAATATATTCTGTCAGAATTTTTTGTTGATTGTAATGTGACTTCACATTCGTTGTATTAAGTAGTCGTGCTGTTACGAATATATTAGAAGAAAAAGAAGGCAAAGCAGTGATTAAAAGACAGCTCGAGATGGTTTTAGGAGGCCCTTTATTCCACCAGGTTTGTACATTTGGCCACATGCAACAAGGGATCGTGGTTAGGGTAACATAAAGTAAAACCTTTGCACAGGCCTTAAAACGACAGCATCAGTGTGCTTTGACTGTAGCAGTTCTATACATTGGTTGGTGGGTCGGTGGGTGGGTGTGTGGGTGTGTAGGATGGATAGATGAATGGATGGATGGATGGATGGATGGATGGATGGATGGATGGATGGATGGATGGAAGGAAGGAAGGAAGGAAGGATGGATGGATGGATGGATGGATGGATGGATGGATGGATGGATGGATGGATGGATGGAAGGATGGATGGATGGATGGATGGATGGATGGATGGATGGATGGATGGATGGATGGATGGATGGAAGGAAGGATGGATGGATGGAAGGAAGGATGGATGGATGGATGGATGGATGGATGGATGGATGGATGGATGGAAGGAAGGAAGGAAGGAAGGAAGGAAGGAAGGATGGATGGATGGATGGATGGATGGATGGATGGATGGATGGATGGATGGATGGATGGATGGATGGATGGATGGATGGAAGGATGGAAAGATAAGATAAGATATACTTTATTCATCCCGAAGGGGAAATTCAGGAGCCAGCCCCCAAGGCACGCCACCGCAATGAAAAGGGCAATAAAACATCCGCAGCATCACCCTGCAGACGTCGAAAGATGCCCACTGCTGGGGCCGGGATTGTCCTTGGTGAACTAAGTGTGGAAAAAGGGGAACTGCCTTACATGGTGCCAGCCGGAGGCTGATGAATTCTTTTGTTTAACTCTTATCCCAGAAATGTAATGTTAAGAAGAATACCAGTTTTAAAGAAAAAATCCTTTGGATTAACATCCGCTTTTAGATGCTATGAGTTGGAGAGCTTCATTTAGACAAAAGTCGTGTTTCACTGCCTCTTGTGCCATTTTGGTACCAAGGAATTACTATGCTAAAGTGAGGTTAGTATTTTCATTTAGACAAATGCTGTGCTTTGCCGCATCTTGGTGCCAAAAAAGTGCTGAAGCGAGTTGAGCGTCAAAAGTTGTGCTTTGTCACATCTTAGGCAATTGTAAACCTTTCAAAGAAGATTTTCACATTTTATGGCAGTGCTCGGTCACACATTCTTTTTAGATTTGCGTCTGCTTGGTAAAACTGTTTTTGCATGGAATTGTTATTCAATTAATCTTATTTCTTCGGTTGTGGTTTACGTTTACCGTTGTGTGGTTGCATCACAAAACAAACATACAGAGCAAAACCCACTTGCTCACTTGAAGGCTCACTTGATATTGCAGATGTCTCAAGTACAATGAGAGCTTCACAGATTTTGTTTGGTTTTTGTGGTAAATTTTCCAAGCTGGAACTTTTGGCCTATTGAGGTTCGATAGTTTTCACACACAAAACACAGGATCTTTTTTTTTTTATAGCTAATTGACACTCCATAAATTTCCAAAAGATACTTACTCATCTTGCTCAATGACTGTGTGCATGTCTCTTCACAGGAACATGCTGCATCATCTCCTTGTGCACATGTGTGGCCGGAATCAACTTTGAGTTATCCCGCTACCCCCGGAACATGTACGGCCTTCCTGAGGACATCAGCCATGGCTATGGCTGGTCCATGTTCTGCGCCTGGGGCGGCCTCGGCCTTACTCTGTTGGCTGGCTTCCTTTGCACCTTGGCCCCGTCCCTCAGCACGCCGACCCGCACAGCAACCCACAAGCCGAGGCACGAGAATGGAACCGTGTGACAGGGTCGGGCCGGGCCAGGCAACCAACCACCGAGCACACAAACTACACTCTTCAAGACTTGGATGTTAAAATCTACGACCATTTTTGTCTCATCACCATATTACCACACATGCCATCCCTCTCAGTTTTCATTGTGCCTGAGTTGTGATAGCGCAAACATTCTGGGACGAAGAGCTAACAGATTTCAAGTTCTTGAACCCGCCCGAAAGGACGTCCAGGGACACCAAGAGTCTTTGGCTCTGATAGCACAAGGTTTTTGATGTTGTCATTTTAGACATGTTGACTTTATGGCAATCTGAAGGTGACTGTTTTACAATGGTGCTCTCCGAAATCCATTTGCTACACACAGACCCAAGCAGACAAGACACCAGCTTTCCCTCATTTTTCTCATTTTCTGCTGATGAATCATAAGCGAGATCATCCAAACAGAGCAAATCACATCAAATTAGGCCAGAGCATCTTGTCAGCCTTGCTCTTTTCACCAGAGTGCCGTGTGCTGCTGTTTGCAATGAAAAAAAAAAAAAAAAAAAGAAAAGAAAATCTGGCAATGATTGCCCATTGCTTACTGTTAGTGTAGCACAATGATATCAAACGTTAGCCGTGACCATGTGAAATGTCTGCGTTCTCTGCTGGATGAATCGAGTGGTGTGGGCAGCACCAAAAAAATAAAATAAAAATACAGATGACTACATTTGCATTAAAAGAAAAAAAAAAAACATTTGATCATCACTTAAAAGATTTTTGTGTGTGCAATTGCATCTCTATGTAGACTAAGATACAACGTTTATGTAAAGTAGATTTTCAATTAGGTTTATATCGTGTGTTCCAACAACGATGCCTGACAGTACGGAAGTGCAGGTCAGCAGTTTAGCGTTAAAAATGTGCGCTTGAGGGATGAATCCATTGTAGGATTCAGCAACACGATGGCATTTTGAGGTTGTTCGTTTTTTTTTTGCTCAAATGCGTAACTGCTGAGCTGTGACTTTAAGAGCACAGCGCTTACAATTCTTGACAAGAACTTGTTTGCAGACAGCAGATATGGAATGTGACAAGAGACAATTTTGAAATCTGATTGCAGAGATAAATTCAGACTAAGGTTGTTTACACAAATGCTCATCCTTTTAAAAGTACTTGTTTTAGGAATAAGAAAGAAGTGCTGTAGAGTTTTTGTGTTGCCAAAAAAATATATCTAAAAATCCTTAATTCTACCTTGACTCAACAGGATCATTAGCAGCTGACAGAGCAAGGGGCTTTATTTCTTTTTATTTTTTATTTTTTATCTTTTACCCTTCAACTTTCAATGTGTTGTTGCATATCTGAGTCAAAAGGTGCTGAACTATCAACAGGATTTGCATTCAAGTATAATTCTGTTGTTTGAATGAAAATGCATTATGCATTTTGATTTAATACAGGGTTCCAAATTTTCAATTTAAGACTTCCTGGTGCCCAAATTTACCAAAGTACAAGACAATAACATTGTGGTCTACATTTCTTAACAATTGCATATTATACTGCCCTCACCTTGGATTGTTCTCAGAGCAACCAGCGCCATGAAGCAGTTCGGTGAATCCTATCGTCATCATCAGCATCAACATCATATTTATATTTGGCTCACCGAGGTGTTTCACTAGTCTGAACAGAAATAAGAAATTCCAAACTGAATCCAGCTTTTTCTTGTATCTTAACTTGAGGCAGCTACTGATCGTATAGTGGGAAGTCAGAAATTAATTTAAGCATATTATTACAATTGTTTTTAGTTTTCTGTTCAGGAATGCAACAAATTCTACATAATTTAAAAATAATTTGACGTCTTACTGCAAATAAGTACTTTACTTTTATTTTTTAATCAAATTTGAAATTACTGGACAACAATAATTGTATTTTATTTTTAAATCCTATTCTGATTGAATAGAGTCTACCTGTTGTATTAACCTTTACATAAAGATACACACAGCTATGTCATCACTCTGGGTTGGCACTCCAGCGAGTAAATTTGATACATAGAATGAAGAAGTGTTCCTACTTGATGACTAACCAAGACTGACCCAGCCAAAATTCACCAGGGCTCCGACCTCACAATTGGGAAAAGCTGTTTTTAGTGACATGCAACTAAGTATTATTTCATGCATTAGTTTATTGTACAAGGTCCATTAGAAAATTGATCAATTCAAGTGTATGAGTTTCAAAGAATATTGGGTCACCTAAAGGGTGGATAACAAGACAAGGCTGTTAAAGTTGGAAGGAGGCTCAGTAGCTTGTTTTTTTTTTTTTCGCCTCCTGGTCACCTAAAGTGTGAAAGTTGAGTGAGATGCATTATGATGTGTGTTCATGTCACGTTACCAAACCACTACAAGAGGTTAGATGTTAACTGAAGCATGACAGAAAAGTGTATCTTCAGTGTCTTGTTGAATCTTTGCACATTGCTGGATCCGTTCAAAGTCAGAGCAAAGTTACAAAGTATGTTTGCTAGGTCACACATGGCATTCAAAAATGATACGAGCATGTGATGCACACTCTGATGTGTCTTTTACAAATATTATGGGTTTATACCACATTGTGTATTTATGGAAAGTCAGTTCAATCTTATTGTGACAATATGATGGCAGTAATAAGAGGATGAGTGTTAGGAATAAATCATGAACATTTATTGTCTTGCACCATTCATGAGTCACCTGACTCAGAATACTTTTGAGTGTTTTGCTTTTTTAAAGACCATCACCCAAACTGGCCGGTAACATGTATTTCTGTATGGACTAAATGTGTTGACAAAATGGAAGCAATATTACACACATGTATTTTTGTGTACTCTTGTGGGAATAGTCTGACCCACTTTTTAAGTTCTATCTGATGTGCTACAACTTATTACATGTTATCACGTGTAATATCACACATTACATGAAGATTAAGCACAAATTTGTGTCCCCTATCTCAGATTGTTGCATTTGATAAAATATAAATTAATAGCACAAACCGGAATTTTAACTTTATCATTTAGTTTCAAGACAAAATAACGAGTACAAGAATGCTGAGTCCGCTGTTCATTTCAGCAGTGTTATGATTCAGAATCAAATGCACATACTCTCAATTTTCAATTTCCTGTGTTCAGCGAAAAAGCTGCCATTTTAAGATAAACTTGTTTCAGTAGCATTGTTGGTTTTTTTTGTTTGTTTTTTTACATTTGTACCAGTTCAATTCACACTGCAGGTGCTTTGTGGTGACTGAGAAGACATAACTGACATGCATGAAATCATTGCAGTACATTTCAGTATTAAACTGTCCATTTTACTTATTTATTTTACCGAAATAAAAGGTGTAATTACTAGCTTCCTGGTTTCCATTGTTTAGTTTGCTTCAAAATGACATTAAGTCTTGTGTAATACATAATGCTGATGTCGTGTATTTAGGATTGCAATTTCTTCCAGAACATTGCAATGGCATTTTTTTCCACTGAGCACATAGTGCCACCTAGAGGGAGAAACTGACTTGTTTTGGAATTTTTAGCATGACTGCTCATGAAGTCCAGGAAAAAGATTCAAATTCTTCTATATAACATAATCAAACATTTATTCTTATAAAATTCACATGTCCATCCCGTTGTCACCAGCATTTAATGTGCATACCTTTCTTCCCGATACTCCAGCACTCAAAAAGTCAACAGATTTTATGAAATAAAGCATATTTATTTTCCGACTGTGAATCTTGGCTATTCAAATAACATATATAAATTAAACACAAAATCAAACTATTTTACATGCTAAATGTAACCTCACTAAACCAATCCAAGTATTGTAAGCTTGCAAAGACATTTGCAGTTAATCTATACAAAATATGTAGTTTGTTACACCGCTATTGAACGGGACACATAAATGTTGTTTTTACTTGACTATACTTGTACAATTTGGTTGGAATATTAAGTGCGTACCAAAAAGATACAAATGAGCATTCGAACAATCTATTTCTTTCCATGAGCATTGACCACCATGTAGCTGTCAGGTGACATGCTCAAATTGAGTGGCTTTACTCTGCCCCGACAGCCCCTGATCACAGATCTGCCCATCGGTCCTCCTCTGCAGGGGTCGTGTTTCTGTAGGTAGCTTACAAAAGTCTCCCAGCCTCCACCCACACGCACCATCACGTGACGCTCATTCAGCATCTGTGACGTGAAACAAAAAATGTAAAGGATGTTTTATTGCCACATTTTTGATAGATTGTCAGTCCACACACACACACCAATCTAATATTTACAAGCTTCCCTTGCATATGAAGTTGTCTCCATGAATGTCAAATGATCTTCAGATAGCTTTGTCAAAATCTCATTAAACCAAATAAAAGAGCGCCTCGTGCCACCAGCTGAGCTCACGCGACAGACTAATCCATATATGAGCATGCATGCGTACGCACACTCGCAGTGACGCACAAAGCTTCATCCGCACCCAAACCACGTAACGTGCCCTTTTATTTTTCAATAAAACCGTATAGCCTTGGTGCGTGCGGGCAGCTGTTGCAGAAAGGGCCGCTGTCTCGGATTCGAGACATCCTTCACAAACAAGACGCCTTCGCCATGAAAACCCCGAGTGCTGCCATGGCAACTACTGCCACAATATGAAGCCAGGATAAAAATTAAAGGGGGATTGAGATGAATTCATCGCACAGTCACAACTCCCAGGAGACATTAACATTCCCGGGAGGCCTTGCAAAGCGGGCTATTGTCCTGTCAGCATGAGCCCCCCACCCCCCTTCTTGGTTTGTGGCCAATAAACCCTTCATTAAGGAAGCATTAAGAATGTGATCACACAAGCAGATATGACCACCCGCCCCTCCCTTCCTCCCTTCCTCCCTTCCTCCCTTCCTCCCTCCCTCCCTCCCTCCCTCATGTTTGGGGAAGCATGTCACTCGTATGGGATGAAAAATCAATGGCACACGCTCAGACTTAAGCAGCCGTGGAAGGAAGCTGAGGCGCGGTCTATCTCATCTGACATAGTCCAGATTAAAATGTTAAGGTTGACAGGGGTCAAGTCTGACATTCTCTGTGAACCATTTTCCTGACTTACAGCCGCTGGATGTCTTTTACACTGCATGGTCTTTCATAGCAAAATAATTGCCTTGCTTTTATTTCTAAAATTTGATGCATGTTTTTTTAATGGGCGCATTATAAATTGCCTGTATAATTTTATGGATATATTAAACAAGAGCAACAGATGCCATCGCACACATCCAACTCTATGCTTGCTATGACAACCACCGGACTGAGACGGTCACTTTTTGATATCATCCTAAAGTAGTCAGAGGCTGGATTGAAATGTTTTCTCCCTTAAGATGCAACATCTTGTGTTACCACATTGTAACAGTCATACTAAAGTGGACTCATACAAACAGTTGTGTAAACAATAAAGACATTTCTACTTTATATTGGAAGTCATGGCAAAAATCCACGCAAAGGCTAAGAATACCGATTTTAGTAAGAAATATGAATTAAATGCAGATAACTTGCTTTAGTGGCTGTGTTGAACCAATTCCAGCCCCATGGGCCTTGAGTTAGACACTTGTGGTATTAGAGAATATGATTTCACTAGCTGCAGCTCTATCTGCTGGATATGATTGGTCACTACTCCCACTTTGCCTTAATGCAAGTGGTCGTCAACATTAAAGTTAAAATAAATTTTATTAAGTAGTTTGTTCATATCTTTACAAAAATGTAAAAAGAACCAGTAAGCTTTGAGTCAGTCTCACTTTTGGCAACAGCCTGAAAGAAAGAAATACAGTAAGAACTCATGGATCATGTCATGCACTGACGTTCTGAAAAGGCCCATGCCATAGTATATAGAAAAAGCAGATTGGTGCTTTTTTTGGGTAGTGGGGGATGGGATGTGTTTGGAATGATCACACAGGCAGCTATATTTGTGGGTCAGGAATAAAGCTCCTCCTTCCCCCTAAACAACCTGCTACGTCTGCTTCCTTTAAAGCATCTTCTGCATTCCCCTGAGTCCATACTGTTAGGCCCACTGACTCATCTTGTCCTGCTGAAAAATTAATATGGGGTCACAGATGGGGTTTAAACAACTGCCAGTAGGAGTCAGACTTGAGCCAAATCCACAGCTTCTGAGGCAAGAGGGAACCCTGGACCATAATAAAATTTACAGTAAGAGAAATAATGTGATTATGGACATCTCAACATTATTGGCCAATTTGTCATGTGAAAATAAAATAGGACTTGTGTTTTCCTTGAATGCTAGCTTGAGCTTGCCATTTGTGGTTTTGGGGCAGATATGAAATGTGAAAGTCAAGTTCTCCTCAGGGTGAACTGTAAATGTTTAGTTTTATAACATTGTGACAACTTTCCTCTCTCATCTCAAGAGTGCCAGACAAGGATTGCAGAACACAGAAAGGCATACCAACAAAGTTCATCTGCGTGCATCATATTTGAATGATTATTTTAAAGTCTAATGTATTCAATAAAAAACGATTATAAATGCGTTGACATGTTTTACCCATATCTCTTATTGTTCCACATCAAAGGTCACTCAAGCATGAAGAGAGTGTGATAAGGTCATTTCTGTCATAAAGCTGAGCCCAAAATGTAAACGCGTTAATGCTCATCCGTCCTTAGGTTTACCTTATTAGCAGATGTGCTGAACAAATAATGAATGTGGCATGATCTTGCGCACGCCTTTTCTGTCAATGACACAGTGCGACCGTGTTCTGGCTACACAGAGCCTAATTGGGCACAGAGAAGAAAGGAAAGCTTTTCTCTATTTCAATACTAAAGAATGGCTGAGCCCTTCATGGCCACCATGATTGAATAGTCCCCCAAGGACATGGACAGGAATGGGGGGGCTGAAAGTTTACACATGAGGAGGGGCCGTCATGCTCAGTTGCTCATTAACAAGCTGTCCGATTAAACCCATCACTAATGACTTTGCCCTGCAAATCAATAATATGTGCTTGTTTTAAAGGTGTGTCCACAAATGGGGGGGTCGTCATGGTGTATGTTAATTGCGGTTTTTGGTGTGTGTCTTTCCAACCATGATGACAGCTGTGTGACACGTGATAGATGGAGTCAGGGTCAATGGGCAGCAGCTCCAGCAGCACAGTATTTGTGTTGTCAAAAGCTGACAAAAAGGAATTGCAAGTCCTGACCACACTCGGGCAAAGTCACTGAAAGTACAAAGTTGAGGTGCTACATATGAAGAGTGGATAGAAAACCTGAAATATTATATCAGACATCAGACAAAGTTCTTTTATATTAAAATATTTAAGATTTGATTCTGGTTCTATTAAATGGCTCTCATGAAGATAGGAAAGCACAAGGAAAGAACATTAACAGATATTGTATGGACGAAAGGCCCATACATTTGTTTGGTGTGAAATACCTGCAACATCATTTAAAGTTTTGAAAAAGCAGAGGGAAAAAATATATATGTTATCTGTTAAAATGCACAAGCAAACATACTATTTGATTATCTGAATTGATTATTATTATTTTTTTAATGTTCAACCTCACTTACTTTCTTGCATTCACGATGAGACATCGAAACTCATTTGAAATGATGCCATTAGCTGTATCTCTATTTTCAACAAACTGAGGCTGACAACATTGATTACCAATTAGACATGTGCTTGGTCAATGGCATTTTCAATAAGATTTACAAAGCACTAAATAGGTGTCAACTAGTGACCAATTTGTACACACTCGTGAGTCAAGTGCAGTACCTTTGTGTGGATTTGCGCTTTTGCCACTACGCCTTGATTTCTTTACTGATAGTGTATTTATCTATTTCATTTATTTATAGACAATTTATCTATTTCATTTATTTATAGTGTAACGATTTATGTTTTATTTATTTTTAGTGTATTTATCTATTTCATTTATTTATAGACGATTTATCTATTTCATTTATTTATAGTGTAACGATTTATCTGTTTTATTTATTTATTTATTTATTTAATTATTTAATTATTTAATTATTTATCTATCACATCTGCCTTGTAGTTTGTAGGTTGAGGGTTCAAATTTGGGCTCCGGACTTTTGTGTGGAGTTTGCATATACTCCCCATACTTACATGGTGTTTCTGCAAGTATTACAGTACATACTAAAAACATACATACATAATAAAAACATGCATGGGGGGATCATTGAAGACTCGTAATTGTCCCAATGTGAATGTAAATGGTTTCTTAGCAATATGTGCTAATGGATCCTGGGTGTACAATTCTTGCCTCTCCGCTCCAGCTCACCCGCAACCCAAATGAGGACAAGCAGTATAAAAATGATTCAATGATAATGGTTTGTATTTACACACTGTATCGATATTTAACCCATAGTCCTTCATCGAACAAGAATTCTTAAATCAGATTATAAAAACATTATACTGCTATCGCCAAAGTGTTAAATTTAATAGTAAATTTAATGAAAGGAGATGAATAAACCACATTATCCTATTTCTTCTTTTACTTTTTCTCACAAACAGTAGAAGATTGAAGGCTACTACCATTGCAGCAAACTAAAAAGATCATGCACACACATCAGTATAGCTTTCATGTAAGGCTTAATATGTATTTTTAATCATACTGAGGTATTGAAAAATCGAATGTTTCCCCCCCTGCTTTTAACATGTGAGGCTGAAGCATGAATATAGTTTGATGGATGGATCATAGCGTGAGTGAAATAAATCATCCAGTGCACAATGAGACGTCTTCTCACATGGAAGGACAGTGACTCCCAAAGGGGCTGCCATTTGAACTGCCCACACAAAAGCCATATCTTTGTAAAATCTACCTGCAAGAGGCGCGTTTGTTTCCCTCTCAGATTTGAACTCTTAGTTGAAGGTCTGTGTTCTGAATAAAATCATTGTCAGCCCAGTCTTATTCGTTGCCAGGCAACCCTGACTCCCAGAAGGCCTTTGTATTGAAACATACAGGTGGTGAATGACTGAGTGATGCTGAAAGGCAGCAACATCTCCATCCCAGAAAATGGTAAAAAAAAGTAGCAATTCAGACACAACGTTGGATTATTTACCATTCTGGAGGATGATATGCTCATACC
Organism: Syngnathus leptorhynchus; assembly: GCF_054491065.1. Taxonomy (NCBI): domain Eukaryota; kingdom Metazoa; phylum Chordata; class Actinopteri; order Syngnathiformes; family Syngnathidae; genus Syngnathus; species Syngnathus leptorhynchus. Next base: position 6,471,564 of record NC_141197.1, read on the forward strand.
ACCGAGCATTTTGGGGGCTGAGCCATTTCAGTGTGCTACATGTTTAAGTTTTAATTTAATGTATTTCAATGTACACATTTTTATTATTATAGCCTGTCTTACCTTGAATAGCTTATGGGGATGGTTGGTGATGAGTATAAATCTAAAAACAAAACAAAAAAATCCTTACCCGTATATAAAGAAGTTTTTCCCCCACACGATAACAGCTTCTTGGCTGCTTTTCAACAGGGAACCTGTTTGGACAGCTGCAGGGTGGATTCTCAATAATAATTCTCACCTGAAAGAGGTTAAACAGACACAGGGTGTTAATGTACTGCAGACAATGTAAGCAAGCTCCGTGAATGAGGCGTACCCCGTCATCCAAAATGTTACTGGCGTCTGTGCTTTTTCTGCTGGAGTTTGACGCTCGGGAGGGTGTGGGGGATCTTGCAGCAATGGCCACCTGCGTTTGGCCTTGTGAGGTTGCAGATGTGTCAGGAGAGCACAAAGAGGTTTGTGTTGAAGCTGTGGTTGTGCTGAGGTTTGGAACTGGGAGGAAGGACTGCAGGGGGGATAAACATGTGGGCACTAGCTCTGCAGCGGCTGATGGAAGATCAGACGCGAGGGGCGTGATGTGGGCTTCAGAGAGGCAGATGGAGCTTGGAGTGAGGGACACCGGCGGAGAAGGAGGGGGCGGGCTCGGAGGGTTGCTTGAATGTGAGCGCGAGGAAAGCTCTGGGGCCGGAAAAAAGGAGAAGGGTAGCGGGGACAATGGAGAAGTACTCCCTCCTTCCTCCCTTTCTATCTCTCTCTCCAACTTCACAAGGCCTGGAGGCTCGACTCCATACCTAAAAAGGCGAAAAATATGGCAATACTTGTAAGGTCATCCAAATTAACAATTAGAAATATAACAAGTGAATGCCGTTGCTTTTTTTTTAATTTTTATTTTTTTTTACAAACAATGTACCTACATATAATAGTCAACACAGAGCTTATACAGGGAAATGAAGATAAATAATATATGAATCATACATATTTTGCCTGGCCCCTTTCTTACTTTCATTGTCACTTTGCATGATCTTGAGTTTGGCTGGAGGACTTTATATACGTAGTTACCTGCTTGCCATACGTCCCAGCGCCATCAGACATAGGCACACCTCCCATGGTTGCTTATGGAGGACTTCACACAGCACATGCACGGAACACAAACAAAGAGGGTGGATAGATAAAAATAGAACAAATGTGTCTCTGGCAAACGGGGGCATATTTTGTCAAGTGCACGGTCTCTTTGAGGCAGAGATGGAATTTCTGAGGCCTTTGAATGTGCATCTGAGGGCATGAGGGCATAGATGCTTCATCTCCTTCACTACTTCCACATCAAACAAAATGCTTATCCGAATCCAACAAACCTGACGCTATTGTGAAGAACGCAGTTGGGCACGAGAACAACATACGTCAAAATCTATTAAAAATAATCTCATTGATCTACGTTACGGGAAAAGGATGTATAATGTCACACCCATTTTTTTTGTTTTTGGCACTATACTTTACACACAAAAATACACACAATTAGCTCACCCAAATCCTCAGATTCAAAAAGGTGGGCCCTGTCAATGCCAATCTTGCGGCACCAGTAGAGGAAGTTAGCAGTGTTGTCTCTGGCAAAAAATGATCCTGAAGTAGCATCAGCCCGCCAATGAATCACTCTTTTGATGACGGGCTGCACCCAGCATACACAAAATCACATTGAGAGAAGACACATTCATTAAAGAGGTGGAGAGAAAATCTTGTTTTTCTAGCTTGCTTGTTTCTTGTCATGTCATTGTTGTTGGGCATTTTACCTTTGTTTAGTTAACAGTACGTATCATTGTGGTGAAAATTACTGTATGTCAGAGAATTGTGGATAATGGTTATTTTATATTCTGTACATCATGCACTTATTTAAATAGTTGTACTTTCTATATTTTGTTAGACTGATTAAAATAAAAGACACTGATCTTAAGAAATAAATATTTCTTTCCATGACAGAACCTTTCCATTACTGTTGTGGCTCATTTTGTCTTGGAGAAACTGTGCCAGTTGACAAAGAATGACACCATTGTCCAGTCTGTCCATTAAGTTGTCAGCGGTGACGTCCACACCTACACACAAACACACATGGCCTTCCTTTGAAATTGTTTGTGTGTTTTTAAAGAGAACATCCCTACAGTGATATCTGCAAATACTGAACATAAACATCCATCCATTTTCAGAACTGGTTATCCTCACGGGGGTCCCAGGTGTGCAGGAGCCTATCCCGGCTGACTCCAGTGAAAAACAGCAACCCTATAAAATGTATCAATAAAATATGCTGTCTTATGAAGACAACATTTATCAAATTCAAATTAATATTAAACCTTAAAATGAACTCACACAGTCTCACTAGTGATTTGGGGCTTTTTTGGACGATTTTCAGCAGAATTTAAAACACCCACATTTAGGTCAAAAATTAGTAAAACTGACAATGTCTACGTGAGAACTTCGTGAGCCGGTTGCAATTCTTTCCTTGGTTGCTGGGCATTTTCTCATAAAAGTTGAAGAATTAACCCAAACAAAACAAATTGAGAGAAGAGAATTTCATCATTTCAGTGATTCTGTCATAGAGGATGAAGTGTTATTGTCGGAGTTTGGAACGCTTCATATTGTAAGTATGACGGAAAAAGTCATATTGACCAGTTCAGAATTGTGACTGGTAAAGAAATTGTGGACCAGGTCCACATTTGACAAGGCGTTTGGCTTCACAGGGTCAAAATTCAAAGGTTCATCATCTCACCCATGATGTTGTTGAGCCAAAGAGCCAGGTCTTCTTTCATCGGCAGCAGACTGGCATCATGGCGGCATGGTAGCCACTGGTTGTACTCTTGAGGACTGGCAAGGCCCGGCCCACAGTGGCGATACTTCTGGCTGAGGAGACAGCTCATCCCCAACCCCGTCAGCTGGCTCAGAGGACTCTCGGCCCTCAAGTTTGTGGATTCCACTTCCTCATCCATACCTCTGCTCTGCTCAGCTTTCACAAGTCCTAAAAGGAAACCATTTAGGTTTAGTCTATCATTGACTGATCATGCTGCTGTATCAATCAGATGTGTTCTATATTTGATTGATTTACCAGGCTGAGGTCAAACCATTTGCTTGACAGGTTTTAGCTTTGTACTGCCTAACGAAAATGAGATCGACAATATGCAAGCTCATGATTTCAAATAGAGCGGAATCCTAGGAAGCAAATATTTTCTCTCTTAGATAACAAAAGCAAAACAAGACAAAAGGGATTTGGCAACAGCTGATCTGCGCATTCCAGATTTGTTTGGCGTTTTCTGTACTGTTGTGGGTGTTTACCGGTAGACATAGTAGCGATAAGGAAGGAAGTTACAGAGGCAACAACGGCAAACACAGCCATAAAGGAATTATTTTTAAAAAAGCATGGTCCATGAAATTGAATGGGCTGCTGCATGTTTTTTTCCTCTTAATTTTCATTGTAACTTGGGAAATCAAATTGTAAGCCTTAATGATATACACAAATATAAAACACAATACAATAAATATAAATATACCATTCTTCTGCATCACAACATCCACATCATGACCAAACAGTGTGGGATTTTTCTTACACTGATCAATGGCACTTCAGCAATGATCTGGATTTCTACACATTTTTATGCGTGGACCTTAATCATTCATTGACATGACACAGTTTAATTCTTCCAGGTGCTTGAAATAGAACGTCACCATCAACTGGTGCTAGTGAACAGCTCATTTGTCATATTTCCAAAGATGCTTTCATCACAAAGCTTGACCCCCAAGCAGAGACACATTCTGTCTTCCGGGAATACTTACGACAAATCACACAGAACCAGGACCAGACAGTGGGTTAGTAGGTTTGTTGACATACTGTTGTCAAAGGTCCCATGTCTGTCTGTGTCTCTTTGAAGTAATCATTTTTGAGAATTTTAGATATCTAAAGTAGAATAATCGGATTAGAACACACCTTGGAAGCAGATACTTGGTGTTTCGTTGTTTTAGACACGGTGCATTTGTGTTATTGAAGCGTCACAACATGATCAAATAGGAAGCTATAAAGAATTCACGAGAAAAATGTCAAGAAAATCTCACTCAACACTGCGTGTGTGTGTGCAAAATAGAACAAATTCACCAAAACATGTGAATTGATGAATGTGAAGATGAAGGTAGGCGCAGTGTAGCATGAACTTAGAGAAAGAGCCCTTTTGTAAACACATGGTCCAGACACGGGACAGACGCGGGGGTATGGGAAGCGGTGTCGTGCCAAGTTGGACGCCGCTTTATTGGTTGACCGTCGAGCCATGCGAGCTTGTGTCTCGAACAAAACATCCAGGTGAGAAAATCACACCTGTACTCCAGGATTGCTTTGCTGGGAAGGGATGGCAAAGGTCATCCACTGGCCTGACTTTTGAGACACTGGCAGCCTTTATGCTCCAGCAAAGCTCAAGATGCATGGATGATAAGAACACACAGGGGCCCTGGTGCAAACACACCCACAAGCGCATGCATTGGTGTTTTGTATTGTAGCTTTCGCTCGAGTGACGATTCCCAACATTCAATTGGGCTTTCATTCAGTAAATGCAAAAAGCTGCAATTATTTGAGCATGTGAGCAAAAGGATCTTATATAAAGTAGAAAGCAAAATGTTACCTTATGTCAGGCAGTGTAGAAAACCTATCAATATCTAATTTACTCTCAGTTTATTAGCGTTAAGTCGCTGTCACTGGTCTAAAAGCTGGTCCTCAACAAGCAGGGAGCGATTCTGAGCAAATGAATGAATGCCACCTATAATTCACCTAAAGATGTCCTTCCATCGATTGGCTTCCTCTGAGTTACTTCTACTCTAGCCTCAGTCAAATGCTACCACCATCATATAAAAGTGAACTTCTTACTTTATTCCTTTGACTGAAAGGTAAGATTCTAAGACTTGGAACAGTCTTTTATGTTCCAGCTTTGTGGAGAATCAACATCGTTATGTAATGTTATTCACACTTTTGCACACACACAATGCTAAAACAACTCAACTTTTAATGCCCTGACATCATGGGATTGCGCAGTTCAATTTTGCAAGCCAGTTAATATGTGAAGTACAATGAATTTAGCTACGCGGTTTTTAAAACTTTTGTAAAACCTTTAATTACGCTACCCCAAATTTTCAATCAATGACCCGATCTTTCATTCTGTTTGTCTTCATAGCACCATCACCACTGACAGCATTATGAAAACATTACAAAGGCAAGGCAGATGTACTTACAAAATATCCTGTTAGTAATCACAGATGGAGTTCACTGAAGATTGACCTCTTCGTCCAAATTTGCCAACTATCACTACGGTGGGCACACATGACTTTGAGCCCGACGGTCATGGCCTCGCTCTCTCTCACTAGGAGGGGATGAAACTCTCAGCAGAGTACTTTCCAACTTGCAACTGGTGGTGTCAGCTTACATCCACTCCATCTTGACACATCTCAGCACAGCCTTAAACACAGTTCAAACTACTGTAGATCTCATCACTGATATACTCATCAAGTGATTATGAAAAACAAATGCTTTATTAATTTTCTTCTTAATGTGGGAATTCCTTCCTTTGGCTGTGTATGGATGTGTCAGGCACATCATTTGATTTTTGTTCACATTGTCACGTGTCTAGTCAACTATATTTGCACCCATTTTTCCCCTCCAGGTGTTCTGGCACACAAAGTTGCCTCACCCCTTACTCGCCCAAAAAAACTTGGTAACAGAAAGCAGACTGTGCTTGCCATGAATAAAAACAAAAAAACAAGCATAGCTTCATTTTCATGCAGGGCCAATGGACAGTAGCAGAGAAAGTTCATTGCAGGCTCTTGTATCTGCAACTCGCTTAAGGTTTGTGATCATACTGCGGGTAAGAATCGGAGCGTGATTAATCAATTCATTCAGATCAGTGCCTTTGTGCTCAATTCTCACTTCAGCATGACAGGGGGTCCAGACTATCCCCACACTAAGCGAAATCCACAATTTTGAAACACCCTGCTTGTTGTCCTTAGTCATGTTTTTTTTGTTCGTTTTTAGTAATAATGCCACTAATTTACAACAGTGCTTTGTTTCATTCTTCTTCTTTCAAATGTACACCAGCTCAAATTAAAAGTGACACTATCCAATGCTCAAAATTGGAATTACACAAAATACTATTTAATGAATCAATGTTGACCAAAATGCTGTTGGTAACTGAATGAATGAATGAATGAATGAATGAATGAATGAATGAATGAATGAATGAATGAATGAATAGACCGACTTGGCTCTGGATAAGCAGAAGAAGATGGATGGATGGATGGCTGGATGGCTGGATGGATGGATGGATGGATGGATGGATGGATGGACGGATGGACGGATGGACGGATGGAAATAGACAAACAAATACATTTTACAATACACCAAACAAGACTCTTCAAGATTCAACAGAGGCGACACTTCATCCCCACTCGAGAGAGAATATACCCTTTGCAGCTGAGAACTGTGGCTTCAGATTTGGTGTAAAACTGAAGATCAGAGCATATTATAGCCAGCAGCACAACATCACAGAAGACACGAGATCCTCAGGTAACTTTGTTGAACTCCACCCACATCATAGCCCGGCCAGTAATAATGCATGATTAATTGCGATAGAAATAAGATAGGACTCAGCCTTCTTAAAAAAAAGTTTTTTTTAAATTTCATTTTGAATAAAATAAATAAATGTTTCCAAGATATTCAAATTGATTAGGATGAAATGTACTTATACCAGCTACAAATGTGCGTGATTTTTTTTGTGCTCTGTAGCTCAGGTGTGACTGCTGGTTCATTTGCAGCCCCTGTCCCGAGGGAGCGGTGACCCCCCCCACACACACACACACACCTCTCAAACCCCCGTCCTCCTGAAGTGTTTCTCCTTCTGCTAATCAGAATGCAGAGCAGCACTGTTATGAATATGAATGAATTCTTGTTTGGATGTCCTTCAACCCACATGGAAAACACTGGGCGACTTCCAGTTCAATGAGCATTTTTCACACAACAAACTCAAGATGCTGCTGAAGGTGAGATGGAACACATTAAAATTATTTAAACCTGTTACCTTTACAATTTAACAGTGATGTACCCAAAATACGTTTTGAGTTCATGCAGCAGACCATACAGAACAGAAAAATGAATTAATCGAATGCATTTTTGATCCAATAACCCATTATATATACACTGGATCATTTTTTTGGTTATGATTTTCTTTTTCGATTGCTTTTGCAGTTACAATTTACTTCTGCCTCTAAACAAAATGTTCCTTGATTACTTTAATTCAAAATATATATCTTCCCGCTCCACCTTTCCCGGTCATAAATTGGGAAAGGGCCCTCTGTTAGCAGTCGGTCTCTCCGTGAAGAAATTATTCAATTAAAACAATGTCTCAGCCACATAATGATGTTCAGCACACACATGACAGATGGCATTACAGGTTGCCAAGACAACAGAGCCCCTCTTTGCCCCCCACTACATTGGTGGTGGGGGATCAATAATGCCGCACGAGGCACCATGTGCTGTATACCACTCAAATTGGTCCCATGGGTCAAGAGGACCCGAGGCCTATCAGATGGGGGACACACTTATTAGAGACTCACAAGTGTTTTATCTTTCTGTCAGATTAAATCTGATAGCATTGGGAGGTTGGATGAGCTGCTCTCATGTCATTGAATTATATATATATATATATATATATATATATATATATATATAATATAATACGTATATATACATACACATACACGTAAACACAAGCGCGCACACACACAAGCACACGCGCACGCACGCGCACGCACGCACGCACGCACGCACGCACGCACACATTCACACATCAATTACACAAAGCCCCCCAAAATTAGAAAATATCCAACGGCACCCGAGGGGTTCCAGACATATTTAAGGAAGACCAGTGCCCCTCGCTGGCCCACCTATAGATCAGAAAGGGTACAATTGTATGTATTTGATATTATTATTATTATTATTATTATTATTATTATTATTACACCATAAGAAGTAGTTTTTGTCATAAATAAAAAACTCTTCTCGCAACCACTGTGAATCGCTTCTTGCAACACAAAGCCTTAGCAAAACGTACATTTAATGATATGCATTCTTCATTACCAAGTGACTGTAATATTGCGTATGAGAAAATCTCGTTGCCATGCTTCCCCTCTAAGGAATTTAACTCATTGCGTCCTTTGTCTTTTGCGTCATTTTAATTACCACTGATCTCTCCTGCAGATTATTAAACCTACTGCCATGTGGGCGAGTGGCTGCAAGGCATTCATATAAAAGACCAGCTAATAATATGTCAGCTACTTCCACACATGACTAATGGATGCTGGCTACATCGGCTCAGGCTGGCCGTGGCAGGGGGTCAGTCGCTGCAGGCTAGACTTTTTCTTTAATTAAGATGCCCGCCACATGGAGCACCCAAATGTTGCACCGATGCCAAATCAGACGCATTAAAAGGTGCACACTCTCTCTGATGCCACTCCCAAGCAAAAATTTGTTTCTTTAGACGTTTTAAATAATCCCATTGCATAATTATTTGTAATGCAGTGTCAATTTTTGTCCACCAGAGAGCAGCATAGCTACTTGTGCTAGTGGTTGTCAATTTTTGTTTTTTTCTTGTGGAAAAAAAAGGGGGGGAGTGGGTGGGGATAAAGAGGAGCTGTCTACTTTTAATGGCGAGGGTAGCGCCATTGTGTTGTCATTTTATTCATCTGGCTTCAGAGGCGAAACAGAAAAGCAAATCTGCCTAGAATGAAATCCGACACGTCTAAATGTATGCAAATGTTAGATGGCTGTCCTTTTGAACGCCAGCTCAAGGGCATACCTGACATTTTAAGGTTCCTTTCTGTACCTGTATGCCTATGCAGCTCCATGGCAACCCAACAAAAGCTTGATGTGCTTCAAAACCATCAGTCAGATGAGGAAGGCTCGGCTCCGTGGGCCATTTGTCTCTCTGTCACCGTGATTCCAATCACCGGATTTTAACAAGATTACCAGGAGCGGGTGAAAGCAATGGAGTAGCAGTGTAATGTAATTACCAAGTGATAGAGTGCCTCAGACGTCTGTGTTATCACCGTCCAGTCGCTTAACCCCTGTCAGCACGTGAAGGATCACAACCTCACTGCCAAATGATGAGAAGTCTTTGTGGCAGCCATCATTGTAAGCTCTGCGGGCAAGGCTGGCCCACGTGATTGAACATATATCCGTGATCAGTCTGGGTTTGGCTCACATTGTATTCAAGCTTTTGAATATTGCTGGGATGATGGTGATACAAAGAGAAAGGGGGGGGGGGGGGTCTGAACCTTGAACCCCATGTTGTTTCTTGACAACCACAGTTCTCTTCATCCCACTTCATCCCTGCACCAGTCTCCATAGCAACTCATGGATGTTTTAGAATGGCAGACAAAAGATGAACGCAAAAGAAATATTCAAGCATTGGCCCTTTTATTATATACATGTAAAATTGAAACAGCATAAAGATGATGTGTTTGACTATAAGAATAATTTGATCCAGGTTCGCTTATCTTTTGAAAATAAAGCAGATTTTTACATCAGTTGTGCACCATCAAACTGTTAATTATTCAAGTGTGTCCAAGTTAAGAATGATCATTTGCTGAACATTTACTTTTATTATTTCCTGACCTTTCCCAGGACACATTTCTTGTATTCTATTCTAATCTATTTGCGACTGGATTCCATAATTATGAGGATCAAATTGGGGAAAAAAAGGGGAATTCATAAAGGCTAAAAAATGTCTATGGCAAAATTGGATTTTTATTTTATTCTTATATGAGGGTCTGGTTCACAAAATAACTGTCCAGTCAAATCTTGGCCCTTTGCCAAATATAGTCGGTGACCCCTGCTCGGGGCTTTTATATTTGTCCAAAATTTGAGCTGCAGGTGATGTGCTATAAAAGAGGTTGTGTTTGTATGTCTTATAACAACTTTAGGCAGAAATGAAATGACAGCTAGACAATGAAAATAGGGGAATTGTTTAATTCTGGGTGGAAAACATACCATGAAGGATGAGAGATGGATGTTGGTAGCAGCTTTGAATCTTTGGTAGAACAGGAAAAAGAAAGTTTTGCAAAACGGACAGTGTGTGACTCATGCGATCCGTCATTGAGATGTAGCTTCTCTGCAGTCTGTGAGTCACCATGCAGCAGTGCGAGGGACAGCACGAGGGAGGGCGCGGGCCGAGCGGTGGAGCCCATAACAAAGGACGTTGATATGTTGAAAGAGAGTCAGTGATCTTATCCGAGCCTATCATCACATTTACAATAGTACTCATTTGTTCATTGATTTTCATGCTGAAAGGACTCAACACAAAAATGTTTCTGCAGGAAAACTATTATTATTTTTTTGTCATTTATTTTGTAAATCTAGAATAAATACACAAGATATCACAAAAGAGTAAATATGTCTAGGTCTTAATTGGAATTTACATTGTTGCCTTTTTGTGTATTTCTGTCACCGTTCTATCTCTCCACTCGGTCAAAAGGTGTTTCGCCTCTCACAGCTTCTGCTCTTAAAGGCGCAGTTCATCAATATTTTATCACCACAATAACACAAATCAAAAATCTATTTTCCCGTGTGGGTATTATGAAGGTCAAAGTGGTAGCGCAGTTAATCATCTATGTGTATTTTTTTTTCTTTCCGTTCAACTATTTTGAAGTGCAATTTCCTGTTATTAGAAAGCAATTCCCAACGCTAATGGCTAAATTGGGGGGATATAAAGGGGGCTTGGTGTGCTTCCACGCACACTAGCAATTATGGTAACTACAGGACAATAAAACAATTTTATGTAATAACCAGGGTTGTCATTATCTAATAGAAGTGTTTCAAAGAAAATTGTTTTACCACGGGGAGGCATGTGCACTGAGCAGTAAATTATGCTCACTTTATTCAATAGCACGACAAAAAAAAATCCCAAAAATCAATTTGGGTGTGTATAGAATTGCTATTATTTTACATCTATTTCACTTTTATTTCTTTTCTTTTTTTTAAGAGGAGCATTATCGGTCACTGACATTTACATATTTCTGATGCAAAACGGTTTAAGTGTTACTCAAAAGTAAGGTAGCTTTATTCGCTGTTCCATTTGACATAAAAGCTTCTCACCCTTTCACTTTTAACAAGATTTGGAGTGCATGTGTGCGTGTGCTTTATTATGTCTATGCGTCACCCTACTGCGAGGCCATCACAAGAGGACAAAAGGAGGCCTGATTCCTGTGTTCTTTCTTTTTAGTATTAACACACACACACACACACCCCACCCCTTCCCCTTACACCCCTCCCATTCCCCTTACACACGCGCACACACGCGCGCACCCATCTGGTGACGTGCCATTAAAAGCCAATCTTTCATACATCATCTTGTCAAGAGGTGAAGTCATTCCTTGCTTCCTTTTCTTATAGATATAAAATTTTTGTTCACTGATTTAGGATCTGATCAATTGATTGAGTCTGCTTTTACCCGCACTATTTGTTTCTTTTGGAGAAATTGAGAGAGAGAGAGAGAGAGAGAGAGAGAGAGAGAGAGAGAGAGAGAGAGAGAGAGAGAGAGAGAGAGAGAGAGAGAGAGAGAGAGAGAGAGAGAGAGAGAGAGAGAGAGAGAGAGAGAGAGAGAGAGAGAGAAAGAGAGAGAGAAATTTTGTTTTCTACATAAAAGTGTTTTTCCCATTTATACAGGTTTCTGCTGTGGATTCGCAGTACAAATTGAATGGCTGAATGAAAAGGAAGATTAATAGCAACGCTAACTGTTGCCACAACGAAGAAAACAAAATCTCTCTTTTTTTTAGTTGCATAAAATAGAACAACATTTAAAAAACAACTCAGTGGCTTATCAATTTTCAGCAATGAAAGCCAGGGTCTCGCAAATATTTGTTAGTCTCTGAATTATGCAGGAACCATGTGACGGATGGTGCACCATGTTTGTGTACAGAATTGGCAACAAACAAAACACCTTTGTCTTCAGCAAGTGTGTAAATTCAAAAGTAAAGGGCAGCGCTGCATGAACAAAAGTGCAGAAAATGTTTCTCCAAACAACTCAGGGGTCTTTCATCTCATTGTTGTGAGGGAGGGAGCACGTGTTAAGAAAAAAGTAGAGGAAAAGAGGAGAGTTTCTTTCTTGCTAATTTTAGAGTAACTCACCCCAGAGGCTCCTTGCTGACGACCATATGACGCACATTCTGACAAGGTGGAGGAAGGGGGAAGAGGGTGAGGGGAGGGGGGGTGGGGCTGCTAAATATATCAGCTCTGGTGTTACTGCTGAAGGCTGGCATGTGCATCCAGTCATGCTTCCTAGCTCGTGCTGGAGGATCATGTCGTCACTGACGATTCACGCCTTCTTTTCTCAGCATTAACCAACCAGCACATGGATTTGCATTAATACTGTGATGTCTGTTGTATTTTATTATTTTTATTTTACTCAACACACACACACACCATGTCTATTCAAAGCTTTCACCTCTGCAGCAAGGTTGTGTGAAGCAGTTCGATTAGCACCATGGACAGCACACGTGCTAGCGCACAACTGGGAGGAGGAGGAGGCGCGGCATCACAAGTTAAAACAATACAGTGATCCCTCGCTACGTCGCGTTTTGTTTATCGTGGCTTCACTACATCGCAGATTTTTTTCCAAATTAAAAAAACATTTAAAAGTCAAAATAAAAGTTGTAAATCGAGAATACATGTCCTTTAGGACAATGTATCCATCCATCCATCAATTTTCTGAACCGCTTTGTCCCCACGGGGCTCGCGGGCGTGCTGGAGCTTATCCCAGCCGTCATCGGGCAGCAGGCGGGGGACATCCTGAACTGGTTGCCAGCCAATCGCAGGGCACACAGAGACGAACAACCATCTGCACTCGCACTCACACCTAGGGGAAATTTGGAGTGCTCAATCGGCCTACCAAGCATTTTTGGGGATGTGGGAGGAAACCGGAGTGCCCGGAGAAAACCCACGCGGGCTCGGGGAGAACATGCAAACTCCACACATGGCGGGCCGGAGGTGAATTCGAACCCGCACCCTCCTCTCTGTGAGGTGGACGTGCTACCCAGTGGACCACCGAGCCGAATAGGACAGTAGTATTGCTCCAAATGTTCGTTTACATTCCTTTAAAAGTCCGTTTTCGCGTGTTAGCAAGATCGCGAATTAGTATATTTCCGCTCACTCGTTAGCTTGCCCAGTACTTGTTGGTGACCGTACTTTGCGGATTTCACTTATCGCAGGTGTTTTTTGGAACCGATTATCCGCGACAAACGAGGGATTACTGTATATCACTTTTCAGGTCGAAATATTTGAAAATAATTTCAATTTAGATGAGATCGCTCTAAATATTTTGAATTGGAACGATGCCATGTATTTATTAACACGTAGTTCATCTTGGATTGCGTCATCTCTAGACTTTTTCATCATCCAGCAAATCTTGCTGGAATCACAGTGTGCAAATCAAGAGCTTATTTACGAGCCGCGTTGGCTCTCAGGGGCTTTCACACGTCACGAGCACAGCCCCGCAGTCATTAAAGAGTGATGTTGGCGTCCACTTTTCCACACACACACGCACACATACATTGAATGTCCCTCAAAGCTATGGCAACACCTGCCTCCACCCACACTGAACAGCCATTTAAGACGCTGAGCATATGTGCATACCAGCCTTCAATTTAGAATCCACGCTGGTGCGCCCACGCGCTATATTTGCGTGTTTGAAGCAAATGAAAACATTTAAATGTCAAGTGAACGTTCAAAGAATTGGTGACGTCTGTAAACTTGTCGGTGACGTCTTTCCACACAGAGGTGTGTATCCATAAACAAACTGCAAGACTGTGCGTTCTTTATTTCTTTTTTTAACCTCTATTAATCACAGATGGTGGGGGTGGTCAATGGAGCAGAGGGGAGTGGCATGTTTTATGTAATAAGTGGATTGATGGTCACACAAGGTTATGGGTCACCTCCCTCACTTGCACTGGGACAGGTCGTCAGTCCTGGTTGGTTGACTCTGAGAAAATAACATTTGGTGCGGCTGGTGACACGTCTATGGAGCTTGTCAAATTAACAAAACCAGTGAACTGGACACAGTGCACCCGGGGCATTCTTTTTTAATGTCGACCATAGATGTTAATATCAACGTTGGTGTTAATGTTACGGTTGATTTTCGACCACCAATCTTACACGTTTTGAAGGTGCCTCATTTGACCTGTAATGTTTAAATTGAAAGCCTCTCTTTTCTCTTTTTTTTTTTTAGTACAACATCTTTGTGTAAAATGACGTCAAAACCTGTCACTCCTTACCTATGGTACATTTAAGAAATACAACGCTCATCATTTGTAGCAAGCCAGTCCTGAATTTAGAGGTGCAAACTTGCTGAAGACAGAGCTGGTATGTTTGTTGCCAATTCTGTACTTTTAGAACTTGTTTACATATTCCTAAAATCTTAAAATGAGCTTCAAATCATTGTTCTTGTATTCCTCTCCTGAACAAATTTTCTCAGACTTGTGTGATCTTGTGTGGTCTTCCTACGATTTTCCATGAAAACCACTCCCAATTCTTTGTCTAACTTAAATCTCACATCTTAGTGAGAACTACATTTTGTTGTTAAATGTTCAAAGTAATAATTGAAGTAATGTATTCTTGAATAGGTTCACCGAACCATTGGTGGTTGGTCTTCTCTGCTTCCATTGGTAGAGGTCTCCTCAATCGAAATAACACTCCCAAATAACTCAATAAGCACTCTTCCTCCCTCTCATCTCCATTAAGAGGTTAGAGCTGTCAATAGGTCCTGTCCGCCACATCGGTATTGATCTCACCACCAGCAGGGAAGAAGGGTGGCCATTAGCTGAGCACATCTTATGCCTTCACAAGTGTAGCAAGCCTGCGTCAGCTCCAACATGCTTTACAACTCTTTTCCATCACATTGATTTGAACGGGCGGGGCCTAAACTTAAAAATAACCAGGGCCATATAATCTTGTCAAAAGTTTGACTTCTCAAAGTTGAAAGGAAATTCTTTACCTGAAGAGCACCTGAAGGAACCACCGTGATACCCTGAGAAGAACATTTAAGCCCAAGCACGGGACCAGTCAATGTTTATTGTCAGACCTATACAGCTTAGATCCATCAAATTTGAAAAGAATAATTGATTTGTTTTATGTTTATGGAAGAACACTGGAATCGCATCATAAGGTCATATCGGAGTATTCCACGTCAAATCTTTATCAATGCTGGCCAATTGCAACATTGACAACATTGCACATTAGCACATTCTTTGCAATTATGACTATCAGGTTGCAAAACAAACAAAGGACACAGAGATTGTTTTTTGCTTTGCTGTTGTTTTTAAAAAAAAAAAAATGTTTTAGAGTATTTTCTTTTGACACCAACAAAACTCTCAGTTTACACAGCAACAGAAGGCAAAGAATTACACTTCAACTTCAGAGGCACAATAACAGGAAACTACTTTATGTTGCACAATTGTCTTGTTGGAAAATACAGAATCAGATATTGTCTATTTGCGTCACTGATTGTTTGGACTGTGAACTTGGGAAATAACACAAGAAAAAAAATGCTAATGATACATAGAGATTCAGAAGGGAAACAGGAGACTAGCCACTTGGTGAACAATGTGATCAAACTATAAATTTAGTTGTGTGTGTGAGAGAAAGAGGATGGACAAGAGGAGAAGGGACACAAGAACATACAACAAGCACGAGAACAGAACAGCATGGCGTTAAAAGAGCAGCCGTTGTTTACAGAGCCAAGTTTATCTTTCTCATCTGGTGAGCAACACCCTTTGCTTTTGGATGTTGTCAAAGATCTTTGCGGCAGTCTAAATATTGTGTGATATACTATTGATTAGTATAGCATCTTTTGATAGAATATATTGCTGGTGTCAGGCCAAAACCTCACAAGTCTCATTTGTCCGAATTGAATCTTTTTTTCTTCAATCTCTACTATTGGTCAGTTCGTATGTGTGGGTGCTATTTTTACAAAGTATTGTTTAATCTAAAGCAGTGGTTCTTAACCTTGTTGGAGGTACCGAACCCCACCAGTTTCATATGTGCGTTCACCGAACCCCTCTTTAGTAAAAAAAATAAAAATCAAGACAGTTTTTTTACTGGTGCACAAAATGAGCCGTGCATGAACATCACCTTGTTCAAAGAACAAAATCAACACAATGCATGAACTCACAACAAATTACTACATACCAGGAAATCAGTGTGACAAATTTACACAACATACAGGTGTGTTCGGACCTCCGCACTGGAGGCTCTGCCGAACCCCTGAGACCAACCCACCGAACGCCTAGGGTTCGATCGAACCCAGGTTAAAGAACCACTGATCTAAAGTGTTGAAAATGGCTTGCTCTTATTCACGATGCAAAGGTAGTGATTAAACCAAACTTGACCATTTTGGGTAAAATTTGGGAGTTACAAGATTTTAGCCTAATGCTAGTATTTATTTATTTATTTATTTATTTATTTATTTATTTATTTATTTATTACAACTGTCTGTGTTTTTTTTTTTTTTTACATCGATTATCCCAAACAGGAAACACACATTTTGAAGAAATGTACACAGTACAACCTGTTGTTGAGATTTTTAGAGTTGGACCAGAACTGTTACTATGGATTTATTGCTTTGTACAGTACAGAGACATGTTTGGTGCCATTTGCACACTGGTGGTCCAGACTGCAACCTTGTTGCTGATGGTCTTTGCTCGCTTAGAAAATGTAACTTTCTTGCAAAACCAATTTTTGCTCTTCACCTTTGGTTAATTGTGCGAAGAAATGGAAACATCAGTAACAGTTTCTGAGACACAAACATAGTCATTCAAAAGGGAAGGGTGAGCAAAAGGAAAGTTTCACCACAAAGTCTCATGCATAAATACTCATTCACACACATTTATATTGTGAAGTGCTGATGAATGGCCCTCACTGAGAGTGAAATTTGGCCCCTGGAGCAATTCTAAAATGGAATGTGTTGGCCCATTCTTTATCTGTTACACTATGTGCACATGTAATAGGCCAATAAATACGATTTGTGATCTCTGTATTTACAAATAGTCAAAAGGCCATTTTCTGGCTGGACAATCATAATTTTACTGGTATTTAATAGTTGGATTTTGTTCTAAATATCAGGAAAGGTAAACATCCATATACTCTTGGGAATGTTCACATCATCTTCTGTCACATAACATCTTTCTGTTAGCTAAAATGTGCTTAAATTATGTGCATTTTCTAGTTGTGCTACTCTAATGTTTTCATATTCTGAGACAAACAGGGCTAATTTGTCTTTGCATTGCACCAACCCTCCGATTAAATCTCAATTCCACAAAAAAAATGCTGTTAACGCCTTTGCGTTGTTGATGATCCGACGTGTGCATATTTGACGACCAATCTTTTGCGATATTGAAATGCCACTTGTTGCACAACACGGCTGGGGTTGCTAACATCACACGCTTTACCATGTTACAAAATGGAACACAGCGCATCAACATCAGAAAGAGACAAACCTTAATGTCGAGTTACCAATCACAAGTTACTTATGTCACGTGTCAAATGTCTACACAAGAACAACAAAATAAAATGTGCTCTTCATAATGATGCGATACAATCAATATTGACGGTGGTCAGTTTCTGTTTACAAAGCTGTGCAGTGACAAGTTTCTAGATCTTTGTGTCTGGATTGTAGTTTGTGGTATTTGATCCAGAAGCAGGTCATGTGATTAATGAGGGATCTCCTACTACAGGCTTTTGCATGTTTTTTTTTTTTAGAGGCCTCTGCTGATGGGATGAGAATTTCTACATTAAAACACAATTTCACTCCAGATAATTATATCTATCATCAATATGCATTATAATACATTTACAGGTTGCCAATTTGATATGTGCTCAACATCTTTTGATTGAAATACATATTTAGTAGATTTTCATTGATACATTTTACTTGTGCAAACAACAACAATGGATTGGGATTTCTTTTTTACTTTGATTTTTTTTTTTCATCTTTCTTATTTGATGATATTATTTTTGACTATATTGACACACACCCGAGAGGTCTACGCATGTATCATTGTGTTTGGTCTAAGAATATCCCTCCTGCTGCTGCCCGTATCCATAGCCTCCTCCCTGAGACTCTTCTTGCACATACTCCTCCGTCTTCTCCCAGCTGGCGGCCCAGCCTCCGTTCACCTGCGTGGTGGCGCCGTACGACTTGGCGGGCCCGCCGTAACTCTGTGTGATGTCACCCGTCTCCTCTGCCAGCTCGTCCTCGTCGATGAAGCCGCACTTCTCTTCGCTGGTGAGCTCGGGGTCGGCCCAGGGCTGTTTTTCTCCCGATGCAAAGATCCCGTAGAACACCACGCCCCCATAGTGCACCATGGAGGCAATCAGGAACACGTACTGCCACTCTTCTCTGCTCTGAAGTGAGCAAAGTAGGAAAGTACAATGTTTACTTTGAATTCATAACAAGTAGAGCCCACGCCAATGAAAATTTCTCAACATTAATAATTACAAATATTAATGATGGTCAGCCAGAGCCAGAAAGACCGTCTCTGATATGTAACTAACCTACATTTACAACCTTAATGGTCATTTTTGTTTGATTATTTTCTCAATTTTGAAGCGTTTTTCTTGGCCGCACTGCTTCCAGTATGTCTGTGCTCTAAATTAAGTGCTACTATATCAATGTACTTTGTCCAATTAAGGCCTTCAGACTCAGCCAATGTAACTTCAACTATATCAATGTAGCACACGGGGGGAGGTTGGATGAAGAAACCTGAGAGTGTTGTAACGTTCTTTTCCTTTTATTCGGTCTCATGTACTACTACATGTCCCAGACGCGGCTTCCCCACACTACTCACTTGGATCTCTGTCCCTCCTCTCTTTCCCTGAAAGTGGACCCTCGAGCTGCCTTTCACCTGCCTGCATGGGTGTCCAGGTATCTTCTGACTAAAAAACTGGACTTCTCGTATATGTTTATTATTACTTGCATGCAACTTTTACAAATATACAAATATATACCATGTAAAGTGGAGGACTTCCAATAATGAAATTGTGACAACTGTTGTGTACCCCACATCAACAGCCTCTTTTATTAAAGTTTGTCAGTGTCTTCAGATTGATTGGTCACAGCAAGTCAGGCTCGACTAGCAAAACTCATTCTGCCTTCAATACTTCATTCAGGAATCTGGATATTGTATGTGTTTGTTACATCATTCATAAATCATATTGGTCGGAAACTACCTTGTGCGTTGACAGTTGTATGCTTTTATGCAATGTTTTTGTAGATTACGGACAATTTCAATTAATCTGGCAGCAACATTGGATTGTTTTCTTTTGGTACAGTATAATACAATATATGATTATTTATACAGCACACTCTTGCAACAGCTGTCACCGTAACAAAGTACTTTGTCAGACCATAAACCGACGTGTGATTAGACTAAGTCTGTATGGTGTTATTTTATTTTTGGGGGTTATTTTAGGTAGGGAATGAAAGTGGATTAGCTCGTCAGTTTCTCGGCAAGCTCCTTTACCTTGTGTTTCGTCATGGCACCAACAATAAGTGGACACACCATCCCAGACAGGGTACCCACTCCGTTAGAGATGCCCATGAGGATACTGGCATAACGGGGTGCGATATCCAAGTGGTTGACATTGAAGCCTGAAAATAGAATATAAAGGAATCATTTGGGTGGATTTGTGTCAAATTCATGACGAGTCTTTAAAACCAGATTATAAAATCCAATAGAGGGAGATATTGTAAGGCATGAAGAAACAGAATGACAGTGACAGAGGTGGCTGGAAAAAGATGGAGTACCAGTGGAGAAACAGGCTAGAAGTCGACACGTTTCTACCCGCTCCCCCACTCTGAGTGGCTGCTCCATTCTGTCTGCCTGACAAATCTCTTGAGACCATTGGCTGTGAATTATTTAACACTCCAGGAGAAAGCTCAGGAACAACAGGCAGTCAGTCACATTTTGCATGCAGGCAAAAACCTTGCTTTGCTCTCTAACTATTATAAATGGTTATTAATGTGCGGATTTGGCAGCAACAACACCCAAAAATAAAATGGATAAAAGCCTTGCAGCAATTGGATGTAAATTCAACATTTTATTGCAATGCTCTCAGCAAATTGCTGAGCTTGGGATTTGAAATAATACCAAAAAGTACCAATTTCAAAGAAATGGCAAATTCTTTCAAAAATGCCATCAAATGTAGATCACTGCAGAAAGTCATCAGGTTCTCTTATTGTAAACTATATCCAGACACCACAAGAATCAACTGTGCTGCTATGGAGTCAAATTTTAAAAACAGTTTTTGACTGGGGTTAGAAGAGCTACCCAGCTTTACTGCAATAAACTGTGGGTTGTTTGATGAAAAAAAATCACATGTTTTAAAATTTTAGTTTAGTGACACGTCTGCCACAACTGATACACTTCGGCTCCCGTAACATTTCCAGGCCGACTACAAATTACAGAAACAGAGGACCCGCATTTATGTAATAAAACCTGTGCTTGCAGTGCATTTTTATATAGACTGTTCATATAATTATATCTAAATAACAGAATATTTAACAGTTTTCAGTATTTTTCAAGCAAACATGGGCCTATTTTGGTTGACAATATCAGAGGTATCAATTTACCAATGTTTATTATTGTGTATTATTGTGGAAGAAATCGAATTACGCGAGACAGTATCTCATTCTGTGTATTTTGTATCTGATCCTGTATCTGTTTCAAATTCCCGTGGAAGAATTTCCGACTAAATTTCAGGACATTCCTACTGGCATATGTACTTCATGTAATATTCACATCTACTAACCTGATATAGCAAATCCACTGAAGCCAACTGCCAGCACCAGGAAGGAGATGGCCACGCCTTTGCTGTGAGAGTATCCTACCACGAGTAGCAGCGTAGCTTCCATGCCAAATCCTATCAAAGAGGAACAGCAGGCTTCATACAATGGCACATGAAAGCCCCCAAAGCCCGCAGGCTGTTGCCCATCACAATGCCAATTGAATTAAGCGAGCGTGACGACTTTCTCTCAATTACATAAGGGGCGGAAATGAAATCAACGTTCAATGACAATCACCGACCGCAAGTATTGAGCATCGCACCAGCACACTGACCGCCAAAGCAAAAAAAGGAACAGTGTGTATCCAACGTTGCGACAGTCACACCCTTTAGTTGTGCAAAAAGAGGTGTGAAAATTGATACTGGGCCCTCAGCCGAGACTTCTCACCTCCGCAGTTCATGATTTTTCTGACTGTGGTTGTTGACAGGATGTTCTTGCTGCGCAGGTAGTCGGCCAGCTGGCCGCCAAAGGGCACAATAATGGTCATCACCAAATGGGGCAGCGCAGACAGTATACCAACCTACGGCCACAGGGAATAAATGTAAACCAATCATTTTGGCTCTGATACATCGTCCAGACTACATGTGAGGAAAATGTTTATGTGACTCACTAAAATTTGAGGTTATTAATCTTACTTTATCACTATCTCATCAGTAGTTATGTTATCCTGAGTCATGATTGGATTTTCTTTTTTTTGTATGAAATACAATAATGAATAGCCCCTTACTTGTTTATAAACGTTTGTAATGATTCTCGAAGTATTTTACGTACACCACCAATGGTACAATGTCTCCCTCTACTGGTAAGCAAAACAATCACTGTCAAGTCTGTTGTATTGAACTTTTTTATCACAAAAATTTATTGAGGTGCATTGAAAAAGTGTCGATCCGTTTTTTTATTTGGTTTTGATTCAGATTTTGTTTGCCTTGTGTCCCTTTGGTCAACGTCTATTTTGTTAAGTTATTGCGTGCACCGGTGCTCGTTTTCGCCAACTCTTGTGTCAACCAATCAGATTCCTCCGTGTCTGGTCCAGGTGTTCTTTGTTGTCCTGTCAGTTTGTTTGTATGTAGTTACCTGGTTACTTCCATTCCTTGCCGGTGTCATGTTTTGTTGTTGTAGTTTTTTCTGGTTGTTAAGTCATGTCCAAACTGTTTTTGCTAGTGTTTGCTTTTGTACTTTGTTCTGCGTTGTTTGGGATTTTTATATCGTTTTCAATCCACAGTCGTATTTTATTTGCCTTTCTGTTCCTATTAAATAAAATCCTTTTTGAACGCCAGCCCCGCTTCTCTGCATTTGGGCCCTGATCCTCATGCACCTCAGCACAATTCTGTTTAATACCATCATTTGAGTATTTTAATTTTGAATTTTTCAAGGTTTAAACCCACTACAAATGTTCAAATTTCATAAAGTTGTTTGGGCTCACAACCTAACAAGTAATCTGTTTTTTGAAGATTTATTGATGTATCATATTAAAAACATGTTTTTATTCCCATCCCTTTATTAAAAATAGGACAGTATTTCAAATTGACAGTGAAGGAGACAATTACGATTCAGTCCATAATTTGGTCTATAACATGTTATAAAATGGGCAATAATATTGAGTTACATATGTTTTCAAAGTAAAAGTCAATATTTATTTTTATTTGACACAAAAAATCTGTTTTCTCTCATGTCGGATGATAGATCAGAGAATATTTACTGTTGACAGGCTGAAATTATGAGAATTTGGATACTTTTAATTAAAAAGTGTTTCCAAACAATCAATGATAAAAATCATTATCGATAATTCAATAATAGTTGTTGATTAATCGTTGCACCTCTACTTAAAATATTAAATACATGTTTTAGGTGTAAATTAACTGTCTTGTTTTGGATTAATAATTGGGTCAACTGTGCTACTGTAGTTTAAAATTGGTCATTATGGTGGTATTTTGATACCTAAATATTTTTCTAGGTGGTACTAAAGTTAGTGTACCAATGAGCTACACTTCAGTTGTATTCAACTTTATGAAGGCATAAAAATAAAAGATTAAACTTCCTCACTTTTGTGCCTTCCCGCCCCTTGTACTTGTTCCAAACCACACATCAACAAAGCGTAACTAATCAGAATACACTATTGGTTCGTCCGTCATCACCGATTTTTTCAGTCCTGTTGTCTGAATTATTGCCATCATTTGTGGACCACTGTGGCCTTGTTATGCAATTTTTGCAGTTCATAGACAAAAGTCTAATTGAGTGTTCGATTTATTCCAAGAGCAAAGTATTCCTTGCTCCTAAACGTTTGACTAGCACTTGCTTGTGCGTTGGTCACTTCACACATAACATTTCAATCTATCAAGTATGAGAGGCATTTACCTTGCTTATCTCAAAGCCAAACACTTCCTCAAAGTATGCAGGTTGGCTGATAAGTAGCAAGTAAAATGTCCAGCTCCTACAGAAGTTGGCCACAATGATTGCATAGACGGGCATTGAGGTGAAAAACTTCCTCCAGGGTGTCTTGAATTTCTGTAAGAAATTATTTCTCTGCAATTCATTTCACTATATGGGCATATAGGACAAAGCAATACGCTTCAATAAATAGATGTGTACTCAAGCTAAATTATTGACTGATACAGTAATTCCTATTCACTGGTAATGTTGTTGGCTTTGTTGGTATCTATCGCCTCACCTCAGCAGGGCCCATTAACATGGCACTCTCTCCGATGCTTTCCTCAATGTAGCAGCGTTCCTCATCAGTGATGGTCGGATGTTCAGCAGGGCTCTCATAAGAGACCAATATCCAGAACATGTACCAAAAGATGCCAACGCATCCTACACATCACACACAAACAGAAAAAAATGAATCAGCATTTAAGATCCATGAAGATGTGATTTGACCCCCCGCCTATTCAAATTGTTTGATAGAACTTTCCAAACGCCTGAGGGACTAATGCTCAGGCAGGACAGCTATGTATCTGTTTCCAGTACAGAGAGAAAGATGGGGGGGGGTCAGTTATTAGCACAGCAAAACATTGGGGGAGGAAATCAATACTTGGTCTGCCTGGTTAAAAATCCATTCGACTTTGACTGGATGCACTAATAATCAACCTTTGTGATGATATTTTTCACTTCTTTGCTTTTCTGCCTTAATAAAAATGTAAGGAAGTTGTAGGTCTTTCATATTTTGTTACTGTTGTGTAGATATAGTCAGTGCTGTAATCAGCCATACCATAGACATAAAACACTGAAGACCATCCTGTATACTGCACCAATATTCCAGCCAGAGGCATTGCAATCACAGCGCCAGCATAGGAGCCTGAAAAGATGCAAGACAAAATAGAGAAGATGCTCGCAGGTATAAGGTCATTCTAAATAGAAAATCCTCCCATTGCAGACAATAGCCAGAATAGTTACCACAGAAAGAGATGGTGGCCAGACGACTCCTTTCAAGTGGAGGAGCCCACTTACTCCAAATGCCATGACAGGCTGGGTAGGTGACTCCCTAAATGAGATTTTTGACAAATACAAGTCAAGCAAAGGCTCTTCTTCGAACAAAAGCGTCATTACAATTTGATATGTAGTAATTACTGAGTGCACGCCCTTTTCTATGACCCATGGTTAACAAGAACTAACAAGATGAACATTTTCATTCTTGTAATTAGCCTGAACAAATAATAGCTAATGAACGTGGTTGCTGAGCAAAGCAACCGTGTAGCTACATGTTCATCAGATGCTAATTTGTACAAGCTGTGCTAACCATACAGGGTAGAGCTGTGTCCTTTTAACGTTGCAAATGTTAAAATGATCTTTCTCTCAAAGCATTGGACATCATTTGTTCACTTGCAATCTACAAATCTGGATATTCTTGTGTGTGTGTCATGTATTTTTTTGTTTACTGAAGACCATATTTATAAACGAAATGATATATATTAGTATTTCTTGTATTGAAAGTACAGTCAAGGAAAAGAAGGCGCTAGGCAACAAAGCTGTAGTGGACTCGATCAATATCGTGCATCTCCAATTTCCACTTGCTGAATATCAAGTGCACGATACGCTCCTTTGCTTTTCCGCTGTGTAAAAATTCAAAAAGGCCAATGTCTGTAATGGCTAAGCATCATACAGCACTATAATTGAAAAATGTGAATGGCTTTGTAATTATGGCTGCTTACCTCCACCAGTCCTTGTAGTATCCTAACGAAAATGACACAACCATAATGGACTCGAGCAGCCGAGGGAATGAACATGTTGAGTATTGATGTTAGCACAATGGCTGCACCAAACACCCTAAAATGATCAAATGCATTTGAATAACACAAATCATATCACTCACTCCCCCAATTATTTCAAATATAACGTTTGTGCCCAACAAAGCTGTTTTTAGCCAGATTTTTAAATATTTGAAAGAAAAACGTGAATATTCAAACATGTTGAGATCATTAATGCTGATTTAATTGTAATTTCATTAGAGTGACAATCGTTCTCCTCCAACGGTTCACCAGAATAGCAGACGTCATCGAGATAAATATTTAACACGAGCACATCCCATCGCTATGTCGCCTAGCAACCAAAGTCGGAGCGCTTGCCCCCCCAAAAAGCATTTCACAAATGTGATCCAAAACACCAAAGTGTATGTGCGCGCGTGCGCGCGCATGTGTGTGTGTGCGTGTGATATAAACACATAGAATGCAATTTGAGAACTGGAGGCGTGAAGAAAGTAAGTATATCTGACTACACTCATGCGCGCGCGCACTCACGCACGTACACGTGCAAACAGCTATTTCTCATTTCCTTCACATGCTCCGCCTTTCTCATCTGCAGCACGCGGGAGGGGGCAACCCTAATCCGGTCGACTCCTGTGTCAGGCACGGGACCAACATGGCGGCAATTACATCTGTGTGCAGTAGAGCACGCATGAGAATATCGAAATGTTGAATTTAAAGAAAAAAAGAAGTGGACACTTTCTATTGCATTTGTTAAAAATACATTGTATATTATTATTATTATTATTATTATTATTATTATTATTATTATTATAAATCGTGTAATCTAATATATAAAGGAATTATATAAACAAATGACGGACATGGCATGAGCATAAAAGGCCTTTTTGCAACAACACATTGGTGGTCTCCTCACCACGCCCCTGCAGATTAGAGCCCGCGGCCCCTAGGGAGCTCATTAACAGGTGGCACAAAGCCCCGCACCGGGGCCTATATGCCCGCAACATGCATAGCGGCCCCCCGCTGCAACGCGTATCAAATCCCCCCCATATGATAAAATACTGATTTTATGTGGATATGTATTCATAGACTACTGCACATAGGCGAACAATAAAAAATTCTTAAGCAACGACAAAAACTATGAATAGCTTTTCTTTTTTTTTTTTGTTTTTTTTTTTTTAAATTCACTGCACATTTGAGTTGGGTGACGTGGGCAGCGGGTGTGACATGTGGAGCTGCCGCATATACCTGTTTGCAGCCAGCCTGGATGAGATGTATCCTCCTGGGATTTGAGTCACTATGTAGCCCCAGAAGAAAGATCCGTGAATCATTCCCACCGTCTCTGGGTCCCAGTTGAATTTGGCTTTCTGGTAAATCGTTCAGAAAAAAATACAAAGAACACATTTTGATGATTTTAAAAAAAAATCCAGAGGGAATATTTGCAGGCTGATTTCTTTGAGTAAAAAAAATAAAGCTCTACATTAGTCACCTAACAATTTCCCATTACAAACGCAATGCTTGAACTACGAAATCTTGCCTTTCCTTTAATACACTATGACTGACCTAAATTTTTAGGGTACATCAATGAAAATCCGCCGTATATATATTCTGCCTGTTTCTTCTACGTTTTAATCGATAGGTCTAAAAATCAAATAAAAAATGACAAAAGTCTTTCACCTAAAATGAATGTTGTCTGTCACTTATGCATGCTAATCCACATCGATCTATTGAAAGATATATTTACTCCTTTAATAAGATGTTCCTAATATTTTGTATATTGTTTTCAGACATGGGAAATCGTTTTCACGCATCTGGACACACCGGCCTTATTTGTCACAAAAACACGCTTTTTGTCGTTCTATTGTTCGATATTGTTGGGCACACCTCCTTAATGATGATTTTGCCGTTTTGGTGAACGGTGCTGTTGTTGACCATGCCCACGATGGCCACGCCCAAGTTACACCGGATGCCGAAGGAGATGCAGAATCCCAGGCCGCTCATGATGGCGATGATGTAGCGTTGTGGCAGGCCGAAGCAGTTGCAGTCGCACAAGGGTGGTTTCTTCTCCGCGGCCTCACGCGGCCGTCCGTCCTCGGTCAACTCGATCACCTCCGAGCCTTTTTGTCGCTTCTCCATCACCCTGTACAGATCCCGTCCAGTACACCGGGACAAGACGGCACCGACATGCATGAAGATCGTGTAAAAAAAAAAAACACCAACGTGAGGCCATGTTTCATTTTGGTTTAATTTGGAATAAATGTCTGCTTTTACATGTCTGGTTAAAAAAATAGACAACACGCGGGAGAGGGAGGCCATTGGAGTCTCAGGAGACACCGTCAGTGAATTCAAATTTAAAAGAAAATAACGAGAGTAATAAATGTCATCAAGTTCATAATTCTCGACAGTGTAGGGGGAAAATGGAAATATGTCCTTGTACCGCATTGCAGCATCACTTTTATGCTCATTAGCATTCAGCGGTCTGAGCACCTCCCCACGCACATGTGTGGGTATCCCTCAAACGTCTTCCCTCTTTTTTTCACCCCCTCACACATATTTTCGCAGCATTTTCTTTTCTGTGCAATCAAGGAATATATATTTTGGATGGTTAAAACGCGACAGAACAAGAAAAATAAACAGTATTTAACTGGAACCCATTTGTAGGTTTATTCCACACACACACAAAACCGTATCAATTCTTTATCATTAACTACGTTTCGCTGCATGTTAATGAATCGAGCAGAGTGCGTTGAGAAATTATTCCCAATTGAGCAAAGAAAATGAAAGATCCGGGGGGGGTGCCTAAATAAAGCTGGATTTTTTTTTTAGTCATTCATATATTTATATATATGTATATATATATATTTATTCATATATATTGTATGTCTAAACCCCAGGTGGGCCATACGGTATAATTCAAATTGATTTACAGTAATATCCCACATCACACTGCAAGTGTCCCTGTATCAATTGAGTGACCCCTGAAAACGGCAACGAGCACGCGCGCGCGCGCGCGCACACACACATACACACGCACTCGATTGCATAATTCCTCTCACTTCAAGAGGCGTGCCTCTCTCTGTAGTTGTAAATGACTTGTCAGTGGCTTGCAGGTGTTAAATCTTTCATTCCAAATAAAAATATGACATGAAGACTTTCTCAGCTCTCCGTTCAGGTACGATGAGTCAGACTCAAGAAGCCATCGCCTCCTTACCTGTGCATGTGGCCCAGGGTCTTCCCCGCCAACTCCTTCATTCCCGCCGTGGCCCTGGTCTTGATGGACTCCATATCCAGTCTGTATGTGCAGGCCCGTGCTGTCGTTGCTGTTGTAATCTGTTTTTTACTGCTTGTACGTCATGTTCCTTCGCGGGAGAGCCGACTCGGGCGGCTACACGGTGAATAACGAGCCAAGTTCTGATAGAGCAAACCAGTTCAGACAGGATCCAGATGATGGCTCTTCTTTGTCGATGAATCTCCTCAAAGAAAAACCGCTATCTGCTAGTGAACTGGATGAGACGACGTGAGCGCCTTCATCCAGCATCAACTCTGCTCCTGGATGGCGAGCTGGTGAACAGGAGGCGCAACTGGCCAGCAGCGAGCAGCAAAAACCACAAAATGAGTGGACGACGCCGAAAAGACGAGTGAACGATAACACTCACCCAGATAGGAAAAGGAAAGAGGGAAAGCGACAAAGTTGATATTATAGATGAAAGCGATGTAGAGTTGCGTGGATAAAATCAAAGCGGGAGTGAGCCTCTGCTGTCTCCTGTGCTGAGCGCAGGTTGATCTGACAGCGTGTTCAGCACCGAGGTCAGCGACAGCCTTAACATCTGGACACGTGCAACAAGAACAAGGCCAAATAAACACCATTCAACACCGAAACATATTTGCAGCGGTTTCCCCCAGTTATTCATGTGTTTATAATTTAATAACCATACGTTACTAATAATTTGAGCCGTTTTCTATATGTTGTTTATGCTATAGTGCATGATGAGATTTTATTGTGATGATTATAACTGAATGTGGAAAAACATCCAAATGCACAATGAACTCGCAAACATATAAGGATAGAAATCCCCTATTTGGTAGTTGCAGCCCCCAAGGGCGGTGCCATGGAAACCGAATGAGCAAGAGTAGATTTTTCCTCCAACCACCTCCCCTGCTCCGTGTAGGAATCCATCAATAATGTATGTGTCTCAGCACATGTTCATCTCCCAGACAACCACGATACATAAACAAATTGTGCGATTAAAAAAAACGAAGTGGGGAAAAGTGTTTTAGTACTTTTGAAGAGTATTTTTTTTACTCGGGGAAAGAAATTGGACACCACGCGCGCGCACACAACACAGACATACACAAAATATTTACATATTGTATGTATATAAAATATATACAAATTAACATTGATAATATTAACAATCAATAACAATATTAATTTGGCGGGATAATTCAGTATTGACATGTAATCGTTTGTGAAGCTACATATGAAACATAGCGGGGGGGCGGAAGATTTTCATTTATGGGTAAAGACCACCACCTGGTGGGCATAAAAATAACATCAGTAAACACTAGCGAGGTTATTGGCTTGTTACTACACGGTCCCTTTTCTTCAAATTTAAAATAGTTGACCTATAATTGACGATTTATAAAAATATATAAAACTGCAATGATAAATGTATAATAAAATTAGAATGCATAACCATTTGTGAGTGATAGTTTAATCGCCAGATTTGTAGCATAAAAATGTTGCAAATCCATCCATCCATCCATCCATCCATCCATCCATCCATCCATCCATCCATCCACCCTTCCATCCATCCACCCTTCCATCCATCCACTTTCAATACCACTTGTCCTCATTAGCGTCGTGGGGAGGGAGTTGGGGGTGGTTGGTTTGCATGGAGACTGATCCAGCTGAGGCCTTAATCACCACTCGGAGATCACATTTAAACCATTCACATTCTATTTGACAATTTAAAGTCTTCAATCAACCTCCATGCATGTTTTTGTGATGTGGGGCACAAACAGTACTTCCAAACCTCACAGGGCAGAGCGAAGATTTGATCCACCAACCTTAAACCTGTAATCAGATCACTTTGCTCTTCGAAAACTGTTGCGTTCTTTTGCATCTTTATTGGTTGAAACCTGGTGGTGATAAACAAATTCATACTGCAAAAAAGAAAAGATGGGGAGGGCTGATGTTTGAAGTTTTGAGCTGTAATATGCATCAATGGAAGATAACTCGTTTCAAAGGTAAGAGGAAAGCATCCCATATCAGACATACCCCAACTGGTCTGAGCCTTAATTTTAAACGCAAAATGAAATTATAAAAGAACTACTAATTTCACAAGAAAAAAAAAAAGGTATTTTTATTTGTGCGGAAAGCACAATGAATAAACTTCCATCACACATTGGCATTTCAGGAAAAAAAACTTTTCATCTTTTTATTCTGCAGTGACAGAGATAATATAACAATTGGTCCCAAAGCAACATAGAAATACAGTTGCGGGATTCCACAGTCTCCGCCATTGTGTCAGTCGGTCCTCATTTCGGTCTTTAACACAAGTGGGACAAAGTAAAAAAACAAAACAAAAAATAAAACTTAACCACTGCTGAAAAATCTCTTTCTATATAGTTTTGAAGAAACCTATATGGTAACATAAGCATCTTCTTATAGCCTTTTACATTCTGCCACCTCACAAACACAACACATTAACGTTATCCATGGAGATTTAGTGATTGCCCAATACAAAGTAGCACATAAGAGTGAAGTGGAATGGAAATGATAGTTTTCAAGATTTTAAGCAAATAAAAATCTGAAAAATTTGTTCTTACCCTTCCCAATCAATCCTTTATAGCGCCACCTTTCTCTGGATTTACAGTCTTTGAACAATGCCATTTTTCTTACCTCTTTATACTAAGAGTAACTTACTTTAATTTGCAAAATTGTATATCATTTTTGTTCCCCTTCACAATGATGTGCTACTTTGTGTTTGTCTATCACATACAATCACAAAAACATACATTCACATCTGTTATTATAAGATCACGAAATGGGGAAAATTTTAAGCGGCCAGAATACTTTTTCTAGGCGGTGTATTGTTTAGTGGAGCTTTCTGTCGCATATTTCTTGGATCAGTGTGATTTTTTTTGGCCATATCTTTATGGCAGCCTGAAGTATAACATATTTGCACGACTTCTTTTCACTTTTACTACTATCCCAACACCATACAGTTCATCTGACAAATCCAGTCATTTATCTCATACCCTCTTCACAAGTACCACATGCTGGGACACATATATTAAAATTATTTAAAGGGTGATTACAATGTCATACACTTTATCAAGCACATCCATAAATACATATAGCTTTTTATTAGGGTCTAGTGCTACAGAAAGGAAGAAGGCATGACATGGAGAATTGCACAACTGTTTTGCTCATTGCTGTTAATTTTCACATCAACCATTCATATTTTCTATGGCACAGATACACTACATGCACTTAAGAAGCGGATGCAAAATATGGATTGCAATGATGTTTTTCTTCACTATGTCCGCTCAGATCCTAATATAGGAATCTATTACAGCAGGCGATTATGCCCATGAGAAAAGGCCAGCATTGTTTTTTGACTAAACACAAAAGCCCTTGCATATGGATATCATCAGCAGGTAACCACACAAGCTCAAAAGTCCAATTTTGGCTTGGCCACTGCGATACGTAAAGTGGCAGCTAGAGGCACTCGGACAGCACTTCATGCTTGTTGGGCACAGAGGACACTTCTGAAAGGGGTTCGGTGATGAAGCTGGCACTCAACTGGAGTTTGAGTCTCTCCACCTCATAGTTATGCAGGTACTCCTGAATCAGGTAGCGTTCGCGTTTAAATCGCGCCTTCACGTCTGAAGGCACATCTGGGATCATCCATGCCACAAAGAACTTCACCACAAAGACTACATGCTGCGGAGGGAGAGTAAGCAATTGAAAGCAATTCAAAGCGATTGAAGCTCATCACCACATTCAATCTTCTTTGACAATTATTTGAACGAAGGCTAAAGTCTTACTTCCATGGTGATGATGAAGGCCATTTTGGCTGCCAGGATATGCCAGAACTGCATGGTGTGAGTGTACTCCTTGTAGTGGCCTGGAGGGTAACGGTAATCTCTGTATCTGTAAAACCCAATAAAATCCATGAAGACGTATGCACATAACTCACAACAGCCATTTTGACATCGGAAATCAGTAACTCGAAAGAACGATATTGGTGGTCACAATTATAAAAATTACGTCTCCATTCTGTGAATGGGCAAGAACCTATCGTCACATAGTTTAGGTGGGAGCACTGAATAAGGTGCCAGCCAATTGCAGGGCACATATGGACAAACACATTCACACCTATAGACAATTAAGAATAACTATATTTAAAAAAAATTGCTTAATACCTGCAAGTGGATGTTGAATTATCCAACCAGTTGTCCTGTTCTTCCGGCATGTTGCGGAAGGGGATCTGTGAGATGTTGTATATCGACAAGCTATTGTTCACGTAACCCCTCATTGAGGTTCCTTGGCCATTGGTGTACAAGTAGACCATGCGAGGAATCATGTCTGAGGTAAACGCCATGATGAATGCCTAAAATCACATACGAGACTGTCAAGAATGTTTGAAAGACATTGTGGAAAAAAAAAAAGATATTGGAAATTGCAATCATTCTACCGTTTATGGAGCAAAATGAAGTATCAAATTAAGTGCGAGACACAAACTCACGTTGGTAACAACAGACAATATGGCAACCGCATTAAGAATCTCCTGCCAAGCTCCAATGTTTCTGGCTTTGGCTGCCACAGGTCGTCTGAACTGAGTGGTGAACTTCCAGGCGTCCACTCGAATTTCCAGAATGTTATTGAACAGAGCCAGAAGTGGAGCCAAAGGAAAAGATGCAACAAATAGAGTGATGAAACCAAACTGGACCACTGAGAGGAGCCAGAGAGGAAGAAAAGAAACACAACAGAGAAAACAAATACAAAGTTATATCAAGCAGTCCAGGACAGCATGATTATCTTCAAAATAGAAGAGCAGACTACTTGAGCTAGCTTACCCATCTCTAGGTATTCATAGAACAATCCCAGCTGGCTGAAGTTCTGCAGCACGTGGTCCTGCTCCCAGCGGCTGTAATGGTTCTCAGGATGGTGCCTTCCCTTTCTGCTACTCCACCAGTTCCGCATCAACCTGTCAAAAGCCAACCATAGTCAGTACGGTATATGTTTATTATTGGGGGTTTTCACAACTCCAATGCATTATACTTAGTCTTGTCGTTTTCTTACCAAGGGAAAAATTACAGAGAAATAGACCTAACTGTCGGGTGTATTTATGACATGCTGCACATTATTTTTGGAAACAATACTTTTATGGATTCATCTAAAATCATATTAAATATGACATACAGACAGTTGTCCTGCTAATGCACTGGTGTCAAACTCATTTTATGTGGCCGTCCAGAGCATGCAAGTAAAGTACTGTGAGAAAGTATAGCATCAAGACAGCTTACGTGGGATAAAACAAGGCAGAGGTTGCAACCACTTTAAAAAAAAAAAAAGAAAAAAGAAAAAAGAAGAAGAAACAAGCTATTCAGTTTGTTGATTTTAAAAAGTAAGATAAACATTTGCCAATTTGACCTCTGAGTCTACTATGTGTCACTTATCCAAAGACAGTTGAGCTTTCGTTCAAAACAATGTCTTCACAAATGAATTAATGCTCAGTCTTGATTTGCATCTTCATTTTTTCTGCGAACACAATTCTGATTATTTTCTCTCAGGTTCATGTTGCATATATCAGATATGCAACCTGGAATGAATGGCAAAAGAACATGGCGCAGGCGCTGACATAAAATTTGAATTGGTCACTTGGACCTACCATGTAAATTCAGCCAGAAAGGTATTTAATAATACATTTTGATTTTTGTTCATGTATACCCAGGGGTCATTATTGGGCCTGCGGGCACCAAGTAGCCCACAAGGACCACGTGAGTCGTCTAGAAATTTGGCTGACAATACAATGTGGGGGAAAAACAAGTATAGAATTCAGATTTCATAAACTCACGGCAGCAAGGCTTCCTGGATGTTCCCCCACAATTGTTTTCCAGCCATGACGATCACCAACTGTGTAGTCAGCTCTATGAGACAGCCTCCGGGGTCGCACTAAAACAACAAGAAGTTTGTAAATTGTTAAACGAGGCAAACACATTGAAGGGATTTTATTTAAAAAAAAAAAAAAAACTGCTTTTCGTTTTCAAAGCCAGAAATGCACACCTCTTCATTCCTCAATTTGCTCCACTTCCCAAACATGTATGAGTATTCACCGGGAAACCCCACAAATTTGCCCTTAAAGAAAGCCACGTAGAAGCAAGACGAGTAATAGTTGACAAACTGGAAGAGAAACATTTTCATGGTGAGCCTGTTCTCGTATTCCAGATGGGTCTTTGGGATCTCTGGAGAAAGGAACCACATGATCAGAGACAACACTATAAATATCAGCAATATCATGTCAAAGGGTAACTCCACAATAAAAGTTTGAAAATCAAACAAATATATAATATTTAGGCACTATGATGAGGTTATTGTACCCATATCGGTAATCCAGATAGCCACCCTCTCATAAAAGAAATTGAGGATCATGATGATGACAAAGTTGATGCAAGAGGCGGTCGCAGAGGTGGCCAGTTGCGGCGTGATGAACCTGCCCACCACCTGAATCTTCCTCATGGGGTCCTTAATGATACTCGCAAAGGCAGCATACACAGCCAGCCTGTACGCTATGACCCCAATAATGCAGGCCAGGATCAGCGAGATCTGCCAAGAACACACAAACACAGTCTTGCTGCTGGGCGAGTGTGATGAGGCCTGGCTCATTGTTTACATCAAACATCCAAATACCCAGAAGATGACAGTGGCCCCAGACAGGCAGAAGCGAGCACACTTGCTGGTGACGGGAAGAAATGGTTCCATTTCCTGTTTGAGAATTTGTATTTGATGAATACATTGTGTATTGATAGCATTGGCTATCTGTTGTCATGGAAACGAAAGAAGCTATTGGTGTACCTGAGTGATCTTGTTGAGTCTCCTGTTCGTACATCTGATTTCAAACTCGGGTCGAATTTGAAGCTGTTGCTGTTCCTCTTCAAAGTCCACCAAGTCCCACTCATACTCCAACCGGGCTTGACGACGCTTCCAGAACTCCAAAAAGAGAGTTACTGTAAAGCGTGTTTGCAGAAAAGAAGATGTTTTTAACTCTGGTCACCAAATGACCTTCACAGACAAATGTCCAAGTGTTTAATGTTTCAGTACTTTTTTTTTTTTAACTTGCAGTTCTCTAACAAGCCACTAAACAGCAAAATTCACAAAAGGATTTGGACGCATGGAGCGATATTTCCAGTATGTCTACTTCTATGCCATTCTGTGATTCTTCCAGTCTTTGGATTTCAATCGACTACTCAGTGGCCAAACCTGATATCTGAAAAAAATCAGTTTGCCACGTCAAACAGTTGTTTTGGTGTCATCAGTTGTTAGGTGTTGTTTTGGTCTCGTGATTTCAAAATTATAGATGAAAAAGAGGACGATGGTCAATGACTGGTTCGTCAACCACATGTTGTGAATTTTGCTGCTTTTCCTAAAATTTCACCCAAAACCTGAAATCATAAGTGAGGTGTATATCTAAGACTTAGTATCTAATGCTGTAGCTTACATCACATTTATTCAAAACATATCCTTATAAAACCCCTTGTAAGGCCTTCGAGACTGTCCAAAGACTGCAGTATGCTAATAGACATTAAACCCAGTAGTGTAAAATAATCATACTGGCAACTGTCCATAAAAGGCATGTGAGCTATTCGGATGATTAACTATGAAAGACTTTGACAATGAAGGAGGGAGGGTGTTGTGGTCAGATTGAGGTTAGCTGGACACAATTACTCACCCCAAATTCCCATGAATATGGCAAAGAACACAGTTCCCTCATTGTCAAACAGGTGGGATTGCTGAAAGAAATAACATGAAATGGGATCAGTTCATTAGAGCAATAGAGGAAATGACAAAATGAGCAGCGACATGGCGGTATGTTGCCAACTCAGCAGGTTACATTTAATTCCTCACACACTGTCAATTCTCATGAAATAGCAGCTGTCAAAAGAAGTTAGTTAGTTACCCAGGATGAGAGGCACGTAGAGTTGAGCTTCCAGAAAGAGCACTTTTTGTCACACAATGGACACATCACAATCCTGCCCCCGATATTTGCATCACAAGTTTCTTTACTAATGGAAGAGAAAGAAAACGTCAAAAAAAAAATTCCACAACAGAGTGTCAGTATTTACTATGTGATTTGGATTCAGCTGTGAGTTTTAAAAGGTTTGGGAAGGGGGAACTCAAGGAGTGAAGCATGAATGTACTTTGTTTTTCTCCAACCAACCTGGATATGTTGTCGTCATAGCTAAACACTCCGTAGGTGAAACATATAAAGCCCATGACAGCAGCGAAGAATAACATCTCTGTGTAGAATCCCAGCCACGCAAAGTAAATCCCGATCTTTTCCCCGTAGTATTTCCTGAGAGCACAGTTTCATTTCAACAACTCGTCTGACTTCATGGGGATAGTTCAAATTCTAACAAATTGTTCTATTCCATTCTTATACCTTATGAGGTTAAGTGGCTGTTCCTTGTAAAAGCAGAGAAACCTGGCCCAGTGCGAGTACAAATTGAAGCGCTCACTCTCACATTCCGCATTTCTTGCTCTCTTCCAGTAACGGCACTGAAAGGAAAAGAAATGTACAGGGAAATGAAGATGGCAATAATACGGACAGTTGAGTGTTAAACTGCTTAATATTTTAAACAATTAACAAAAACGTATTATCTGCCCATGTATGCTTTTTTTCATCATGGCTTACATCATGAAGTGGGAATGCTGCTGTGTACGTCCCGTTGCTGAGTAAGCGCTTGATTCCTGTCTTGTCTCTGTCTTCTTGTCCATTTTTATAATAAGGACATCGAGCTAAGATGTAGAACACCTGAGGATAAAAAAGATTCAAACCAAGTCATTAACTTTTTATGCAAATACATATATAACACTCGAAAGAGAAAAGAACTCACAATTCTGTTCCTTGTGGATGGTGGGAAGAAAGTGTCCTTGTCGTTTATGAGAAAGAAGTCAGTCTTGCTTTTGTCAAAGGGGTAAGTAAAATAATCAGGTTGAGGGTGCATTATGTGTTCTGGCAAGCGGAATGGATGTGACAACCACTCCAGAGGAACATCCCGACCGTGAGGGATATCACTGGCTTTGAAAGGAACCTTGATCTTCAAGACGTCAGCAAAGGTGGCCAGAACATCCCATGGAGCATGGATCTTTAAGAAGTATGTCTTCTGGTCTTTAGAGTCCTGGTAAAAGAAGATGAAGGAGGAGAGTTTGTTCCGCATCTCATAAACAAATCCGTGGCTAATCCATCAAATTGGTGGTGGCACGTTTATTTATCGTGAGCCTCCCCTTTAAGTCTTTTGCCACTAAGATTTTGTGTCACTCCATATCGTCCTCTAGGTGGCGCAAGTGTTCTGTGTTGTGGTCCCTTACGGATTTGTCCTCCGTCTCCAGTTCCAGTCCTGCTTTCTCAAGGTTGGCCTCAAACTCCCTCCTCCTCTCCTAAGGGCAAACACACACATCACACAGATCACAAGAATGAAAGCAGAAGGGGCACTTAACTAACCACATTTTTCTTTTCTCCTTTGTGCCTGTGCTTGAATTTGATCTTCAAGCTTTTTTTCCATTCGGTAATTACAACTTCAGCAATTGTATTTAATACTAAAAAAAGGAAGTAAGACGTTAGACAGCCATGGTGGGATACAGAAAATCTTTAAGAAAAAAAAAAGTAGGACGATTGTTGACAGTAGATTTGGTGAGTAATATTAAAACTTTGAGCGGACCTCCAACCCATTCTAATTCCAGTTTAACAACGACTGCATGATGCAGCCAATATAAGGGTATAACAGTGATTAAAAATATATATTTATATATATAGTAGTAATAATAAAAGCTGGAGGTAGCCCTACTGTGATAGTGATCACATCAGTCAAACAAGACTTGATTAATACTTACTCCCCTGGGGGGGCAGCAAAAACAAGTTAACGACTCAAACTGATGACCAAGCAAGGTTTCAATTTGCTTAGTTTCACATCTAGCAGTTAAGGAGCAACATTATTATTCATTTGGGGTTTTGCTTCTGCCCACCCAGTGAATGTTATCACAAAATCCCAGAAATTAAAAAGATGATAAAGGCACAGTTGAAGGAAAAGAAGTTGTTCATTATTGTCCAACAATGAAAATTGAAATATATATTTATATCTCATGCATGTTTTGAGCACTCAGTTGAGGCTCGGGTCGCAGCAAGTGGAAGTGCCAGTGCCCACTTCTGTAATCTACACACACAGCACTCTGAGAACTAGGTTGGGGGTGGTGCAAGTGCAAACAACAAATTTGTTGGGCACAGGCCTTCAAGCAGCAACTAGTCAAGTTGAGAAATTGTTGCAAATAGCGACACAGCGTGTTAAACAGCCTCAGTTGCTGGAAGCACTGTCCAAATTAGATGTCTCCTGATTCTTAATTTGTACAACAACTTTGTTACATTTCTTGAAAACACTTCAGGTCCGGATAACAAAAGAAAATAGAAAAATGTTACAAAACTTGATAACATTGTGTTGATTTATGTAAGGCTCTTTGTAACTGATTTCTGCACATTATCTTATTTTTGGTTTTAAACAACTATTATTGATCTGTAGTATTCACAGTTGAGAGTGTAAAGAAATTTGATGATAGTCTCAGTTTTCAAGTCAATGAAAAAGGGATTACTGTCATCACTTTTTATTCCTGTTGTCGTGAGCTGTTCCTTTTCTGGATTGTGTAACAAAGCTAACACTACTACAAAAGATGATGTAAAATGATGAGTCATCAACTGACAGCAATTTGTTATTTTGCTAGCCTCATTCCTGTCTATCTGAGTCCACATTTTTACATATTTTTCCTGGTTTGCTGGCCTTTGAGTAAAGCACAAATGTGGGATGGGATAAGGTCAGATTTGCCAGATTTTGATAAAACAATGTAACGGGCAATCACTTTTTGGTTCTTTTATCACAAACAGGGTATTTTAGGTTGCATTACCTGACATGTTTCGGCATGAACTTCCGCCTTCATCAGAGGACACTCTGATCTGCTTTTTTGTCTTCACACACACACACACACACACACACACACACACACACACACACACACACACACACACACACACACACACACACACACACACACACACACACACACACACACACACACACACACACACCTGTGCAGGTCCCATTTTTAATCCACACCTTTTGTTTTCTTCAGTTCAGAGGACACTCTGATGAAGGCGGAAGTTCATGCCGAAACATGTCAGGTAATGCAACCTAAAATACCCCGTTTGTGATAAAAGAACCAAAAAGTGATTGAAAAAAGGAAACAGAATGAACTTAGTACAACTAATGTAACGGGCAAATCGTGGCCAGTGTGAAGGTCAGTCTACTTAATCAGTTTAGTAAGATTACAGCATGAAAGTCATCTTTGTTACCTGTTTTTTTTCTCCATCTTTGTCATCCACATAAGACAAAACAAAGTCGATTCTTCGCACTCCATCCCTGAAGAATACCGTGTCTTTGTTCGGTTGCAGTTTCTCTGTCTATTAGATGAACGACAGGAAAGGAAAATGTTATCATTTACCATGTTGGGGAATTAATAAAAAAGAAATTTTACTCCAAAACACAGATCTCTTATTTTGTAGAGGGTGTACATGTGCTCGGCGTAAAAACTGATGCTTCTTCATTTTATGATTTTTTATACATTTTTGAAATACCGCCCTGAGCACAACTATGAGTGTATGTGTAGGGTGGGGGTGACGGGATTTTCACACATTAACGCATAATGGGGGGGGTGGAAGGAAATGTCACAGTAGCCAGCCAACTTTACATCATGCGCAAGTGATTTTCTTGCAGTTCCTCATAAATGCACTTTGTCCTGCTATCAAGTAGACCAGGTGTTTCTCCTGCACTGAACTTAAAAGGGATAAGAGGTTCAATAACTTTGGGAATCAAGTCAGCTGTAGTCACCCGCACAACTGTGCAAACATCCATTTCTACCAGCACATGTTGTCTGGAACAGAGACGGGGCGAGCAAATGCAGCACGAACCTTTATTGAACAGGGGAAAGGGGAATTGGAATGCTGGATTTGCTGGTGTGGCTGAGCAGAAGGGGCGCAGCGTGTAGTCAGAGGCAGGTAGGTGATCAGAACGGGGTCAACGACAGGCGAGTAATCAGGACAGGCAGCGAGCAAGGTGGGTCGGGTCAGAAGACAAGCAAAGCCGACAACGGGAATCGTTCAGGCAGAGCGCCGTGGCATCACGGGCAGGGTAAGGAGACGAACTGACAACCATTGCCTTGATTCCCTGAGTTTAAATAGAGCGGGCCCAACGAGCCGTGGTAGGTACTGGTAATTAGCTTGATTGGTGGGTGTGGCTGGAAGTCAGTTGAAGCAGGCACGTGACACCCACCGCTACCACCAAGGGACGTCCCAAAAACAGAACCCCGAGCCGGTGCGGGAGGTTGGGCGGGTGGGGTGCTAACCTCAGACACGCGTTAATACCAGTCCGATAAGTTATTGGACGAACACGTCAACCAAGCACCGTCATCAGATGGCACCACCGACACGTCTCCAAAAATACTTAAGAGTAAGAAAACACCATCCATGCACGCAGTTAAACCATGATTTGAAAGGTTGATTGCTTTGTAAGGGAACCGAGAAGGGAAACAAAGAAAATGACATTAACAATATGTAAAAAAATTACTGGAATTAAATTACTGCAAGTAACAACTTCGTCATTTAGGCAGCACAGTGGCTCTCTGACTAAGCTCTGATAACCTACTTTAGTGGTCAATATTGGTGGACCAGCCAGGACACCTCTCTTGTTGTGTCTGATAAGGTTGCTATGACATTATCAACTCCTGTTTAATGCTCACAGTCCCTGGGGGCATATTTTAATGCTATTTGGCAATTGCTCTGACATACAAGAATGTACATAAAACCTCAGAAAAAAGAAAGATTGGGCATTTCTCATTCCTCCCAACTTTCTTTTGTTCCAATTAATTCATATACTAAGAAAATATTTCTCTTAACAGAATATTTACATTCGTAGTATTTATTATTATTTACATTATTAGAGTACACTAAGACCTTTGCAATCACAGAAGTGTGTGTTTCACACAAATGCATGACAGCACGATGTCACCCCTATGCTGCTAATAAAATAAAGCCGTTATTGTTTTACCCGGCATTTTGGCTAGTTTAATAGCATTTTACAATTTCTACATCTTGTTGCAGTGCTGTTTTTATTAGCATAAGTGCAAACCTTTCTGCACACCTAACCAAACATTTCATGATGTAATACAACTGCACGAAAGAGTCCTAAACATGTTGCAGTGCAGTGCTCAACATATTATTAGATTTTTTTTTTTTCCCTATATGGTTTGAGGGGAATGAAAAAGCAAGCGTAAAAGTCCATACATGGAGTTAATGTCATAACTGGGGGAGCAACTGTTAAGGTACTTTTAAAAACCCCACCCACCGTGTTTATCAGCGCACCACATCCACGTATACGCCTTCTTGTATGAGTGATATTAAGCTACAAGTGGATGTTAACTGGATATAGTGCCTGAGCATCAAAATTGTTGACCGAGTAGCACTGATTAAATGTTCCATTAGAGGGCTGAAGTCAAATAACCAGGCTTTTCAGTCAAGATGTATAATCGCAGCTGGCTCCCACCAGAGCATCAATATTTAGCTTCCTCTTGTTCGAGAATGACAAGAACTCTTTGAATAACTGAAGTCTTGTGATTCAGCAATGAGAGCGACGAGTCAGTCAAAGGCCATCAAGCATCTGCTGCACAAGCACACTGAACAAGTAAAAGCCCTCATTGTGACATAAAGGCTATTCTGTTTATTCTTCCAGTACTCTTGTACAGCTAAATTGCTGTCAAAAAAATTACACAATAAATTATGTGACCATATCAAAATTACTACTGTATTTCCCGGACTATAAGGTGCACCTAAAAACCTAAAATTTTCTCAAAGGCCGACAGTGCGCCTTATATATGGACCAAATTCCTAAATTTAAACTGGCCCAAAGCATTGTGTCATGAAATCAATCATAAGTGGCCCGCTGAAGAGTTTGAATCATGAATCAAAAAGACTATGGATCATTATTTTGTGATTATAAAGTAATTTGTTGCATCTGAAGTTGAAATAAAAAAGATAAAATGGAGAATGATTTGATTTGGATTAAAAATCTGACATGATGCATGAATGGTGTGCCTTATAGTCCGGTGCGCCTTATTTAAGGACAAAGTATTAAAATGGGCCATTCAATGAAGGTGCGCCTTATAGTCCGGAAAATACGGTACTTTGACTATCGTTCAGTCTGAATGTTAAGACCACATAATGATGTATATTTGCTTGAATTGTA
Organism: Syngnathus leptorhynchus; assembly: GCF_054491065.1. Classification (NCBI taxonomy): domain Eukaryota; kingdom Metazoa; phylum Chordata; class Actinopteri; order Syngnathiformes; family Syngnathidae; genus Syngnathus; species Syngnathus leptorhynchus. The sequence goes on from NC_141197.1 coordinate 6,514,270, forward strand.
ATTTGAGCCACATTATAGTCAACTAAAAAAAATAAGGCCCCAAATCTCACAATTATTCAGTGGTGCCCAGCTCATGAAAAAATGCGCTACTTGTGTTCTGAGCTGCATAGTGGGAAAGGAATTGAAAATGTATATGTACTACATCTTACCTCAGTGTGTCCTGGCAGGGTTGTTCTCTCTGATAAGGAATTAACATCAGTTCCACCATTTTCATCTATGGAATAAAAAGGTAGTTTTCAGTATTGTGTAAATATGACAACATTTGACAACATAATGAAACTGAATGAATGACTTTTTTGGATTCATTGTAGTCTTTATGCATCTACCACACAAAAGCCACCTGCAAGAAAACTAATTGAAGGGGTTCACTCAATGGAAAAATAAAGAGAACTATAACGAAAAGTAAATCATATTTTTATTTCAATTCCTTAATTGCAAAATTAAGATTATTGTGAAGATTTGCACTAATGATAAATGACACTATTGTCCATTAGGACTAGGAACGTTTGATACCACTTTTAACATACCGATACCAGTACGAGTATTGATCGCTTAAGTAGTCACCAATAACGAAACCAAGTCCTGATAACACCAGTATTTTTTTTCTTTAAATTTCCCCTCGAAAGTCAGATAATTTCAAATAAAGACCTATATATTTCATATCGCAATTTTCCTTAGGGTAGCTGATACTGTTATCGGATACTCGCTCATCCCTAATTTGGACTGTACATCTTTGTGGCCATTACGATACATTATCTTGATATAGATGCACAAGTCATCATAAAAACGCGACTCATCTCAACTCAAATGTATTTATATAGTACTTTAAGAGTGATGGCAGCTGAAAAAAAGTGTTGTAAATAACTACAAATTGAACTAAAGATAGTGTTGTAAAAAGTGTTGTAAATAACTACAAATTGAACTAAAGACAGTTAAACATAGCAGCATTCAAAAACAAGGAAACAACAATGACTAAAACAATAAAAAGAAATAAAACACTAAAACAAGCGCAGAGGCTTGAGCTGTGCTAAAAGTCAGGGAATAAAAATGGATTTTGAGGCGGGTTTTAAGGAAACAAGAGTGCCTGTCTGAAAACAACAAATGTTATGTCTTAAAATATTGTGCAGAGCGCAAAAGCACACGATTGCTTCAAACATTTCAGGAATCATTTAATCCCTCAAAGCAGGGGCCACTGAATCTTCAAGAGCTCCTATACACAATGTTTTACATGTATTACTCCTCAAACACACAAAGTTCAAAGATTGTGTGTGTTTGTGTGTGTGTGCGTGTATGTGTTTTTAACGGACTCTATATTAAGACTGGAACGAATTGCCCAAGAAAAGCAGGCATTCACTGTAATTACTTGTAAAGCGGGAAATGTATTCAATATATGAACAAATCAACATGATCTGGGAAAGAGATTTTTGGAGTATTAACTCTAATTCCATATACTTCAACTCTGTGGAGTCATGTGATCTCTGACTGCCTTTCTATTCTATTCAAACGACAGCTGCTTTCAACATTGGTGAAATCTACTTTAAGAGTTACCAACTAGTTAAGATGGCTGGCTGCACATGCCTTTCTGCCAACCTAAGTAGGTCTATAAATAACATTTATAATTCTGGTGAGGACACAATATGGGGATGCTTCGAAGTTGTGATAAGAAATGAATGCAACACGTGCTTCTGTCTGTCTGCACTACAATGACACACTGCATTCCAGCAGGCCAGCGTGGCAGGCACTGCTGCTTGCTGTCTGCCGCTCTCTTTTATTCTTGAATGGTGGGAACATGGCACTTCCTGTGGGGGAGGTTGGAAAGTGCAAGAAGACAGCGAGGGGGGAGGGGCTGTGCATTTGCGTCTCCGCAGTGGCCACAAGTCCCACGTGAACTCAGCCTGCAAAGGACAATCCTCAGCCTTCTTCAGGCAGCAGCGTCTGATTGGATAAAAAGATGTCAGAAAGCATTGGGGGCCAATAGAAAAGGGTCTTTCTGTGGAATATCTATGAGGACACTAGAGGAATAGAAATGTATTGTCAATAAGAACAGAAGAATCCCTGAGGACAAACAACAACACATCACTGGGATCATGGGAAGAAGTGTCAGCTCTGTAGCTGAAGTTGTATTTTTGACTGCGGTAGATTTATTTCCTTTCCTTTTATGAGCTCACGTGACATGTACACAGAATTATCTGAGTTGAGCAAATAGGAGCAAAGGGCCAGCAGTGTAGCTCCTTCCACGGAGGGGGTAACTCTACAGAAGACTAGGGTCGTTTCACAATGTCAATAATCACGTTTATGAACAGTTCAAAGAAAGGAAAATACAAAGTAATTAAGGCCAAGATATTCTAATTCAACATTTGTTCAAAAATACAAAGATGTTTTACTTGGTCTCAGGCAGCAAATATTTGGGTCCCTCAACTCGAGTGTCTGCTCACCCATCAAGTGTGAAATTACTCAACTAATATTTTCTGGACATATGTCTGCAACAGAGTGGTTCTGAATTAGGTGACAGGACATGAAGGATTTACACAATACTCGCCCCACAAGGGTCGCCAGTGAAGACTGGAGATTGTTGTGATCCTCAATAAGGTCATAAAATAGTTTTTAGATTTTAGAACAAAATGAGATTTGTGTTTTATTTTGTGTGAAATTAAAATTGGAACTCTTTTGTACTAATAGTCGAGAGATTATGGAGCTAGTTTCTGGTCCGTAGGATCCTGATATGAGCTTAGCACTAAATGATTATCTCTTGTCCTTAGTGGTTAACTAGGGTGCAACACACTATGATTAAAGCAATACACACAAATACTCAACAATTTAAGAAACAGAAGACCCTGACTCATTGACAGATGGCTGCATACTGCACAGTTATTTCAAACTTTTTGTTGCAAACATAATAATAGCCACATTAAGACAAGTCTTGTTTTTGTGATACTTTGTCACAGCAGAAACCGTTTTTAATGAGCAATTTGTACAGTTCTTTCTCTCGGGTGGGCTATTAATAAAGTTTACAACTTCTGTTTCAAATCTTACCACAGAGAATGTTATTTGCTCAGTTGGAATTTTATTTTTATTCAGGTTTTATAAGGTTACTGTCAGCAAAAGCCACACATACATATGTCAGATGGCAAATGTTTTTCCAGACTGAGTTCTCAGTCTTGTTATTAAGGCAGAATGGAATGATGTGGAGAATCAATGGAATTCGCTCAAGGTGAAACCAGGTTTTGTCAGCTCTAGAAGTGTGAGGCAAATTAACACCGGAGCTACGCACCATAAATATTAAGTCCATTTGGTTGGGAGTTCAAAATGCACCACAAATTTTAGGTACTTGCAAAAAACTCACTCATTTATAAATCACATCTTTGTTTTTCAGGAGATTTTTGGCACCGAGCATCTAAAGCTGGAGCCGCCGCTAAACGATGGCATCAGGCGCCACACATTACAGTGTCAGCGTGATAAGTCATTTTTTAGCGCACTTAATGAGCCATTTCAAGAAGTTGTAGCAAAAGTGCTATTAAATGGAATCTGGACGAGAAGGAAAATCCGCCGTTATGCCGCCGCACGCTTCACAAAACAACTTCAAAATAAAAGCATACCAAGGCCCATCTATTATGCATTTCCATAAATACCTGCAGCACTCCTTTGACGTGGGTGAGCATACAGGGAAAAGACATAAAAAGACACACTAGAGGTCACTTCAACAATAAATTAGACTGGGCCACACTCAGGCACTGTACAGGCACTGGAACAGGCCACAGCAGAAACTCCATTCTGAGGGAGCCCTCCCACATTCTATGACTCAATTCAGGCTGTTGGGGCAGCAGCATTCCAGCTGCTGGCTGACAAGAGGAAAATGGACAGGCTGGTAAAGACAGCTGGGGTATTCCGTGGGAAAGTAAAGCTTATGATCTTTGATGGAAATTTTCTGTCAACCAACAACGCAGGACACCATTACAATAATCATGCATTTATTCAATAACAGTCTTCTTTACTCCAGATGAGTAATGGACTAGTACCTCAGCTCCATGCTTTCTGCTGCTGCCAAACTGCTCTAAATAGCCCATAAATAACTTTTTATATATTATTTATTGGTTCACTCATATCCAGGTGCAGTATGTATACAGTTTTGTAATGCTGCAGTCTGTTCTTTCTGATTTTGCACACAATTGATTCTGCATATAGTATTTAGAGTATTCTCATTTTATATTATCAATAGTTTGTCTTGTCTTGTCTTTTATGTATGCAAACCAAAGTATGCAACAGAACTGAATCATTTGGAAACAAGTCATTTATCTCAGTTGACCAATGTTATTACGATATAAATGACAGAGCTTTATTGAAATGGTGTATAAACACTGCTTCTCAGACGTGTCATTGATATTCGACCGCGAGCCTGAGACAGCACGTCCCACGTGATGTTCCTGAGGGAAAGCACACAGGCCAACATTTCACATGCCCACTTTGGTAATCATAGAAGTTGGCGAAGAAAGTGATTGTGCAAATTCTCTTTCAAGAACTTTGCCTGAATAAAAAAAACACAAGTTGATTAAAGTTTCATTCGTAGGCTGATTGCCTCTGGCCAGGAAATCTGCACCATTGGGAAGCCAACAACCCCATTCTTCACAGTTCTTTCAAAGCACCAAATCTAATATTAATGCAAGTTTCAAAACAAGACTAATGGTTTTATGCAGGGGAAATTAACACAGGGGTGGGCAGTATTTATTAAATATTTGATAATAGTTTATGTACGTACATTTACTGTATTTTGTAACATCCACATCTACTTTATGATGGTTGTTTTGTTTTGGATGTTGTTCTACAAAGTCAGTAATGGTTATAACAGCATTAATAAGTAATATAATTTATAAGGCGGCGTCATTACCGCAGTGACCAGGGGTCGGTTTTCTATAATTGCAAGACAACCAAACCACATCACCAGAATGTGTGTGATGAGACTGTCAGCAGTTTTGTGCAGTGTCCATATGCGTGATCGAAAATTTCAACAATAACCACTTTTAGTGAGTATAATGGTGTTACGTAAAAGGGTATTGTAATAAAGGTGTGTTTAATCCCTGGTCACAGCTTCTGTGTCTCTCAGTGTGGAATACATAAGTCAGCTTGTGAACAAATGCTGTGAATGGAGGAACGAGCACATTTGTTAGCGTCAACACTAACAAATTCTCTGATGGTTGAAAAACATGTATCGCCTCATTCTTCATGTTATCATGCCTGAATACAGCACACGTACATGCATTTCTGTGCAGCCATGAACGCAGCACACTGTACAACCTGCAGTTGAGGGCCAACATGGAGGCTGAAACAGCAAAGAGCCAAAGACCCTTCTGGGTGTGATTAGCACACATACCAGTGCAGAAATAACAGCCACACCACACAGAAGCAGAGTTACGCTAAACTACTAAGCACAGCTTGCCGTCATGGGGACAAATATATGAAATGAGACAAGGGGAGGAAAGTAATGAAAGGACGGACAGACAGGCATCACATTAAGCCTCAGATCTGCCCGTACCTGTGTGCAGGTTGATCCTGAATGCAGTCAGCACGGCGGGACCATCTTAAGGGAGCAGATATACGCATTAGTGTTCTCATGCTGTCAGTGGGAAGTAAACAAGCATGTTTTTAAATGCTGGTAGACATCGGTCTTGCTTTTAATAATGGCTCCCTCAGGTAAGTTTGGATAAATTAAAGGAGAAAGACAGATTGTTGTTCTGCAGTGTTTTCTCGCAGACAGGAATCGTATTAAGATTGCTGGAAAAAAAACTAAATAATTCAACTTGAAAAGGAGAGAGCCCAAGACTGAGCCAAACAGCGTACAGTCAATCTTTTGAGTATAACGGATAATTCATTCCATGATGCTCATTTGGGAAGTTTGGGAAGATTTACGTAGGCTGTGTGGGAGTCTGTAGCACCCATAGCAGCTCATGTGTAGCTGCTTCATTTTTAAATTTAGACAGGAGTTGTCTGCCACTTGAACAACCACAGCTTGACATTGTGTAATAACAAAACAGGGGAAGTACTATTCAGAACAGATTTAACTTCCTCTAAGTAAAGATGACAGATGTGCAAGAAATTCACACGTTACATTATAGTAGTACATGTATGAGGTTAGTAAGATTAGTACGGAACTTTAAATACATCTGAACGAGCGATGAATGATCCGAGTATTCAAGTGTAAAATAAAAGTATTAAGATCTTTGAACAAACTGCTGATGAGTTTTTGTTAAAAATTTCAATGATGCATCCATGAAGAAGCCTTAAATTATGTTATTTCAATGTGGAGCTAAAAAAAAAAAAACAATAAGGTAAAGTGGTTAAAATGCACTCGCAGTGCTCACAAAGCATTTTCACAAGAAATAAAGTAAAAATTTCTTTAATCAGTCAGAGGTTTCCTTGACAATAAGATTGTGACTCCCTAATCCAAGAAGTCATGTTCAAGAAAGAAAAGACAGAGTCTTATCTTTGCAAGACACAAGTTACAAGAGTCGAAATAGCATGTCAGTAGTGGTTGCAGACGTGATGTGCATCAAGTCGACAGCTGTTTCCAAGGAACGCCTGGAGATGCAGATTAGTTTCTATTATAATCACATTTAGGAAGTCTTCATCCTTCCTTTCCACAAATGAATTATCATTTCAAAAATATTCGCTGGCATAGTATTTATTTGTTTTTTTAGTTCAAGGCATCTGCAGAGAAAGTGACCGAAGCTCATATAATCATATAGCAAAGTTCGGAGTATGTTATTACGAAGATGAATGAGTGCAGCATGTAGGACTGAGAAGAAAGAGTTGGCTTTTTATGTGTGATTTAGTATCGTCCCTTCATCACAGGGGTAATACAATTACAGGGTCAGTTTCCATGGCAACTCATTGGCTCTGTTTCTACTCCAACTGGGTGATGACTTCATCTGGATGCAGATAGGAGAGTGAGATCAGCTTTGAAGGAAGCATACAAATAGGAATCATCAATAATAGCTTTGAAGAACCCTTAAAAGGGAAGGGCTTTTATAAAACTAGATGTATTATGACTGAGGGAGAGTAATTCCTAAGAGAGGCAGGGTTTGTCACTGTTTCAGCCTGCAATCAATAGACGAACAACTATTTAGCAATAAAAGGAAATGATATGGATGCCACTGTCGCCTCCAGAGGGGTTTTTCAAAATTTTGGGGATAGATTTAGAATAATAGACAGATAAAAGTTTACTGCTTCTTTGCGTCTACAAATCAACATTTCAAAATGAGTAAAGTTGTATCTCATAAGTATGTCTAGCAGAGACAAAATATTTTTATATTACATCTGCATAGTAGACAGCATATATCAGATTGTTCTGTTTTATACTTGAAAATATTTAGTTTTATTTTATATTTTAAATTTATATCTCATACTTGGAAATATTAATTTCATTTTATTTTTTTTAAATACTTGATGTCATGAATTCAGGGCAATGGTAAAACAATTGTAAAATCTATGTTCTTTTGTTTATTTTCATTATTCATGAAGTGCTGATAGTGAGTTTCCGCTCAGACTGACCTGCCAACAGAAATTGGCCTGTAGAGTGCAACCTGTCGAAACTTTCTGTAGTAGTATAATTCGAATTTCTACAGACTAGACCAAATAGACACAAAAAAAGAGTTCAAATCGCACAGGCGATGTTAACAATTCAGTAGAATAAGTATCTAAAGCAGGTGTCTTATTTTTGTCCTAAGGAATGCGCAAAATACAAATGCACATTATCAAACTGGTAGTAGAAAGAGAAATTAAAAACACTCAAATGTTGCAAATAGGTTTAAACGCTCTCATGAGGTGGTTTTTGAGATGTCAAAATGGAAGTATATTGCACAAGTGTAATGTCAAGTCAAATGAAACCACTTATAGTCATGTGACCCCGCCCTGTCGTGAAAGGGTGAGACCCAGTACTTCAACCTCTCCAGCAGCCACAGTGACGAGCGCTGGTTGGACGAAACCAGAGGGAATGAGGGGTTTCCGGGGTAACTCTGCCGATCCGGACCATCTCAACACGAACATTGCCACTGACACACGCTCATGGGCCGGTTTCCATCCGGGTTGCACTGAGAGCAGGTCACATCGGTGCCGAAGGGGCCCCTTCTGAGAGGAGGGCACAGCGAGCACTGTGCTGCAGCTTTGAGGAAAGCGGCGAGGTGCTGGCAGGGGAGCGCTGTAGAGTGCCATGGTGCCACAGAGACCAAAACTTGGGGCCTCGACCCAGAGCTGGGGGAAGCATACCGCCGCCATGAAGGGATACATTCCTTGTATGGACATACCGGTTTACCTGTCAATGATTTCATCCTGTCACAAGTCTCACAAAAGGATTTCACGAGAATTACGAAATCTTCCGAGACGAGACGTTACAAGAATTATGCTTCAGAAGCCAAACTCTATGAAATGGAAACGCCTACGGGAAGCAATTCCACCTCGTTGAAATTGTGGAAATATTGCTTTTATTTTGCAAAACATTGTAATGGAAACCCAGCTAGTGCTGGCACAAAGAACATGTTTCAATATGCAAGAGAAAACAAAAAACATTGCCTGAATAGCTAATAGAGGTTCTATCATGGAAACGTAATACCATGAAATGGATTGACTAAATTTATATTATTTCCTAAGGAATAAGTTGCTTTGAGTCAGTGTCTCCCCAAACACAGATTCCAAGTTAGCATTACAGAATAGACTGTGTTCAACATTAAAAGTTCCACTGTACGAAAAAAACACATTAGTCTGTCAGTCAATTCTTTAAATCCATATTTGGGCAGCTGTGAACAAGGTACTGAGGTCAAAACAAAGCCAGAGGAACGTGAGGACAGACATCTTCCTCTCCTTTCAAATGTGGCTGAAGGTCTGCTCTGATAAGCGCCTCAACAACGCCACAGCACAAGTGCAGTCTATCAACCCACCACAGACCTCATGTAAACACAAATCTCTTTATTAAGCACTCATCAATAAATGCAATTTAGTGTTGGAAACAAGTTGATGTCTATATTTATTGCAGTTGAATCAGCAAATTTGGGATGCGCCACACTACTATTTGTTGCCCTCTGCCAGTCCAAATACAGTAGTTAACAATATGAAACAAATCCAGTCATGAGGTTAGCAAAACTAAAAATAACACTTCAGCGTTGAACGAGATCACAAGGTTTTAACATGGTTTGGATGGTCAAGAAATTGCTCAATTGTTCCTGTCTTTGATTTGTGACATCGGAAAAGGCAAAGCTACAAATTTTGAACCATTCTGTCATGTGTTCCCAATGATTTGCGTCCTTATTTCGTCATGAAAAATGAGGGCCCAGGTACACTATTTCATCTACCTGTTTAACCAATAGTCCAGCTAAGCACGTTTGATTGGATCTCTGACATTTCTTTTAAGTTTTTGTTGCAATTGCTTATTGAAAACACTTTTAAAAGGAATTTCTGTTTAGTCAAAGGGATTCTGTGCCAAGCATTTAGTCTGAAGTCAAGTAAATGTATGTTTTTTATAGATACTGGTACTTAAATACACATTTGTAATTAATTGCTGTGTGTTTGTGCTCTCTTATTTAATTTTATGTTGAACAGCCAAACCAGAAGCATCCATCCATCTATTTTCTGAACCGCTTAGTCCCCGCGGGGGTCGCGGGTGTGCTGGAGCCTATCCCAGCTGTCATCGGGCAGCAGGCGGGGGACACCCTGAAATGGTTGCCAGCCAATCGCAGGGCACACAGAGACGAACAACCATCCGCACTCGCACTCACACCTAGGGGCAATTTGCAGTGCTCAATCGGCCTACCAAGCATGTTTTGGGGATGTGGGAGGAAACCGGAGTGCCCGGAGAAAACCCACGCGGGCATGGGGAGAACATGCAAACTCCACACAGGGAGGGTCGGAGGTGGAATCAAACCGGCATCCTCCTAACTGATTGCACAAATTCTGTAAGGTTCCAGTTTGCACGCATTCCCCACGCATTCTAGTTTAATAAAATAGAGTGGAAATGAATTTAACACTGGTTTCATATTATGAACGTACTTTTTAAAGAAGTGATGAATAGTGAGAAAAACAGAAATGTGTGTTGTGAGAAAGTGCATTATTATACAGCAATAATTGTTTTAAATTTTTATCTTAGCCCCTGAATATTAATCGTAATTGAATCGTGAGGGGTCCAATGATTCCCACTCCTAATGCGGATAATACTTCACTTTTTGAGTGTGTATATCGGAAAATTGGAGGTTCGTATCATACAATATGGATGACAATTATGTTTTGAAGAGGGGCGCGTCCTAGAATACTTGAGTGTGTGCTATTCTCAAGATATTATGATGTTAAGAAACCATGGGTTTATTCAAAACAAAATCATCTCTTGTTAAGTCATGAGCACTCATACTCTAAAACACAGTACAGTGGAGCCTCGGTTTTCGAACGTCTCGGTTCTCGAACAAATAGGGATTCGAACAAAAAATTCGAGATTTTTTTTGCTTCGGATGTCGGACGAAATTGGGTTATCGAACCTCCCGAGATGAGCTGAGAGGACCCGCATGCCAACTGACTCCGTTCGTTATTACGTTTTCGTTACTCTGAGGATTGCATCAACTCTAATCATGCTTCCAAAGGAAGCAAGTGGGAGCAGTAAAGCCATCCTAAAACACATAGACGCTCCTAAAGCAATGCGACACGGAGCGCCAGCCCGGCGCGCTGCGGACAGTTGCGCGATCGGACCAAATTAAGCTCCCTGCGCACTGAGGTCCACTTAAATTTTGGAAAGTCCATTAGGACTTTAAAAATATTTTCTAAATTTTAGCGACCGCTCTGTCACAATCATGCGACCAGCGCGGTGCAGTTTCGCGGTCGGCGGTGCCCTACGGTTTCGCGTTCGGCGGTGCGCTGCAGTTTTGCGATCGGACAAAATTAAGCTCCCTGCGCACTGATGTCCACTTACATTTTGGAAAGTACATCAGGACTTTAAAAATATTTTCTAAATTTCAGCGACGGCTCTGTCACAATAATGCAACCAGCGCGGTGCAGTTGCGTGGTCGGAGACGCGCTACGGTTGCGCGTTCGGCGGCGCGCTGAAGTTGCGCGATCGGACAAAAATGTGCAAATACAAAAATGCTTTTATAAGTCTTTGTTATGTCTTGGAACGGATTCAATTGTTTTTTTTACCATTATTTGTCATGGGAAAATATGACTCAGAATTCGAACGATTCACTTCTCGAACAGCTTTCTGGAACGGATTGTGTTCGAAAACAGAGGCTCCACTGTACTGCTCTTCCATGGTCATAACATTTCAATGTATGTGGGTACATATGTGTTATTATTTGCGAATGCTTCGAAGGTAATCCTACTTAGTATAATGAAGAGAGTGAAACAATACAAGGACCATTAGGGCCAAATAATGTTAAGGCAATTAATCTTCTACGAACCAATATCTGAAAGCATACAGGGTAAAATGTCCCTAATGGTTTCAGGCCACAAAGAAAGTGGTTTAGGGTCTGGTAAAGACACACTGACGACTTGACCGTCACTGAAGAAGTATCCTATTAAATATGAATGGTAAAAATAAAATTTTCTCCAGTTTGAAGTACATTGTCTTGTCTGTTGCAAGTCCAATATATTTTCCCGGCCATTTGCATAACATCAATAGCAGCTGAACAAAGTACACTTGCACGACTATGTTAATATGTTTGCACTGGAATTCCAACAAAGTAATTGGAAGTTTGGACTTGTTGTTTATCTGACTGTTTTACGCTAACGTTCTAAAGTCGGCTTATATAGTAATCTACGGTTGATTTATTAGTGGAAAAAAAAGCTTTGATGTGGATTGGGCATACTTTCTTGACATAATTAAATGATAAAACAAAAGAAAAGAAGAACCGACATGGATGCAAAACCAAATAGGCCTACCTCCCGTGTGAACGTCTCCGGTGCCCTGCAGCTCGATCAAAGTTTCATCCCTCGCCTTGCCCGTTATTCTCCTCATTGCGGCCAACCGTGTGTTCAGTCACAGCGGCTGTGACGGGAAGCCACGGACCAGTGATGCCACTGAGACACCGTCGGCTCGACCAAGCCCCACCATGCACGCACAGCGTCAATAAAAGAAGGGGGTAAGCATCTTTAGCACGTTTGAAAAGAGGAGAGATGTAAGTGATCCCTTCTTGCTTCCAGACGCTGCCTGAGTAATGAAGGTAATCATAAAAGGGGAGTGGCAAAAGGGGCTTTGCATCGGCTCAATGTACCTCTGCATCAACGTGTGCGAGAAATAGACAGTGAGTGTGATAAAATACAGAAAAGAGATGTGGGTTGTAAATCGGCAGTGGTTCGGGCACAGGTTAAAAAAAAAAAAAAAAAGCAAAATCTCCTGAGAAAAGACTTTAGGGACTACGAGGTGCCGACAAAACGACGGGAATTAATGTGTCTACAATACCGGCACCTTGTGGCTTCTCCAGATAGTGCACCATATTTTCCTGGTCTGACGACATCTACATTTAGCTTTTATCTGATGAATTGGCGGTATGAAGCTGTTTATTAATATTGTGCTTGTTGACATCACACTGGGTATTAATTAAACACGAGCACTGCGTAATTGTGGCAAGCTTGTTTTCTATTTAAGCTGAAAGACTACCACCATGGATAATATAAGAGCCCCTCTATTTAAGTGTGTGAGGCATAAATATGGAGGCATAAAATTATATATTCATATTACATCAAATATCCATCCGTCCACCAACCCACTGACCTGCTTATCCGGGGTCGGGTCGCCGAGGCAGCGGCTTCAGCGGGGATGCCCAAACTCCCCTCCCCCCAGCCACTTCTTCCAGCTCTTCCAGAGGGATCCCTAGGTGTTCCAAGGCCGTCTTAGGTCATTCCCAGGGTCTCCTGCTCATGCCGAGAACACCTCACCAGGGAGACATCCAGGAAGCCTCCTAATAAGATGCCCGAGCCACCTCTGCTGGCTTCTCTCAATGTGGAGGAGCAATAACCCACAGCTCGTGATCATAGGTAGACTACTGTAACGCACTCCTCATCGGGATCCCTAGCAAGAGCCTCCAGAGGCTCCAGTGCATTCAAAACTGCGCTGCTAGGATCCTGATGAGGGTGCGGAAAAGCGACCACATCACACCCATCCTCCGTTCTCCGCACTGGCTCCCCATCAAATTCCGAATAAATTATAAGATCGCCCTCCTCACTCACCAGTGCATCCTCGGACATGCTCCCCCATACCTCAAAGAACTCCTTGCCCCCAAATCTGCCACCCGAAACCTCCGCTCATCCAATTCTCACCTCCATATCCCCAACACCAAGCTGCGTACCATGGGCGACCGGGCCTTCTGCCATGCAGCCCCCACACTGTGGAACTCCCTCCCCGACCACCTTAGAGCACCCCAATCCACTGACTCTTTCAAAACCGGACTTAAAACTCACTTCTTTAATTTGGCATTTCTGTGATTCCTGTTTTTATATCCTGGTTGTCGTCCAGTTGTTTTATACTTGTCCTTGCTTTTTATTCTTGTTTTTACTTGCCATGTAGCACTTTGAGATTCCTCCGAATATAAAGTGCGTTATAAATATAATTTATTATTATTATTATTATTATAGGTGCGGGCAGGAATGTAGGTCGACCGATACATTGAGAGCTTAGCCTTTCGACTCAGGTCCTTTTTAACCACAATAGACCAGTACAGAGTCCGCATCACAGCAGATGCTGCAGATATTGAACTCCTCCACTTGGGAAAGAATCTCATTCCCCGACCTGGAGAGGGCGTTCCACCTTTTCAGGCTGAGGACCATGGTCTCAGATTTGGAGGTGCTGATTTTGATCCCAGCTGCTTTATATACACCAACAAACCGCTCTGTTGAGACTTGGAGATCACGACTTGAAAAAGCAAACAGCACCACGTAATCTGCTAATGCAATAGATGCAATACTGAGGTCGCCAAACCGAGCCCCCTCAGTGCATTGGCTGCGCCAAGAAGTTCTGTCCATAAAGGCTCTCTGATTTGCAATCATGAATACAGTACATGTTTAACATTTATGGCTGGTCCTGACCATTTCCCAATGCAGATCAGGAAAGAAAAATAACTATTAATAAGGCCCAATACACATAATTCAAGATATATTTTTTATTTAAGACTGGAGACATCCAATAATTGGGACCTTGCTGGTTTAGCTGCTTTTGATTGCAATGGCTGTATAATGCTCAAGTACTAAAAATACTAGCAAGACTCACTCAGAGGCACTGTAATTAAACAATATTGTAAAGTACAACAACAATAATCAATACTTGAATCCATACGTCTCTGAAAATGACAATCAAAGCTAAATATAAAATTTATGGAGGCATACCGTAAATGTATTTTCTTAAAGACAGCATTTACATGTGTTACAAAGCCCACTAGAGGGCAATATAATACTGTTTAACAGGCGCTGCTTTGTTTCCAGCGAGGGGAAAAGTTCCTTGTTTCTGTGCGATTCACTCACGCTGAACCATTCAGCTTGAAACAAAACCCACCTCCGACATCTACAGTCAATATTTTGCCTTTTATCACCCTTTAAAATTCTTCAAACCCCCCTTGGTCTTGTACCAAGAATCGTCTTAAAAACATTCTTTTGTTATGCTGAATTGGGTGACATCTATGCTGTTGTTGCTGTATTTTAGAATATTTTAAAATTCACAAGATATTAATGATGTGGTCAATGTCAGCTGAATAGACAATTTATCGTGATGTTATTACACCAACAGATTCATTTGAAATGAAAATTACCAAATGTGTGATTTGCACCGAATTGCTGTATTTTACTCGAATTGAATATAAAAATCCTTATTTGTTGCCATTTACAAACCGTTTGTAGCCGAAATGAACTCGACTCTTTTGTTCCAAGACTGAACGTGTGTGTGCGAGATAGAGCGAGCGAGCGAGCGAGCGAGAGAGAGAGAGAGAGAGAGCGAGCGAGCGAGAGAGAGAGAGAGAGAGAGAGAGAGAGAGAGAGAGAGAGAGAGAGCGCTCATGCATGGTCGGTTCCATTGGAGTGAATGAAGAAAAAAGGAGGAGAGGGATGCAGACAGCTTACTGATAGATGGTTGGGAACGGCGAGAGCTTTTTCGACTCCAGCGTGTCACCAAACAGTAGACCCGTAGGTCGGAACATGTAGCCGATTTTTTTCTTAAACTCATCGCGTTGTGCAAGTGTTGGATTAAAAGAGCCTCTTAAATGGCATCCAAGAGGCACTGCCGCCTCGGTCCGTGCTTTTTGGGTATCCTGCTGAATGCTTGCATGGGTAAGTGGCATCATCTTCTTTCTCATTCCGGTGTGCGTTTGATTCGATGATGTCTTTTCTCCTCCCCGGCTTCATTGATGCATGCGTGGAGAGAAAGATGAGTGCAATGGTGAACTTGGACTCTAGCTGCGGACAGTCAGTGGCCGTTGATGACACTTTGCAGGAAAGTGGAGGAGATTTGTGGACATTTCTCTCGATCGTACGCAACCAGTGCTTCGCAATGTTCCCGAAGTTCAACTTGTGTCCCCGATTGCACTTAAAACCACTTGCAGCGTTGTAAGACAAAGTTTGTGGGTTGTTTCGATCTGACAACTTTCCACAAAACACAGCACATTGCAATATCTGTGGTTGCAAGTTATTATTTGCCATTAATTGGCAATATTGCAAATTGATCTATCAAAGGAAAAGTGAGAGCACACTTATTATACTATGATAATAAAAATAATAATACAATAATGAGTTCTTATTGGGTGGTGTCGGTGTTTCAATTAACGCTGCTTTCTTTGGATTTTGGATGAAAACGTTACATTCCATTATTTTTCCATGGTAAGAATTATAAATGGAGGAGATTCTTTCAAGGGGACTTGTTGACTGATCAGTCTGCATAGGTATTATGTGGACATGCTATTTGACTATCTTAAGTACACTAGTTGTATCCTGCTGGGGAGATTATTTGTACATATTAGATGTCAAGACTGTCTCACTCCCCCCTTATCAAATCCTCTTTCTGTGTGCCTTTTGTTCACTGTGACTGACAGTTTCTGTGTATGCTAGGGCCCCCAAATTCAAAGGCACTGAGGGATAGGGAATATGTGTCACACAGGGACCCACAAAGGCCTGGCTGGAATCATAAATTCATAACATGCTTTGTCAGGGAATTCGGAAACATCAGTCACAATTCAGTTTGTCGTTTAATCAAATATAGGCAATATGTTAAAGAAATAAAGCTCTTTAACATGCTTCTCGAATGCGAAGAGCCGAAACCGAATAAGAGCCCAATAACATAGACAGGAGGACCTCAATAAAATGAGCAATTGCAGATAGGCTGCACTT
Organism: Syngnathus leptorhynchus; assembly: GCF_054491065.1. Classification (NCBI taxonomy): domain Eukaryota; kingdom Metazoa; phylum Chordata; class Actinopteri; order Syngnathiformes; family Syngnathidae; genus Syngnathus; species Syngnathus leptorhynchus. Next base: position 6,530,596 of record NC_141197.1, read on the forward strand.
TTAAATAAACTCATTTGTTTGCGTGGAATTGATCGGATACACCCCACGAATGTAGTGCATTTGTAAAGAGCCAAGGATTTCACTTCCTTTTTGCAGGATAAAGATTCAAAAAATGTTCATTACTATATATTATGATCATTTGTAGCTTGGATGCTTTTGGAAGTTTTATAACAGCTTTTTTGTGATTTACATAGACTACTTCTGTTTTTTAGATTAGATCCTGGTGTGATGAAGAGGGTATTTATAGCTGTTATATTGACAAATTAATTACAACACTTACACTAACACAAAGTGAAAGTGTGTATGGGGGTGGGGGGGGGGGGCAGTTATTTACCAGTGCGCAACCAGAGCAGATTCGGCTCCTCTGAAAATAGTTCTTTTTGTATTTCTTAAGAGCATAGAAGAATGCACTGAATGAGGAGCAGCATAGGTACTGAAATAAAAGACAAGAAAAACATTTAATGATCTCAATTTAGGCCATCATGTGATTTGACCCTTGATTGGCATCCATGATGGTCTTATTCTGTTTTGTGACTTGTTGCTGTCAGTGGTGCTACATACTCCATGCTCTTGTGTATATGCGTATGCCGTGTTAATGGTCGCTGTAAATCTTTTTGCCTGCTAGTCACAAGAATCTGCCAATAGGAAGCTGCTGTGCAAGCCACATTTAGCTGCCACTTGTCTTACTCTGTAATCCTAAAATACAAAAGTCTCATCTATCTGCATGGAAAATGAAACTGAACATTTCTCCTTGTTTAAGAATCAAACATATTCATGTCTGCAACATTCAATTCTGTAGGCATGTGCTTTTTTTTTTTTTTTTTCTAACAGCCCTGTGATCTGCCTCCATTAATAACCTTAATTTATTGATGACAATTTCATTGCATCCTGGATCTGTTGGATGACTAAGTGTTGTGTTCAAAATCATTTCCTCTGACCTTTTCACACCGCCTGTTCCCTTGCTCTCAGTTGGAGCTCCGGGTTGCATTAGCCAGTCCCTGCTGGCAACATGCCAAAGCCATTAAAAAGTTAACGTTGCATTCTGCTGGCCAACCAATGAAACTGTCATTTCATTATTATTTATTTCAGTAAACTTCCAACTTCAGTATTCAAATTAGACCTCCAAAGAAAACAAACAAACAAACAAACAAACAAACAAACAAACAAACAAACGTCGTTTTAGTGTCTTCAGTTTGTCCATCAACATTTTCGTGTACTGTTAATTGTCAGCAACCCTTTTGAAGCTGAGATCTACACTGCCTCTTGAGTACAGATTAAAATGAACAGTTACCAATTTGATACACACTTATAAAATGACACATTTTTCTTCAGTATGAATAGCCATCTATATGTGAAGAAACTGTCAATTTAATTTGTGTTAATGGTTTCTCCCAGTAATTATTAATAATCATTTAACAATGTAGGAAACAGATGTACACCACTATGCAACACAATTTCTATAAAGTGCGTAAATCATCACTCCTATGACATCCCCAGGAAATGACAATATCCCAAATGATCTTTTTAGAACAAATCTTTTGGTTTTGGGGGGCAGGGCACGCTCATTTGGAGGCAACATCAGCACCTGCCAGCTAAGGGTTAAACAATTCTACTACCTCCCCCTTGTTTTTCACAAGTGGCAGCACCAATGTCTCTCAGGTCCCATTGCCCTTTTACTTACAGTGCTCATTGAGAGAAAAAAAAATGGGGGCCACATGGAGAGGGAGGAGGAAGAAATTATTCATTGCGTTTAAGTCTTTATGTGATCAGTGTATTCAGCCAATTTCTTCTTTGAAGCAAACTTGAACATATTTCTCGGCTGAAATTTCATGGTTTTCTGTTTTGACCCCTGTGCCCTCAACTCCGCCCTCTCTGCGGCCCTTCACTAGCCCCCTCCCCTACCACCGGATTCCTGGGCCTTGGGGCAGAGACTGGTAGTGCTTAGTCCATCACCAAGTGAAACATGATACCAAGAGAGCCTGCTTAGCTCCACTTTTACAGGACCAAGTCAGGTTAGGCTGTTTACATCCTCTACTTCTGGTTGTCTCACCCCACAGGTTCCACAACTATGGAACATCATAGCAGCCATGTTATTAGGAAGGAAATCTCAAAGTGCAAACACATTTCAGGCATGCGCTTTGTTTGCATGAAAAGGAAAATGTAAGCTTGTCGCCGAACGAATAGGTGGTTGCCACCAGCATCTTTCTTACCACCCGTTGAAAGCTTTGAGAATGTGTATGTTTTGATGAGTACACATACGGTCTGTATACATTCCCTCCTGCCTGGAGGTAACGTTTCATTCATGAGGTGCATGGTGAGCCATCAGAAGTGATATGCCACACGGGCATACTTTGTGTTTTCATGCGAGGGTTTATATGGAGATGATTACTTGGGGACACAAACTGTTGCACTAATTGTTTTGTAAGCCAGGATCTCTCTGGATGAATAATCAAAATATCAAAATAGTTATCATCATACGTCACAATATTATGCCCAATCTAATGAGATCTGAGTCACAAATTCTCAGTCTTTGCGCTGAGGAAAGGCAGAAGGGCGCTTTGTGATTGTTGCTTGTTTTCTCCCAGGTGTGTCATGTGGTGCGGAGCTGTCCTTCACCCTGGAGCCAAGTGACATCATCGCAGTGCAAGAGCAGCCCCTCATGCTCCATTGCCAAGTGGATGGTATCCCCCCTATCACAATGCAATGGAGGCACAACAGCATGCTTTTATCTCAGGACGAGTATCACACAACCTTCACCAATGGCTCACTCCTCATCGGCCACTTCCTCAAGACCAAATCTGACAACACGTCGGATGAAGGGGACTATGAGTGCATGGCCCAGAATTCTTTTGGGTTGGTGGTGAGCCGTAAGGCACGCATCCAAGCAGCCAGTAAGTCTTGTTTCGTTTGTTTGGTTTTCTTGTACTTCAGGGATCACGGACGTACAGAGGGCTGGGCTTTTCAGCATTTTTACCAACTTAAAAAAACAAACTTAAAATAGAATCAAAATGAAGAGATGGAACTCTGACTATGTGGCTGATGCTAGAGATGTCTACTTTCAACTGTCTGGTAACTTGGAACCAAGCCACGTGTGTTTACAGTTGTAACTGATTTTGTTTTATTGTCAGAAATATTCAAAAAAGCACTGTATGCTAATGATAATATGTCATAATATATGTTTAAACATAACATCCAAACTACACCACAACCATTGAGTGAAGTTTTCTCGAGAGCTTTATGTTCCTAAAATATTATTACAGTAAAATTGAAATCCGTTTTGTGTTGCTAAATTCACGGCTTTAAGATAGACTACAGAGAGATTTGCAGATTTTAATATGGCTTTAATGAGCTATCTGATGGTGCTACTTCAGGTCTTTGAGTTCACTATTAACAAGCCCTCATGCTGAGTGTCTCCATGATGCTTTGTAAGTGCAATGAGCTTTGAGCAGCCCTGCAGCCCACTCACTGGTAGTTAGGACCACAAAAAAATCTTTACATCTCTTTCTTTATTTGAAATGCTCATACAACATCCTTTGTCACTTTGGCACCTATAAGGTCCAGGTTTCTATATATTACACATTCCAGTGCATTCATGCTGAGAACTTTCAGCAGATTTAGTGGTGCTGTATTCTTCTATGTATTGCTGAGCTGAGACACTCTGAACACATATGTTTTATATGTCCTACACTAGAGAGATGGACAAAGGATGAGAGCAGCCTACTGATTGGCAAGCTCTGCGTAGACAGCACACTGCTGTGCTGTTGTAACCAAACATGCTTTTGTATTCAATGAGACGCAGATATCTCACTGGTCAAGAACCTCCTGCACAGTGGAGAACACATCTAACCTTTCAAGGCCTCTAAAGCTTGTTTGTTGTCAATATCAGCTTGTCCCATCAGGGGACACCACGAGTCACTCACGTGATTTGTTTGGCACAGTATTGCGCCCGATGCCCTTTCAGAGGTAACCCATTCAGTTTTAAATCCAGGATTGGGACTGGCCTTGGCTGTGTATTGGGGCTCTGGCTAAAAATCAAACCAATGTCATCTGCATGAAAGGCACCAGCACTCGGGGATAGACGTTTCATTCCAAATGTCACTTTCAAGCACATTTCTGCAAACATTCAATGTGATCATTCAACCTTTAGATGGGTTTATTTGAATTACTTTACAGGCAGCTTGTGAAAATTCTGGTAAACTACATTTAATATGACCTCACATTTGCATGAGGTTTTGTAGGATATGCTTCTGTCTTGACGTCTGTTGCCCGTCCATCTTTTATAAAAAACTACCATTCAAAAGTTTGGGCTCACTTAGAAATGCGCTTATTTTTAAAATAAAATTGATATTTTTTCAACAAGGATAACATTAAACTGATCAGGAATACACTCTATACAATGTTAATGTGGTAAATGACTTTTTTTGTACCTGAAAACATCTGGTTTTAAATGCAATATCTATCTAGGTGTATAAAGACCCATTTCCAGCAACCATCTCTCCAGTTCTCTAATGGTCCATGGGTTTTGCTAATTGTGTTCGAAGGCTAATGGATGATGTGAAAATCCTTAAAAACCCTTGTGCGAAAAAGTATTCCTTGCAGATAATGTATGTATGTATGAAAAAAAAATCTGTTTGCAAGGGTTTAACAGGACTGCTGTAATGACGTATGCTACTTGATGGAGTCTCTCCTCAAAGTGGTAAGAGATGATCAACGAGAAGAATATTCCAAACATATTATCCCGATTTCACTTTCCTGTTGATCATCTTTTGGCAGTAATATCACTGTTCATACATTTGTTGACAAGTAGCTTCAGCAACTTGCTGTGTTCACTCTCATTCTCTGAAAATGACCTATGCTATATTTGTTTTCATTGCCCATCTCTGCAAATGGATATGGACACAGCCGAACTAAAAAAGAAAGATTGGGACTATTTGCGTGGTTAAATCCGATTTTATGGGATAACCGTTCACATCACAAATGCATGTGAACACATCCGTCGCAGTGCATTGTCCCTTTTTGTAAATGTGGTCCGATGTGTAGGGGCTCCTCTCATATTTACAGAAATGTCTCAAATGCCTACACGTGTCCACAGCTGACAATTATTCCCAACATCTCCCGATCTTAACTCCGAGGAGGGCAAGGAAAAACTCACAAAACCCCAACTGGGAAAAAATACGAAACCTTGAGAAGGATCCCCTTTCCAGGACAACCAGGCTGCAATGGATGCCAAGTGGGCATCATTTAACGCACAATGTAATCTGAAATAATGTGAAATAAAGTAGTCTAGATTTAATCAAACAAAGAGCTGCAGGATGACGCTCTCAGTCATCATGGCAGCACCTGCGAGGAGATGGTCCACCTCAGTTCTTGGTCCATCCATCCATCCATCCATCCATCCATCCATCCATCCATCCATCCATCCATCCATCCATCCATCCATCCATCCATCCATCCATTTTCCATACCACTTATCCTCATTAGTTTTGTTTTATTGCTTTATTTTACATGCATGGAAGTCACAGAAAGTACATTGGTGATACAATAGAGAATTGCAAACTCTGCTATCACCTAAAGTTATTTAAAGGATTGAACATTTTTCAAATTGGAGAAATGGAACTGTCTGAAAATGTAATATCGCGATTACGGCAATAAATGTGTGATACGTATGTGTTCTGATAGGGCTCTGGGCCATGGCCAAGTGAGTTCTTTTATAAGCGCCTTGACTTGAGAACTTTTCATCGACGCATATTCTCCCGTCCAGACTTTTGACATACCCACCACTTCACAAGTTGGCAAGAGCGCGGCCATACAAAGAGATTCAAAGAGGTTCATTGACAAGGTATCGTTAGATTATTTTCCTCAGAAACTGCGAATGTCCTTGAAATCCTTGGAAATCTTTTAAAAAAGATAAAGCACACTTTACACTTCAAAATGTCTTATCGGTATAGGAGGACGAATAGTCAGGACGTGCAGACCTCTGTGGCGAGCATTGCTTTGTATTCTGTATGAGCTGCACCTAATAAAAGTAATTTAATCAGAACATTTTTTTTATGACTGAATGCATGTTTGGAGGCCAATCAATAAAAAAGGGGTGTGCCTCCCATGCTCTTGATTGAAATCAATTAACTTGTTACTTTAATAAGCACCACCAAGACATTAATAAGGCACAAGATATTAGGGTGATTGGTGTGGCTGGAGAGCTAATCCTCCAAAAGCTGGCACAGTCTGTATGATAGTTTCAGTGTCCATACAAAATCGTTGCAAACACTCGACATCCGTGAACTCCGGGACGTTCAAACGCGGTCGATATATGTGAGGTCGTCTCCCAATGCGCCATTGTTACATCCTTCTTTCTTCCATTTATTCTCTGATAAGCAGCCTTCAAGTCATTGTAAGTGTACAGCACAGAATGCTAACGGCATGAGACTGTTGTGAAAAAAAACCCCAAAAAAACACGAAAGCATATCAAAAGAATTTTGGCATTGACAGTTCAACACGTTTGATAGCTTTCTTAAAATCCATTACCTGGTAGTGTTAATACATGTGTGGCATGTATTGCATCTGCATGCAAACCTTACGTGCAATGACGTTTTACCATTTAAGGTGGTTTGATTTATCACAGCCTCAAAAAGCATGTAAAAGGAAAAGTGCTTAAATGGATGAGAGAATATTCAGATTGCACACAAATTTTCGGCTTGTCCCATGCAAAGCTCGTATCTGGCATGAAGGTGTGTAAATGACACACACTAAAGATTAAAAATCAATATCATCTCCCAAACCAAAAGTACCATGAGATATTCAGATTTTACAATCTTGATAATCTGGCTTTCTCTAATTTTGGTCAGGGATTGTAATCATTTACCACATGATTTTTTATTTGAATGAGCATTTGACTAAGTTATATGCCTTACAAATTTTGTCTGGGTCTTTAAAAATGGCGTTTGATCTTTGAGTTGGAATAAGTGATTCTCTGATCAAGATTGCTAACTAGTGTTTGTTTCTTCTTCTCTTCCAAGTGTTTGTTAATGCTGATGTTCTCTTTGTGATTCGGAGGTAATTTGCCGTGTTCCACTCCCTCCTACACAGAGCTCTGACTTGTACCACTGCGATGCAATGGCTTGTGCGAAGCCTCTTTATAGCCCTCCCGGTGGATAAAACGTCCATCTTACTCTCCACACTACCTCCCTCCATAAATTGTACTTTTTATTAGCTTGACAGCCATTTGTGTGAGCACACAGTCAGGGGCTTGTGTAGGACGGACTCCCCGTTGCTCCTCTAAATCGCCATACAGCCCAGGAAACATTTTTTTGCTCCTAAATGTTATTTCTTAACTTCTCGTTAACTTTAGCCTCGAGTTCTGGATTCTTTGACTTTGACTCGACTATGGAAGCGTTTCATCATTTCAATGAATGACAAGCTTGGTACAGTGGACTTAGCCGGGGCCTTTGCCCCCTCCCCCACTGCACACCAGCGTCACCAGGCAACACACCACAAAAGCCTCCCTGTTACGAAATAGCTTTTAGGATCAATTGAAATGACTTTCTTTTGTATATCTGCTTAAAATTAATTGGGAAAGAGTCAACACTTTTTCAGGGAATTTCCTTTTTCACATGGGTTCTATGGAGGCAACGTCTGTGCTCAGTTAAAAAATATAAAAATAAATAGAAAAGCTGTAATGGGAAATGTCATATAAAAAAAAAAAAAAGAATTTATCCAAGTGTTACATATGATACTGCTCAAGAGCCCACAGTCACTGGTGTTACAACTTTGTTCATCATGATAGCTTTTCCCTTAAATTCCAAAATGAGTGTTTTACTACAGCTATAACTGTAGACGTCTGAGTGAGAGCTAGATGAAAAAGCGACATCAATCAAGAAGGAAATAGGAGAAGCGAGAGGTTGCTCGTAAAATTGTCTCTGTTTGTACTCCTGCCCCTGCTTGGTGAAAATAAAGCTTCTCACTTCAAGTGAAGCCAGACCAGAGTTGATAGGAGCAATATGAGCAGCTTTAGTGGAAGATAAAATGTTTCATCATACTACACGGTGGAAGGAGCAGCTTCCACCACGCTGCAAAACGTGAGAGTGATTTATGGAGTACTCATGCATGCATGTGTATGTGTGCGTGCGTGCGTTTCGAGTGTCAATTGGTAGCTGGCCATTACCCTTCGACCTTCCTGTTCCAACCCCTTTCATGGCTTCCTGCTGGGGTGAACGCTGAAGCACCATCCCTACCTCTACTTGCAGCTCCCTTTGTTCTTTGAGCCAAGCCCCGCCCTCACCGCACCACACCCCCTTTCTGCCAATGCATCCTTTCTCCGAGCTCGCAGCTCTGTCATATAGATTCGCCAACTAAATACCACATAAGCTCGTTTTGACATTTAAACATAAGGTGGCTGTGTTTAATTTGCTAATCCTCGCTAAACATTTGAACGGTTTGAATTCAGGTTGAAATATCTGCCACTGGTCAGCCACTGGTTTGGGAATGAAATGAATGAAAAGATTTCATGCTCATTGAATTTGAACATTTATTGCTATTACAGGGATGAATTAAAATGGGGATTTTAATTCTCTACCGTCAAACATTTTTCATTCTGGCCATTCTGAATATTTCTCACAATCACATTCTGTCCTTTGACATTTTTCAGTCATTTGTTTTGGTTGACGAATGAGTTCATGTTAAAGCACTATTCCCCCTACTTAGCGAGCAGAACCTCACCATCTGTATGTCAGTGGGTCAAAAGAAGTTGAGAAACATGGGATTTATATCTGTACCCAGGAGCCTTGACCTTGTCTGTGTAATTACACACGTTTCCAGGTAATTACTAAATGGCTGGGAGGGAGATGTGTGATTTGAAAAGGGCTGGGAACGGGGATTTTATCAATGATCTTTGGTGATCAAACTTTTTATGAAGCGGGGGGACTGTGATAGTAGAGAAGTCTATATTTTACTCAAAATTGAATATTTGGTATGGCTTTTTATACAACCCCAATTTATTTATGTAAATAATAAAATGGTTCATTTTGAGCCAATTAATAGTTTTAACTGCTAAAAACATTTTGTTGTTGGTTGTTTTTGTTGGGTTTCTTTTTGTTGTTGTGGTTGATGTTAACTTTACACCAAAAACGTAACTAATACTGCAATTGTCAACAAAAAATACCCTAAGCTTTTATACAAGTAAGAGTGAAAGCAAATATATCTTGAATTGATAAACTCTTGTTAGCCTCTTTTCAACAAAACAGTCAAAGTTGAACCTACTACTAAAAGCAAACAAAGAATGTTAATGAGCCATCGTTCGGCCACTGAGGTGTTCTCAACATTGTCAGCAAAATAGGTGCTCTGCTTCTCCAAATTGCATGTCCCATTTACAAAGAGCGCAACAGCGCTCGGAGATCTTTTTTTTTTTTTTGTTCTGTGAGCGCGTGTATGTGTGTTCATCAGTTAACCCAGAGGAGTGAATGGGCAATAGAGGCGTAACATTCCCAGTTGTCTGTCTGTCTGTCTGTCTGTCTGTCTGTCTCCTATTCCTAAAGAGATAATACTTGATTTCTTCCTCTTATCTGCAGAGCAGAATGGATCTCAATGCCCAGTGGCTCTTAAAACTAATACAGTATATTGTTATAGACATACTGAATTCATCTCCTAGAAATATCATGGCGCATTGAGAGCCTCCAGTACGTTTTAGATTTAAGGCTTTTTAGGGAACAGCAAAATGAAAAAACTTATTTATCAGGCAATAAAGTACATGTTCAATCCAAGCAAGACAATTTCAACCTCTTAAAATGTGATACATAATTACTTTTTTCAGTTGTATTGGTATTGAGAATACTGCAGAGAAAGAAACTTGGTAGCTTTGCTAAGGCATGAGAATTATTCCTGATATGAAGAAATAACAGTAAATGCAATCGTATTTGGCACAATATTGTCAGGGTGGTTTGAGCTTGATCTCTGCTGAGAGGTTCTCTCGCCATGCAAGGGGCACATGTGCACGTGAAAAGCTATAACAATTTTCAGCTAGCGTGGTGTTAACTTCAGCAGTGAGCTACTGTGTGGAATAGAATCAAAACCCTGGGACTCTATAAATACACACACACACACACACACACACACACACACACACACACACACACACACACACACACACACAGTCACTTGGCAAATCAAGTCACTAAAGTAGGAACACAAGAGAGGAGACAGATACAATCAAATGCATTAGATATATTTAAAAAATGTGTGACCAAAATGTAGAAGTTAATTTTATACTTAACAAATACAACTGAAAAATAAAGTGTAAAAACCACAAAGTAAACACAACAACAACAACCATAATAAATAAATTCCAATCTCAAAACATGGAACATGAATGAGGCATGTTCAATCGCATAAATAGATGTACTTTGGTTTTCTAGTAAAATTGCCATTTCATTCCTCCAGGACAGACTTAATCTTTTAAATGTTGACTTTAGTGCATTTGTTGTATGAAATTGGGATTTAATTGAATAAAAGTTGACAAAGTATCGAGTCAATGAAGTCAAATAAATCATCCAGACAACGTCCCCATTCAGAAACGTCTGTTTTGAAATTCAAGTTCAATGTTGGCATTGGACCATTGTCTGGACTGCAAAGGGGGACTTTGTTAATAAAATGTGTGTTGGTCTCCTCACGCCTCTGGACCACCCTTGCTATTCTCAGACAAACAAATGAAAAGGGGGCCTAAAATTCCTTTAGTCTGCTCTTAAGGCTCATGGGAGGAGCTCTTCATTAATAGAGTGCAAAGGTGAAGGAAAGGAGAGCAAAGGCCAAGTCACTGGCTGCACAAGGCTGACCAAATGCTGGAGTATCAGTTTACAAAAGCAGCCTTTGGTAAACAACTGGGTTGAAGACTGTTTGTCCATTCCAATATTGTGTCTTCACCCGATGGATTGGTAGTTTGTCTGTATAACAGTATTTATTAAAATCTTAGTCGACATCATCCACCACAATAACAACAAAACATATTTTTCTTTGGTAGGATTTTAGGTTGCTTTGGGTAAAAGGCATAAAAGCATTAAGACAGATGGGAGGTATGTTTCAAGATGTTCATTAATTAATAAATATTGAGCCCCATATCTAATCTGCTTAAATATTAAAATATATGGCAAGCCTGGACCATCCTCAGAAACAATGATTATGAGAAATGAAATCACCGTCACATGTACCCCGAAAAACAATGCAAAATAAAACGCACATACAGTTTGGTATGTATTTAATATTTTAATACATAGAATAAATTCCACTTCTGATTTTATATTTGTGTTGCATTTAATTTGCAAAAACACATAATAGGTTAGAGTTAGAAAAAAAATAGTTATTGTCCATAAAATCCACAGTTTAGCGTGTCATTTAATCAAACTTTAAAAAAACTTGGCAGAGATTGTGAGGATGCTGACATTGTAGGCAGACACAGTGGTGTTAAGTAAAAAATGAGGTATCAATGCCAAAACATGCCACATGATCTATCATTGAAAAAAAGAAAATAATTTGTGATATGTCTGTGTTTACTTATAGCTAGAGATTACTGATTGGTTCCCTATATGAAACTTGTTTTTATGTTGAAATATTTTGGGGTCGTGAGTCCAGCTGTGTGTTTTGTAAAATGGGGGACCATTTAGGCAGCCACTCCTCTCCGTGCCTCAGCTGTCACTCTCCCCAATGTGTGTTTGTGTGTGTCGTTACCTCTGGGAGCGGAGCAGCACCTTTTGTTGCTGGTGAACTAGGGGGCAGCTGAGTGGCTGGGAACAAGCAGAGGCTGTGGGGATGTGCAGTCTGCAGTGGCTCTGCTGTGTGAAGGTGGCCCAAGTGTTTGTTCTATAGACCAAATCAGCTCTCTGAGGCTGAGGCCCCCTTTTGTTGTGACTGACTCTGGATGGGTGTGTTTCCCATTGCACCCTTGCCCGCTCTCCTTCTCCTTCTGTTTCAGCATTGACTTAGAAACGAAAGGGTCAAAGGTGTTGGGGGCTGGTTGATGGAGAAGGGGAGTGTAGCTGGGAAACGTTGACCTTTGTGCTTGCACTAAGGCACAATTCCACTACCCCCTTCTTTATCTATTAGGTCTCCCCTCCTCCATCGCTCAGCGTCCTCATTCCCCAGTGGAGGCCTGATGGCCCTTGGCAGTGACAGTGACCTTGGCATTGGTAGTGAATAAAAGTGGCCCAAACCTGCCACAATAATGTAACTTCAACTCTGACTCAAACAGGCTTAGAAGAAGCAAATAAGGTCACATTCACTCTCCGAGCAGAGCCGTCTAATTAGCACCCTGAGCCTTTTGTTTGTTGCCCAGCCCAGTGCTTTAAGTGGGGAAAAAATAAGTAGCGGTACTCCCCTTAGTCAACTGTTGCCAGGTAAATTAGGCGATGGGAAACAGCAGATCAGATGGCTAACTTCTGAACTCTGTCATAACAACAAAAACAGGCATAATGGAAGCCGTTTGTTCCAGTGTGTTTTTTGTTATGTTCTCTGCACTAAGTTTGTGACCATTTTCTGTTTAGCAGATTGACATAAAAATAAGAAGTTTCACGTTATGAGGGTTCGTGGTGAGGGGGGGGTGCAGGCATAAGGTGGCCACGAGCAAAGGTAAGCAGCACAGGAAGGCAGGAGGTCAACGCAATGTCAAAAAGATAAATATTTAAAGAAAAAATAAACACAAAACAACTGAGTCACAAACAGGCTCACGACAGGTACATGTGGCATTGGACATGTGACGCACAACAATGGTCAGAGGAAGAGGGCATGGAAAACGGAAATAAATACAATCAGAAGGACAAGACAACAAGGCATTCCTGGATACAAAAAACAGGTGGAAACAAAGACATGAGTAGCAGACATGGAAGACTACACAACTGAATCACAACAAAGGAAATGGAACCAATGTTATGTTTAAAAAAAAAAAACATGACACAAAGTTTACTTTAGAATTCCTGTCAGTCCCTGCATCTAACAATGCAAAATATTAAAACTTTCAGTGATGGTATTTGAGGCCGCAGAAGGCAAATTGCCCCATTGTCTTTCCATCACGATGAAAATAACCTGTTTGAAAACCTTGATCTGTGCGAAAAGCAATCATTTGACACGTTGTTCCACTTCTAATCACTTTGTTTACAACATAGTGCATGCCAAGACCTTGTTTTGACAGGACGGTTAATTGCAGTTCATACACTAATCATGATGCAATGGTGAATCAGCAGCATTCATTTGATGATGAAACTTGAAAGCTCGCGGGCGAGTGCCAAATGAGCCGCCGACAATAAAGCAGGGCAGGCTAGATGAAAGTGAAGCGAGGTGGGGAGTAAAATAGATGGCGCATGTGCGGATGGTCTCAAATGATCTCTGGGCCCCTCTGGCTCTAGAGGCTGGACCTTGAACCAGAAAGGAACATTCCATTCCAGCGCTTTGCGGTGACCTCCTGACCCCTACAGCTTTGTTTCAAGGGCAGCTTTCGACAGGCAGCCGGATGCAAAGCAACCGCGGTGGGCTTGCTTGAGGAAGCACGCTTCGGCTATTAGAGCATGTTGAAAAACCGCTCCCCTGACCCAACGCTTGTAAATTGTCTTTGCGCTGCTACTGGTGCTTATCTTCATTTAAATATACAGAGCTTGTATACAGAGCGTTCATATGTAAAAATAGTAATTGCTTATGGTCAGTGGCAGTTCATAAACAATGATGAAATGTTAATTCTATCAATGAGAGCGCTGCTAAAAGTCCCCATGCAAGTGATGTAGTAGCACATTGGAGGATTAAGTCAAATTTAGTGCAGCTACTCGAGGGGATGAAAAATGTTTATTTGATCATCAAATATAGGAATTGTGCCATCCATCAAGATGAAGCCTTCCATCATTTTTATGAGCAGCTCTTGTCACGCATTAGTAAGCCATATATTGCTGCAGCATTTCATTGCCTCGGTGTGAAAAGAACAAACAGGATGCTTATGCAGCATCGTCTCGTTTGCAAAATAAAGGTGTTATATGCAAGTGGACAGATTCTCACAATCAACGAGGGCTGTCACACATCCAACATTAGGTACACTTATATTCTCAAATTGCAACTGCTGTATCAAAACCTTTGTCTACAATGCTCAGTTTGTATGGACACAACATAGTATTAGAAAGCACTTTCAGTTCTGTGCCGTCCATTTCCATGCCACTGCCACAAGCAAAATAACAAACTCAAAGACCGACAATGTAAAAACTGAACATCTGTGTAAAGGCAAATATTTTGAGAGCATAGAACTATTATCCCCTTAAAAACAGAAGTGATTTTCATGTGGATGAATAAAGGATTGTGCATGAATTATAGAAGAAAACAATATTAAAATATCAGCCCAAATGCACCGACATAATCAAAATGAAAATGCAATAATCCCTTATTAGTCTATCTCTGGGGAATATTTGCACTGCACCAGCAGCAACTGGAATTTCATCTTCCCTCTGATAGGGACAACTGTTCATTTTCCAGACTGCTTGCCAGCCAACCTTAGCCCAGCCACTATAAATGACCTAATAACACAACATTTAGTATCACATTAAAATGGATAATTGTGAAACATTAGCATAGATTTGATTGATACACTGTTATAGATTTAGAGATTTTTTTTTATATTCTGAAACTGTGAGATTGATTTAGCCAAGCAGCACGCCCCCAAAAAATGTTTTTTCAATTTATGTAAATGCACAGCATCTCTTTGTATACCGTTATCTGATTGAATAGATACCCCTTCATAACAAATGCAGTCTTTGTTTGCGCACACACTGTAGGTAAGGAAAGACAAAGGACTTTCATTTATCACCTGCTGTCATGTAACACTAAGTGGTTATGACAGCGACTACGTTTGCTTCTCTTCTCCTTTGCTCCTCTTCCCTTGCTGCTGCTTATTTTCCTTTGTGCACTGGTGTGACCTAGAGTATGGGTGGTGGGCGTGGCAGAGAGTCACGCGTGCACGTCAAGTGTCGGGGGGGGGTTATTGACTGCATATTAACATGAATTCATCGGGATTAGGCAATTTTGTGAGAAGCGGGGTGCAGTGATATCCCCGGTGAATGCAGTCTGCTGGAAAGCCGGGATTGATAAATGGAAAGTTGGGATGAGAAAATACATTAAATGCAGACTTCTATATACTGGAGGGAATATAGTGATGTCGCAAAACAAGGTGATACCAATTCCCAACTGGTACAAATCTTCCAAACTCAGTTACTCATTTTTCTGTTACAGTGATTTTGTTTTTGCATACTCATCATACTTTATCAATCCAGTTGTCTAGATGATATTTTTGATTATCTCAGTCATTCCATTCCTGTGATCTTAATTTTTACTGTGATGACACATTTATCTGCATAAAATACATTAGTTTGCTGTTGGAGAAACGTATATGTTTTATCATCCAAGGGTTGAAAAAATACCCGTGGCCAAAATGTAGATTTTGTCATCTTTGCTCAATAGAGCATTTATATTTTGTCCCTTTATCTATAAGCATGAATTGCATGCATGTGCTAATAAACGCATGTTATTACATAACAGGCAGACATCCTTTTATTCACAGGTGCATGGAAAATAAGACTCCCGAGTATGATAGAATAGAATGGAGGTTAGTATCCAAGAGTAGCTTTTATTATTAATGATGACATCGGCGCAACACGACCGGGGACGTTTACCCGTTTTGTTTTATGTCATGTTTTATTGCAATGGCAATGCTCTGACGTACCATAAAAAGATGCACATTAATTCAAAAAGAAAAACTAGCGGAAATACAGTAATATTACTTTAAATGCACAACTCTCAGTTTTAAAAACACTATTTACGTTCTTTCTCAATGCACTCTCAGATCATTCTTTTTACTATGGGGTAATCCCTTGCCCGCCCTCATCGCTACCAATCAACGCATCTCTGTTTGCCCCACACGTGATGTCATAGCGTTGCCTGGGATTGTGATTAATGGGTGCTATTCAGCCCGAAAAATTCCCTTGAGTGGTTGCCAGTTGGCTTACTCAGAGAAGAAACTCATTACTGCTGTCAGTGGAGCTGATGGGGCAGGGTTGGCTATGAGTGATTGAACGTGTGCGCATGCATGCAAGCAGGAGAGAAACTCATTTTTGTGCATGTCATTAAATGGATGCATGTCTGTCCACCATTGCTGTCTGACGTGAACAAGTGTGTCCACGCATTCTGGGTTAAATGATGTCATTTTTATTTTCATTATTTCCTTCTATATTTTCTGTAAAGCACGTCATTATAGTTGTGGGTGTTCATAAAATGCTGTATAAATAATAACAGTATCATTTTGTTATTGTTTACAGTGACGTACAACCGCACAAAACAATCCAGAGAGACGTGTCTCTTTTTGCATTGACCTTACATGAGTGGGACTAAATATTAGGCTGAATTTACATTGTAAAGATCAGATGTCCAATTCTAATTTAATGCTTATATATATATTCCATTTAAATGTATGTTAAACACAATACATAGCCAATATGAGCATATTTGTATTCACTGAACACGCCACATGCACTGATACCTCTGTAACTAGTGTCAATATCGATGTGCGACAACAGGGAAGTAAACAATAAAAATCCAACAATGCACTTATTAAACATATAGAATGTTTAGTTGTTCTAAGATGATTTTTCTTCATATTAATATCATTTTTTAATTGTAGTCAACCAGAAATATATGTTTCTATTTTGGATCTTAAAAAACATTTCTCATTTAAGATGGTTCAGGCAGTACACAAATGTCATTTGAAATAATATACATACATGAAGAGATTAAAAATATATCTTTTTCCAATCTAAGGTCAGTCAGTGAAAATTTATGTTCCCTGCTCAAATGATGACATTAAAATGCTACGTGAATTGTGGATTATATATATATATGATATGATTTGCATACCTGTGTTGTATTTGGGGGCGAGGCTTTTTGGAGCCTTTCCATCTCCAGTTGTGACCGTGTTGATGTTTGAGGCAGCAGCTTCGTCTCCCACCATGTCTTCAGTTGGCACGCATGCTTTGTATAATCCACATAACTGAGGTTTGTCACCTCTTCTGAGACAGCTCATCCTGCACACTTAAGTTGCAAACATGAAAGTCTATGTTCAGCAACAATAAGAGTCATTTTTGCAGAACAACTTTTTTTTCATGTGATAGGATAAATTTGGGAGCCATTAAGGACCCCAAGTTCAGTTCCCAAAGGGAACCACACAGCTGAGGAACAGCAGACTTACCTCCTTTGACAATTACCGGGGGCAGATGAAGGGGGCCGGGATGCAGAAGGGTGAGATTTACACGGCCGTTTCAGCCATTTGTGAAGGCCTGTTTTCACCGTTCTGTGAGACGCAGTGGAGCGCACGGGTCCGACCCGCCCTGCCTCGTTTACATATCCCATGAGAGTGCCAGATGTGGGGTCATACTTTCAACCTCAATCAAGTCCCTGTGACATCCCAAACAACTTTAAATAAAGGCCACAATAGAAAAATGAAACGCACACGTGTAGCAAGTGGATTCGTCAAATTTGAATTTCATATAGTAATATCCAAAATGACATAGAAACAGGAATACAAAAGGCAAGAGCTTTCAAGAGGGAAACCATCCTGCCCCCCCCCCCCCCCCCCCCCTCAGAACTGCCTTACAACCCAACAGTTGTCCTCTAATGAGGGGGAAGTAATGAGCGTTACACCGAGAAGATTTGTG
Source organism: Syngnathus leptorhynchus (assembly GCF_054491065.1). Taxonomy (NCBI): domain Eukaryota; kingdom Metazoa; phylum Chordata; class Actinopteri; order Syngnathiformes; family Syngnathidae; genus Syngnathus; species Syngnathus leptorhynchus. Next base: position 6,548,310 of record NC_141197.1, read on the forward strand.
TTGCCTAATGTGGGTCCAGGTTGTTATTCACAACCGCGACCGTCTGTGGACCGCACTTATTTCTTGCTTGACAATGCAAAGAAGAATGTTATGGCATTTCCATTTAAATATAAACTGTATTTCACCCCGAGAGCAGCTGAACATTTTCAAATATTTCAAGTTTCTCCAGTCACAACAACACATTTAGGGCTTTTCTTTTGTGTAGTTGAATGTGCAGTGAAGGAGTGGAATAAAAGGCTGCATGTGATTTATGTGACTAAGAGTTCATATATGCAGGTAGGATGATAGAGGCGCCATGTCATTTGAATTCTAAAGCAGGTCGTTATGCTGAGGTATTGGCAATATTAATTAGTTATGTGGCCTATGGGCATTGTAGTTAATGGCGCTGTAAGGATATCCCAGCTTTTCCAGCAACAATCGTTTTTTTGGGGGGGGGGTTTTTAGGCTCATTAAACTTTCAAAAATACAGCATAGATTCTACAAAGCAAAACACCCAATCTGTATTTGACAATAACATAATAAAAACTGGTCCATGAAAGATCACAGTTTGTGACTGGACTACCTCTTTCTCTTCTCATAATTTTGCTGGAATGTAATACCTACAGACCCTAATGCAGCTTTAAATGGGACATGGCAATCTGTGGCAGCTATCTCACAGGCAGCATCCTAAGACGTTCATTTGGCAGCGGGACAAACTAAGTAGGGGGTGAGCTAAGAGAAGATCTAATTCTTTCAAGAAGCGGATTCCAGGCTTCAGTAAGAGGAGAGTATGCACTGAGATGTCTTTATCTCCAAATCCTCTTGTTTCACACACTCTCACATCGAGAATGGCAGGAACCCTGAGTCCCAAGAGGAAGAAGCAGGTAGCAGAAATGGAAAACCACATCTAAAAATATGTTCTCCAGATCCAACGATAAAAAGCACAGAGCGACTCTAATGTTTGCCTCCATGTAGTTTTTTTTCTGCATGACTGTTATTCAGCATGATCGTTGGAGATTCTTCATAAGAACGGACTTAACGTGGGTGTGTCCAGAGGAGGACATGTCACACAATCCCCATAAGATGCTCAATGATGCTGAGCACAGAAAAAAAAAGGCTTAAGCCAGCTTGCATGTTGAAGCAGAGAGTTTCTTTGTTCAACACTACACAAGACATTTGACAGGATTTGTGGCTCGCTAGTGTTGTACCTAACATCCCTGGAGGCGAGATAGATGTGTCTCTTTGTGTCCATTTAAGCCCATTTGTGCCATCCCTCTGACGATCAGGGGAGAATCTTTCAAGTTGTGTAATGATTATGCTATTTTAAACCTGGCTAGGCCTTTAATGATACAAATCATTCTCTTTTTATTGTTCCAACCTATCAAATCAAATCTGCTCTTTGTTCGCTGTGAGAACACTTGTTTTCTTTTTATCTGCAAAGTTGGTGCCAACAATGACTAAAATTGTGATCTCTCAAACTAAAAGCTTTTTTTCTATGGCAGAGGTTTGTCCACCAACACACACGTACACACATACATGCACACCCATACACACACACACACACACACACACACACACACACACACACACACACACACACACACACACACACACACACACACACACACACACACACACACACACACACACACACACACACACACACACAATGCATTTTACTCATCTCTGATCTCATCCAAGTTGTGACTGGGAATCATTTAAATAATCCCTTAATTTTCAGCATCTGCTGTGCTTTAATGCTTCTCTCTATAATTAGGCCTGCAAGCTGCAGTAAGTGCAGGAGGCTTAGTGGAGAGATTTGGGGCTACCAGGCAGGGCAGTGTTCAGGGGCTCGGGGTGCTGCAGTGGGAGGAGCAGCGGCCGGACGGACAATGGGGTGCGGTGTGTACTGAAGGGGGCTTGAGATGGCGCAGGAGGAAGGGAGGGGTGATGGAGGCATAGCAGCGGCCCGCTCTTTGTCCCTGGGATGGAGACATGGCAGGGTGGTGAGCAGGGCGACTAAACAGTACCTTTCCCATCATTGTGTAAACATAATAGCTTTCATTTCCTTCCTTCAATTACTTTGCGACTAATTAATGATGGCTTGCTGCATCTGTATACGGATATAATACACAGTGTGTCATTATGCTGTTTGAGTTTTTCTTCCATGATAATCTTCTTGGCAGGCAAAACCTTTTTGTTTTGCTTTGACTGATCATCACCCCTCCCCCACTCTAAAAAAAAAAAAGACTCCACAACAGCAGATGTCCAAACTGGGTTGATGTTGAACTTGTGAGTAAGAAAACATGTTGGCATTTCAAAAGGTCAAAGTACCTCTGCAAGAGGCTTGTGGCAGAAACGCAAAGACTATTTGTCATCTAAAATGACTGTAAACTGGACAGTTATACGATGAAAACCAATCAATACATGTAGAGCGTGTTAGTCATCTCCAGTGGAGACCGTGCTGAGCTCAACAAAACTAAAAGGCTGATATCAGATGACAATTCGAAACTGAACTTCTCACAAGAGTCAGAAATTAGTGGAGAATCTGCAAAAAAATGCCCCATGAAGGTTCCGAGGAGTGATATTTTATCAACACACTTACGTAGCCTATGAGCTGGCGTCCTTTACATTGAGATAGCTCTGTTGCCACGCTACGTAGAGTCCGATTGTTTCACTCCCTCTGCATGACTATTGCAAACACTTCATGCAAAAAGGGATGACGTCATCTCTTCTTTTGCCACCGACAATGCTTTTTGACAACAGGCACGGCGAGAGTTTTCAATGGATGGAACATTCTTTTATTCTTCTTCCAAACCACTCCTCAGGAAGGTCACGGGCATGCCGGAGCCTATCGCAGCAGTTTTTGTGTCGGTCGGCGGGGTACGACCCGAACTGTTAGTCAGCCAATCGCAGGGAACACATAGATAAACAACCTTTCAAATTCACAATCACATGGGATATCAGCCTACCATTCGTGTCTTTGGAATGGGAGGAAACACACTCAGTCATGGGGAGAACATGCAAACTCCACACTGAAAGGCCGCAGCCGGAACCCAACCCTGCACCTCAGAACTGTGAGGTCAACTTGCTAACCAGTGTGCCATTGGGCCGCCCTGGATGAAACATATTCAGTTTATTTGGCTAGTTCACATCTTTTAATCAGAGACATAAATTAGTTTCATTCGAGGAAAGCAGTCCCTAATCACTTTAGTTCCACACGCTTGCAACGATGCTCAACTAAAACAAAACCAAATAAATTTGTTCAGAAAGTGAACATTCAGGTCGGATTTGATCATTTGAACAAGTCGTTAGTGAACGACACAACACTCCTCGCGTCCTTTCTATTCTTCCGCTACGAAAAGAAAATTGTGCAGTGTAATTTTTGAATCTGGCGCATCATCATGGCCAGCATATATGTGATTTTCCTCATGCAAACCCGTATTTAATTTGCAGAGGCCATTTTACTGCGTTCAAACGGGCATTCTAAAGGTGAAGGTATATCGGTTGATAAACACTCCCAGATTATTGCATCGCTTACAGCTGTCCCACACACGGCATGACGGTAGATCATCAAAAAGAAAAAGCAATCGTCTCCAGCAAATGATATTGCTGCCTGTAGGTTCGGAATATGAAAGAGTGTGACCTTGCTCATCTGCTGTCAGCAGCAGATAGTTTGGACTTCTCTAACAGGTCTGCTATAATTAATGTGGTTCAACCGGGTGCCTCCACAGCAAGGCATATTTCCAGAATGAGACATCAAATGTCATTTTTGCATTTCCAGAAAGCGCAGGAACGATAAGCTCTGTATACCTTTCACATAAACACACAGAACAAAAAGGTGTCCTGCAGACTTGTTTGTCGTTATCATCTAACAGCAGGTTGTACTTTGCATGTTCATTTGTCAAGGTAACTTAGGAGAGCGACCATCCGCTATGATGGATAGTGACATCATATCAGAGGGTGCCAATTAAGTCTTTCAGATTCATCCGTCAGATGGACACAGGGGCTTTTTATGCAGCCTTCACGATTTTTGGAATATATCTATCCCTACCTAACATTCATTTGTCGCATGATTTCCACTGTTCGTTAAGACTATTAGTTTAATCACACGTTTAGTATTTGGATTCCTTATTAAACATTGCACAATATTACTATTTTTATACTACTATTGTCAAGGAGATCTCACCATTTTAGCCACTTCAGGTTGGTCATTAAATTGGAAAAAATAAGAGATTGACCAATAGCCTAGACTCATAGAATAAATGTCAAGTTGTCCAAATTCGGACAGAAAAAAAATTCCAACTGACAGTGACACTAAAAGAACTCAATCTGTTATCGCTGCTGACAATAAATGAGCACAAAAATTATTATGTTATTTATATATTTATATTATATATATATTTATATATTTAAGATTTGGTATGATCCAATGATCCAATTTTTCTTTTTTTAATCCTCCTTACCTTGTCTGGCATTCTAACGGACAGCGAAAGAATTTCATTGTACAAAGAAAAGTGCTTTCCTTTTGTACACATGACAATAAACGTTTTGAATCTTGAATCTTGAAAAAAGGTCAGAGCAAGTTTCATGTTCAGAAAAACAAGGGTCAAGCTTTCATTGACTTGTTTAGTGAAATAAAGGAAAAAAGGTTAAACATTTTTTGACTGATAACTCTGCTCCCACCCCTTTCACGTCCTGCAGAGAGCCTAATAGCATCCATCCATCTTACTATATTTAACTTTGTGCACAAGCTCCACTGTATTGATCGACACACCAGAATAAAAATAGTCACACCAGTGGGAAGCCAAATGCAAACAAGTGAGTGACACATCCAGAAAAGCCAATTACAGTACGAGTAGGCATTTCGTCATTTGCCAGGAAAATTGAATAAGAAAATGTATCCTTTTTGGTAATGAGTGGAGGAATCCAAATACATTGTCAGCCTGTGACATGTGCAGCATAGGAAGAAAGTTGTGAAAAGTCAGATTGTTAACTCAAAATGACAGAATGGGTATGTGACATTCACTCTGTATTAGCTTCCTCATGCTGTTAGCTGTGTCAGACATGGTTTGCATGATTGCATTGACTGATTCTCGCTAGAATTGCATATCCTCGCAGCCTTGTCTGCCAACTCATAACCCATAGCTGAATCATAGACGTGATACATTTATGTTGCATTCCGCTTTTGGGTGCATTGCTGTGACGTTTGACACGTACAGTACATATATAGTCCATGAAGCAATGACACACACCCAACTGAGCTTCTATAGAGTGCTGGCAGGCTAAGTTGTGATTAATATCACAGCTTTGCAATGAAATAGGCAATGCACATAAATGTGTGTGTGTGTGTGTGTGTATGTGTTTATCACTAAAAACTAACTAACCTAACTAAATATGGCACCTGATATTCTTTTTGCAATACAGGTACCGTCTCTGGAGAATAATGATATGGTATATCATTAAATGTGGAGATGATTGTGTATCACACAAAGAAAGCCCACACGTGCAGCTCTTTCAGTCATAGGTGATAAGCATCACGCATCAGGAAGCAGCAGATTGATCAGCCAGGCTCAAATGCTGAAAAGGTAGAGCGCAAAGAAGCTAGAGGGGCACAGAGACAATAAAATATCACATCTGCATTAAAATGCCACCTCTGCCATAGATGCTGCTATTTCGGTGACACCTATTTAAAAGCAGTTCAAGTGTGAGCTTCCTGCATCAGAGGGACACAGTGAAATATTTGCGTTATTTATGGTTTCATCTCTAGTTTACTGTCTTACCAAGGTAAGAGGCAGGGGTGTGGAGCAATCAACCCTGATAGTGAAACAACATGCACTTAATGATATCACAAGCTTGAATGGACTCGTGGGGGTGGGGTATGCAAACCGTTGAAATGATGGTGATGGTGTTGGCGGGGGGGGGGATGTCAACGTTAGCTTGGGTGAGGACATTATAACATTCAATAATTGGGACGGGATTTATGTTAGTGCTTCAGGTAGGGATCAGTGCTGCATTGTATTCAACGTCAACATGAAGTGTGCAGCATTCACATGTGATCACAGCTTTTAAATCTATATTTATATATTCAAACTCTATAACTGCTCTCCACGCATATATGTATTGATAAAAAAATTGACTTGTCACACATTGATTAAAAACATTTTAGGATTACAAGTGAGGATGTGTGGTAAAGCTTACTGCTTTGAATGAGTCTTGCTGCTTATTGCTTTTATTCTCACGTCCCTTTTCTTAAACACGTTGGAGTAAATGTCAGAAATAAGACCAAAAAGCCCCAAAAGACCACCATGCATGTTCAGTTAATCCTTCACCACTGACTGAACTGTGCCCTTATGAGCTATGTTCAGACTCACTCAATAAAGATAATTTGATGCTCAGGTAGGTTGCCTTCTTGTGTGGTATGCTGACAACTCATGTGCCAGCGGCTCAGGATTTAGCTCGTATTTTGAATCCAACAGAATCTGATTTTTCCATCGTTGGCGTTTGTGTACAAAATAAATCGGACACTTTCATAAGAATAGTGTTAGTACACTATTAGAATAGTGTCTGTGTAATCACCTTGGCTCTCAAATCCAATAATCACTTCCAGACTAAGTATACCTACACTTGGAATTATATATTCATTAGTGTGAAGGCGATTATTCTACACCATTCACTTTATTCTTCCGCTTCTTTTATTCTCCTCACTTGTTTGTCCTTCTACTACTTCCACATAATTCATCCGATTCACTCCATTCTACTTTTGACGTATTCCAAATATTCACGCGAAAGGTGATTGCATTTTTTTTATTCCAAAAATATTCAGTTTTTGCAAAATTCACAAATTTCCGGCAAAACTTTCCCCATTCATTCTTAATGGCACATTCACATTTCACATTTAAGGTGTTCCAATTTGAAATTCACATCATTTAGCACATTCAATACACATTGGGGAAGATTTTTGACATTCCCAAATTGCCAAATTCATCAAGTTCACGTTTTCACGTTTGAATTTTTCGTAAAATTTCACAAAATTTCGTTTTTCACTACATTTTTCAACCCATTCTAACTTTAAACTGTTAATCTTTTGCCTACCTACTTCCCACTTACCAAAAATTAATACATTTTTAATTTGGAAATTCATGCAAAATTTTCCAAAATGTTGTTTTTTCCCTTCTAATTTCTACATTTTTTTGACCAATTAAACCCGTTCCAACTTTCAAATGTTCATCTTTTGCCTACCTATTCCACATTTTCTCACTTATCAAAAATTTAAAATTTTCAATTTTGAAATTCATGCCAAATTTTCCAAAATGTTGTTTTTCCCTTCTAATTTCTAAATTTTTCAACAAATTCAACCCGTTACACCTTTAAACATCATTCTATAGCATTCCCCAAATATTTATTCGGCTTCCTTGCCTTCACATGCAATTTCTCCAGGAACTGCATTTTCTAGTTATTTATACTATTTCCTTATGATCATTATCATTGATACCAATTTAATTCTATTGTTTTTAAGATGTTGCGATCAGCATTTTATTCCATACTTTGAAGCGCTTTCATTTGTTGCCTTGAGATTTGCATGAAGCTCATCACACAAACACCCAAATATTCTAAACACCACTCAGAAAGATGCAAAGCAGAGAACAATATATGTGCTTTAAGTTGCAGATGCTTCACTCTGGCTCAGTTTACATGTAACCTTATTGTGCTTATTCTATTAGGTTTCTGACTCGTGTGTCAATAGTGGCAGGGGCTGGGCTCATGTTTTATGGATGATGGGATGAGGTCCGGTAATGTCAGCAAGATCAACACGGCAAATTGTTAAACGCAAGCATTTGTCGTCTTATTATTTAGTCTTTTCTTTCACGTGAGCAAAGACTCTACGGTCTGTACGAGTGCTTGTTTTTGTGTCTTTAAGTTGAGGAGCTATTTGTCACCCAGAGTTTCTCATTTGTGTGAATTGTGTTCGGAAAGATTTTTGCGAGGCCCACACCTAACCTCTGCAACATCATTAGCAGCAGTAATGCCTTTGGGGCTTTAATTCAATGCTGCAGTGCACTTGCGCTCGAAAACAATTCAGTATATTACACACTGAATTGGCTTTTGCTCACATTCACACATTGGAAATAAAAAACATGTATATTCAAGTCTAAGGGTTGCATTGATTTCACAACATTAATAAAGTGAAATTGCAGTAATAACAATGGCCCTACTTTTGTTCTGGGTGCAAGTCTAGCGCAAAGCACAGTCAAACTGTGCACATGGGAGGAGTTTTAATTCTTTCTGTATTTTGCTCGACTTGATAGAGTTTCGCACCTTTGTTTGTTGTGGTGGAATGAACGTAGACTTTTCACAGCCAATTTCTGCGGTGTCCTTTATTTGCATCAAAATCAGGGCGGTCGAAACGCAATTCTCATAAGTAAACAGATTGACACATAGACCTCTTGGCGCTTTGCAAGGAGAGAAGACAAATGCCCCCAACCCAGTTTATGGTTGCTTGAAGGTGTTATTGGTTCTTGATGAAGGTAATTGCCCCCTATTGTGACCATTTACCTTAAGGGGGACAAAGCCCATAGAGGCATTCGCGATTAGTTATTTTTTTATTTGCATATTCAAGCCGGACCCTAAAGCAGAAGGTCACGGGAGCAGACAAGAGACTCGAGTGAGAGGACAGAGGCGCACGGACGCGAGGTCATGAGACATCAGAATGAGCAGGAATACCCTCTTTTTTCATACCAAGATGCCTGTGTCATGTGGAGTCATTTCCTATCACCACCCAGCTTTGCCCGGAGGCCGGTCTGGACGGGCGCAGGGACGGACCCACGACTTTGGAAATACACAACAGGAGCGGATCAGAAACGTCTAGTGTGGCATAGCTTGTCTACCAAATTCCCAAACATGCCAAACTAAACCATTGAGGATGTGCCATGAGTGAATGAGTGAAACTACTAACACTGAAAAATGAAAAAGCAAAAAGACCAAAAACACATAATGAAATGTATTGACAACATCCATTGTAATGAGAAGAAAAAAGACACAATAAAGGTACATAAGCAATATAAGACACAATGCATAAATACTCTTGACAGTCTACAGAACGCACATCGGAACAGGTTGTCATTCTAAAGAAACCCTTCTATCGCAGCATACTGCTTTCCAATTGACCCTCTTGTGAATAATAAATTAATGCAAGCTAAGGTTGAAATACCAGTAAGTCTAGAAATAATAGGGCATCTTCCTTTGTTGAATATTAACTGTGTTCGGCTAAGTACACTCTCGTCCAAGTTAATTAAGTTTGACATTAAATGAATTCTCGTGGGTTGGAGAAGGAGAGAACATTGTGGATGACGAGGACCTCTCCCTAATTGAGTTTGTGTTTGAATCCTTTGTTGTTGATATGTGACGTGCAGCTGAAGTGAACTCTGTATGTGGATATTGATGCATATGTCATCCTAGTCAATGTTTGCATGATTTTTTTTTTTTTTAAATCAACCTGACCTTCATACAAAATAATAACATATATCAGGAAATCCATATGTCTTTCACGAATGTAAGCAGAGATCACCTTCAGCAACTGGACAGTGTGGCTTGTCTACAATTAGAGTCGATGTTTAATTATTGTGTTGTATGTGTGTCTGTGTATATCTCACCGACGTTTTAAAAGTATATTCTCTCATGCCAAGCCTTTAGCTTTTAGTGAGGGGCTACACCTTGTGGTTGTATGCACTTCATAAAGGCCACACTGCTTTGAAGCAGTGGTAAAGAATAATTGGGCTTTTGTTTGGCTCCCAGGCTCCCCCTAGAATAGTTGGTTCCAATGGGTTTTCCTCCACTGTAGGATATATACTGTATATCTTATAAAGCATAATTCTCTCTTGTTCTTCTGAACATTCCTGGAAAAGGATGTCTTTGCTCCGAGTATTTTCTGTCAAATGCATAAACACTGTGCACACAGTGGACATTTAGGTTAAATATTAGCTTCATGTTAATTAATAATTCCCTCAAATGTTAATCTTTGTTGAATATTAAATATCTAATGGAATTCAGACTCTAAAAACAGTAACCAACAGTCAAAAGTTAAACAATGTGCGCGCAAAACACCAACCTTACTGGAGAAGTGAAAATGTATTAGCATTTCTTGATGGAAACACCAAACGCAGGTGCTAGGAATGGTTGTTCAGCACAAATTGATTCATAGCCATTATCAGTTGAAAATGTATTTTGTATAAAATTGATTGAGTGGGTGTCTTGAGGGTACAAAGACACAGACCACTGACCAGACGTTGAAAAGATGAAAAGGATGTGGTCCATCAGCATTCTCATTAATGCATGCAGAATGGGTCACATAATACCAAACTAACGACAACACCAAAAACCTGGTTTCTCAACCTAATGTTCTTTTCCCTCCACCCAGGCGCTTACCTTCGTTCCACGTCACAACAGCGTCAAATTCAAATCCGCTCATTAGGGTTTTGCAACAAATGGGACACATGACCAAATTAAAGCTTAGCCCTCAAAACCTAGACCTTAAAAACGCCATATAACATTCATTTTCAAATTGAAGGCTTGTTTGGATGTCCGAGTGAACCGATTTTGAAGCATGTGTCAATTTAAGATCAAAACAACACATAAGAAACGTATATGTATTTGACCTTTATATGTACGTACATAGCTCTGTGCCTGACCTTTGTTTTTTTCCCTCCGTGTGTTAACAAACGAGTGACTAAATATCCTGTAACCATCTCTTCTCTTCTTCCTTTTTCCATAGCCATGGCCGACTTCCATGTCCAACCAGAGCCAGTGCATGCTGAGGAGTCTGGTGTGGCCAGATTCCAGTGCCAAATCCATGGCCTGCCAGAGCCTCTTATCAGCTGGGAAAAAGACGGGCGCCCTGTTGACACCAAGGACAAGAGGTCTGAATAGCAATATGTCATGACACATTAGTTATGATGTCCCTTTGTTACTTTCAAGTATACCAAAGTAATAAAAACATGATGATGTCACATATTATCAGTCACTCGGGCCTCCCATTGTCTCCAAGAGGCATTCCCAGGCCAACTGTGAGTCATGGTCGTAGTCCCTACTGTATAAGGTCTGAGGCTGCCTCTTCCCTCTGGGTTGGACTCGCCTTCAAGACCTCACCGGGGAAATGTCCAGGATTCATTCATAACAGATACTGGCAACAACTCAAGTGGCTCCTGCTAACTTGGAGGAATAAGTGTCTCAACTTTGAGTCCCTCCCAGATGGTGAAGAGCCTCACCTTACAATACCTGTGTGTGTGTGTGTGTGTGGGGGGGGGGGGGTCTACTGCTTAACAGCATTCTTTGAGTCACTACCTAGAGCTCATTACTCTTATGTGCTCATAGGAGAGAATGGGAACGTAAGTGGGCTAGATAAATCGAGAGCTTGGCTGCTTGCCTGAACTCTCTTCACCACCACGGTCCAATGGTGTGACGCCAATCCTCCTGTCAATCTCCATCTTAATGCCTGTGTGAAAGAGACACTTAAGCTTTCCACATGATGAAGAACCTAAAAGCCCTAGTACATAAACAGTGAAGATCACACCATTTGCAAACAGCAGAAAATAATAAGACCCGAGGCCACTAAGTTAACAAAGACACTTTAGATAATGTGACTGTATAGATCCATAAAAATGCCAAATCTATTGTGAGTAATAATTTGCACCTTCGTTTTTCTTGTAGGTACACTCTCCTGCCTACAGGTGTTCTCCAGATTACAGGAGTACATGAGGAGGACAGTGGCAAATTTTGCTGTGTGGCTCATAACAGTGCAGGAGTGAAACACAGTGCTGAGGCCCTTCTTTCCGTTTCAGGTTGTTTCACAACTTTAACAGCAGCATACAATGAGCATTTTCATATTCTCCCTGTGGGACAAACTATTGACTCTCTTTACTGTATAATCATGCCTTCTTAGTCCTAATTCCTTGTTGTACTTGTCACCATTACAGTATAGTTACCAAGATTTTCCAAAGCTATTGTTTATCTGTCAGATCCAAGAGATAGAGTATATTGTTCTGAGGAACTGTAGAGAAATCCAATTAAAGGATACCATCCATCATTCCCTTTCCTATCTTAAATATCCACCCTTCTTTTTCCAGGCTCCCAGTCATCTGTTTACAAAGAACCAATGATCCTAGTTGGTCCAGAAAATCTCACCCTTACTGTTCACCAAACGGCCATTTTGGAGTGTGTCGCCACTGGATACCCTCGCCCCATTGTGTCTTGGAGCAGGCTCGGTAATGAAAAGACAAGATTAAATCAGAGCTGTCTATTTTTTTTATTCCATTATTTTATTTGTATGTTTTTTTTTTATGTTATTCTCTATGTCACTGAAGTGCAGACTATCAAATTGCCCAGTCATGCACGCTATATCAGCGTGGGTGATGCGTCTACATTGGTATTCTCACAACCACTCCGCTTTGATTCGTCATGGGTTGTCTTTTAATACATGCGGTATTGTTTCAGCCTAACCTGTTGTGTACTATATGTGATGCAATGGGAAAACATGTGATTTAAGGGCTGTATATAGTAAACATTGTGTTGTTGATAAGTACATGGTTCATCTCCTCATGAAGCTCGCAGGAAACAGAGGAGATCCTGGAGACTAATTGTGTTGAAAAGCTGAGACACATGCAATTAGCTTCCCCCTCCCTTTGGTGCTCATTGTAATTCTTGACTATTACTCCAATCTGTCCTGATCAATATGACATCTGTTTACCTTACCTATTATCAAAACTGACTCGTTGCTCCAAATATAAACTGGAGCCCCTCCCATCAACAGTTGAAGAATAATCACATTGACGCTTCAATCTTACACTACATGTGAGGATTTGTACCGATTAAATTACTTCAAAGAGGCTGGGATAAAATGAATAATGAAGCTAATAGTTTCACAATGCTCATTGCTTAATGCTGGAGTTTTTTTCTTCCTATTCATTGAGCTGCGCCACACCCTGTGAGCTCCAGCTTTCTCTTTTCTGACACTAAGTGAATTAGTTCCTGGCTGAATAAGAAGTTTTGCCGTAATAGGGGCAGAAAGAATAAATGCACTATTGTTTAGACAAAGCTGGATTGACATTTGCGGTCCAGTGGGTAATTGCGGGGAGTTAATTATGACAGAATCCTACAATAAACACACTATAATGCCAGGCACTGCAGGGCTTGCCCCAGCATTGTTCAAGCTAGCTGCTATTTATATCATAATCATTTTATTTAGCTCCAATTTGAGCATTGTCGGACCTCTCAAAATACAAAGATGTTATAATTTTTCATCAATAATGAAGATCATCAACATCTTTATTTCATTATTCTACTAATGCTTAAAGTTTGGTCAGTCAGTTGGTTGGTATTGTAAGGTTTACATTTATTTTAACTATCAGTATGTCCTTTTTCTATGTATATGGGCCACAGGTGAGCTGTTCATCTGACTACGGGCCAGTCACCTGAAGTGCACTTGTAGGCCAACAAAAATTCACACATGCACAGCTATGATCAATTTAGAGACTTTCAACCTAGCAATTTGGAGTCTTCTGTCCAAAGGCAACCCGTGCGAGCACAGTGGGAAAAGGCAAAGTCCACACAATAGGGCTTGGATCACAATTTGAAACCCAGGACATCTTGACTGCGAGGCAGACGTGCTCACCACTGGACCCATCATGCTGCCCACTTATTTTCTGACATAACCTTACATTACAAGATAACAAAGTTCCTGTGTGACCTCTCTCTGAAATGAGCCACAAGTTTGAATGTCAGTCAGACAGTTCAATAGCCTTTTTACACATTTGTATGCGGACTTTACAGGCTGCAGAATCTCAATCTGAAAAGGGATTAAAAGATCCCCTTTGACTTTGCCCCATTGCTAATATCAGAGACAGGCACAAGTCATTGTTGGAGTGAGGACTGCAGATAGGGAGCAGACAAAAGTGATTGCTTATCATGTAGGTACAGCAAGAGCGGAGGTCTATTTGAAGCAAAGATATGAGAGTAGAAATTGAAGTTGGAGGTGACATCACTGTAGCTAAAATCTGTATGTCTACATCACTTATTAACTGTAGCTCTTTGGTTGTTGCAAATAAAAAGGTTGAACACCTCAATTAATTTGGAGATACATGAAAGAAGGAGCTTAAATGTGAACTAACTAAAAAGCATTTGAAAAGTGTTTTCTTCTTACAGCTCTTGACTCTTTTTAGTCTATCCAATACTAAGAATTCATAGAATGTGAATGTTTGATTATCATCTCTATCTCAGCGACCTACACATCTAAACATCACCTGTATGTTCTCAACTACTGTAAATTCAAAGAAAAAAAAAAGCATTGTAGGCAATAGCAGTTGAATTAAATAAGACAAGTTGTTGAAGATTTGTCATAGCATAATAAGTGAAGGGCATTCCGCGAGTGCAGCATTCGTTAAGGTATAAACATTTAGAGAATCTAAAATGTAGAAACTTGTTGAAAATTGTATTTTGACTGCCCATGTTAAATTGAAATAAACAACCCAAGATCATTCTGATTTGACTGAGATATTGTATGTAATCTAGATCTATTCTGAAATTCTATTTGCCTAGCTTCATAAATATTGAAATATATTATCATAAAGAAAATGAACACCTAAGGTTGATGACACAGCAGTATAACCCATGCTGATTAAAATAAAGCACTGTTGGCAAAGGTCATTTATGGAACACCTTGTTCTGTAGTACTGTAGTACTTGTCTTCTATACTGATATTTGCATTCAAGTCTTCTCAAATATCTGCTTACTTTCCTTTTCTCTTTTTAAGATGGACGTCCCATCGGTGTGGAGGGTATCCAAGTACTTGGCACCGGAAACTTGATGATTTCTGATGTTGGCGTGCAGCACTCAGGAGTTTATGTGTGTGCTGCTAACAAACCCGGGACCCGTGTGCGTAGGACTGCTCAGGGCCGTCTAGTGGTTCAAGGTGAGTCCTGGTTGAAAGGAATGTCACATTCTCAAAATTCATTCGTTAGTATCTGCATGCTCTTGTCTGAGACATATATAACACTTGCAGTATGATTATACTTGACAGTATTCTTTATGGGGAGATGAATCACTATCCATTCCTTACCCCAATAAAAAGCTTATTTTGCCAGACGAAGAAATAAACACATAAGCACAATAAAGTGCTGGAGTAATTTACTCTTAAAGTAAGTGGAATGAGGAAAAGACACGTACGATGGACAGAGTCAGAAGACAATAAAGCCAAGAGTGTATGGAACCAAGGCAACCAAGAGCTTCAGCTTTTATTGGTATCTGGATCATTTGGAGAAGTGTGAGACGCAAACTGTTTGCAGTTGACTTGCTATACTGTTGATTAATCCAGGACACACAATAATCCTGTGATTATTTCTTTTCTCAACTCGTCATCCACATGTGATGGCGCAAGTTGACATGTTGACAAGGTGAGAGATAAGTGTGGTTTTGACCACTAAGATGAGGACAGATGCGTGCATCCTTGTGCATGGCATGTCCCCAAGCAGGAAACATCTTTCATTCACTCTGTTCTTACATTGATTAAACAGGACCACACTTTGCTTTAGTAGTATTGATCCAGGTCAATACTTCATTTTATCTTCCTGTCAAGTCAAGTTATCCTTACAGGGGGGGAAACAGATGTTAATTATGTGCCACTGTCTGTGTTTTTGGTATTGATTTCTGTTACAAAAAGATGGATTGTGAAGTCTGAATATATGAGCATGAGGAGTATGGTTTTAGAATAGAGATTGGCAACCTTAAATACTCAAAAAGCCATTTGGACTGCACACAAGTCAAGACATCCTTTTGATATTAAAAGTGGGGATAACACTGAATATACCTTTTTTTTAATCCATATGTTCAACAATGAGTTGTATTTATGATATCAATGAACTCTCACCTTGTAGCGGGTGCATAAGGATAAACAAGCACACAGTCAGCAAGTGAAGCGACAAGGAAGCGCAGAGGGGGATTCATCATCATAACAGTCATGAGGCAACAGAAAGTCAATGCTGCCGCTGTCTTCACTCCTTTGACGTACACATTTTTGTCACATGTTGCTCTTTTCCGCTAAAAACAAACACAAACTATCGCCAATGCCTCCTCTTTGTCCGCCATGTTTGTTTACTCTGAAGTCACATTTAATCACATGAAGTTTTGCAGGTTTTCTTGTCTCTCCTGGCAATATTCAATTCATGTGTGATGTGTTGACTTTGCACACCGCACATGTTCATTCAAAACTTGTGATTTGTAATTGTTATGTGTGGAGTCTCGTGTTTTGGAAGTCTGACATTTTTTTGGGGAATGTGCATATTTTCGGACAATTACAGCTTATGCATCGCAGTCGGTGTGGATTGCAGTCCATACGAATTCCGCATCGGAACAGCGTTAGTCTATCACTTTTGATTTAGGTTTTGCTTAGAAAGTCTGGCAAGCGGCTCCATATAACTGTGATTGTATGCGCGAGCACATCAAAACGACAGCTTGCTTGTTTATTTGTGCTGCTAAGTCACATGGCAGATGGCCCAACACAATAGGGGAGTGGGGATGGAGGGGAAAGGGAGGGGTGAGGTTAAGGAGCAAACTGTGCCTGCTCGCCGCTGAGAGACAAGTAGCAACTTTGGCAACCTGGCTGTCGCTTGTTTGACAAAATAGCAGTGGCATATACAAGAACAAAACTGAAACTACGCTATCATTTTTCTAGTATCGATCCGGTATTGATAATGATTGAGCTCAACATTGATTGGACTGATCTGCCAATAAATACACCATTAAAATACTGGCCTTACATGGAAGACTAAGAAGACCCATGTAATGTTATGCTTCCAGTTCCCCTGAGCAAAATCACAACACAAAGTCAGTGTAATGGCACAACTGTGAGTCAATTTCATTTGTTTGGCACCAGTTGACAAAATGTTTGTTTGATGGGGTGACTCACCTGGTCTGTGGCACAAGGAAGATTGAGGACTGCTGATCCATCCCCCCCAAAATAAAAGAAAATAAATCGTATTCACCATTTCTGTCACAAAAGTCTGGCATTTCAACAGGGGTTGTTAAATACTTTATATGCACCATAGTATGACCTATCCTCTTTAGCATTGCAGGTGAGCCAAAGCCTTTCCACCAGTCAGTATCAAGGCACACAAACAACCATTCACACTCATATTCACTTTTAAAGTATAACATTTAGTGTTGGGACTGTGCAAGGTGCATGGGGGTTTTGGGAGGAATATTTAAAATCCATATAGGATTAATACAAGTATTGCACAATGTCATTTAGAAGTTGTACATAGTAGATTATGTGACCAAACAAATAAGCTCTTCCAGTAAATTTATGAGGGTAATTATAAATTGTGTGGATTGCAAAGGAAGAATTGCAAGTGCTATAGGGATAGGATGGATGTTGCTGATGATATAACACATACAACAGGTACAAATCCCTTTGAATTCCACCTTCATCCTTGAAACAGCCCTCAAAGTTCATGCTATAATATACAACAAAAGAAGCAGAAAAAGGTAGAAAAGATAGTGAGCTAATAAAAGGCCTCACAAATGCTGTCAGCAAACATGGATTGAAATTATGACACATTTCTCGGAATTTGTTGGTATGGATTCAAATGTTTGCATGAGGCACTATAGAACTATTTTGTTTCCAGTATGTGTTTACTTTGTGTATACAGAAATAAACTACCAAGGTTTGAAACTGATGTGTTACTATTATCTGACAATTTTACTGATTTGCATGTGTCGAAGTACTTAGCAGTATGTTCCCATCCTTGGTCAAACACTCTTTTGTCCATCACTTTGTGAGTTACTAGGTTACCGTATTTTCCGAACTATAAGTCGCTCTGGAGTACAAGTCGCACCAGCCATAGAATGCATGATAAACAAGGAAAAGACATATATAAGTTGCACAGGAGTATAAGTCACATTTTTGGGGGAAATTTATTGGATAAAATCCAACAACAGAACAGACCTGTCTTCTTGAAAGGCAATTTAAAATAAAAATAGAATAAAGGCAACAACAAGCGGAATATTTTTTATGGTATGCTAACGTTACATGACACATCAACAACGAACTGACAACATCCCTGGTATGTTAACATAACATATGACGTGTGATTCAGATAACTATAGCATAAATAACATGCTAACAAGTGTACCAAACCATCCGTGTAAATCCAAATCATTAAATGCAATGAAATCTTTATCCTCTGTGTCACTTTTAAACAACTCCGCTAACTCTGAAAGTAGAAGATGCTCTTCTCTTCCTCTTCTACATCGCTTACGTCAGACTCATCGTCAGTTGCAGTTCCAATTATTCCACAGGCCAGAGCGCCCTCTTGCGGTTTAGTGTGAAAATAACATGTGAAATTATATAATGTGTTAATAATTTTACACATAAGTCGCTCCTGAGCATAAGTCGCACCCCCGGCCAAAGTATGAAAAATACTGCGACTTATAGTCCAGAAAATACAGTACTTAGCCATTGTATTCTTTTGTTCAACCCTTGTCTGAACAAAAGAATACAATGGCTAGCATCAATGAAGACATAATGAACACATTTCAACTAAATACAGCACTTATTTTTTCATAGAGATGAACAGATGTGCCGCCAATATGATTCTGACAGTTCAATTTACAGCATTGTTGCTCAAACCATATATGATCCATCCATCCATCCTTCTTTCAGTCATGAGCATAGGTGAAGCTAGGAACATAGATTGAACATTGCTTGAGACCTTCACCTTTCGGCTCAGCTCCTTCTACACCACAACCAACTGATATTGAGTCTGATTCTGATACTGACCTCCTTGGTGAGCCCATGGGGAGGGATACCCACGTTGCCTATTTGGGCTGTGCCCGATTGGGCCCTATGGGTGCAGCCCTCCCACCACCACCACCACCACCAAACACTTGCCAATGAGCCCCACTTCCAGCCCTGGCTCCAGAGGAGGTCCCGGTGGCCAGCGTCTAGGCAGGGGAAATTGAAGTGCAAAGGTTTTAGAGGTCTATGAACCGAACTATGTCTGATCTCTTAAACTAGCATCTGTTTGTCATGGGTGACCCTGCCAGGAGCATAAATCGCCAGACAACTTATCTTAGATCACTGGGACACACAAAGCCCTCTTCTAGGATAAGATGACAGCTCAGGGAGGAGACTGTAATTTTTTTTTCTGTGCTATTTTTCTAATCAGGATTCACAAGAACTATTGACCCTCCTAACATGCATGCTCCCAGGTCCCATTAGATAATTATGACCACGAGGCATTATTCCAACATTATCCTCTGCAGCTTTCTACACTCTGTGGACTGTGAAATATCATCAAAATCAGTTTTATTAATAAGCATAGGCATAAATAATTCAGCGCAATAGTTAAAAATCACTATTCTAATTAAAGTGGCAACCAAAATGAAACTTAGGCAGATGTAACTGTAATTACTTAATGTGATTTAAAGTATCTATAAAGTCCCTGCCTTGCTCCATATGAATAAGTTATCAGCTCTAATTGACCATTGGTGCTTGCGTGTTGTATGGGGGAGACATAATATGATGAAACTGCAGTTTACTTCCATTTGTTAAAGTGTTTTAAAGCACATTAGGGCTAACAAATGTTCTCTTGCTTGCACCTCTTTATATTTTATTTTCCTTGTTTTTATATTAGTATGACATATTGTAATCATAGGCGGTACTGTTAGCACGTCTGCCTCACAGTTAGAAGGGCGTGGCTTTAATTCTACCTCCGACCCTCTCTGTGTGGAGTTTGCATGTTCTCCCCGTGCCCGCATGGGTTTTCTCTGGGCACTCTGGTTGCCTCCCACATCCCAAAAACATGCTTGGTAGGCTGATTGAGCACTCCAAATTGTCCGTAGGTGTGAGTATGAGTGCGGATGGTTGTTCATCTCTGTGCCCTGCAACCGGTTGAGGGTGTCCCCCGCTTACTGCCCGATGACTGCTGTCCATGGGGACAAGTCGTATAGAATATGAAAGGATGAATATTTTAATTATACTAACTGACACCAGTTACAACTGTAAAAAGCATTCAAACCAAATGTAGAGCTTCTGTAAGATAATAACTAGTAGTTTGTGAGATTAACACTACAATATATCACATTCATTTTGTTTTACCAAGTAGTGTCCTTTGATGAGACCCTTCTCTGACATTTACTTATCATTTTCAGCTCCTGCAGAGTTTATTCAACCTCCGCAGTCCATAGCCCGTCCTGTGGGGACTACCGCTATCTTCACCTGCCAAGCCCAGGGTGAACCTGAGCCCCAACTCACTTGGCTAAAGAATGGCCAGATCCTGGAGCCTGATGGCCAAATCAAACTCAGGAACAACAACAGGTAAGTAAGCAAGTAACAAAATTGAACATGTATGTACATATATATACGTGTGTGTGTGTGTGTGTGTGTGTGTGTGTGTGTGTGTGTGTGTGTGTGTGTGTGTGTGTGTGTGTGTGTGTGTGTGTGTGTGTGTGTGTGTGTGTGTGTGTGTAAATATATACATATATAAACACACACACATACATACATACATACATACATACATACATACATACATACATTCATACATTCATACATACATACATACATACATACATACATACATACATACATACATACATACATACATACAGCACACATGATAGCACTTTATAATGTGTGCAGATCTTAATGACGCAATTAAGTAACATTTGGGACATTGAAGAATACTATTTTGCTTTGCCTGGTTGTGATAAATTCCTTTGGGTGGCATTTCTCCATCAACTTGGCCATTTTACCCTGGCTGATTTAATGCATGTTTTTGTGTGCGTACACCTTATTGGATGCTTTCCCGTGGTGGTCCCCTTGAGTGCAATGAGTTTTGCAGGAACATGTTTTCACACGATAAAGTCCACATGCTGCAGTGACTGCTTTATTGTCTTACGGAACGTGGCATTGCAAATGCATCTCAAAGATAATCTAAATGATTAATTTTACATTGTACCAGCTTGTACCCACCTTCCTTTATTGCCATGTTTTTGCATGAACTGTGGCAGCACGGAAGATGTTAACAGTTGGTGGCCGACATTCTCTGGTTCCTTTCTCTGCTTGTGTAATTTGTTTGTCATGTGCTTCTCAGTGTTGCGAGATGTAATGCTTCCGCCCACACCTCTAGAGGTTATCTGGAGACTTTAAATTGCCCATAGGTGTGAATTTGAGTGTGACTGGTCGTTTGTCGGTATGTGTGACCTGTAATCTCCCTCTCGTTCAAAGTCAGCTAGGATAGACTCCAGTTTGCCTGTGATCATAAACAGGACAAGCGGTATAAAATGAATGAATGCATGAGCTGTAATAATATTGCCTTCATTCCAAGTGGATCTGGTGCATTCAGAAGAAATAATAAATAAAGGTGACCAATATTTTCTAAAACATACCGTAACTATTGTAAATATCGTGCAGTGTTTCATAGCCCCAGCACATGTACTTTTTCGAACATTCTGTAACACATGACTCCATACAGGATTCAATTTTTCTGTTTGGGCCATGTGAGAAACCAACCACTATTCATCGCTTTATTATTCATAAGGAAAACGTAGAAAGTGTACTACATATGCATAAAAAAGATCAATAGCTGCAGTGTAGTGCAGCAAGTACATTGCGCAGACATCACCATCACTCACATGTACTCATCCCCTCCCACTCCCCTTCTCCAGCCTACACTTTATTAGTCAAGGAGAAGAAAAGAGAAGTGGAAGAAAACAAATGACCAGGACCATGTTTTGTTGTCGGGGAAAAGCAAAATGATAAGTGGGCACAATGAGCAAATGAGAAGATGAAGTGGGTTTCTACTTGGCACTATGAGTCTATGACCCTGCTATAATGTGGATGTCATGCTTCACAAACTATTCTTTGATTGCTATGGGAACCAAAGATTCATTTTGTAATCTACTATTAGTTAATTAGCTCATAAACTGCTAGTTGACCGTGAAAGGCTTTCTGTCATTTCGAATTATATTTGCACCTTATAAATTTCCCGCTTGTCGTCGTGATACAAATAGGCTTTGTATCTTGGGCAATAAAACCATGTCCAGGTAATAGTCAAGCGTTTTCCAATCCAGGAAATGTGATGTTCTTAGGTGTCACTGTTGAGAATGTCCAAAGAAACTTTGGTTCTCATTTGAAGTTATTTACATTCTGCTTGAGTTGAAATGAACTGGCTTGGCGCTCCAGCCTCCGACAGATTCAAAAGATGGTACTGCAGAAAAAAAAAAAAAGTTCCGTGCTTGGTATTACCCAGTTGATAATGTCCATTACCGCCAGCAGCAGATATGGAGTGAAATGATATCGTTCAATATATTATGAACACAACATATCAGACAATGTTTAGGATTGGTTTGCCTTTGTGGAAGTCGACGACTGACTTATATTGTGCCCTCTGCTCTATTCAAATGATTCAAACAATTATAGATTCAGTATAACCTTTATTTAAGTTGTTTTACATTTTCTGACTTGCTTCATCTAGTAGTTCTTTGTGGCTGAAATATGTTATTTGCAAATAATTTAGTAAGTCACCAAGCAAGGCAATAATGGAAACAAGATCATAAAAATGTCACGTGTTCGGAACAAAAATATCAATCCTGATTTTGGCGTAATTAACCATTACTACTTTCAGATATATAACATACAATACGTATCTGACAATTATATTGTGTACTATTTGTTTGTATATTCATTTTGCACGGCGAGTGATTTCAGGTTACATTTTTTTCTGGTAAGGGCCATGGACAGGAAGATGAGTTTTACCTCAAGCCCAAACAGCCTCTGTTATGTAGATTGCTTTTATTGCTGTGTTGCAGAGAGGCAGAGTAGATGGGAAATCATGGCGCTAGGCATTTTACCTCCTGAGCCAAGCCAAAACAAAAGTAATCATATGTAAATTGTATTCAACTGCTCTGGGCAGGATGATGCCTCTGTTCTCATACAGTATAGTATATTGGTGTTATGACAGGGAAGCCGAAATATACTGTGAGTGCAAACGACCAATTTCAATTAATGTACGGTCGGAAGGGGGCGTGTATGTTTATGCAACAATACGCAAACTGCAATGTTACTCCCTTCGGCCCCTCATCCTTCATGACCTTCAAGAGGAAATCGGACAAGGGAAGGAAGGGGAATCGATTATATTCACGCACACTCTTGCATGCACAGATTAATAAAAAAGCGAGTAAGCATGTATGTACACTAATATCTCAGCAATGCTATTATTTATTTGGTGAGCACATAGTTTCACATAACAATTTACAAACTACTTTACTTTGCACTTTACACAAGAGGCAAATGCTGAATGTGGTGTCAGCTCATACCCGATTGGCTGCTTATGTAAACGGACACATAGCCACTCAAGGGATGCTAGTTGTTCTCACTGCTACGTGTTGACACGTGTTAACTCACACACTTTCACACATACATCTGCGTGCTTGCTAATATATATTAAAACACACTTGTTTCATATTGACACACTTTGAGACTATTGGACTGAATGGCTGTCTGACCATCTTTAAAAGATATATATATATATTGGTCTTTGTAGCACTTGGAAAGAAAGGAAAACGTTTGGAGTGGTTTATTTTAGAAGACTATCATGAGAGGTAACAGGTTTCTTTGAAAACTGCACATTTTTCCACAAACTCTTAAAGGCTCTTTCTTTTCTTCGTCATTCTTTCAGCTCATTTTCTTTCACCAAGAGAAGTTCTTTCTTGTTTGTAGCCCACATGAATCATAGAGAACTAGGGTTTGGGCATTGGCCTTGACCTCTGACCTTGCCTGTAATCAGTCATACCACCGGGTCCTTCCCTCCTCTCAGACCACAGACGGCTCATTGACCGTCTCCCCAACACTTCCCCCCACCTTTTCTTCCTCTTCCTCTCTTTGTCCTATTCCCTCATGCTGGATTCGGAATAGCCATGCGTTTTTTTTTTTGATGGGGTTCTGCTCACAGACAATGGCAAGTAAACACGCCCTCATAGATGGAACAACAGAGCCAAGGCCCCACTGTCAGACACACTGGCCTTATGCATCAATCCGTGAAACAACCTTGAACTGATGGGTAAATGATGGTGTCATCCTGTCAGGAGAGGACAGCCTGGCTTTGGAGCTCATGCAATACAAGTAAACAACTCCCTACCCCCCTTTCCCCCAAACACTTTGTCTTTCACTCTTTCCATCTGTTTCTTTCTAACTTGGGATATTTTATAGTGACAAACATATAATCAAGACCAGACGATCGCCTTTTTAAAAAAGTCAATTGTTGTTTCGTGTGATATTTGTGACCCAAGAGGGATTTAGCCATAAGCCCGCCAGATCCCATTCATCCCTCTGGTAGTTTTTTTTCCTGGTAGGAAAGAATGTGGCTTACATTTACAGCTGTAGCACGACTAACACTTACTTTAAACAGAAGCATTTTGGGTGGAAATAATCACCGCACTCATCAGCCACCACTGAGCTTTATAAAGTATAACAATAGCTAGCCCAAGCAAGATGCCAACATTTGAATTTTCATCAAACAATAATTAGCAAAAAGTCTAAGCATCAAACAGAAAAATTCACAAATCACACTTGACCTAACTGAGATTGATGACACTTGATCTAGATTGGTTAATATTTGGTTGCCCTAATGAGCTACAAATATATGATCACGTTAAATCAACTTTTTAACCTTTTAGCCATGTTAAAATGCCAATTCCTAACCAAAAACAATGTGGGAATGTCCTTCATTCACTCATCTTGGAACATTCCTGCTCACATTACTACCTCTTGAGTAGCAACCCCCGCCCGATCCGAGAAATTGACCGATGTTTCACTTTGTGACATCACAAAGTGAGGCGCCACCCTTGTACACACCCATGTTCTCAGAGCATCTTTCTCTGCCACTTGAGTTGACGCGCGGCTCTTCTCATTTTGGTGTGTCAAGTAAATCATAACATATTTCCATGTACACCTGTAATGTGCTCAAGTAGTAGTCATTGCTGTTTAGTGCAGTGAATGAGTTTCATTTAGAGACGTCCTACTTTGTGAGCGGTAACTGAACGCACCTCGACAGGAACGAACCAGGCTTCTTACTTCCAGGTTAGCCAAATTGTCACCAAAATATCTCATATTTATAAGAAAATAGATCACCAAAGATAATATATAATATGTGACTGTAATTAACTGGAGTGCTTCAAAATAGCATACAGACTCGTATGTCTCACTATGGTACAGCTCTATAGCTGCACAAGGCAACAAAAAGACAATCACATCATTTCTCCCTTGTGCTCCTAATGTGGAGAAGACCAAAAGCTCTTTTCAGAATGTTGGACTGACTTTTTGCCAGCACATGTGGTATTTCTGAAGCCTACACATCCATAGTATCATTGTGTTTAGATTAGGAATAGTGTGCCTGCTGAAAAAAAATTCACTATAATGTTAGCTTTTTCCCCTGAATTCCCCCCACACTCTCTGGGTGTGTTGGTAACAGCATCAGGTCGAGCTTTCCCGGCGGCCCCTCTCTCATCTCTGACGCCTGGTTACCTCGCCTGTCTACAATCACTCCATCCGTTGCTGGTATGAAAGGGTGTGATGGTTGAGCAATTGTTTGAGGACTGAGATACTTCTGAGGTCAGAGGTGATATTGGCTTAGAAAGGGCGTTAATGCAAAAGGCCTTTTTGAACAAATTCAACCCGCCTGTCAGACAGAAGAGTATAATTATACCTCCATCGCACAGTTTATCCTGTCCATCATAAGAAACAGTAATGATGTAATTAGATGTAATTAACAAGGAAACTGAATCATTCACATCTTCATTTTGGCTTGGTGACAAAGAAGAGCACTTTTGGATCATCCATGCCTATCCTAAAAGGCCACTTTCCTCATGGCCAATACAAAGGTCCACAAATAATGGATGATACACTCTAAATAAAGCTCATTTTTTTGCTCCCATTTGTGTGCTTTGAAGGAATATATACATACAAACATACACATATAATATTGGGCAATGTTCAAATGAGCCTGCCAGAGTTGTGAAAATGGTATGACAATTGTTGTGAAACTCGATTCCGCAAATGTGGAAAAACAAACACTAAAGGATATTGCTGCCCTTGTTTAAATTAAATGGCTAATTGAATTTGTGTTTCATGGAATTCAATTGTGACCAAGACCAACGTAATCTCGATGGTGCTGAAGATGATGCTTTTGCACGTTTTGGCATTATCAGTTAATGCACCATATTTTTCATTTAAGTAAGTCAGGGATGGGCAATTTGAATGATGGAGGATGCCACAATTTTTCCTTTACTGACACCAGGGGTGGGTGGGTTTCACAGGACCACACACTTCCCAACTAGATGTATGAAAAAAATGCCACTGCATATGAACAAAATATGTGCGTACATGCAAAATGCATGCTCTTAACATATTTCATTTTTCATAATACTTTCTCATTCCATGTATAAAATATCCAGCCTTCTATGACAAAGGGTTTGAACTATAAAAAATAACCACATATTGTGGTTTTTCTTTCCACACTGCCAAGCGCTCTCGTGAATATAAATTACCATTCAAGGATGGCACAAAACTCCAGAACAGCAAACCTACATTCAGTGCATGAATTTTTTTTTTTTCACAAAATCAATTCACTCATAATTCTAAAACCATTTAGGTACTATCCTGAGTGTCATTCCAAATACACCAAAAAAGATACATTAAAAAAACATTAAGCCTGATCACTGGTGAAAACTGGTGCAAATGCAACTTGACATGTCTGTCATCTACTGTTAAATACATAGATTCATATTACAACTTAAAACTATTTAATGGACCTTCGCCGGCAAATCGTAAAAATCTATAATATAATATTGATGCCTGTTGAAATGCATTGCATTTTTTTGTAAAACCCTCACAAAATCGACAAAAATGCTAAGCCTGCAATTTACATTTTCCACGAAAAAATTATTACAATGAATATTGTATGAACTGTTTCAATTGAAGTACCGTATTTTCCGGACCATACGTCGCAGTTTTTTTCATAGTTTGTCCGGGGGTGTGACTTATTATCAGGAGTGATTATATGTGAAATTACGAACACATTACTTGGTCATTAACACATTACTCATCACTTCATATGTTATTTTCATTTTAAACCGCACGAGGGCGCTCTCGGCCTGTGGAATAATTGAAACCGCAACTGACGATTGGTCTCATCCACTGACTTCCGGAGTCAGCGGAGTTGTTTATATGTGACACAGAGGATGACAATTTTGATGGATTTAATGATTTGGAGGGACACGGAAGATTTGATACACTTGTTATTTATGTTATAGTTATTTGATATATAGTTATATAGGTCTGTGGAATAATTGGAACCACAACTGACTAAGAGTCAGACGTCAGCGCCACATGTACTTCCGGAGTCAGCAGCGGCGTTGTTTATGCAGAGGACAAAGATTTCGATGGATTTAATAATTTAGAGTGACACGGATGGTTTGATAAACTTGTTATTTATGTTATAGTTATTTGAATAACTGTCAATATGTTACGTCAGGCACGTTCTCAGGTCCTCGTTTGTGTTTATGTAACGTTAACATACCGTATCATTTAACATATTGTTGCCTATTCATGTCTGTTCTTGGTGTTGGATTTTGTCAAATAAAGTTCCCCCAAAAAATGCGACTTGTACTCCGGTGCGACTTTTATGTTTTTCTTTGTTATTATGCATTTTAAGGCTGGTGCGACTTGTACTGAAAATACGGTAAACTGCGTCATATATATATATATTCCATATATTAGATTTTTGTGGCTGTATTACCCAGGTTTGTTTTGCATTTTTATACTTGTCAAGAACACACACAAACATGTATATTGTTTGATGTACAGCCAGTTCACAATCCAGGAAGGAGAAATCTGCCGTGATCGACAGTCAGTGGCAGTGATAGAATGGCGAGATTGTTAAGTAAAAGCATAGAGAGGAAAAAAGATTTACCTTGTCTGGGAAGCTGTGTTTGTCACAGCTTTATGCTTAAAGATTGTGTATACGTGTGTGTGTGTGAGTGCGTGTTTGCGTGTGTCCGTGTGCGTGTGTACACAAGAAAGGGCTCACTGATGTTGGCAAATTAATTTTTTTTTTAAACTCTGAAATGGATGTATGCTCTCCGAAGGGAGTTCCAGCAGATGACAAACCAGGTTGAAATATATGCTCTGGATGAGGTGCGTGCAGCGTGCATGACAATTTCCTTGACTGTGAACCCTCTGCCAGTACACAGTGAAAGCAATATTTGATATTGATTTGTTTTACCATTTGCATAAGAACTGCACAGAATCTATTTTTGAGGGGTGGGTGGTGGTGCTCGTTTTTTTCTGCTTTCTATACCATACATGAAGGCAGAACTCAGGATTAGCTTTGACATTGGCTGTAACTGAAAAAACAGCTTACACAACAGTATCAACATTCCCCGGCCATATTAGGTACACTAGCTCAATTTAATAAGCTTTAATATTTGTGCTGTACGTGCATTTTTTTATTGTAATTCATTCTTCATTTTAACTACATTCACAATGATAAACATTCTAAGTCTGGCAGTACCAATTCGGTAAATTACATATACTGCATAGTGGAAAAACTCTATGCTAAACACACACCTGATGACCTTCAAATGCAATCCACGGCGACCACCATACGTACCTTTTTGATGGCACTTGACTGTAATGGATAAATGCAACAAAAAAATTAATGCAATTAAAAAAAAATGCAATTATTGCTGGTCAGTGTGTCCCCTATTCCCTCTGCCTTATTTGAGTCAAATGATGAGTCAAAAACTTTGGAACTACACTTCCCAATAAGCTCAATTTTTAAGAACAAAAAAATGTGAAGCCATATTGGTGAGTCAGACCCATCCAAAGCTCATATGGGTTCATATTATTAAGACAACAATCAGCTATTTTATGATGCAAATGATAATGAAGCTCATCTTTCTGCCTCTCGCAGCACACTGACGATATACAGCATCAGTCAGGACGACGAGGCCATCTACCAGTGCATCGCTGAGAACAGCGCCGGCTCCACGCAGGCCAGCGCTCGTCTCACGGTGCTCTGGGCTGACGGTCTCCCCGGTGTGCCCACCAACGTTCAGGCCAAGGCCCTCTCACCTACCACCATCCAAGTGTCTTGGAGGGAGCCCGATCAGAACACACAAGACATCATCGGTTACGTGCTCCATATCCGCAGGACGCTAGGTGAGGATGCAATCAAAAGCCAGAGAGCAAAATGTAAATGACTTGCAAGGATGCGAGTGCATGACTAATGTCTGACTCAACACCAGAAATCCCACCTTACAAAATTAAGAGCCAATTACAGGTATGCAGTAAAAATTCAAATGAAAATGAAATGTATTCTATAAAACACATTTCATCAAAACATATTAATGATCAAAGCAATTGGTCGTACGTTTGCTAACATTAGTATGGAGAAGAGAATATGTACATTATATATCTTCAGATCAGTCCCAGCGGCTCTTCTCAGTTCATCTCCCTCATGTGTAATTAAAGGCCCCAGGCATGATTCAATAAGGTTGCTGCAATTACACTTTCAGGATAGCATAGCCTGATAGTTTAGGGCTGGAGGTAGACTGCAGTTATGGTTGGGTGTCTCTGGATTAAGAGCAATAATATGCAATAACACGCCCCCATCTCTACCTCTGGCTAAAATTCCCGTGACCAAGGTCAAAGTAGATTCGCTATTAATTACCAGCCAGCAAATCCAGTGAATAAGCGATAACTATTCATCTGTAATAGAAACTAATGCATATATTGTTTCCTCTCTAGAGCTTTTTTTAATATCACAGGAATGCAAAAGAAAAATCAAATTCTAATCATATTTTTCTGCGACTTCATCCATTTTTATGGCACATCTCTCTAATTGCTCACAATCAGACCCAATGGAAATGGAGTACGAGGAGGCAGTCAGTAAGATGACGCTGCAGCAGGTCATCCGCGATCTCGAGCCTTCCACCAGTTACACCTTCTACGTCAAAGCCTACACATCCCACGGGGCCAGCAAGCCATCGGACAGTGCCACAGAGAGCACTCATGGGGAAGGTGAGAGCAGAAAACTAAACATAATTGCACCCGTTATAGCAGTAGTCAAAGCAATGAAAGACAGCAAAGGCTGTTGTATTTTTTTATTCTACCTCATCCACAAATCCACAAAAGGATGTCTGAAGATTGTTGCACTATGTAGAGACCCAAATCAGAGGCAGAGTGATGATGTCAACATCTGTGGACTTGCTGTGCCTTGCTTCAAAAGCGCCTTGGCAGATCCACAATCATCAATGTTGTTTTTTGTACTTTTTTAGAGGTTACTAGAAAGAGGAAAAATTCAATGCCCCAACCCAACACACTTTAAAAGTACGCTTCAAAGAAATAGTCAACATCATTGCGACTTGGCCAAGTTTAATGTCTTGTCTTGTGTTGCAGTTCCAGCACCTCCCTCTCTCTTTGCCAAAGTTGTCAACAGCAGTGTAGTGCAAGCAATGTGGGAAGCTTCCACCAAGATGGGACAACACCAAGGCTTTCGTCTGTATTACAGGAGAGCCCACACGGCAGTGTTTACTGGTCCTATTTTCTTACCGCGCAATGCTACCCAGTACAACATCACTCAGCTGGGTGAGCGGCTTCAACCGATTACTCCTTGAACTAACTAATCTTATGAATGTTTTTCTTTCAAGAGTAAATTAGTACTTTACTCATTGTGTGAATATCTGCCATGTGTCTTTTGTCCAGATCCTTCATTGGTTTATGAAATAAATTTGCTGGCATACAACCAACACGGAGATGGCAATGCCACCATGCGCTTTGTTTCACTCCGAGAGGCTTTGGAGAAATCTGGTAATTGCTTGGCACAAATGCAACAGTACCTTTCTAGTACTGTGATGCACTTTAACGTGTGCGCTTGTTGGAACTTAATGTGTCCTGTCTCACCAGTTCTAGATGCCTCCTGTGACTGTGTGCAAGATGAACAGAGCAAAACATCCACCACTGGCATCATAATTGGTATTCACATTGGAGTGACTTGTATCATCTTCTGTGTGCTCTTCCTGGTGTTCAGCTACCGTGGCAGGTGTGTTCCAATAACCCATGTTAAGGATTAATGTCTCTCTGTCACAAGTGTAGACGAGTGTTTTAAAATGTGACCGTGGTAATCCTCAGGTTGATGATGTGTAAGGCAGCTCAGGCCACCCCCCAAGCGGCACACAGTACAGCGCTGGAAGCCTCTTCTTCCCAGGAGGGCTCTGGACTGAACACAGCCAACAGAAGAGAAATGGAGGTCAATTGCAGCGCCGGAGGGAACAAAGTGGTTGACAGCAACGAGCTGCAGAGACTCGTCCCTCAATCCAACACGCAAGACCCACACGTGGTGAGTCTTCACAGAGCAGTGGCGACAAGATTTACATTTGTATTTTGTTTGAATTATTATTGAATGTATTTTGTTGCTGACACAATCCATCTTCACATTTCAGCACATTTATCAGGAATATAGTAAGAATGTGGACAATGTGAACATTTATACAAGTTGATGCGCCCCTACATCTTATAGGCTAGGCTAGGGGCCACTATTTAAAAAAAGTTAGTGTGGCGCCGTGAAACAATTTATACCCTCCAAGAAAGTGGTGCAGAGAAATACATAACTTGCTGGAAAAATAGTTGGAAAATAGAATGAACCATCAATGTCTTGCCATTTCATTCCTCTACCGTCCACGGGCGCAATACATTGCCCCACTCAGGTGTCTCTCCAACATCACTCAGTAGTCCATCAAGAAAGTTCTGACTGGAATCTGTTTGAATCAAAACCAAGCAAAACAGACTTTTTTTTTCAAACAATCTTTTTCTTTTTTCAGGCTGATACAAACCTCTTGACCTACTCGCCAAATGACAGCCAGTTGTGCACAATACCACTGGATGAATTTCATGTAGAGCAGGACACAGAGACGCGTTTCCAAGCGTCGCCTGCAACACGAACGGCTCAACAGAATCAAGGCTAATCAATGTACCAAGTGTCCACTCAGATTCTCTCTCACTCAGGTTTTCTTTTCAAAGTAGTTTGCATTTTGTGCAAAGATTTTTATTGGTAAGTTAAAATGTTCTAGAGAGTCTAGAACTCGTTTTGGGGAAGTTGTTTTTCGCCAGGCTTACCAGTTAAGTTTACTCTCACTGTCTGGTCGTTTTTTTTTTTTTCTGGTGTTTGGCAGCACACAGAAGAGAGACCCCAAGATGTCCTTGTTATACAAAGATAATGTCATTTTTAAATTAAAAAAATATGTTCGCATATACTGTACTGTATCTTTATCATCTCTCTGTCAAAGTGGTTCTTGGACTACTCTTCTGTGGATATCAAAGACGCCAGCTGCCTGCTGAAACATACCAACGATTTCATCTTGTTGCTCACAGAGGACCAAAACCTTCTTCAAGGGACAGTTAGTTTTGTCTCAGGACTCCCCCCCCCCCCCCCCCATCCGTTGTGAATTCTGGGCCCTCATACAGGCTCTAGGCATGTGTGAACGTTTTATTCAACAAAAACCTACCTCGGCCGGAATGAATGTGTTGTGGGAAGCCTTTAGGGACTTTATCTTCCCCTGTGTTCACTCTAACTGTACATGCAGAGAAGCCGATGGGTCAGAATTAGAAGATCTGGTGCCGCTCTACCTCAGATGTCAAAAAATCCTCTCTCCTCCTGTGCTTGTTGAAGCAGAATGAAAAACGAGTACCCAACATAAAGCACTTCCAAATGCTGAAGTTAATGTTCTACCTCAACATATTGTTCATGTCACTGTTGTAGTTTATCTTTGTTTCTGATCTCCTCAGTTTGAAGAATTTGGTGTCTGTGGATACAAACATATTCAGTTCCACATGCAATATGTAATGTATGTGATGTAATGT
Organism: Syngnathus leptorhynchus; assembly: GCF_054491065.1. Lineage (NCBI taxonomy): Eukaryota > Metazoa > Chordata > Actinopteri > Syngnathiformes > Syngnathidae > Syngnathus > Syngnathus leptorhynchus. The sequence continues at coordinate 6,581,257 of NC_141197.1, forward strand.
GCTATTGATTTTAGCTCTGTTGTTCCATTCTGAAGGCTTATTTTATTACTATTTTATTTTATTTTTTTACATTTTGGGGTAAATAGATCCTTTAGCAGTTAGAATAAAACACTCCTAAACATAAGCTGCAATGAACACAATATTTTCCAGACAATTTACTGCTCAATGTGATATTTAATGCTCAATTGGACAACTGCAAAATGACACAAATTAATGGTATGAATGTGTGTGTATCAATGTTGATGTTATGTGCAAGTCCGATTTTTGGTTTTGTTGTTTAGTTTTGAAAACAAGCACAAATCTGATTAAACTGCCAAGACGTATTAACCACTTTTGCGAGTATAGGTCAACATTTTGGTCAATCATTTACTTACCGCAAATAGGATAAGAAAGACAATGGCACTTCATTAATTGGATTCAGTGTAGCAGCACATACTGGGACTCTTATAACAAAATGTTTTGGCTACCCAAATAAATCCTGAGAACCATGCTAGCATGCTTAAATAATCATAAGGTTCTTCTTACACATTGGGTTGTCAGACAAAGTCTCTTCATGACCTCGATTCATGCATTTTCAACACCAGTCTATTTCACCAGGGTCGCGGGTGAGCTGGAGCTGATCCCAGCTGACCTTGGGCGAGAGGCGGGGTACATCCATCCAGGACCGGTAACGAGTTGATCGTAGCATATCATCTTGTAGGCAGTCTTTCACATTCACACCTATAGGCAATCCTTCTGTTGTTATTTTTGAATACTGAAGGAATAGCCTTTCCTCGATTTTTTAAAATGTTTTTAATGTTTTTGTTTTGGCAGATTCATCCTCTAACTTTCTCAACATATGAAAAACATTGTTTGACCAAAATGTTGACTTATTCGGTGTCATTGAATCTTCAATCTCAGTAAACTTCATACAAAACTCGAAGCGAAATGAAGACGTTGACGAGACATGATAGTTGTTCATCACGCTAGCCTACCTTTAACTTATTCCACAAACCATCATAACTGTCCTTCTGTCTTGTGTAAACACTGGTGTCAGAAACAGAATTTTGCGGGATGTCAATGACCTCTGACAAAAAGCTAAATGGGGGAGGTGGATGTCATCATCCGGCAGTTCTTGTCTCTCCACAGTTCTTGGTCCAGTGGCATCACAGGGTCTCGCTTTGAAATGCATCATGGTAATCTACCTCAGTAGTTTCTGTTCTTTTTTTTGTGTCTTAATGAAAACATGCAGAGTAGAAACACAACTACACTCATATACAGTACAAACAAATGTAAATACTGTATATGCAAATAGTCAGCATTCACTGGATGGTGAAATAGTCAAGATGGCACACACACACGCACACACACAATGTTTATTCCCTCTTTAATGCACCAGTCATCACAGTCTAGGTTCTTGTTTAGTTTCTAGTTGAAGTGAATGTGTGGCTTTTTCAGATGATGTTTTTTTTCACATCACAAAATGTCAAAATTATTTTTGTCACTGGTGATTGTTTACCTTTGAATAAATAAACTGTCAAAAGTAAAGTGGGTGGGACTTAAAACTCAGTACACACAAAATGAAGAAACTATCTTTTATTTATTTGCTCAGAGTGAATCATGCAAAGACACCAACATACATTTATAGGTCATCCTTTTGAGAACATCTTATTAGCTTCTTAAATGCAAACCATCAGGAACACTACTTGGGTTTTGTGTTCCTTAACCTTCGTTTTATCCATCACATCATATTGAAAGCGTATTTTAAATCAGTTGTACATTTGGCCTTCATCTTAATGGTATTTCTTAAAGAATGACTCCTGCTTCACATAAGCTAATTGAATAGTGTGGCAAGAATGTGTGCCTTTGGTTCAAAGTGTGGTCTCGGCCACAGGGTTGAAGTAAAACTCTTATATCTTTAAAATGATTCAAAACATGCAAAGTTGATCGCTGCTAAATACCATATCTTTGTAGGGAAGACAACATTTATAGATTAGAAGTCAAATGTTTGCATTTTGCTCCCAAAGTTGTATTTCTACACTGACTTGGAAATTAATGCACACTTAATTTCACATAAACTAAAAGTACAGAACATAAAAGTAACTATTGTCAGTGTAAGGTTGTTCCCATTCCGTTGGCAAACTGTCAAAAAACAACATTAACTCATACAATTATCAGGTTATATGTTCTTAACTTCCACAAAATTCTAAATGAGTGTCCCCACATTAGCCAGCCATTGTAAATCTCTATTTCCGTCTGTTCATCTTTTGACTCATTTTTTGATCCCTTGCTTGTATAAAAAAAAAAAAAAAGCATCTACAAATAATACTTACTCTACCTAAGCATTTAAGAACCACTGATGTGATGTGGAATCTCAGAGGCTGTTCCAGCCTTGATAAGTATTTGATTTTGTAAAAATACGATTTAAATTATCATCAAGCTTTTTTGTCCTTTCTTTCTTGTGTCCTCCTGTATTATTTAGTTAGTCATTGTAATTTTGGGGTCATCTCCCACAGGGAATTTCTCATGCGGCACCAGTGGATGTGTCAAGTTTGAATGCCACACTGTTTAACCTGATTCACTGGCAATGTACCACGGTGATGATAATGTTTACGGTGATTAGATTCCCATAGGTCAGATTGTTAGGTGGCTGTATATTGCAACCTGTAAGATGTAATGAGTTCAAGCTGTTTGCTCCCTGACTGATGTTGGGACACCCATTAGTCAAGACAACAGAGGCAGTGGAGAAAAAAAAAGAGAGAGGTTACAGTTTCATTTTTTTGGCACATTGAAAAGTGTTTATTCGTTTTTATCCTGTTTTAGCCCAGTCACCATTACCTTGGTTCAGGAATTTAGATTTTTAAGAGAGTACTTGGGGCAGTGGTGGAGCTCCACCCATCCCCTGAAGACGATATATCATGAATCTGTATCTGAGTTTTTTTAAAGAATTTTGGGCTTTTGTAAGAAAAGAAAAAAAAAGATATCGTTAGTTCCACCATGGCCCCCTCAAGGAAAAAAAATCCTTGCTCTGCCAATGGCTCAGGTAGTAATAGCACAGCATTTAGTATCAGTGCATACAGTAAATACAACAGTAGATGCTTTACTGTACTTAAATTCTGCTCCATGACAAATCTTAACAAAATTCTTATAAGCAACGCAGTAGTGGAAACAGTTTATCTCCACTTTACACAGTACGAGTGCTTTTATGGCGCTACTAAATTTGGGAAATAGAAAATGTTTGTTCCTGGACCCATGATATAAATATGGTGGTTTGAGTAGCAACACTATTTGTAGGGAGAAATAGAAATAATCACTTTATTCAGTTGCAGAATTTATTGAATATTTTATGTTTATTATGGTAGAAAAACATCGTAAACATAAGATCCATGTTAGACTCTCTAGCTTTATATATTACAGTGAAGGCAAGTTCTGTACCTCAAATTATTTTACATATTGTACCAGGGCTAAATTTCCACCTTGTTGCAAGTCAAGAAATATGTATACTATAAGAATATGTGTTGAAGGCACAATGGCATGACCATTGAGGGTACCACTCCAAGCCTAAAAGTTCAATAAGAGTCAAACGCTTTGTAATCGAACTAATTGCTCAAAGTAACAACTGTGAAAATTGAATGATAAGGTTTCTTGAAAGACTGCAGTATTCACAGTACAGTTTCTATCCACAGCCTGGCGCACATAACATTTGCTCAGAATAGCTTTTACATGATATGTTATTGACCATTGTGACACCAAATTACCATTCCATAAACTTGAGAATTGATAAGTTGTTCGATGCATTCATCTCTCTTCTTCTGCTGAGACCCTTTGTACGTATAATGCTGAGATTTCCCAAGTAATTTATTCTCTTGTCTTATGGTAATTTAATGCTATTGTACTTAGGAGCTTAATATTTGAGATCAGTCTTAGTAGCTATATACGTAATCTGTCAGGAAAGAAGGAAAGTGAATGTATGAAAGGTAGTATGTAGACAAAACTACATGACATCTGTATGTAAACTGAAAAGCTATTGTGATATTTTAGCTGGAAAAGAAGTGTTGATTATTATTATTATTGGACTTGATATGTAGCCAGATGATAGCAAGCAAATGTGATGATGTCAATATGATTATGGCTGTTGATGGACCTGTCACACATTGTTGGTCAAGCTCTGTTGATGGCGTGGGTTGATGAAAATAGGTTGAACGACCTTTTGGTTCCTACATCTAAATCTGTCTTGCTCCCACCATTGCCCGATGAGCTCCTCATCCTCATCCTGCTCCCACTAGTCATCCTCACTTGAATGACTTGGGGGTCGGGTTCTGTTACCTAGAAAGTGACAAACTGTCTTCATTCCACTGTCGTAAAACATGCTTGCTTGAACAGAATGTATCTTCTGTATCGATGCTGTCAACACGATTTAAAGGGGTTTCGATATTAAATAAAAGTGGAGCGTTGGAGATGTGATTGACTCCAACACCTGCATTCTGAGTTTAGCATCACAAAGCATAGTGAAGCTTTCTCCGATACATGATTTATTCACATCACACCAGATTGGTTTTGCTTTTATATTTATAATTCACATCAGCAAGGTTGGAAGATCTTCACTCATAAACGGTCAACATGGTGGTGTCATTAAAACATTGGGCCATTTAAAAAAATGTAGAATCTATGCATTGTGCTCATTTTTTGGCCTGTGTGTTTCAGTTGCTTGTAGAGACCAAATGGTGTCCAGAAGAAACAAACAAAGCATTTCCAAATTTTAAACTTTACCTATTGCAAAAAGGAGCTTCACTTCCAAAGTGATCAGCATTAGATCCCACATTTGTTCCTGTGTGCGATTATAATCGAGCACTGATGTCACTGCTTTTATTGTTCTTTACACAGTTCAGGTTTTAAATATGAGGTGAATTATTGTCAGGGATCATTACTGAAATGTTGCTGCACATTTGTTCGCTGGAATGCCAGTTTATACATTTGTATAAATGTCCACATATATTGTATGTGTGTAAAAAAACAAGACCAGTTTAGTGGTTTTTATTGTTTTACAGTTTCATTGTGCAACATTGATTGAAGAAAATCAATAATAAATTAGTTCTAGTAATAAAAACTGATCCTGTCTTTATTGAGTTGCAATCTCAATCAAAGTTTGAATATAGGAGACTTCTGACTTACAATGCTAAACATTGTATGCACCACCCACACAACTTGTAAAGAACACAACTAAAGCTGGAGTTACACTTGCATGATTTCATTTTAATGCGCAAATCCAATGATTTTTTTTTTTTTTTGTATTTCCATTTTTCATATTTCAAGTCCGATATGACCGTGTTTACATTGACAGAACACATGAAAGAACTATGAGGGAGCCACCCAAATATTGAAGTGAAAAAAAAGAATGATCCAAATATCAAACTGGAACTGGGTGGAGGAGTTGTTAGCACGTTATACCTTAAAGCTTTGATGGTGCTTCTCCCTGCATTCCAAAAACATGTATTTTAAGTTTGTTGATGACTCAAAATTATAATTGTGAATTGTGAGTGGGAATGCAACACCGCTGAAGATACGTGGTATAGGATATGGATCGGTGGTAATATGAAACATGACATAACAGTCAGCCTGACTCGTCCATCCTTTTCATTTAAATTAGGGTAACCTCCACATTACTTCACTGGCTTCTGTCTGCATTTATTTGGCATAATTAATGAGAGATGTGCCTTTGATGTAGTAGCACTTTACATCTTATTTGATGGTCTATGCTTTGAATTTACAGCTGTTTTAATGTATTTTTGTGAGTGCGCTTGTGTGTGTGGGGGGGGACGTGTGTGTCTTTTTTTCTTTTGCAGATTCAGGAGTGTGTGTACAATACGTCTCCAATGGGTGTAGTTTGATGAAGCTCGGATCGACGGATATATATCAGATATTTGTGCTTCTGCTGCACTAACACTGGTACATATCAGATACATCTTTATTAGGAAGAGACCTGATTATGGTCTCAGATATCCAATTCCATATGTGTGTGTTTTCTGTTTCCCCTGCCAAGTGGCATAGCCAAATTGCCTGTTGAGCCACACAATGTACATACAACCAACCTAAACATTAGAGGTGACTGTTTTTGTGTTTATATGAACACAAGATGTAAGCAAAGATAACTGAAAAGCATGAATACAATTACCTTGAGAAAAAAAAGAATTATTTCATCCAATAGATGATAGTGAATGAAATAATTCATAATAACTGTGTGGATAAATCGAAAGTTTTAGTTGCCTTTATATGAACACAATTATTAGTTAACTAAGTTTTGTTCGGCAGACGTGGGACTGTTTTAAATCTCGTCCCCGCCCTCTAGTGTGTTGGTTGATTTGTTTTTCTCACTTGCCTGCAGAACCTGATTCATTTGGCATTCTTCCACAAAAAAACATGCATCCTAGGTTAACTAAGGAGTTTAATTGGCCATTGGGGTATATGTGAGTAGCTTGTCAATACATCACATGCGATTCGCTGCCAAACAGTCCTTGTTGTACCTCGCCTTGTCCTGAAAGTCAGCTGGGATAAGCATTCATGATGAGAATTTTGAGTTGGAACAGACAAACCTGAGAAAGCCTGTGAATTCAATGTTAATATCTCCACCATTGCCATACAGTCTCACATCAACCTTCATATTCAGCATCTTCATCTTCAACATCACCACCTGGACAGCTGCTGCTCTCGATAAGAAAGCAAAATAATAAAAGACGTGTCCGTTTAACCGATAAACAGACACTTCCCACATGGACTGCTAAGAAGAAACAGGATGTGTCGCACAGCCATCTCACTGAGCGGGAGTAGAACAAATGAGATTTTAGTAGGATGCCACATTCCACAGATAATCAAAGAACTGCTATTTAAGCATGACATTCACCTATAAGTGACTGAACAATTATGTATTGATTTTTTATGATGTGTCTCATTTACGTATATTGTGTATCAAACCTGAGTTCTAACATTGAAAGATGTGAGGTTGGAAATGAAGCTGAAATTCCAGATGGAAATTAATAATATATTCCATCCACCCATTTTCTGAACCACTTTTCTTCACATAGGTCCCAATGTGCTAGAGCCTGTCCCAGCTGACTACCCTGAAGGGGTTGCCAGCCAATCGTACCATTGGCACTCACGTCTACGGGCAATTTGGAGTGGTCAATCAGCTTACCATGGATGTTTTTGGACCATAAGGAAACCCACAAGGGAGAACGTGCAAACTCCAAACATGGAGGCCGGAATAATTCCACCATGTCACCTAATAAGATATTTTATGAACAAACTTGACCATTAAAATCTACAATTGTTTTTTTTAGATGATGTTTAGATGGGGGTTTTTTTGTGAAATAATATATACAGGCATATATATATATATATATATATATATATATATATATATATATATATATATATATATATATATATATATATATATATATATATATATATATATATATATATATATATATATATATATATATATATATATATATATATCAATCAGAAGTTATGGTGATTGGTACCAGTGGATGTACCTCGTACATTCCACCCAATAAAACCCTCTAAAGACAACAGTCTCAAATTTGTGTATTAAATTGGGCTGTGATCTTAAATTGGACTGGCTAATTGCTACTTTTATTACAGTTTGTTTTTTTAACCAGATAGCTGACTAAAATTAAGCTTCTCCTTTCACAAGAGCACTTAGAAACATTAATCCTTGCCTTAATTGCCTTTGCCTGTATTACTGTAATGCATTTACAGTACAGCCACTAACACATTAAACAACAGCAGCTTAAGAGGATAAGCCCAGATTTCCCTTTCCGTTGCCCCTTTGTCCAACTCTTCTGGGGGATATTGAAGCACACCCCCCTCCAAAAAAAAAAAAACGTATCAAGGGGGGGTCGGTGCACCATATTCCTGAAGCACCCCCTAGAGAGCTCCCAGAAGAACACAAAACACATGTTGGGCAAACTCCCATGCTGGTCCACAGTTTCACGGCCTTCCGGGTCTCACTGTCATTGCCCACACGAGCACTGAAGTTTCCCAGCAGAATGATGGGGTGCCCAGCAGTAGCATTCGCCAGCACCCACTCCAAACCTGAAAGTCGAGGGAGGCTAACCCTCTCTGCACTTCTCACCGAGGGCAACTCCTGAGTGGCAGAAAGTCCATTTTTGGAATGTAGCAACAAACCCACACAGGCACAGAAAGAACATGCAAAGTCCACACAGAACAACAAGAACCAGATTTGGACCTATGACTTCTGCACTGAGGCGGACATGAAAACCACCAGACATGAATCATCTCTTACAATATTGATAAACTATTTGTTCATTGATTCTGGCCAAAAAACATGAAGCTATGTATTGGTTTTTTTTATTTTAACAATTTCAGATTTTTTTTTTCTCATAAGCAATTCGGTCAATTTAGATTTGGCACAGAATGTGCGCATAAGGAACATCATTGTAAGACTTTTAAAGTTCAACTCTTTTTTTTTTTTTTTTATAATCCGCTGATTTTATTCCGAACACAACTCTATAGTTCACCGTCTCTCCTGTTCTCATTTTTTTGCCTGTGGCTCAAGTGTATGATATGCATATGACGGATTGTGAGTGATGGAGAATGTGCACATTAACATGCTGAGGCCACGGGAAACGTGGCACTCAAAGCATTAATAGAGTGACTGTTTCAGAGAAAAGGAGTCCTGATGTGATTGCAATGCGTGCTAAGGGAATCGTTTCTCTCAAGCTGACCATGCAGACTTTGTAGACACCCTTCTAACACATTTATATGTGTTTGAGAGATAAATCGGTTGGCCTTTACAGTGAAATTGAGCATAGGGCGCCCATGCTGAGATATGCAATCATCATCTACGACACAGCCCCCCCAAACCCCTGCTCCAGCAGTCAGATTTCTCATCATTTATCACTCATGCTCACACTGCAACTACTCAGCGGTTACCATATAGACTCTATATGAGTCTATACCCAAGTGCCCTGAAGAAAGACAAAGGGCGGAAGAAGGAGTCGTGTGACCGAGGGAGGAGAGTGTGCAATCACATCTCCTACACATGTACAAAGGACAAAAAAAAAAAACTGTGAGAGAAAGGCAGCCGAGGAAAAAGAAGAGCTCAGATAAAAACATGGAATAATGTCGGTGGCAGCAATGGATGTCATCGGGTGAAAGACGACATTTAAAAATAGAGGGCTTGTGTTTCATTTTGTTTGGGTTTTAGAGAAGTACAATTAAAATGTGAAAGGGATGTATAGGGGGTGCTTAATTTACAACGGGGTTCCATTCCTATAATGCTGACGTACCATCAATTTGTGCCTATTAAGTCTGGAGTAAAAATCACAATTATATTAAAAATTAAACGGTCAGATGAAAAGCAATGACTATGTTTACAGAAAGTCAGTATTCCAATTTCTGAAGCATTCAGAATAACGTGTTTGTATCGATAAGTGGGCAGAGTTTGTCTTAGGGATGGGAATTGATAAGATTTTTCGATTCTGATTCCATTTTTGAATCTGTTAAACGATTCAATTCTTTATTGGTTCTCTTATCGATTCTCAATTTGAAAAAAAAGAAGCACATAAACGATTAGGATGCTTTTAAAAAACCTGAATAAGAGCAATGTTGGTCTTTTTTTTTCCACACAATTACATGGCCTTTGAAAATAATTTGACTGCCAACATGAGCATAGTCACTAAAAAAAGCACCAAGACCATCAACTGCTTTGTTACAGCTGGCTTGGACACTGTAAGTGTTGCAAATTTCATTGCCTAACACCCGTATCAACAAACCCCTCTATGGGGGCGTCAACCAAGGACCCCCACCATTTCAATTTAATTCCAGACATGTGCTAGAGTGAAACCATAATTTACCATTGTTAACCTACTTAGACTCAAAACTAAACACCCAGAACTGAACTACCCGAGAGGATGCTACTCAATCATTGGAGTTGTCATTTACCACCACTGCATTTTTCACTTCTCATGGTCAACTCCAGAAATGACCCTCTGATGTTTCCGTTCATTAACCCCAGTCCTCACCTATCTCTAATCCGTACTCAGGAGGAAATTCACCGTTTTGATACGTTTGTTTTGCAAAGCCTAGGATGAACCTGGCCTTGTTTGATTGACCAAAACATTTTGATGATTTGATTTTTCAGGGCCTTGTCACGTTCCTTTGTGCTAAGGTTGGCTTCCTGTTTCATTGACCAGAACATTCTGAGAATATCAGGTCAGGCAGCAATAAATTCCTCACCATCAATAAAGGAAGCACACCCCGTGCCCGAGGTCACACGGCTTAGCCGTTCCAATCTATGTGTTTTCTTTAATTCCCTTTGCTTCTCACTCTAGTTAATGACGCAAAGCCATGTGAATTCACAATGGTGCGTATTAATTAGATCCCAGGATGCAGCTTCACCCAGTAAATGCCACTGCATAACTCTATGCAGCGAGCTATTTCTGTTGCCAATTTGTTTAGAAAAATTAAATAATTTCTATAGTGACAAAAAAATGTTGAGGTCATTTCCCTCATGGGCATATAATAAAATACTGCACATCAATCTATCCCCCATTGATTGTTCCTCCGTTCCTTTCTTTCGGGATTTCTTACGTCACACACCTCCATCGCACGTCGGTACCGTTCAAGTGGAACTCTTAACGATGCCTAGCCACTTATCCTGTAAACTTTTGTAAAAAATTGATGACCTCTGGCAACAAGAAGTACAATCTATTGTTTTTCCAAGCGGGCTTTCAACAAACACGTGTTTAACAAACATCTTGCTGCTCTTATGACAAGAAGCCTTGCTTTGTAGTATTTGAGTTTCAAATGTTCTTTTCAAAATTTCTCTCATGTCAAAATTGTCCAGGAACCCTGAGTTTCAATTCAATGTCAAATTGCCAAATTTGCAAGCTTTTTATCAGCACAAGCCACACACATACACAGCATGATGTGTGAAATTCATTAGTTTGTTGAAACAGAAAATTTCCATTTTCTTCTCATTTGAGGAAAAAAAAAACATTCCTTAACTTTAAAGTGAGGTGTCGGGTATTGAGAATCTACGCGTGACTCTTGAGAAGAAAAAGCAGATTGAGGTGGTAACTGGTTCAAGGAAACTACATAAACACCCTGGTTCATATGAGCTCAGTCCCTAGTGAGCCATTGTAGAGCAGAGTAAACTGCGACAAAGAATTGAAAGTTTAGAAATGCAGATATGTTAAGATGGAAAGAAAAGATACCAGTGTCTTGCCCGCTGTTACCTACCTAAACGGGCTGACCCTCCTTTCCTGGAGCAACCTTTTCTATTTACTCAAGTTCTTAAGGGGTTGGAATCCCTCAGTCTCACGCATCGTTCCCACTGAGGGAGTGAAGTCCTGGGTGGGCATCAGGACCAGTTGCTTGGCTGCTGAGGTAGGCTCTTTGAACTGAGGGGCCAACGGATGGAGCGTGGGGGGGCCAACGCAGGGAGTTGATGGGGTGAGGTCAGCTTAGAGGGTCATGGGGAAAGGGGCAGATACGGGTCAGTGTTTGCCCAGCTGTCTCCTGGGGAGTTGGAAAGGAAGAAAGCTGGGCTCGGATAGTTTATAATGGACCCTTAAAAGTTTTGCTGGTCAGAAACCGGCTTACTTGTCTGTCCAACGGGACGATTAAGCAAGACTGTGATGATACATATCTAGACAAAAGTATTTGGTCTACAGAAAGGGAAGTGCTAGAAAATGTATCCTTGAACTTAACCGCTTGAGCAGTTGAGGCAAGCCACAAAAGATTTCTGGAGTGTGCCTGGGCTTTGTTTTTTGTTCGTTCATCCTCAGTCACAGCTGTCATAGGTTGGTCACTGGGCAAGTTCATTCCAAAGATGTTGAACCGAAGATAGAAGTTTTATATGAGTTTCACTACACCAAAATTATCCAAAGGAGTCTTCATTGCTTTGTGTCGTTCGTCACAGTCATGGGAAAAGGGCTTTCTGCAAATTGTTTGAACAAAGCTGGAAGCATACAATTGTGCCCAAGGTTTTGACAAAAAGGAAGATAGGGGAAGAAATAATGAGTATAGTCTCAATCTTAATTGATTATAGAATCAATTAAGAAGTTTATCTGGATGAGTTGATGTATTTTTACTTTGTACAATGTAGTATATAAAGCTGGTGAAGTTGGCTGCATTTTCTTTGGAAGCAATTTGCTTTCTACAGAATGCCCTTCTGACTTCAACGTTTCAACTACATTTGAAGTGTTTGCCCAGTATTAACCTGTGAGTTGCACTTTGAGTTATGAATTGTATTATAACTTGTCACAGGGCAAAAACAACCAGTCACACTCTCATCGACACCTGGACAATTTTGTATCCAGCAGAATACGATGTACAGCATCAAGAGTGACGATTTGGCACATTCTACATGGGCGTAGCAGGCATACACAGTTTTTTTTTGCAAGATGCATTGCCAAGGGAGGAATATTGAACCAAAGACCAATTTCAAAGATGCAGAGTTGACCATCTATTATTTTTCTTCAAACTACTTTTTCTAATTGGGCTAAATAGTGGATCAGGATGATGAAATACTGAAAAACTATCAAATAATATAGACATTTATTTGATATATTCTCATGTTATGCTTCTGGGTCATGTGGAATGAATTCATTGCTCACGAATTGCATCATCACACTACCGGGGGGCTCTACGTCTAAGATGAATTGCAACACCCACTTTAAGTATAGATGGCAAGGTTCCATTTTAAGTTTGAAAGATGAGCAGCGCTTGAAAATGGAAGTAGGGGTGAAGTTGCCATAGCTACTGCTGTCTGAACAAATCTTGTGGACTTCAGGGTGTAGAGGGGAGGTGAAGGTCACAAAGGCTACCCTTTCCCCAATAACCGCCATCCCCCCATGCTGCTGTGTCCTTCGTTACTATTGACAGTTCACTCAATAACCATTACTCTCATCTGAACATGAGGTTGGCGGACCCCGCTGGGCTGCTAATCACTCGATCAATAGATGATCATATAAAATACCACCGAGATCACCGCAGGGATCTATGAGCATTAAGATTGTAACATTAACTGAATCTACCTATTGTACATAATAATATTTATACATAATAAAATAATTCAACAGCAATTTACCCCCAGAACCTTTCCTGTCATGTAACAGTAAAAACGGCATTGTTCTATAGAATGATGAAAAGCATGTTTCTTTCAGATATCTTCTTATCACTGATTCCATTATTCGAACTCTGTGTTTTGTCAAGCTCGAGGCAACAGTCAGCATGCTTTCAAATATTAACAAAACAAACGCATAGTTTGTATGTCATGCTGTGGAAAGGAAAGCATTGCCCTCACTTGGTCAGATACTGTCACTGCAGTAAGATCCGGGGAAAAAACTGAAATATAGGATGATTGTGTGAATCTACGGAAGAGGCGTGTGTGTGTATCTAATATACGTGAAAATCGTAGCTTGTGTTTCGTCTATTTATTCATGTTGATTTGTGTGTTTTGAAGTTGTGTGTTTGTGTAATTGCTCTTTTATGGGTGTGTCACTGTACAGTACCGATGGAACGGAACATCAGGTCATGCAGCAGTGATTGACTGTCTTGCCTAGTAGTATTGCTGACGAGGGTGCAATTTCCTTTGCTATGTCAATACAAACAAACCTGCAACTCTCTGGTAAGAACCCCCCATACACACATATACATGCACGCAAGCACACGACTGTAATGTGTCATCCATTGCTGCATATTGTTACGTAATGTAAAGCAACATGCAATAACGCTATCAGAGAGACATGCACATTTTCTGCTTGCTACATCCAATCTTTGTCTTTGTTACAGAGCACATACACGCTTCAGCTTCCACTTGTGTTTGCAGCATCTCTCAAAGCTTTGAGGGGATCAGTCTGGACACGTGTGTCCAGAAAGTCCTGCATCCAATCAATATCTAAGGATTTGTTAACATTCCCCTGAGAGGCTGCTCGATGTCCTTCTGCACCGAGTCTGTCTGTTGCCTTAACCCTTCCTGTAACTAGTAGATTTTTCCGTAGAACTACACAATGAATCAATCTCTGTTGGTATTGATTTTTAGATTTGGTGTGTAACTTAGTTCGGAACAATAGAACCACAATGGTCAAAGCCTGCTGCAGCAATGCTTTTCGAAGGATGAAGGGGGGTGACATTTTAGAATTATGAAGGCAGAGAATCCGTCAAAACTGCTCATTGCATAGGATTTTATTGTGCAATAAATTACACGGGCAGCTCGGTGGGTGGCGCACTGGGTACCACGTCCGCCTCACAGTTAGGAGGGTGCGGATTCGATTCCACCTCCGGCCCTCTCTGTGTGGAGTTGACATGTTCTCCCCGGGCCCGCGTGGGTTTTCCTCCCACATCCCAAAAACATGCTTGGTAGGCCGATTGAGCACTCCAAATTGCCCCTAGGTGTGAGTGCGAGTGCAAATGGTTGTTTATCTCTGTGTGCCCTGCGATTGGCTGGCGACCGGTTCAGGGTGTCTCCCGCCTACTGCCCGAAGACAGCTGGGATAGACTCCAGCACGCCCGCTACCCCCGTGGGGACTAAGCGGTTCAGAAAATGGATGGATGGATGGATGGATGGATGGATGGATGGATGGATGGATGGATGGATGGATGGATGGATGGATGGATGGATGGATGGATGGATGGATGGATGGATGGATGGATGGATGGATGGATGGATGGATGGATTACACGACTAAAGTCTGAATAACCTCGTGAAAAGTATCTTGGGATACTTTGAGTTAATGTAATTGTGTGATTTATTGTAACACGCACGCGCACACACACACACACACACACACACACACACACACACACACACACACACACACACACACACATCCATCCTTCCATCCATACTGCCCTCTTCCTCACCACTTCATCCAGCCCTTCCTAATCAAATATCTGATTCACCTCATCTGGCTACCCTTATTGCAGAAGAGCAGCGGTTCTGCCCTAAGGCCCTCCCGGATGACCGAGCTTCTCGCCTTATCTCAGAGGGAGAGCCCACTCGCCCTACGGAGGAAACTCATTTGAGTCTCTTGTATCCAAGATCTTGTTCTTTCGGTCACGACCCACAGCTCATGACCATATACTAGGTGAGGGCAGAAATGAAGATTGACCGGTAAATCGAGGGCTTTGCCTTGTAGCTCAGCTCCTACTTTATCATGAATAACTGTACAAAATCAGCATCAAGGCAGACACCATTCCAATCCATCTGATGATCTCTCACTCCAGACCCCAAGATGGTTGAACTGCTTCTCATCCCTAACCCAGAGAAGGCACTCCACTACTGATTCTCTCACGCAGTAAAAACAATAATAATAGAGATGAAAAAATATTAGGGCTTAGATTCTTTGTTAGGGATCCTTCAGCACCCCTATAAATGACTGAGGCGGACATGCTAACCAGCGTGCAGCCATGCCCCCACAAGTAAATATATCTCAGATATAATTTTGAGCCCTGGTTGGTGACGAGGGATGGGAAATCCAGGTCCAGAAAGTAACACCTGTTGGAATATTTTTCTAATTTAACATGAACTCGAGTTACTAATCTGACTCCAATTTGTGACCTTACCCAACTGCCACTCATCCAACAATATGCGCGCTCGTTCTGCAATAGAAAGGTATCAGGAAGCCGGCATTTTCACACACGAGTGGATTTATTCCTAACACACAAATCTAATACATCACCTGGGTCTCGGGTCCCTCTCAATACACCTCTGTACGCCTCTGTTGCCACCAGCAGACGTACTCTACATCCGAGTTGCCCAGCCATTAATTATACTACACAATATGCAAATGGCACATCAACAAAGGCATTCTGTCATTATTCTATTGGCTATGTGTCAACTGCAGTTAACTTTAGCTTGCTCTCATTGGTCTTTCTTCTCCTGCCGAATAACTTGCTCGCTCCTCCTGGTTGTAGTTTTCCATATAGGGTCACCAATTGTTGTTATCGATCAGATGGCCCTGTGGGTCGTCCTTGTTGCTGCTCCTGGATGATCTTTTTGTTCTGGAACGCAGACGTCCTCGCACCAACCACATATTTTGTTTTGTTCCCACTGTCACACACTCAGCAGTTTCATACTCTCATGCACAAGATGTCTAATGAACTATTTCAAGATCAAATTCTTATGTTCCTTCACACCCTAACATAGTTTGGCTCTAGCCACTGTTTTTTTTTTGGCTCAACCGCCAGGTAAAGCAGCTAATTTACAAGCTTATCAGTGACCTGAACTTCCCATATCTGATGATGGAAATGAAGAGTATTTTTAATTTTTACTCCAGCGGAAAGGGCAAGGCTAGAAGGGTGCTATGTGATGGGAAAAAAATCTCATTTGATGTTTCTATTTCAGTCTATATTTGATAGAGTATTACATGTCTGTAGGCCTGCTTTATGTGCATGAAGCAGAAAATGTGAATATCAGTCATAGCCGTTTTGCGCCAATGCCATTCATTTATGTAAGCTGCACTAAAAAATATATTTGTTCCTCCCCTCATATCAGATACAGTCTCATTGAAGGTCCGTCACCTTTATTCAATTATCATAACTATCCCTTATAAATTGCATTCATGTCTTGAATAATTCATCATGCATAATACTGGTAACCCTGTTCAAATGGTGATGGAAAATAAAAATTCAAAGCCTGCTCGTCATCCACCCGTTAATTCCCTGCGTGCATAAATTTCTATGCTTCCATATGTAAGAAAAATGAATACAGAAATCCCAAGCAATTATTTTATTTATGAATGAAATAATTGTGTTTTATAAAGGGGTATTACTCTGGCTGGTGAATGTGTCAAAGATAAAGGTTAGTTTTGGAAAGGCAAAGGAACACATGATGACTATTTTATTGGTTGGTTTGTTAGAAATGTATGCTAGAGTATTGATTCCCGAATTTAGATCCCTCCAGTGGCCCGCAAGCTGTAGTCGTTCCCAAAATAAATTGCAATAAATTATTATCTAAAACGTGCCCCTCCCTGCCTCACCTTTGAGTCAAATCAAATCGCCGATGTGATTGTGTTCTTTTAAATCCAAAAATAAAGGGGGAGGGGGTGAACAAAAGGGCCGCAATTGAATAAAGTCCTACTTTTTCAAGGACAAAAGCAAAATTTAATCATCCAAAGAATTTACAGGTGTCCAATGGTCTAAATGTTGAAAAGGTAAGTTTTAATTTATTTTAGTTGTATGTTGTGTATCAATGTTTTCACACATTCATTAGTGGTCAAAGTCGGAAAGGGGATGGGAATCTTCACCATCAAAGCGATACGATACACATCTCGATACACTGCCAACGATTCGATGCATTCACGATTCATGGAATTGCCAATGATAAGATGCAATACGGTGCGATACAGTACAATTTAATTTTAAAACAATGCGATCCAGTGCGATTGTTCATTGGATTTTCGCGAGGGTTGTTTCCTCCAAAATATGCCTGTAATAAGTAAACTCCGCAAAGTAGAGTTTGACATTTTATTAATTCTTTTTTTGGGGTGGGGGGGATGTACGCCTCTGTTATGCCATTTCACTGTACAGTATTCTTGGTTCGTCACTTCATTGTCAAATAAATAAATAAATAAATAAATAAATAAATAAAAGTTGTTGATTAACCTGCAGATTTAAAATTGTAGATTACATTATTCATTTTTTTGCATGTTGTACAGTTTCAAAAGGAGAAACTAAACACGAAATGGATATGATACAGGTGCATGAAGATTCAGAGGAAAGTAAGGCAATCACATTGTTATTGTCTGTTGAAGGGCTGTTGAAGGTCAAAGCATGGCTGAGCAACAGATCTCCCCCCTACCCTCCATCTCCCCCCTCCCCGCTTTCAGACTAATGTCATTCAGGCTCGTGCTCCTGTTGATGGACTATAGCCATTCTCTCCTCACTATATCGTCAGCCTGTGAGCAAGAACCAATTGAATCAATTCACTCTTCCCAGCCTTTTATCTGAAGCACGTATGCAGGCACTGATAAAAAAATAAAAAAAACAAAAAAATTGAATTGTCTGCGTTCTATCAGTCAAATAAAATTACTTATTTTAAAATCTCTGTGAGAAAAATAAGAGTTTAACGATGTGTCAGGGATATCATTTAATGTATTCAGCTTTAATAGTACGCCCGAGACCAATTAGATGGTCACTGTCACAGCACATCATTCACTTAGGGTTCAAGAACATCCTACATTCTACCCTCACAAGACATGAATGGACTGCGTAAAATCATGATTGTGATTTTCATTCATCAGAAGCAATCATTTTTGCGCTTAAACAAAAGTGTTGTTACCGTTCTTCAACATGTAGACTAAAATGTACAAGACCATATCACAAAAGATATTTAAAAAAAAAATTCTGGAAGGTGTCCCTCAACAGTTAAAGGTCATCCATCAATCTGAAGCAGCATGTGTGTAGAAGAATCTGACATACGTACAGCAGCCACTGACAACCAAAGATCCATCATGATTAAATGATTGCTGAATTTCTGGCAATATAAAATTGTCATTGAATCAATTGACCACAAGATCTTAGAAGGACAGGAATTGACCAAACTCATTTTTGCATCTTAGCTGCTGAGTTGCAAAAACCCTTAAAAATACAATAAGAAAAATATTAAATAACAAAACTGATGATCTCAATATGGCCTTTAATGTCAAGTCACTCAGGATCCTCGTTAAGTGATCATATTGCGTTACAATGAGAGATTTCCCTCAAGCGATGGACACATTTATCCACTCACACAGCCAACGTAAATGGTACTTTTTGAGCACTCCTCCTTTTATGTACACTCCAAATTTACACATCATTTTGCCATCATGCAAATTCAATGAAATACCAAAAGGGCTAACTAACTGAACCGGAGCTTTTCGGATATACGTGTTATTTCTTCCTTCTTCTTTATTTTTACTACAACTGATACATCTTTATTTTTGAATTGGACCCAAAAGAGCAAAAGTTCAAAAACAAAAGGTGCAAGAAGATCCAATGGATAAGCAGCACCTTTTTTCTTTCTTTTGCTCAGCAGTATCTCTTCTAAAGTTAACTGCTCTATAACAGAGACGCGCCTCGCTGCATCAGATGGAAAACGACCCCGTTTGATCACTTATCGGCCTTTGGGTTAATAAAAAAAAAAAAAAAAAGGACAAAATGCCAAATACTGGCAAAATTAAGTGCACAATAATAATAATATAGTGCTTTTCTAATGGTAATACAATTATTTTCTTTTCAGTATTGAGTTGTGTTTTGTATTTCAATATGATCCAAGTGGACATGTGCTGTAAAGGAGAGCCACTCCCTAAGTGGATGCTAATGATTCAAAAGCAGACAAGTAGCATTTTCTTAAGACGTGATTGTTTCATTTTCCTTCCTCTGTCACTCAATTCACTTAAATTAATGGTTATACATGTCATAGATGCACGTTAAATGAGAGGGCTGCTAGTGGGTGAGTTTGAAAGCAAAAGAAGAACAAAAACCTAATTAATTGGCTCTGCTTAGCGTTCTGATGGGGTGGGGGAGGTGGTAACAAACAACGTGCTTAAATGGGAGCAGCATTGTGAGTAGATGAACAAGATTCTAAGAAGGAGCCATGACATGAAAATGGGGTCAGTCGGGTCAGAACGTCTTCCAGGGAGATGCTCATGCTGTGTTCAGGTTGAACTCTGTGGGCCAGCAGGAGCATTCAACCAGTGCCTGGCTGATCTATAAAATGGATGATAAAATGAAAACCTTTGAAAGATAATAGACTTCCATTATATGGTGGACGGATCAATGGTAGGTTGGTCAGAGCAGAGCAGAAAGGAGATATCCACTATGGAAGGGTCACTTGCTTATTATCTTCAACTGCGTAGGGGCAAGCAGTCTGACGGCTTCGATTGCTATCTTTTGCACACAGTCAACATGAATGCAAAATGTAAGAAAAGGGGTTCTCTGCCCCCTTATGAAAGTGTTATTTTTTTTTCACACTGAGCGAGGGAAGGAGGGATGTTCTCTAGGACTGATCAGTGGTCTCGTCGAATTTCTCGAGGCTCTAAAGAGGGGCAGAAGGGAAGATCTGGTTTTTAAAAAAATGCTGGTCAAGAGTCTCAGAAACAAAACACAACAAGGCATTCATTGAAGGCAGACACTTCCACAATGCTGGAGTTTATTTCACCAAGAACTTTGTTCTAGTGTTATGGAAATGTACATTTAAAATACTGAATTGAAGCTTTACTGTGGTGAGGGCCTTTTTCTTTCCTGTTTAGAAACACTTAAACTAAGCAGGATTTCTGTGCCTGCGTTGAAGGTCACTACAATTGTATTTGTCAAAGTGTACAAAAATCTGTTTGTCTGTGTTGTTCACACTGCTCATTCTCAACAAAAAACTACTCGTTCAACAAAATGTTCCCTTGTTTGAGACGCTGATTTCCTCTTGAATGGATTCCAATCTGTATTACAAAGATAAAGCCTACTGAATGGAGAAACACAAGAGGCAACTATGTAATCTCAAGAGGTGCGAAAGTATATGTGACATAGAAAGTGGTCTGGGGGTGAACGGGCGCCACCAAAAATGTCACAAGCAGCAAGAGGGGAAGTGTTCCCATGGCTACTGGCTGCTTTCTGTTATTTTCTCCCACCCGCACAGTAAGAATGGTTTGAAGAGGAGTTCTGGCTGGGTCTGGTATGGATGCTGGAACAGTAAGACCTGGTCCAGATGGTCTTTTCTCTAGTTTTGTGGTGAGCCCCAGGACCCATGAGTAGATAAAGAGGCCCTGCAATTCTTCATTATGGACAGAATGCAGAACATAAACACAAAGTAGAACAAACGAGAAAAGTGAGCTTAGTAGTTGTCATTTATGATCAATTCAAAGTAAATGGATCTGAATGTAAGGAGCATTTACAGTCATGACTAGTAATTGTCTACTTTTTCTCAAACAAAGTTTTACGCATGGGACATGAGGCTTTTGGAAGAAATGTTCCTTTGTTCAACTTTTCCACATCAACACACGTCCTGGAGCTTTTCCCAGCCCATGTTAAGCCTGAAAAGCTCCATGTGATACAATGAAATTCATCATCATAGCCTGCCTCTGACCAATTGGGCGTAAATGCTGCCTGCCAGCTGCTCCTCTCTTCAGACACCTCTCCATGTCAATGTAGCCTCTGAGCACCGCAGGTCTCTTGCGGCCCAACCTTCGCCCCGCGGCTTCGCACTCATCTCCACTGACAGCTTGTTCCCACACTTCACTCGGTGGTCGTGTAGTAACAAGTTTCACGCATAGAATCACCCCAGTCACCAAGGCACCTTTCTCTTCTGTCATGACCTTTACCTTTTGATCAGAAAGATTTCATTGTTTATTTGTGGTCCTACTCGCTCCTACTAGTTAATTCACGCAAGAACACATTCACATTCATTCCTCTTGCAGTGCTTCACACAGCATCATTTTTGATGAAATTACACAATAAGGATTTTACTCTCCCACTACCACACGGTCCATACCAGAGCAGGATTTGCCAGTCGCTATTATTTGATGAAAGACGGGACTCCTTACTGTCCCTTAACGGTGGCATTTTGTCCCTAAAATTTGAGACAGGGCAAGTGCATTCTTCATCGACTCACATAAGTATGACCGGATTTTTAATTCTTGAATATTTGTTTGTTGCTG
The DNA here is from genome assembly GCF_054491065.1 of Syngnathus leptorhynchus. Taxonomy (NCBI): domain Eukaryota; kingdom Metazoa; phylum Chordata; class Actinopteri; order Syngnathiformes; family Syngnathidae; genus Syngnathus; species Syngnathus leptorhynchus. Next base: position 6,602,916 of record NC_141197.1, read on the forward strand.
ACAATCTGTCTGTTTCACACTTCAGCCCATTTTACATTAATGCAATGAATATGGAGGGAAATGTGACAATTTTCTTCATCATTTACAGTATGCACACCTAAATGTTCTACTTTTAAATTTCCGGTTTGGGGTTAGTCTGGAGCCCTGCTGGATATTCAATTTCATGTTTACTTTGAGATTAAATTAATTGAACAAAAATGAGTTTCATATAAGATCAAGTTGTGTTTGATTCTATGTATGAGGGTACTCTAATGGTATGACAAAAGCTTTGGTGTACACAAACCAAAAAGCATAGGAATCGCTGGCGTACGACATCGTCATCACTTCTCATTTACCGTATTGGCCCGGATATAAGACGGTGTTTTTTTGCATTAAAATAAGACTGGAAAAGTGGGGGTCGTCTTATATTCGGGGTCTAGACGTTATACCCATTCACAATGCTAGATGGCCCTGGATAGTATCTTTAAAGCGAATGCTGAACTTAATTCCCCAGGCCTAAGCGAACCCCTGTCACGAAGAAGAAAAATAAAAATAGCGGGAGCAGTTTGCATTATTTTATTGCAATGGTTTTCCTTATTCAAATTTGTTTCAAGACTACAGTTACATTTAGACTTCACTTTGATGCTATTTTGTTGTTTTATCACAGTAGATTGGTTTATTTACATTTCAAAAACCAGAAGCCATTCATTTACAAATGTGATTGCACTTTAGTTTACATAATTAAATGTTCAGATATTAAGATGTGATAGACAGTTTTTGCATGATTTGAATGAGGCAAAATAACATGTTTTTTCTCTCAAATATTTCTGTACTGTAATTATTTTCTGTATAAAAATTAAATTTGGTGTTCAAAAAGTCTTTTTTCAAACTTGAGTCTTGAAAAAGAGAGGGTTGTCTTATAATCAGAGTCGTATTATATTATTATATATTATTATATATTATTATTATATATGATATATTTAGTACGGTACTAAAGACAATAGCGAAAGCAGCATCACTAACAATAAGCACTATATGTATGCCAAGGTGAGTGCAGTGACTCAAGAAGAAAAGTCACAAATTCACATCCAGGCAGTAATTTACTTCAAATCGTCCAAGTACAAAGAAAAGCTCTGGTCATATTTACAGTATACTATGCGAATGTGCAAGTATTACTGATTGAGCCCCCAAAAACTGTCATACTGTTGATTAATGCTGAAAATCCTTGTGACTGTTTATAAAGTTCTTCCTACCCATGGTCATAACTGTCTCTTTGCTGGATTCTGGTCACTTGAATCCACTGTAGCCATCATACATATAATCACTGATCCCCCCAAAAAAACTTGTTGGGTCTCCTCGAGAGCATTCTTGTAATGGCACTCAGCCATATTAAAAGTAAAATGGAGACTAAAGACTGCTGATTACGCCAACTTGATGACTTTGAAAGTTGAGCAGCTTGACTTTGGCCTTTAGATGCCATGTAGTTCTAAATGATGAGATAATGTACTTGTCATAAAAAGGACATAGACACTCTGATGGATTTTTTAATTATCATTTGAACATGTGTTCTAAAAATGCTTAAAGTACCACCACAGCTAATTTCCTCAAAGTAAGCACATCTGCCATGAACTGTAATTAGTATAATTAGGATATTGAAGGAGAAATTGAGTGACCCGCCTGGACCATGTGACATTCCCAGGAACGACTTGCAACAGTGACCACTTGTAATTACATCCATTATCTAAATGTGGGTGGCAAGGTCATAAATGGAAAAACATGCAGACGTGCATTTACACTCACAAAAACAAGGGAGTCCATTTCTTACTGCAGATAGAAATTGGTTTTGGAAACTGACACAACAAACATTGTTCAGTATATCAAAAACAAAGAAATGTTTTGTGAGAGAAAAAAATCACTCAGAGGTTATGACAGATTTGCCCTTTTCCTTTACATTCAGCCATGTTGACCTTTAAAGACCATCACAGTTTAATGACAATCAGGTCACTTAACAGAAGAGCACAATTTCAATGTAACCTTTTACCAAAGCTCTTTTTTTGAACTGATGAATCTCAAATGAAGACATTATCTCATCCTCATACAATTTACATTTCTATGCCAATGCTCAGACTGCCACATAGACACACTGACTGGCAAGTTATGTGACATGATCCCTTTATGATGATGATGATGATAATTATTATTATTACTATTATTACTATTTTTACTATTATTACTATTATTATTATTATTAGTAGTAGTAGTAGTAATAGTAGTAGTAGTAGTGGAAGTAGTAGTAATATTAGGAGGTTAGGGTCAACAGTTTACGCTCTACAGATGGTGTACAAAAGGTTAGTTGGCCCTAACTTTTTTTCCTATAAGGGTTTTTCTCTTATAACTGCAACCTCATCATATAGGATTAGTTTGTGTTTGGCTATCTCTGCATTACTTTGTATTTGGTCATTGTTATTATCAGGTCACCACTAGAGGACAGCGCTGCTCTTTCATCATGACCGTGACCTTGAATTTCAGTTGGCAACTTTATAAAACCAAGCAACTGTCAGTTGAGTGGCAGGTTAAACAAGTTAAACATGGAGTGAATAAGTTACACTCAACAGATGTGAGTGATTGTGGCTTGAGGGCTTTCCTGTTGATTTGTATTGGCTGCAAGGGGAATAATGTTAGTGTTTGGAGAAAAAAATATACATATATATGGTGTAACATTATAAACTGGCAAAGTGGACCAGGCAGAAAGTAAAGTTGAGCAGTTCCTGCAGGTTTTGAATATGAATCCTGAAAATGTTTTGACTGCGCTGAAAGCAGGTGAGATTTTTGTAGACAGGCACGAACACTGAAGAAAAATCCTTTGGTGACATTGGATTTACTTAATTCAGACATTTACATTGATTGTACATGGTTAAAGTGTTAAAGTAATGCTTATCGTTTGAATATTTTGTGGGAAAAATAGAGAATTGTTTCAATTGGCTACATTTTAATCATATGCAACCGAAAATCAAGGACAGTATTTTCAGGAATATAAGTAGCATTTTTTTTCAGAGTTTGGCCAGGGGTGCGACCTATACTCAGGAGTGACTTATGTGTGAAATTATTAACACATTATTACGTATATGATTTCACATGTTATTTTCACACTAAACCGCAAGAGGACACTCTAGGCCTGTGTTGATAATTGTGTTGCTGAGTCTGACGTAAGCGATGTACAAGAGGAAGCGGCGCATCTTCTACGCATCTTAGAGGAGTTGTTTAAAAGTGACACAGAGGATGAAGATTTATTGGATTTATTGATTTGGAGTGACACGGATGGTTTGGTAAACATGTTTGCATGTTATTCAGGCTATAGTTATCAGAATAACTCTTAATATGCTGTTAACATACCAGGCAGGTTCTCAGTTTGTTGTTTATGTGGTATGTAACGTTAGCATATCGTACAATTATTCATCCTGTTGTTGCCTCTATTTTTATTTTAAATTACCTTTCAAGGTGACATGTCTGTTCTTGGTGTTGGATTTCATCAAATAAATTCCCCCCAAAAATGTGACTTATACTCCAGTGCAACTTATATATGTCCTTTCCTTCTTTATTATGCATTTTATGGCTGGTGCGACTTGTACTCCGGAGCCACTTATAGTCCGGAAAATACGGTACTTATTTTGTCAGTGTTTGATTATCTGCTGTCAAGATCAAAATTCTTTAGTTCAATATTGTCTGTTACAGACCAATTTAGCACTGTGTATTGATAGAATATTTATTGTTTGGAGTGCTTAGTTTTGACGAAAGGCTATCTTTCAAACATTTGTCATTCACTTTATTTTTTTAATTTGGTGGGGGACAGACACAAAAATGTCACTGGTGAAATGGCTCACAAATGTGTACTCCACAACTTAACATCTCTGTATTGTGAAACATGCTGGGTCTTTCTTTTGTTAACAGTGTAAAAAAAAAAAAGATTGAGCAAATGAATACACTACTAGAAAAAAGAAAATGTTCTGGCGTATGACTTCTCTGTCGTGGCAAGCAGTAATTTAAGTGAACAAGGGAATTCGAGGAACTCCCAGATAATGAAGTCATATTTTCAGAGAAAACATGCTACTTGATGTGCTTGTGCAATGCCTTTCTCAAGGTTACCATTTGGCCCACCATTGAGCTTTTCAATTCTATTTTTTTGGCCTGTGGTTAACAGTAATGCCATCCAACTGATGAAGAGAACCAAATAAGAGAAACTAATTTGATCCTTTAAAAAGATTGCTTTCATCTTTTAGCAATTGGAGCACTCCTTAAATATCTCATCATGTCATCAATGACAAGCTACAACATTTTGACCGATGATATCCAATACATCATCAAATATTCTTCCTTCAAAAATATCAGCGTTATTTAATTGACATTCATTTAGAATTCATTGCTATTACTGAGGATATACAACAAAATGTTCTGGATGGGACACTTTCTAACTTTCTTTCTTATACATTAACAATAGTTCTCACTTTTTGCACGTTTTCATGCTCAAGAAGACAATTGAGAAACTAGAAAAGTAAATTAGATCTTCAGAAACTGATTTCTTGTTAAAGTTCAACACTTGTTTAGTTAAACAATAGTAGTTTATCAAATACTGTACAACAATTGCCCTGATATACTTTTGCTGCTTTGCATTAAATACATTTTTGTGATGCTATGATTTTGCTTGTTGTCCCACATTGTGTTTGACTCCCCAGAAAAGGAAGGCTTTATGTTTATTTGCAATCTGAAATTTGTCCCGTGACTTCAATCCAAATCTTGTGTGATCTGTCGGCTATTTGAAGGCGAACGAACTTTACGTTTTGTCTTGTGGGTGTCATCAGCCACAACCACATTTTGTATCTGTAATCCAACAATGCTGTACTTTTCCAAAATGTTTGTTGACACACCCACGGTGGTTGCCCAATACTTGATTGCTGTAATGTTCTCAGATGATTTGAGCACTCGACTAACATCTGTGAGAAAACATCTGGTTTTACAAACTGCTGCAGTTTTACAGCTCATAACGTGATGTTTATTCATTGCATTCAGTTTTGTGGTCATTTTAATTAAACGTCTCCTTGCTAACCCTGCTATGCCTAATAAGCACGACGTCAATTTTATAATTCATTAATTTTACATTATTCCTCAACAATGAAACAGTTAATGTGAACAATTGCATTTTTTTAAGTTCAATAATATAGCACAAATTGTAATCCACCAATTCAAATTGTCCCTTGGTGTGATTGTGACTGGTTTGTTTGTCTTTGTGTGCCCTACGATTGGCTGGCAACGGTTCAGGTAGTGGCCTGCCTAATGCCCGAAGCAAGCCTCGTGTGGAAAAGCGGTTCAGAAGATGGATGGATAGTTCAAATGCTATAGTAAGGTCAAAAACACAAAACATGGAGGTCTTACCATTTCCAAGTGGTTGAGTCAAATTTTTTTCACAACTACATTGATCATAATGACCTGTGAATTCGGTGATTTTCTTCTGAGAGTATTCAGTGATATGTTTCTGGCCAGGAATTAGAAAATGATGGGCTCTACCCCTAAGGGGCTTGATATGTATAAACAAGTAAATATGCAATACAATACAAAACATACATAAAATAGATTACACAAATTCATGATAAAATCAGAAGGCTTATATTTGAAATATTTAATATACATCTTGTACAGGCGGCAGTGGCGCACTAGTTAGCACGTCCGCACTGGTTAACATGTCCACCTCACAGTTCAAAGGGTGTGGGTTTAATTCCACCTCCGGCCCTCCCTGTGTGGAGTTTGCATGTTCTCCCCGTGCCTGCGTGGTCTTTCTCCGGGCAGTCCAGTTTCCTCCCACATCCCAAAAACATGCATGGTAGGCTGATTGAGCACTCCAGATTTTCCGGAAGTGTGTTGATCATCTCTATGCCCTGCGATTGGCTGGAAACCAGTTCAGGGTGTCCCTCACTTACTGCACGATGACTGCTGGGATAGGATCCAGCCCGCCCGCGAACCCCGTGGGGACAAGCAGTACAGAAGATGGATGGATGGATGGATGGATGGATGGATGGATGGATGGATATTTTGTATATATTTATTTTCACATGATTTTGTGATAAAATAGCAGCTTTCAGCAGGTGTTGCAATTCCACACTTCATCTATTCCATATTGTCCAATTAATACTTCTCTAATGGTGTCAGTCAAAAGTGAGATTTGAAGGCAAAATATCGGACTTTTGTAGTTAATTGCAGAGAAGAGTGTGAATGATTTCTTTTATCTAAGTGTATAAACATCAGAGAGACAAGACTTCCAGGCAACATTCGTGGCTACGCCCACGTTTTTCAAAGTGCAGCCAGATTGACAACAATTTTCTTTCATTTTCACAAGGGGGAGATTTGGCTATCTTCCTTTCCTGGATCTCAAAAGAGCTTCCTGTCATTGAGTGACTCAACTGAATGGGGGGAAAGATTCCACTGGGTGGGGAATATATCTTTCTCACAGTAAAACTGCACTACAATATGGCCAAACTCAAATCACCTGAGGCTAATGAAAACTTTTGAAATCCCTCCTACTGACCAAAGTTTGAGAAAAAAATATTTGATTCACAAGAACATTAAAAGCTTGAATTTATTTTTCACATCCAAAAATTCATGTCGCGTCTACTAACAGGAACACTGGAACTGACTCAAGAGCTCTAAAAACAGAAGAGTTGATTGGCCTATTTTACAAACGTTAAGCAAAACACTGTACTATGAACATCGTTTGGGGGCTTGGGTATGCACAATGATCTCGACCTGACAATTTGTTGTGACAAACTCCACCACAATGAACCACAGGAGAATAAAAGTAGGCAATTTTTATTGCTGTTTTTGGATTATTTTCTATTTTGGCCTATTGTTTTTTTTTCTTCAAATCTTGTAATTGAAACATTATGCATTACAAAACAATAGATTGCTCCAATTTATGTACAAAATAGGTCTTGGTCGTAGGATCGCAACTATGTTGAAAACCAATAACCTTTCTTTTATTCTACTGAGCGGACAATGATTGTAATCATTTAAAATGTTTTGTGTTAAAGTGGGAATACTGTCTGACACAAGGTGCAAAGAATTAGAGGAAATCATACTTTTACAGCATGTTTTTTTGTGATTTCCTTCATCATGAGATGCTCTTTTGCACGTTCAGAGTGCTCCAATTCTCTGTTCAAAGAAAAAATTGGCGACCTCTTGGAGAATGTATCATCCATCTTCCAGGTCAGGCCCACATGTTTCTAATCTAGTACTTAATAGCGCATGTCTTCATGCTTTTACAGAGGTGAGGGAGCCAGCGAACTAACACGAAGGACACGCTCTAACCTCTGCATACCCTCTATAACGTGGCAGCTGAGAAATACAGAGTTACTGGTCATCTTATAGAATGTACATTTGCACAATCTTGAAACCTTTTTTAAAGTTTTTAGAGCTGGCCAACATTATTCAACAGTGCTATACTATGACCATACATTTTGACCATACACTTTGAATCAGATTTAAAAAAAAAAAAAATGCTTCATGCAAAATATGTTCTCTTAATAACTTTCATTTCGAAAAATACAATTTTAAATGCACTTATGTAAGATCTAAAAAGATAATCGTAATGACAAAATAGCCACATACTGTATGATTTTTCCAGTGCGCAAAGCCTCTGTTGATTAACAATTACAATTCAAGGTCACACGACAGCTGAACAAAAACAAAAATACACCATTAAGTGCAATAACGAATGTATATTCTTTCTGAAAAATAAACTCAAAAGTTTTATATTACCAAGGTAATATTTTTTTCACCCAAGCACACAGGTTTGTGCTTTACTTTTGTGCTCAGCACAAAAACAAGGCCCGATGTGTTAAATAATCTTTTCATTTTGCAATCGTTTCGCAATAAGATCCAAAAAGCTTCGAAAAGAGGATGTTTACCACTGTGTTACATCACTGTTGAAGATTTGTAGATGGAATTTTTTCCCATTCTTGCTTGATTTACAACCAGCATTAAGGATGCATTCACAGATGTGCAAGCCATGCTATGGGCACAAATCCCATCACAGATTCAGGCTTTGGAACCTTGATAACAGCCCAGATGGTCCTTTTGCTCGTCCGCTCAGGAAAACCCTCACAACACCAAGGATTTCTAAAAACAATCGGAAACTCATCTGACTACAGCACACTTTTCAACTTTGTCAGTCCATCCCAGATAAGATGGCAACATTTCTTGATGTTGTTGATAAATGACTGTCACTTTGACAGCAATTTAAATTTGCATTTGCAGATGTAGTGTCCCTGAGTCCACGTGGCAACATATTTTACACCATGATGCCAATTTTTAACGCAGTGCCGCCCTAAGGATCAAAGGTCACAGGCATTTAGTGTTGGTTTTTGGTTTTCCTGTTTAGATTTCTCCAGATTGTCTGAAACCTTGTTTACAATTGTACATTGAGAAATGTTGTTCTTGAATTGTTGGACCATTTGCCCATGCAATTATTCACAAAATGGGGAACTTTTCCCTATTCTTGCTTGTAAGGCAGGGAGCCTTTTAGGCATGTTCATTTTCTACCTAATCATGGCACTCACATGTTTCCAGTTAACTGTGGAATGTTCCAAACAAGTGTTTCTTGGACATTCCTTAACCTTACTGGTCTTTTGTTGCCCCTGTCACAGCTTTTTGTTTGGGACATGTTTCAGGCATCAAATTCTATATTATTTGTACATCAGTCTGAATACTGTGTATCCTGTCTTTGTCTGGGAAAATATTTATTTTTCTTTGTCTTTTTTTTAATCTTACACATGATCCCAAATTCATTAGAATTAGGCTTAGTATATCAAAACAGTGAATGTACCTTTTTCAAGATCTTCCGTCCATTTGCCCAATGGAGTATTTACGGTTCTGCCACTTCTTTTACTGGAAGCATCGACTCTCTAATTTGATGTATCATAGAACTGTAGCAGCAACTTTGCAGACAACAATTACCTGGTAAACAAGCTGAAACATTTGATTATTAGATACCTGCTGCAGTCTGTCAATGTGCAGTCTGCCCTCCACCCTGTGGTTTACCTACTTAAATGATTACATCACTTCTCCATCACACATGCATGCACCAACACATCTTTTAGGTTTAATTTGTCCCCCATTCAGACTGACACATTCAATTTTATGTTATTGGCACCTGACTGTGAGTAATGGTGCATGGTCTGGCATAAACATGTATTTCGACAAACATATCTGCAAGGCTGTGGTCTAACACTGCTTTTGTTGTCATAATCTGATTTAGCAACAATGAGAAAACATACATGAGTTCATCGGGGATTCTTTTTCATTCAGGTCTATATAGATATTAAAATGAAGAAGGTCTGGTTAGGCATGACATTTGATAGGATGGAAAGACTTTTCGCTCCAACGGTTGCAAGAATTCTAAATAAGAGGGAAATAGGTGCTATAGAGTGCTTTATATGGAATATTCTCACAGAAAAGTACAGTAGGAAGGAACAAGTACACTGTCCATGTGGTTACACAGTGTCTGAGCCTTCTAAAATTCTTCAGAGCAGTCAGAAGGAGAACACGGTTAGCTAGAGAGCACTCAAAGTTGCTGTTGGTCAGTTTAATGACTCTAGCAGTTAAAGTATGCACAGCAGTCTCTGCTACTGTCATTAGGGGGCCGCCATGCATGGCAAGAGGGAGAAAGCTAACACTGCTTCCTCGAGGTCTGTTCAGGAAAATGGAGGGAAAAACAAAACAAAAGGAGGTCTAGAAAGGTGGAGGCTGAAACAATAAATTGTTCTCCAGAATCATAAAAAAAAAAAAAAAAAACAACGGTTACTGGTAGTCTACTTTATATTACTATATCAGTAGCAGAGGGCCAAAACTTTCAAAAGTTTTCATTTTGGTGAATTTCATATTTTCTCCAAAATCCATTTTTTGGGTCAGTCCTGACATGTGACTTTTACTTTTGTATTTTTACAATTATTGACCGATCTTAAGAGTCTTGTTCATGATGTAATGCAAATGATTGAGCAAATCTGCCTGTTTGGGGGTCTCCTGAAAAGTGATTTTGGAGAAACGAGTGTTCCACCCGACGTCAGCGATGTGATCGATCTCTAGACCATAATATAGTAATAATATAATAGCGCAAACTATATCAGAAGTAATTTCATTTTTGAGCCAAATAAAGTAATTGACAATTTAGTCATGGGGCTGGAGCATTAAACAAACAAACAAACAAACAAACAAACAAACAAACAAACAAACGCCTTTTGTTGGACAGTAGAAGAATTATTGGGAAATCCGCCAAGAAAAAAAAAAAACATAAATTACAGAGCAAAAATTGACAATAACCAAGTGGCACAGTATCACAGTAGCATCATGACGAACATTAAAATACCGTAATGTAGTTGGCTTAGGTGTTCATAAAAAAACAAGGCTGGTTTTATTTCTAAAACTGATGCTGAAACCACTGCAGCACTATGAAGACTAACATTTTGCTTAAATATGGGTAAAAAAAAACACAATTAAATCACGATGTATACTATTCAAATTGTAAAAGTTTAAAAACAAAGTTTGTTGTAAATGCAAGTGTATTTAAAAGTGATAAATACAACTGAACTGTACTTGGGCAGGCAGTCTTTTGCATCCATAAGGCCACTTTATTAGGCGTATCGCAAAGTGGCTTGTCTTGAAGGTAATGGATTTACGTACACACAAAACATTACGAAAGCTTGAATCTCATTTTAAAAAGATGCGGTCACCACAGAACATTTAGAAGAGCACTGCAAGTTGAAAATGAAAATGAAAGTCAAAGGATTGCAAGCATTAGTGTGGAAAATGAAATGTGCCGCATTTTAGCGCATTTTTGCAGATCCAATTTAGGCCTAATTTGCGTGCACTAAAACTTTCAGTGCAACAAGTATTCTGCTTTATCAGCACCAATTTATTGCCCGTAAACTGTTGATTTCAACTTTTCAGACAAAGTGAAGTACGTACATGCACAAGACTAAACATTGGATAGTTTTACTAAAACTCAGTTTTCCAGATGGTGCTCTTCTCTTACATAGCAGTTTTTCTAACTTGAGAAGCAAAATGACAGTTTTGTTAACCTCAAAGCTAAGCTGAGAACTGAAAAACTCGTGCTCTTTGCTATCTTATACAATGAGGCCAACAAATGAATGTTGTGAAATAATATTAACAACATTGTATGCCTGGTGTTTATTTTTGACTAAATAATGTGAGCACACTTGTGAAAACCAGTTGCATAAATGACTTGGACAAATTTGACCAAGATGACAAATGCAAGTATCAATTTTAATCCAACCATAAATTGTTACATGATAAAGTTGATTTCTAAAGATATTGTGGCATATTGCCAAGAGAGGAAGGAGTGGTGCTACATGCAGAGCGGTATAAAAGAGACAGTGGAGGAGTGTGCTGAAACACACTGAAGAGGAGGAGAGACTTGCCATAGAGAAGAGGAAAGAGGAACAAGAAAAGGAAATACCAAGCATTGGCACAAGTACCAGCCCACAAACAGGTAAGACATTTTCACGTCCCGACTAACTTACTCCGAGAGGCTTATGTAATACTTTACTACAACTTTTTATAGTACCGATTCCTTGCATGAATGGGGAAATCATCTAAGGATCTCGTCATTTCATAATATTGCAAATTTGTCTCACCTGCGTTAAATTTGATTTCAAATTCAATGTATGCTTTTCGTTGGAGGCATATCTGCAACTAATTCATTAAATGTCTGAAATTAGTACAGATGTGATGAAATGGACAGACTTTATGTATTTATGATGCTTAAACACAAATGAAAACTTTTGTATGTTAAGTGCTTCATAAGTGGATGCAGAAAGGTTTGTGAGTCCCCCTGACAAATGGTGATGGCTAACACAGATGTGAAATTTGAGTGGGGGCTTTAACAACGTCTTGTTTTTTTTCTTATTTTGTCCCTGCCCTCCCCGTACAGATCTGAGTCCATGCTCGAGGCATGTTCTACTGTTCTAAATGTCAGAACGTTTGTACGATGAGTGGAACTGCAATAGCAGTACGATAGTGATGGTGATCAAATGATCAACTGTTTGAAATATATTTGTGTGCACCTTGAGCTTTTAATGTGGTCGTTTTTTTTACCCCCACCAGAGGTGACATTCTGCTGCTGGGCAGCCTTTTACGGAACCTTTTACGGGTTCCTGGTATAAAACATTCACTACCAGAGGTTGAAAGTTTGAAGGTCATATACAAAGGCAGAGGGTGACAATGCTATTGAGACTACTCCTTTTCATGGTGGGAATCAGCCAAGCCACAGTTTTTTCAGCAAAAGGTGAGTCAATCACATAGATCACTTGAAATTACAAAGTGAAGGCATCACGTTCACTTACGGGAGCAGCACTTCATCCACCAAGATGCCAGATTACACTTGTCAGTGTGCCTACTTGTGTTTGCAAAAAAAAATACTTTCGTTCACGTTGACAACTTTGCCAAACATTTGAGAATATGCAGATTATCGAAAGATACCATCTATAACATTGTTAGCTAATGCTAATCTGTGTCAACATTGGGAATCTGCTTACTTTTTCCCTTTGACGTGAACGTTTTTGAAATTTTACTCATTTTTTTTTAATTATAAGACTGATAGTAACAAAAATAGTACAAAATTGTGGTCAGGATATAGATTAGCATAATAAACCACATCAAATTGACGGTGTCTTGCAGCGCTATGGGGAAGGAAAGATTCGAGCACATCTATGACCCACACTCAAGGTAAAGTTTTTACACCCTACAAGTGTCTTTACGATTAAGTCTATCATTCCCCTCAATGTGATTTCCGTACTTGTTGAACAACCTATAGACAACTACGAATGGACCACATGGTTCAACGTGGACCATCCCGGAGGCCGTGGGGACTACGAGCAACTGGATGCCATTCGCTATTACTATCGGGCTCGTGTGTGTGAGACTCCCAGGGCGCTAGAGGCCAGAACTACCGATTGGGTCCCAGCTCGGGAAACTGGGGAAAAGGTGCATGCAGACCCAACTGTGGGCTTCTGGTGCCTCAATGAGGAGCAAGGTTCAGAACGGAACTGTTCCAACTATGCAGTCCGATTCCTTTGTCCTAAAGGTTTGTTCTTGATGTTACAGATCTTGGTATTAAACCAATCTTTCACTTTGACTGTTCTAAGTAGGATGAATGTGTGATTGTTGAGAAATTGGTGTAATAGTTACTTTGTAGTGTAGTACAGCTAAAGCTCTATTTCTCATCAGGCAACAGCCTAAACCTTCAGGATATTTGGAGTCCATGGTCAGATTGGGATCCATGTCCTGCCCTCTGTGGTCAAGTGGGAGTCCAAATTCGCTCCAGAAGCTGTAGTTCTCACTCAATGCTTTGCAATGGCCCAAAGGTAGAAAGCAAAGAATGCAATGGACCACAGTGTCTGGAAGGTAAGATGGCATTGTTTGCTTCAAATAAGTTGTTTATTTAACGATAGCCAGAAAGTGCTGCGATATGAAAAATTCTGCCTCAATATTGGTCTGTAAAGTTTTCAACTACATTCCTTTTTTACGGTTCCCACAAGATTAATCCTAGAATTCACTTGGGTTATCTCTTGACCAGTCGCTATAACACTCCGCATCTTGCAGATGTACATTGTGGACCATCATGAAAGCATTGCAGTTTTTAGTAATAGTATTGTAATCCAGCCTGGATTGTCAGAATTTGAGTTTGATGGCAAATAGAAAATTATAACTGACTACTTTGGTAATTGTTCCTTTCTTTCAGATTGCTCCCGACATTGTGTGATGGGAAAAGTGAATGCAGAGTGTGATGCATGCATGTGCGAAGATCACATCCTGCTGGGCTCCGTCCGTGGTTCTGGAGGTCTCATTGCTAAGGGGGCTGCAATACTTGGCTTGAAAAAACTCCTCACCCTCACAGACCACAATGGACATTTCCGGATTCCTGGGGTCTGCCCAGATGGCAACACCACGTTGACAATCAGACTGCAAGGCCACGCCACCCTGAACGTTATTGTTCCGAAAAGCTCTGAGCGTACCACGGTCCTCAGCGTACAGCTCAAAAGAACCGGTACAGTAAAAAAATAATTTAAGTAACTCTCAAGTTAAATGGGTTAAAATTGATAGGAATGTTATGTTTTGACACATGTCAGAAAAGCTTCATGTGTTGAGCAACCCTGAGAGCAAGGCCAGGAAAGAAGGACAAACTGCTGCCTTCTGCTGTAATGTGGCTGGAACACCACAGCCAGACAAGTACCAATGGTAGGACTTGATATTTTAATAAAAATGTACGTGTACCATAACCATCACTGTCTTTTCAGGTTGTTTTTGTTTTCTCATCTGTCTGTTTCATCTACAAAGGTTCCACAACAATAGCCATTTAGCAGGGAACTCTGAGAGCACCTTGGTTCTTAAAAACCTGCACCCCGAACAAGCTGGAGAGTACTACTGCCGGGCAAGCGGTGAATCGGGGACCATCAAGACCAAACCAGCCCTGCTCAAAGTCATTGGTATGTTACACTTTACTTTTGAAATAAATCATTTATGATGAAGGCCGCAATTTGTTGATGTTACAAAAACAATAAATCGAATTAAATCGGAATTTCCTTTCTCCCTCAGGCATAAATAGCCAATCATGCAATCCCAAGCCTGAATCTCATCTCATACGTCTTCCACATGACTGCTACCAAAACAGCACAAACTCATTCTACCACGATGTAGGCAAATGCCCCTCCAGCAACTGTGTCGGGCAGTTGGACAATGGAATCAGATGTAAAGACAAAGTGGCGTACTGCTGCGGTGTGGCAAAGATGGAGGAAAGGCACCTAACGTGCCAGGGCTACCAACTACCAACCATGGTGGTTACTCAATGCGGCTGTCAGAAATGTGTTGACACCAAAGCTATTGTGCACGGGAGAGCTGTAGCCGCCGACAACGGCGAGCCAATGAGATTTGGCCACATCTTTATGAATGGCATAAGAATTAGCCGTACAGGCTACAAAGGTACATTCACCATCCACGTTCCTGCTGACACAGAGAGATTAGTCCTGACTTTTGTGGACAACATGAATAAATTCATTAACACGACAAAGGTACTACCATTCAATACCAAAGGAGGTGCTGTTTACCATGAAATTAAGCTTACACGCAAGAAGGTTCCTGTGACTATTAGCTCATTAGAAACCAACACACTTGAACTTGGGGATATAGAGGGACAGGAACCAATGGCTCACATTCAGATTCCTCCCAATTGTTTCTATAAGGAGAATGGTGAAGTCTTTGTGGGTGACGTGAATGCCAGCGTCACATTTCTTGACCCCAGAGATGTTTCCACAGCGGCTGCAGCACAAAGTGATCTCAACTTTGTAGGGAATGAAGGAGATACCTTGCCACTGAGAACCTATGGGATGTTTTCAGTTGACTTCAGAGGTGGGGAAAACAACGAGGCCTTAAATGCAGGTGAGGTGAAGGTGTTCCTGGATTCTTCCCAGGTTACGATGCCTGAACACCTTGGAACCATGAAGCTGTGGTCGCTCAACCCTGATACGGGCCTGTGGGAGGAGGAGGGAAGTTTGGAGGTTGAAAAGAAATCAAGAGGAAAAAGGGAAGAGAGAACATTTCTTATCGGCAACATGGAGATCAGAGAGCGGCGACTTTTTAACCTAGATGTCCCAGAGAACCGGAGGTGTTATGTGAAAGTGAGGGCCTTCCGCAGTGAGCGTTTCATGCCCAGTGAACAAGTTGAGGGAGTTGTAGTGAGTCTCATAAACATGGAGCCCACGGCTGGCTACTCCACTAACCCTCGTGCTTGGGGACGTTTCGACAGCGTCATTACAGGCCCTAACGGTGCTTGCCTTCCTGCTTTCTGCGATGAGCAAAAGGCAGATGCCTACACCGCTTATGTCATGGCCAACCTCGGAGGTGAGGAACTCGAGGCTGTCCCGTCTAGTCCCAAACTCAATCCAAATCTCATCGGAGTGCCTCAGCCTTACTTAAACAGGCTGAACTACAGGCGCACTGATCATGACAATGCCAGACTCAAGAAAACAGCATTCAGCATCAACTTAGCAAAACCGAGTCCGAACACAGCTGAAGAGGCGAACGGACCTGTGTATGCATTTGAGAAATTGAAAGAATGTGAGGAGGCACCATTCAGCGCGGCACATTTCCGCTTCTCACGAGTAGAAGGAGATCGTTACGACTACAATACGGTGCCATTCAATGAGGATGACCCAATGAGCTGGACAGAGGACTACCTCAGTTGGTGGCCTAAGCCAATGGAATACCGTGCCTGCTACATCAAAGTTAAAATCAACAGTCCACATGAGCTCAACGTACGGTCCCACAATATGGGGGGGACTCACCCAAAGACAGTGGGCCAGCTGTACGGTCTCCGAGATATCCGAAGTATCCGTGATATGGACCAAACGGCGGTGTCAGCCGTTTGCCTCGAATTCAAGTGCAGTGGAATGTTGTACGATCAGGAACGCGTCGACCGTACATTGGTGAAGGTGATTCCGCAGGGTAGCTGCAAAAAAGATCATGTTAATCCACTCCTGCAGGAGTACCTGGTGAACCATCTACCACTGGCTGTTAACAATGACACAAATGAGTTCATCATGCTCGCACCCCTCGACCCTCTCGGTCATAACTACGGAATTTATACAGTGACAGATCAGGATCCACGCACAGCTAAAGAAATTGCTCTCGGACGCTGTTTTGACGGTACCTCTGATGGCACTTCTCGTGTAATGAAGAGCAATGAGGGCATCGCGTTGACGTTCACTTGCGGAGATCGCGAGGTCACCCGTCAAAGTGTCTTCCAGGCCCTACAGAGCTCGCAAGGTCAGACAGTCGCTAGTGCGGGGAGAAATGAAGGGAGACAAAACCGCCGTCGGCAGAGAGCCAATGCTTTGCGAAACAGTCAAAGACGGAGCACCAGAGATCGCAAAGAAAGAGGCACAAAGACCAAAAGCTAAACGTCACTGAGGGTCATCACCACTCAGGAGTCAAAAATGCAAGTGTCCAACAATCTTGATTTGGTGCAAATATTTGACAGTAATGTTTTATAAATTCGCTAAATATGTAGCTACAAATGCTTAAGTGACTTTCTTAATGCCATTCAAGTTTATTCAATGTCATTATATGTGGTTACTGTATTTACTTGAAACTGTAAATATAATATTTATTACTATTAAAACATATTGCAAAAGGTTTGAGTTATTTCGGTGATTCCAGCAAGACATTTGTTTTGACCAGCGATTTATTAAATTAGATGATTATAAAACACTGCAGCAGTCTGTCAATACAGTAGCCAATTTCCCATGTAACATTGAAACTGGTCAAGAGCTAGAAAAAGGAGAAATAGGTTTCAAATAACTGTAGCCCAGATGATGACGAGATACTGTGGGGGAGGACCCCTAAACCCCACACCACGTTCCTCATCACACTTGATACAAGCTTGCAGAAGTCATAATTACACGTTATGCCATTTTGGCTGAACCAACGTTTTCATGTAGTAGTAATATTTCAATTTGGGACAGCAAATTTCATTCGCACTGTACCAACATGTAATAAATACTCTTGCCTGCAATTGTTTGAGGATATCCAGAGACGTGGCAAGAGAATGGCTATCAGGTTTTTAAGCCCAAATTTACCTGTATATTTCATGAACCTTCCCCTTTATTCTTTCAGCAAAGATAGTGTGCTTTCTGTAAATTTACATTTTCCACTTGCATGTCAGTTTCAGGCCCCTAGAATAAAACCTCTGTAGTTCAAAGCATGAATAATGGGTTGAATAATTTGTATTTGGCAACCAGTTATAGATACTATATACTCATCTGGAAGAGAACCATCCTCAAGTGAGATCTAAAATATATACATGACATTCCGGTTTTAGAATTTGCATAGAACCCTGTTTCTATGTCACTACATGTATAACTGTAATACTGAGTCTGCTATTGGACAGTAGCAACATTCCATTGAAAATGAGCTCTGAAAACAGACAACAGCAGTTATAAAGTATACTCCCTTGAAGCAGGGTCACCCAACAGATAAAACTAAATTAAATGAGTGTGTTTGTGTGAGTCCAGCCTGTATGAAGAGAAAGAAAAGGCATTTCCATATGTATGAACATAAAGAGAAGGTGAGACCGGATGCTTCCACTACAGTCCCTGAAGTCACTGAAGCATGATGAAGGGGGCAACACACAGTTCTGATCTTCCAGGATGGCACTGGACAGCATAAGGTAGAGCTGCAAAACCCGGGATTGGAAGGGGAACAGGACTATTGCCATGGAGCCTGTGTCACATGAAGTCCTCGTAGTCTTGAGCATAGCCGCCTTCAAAGCTGCCATAGTCCAGGTCATCTCGCATCTGTGCTTTCAAACCACCACCAGGTACGACGCCTTTCTTCTTTTTTTTCCCTTTGTTTTGCTGCAACAAAAACAAGTTGAAGTGAAATATTGTGTCTCATTGGAAAAGTTGAGTACCTCGACTTTATCTGTCAGTGGCACATATCACGGGCATTTCGCATAATGTAACATGGAACCTCCAAAATAGGCCAGCATGGAAGTCGAGACATTTTGTCACTTGAACCAAACATGAAAACACTTAGAACTGCCATCATGCAAGAAGACGAAATCTTCGTTTTTGCTTGTGCAAATTTAGCAGTCCTATGGGCATGAAAATTTGACAGTGAAATATATCATTCCCAATGGGAGAAACGGTTTCTAAAAAAACTGTTACTGTTTGCCCATTTGTGACTGCCACCATTTTGTTAGAAAATCACTCTTTCAATAATGATGATAGAATGGGTGAAGTCTTTATCAAGTAAAAATGAATCAAAATGGCAACAGAAGCTATTCTAATGACCCTAATTAAATGTTTACATCGTAAGGTGTTGGTCTAAGAAGCACATGTGAACTAACTTAAGTTTAAATTGATACTACAGGGAATCATTCTTCACCTGTGATGTGGTTACGGGGCACGTATGATGAAGGGAAGTGAATATTGGGGCCTTGCTCAGGGTCATTTGGGTCGTTGCTGCAGCCACTATTGTTTGATAACAGACTCATCCCAGCATTAAACATCCGAGCGCCAAGTGTGACCATGTTCAACAAATATCCGTGAATGAACAGAGGTTGCGGTTAGACCGTTGAGACCTACACCACAATGACTCATTGAAAACATAAAAAAATAGTTATTCATGCCAGTAAACTTAATTGTTACTTGTTTAGGAAATTGGAACATAGTAAAGTGACTGGGGCTCGCTTGAGGGGAAATAAATGGTTTAACAGTGCCCCCTAGCAGTCACAGATCTGTATAATCATGAAAAAATAAAAAGAGCAGTCATATTTTTTTCTTACCTTTTCTTGTTTCTGTTTTTCACTAAGTAGAACTGAAAGGGAATTATTAACTTTTTTCAAATCCTCCACTTCCACTGCAAACAACAACAACAACAACAATTTGTTCCAAGTTAAATAGGTCTGAAATTATGTTGGTCAAGATTTTCAACATATTTCCACCTGAAACAAGGGCTTACATGAAATACAGAGCTCCCGAAACAATGAATCCAAGAAACTCGAATAATGCACGGATTTCTCAAACTGGGATATCTTTTCTTTCAGCAGTTTTTCAAACTCTGTGAATTCCTCTTTGGAAGATGGACACATTGCATCAATTCCAGTAACGGAAGAGCCGCCCACTCCTGAAAAGAGAAACAGTTAAAACAAATGATTTACAATCAGGCCAAATTTGTAATTTTGTTGTTGAATGTATCTTTTGGCAGGTTATGTCAGAGCAAAGTATCAAAAATCGTGTCAGATACATAAAAATGGGAGCTCGGAATGGGGAAAAACTACAGGCTTACCAAAAGCATCCTTGGCTAACTCCAAGTCTGCATCTTCCTGAAGCTTCTGCACTTTTAACTTCTCTGCCAGTTGTTCTTCGGGGGTAAGTTCTTGCTAGAAAAACAGAGGGCACAAGATATAATATAACTTCATTGTTGTGTATAACTGTCATATACAAAAGCCAACAGAGAGGGAAAGAACTCACTTCCAATTCTTTTTCTTTTAACTCCTGCTCTTTTTTCTTTAAACGGTTTTCTCTTTCTTTGATCTTCTCACTCAATTTTTTCTTTTCGGAAACTTTTATCTCTGAAAATAAATATATTTTTTAAAAGAGAGATGAAAAATGGCAGGTGTCAGAACTGCGGAAGAATTGATATATATGTATACCATTTGTGTTCAGTTCTTTTTTCTCCTCCTCTTCTTCATCATCCCAGTTGTCCTGCAAAGAGAACTAAGAAAGTCAATTACCATCCTAAGAATTAGCAGGCTTCAAACTATGGCATCGGGCATATTAAAAGCAGTTGGAGTCAGTATCAACCACCAGCGAAATTGATTTGAATTCCAAAATCATGGAAAACTACAATAGGAAAACTTGGACAATCTAATTATTTGAACTAAAAGGTATGATTTATTTGACCAGTACCAAAACAGAATACATTACAAAATTAATAAGGTCTCAAAGTAAAATGTTCACTCTTTCAAACATATTAGAAAACAGCCATTGTGTTCCTTTGTTCATACAAATTGAGTAAGTTATACCTTAACAAACTTTTAATGCTTGTTGTTTCAGCCCTACTGATTTTACTCCACTCGGGGAATGATTCTAGTAATGGGAGTTGGACGTGAAATCATCAGTTTCTTTCTTCAGGCACACATATACCACAGAAAGATGAACAATTGAGGAGCCCCACAACGAGCAATTTCCCTGACACCATGGCAACATTCAGGTAAAAGCCACCTGCATGGTCGCAGCAACTCAAGCGCCACTTTCTAAAAATAAACGGGAAAGTTCTGGAGCTAACGTAAGATGTTGGATGAGTCATCAGAACTGATGATTTCATGTGTCTTGACTGCTGCTCCCGTTGCCGAACTAGCATTGCACTATCATTACAGTCATCATACAAAAAAGCAAATGTCCAACATTATATATAGTTCATGACAACCAAGTTTGGGCATAGATATGTTCCTCCTTAGTACGACGCATTCGTTTAGGCACGGATTGCGTCGAAGTTACTCCGTTTGATTTCAAGAGATAAATTGAAGCGTGGCTAGCCAGTATGGTAGCAGGTCTGCTAGCCAACCGGATGGCCCAACAAGAGATTAGCTAGTTTGAACTATGTTAAATCAAACCGAAAGACCGGGGTAACTATCACTAACTGTAAAAGGTCAGCATTTTGCCATTCAGAACATCTAGAGAAGCTGACAATATTTCTAATTGTGACGAGTAACCAAGCACATTAGCTACACTTGGCTTCAAACAGCAAGTCCCACATGTGGTAGCAGTCGGCTAACCTTAGCTTAACTGCGTGGGTAGCGATTGACTTGTCACTAAACCTGCGGTGAAAGAAGCCAGAATGGCCGGAGCGATATTCTCTGGCACGTTAGACAAAGTGTTTGAAGCTCAATACAACGCCTTGAGGCAACCGCTGTCAAGTTCACCCACTTTGACATCGTCCTCTTCGTCTTCGCCTTCCCATTTGTCCAGTGGCGCCTTTTGGTTCGGCTCTTGCGGCTCGAAGGTGTCAGCGTCTGTAAAAACGACAGCAGAAAATGTGTAAGTGCCAGCCACATACGATTCGCGAGTTGGGTAACAAAGAAGCGATCGATG
Organism: Syngnathus leptorhynchus; assembly: GCF_054491065.1. Taxonomy (NCBI): domain Eukaryota; kingdom Metazoa; phylum Chordata; class Actinopteri; order Syngnathiformes; family Syngnathidae; genus Syngnathus; species Syngnathus leptorhynchus. Next base: position 6,624,608 of record NC_141197.1, read on the forward strand.
GGCTCGTGTATCAAAGTGAATGACGAGTGAAAAATGGGGAGGTTGCTATCCGCTCCGAGTTAGTTCCTTACCCCAGTCCGCCATGTTGGCTGTGATGCTAAATGTTTGACAGGCAGGCAGGCAGGCCGGCTGCTCACTGCTGCAGCCGGCTGGTTACGTTCAACCCGCTCCCACTTTCGAACACGTCACCGAAATGAGCTCACTTGGTAATGTCGCCAGTCGCCACTTTACAAGAGAGAGCCAAAATGCAAATCCTATTCATCACCGATTGTTTTCTGTCCTGTCCAAACGATAATGATAGTAGATCATAGTTTCGTGTTACCCCAAAACAGACTAAAGGACGTCAGAATAACGTCACACGTTGGTCGTATTTTTTCATAAGTGTTTGTTTAATCTGTCAAAGAGAAGACAATTTTTTGTTAAACATTACAAAACCTTTAAAGTGGTTATTTATTGCCCTCATAATTTGCAACTTCCAACATGAATACTTGAGGACAACAGTAATATTATTGAAGACCAGAATAACCTTTTCTTTATACCGAAAGCAGGTGTCACCAATCCAAACTCTAACCCAACCCAAAAATACGGGATGGCTGAGAAAATAATGTACAAATATATTTTTCAAACAAAAAGATGGAGGGGCTTCACTGGGTCAACAGACTCTACACCAACCCCAGTGTAGCGCCGCCCCTGTACCAGCTTTTCTGATTATCATAAGGGCCTGACAGTTCAAAACACACTTCGAAAAGAACAAATCTAGTCAAATGACCTTGTAAATTACGAATTTTAATCAAAACAAATGTATTCCTTAGTACGTATTTGCATGTCTTAGATTTTTTTTTTTTATGTGGGAGGTTATAGGCGAGCCTGAGGTTTTCTAATATTGGATGAAGTTATTGATATTGATTTAAGTTACTGAACATGACAATTTCTCAATAATTAGTAGTTATACACAAGCCATAGATATTCACATGAGACTTATATCTTTAAGGGACTGGTGGGAGTAAGACACAGCGGATAAAAGAAATGATAGAGATCAAAAGATTAAAGGTCTTGTTGCCTTCCATGTGAAGTTTAGTTTTGTATTGTGGAGAACTTGCCTTTGTTTTCTTGTATCCTTAAGTGCGCTGAATAATCAATCCATCTATGCTAAAAGTAGTTTAATAAACCTGCTCTGTTCAAACCGATATTACTCGGGCACATCTAGTAAAACTGGCAAATGTGTCACTAGTTTATAATGTATATTCATTTATTCCATCTTATTTTACTTACTATAAGTCTGTTATGAAACAAATGGCATTTGCCCCAGTCACACTTCCTTTCAATTGCAAACAGGGGCAACAAGGTTGTAATGAAATTGGACACTAACCTGCCACCAAAAATAAAACAATGTATTTATTTCAATAGTGAATTTTTGTATTTAATTCAGTTTCAGCACATTGTATGAGTGTATAGATGTTTTTTTTAATCTTTCACGTAACATAAACATGGTATTGCATATAGTTCCCCAAAATAAAATGAATTTTTAGTCTGTATTTCTACATAAAATATACAAGTTCTTGAATGTCTTTATTAGTTGCTTTCTTGTCTGTAATTCTACATAAAATCTACAAGTTCTTGAATGCCTTTATTCGTTGCTTTTAAGTCTGTCTTTTCCCTGAGTAGACAGTACAAAACACGACAGTCTTATTATTTGAAAGAAAATCATAATTCTCTTTTGTAGATTGTTAATGATTTACAAATAAATACATTTACAAATTGCGTGGCATACACCTGGAAGGATTTAAAATGAATTATTAATGCTACTTAAACCTTACTAATATGTAATAAGACACTCAGGTAGAAATGAACAAAATTGCTCCCTTTAAACAATCCAATTCAATGACAGATGTAAAACACATTAAGCTATCATTTGGTAAATTACTACAGTACTAATGTTTTGTTCTTGAATACTGGAATACTTGTAACAAAACTATTCATGTTGATGGACTAAACATACTTGTGTTTAGCAGTTATACCTTTAGAAATTTAAAGGTACAGGCAGTAAGGTTTTGAATAACCTGCATTCTACACAAAGACCTGATGGCTCAGTATTAGAAAATCTTAATGCCATAGAAGATATTGGAAGACATTTCTAACAGCATTCAGTCTCTGCTGGGGTTAAAGGGGGGGTTAAAGAAATAATTTACAAGTATATTTTAGAATATCAAAATAAAAGGCTCGTTATTGGGGGTTTTTTTCTTGCCCTCCCAGGAGTTAAGATCAGGCCATGTCGTTAATTTTTGTCACTCGTGGGTATGTGAAGCCCTTTGAGACGTTTCTGTGGTTAAGGGTTATATAAATACATTTGACTTGACTTTGGTTGTGTGGGTGCCTCCTGATCCAGCAAGGGATGGCAGTGTCACGAAGCAAAGAATGTCAACTCGGGCTGGACCATCAGTCCCATCAGCAGGCCCAGGATCAGGTACAGAGAGCTGGGACTCAGCGTCAGTCCCTGTGACATCCCTAAAGGAGTACATTCAAATCATTATAAATATTCAACTGTTAAATATCTTTGCATATTACTGAACATCTGCTTTAATAGAGTGCCAAAACGTGATTAATGTGTTCCATTAATTGCCCAGTGATATTCCAGTCATTAAATTGAAAAGATTTTGTTTCTACAGTGGTGCACATCTTTTTAAGCAAACAAAAACTTTGAATTCATGCACTGAAACTCATGAAAGTCTGAATTATTATGGGTAATGGGGCATGATGAAACACTGAAAAGTACAAAAAGTAAAACTAATACAGATGTGAGAGTGTCTTCACCTCTAAGGTCCACATGCCTGTCCTCCCAAGGTGCCAGCACCATAAAGAGAGCAGTCCTCTGAACATCTGACAGAGCCGTGATTTGCTCCTCTGTTACTGCCATAGCTTGCTCATGAAGGAATATGCTGAGCTGCCGGTGATGGAACACAACCTGCACGTGGGACACCATGAGGACAACAAAACAGAAGATGAAGGGGAAAAAAAAAAACTTGAAGACATTAAGGATGAATTCAAATTAAAAAGATAAGTCAACTTACAGCAAATTTATCAGGTGGTATCATTGAGATAGCCATCGGTGTTATTCCTTCGATTTGCTCTCTCACCAAGGCTGACATGGCCATATCTTCGAGACCAGCTGTGAAAAGTAAGAGGAGACAAAGATTCAAATGATTCACTGTCAGCCATTTTAGAGCATTTTGACATTTTCAAGAGCACAGGATACTGTGTTGATTTCATACACACCAAATGAAACAACTGACTCCCTCTTCTCTCTCTCTCTCTCTCTCTCTCTCTCTCTCTCTCTCTCTCTCTCTCTCTCTCTCTCAGAAAAACATGACTATGTCTTTTTCTGTTCTTTCTTTTACTAGGTATACGGTTTGATAGATACTGTTTGTCCCTGTGGACTCACAAACAGTCCTGATGTCAGATCAAAAATGGGGAAATTTTAAATTCATAATTGTGTTTTGTCTCGATGCCCTGCGATTGGCTTGCAAACAGTTGTGTGTCCCCTGCCTGCTGACAGCTGGGATTGGATGGATGGATGGATGGATGGATGGATGGAATGATGGATGGTTGGAATGATGGATGGATGGATGGATGGATGGATGGATGGATGGAATGATGGAGGAGTATCAGATGCCCTCGTTGGAAATAGGAAATGAAAGAATATGTCTCTAAAGTGACAAATTCCTTTTTAACAGCTATTGGGTCCATCAGTGTTTTTGATTTTTTTTTTTTTTAATGATGACGATAATGTATTAGTTTTGATCAAATGTATTGTAAGAAAAACTGACAACCACTCACTCACCTATGACCCTAATAATGATAATGGTGGTTATTTATAAACATAATTACAAACCAGCAATATAATGATAATCCATTTTAGTAAGTTCCTAAAGTAGAGCAAACACGAAGTTTGCTATAGAGTAATAAAAAATGTGAGGTTAAAATCTGAAATTGAGAGAGACAAATTGTTTGAGACACAGGATGTGAATGCTCTATACCCGCCAAAACTCCAATCTCAATGAAGACCTCCATATCCCATGAACTGATGGGTCCAAAAGCCAGACTGTGGGTCAGCAGGCCCACCAGCGCTGACAGCTGTTCTTCTGAGCAGGACAGTTTGAGCTGACCCAGCCAGAGCACTGCCTTACTGAAACCACCAGGGGGAGACACAGTCAATAAGTCTTCTTGAAAATGATGAAGTGTGCCTTGCATACAAATGTTTATTTGCTTACCTAAACTCAACAGCATTGAAAGAGCTCATTTCTGTTACTTTAGCTCCACACACCATGTAACCCATTGCTACCAGTATGCTGGAGTTAAGTTGGCTGGGGTTCAGCTTGGTGGAGTTCAACGTTGTTGTGAACAATGCAACCAGCTAGGAAGAAAGCAAGTGTCATCACCCTTCTAACCGTTTCAAATACAAATGAAAGGGATTTGCTTTAAGCTAACCAACACAGCTTTGTGGCAAACCGAATTGTTTTCCTATTGCTGTAAAGGATGCTAAAATGGCAAAAAACACAACTTGTATGTGTTATTATTCAGTTTAGACGGAGAATCTTTGAACCTGAAACTGGTGATTTTTAGGTCAACACACAATCGCAATAAATCATTCTCGAATAAAAGTATTTAGATATTTTTTCACTTCCTACTACTCCATTTGCAATACATGTATTTTCTTACTGTATAAATACTGTAGAATACTATTTATGATTATGCCTTGTCTCTAATTGATTGGAGAGGGGGGGGGGAGTCCATCCAGCTAGACTGCAGGGGTGTCAAACAAATTTTTATAAAGGGCCACTTTGCATTTGTGGCTTCCCTTGGAAGGCCGTTATGACAGTGACACCAAATATCCATCTTTTGAAGTAAATGCATTCAAGCAATTACCTGTTTCTTGCTCCATTCATTGATGGCGCCCAAAGCAGCGATGCTGCTCTTTTCAGTCAGTGGGAGCATACGGATCTCCTCTGGTGACATTTCCAGGGTCAGTCGGCTCATCTGACTGATGACGAACTGGGAGAAGTTGGAAACTGGGCCAAACATCTTCATTCCATTTCATTTGGACAGCAAAAACAGACAGAATGCCAAACAACAGTTTTACTGCCCAGTAGCGTGTACGAGATAAAATAAAAACCAAACAACACGAGATTCTTACTTGTTTGACTTTCTCAAAAAGTTGGCTGTGTTGATAAGATCGAAGGAGGGCATCATGGCCAATCAGCTCCAGACAGTTTCTGAAGGCTGATGGTGACATGCTTGTCAGGCTGTTAGTGGTCCAAGCAAAAGGAGCTGTTGTCCGCAATATCTCACAGGTGGGAACCATAGGAGCCGCTAAACAGAAAATAAAAATGCTAGATGGATGTACTGCATCATCTATAGAACCTTACAGGGACAATGTATAAAATGTTTTTATTTTTCAACAGTCATTCATTTGAAGAAAAAAAAACACTATAAATTTTAATTACATGAAAACAAATTCTATTACAACAATGTAATTTTGTTTTATATTTTATTGTATGTCTAGTAATCGCTAATTATATTACATAAGTCACGGCTCACATACAGGAACCTGACATATCTTGCCACTGCTATAGAAATCAGAGTTGTCACCTGATCACAAATTTGATGCAGCAATGATTACCAACAAATGCACTTATTCCCTCACTTGAGGGAATACTAAAAGAGGTTTGTGATGATAAACTGCTTGCTTCTTTGCTGAAGAAATTGGTTGTAAGTTTGTCTAGTATAGTCTCTCTGGGGCACTGTAGTGCGTGTGCTTAAAAGTGAATGCACTTTGAATTTAAGTGGTTGCAATCTATTGTTTCACCACTAGATGACACTAAATTCTACAGATTGTCCCTTTAACTAGGTGCATTAAATTACAGTAAGTAAAATAAGAAAATAAGAAAGGTTAGAGAACCAAACTGATGCTTACGTGACTGTGGATTGATCTTTAGGAAACCTAGAAAGAACTGAAGAAGAAATTGCTGCTTTTCAGCAAACCGCCACTTGTCACTGTCATCTAAACAGTGAAGACCCACGACCCCGCGTTCCCACTGACGCTGGCTCATGAACAGCTTCTCAATACGGCCAACAGTCATCAAAGCCTGTTGCAAGACACATAACATGGTGACGCACTGATGGTTTAAAGAACACCACCTGATCCTGACACCTCCTGCTCAAGAAGGATATCATTACATGCTCTCTTTGTGTGATGGGTACTATCAAATAACAATCTAAACACCTCACTGTGGATTTTTGACCTGATACAATACAATTTAATTGAAGACTATAGAGCTCTATTATTATTATTATCTTTTATATAATTTTCTTTAACTGTCTCACATGTACAACATTAAACTCACCAAAGAAATCTCCTGCAATCGGTCTTGAGGAAGGAAAAATAGAAACCGGTCTATCTGACTGAGTGTAGTCTGATTCCAGGTCTCCATTGCAGGGCTGTGGGGAAAAATAGACATATCACACTGCTCTGTAAACAGCTCTTCGTCCTGATTTGAAGGGGGGGGGGGGGGGGATCCTGTAAATAACATTAAAAAAAACTCCTTGATTGACTTGTAATTTAATCTTGTTTATACCCAAAGACAGCATCTTCCAGCAGCATGCGTGCCACAATGTCCATCTTGCTTCTGCTGTAGCACAAGGTCTGGAGAAAATTTAAATTGTACATGAAAAATGTACGATCCAGCTGGACAAAAATCTCATCTGAAATAAACGTGGCCATAATGTCTAAAGAGCGAAACTCTTCCTCTGTGTACATTCCTGTGTACATGCCCTGTAAACACAATGAAACAACAAACACATAAGTGACAGACTTTGTCATTTGAAAGAATCGACCTGAAAATGTACTGACCAGCTTCTGCGCCATCCTATCCACAAGAAGCAACTGCTCTGTTTTTGACATTAAGAAAAATGGAACAGGGTCCTCAATAATCATTTTCCGCAAAGTGTCCATCGTATCTGCAGAAAACTTTTTAATGGTGCTAACCCTGCAGAGAAACAACACAACTTAATATCTTTAGCTATTGAATATGAACAAAGATTTTTGTTTTTTCCCCCTTGTCATAATACATCAGTGAATCTATCCATTCCGTTTTCACCAAGGTCACGACTAAATGGAGCATATCTCACCTGACTTTGAGAAATATTGTTCATGGTTTCAAGTGTATGTAATACCGTGACTCTGTCATGTTGCTTGTCGAAACAATTAAAATATAAAAACGCTCATATGTAAGGTGCGCTGCAGTTCTACACCACAGCAACAAGAACAACCTCAATTGTTTTTTTCATTTATTTGCATTTATTTAGATTATTATACCATGATGCAGGTAGACCTATTTGTTCTACGGAAACCCCCTTAACATTAAATCAACAATATTTTTAGGTTTCCACTTACGGCATGGCCAGGGCAATCTCCACTCCTAAATCTTCAAGCAGCTCAGAAAAGAACTCAAATTGATAGAGCTCCTCAATCACACACCTCTTCTGCATAAGGGAGTAAACAGTCATTAAAGTGTGTTCTCTATTGCATGAGGTCAGAAAACAGACGAGCCAAATTTCTCGCAACATTTTACCAGTGAGGTGTGAAGAGGACTGGGCTGCTGTCTGAGGAGAGCCAAGATTTCCCTCACCGCTGCAGGTGATGTATCCGCCCTGAAGTATCCCTTCAAGGCTTGGCAGCTCACGCCCTGTCCGAGCATCCCAAGACTCCTGATCATATAAATGTCACAAACACACAAATATGATCTGTGAGTCTGCAAAATACCAACACACTGGTCAACATAACACAGCAAATACAATACAGTGTGATACACTAGATGGTGTTCAAATGTAATTCTATTTTTTTTAAATATACTTACAAAAAATCACTGTGAAGATTTGACTTTGAATTCAGCTCCGATTTCACTATCGCTTTAGCCTAGGGAAAAAATAGGAAAACATTTTATGGTGTGTTAGGTAATTGTGGCAACTTGCAATGACTTTCCATCACCTGTGATGGAAAAACAATGAAAATTGGACATACAGATACTTGGTTGTTTCAGAGCAAGTCGACTTACAGCAACAGTGACATTACTTCTGCTTTGCAATTTATTAATTTAGCAAAAATTGGACACACAATAACAGATTTTGACAAATCTACTATGTTATTATTATGGCCACATTTACGAAGTCAAGCAATCCTGAAAGAAGTTGAGCTGTGTGAAACCTGCTGTGTGTTCCATGGTTTAGTGGATGCACTGGAGATGTTGTTCATTAGTGGGCGAGCTCTGGGCAGTACACTAAGAAGTGGAGTGCAACAAAGCAGTGGCTCGACATCATCCAACCAGTAGATCACTTCTGGAAAGCCCTGGTTAGAATAAAGGTAAAGCATAAAATGATGGATCCTGGCAACCTGTGCTGCAAAGTTGGCAAGGTCTGGCATAGCAAAAAAACAGCAGTAGCCCGTCGTAAAGACTTTGGAACCAGAAGCTCACAGATATGATGATTGTACCCATAGTTTGGTGGCAATGGCATTTGCTTGTGGTGGAGTGAGGCCTGCCGAGTGTTGCGCCATATCAGGTAGTGATGACAGCAGCCTGTCAGATGTCAGCATCAATAACGTCTCCGTCTTTACTCCCACGGCGATAGAGCCGAGCTCCTGGAGGCGGCCTGGAGCGCTCAGCTTGACAGAGGAAAAGGGCATGGAGGTTAGGACAAAAGCACTGCAGCGCAAATTTTGCTAAGAAGTTTCATTTTGAGAAGAAAAAATAAAAAATAAACTTACTGTGTCGATAGTTGACAGCTTGTCAACAATTATGGAAGCCTGCAATACGTACAAAATGAAACATCAATAAATAGTTCACCTCGAGAGGTCTCAAAAAATGCTACAAAAAATACTGCAGTGACTCGAGTTTGTGTTTCCCAAATTTAAAACGGTGACATTTAAAAAATATATATTTTGTTTCTATTACATATGGGAAACCAAGAAAACCCATTTTTGAATGTATACAACCATTGTAAACAATGTGTTCACAATGTTGATTCATTATTTTTAGACAGAATCAATTTGAATCACACAGACATTACGGCGACATTTAAAAAAATATATTTTGTTTCTATTACACACAGAAAACAAAGAAAAGCAATTTTTGAATATATACACCCATTGTAAACAATGTGTTCAATGATGTTGCCACATTGTTTTCAGACAGAATCAATTTGACTCACAAACATGAAAACTGAACAACCATTGGCCATGACATAAATCCAACACATTTCACAGTAATCTCAAAAGACATGACAAATTTAAGCACCAGAACCGCTTAATAGGATTTTCCATTTTAAATTGGTTCCAGTTGTACAATCTGTATCAGATTTTGCATCGCCTTTATAATACATGAAAGTGTGTCTGTTCTAAACATCGCAAAAGTGTTTTCTTTTTTTCAAAATGTAAAACATCAACGTGTAAACTGGCATCAACATTAAATAGCGGCATCCTAAGAAAATAATTGAATCTCCAAAATCATTAATACTTGATTTATCTTATCAAGAGTGTTTAAGTGCGCAAAAGGTTTGGGAGTGTAGAATAATTACATATTCTGCATATCAGGCCAAAACAGCATCTTTGAGGCTGAGACAAGAGAACCAAGCCTCTTGAGGTCCAAGAACTGACATGCGCCTCATCCTGTAAAATCTCGACGATGTGTGCACCTCTTTACCTGTGCGGGACTGAAAGACACAGCTTTGAGAGCAGGAAGTGCTTCAAGTAGCTGCGACGGGGAGAGGCCCTGCAGGAAAGTCACTCCCAGAGAGGGCAGAAGGTGTGCAATGTCTGCCAGTCTCTTTGAACTGAGTGAGGATGGGCTCTTGAACTCAGTGCTGTTCAGTAACAGACTGGAGATCTGCAAGGAAAAGGTCAAAGGTTTGCAAACACCTCCTTTTGGAGGACATCTGAAGGTCATTTCATTTGAAGAATGAAATCACGTTAATGAAGCAAAATAGGAAAGGTGGCTCAAATCCATGCGGCTGTTCCTTACGAAGTGACTCGGTAGGGTGCGTCCGTCATTTGTGCAGTTCATGATGACATCCCAGATTACTCTGAAAGCCTGACTGCCTTGGTATGCCAGTAGGTCACTTGGCTCTGCCAGGCATGAGAGACTGCCCAGCCTAAAATCACAGACACAGTCAACATCCCAATTGTGCTGAAAAATGTTCATATTAATACTTATAGGTTTGTGCAGTTAGTCGCCAATAAAAACCTCAAATGCCAGAATAAATATATTGTTAAATTAATCCCTTTCTTAAAATGTCAAGCATAATTGAACATGCCAATCTTGGTCTAAGAGTTTGAACGAAGCTGTTTTGTTACGTTGTTCAGGTGATGGATGGATGGATGGATGGATGGATTTACAGTACAGCACAGAAGACATTTAAAATAAAAACCAACACAAAAGCAAGGTGTAGAAGTCATGAGTTGATACACAAAATGTTGCAGTGAACTGACCTGATGAAGTCGTAAGCAGTCAAGTTTTTGTAGGTGCCAATGATGCTCTGTGACACAAATTCCTGCTTCAAGAAAGTCAGGCTGTTTCTTTGCAATACATCCAGTCCATCTAATAACTACGGACAAACATAGTGAAATAAAAATTAGAAACTACAGTTGTGTTTAACAGAGAACAAGCCTTCACCGAGATAAATTCACAAGAAAATTAATGACATCTTTTGTTTTGTTTTAATGGTTACGTACATACCCATGTCCCACCACAAGGGTATGCATTTTGTCATCGGCTTGAAGCATTATTTATGATAAACTTGTGGATAATTTCTGTAATGTAAACAAAGGAACTATAGACAATTTAGAGTCTTACATTTTTTTCTTACACCTAACATTTTTAGGGGAATGGAGAAGAAGCTGGAGTACTGGGTGAAAACCCACACAAGCAGAGAGCAAACAAGAACATATAAATGCAACTTATATTTTGAAGTATACAGTATACATTAGAATGTGATGATTTCTTTGGAAATAAACTGCAAGTTCAATCAAGGAGAACATAAGGGTTGTGTGGCCTGAGACAAATCCAAGTGACAGCATCAGGTTTCCCAGTTTGGTGTCGCAGATCAGAGGACTGTTACCTGAGCAGGTGAGAGGTGTTGGAAGTTGTGGAAGGGCAGGTAAGTTATCACATTTCCAGTGTCCCTGATGAGTGACTGATGAGCTGCGGTGATGTTGGAGGGCGGCAACATTTTACTGTACCACAATCCAAAAGCTTGCTGCTGATCTGCAGACATATGGCCCAAGTTGTTGTTTATTGTTTCCCTCCTGTGAAAAAAAATACATATCAATGTGTACAACTATGAGACAGAAGTAGTTCAATTATTTGTTGGGGCATTCAGGTAAAAATCTGAAATTCTGAGCATCAACAACTAAATCAACAAATAGGTGTAAATTGATGTCTTTTTTTCTTTGACTGACATTGTTAGACAAGTATAAATAACAATGTTATGATTTACAGTAATGTAGAATAGTACAGATTCATGTGATAATATTTTAATATTGATATTTTTAAGATTTTGTTTATTTAGCTACATGGAGAAACTACAACCACAATAAAAAAAGATATTTACTGACATTATCAAAACAGATTTGAGTGCGCCGCTTACTGATGATCGATGACGAATGTGACGATGTTTACTAAATACAATAAGTAAACATTGCATCTCTTACACATTGGAGTTGTTTTGCAGAGAGGGCAAACTGTGGATGTCACTAGGACTGGCTGCCTTCAAAAGGGGAGCCAGCTCCGAAAACCGATTTGCATCCTTTGCCAGATGGCTTTTGAACAGCACGGATGCCAGGGTGGACAGGTAGTTATCCGTCAGCTGCCGTAACACAAGTAGCACCGGTTGTGAGTCGACAGAAGTGGGACATTATTAGCACTGATGAAACCAAGGAAGAAGGGGAACAATATAATCACCTTCAGTGTATGCTGATTTCTTGTATAGTATTGGAGGATCAGCCTGACGGTTGTGAAGTCCAAATCACTAAGCACTGACTTTAGGCTGGCCAATGGTATGTTGAAGTATTCCTACAAACACAAAAATGAAGATCTAGAAAAAAAAAAAAAAAAAGGAACAAATCATTCAAGATGTATCTAGTACGTACCTTAATGATGAGATATCCATTACTGGTTCCATCCTGGGCCGTCTGCATCAAGTTAGTCAGTATTGTCTGTAAATAATCACAAGACAGTTAAGATGACAAAGTTTCATTGCACCAACCTCTGAGATTTTATTTGGGTGATCTCACATATCGTACTGTGAAAGAAATAAAGAAAGAAAGAGAAAAAGAAAGAAAAAAAGAACGAGAAAAAGAAAAAAAGAGAAAAAGAAAGAAAAAGAAAAAAAATAAAAAGAAAAAAGATAAAAAGAAAGAAAGAAAAAAAGAAAGAAAGAAAAAAAGAAAAAAAGAAAAAAAGAAAGAAAAAAAGAAAGATGAAAATAAATCAAATTGAAATTGGGGAAAAGCAACTCGAACCAAATCGGGTCTTGAGTGAGTTGTTACATCCTTGAAATCAACCTATGTTAAGGGAATGGATCATTTGAATATACCTCAAATATAAAAGTGTATCCGTCTTACCCCAAAACACTGCAGCAAGACCCTCTTTTTTTCAAAGTTGCTCTCCCCTTCAAGATAACGAACTACAGAGTCCAGGACGCTAATACGGATGTTTTCGATGACATGGAGGGAAGTGTTCTGAATCTCTTCTATTGCTAGCAAGAGCACAACAGAAGTGCTCACAGCTTGTTCCAACACCGCAGCTACAGATGGAGTCAGAAGATGGCCCATCCTGGATCTCAGACTGTCTGCCCAGCAGCGTATAATCAATCGCATGTCCTGGCTTGCCCCTGGTTGGCAGGCTGCGGTGACATTAACAGGACAGGTCCAATTGAAATGCTTCAATAATTCTTTAGCCAGACAAAGATCCTCGGAGGTTTTGTTACTTATGATCGTGTGGTTGCTGTATGTGGCGCACATGGCGCTCACCCACATGCTCGAGGGCTCATGTTCCAGCAGGTAGAGAAGGCCATGATTAGAGCAGATAGAAGAGACAAAGTGGAATTGATCATGTTCCCAGCAGAGGGTCAAAAGCACGGCATCCGGGAGGGCTACACCCCAGGTGGTATACTGGCACTGCTCCGCAGGGTCGAATCCTATCCCATCACCGTCTCCCTCCCCATCTTCACCTTGATTTGAATGGTTGGCACAATACTTAATCAACCAAGTGTTGTCTTGGTTAGTCATCAGGTTCTGAAGGACTGTTTCATCAGAGCAAACTTTGGAGGTGAAGTTCTTTGGGTCCCTTTCAGCGCAGAGAGCCAACTCAGTCATGTCAACGATGATCGGGTGAGTCCATTCGGAATACTTGCACACCTGAAGAATAAAAAACAAACAAAAAAAAACGATGACTTTCATTGTAGTCATACTGACTCAACGCATTGAGACAACTAAAAGACCTACCTGTGGTACACACTCTAGATCTTCTGTTTCCTTGTCTGCACATACAGTATTCAGCCATTTATTGTTGGGGTCCTGTAAGAGCTTTTCAAACAAAGTCATTTCACAGCAGACTTTCTTCTGAAAAGCAAGCTGGTCATTCTGCCAACACAGTCCGACCACAGAATCATCCACCGGTCCATCCTTCCACGATTGGTAATTGCACCAGTCCGAAATACGAACAGGTTGAGGAGCAGCCGTGGGTGGAAAAATCAAAACGGTGCTACAATGATCCTCAAGCCAGGCATTGTCCTGATTATGTAAAAGGCGATTTAGGAAGGTTCTATTGGCGCAAACCTTCTCTGCAAAATCCGTGGGCTCATTGCGGATGCACTGCGCCAAGACATCTGTTGTAATTTGCATCACATCTTCCCACTCGGAGTATTGACATGATAGCGGATCTGGGCCAGGAAATGGTGGTGGAAGTGACACAGTTGTGCAGATTGGCATAAACTTTGCATTTTCCGGATTGGAGAATAACAACATGAAGAAGCCAGTATGCTCACACATGAGTTTTGTAAGTCTTGGATTGTCTAGGCTAATACAGAACTCCAGCAAATTTGGCTGTACCAAAACCGTAGGTTGATCAATCCACTGCTGGTAGACACAAAACTGATCCACCAGGTAGCCGTGGTCTACTGTGGAATTTGCACAGTAGCCATACAACCAACTGTTCATCTGGTCTGAGAGCAACTTCCTCAAGAGTAAGGCATCATTGCACACATGCTTCACAAACTCCTCCTGTTGATTGTCGCTGCACAGAGATACAAGGACAGCATCCACCACCTGGTTTTCTAACCAGCTGGTATAGTTACACACGAGCTGTTGGAGGTTGGGGGCATCTCTGGCTTTTCGGGGAGGTGTGAGCGAGACAAGTGAGCTGCTCATAGCACCGCACTCCGATGACCTGTCGAGGAGCGGGGACACCACCGCTTGAATGACATAGCACGTATTGCTCCATAGCAGTTCGATTTGCCGAGCGCTGAGCGAGTTGAGCGCCTGGCACAAGGAGAGCACCAATGTGGACGTTTGTGCTCTGGATCCATAGAGGATTTCACCACAAAGTGTATCGTTGAGCTCTGAAAACTTTTGCCGATCACATCGAAGCAGCATGTCGTGATTATTATCAATGGCTGCCTCTGGGAAACTGCGTTCGAAGGAGGGAGGATTCTGACATTCTGGACCAGGATATGTGCACACTGTCGGTTCTGGAGTCAGGAGGTTCTCCAGAAGGATGTCAATCATTGAGTTGGTGAAGGACCAGCTCACATTGTTTGTCATTCCCCTAAAAGAGACAGATTGAACAAATTGATTCCGTAATGGTAAAACAGCATAACATTGGAATGAGCTATATTCTGAGAAATATGTTTGACTCTTGGACTGCTAATGTATGGAAAAAAAAAATCTTAAATTACTGAAGAAAATCTCAATGCACACAAACTAAGAAGTGTTTTGTCAAATGTTCTCTCCATAATACATCTATATTTTGATTGTGTGTGTTTTTGTCAGCTGTATGTAGATTTTAGGGAAATGCACTCATCACTTACCACATTATGAGTTGTTTGAGATTTCCTGAAGTTATGGAAAACAATAAAAAGGGATTAGCATCAGAGAAAATATTGCTGAATCCAGACTGACATGTTACCTTGTTCGCAGCTTTCTCTTTCATTTACAGATGGAATGCTTACTCCTAACTGCAATGCTATTTTTACGTAGTCCATCGGTACTTGGATTAACATCGCCATGATATTAGAGGTGTAAGTAACAGCAGCATCCACCACACCACTTAATCCACTCATCAAAGTCGTAGACAGTTGCAAGCTTTTAAAAATGCTTAAAAATGTTGTGCTCCATGTTGTAGCAGCTGATTCTCCCGTCCTGAGATAGCCGCTCACCATATTATGATCTGCATCTTCTGCATCACTCGTGGAAGAACACGTCTGCGATCTCAGAGATGATAAAAGCATCAGCAACGGTTTACCCAACTCCAAAGAAACGGACTTTGTGAGCTCTGCTTTCACTCCACAATCCTGCCTCTCCGATAAAATGCAAACTAAGGTTTTTGGAAGGTCATCCATGAGTCCTCTTAGCAGTGGTTGGAAGATAGAATAGACATCCATTAAAACATCAACATGTGGATTGAAATCTGTGGAGGAAGTCTCCGTATTTGCATTTCCGCCAGACAAGTAACGAATCTGATCGATAACTCTTTGGATGTCTGTTTCCGAACTAATGGTCTGGCTCATTTTTCGTTGTATTAGTTGGGGTTGTGGACTCACTCGATTGGCATCACTTATGATCCCTGCGAAAAGATAAAGAAAGATTTGTGTCAACTAAATTGATTTGGAACGAATGACTAACTGATTTTTGCTTTTATTTCAGATGACACAACCCAAAAATAGAAGTCAAAGTTATACTTGCATGGAGAATGGAAATGTGTGAGGCACCGAGCAAAGAATTCACAGTGTACTGTTCCCAATATTTTGATTACCTTATACATGTGAGTCCCAATCATAGAAATAGTTTTCATGATGCAGTTCAGTTCTAATCAAGTAGTGAAAATTACCCATTTGCACATTAATATAATGTTATAATGTACTCTCACGTGGTAAGTGTAAGAATCTTAGCCAACTGTTTGACTGAGGTTCAAACCATCTGCATTTAATCTTTAAGAGTTTGTTTTAAAACATTTCGATATTTTAATGTAACCTATAAATGCAATAAAGTTTAAGTCATATGCAGTTTCAGAACCACACACTTTTAATATGAGACTTGAACCCATACGACTGACACTGAATCGTGAAGCCATTTTTTTCCCCATCAATCGTACACGACAATAATGTTTGTACTTACCTAATAGGATGTACACCGTAAAGGTAGCCCACATTGTTTGGGATTAACCAGCGCCCCCCGACTTCACAAAAGACACTGAAAAGAACGTATTCAATTCCCGTTGCAGAATAAAGAATGTTTATACAGTAACTATTCCGTCAAATCATAAAAAGGCCGACCATGTCCGGTTAAGATCTGTGACTTCCATGATTCGGAAGTTTCTCTCCTCTATATGATCCTGACTGTCTTGCAAATCTACACCTGCTCTAGAAAATTGAAATTGAAAACTGGTTGAAAAGGGGCGGGTGCGAAATAAGGGCCGTGAAACACAGGCCGGATTTGGGCAGTAAGACATTATGAAATATTAACGATTCAAGTTGTGTCGTGGGAAACCCGAGTCAGGAGACACCAGACTGGCTGCAGGGACTGATGTGACATGTGCCTCAAGTGTCTATCCATGAGGAGGACGACGAGTGGTGGTGGTTTGATGAGGCACGTGCTTCCTCACGTGTGCATTGTCAGAACTCATACTCAAATTTAAGGGCATTTGACTGAAATGACAGGATGATAGTTCAGGTCCTGGGCAGGATCAATGAGTAGCAAATGCTATGCACTTTCTTGAAGGAATACTAAGTTTTGTGATGACATTTCACTTGCAATTAATTATGCCGAAGACATTGTGGTAGGCTTGCCTCGGAAACGTCCTATTACGCAGGCTTAAAAAATGCACCCGCTGTAAAATGTGGTTATTTTATTAGTTCGGAGCTAGATGACACTAAATTTGAGCCATTATACCTTTAAGTTTACGATAAAAAGCTAAAGTGCATTTTTGGTTCATCCTGGAAAAACTAAAAAGCCCAATATGCGAACCGCCCTTCAGAACTTTGTCTCACATGGTCTCCAGGAAAAAAAAAACAACAACAACAATGAGGCTTTTAACTTTAAAACTTTGTTTCAGAAATTCAATGTAACTGTATATACACTTTACAATAGTACATAGCCTAGCGGCTAACAAAGATGTCTTAAACATTTAAATACATCTTCTGCACAAATAATTCTTACAAGTAAAGTAGCATAACATGAGATTGAAGGGTACGGGTGGGAGGGGGGATTATTACTTTTCAGAAAGACTTTACTTTTAGCAGGAAAGTGCCTTGACTAAAATTTAACTCAGGACTTCTGCCACAAACTAAACTGTATCCTTTACATGCTAAGCTTAACAGTTTAGTGACATTGGGCTAAACTAAACAAATACTTTCAAGAGAAAATAAAACACTCCATCTGAAGTTAATCAATACAGTTTCAAAGCTGATATAATAAACATGCCTTTTTAAAATCCAAGCTACAAAATATGTTTCCTTACTTTTAAGGATTAAAAAAAAAAAAAACACCAGGCTGTATGTATTATACCACACCAAGTGTACAATAAACTTGTAATGCACATTAAAAGGAACAGGATGACGCGCATTAAATGCCTCTCCGAGTTCCTTCAGAAACAGTCGTGAGAACCATTCAAACTCACAACCGTCACACAATCTCTCAGTGAGGCTTGAATACGAAATGTTGGCTTAAACAATTGGTGGCAGATGTGGGCACGGGGGCGGCAGCCCAAAGTGCGTGTTCTTTTTCGCATTGTTCAAAACTTCACCTCACTCTCCAATGCTTCCATCTATTTGTTCTAAAACTTGAGGAAGGATTTGTAAAGACACCTGCGACTTCCACCCTTGCACAATTTACATTCAGTGTCTAGATGTCCACTCATCAGTACAAGTATACTCATTGTGACTTGCATCATTTGTCAGGTTATTCGTCGGCCAAAGCAACTCCCGAAAAAGTGCCCCCACCCCCAGCAATTTCCAAGTTATCTTTTTGCCACCCCCTAAATTTTTCCATCCTTGGGTAGGGGAGTGACAGCGGTAGAATGGGCGGGAAAAAATGCTGGGGCGGAATTTTTCGATGATTTTGCCACCCTCTAGATTTTGCCGCCTAGCTCGCCTAAGATGTACAAGAAACACAAGCTCAATTGAATTCCTGGAGCGCAAGCAACATCCGACGCAAAAAGGCAATAAGGGCCAGGTGCTGAACAGATGGCAACCATCTCTGATATCTGCCTGCCTGCAACAACGGGAATTGTTTGGCCAGAGCAGAGCAACATTCATCTGGCTAATCTAACACACTGGACACAAATTAATGCAAGTGCACAAACGTGCGGGAATGCCTGGTGCTTTGCGGGACTTTGCGGTCCGATTGTCGTCTTTTTTTTTTTTTTTGTGTAACCATTAAAAGCATGAACACTGAAAAATGCTACAAGCTGAGAAATGAATTGTATGGCACGATATAGCAACCCAGACCAAAGCTGTCAATTTGTGCCAGTAAAAATATAAAAGCACTTTGATACAAACCTTAAACAAAACATTGCCCAGTTATCACAATACATTGACAAGAAATTGGATTAAGCAAATCATCGCTATGATGCACATTTGTCCTGTCTCATGAGCAGAGAGAGAGAAAAAAAAAAATAAGTTCATCAAAAATCATTTCCGTGTACAAGCATACATAAAAGGTGCTCACTGAGACTGACCGGGAAAAAATATGTTGCTGGTGCCATATTGGCTGGTTCGAGGTTTTGACCAGATGTCGAGAGACACTGGCCGCGCTACATTGTCAATATGCTATTGATAGCCATCAAATTTCAATTCACGACTGAAAGACACAGTCTGTGATTAAGACAGAATACTAGATTTACAAGTAAAGGACAACACTGATTGACAAAAATCAAATACTGCAACATTAACTTGACACATCACTTCCAACATGAATGCCCTCAAGCCTTATGCAACGCAATATGTTCTACCAAATTTCTTAAAAGCGCTCTGCTGTGTCTACAGTGAAGAAGATAAAACCTTTAAGCCTCAGAGAAGAAAAATCTGCTGACATTCTTTTAAAAAAAAAAACCCCTTACATTTATCGTTAACATTTTCGTGCCTCCTTTCAAAACACTTCAAAGGTGAAGCACTAATTACAAACTAAAGACATTGGTTTACCAAAACAAATAAGAACAACACAACCTTGGTTCACCTACAGCGGAATGCATCAGATTGAACAGGCTACAAAATTTGCCAACCACTAGATAACAGAGTTGGTGTGAGTGTGGCAAAGAGTAAACACAAATGCAGATTGATTTACAGGCCAGTCTTTCCTGTGTAGACTGGAGTGTCGATAGCTTCAGCACCAGGGGATGGATGGTTTGGGTTCAACGCCTCATGTTTGAGTTCTTCTTAACAGGCGGTTTTTGAGAGCCACAGAGAAAGCACCAAAACCTTGAAAAAGTGTGGAGATGATAGCCCACTCCACAGCTGAAGAGTCCGTCAAAAAGTGGACCGACTCAGACTTCTAAGTGTCTTGTTGCATGTGTATGTTAAGAAAATTTCATCCAGTTCTTTTAAAAACAGTTTTTCTTCTGAACAGATAGTGTGTTTTTTTTTAAGCAACAGTAGGTTTTCAAAAAACAAAAAATGAAGCGACGATAATTTTGTTTTAAGCGGCTTTTTACACACATGGATTTCAGTCCTTTCTTGTTAAGCCTCATCTGAGATGAGACAGTGCAGTTCAATCAGGTGGCAACATGTCATGAAGACGAAATCTCTCCCGTACATGTGGCCGCACATCCTCGTCCTGTTGAAGAAGTAGCAACACGGGTCAAGGCAGAACAGATTTGCATAAAAACTCAAGTTCAAGCTTGCTGGTAGAGTCAATTAAAAAAAAAAAAAAGAAAGAAAGACATCCTACCATCTCAACCAGCTTCTCAAGGAAGGGCACCAACTTCAGCAGCTCGTTGTCATTCTTGTCCATGAACCAGCTCTCAATAGGAATTCCATTGGACAACTGTGCGGGAGTTACAAATTAAAAACTTCACTGTGTTTGTGTCATGTTTAATGCTGTGAAAAAAATAAATGGGAAGTAGACTAGTTTCACATTTTGGGAAAAATGGATAAACTAGTTAAAAGCAGCCACAATGTATCTGATTCTAGTCTGATTTCTGCGTGATGGCATAAAAAAATCACCAATATTTAAAGAACACGTACGTATAGAGTTCAAAGGCGACCGATGGGATTTCAAATCTGTGCAAAACAAAAGGCAATTTGACCTGCTTTTTTTGACAATGTCATCCTATTTGACAGTCAAACCATTAATTGGGCAATGGTGGATTAAGACCAAGCTAATAATTGCCTTAAATGACCAAACAGCCAACTGTTGACTAAAAGGAGCTACTGTCACTACACCATGGGATATTCTCAGATCAACTTTTTTTAAAACTAGAACTCATATCACATAATATCTTTCTAGTCACCTGATATGCAAAGGCTTGCGGTGAATTATCAATGATGATGGTCTTTGATAGATCTCTGCCAAGAATGTTGAGATCCTTGATGTAGTTTCCCTGGACACAGACACAATGCTCCCGAAACAACCTGTGTCTATAGTTACAGTCAGGAATGACAGGAAAGAAGGATAAATTGACAAGGTCAGAAAACACAACCACATGCCTACTTACAATCATTATAACAAAGAAAGACCATACCTGACTAATTGCTTCTTGGGGTCTAAGATGTTGAGCAGTTTGTCCGCATAAACCTTTTTAGATGCCGTAAAAAGGATGATCTAAAAAAAAAAAAAAAAAAACGAAAAAAAAAAAACAAGAGGGTCGGGGGGCTAAACACCATTGTTTCAAATCCAATAAGGGTAGATGAAATAAGTAATAGTCGCGCTATAGTTACCTCATAGATTTGTGACATGCGTTCCAAAAACTCTCTAAAAAAAGGTCTCAAGCGCACATATACCTGTAAAGGAGAAAACGGTCACATGTGCAACATATACCTTAAATCTTATTGGTCAACATGATCATATTCTTGGTTTGTTTTTGGGAGTACCGTGGAGACTGACATATCAGCATCTTTCTAAAACCTCTGGATTTTTTTTTTCCCCTCGAGGGGGACAAAAAAACCTTGATCTGTTTTACTAAAAATGTAACTGATTTTACTGTAGCAAATTTAGCAAAGATGGCCAGCATCAGGAGATGTTTAAGGCTTTTTTTTTTAAAGGTGGTGTTATCTCAACATGAGTGACAAGCAGGCAGGCTATCTAAAGCGGTTTCTAAATGTGGATTCACCCAGATCTCTTACAGGCTTAAATAGGGCATCAGTTACCTGGTAAATGACATCTTGAAAGAGTACAGGGAAGGTGAGGGCAGCATCCTCCAGCTCATTTAAACTGCAGTGGACCAGCGTTTCATCCTTGAAGACATTGAATGAATGAATAAATAGGCTACATAAATCCATCAACTCATTAAATCTTGCATCCTGGAACTGACCAGATCAAGGACCAGAGAGAATTCCGGTGTGCTACGGGTCTTCAAAGGAAGGGCTGGTTTCCGAGTGAGCTGCTCTTCTGTTAATGGAGGGACATGCTTGATGAAGAAATACCTATAAAAAGACACAAAAACGTGGTTCAGTTGACCATACAAAGTACAGGTAAGGCAATTCCAACCGATAACAAAATATACACCACAGAACTAGATTTTCCTTGCGGTATTGGTTTTCCCCGAACGGGTCGCCACAGCAAAAAAACGGTTTTGTCCAGATGATTCGCATGAGAAGTCTTTGGCACAGTTTTTACGCCAGATGCCCTTCCTGACACATTTAACTGGGCTTGGGACCAGCACAGGGGGAGATACTGACATGTGCCCGCATATGGTTCCCTGACCAGGAATCGAACCCAGGCAGCAGGCGGTGAAAGCTCCGCATCCTAACCACTGGACCATTAGGGAGCAGAGGTAATAATAAATAATGATCATTAAAATTTTTTTAAAAAGTACATTATTTTGGCAGTAACGGAAGCAACCGCTTAGAAAATAAAAAGATGTTCATCATTTTGGCAGAAACTGAAGCAGTTTCTTCATGATACTGTATTGAAAGCCTATTCAGAGACGGATTGAGGTCCTTAAATGTCGATGAGTATAACTTGCACTCACGGGTCAAAAACCTCCCAGTCTTCATCATAGGATGCTTCTGGTGGTACTGCAGTAGCAGGAGGGTTCATGTATGTCAGATCTGGACTGGAGCCTGGAGCTGGGACCAGAGCAAAAGTTGTTTATATTAAATGAGCGATCAACATACAAAAACAAAACACTGAATAACTCTGCATCGCTCTCTAAACACTAATAAAGAATTTTGTTCATAAACACACTTTACATTGCTATGTGACCTACCAGTGAGGGGTGGAAGGTCATCAGTCTCTCTCTGCTCTACTGTGTGGTATCCAGCAGAGATGTGAGGAGGTCGCAGAATTGGTAGCTGGGATACACTTGAGTAGATGTTAGTGGTGGTGCATTGTTCCTGTGTCGATGCCGCTGTTCTGGTGGGCGTTTCTACACTTTGTTCTATTTCTAGCTGCTTGACTATTTCCTCAGCTTCCAATGCCTGGTCTGGAGAGTCAGATCCCGTTGGGACTGCAGGGAGGGTGGGTAAGCATTTTAATAACCGAACAAGAAATAATGCTTAACTTAGGATGCCACAATGGTATTATCATAGGAAATGTTATTTAAAAAAAAAAATAAAAAATAAAAAAAAATAAAACAAAAAACAAAGACTACCATTTTTAGCTGCTGAGAAGAAGTTGAAAACAGGAGAGAAGATGGTCCCAAGAAGAGTTGTCCTGGGAGGGCTTGTGGGCACTTCAGCAGCAGTGGTCTCCTCCAGACTGCCATTGGGCTTCTCCTTACTCCTGTCATGATTGGTCACTGCTGCAAAGCAATTGATAAAATTCAAACAAGACTGTTCATTTTAGTAAAAAATATATAAATAGTACAACTGTTCTCTGTGCCACTCACATCCGTTGACAGAACCTTTTCTGTCAATCCTAAGGGAAGTGTTTGTGTCTGGAGTTGAGGTGATCAAGTTGTTGTCCGCATCACAGTGGAGGCGGGCCTTCTTAGTTGGGCTCTCCTGCTGCACCTTAACACACCAACAAAGTCAGATTTATTTTTTGTTTGTATTAAAAGAAAAGAGTAACAAGAAGATCCATCATTATTGAAATCAAATATTCTCAATCAAATTATTCTTCTATGTGGTTCATTTGTCACAATTATTAGCTTTTGCATGTTAGAAAAATGTTTTCCCCCTGATTACTATTTATTATCAAATTATGTTGTTTATTTGGTGTTGTTTAATGATTTAAAAACAACTAAACAACAATTAAGCAATATCACACTAAATGGATTGATATAATCACCAACCTTCTTGAAAGTTTTGGAAGTGATTCACTAACAGGGTCAGTCAACGTAAAAGCAGAAGCAAATTATTATTTTTCAATCATTCATTTAATCATTTTTAATCTTATTTTGATTCAACCCCCCCAAATATCTAGTCTGTTTTCACACAGGAATACAGACGGGGATATAGACAATTTAAATGGGCTGTAAACAACCACTTGACTGTTGTCGAGCAATGAGATCACAGATTAGTTGTCGATTAAGATGACACTTGTCTTAAAATCGTCCTAGTTACCTTAACATTTCCTCTGATGAACTTTTTGATAGTTGAGAACAAGCCCCTGCCACCAGTGGTAGGAGTATCCTCTTCCACCTCTGAATGCCTTCGCTTGCTCCGAGACGGGCGAGGAGCCAGACTGGGGATCGGCTGCTGAGACGCCTTACGCATTCTCAGCCTCATCGTTGTCACAGTCACATGTAAAGCTGCTTCAGAAAGAAAACCACTGAGTCAAACAAGAAATGAAAACAATTTACAGAAGGAATTAACACAATTGAATGATAAAACGGAATTAAGTTTGACTGTTTTAGCTGTCGAGGATAGTATATTTCATGATGCAATCCACACACAATTTGTCCATCCTCACTCATTTATCTCTTTGATATCCTCTAAAAATATGATCAAAGTCAGCTTTATTGTCAATTTCTTCACATGTTAATACACACAAAGAGATCAAAATTACATTTCCCACCGTCCCACGGTAGACACATTACACAACACATACAAGCAAATAGCACAAAGAGTAAAAACAAATAGACAAGAGCGATGAATGTCTCCTTTACCAAGATACAAATAAATAGGGCCAGAATCCCAATGAAGCCTCAATAAATTTAAGTCACAACGCCACTCTCGATTCACTGTGACCATCTCCTTACACCCTTACTATTAGAACTGTTGTGCACAATACTCATCTGCATCAGTCAGATGAAAATACAAGGCGAGAAGATGCCAAGATGTGTGTAAAAAATGCCCCACACATGGTAAATGCATGTTGTAATATAGTGGTATTAGATTTTATTAAAATACTACATTGGACTGAGATTGCACCTACTAAAAGCGGCACCACCAACACAATACTGAAGGGGTGTGGGGGACGTATGGGGAAACATTAAGTCTGGTAGTTGTCACAGATAATGACGTTAATGATCACTGTTTATATAGCGGTCGCTTCATTTTGCAAATGAGATTGAATACTAAGTGTGGTAAGTAAAAAGAGGAATGTTTTTTTTAGAATAAATATTTAGTAGACTAAAGTTAAAAAACAAATAAACACTTAAATACGGCAATTTGAGAATAAACTGGAAGGTCTTAGGTTGACTTCTCCTCTAAGTGTACTTTATTCTAATATGCCGTGAAACAGAAAGCTACCAAACTGCTTTTGTTTCTGATATTCTATTATGTACATACATTAAAAAAAACTGCATACGTTAGACAAACGGTTCTTTGACATTTAAAATAACCAAAACGAGAGGGCGTATCTGTGTATACTTTTGTGGGACTGGTTTGCCTTGCGGCAAACATCTGGATGTATTCAACATCCCATTTCACTTACATCACGGCAGCCGCAGCTGGCTTGACTTTCAGTGGTACACTAAAAACAGACCACAATAAATCTTACACCGTATAGATTGACAATTTCATATGGATTGGAAAGTTGTTTCAATTTAAACAGTACACATACTGTACATTGAATTAGTGATTTCAGCCATACCTGGCTAACATACGGCAGACTACAATAGTAACCTCTCATTTTTTTTAGGCCTGTGCACATGGAAATCTTAAGACTGGGAACACAAATTGTAAGGAAAGCCCAGCCTCTTGTGCTTGCGTAACAGCAGCAGACTGGAAATGTGTCTGGACATATCCAGAGGAAGTAAACTTAGCAATTCATAACAAAACATATCAAATAGAGTAGTAACAATAATAATAATAAGAATCAGTTCCATAAATAACAAATGCTGACTAACAATTTATTAACACACACACATATACATATATATATACATACATACATATATACACATATATATACATACATATATATACATACATATATATATATACATATATACATATATATACACATATATATATATATATACCCATATATACACATACACACACACACATATATATATATATACCCATATATACACATACACACATACACACATATACATATATATATATATATATGTATATATATATATATATATATATATATAAACTGCATACATTAGAAATGAACTGACACTTAGACCAACCATAGCCGCTCATCAATACTGTACTTGGTCTTTATGTGTAAAAGCCCTGTTGTTTTTGTTGCTTTTGCTGAATTAACTTCCGATTTATTCGAGGTCCCTACATAAACACCAATAAGAAGACTGCAGCTATCAATTTCGGATCATGCATCTCGCAAGGGTCATGCACATTGCTGTTGCTAGGGGGAAGCAAGTGAGCGGGAAATAGAAAAATGCATGCTTCCAACAGACGTTAGCTACGGCGGTCGATCGTCTCTGGGAATCCGGCGTGTAGAGCGTGTATCGAAAATGTAGGCATCGACAAATCACCAAATCCCCACCCATAATCCCTTTTCATTCTTATTCCGATTGTCCAGCAAATCACCACAGTCTGTCCATGAAGGAACATTCCACGTTCAAAAGATGAACGCGGGTGGGTTTACGTTCTTCGGCGCAACATGTAACTAACTCTGCGGTCAAGTTGAGACCAACTTGGAAACGTTTACGAACAAGACGAGGGAATAACTTCAAACGAAGCCCTGACGCAAAACAAGCTAATGTTAACCAGCACTACCAAATCAATGCGGCATTGCAAGTTCGACGAAATAAGATTAACATGGCACTTGTCAGTGACAACTAGCGGTTTATATCCTTTTGTCAACTGCCATGTCGTTTGATTAGTGTGACAATTGTGGTTGAGGCTGTCAAACATGAAAGTCGTTGCTCCCGGTAACATCGGGTAAATTATCATAGCATCTCATTCACACACAAAAAAAAGACCGGATGGTTGTTTTATTCGGCAATTCAGACAGGTATATTTGTGTTGTTTTAGTGGGTTAAAATATAAATGGTAAATATGCCTTCGAGCTGGCTAACAAACAGCCAAGTTCAGTCGTGGAATGCATCTGCTCGCTTTCCCCACAGCAAGTTACAAGACACATCTGCGGGTCGCGACAACTATGCGCTTTCACGTGATGTAAATGTTATTTTATGCTGTCGTGGGTGAAGCCAGTGACGTGTGGATTTAGTCACGGTAGCTCGAAATGAGCTGTATCCATGTAAGGCCCAAGTTAGCTTCCCGAAGCTGTTGCTTAGCTTAGCATAATTAGCATAGAGCCACCTTAGCTTCCTTGGGGGGGAAAAAACTGCTTCAGGCTAGCAGATGTGCACAGGCAGGAAAGGCAAATATTTTGCTTGTCGTCAGCCAACATTACATAAAACATGCGGCAAAAAGATAGATGGCTACTTACTTTGTGGCGTTGCTTGATTTTTCGAAATAACCGCTCACGACCCGAATGCCATCATAGCGACTGACTTGTTTTCGTGTAATATGGCTAGATTTCTTATCTACTCAATGGCCGTTTCTGAAATGACACACCGTTGTTACTAGGCGCCATTTCCCGCCTCTGCTCAGGCTCTGCGAGGTAAATACCCGTATGAACACAGACACGCCCCCTTACCTCTCAAACACAAGCCAGTCTGCAGTGGCGCCTGGAGCGCTTGCATCATCAAGGTTGCCTACTTACTAGTACATAGCACGATTTGACGAAAATATTGCTCCAAATTACACGAGATAGTGGTCCTGCAAAGTATAAATGGGATTAGTTAAGATGCAACTAGATGCAAAAGAAAAAAATAATAGCCTTGTACTGAGGGCAAGGGTGTCCAAACATTTTCCTCTGAGGGCTGCATACAAAAAAATAGAAAGATGAAAGGGCCACTTTAATTGTTCTTCAACTTATAAAAATGTAAAGTAAATTATACAATGTGTTTAATGTAGTTATTTCTGGAAAAACTCCTACACCATTTCTGTTAAAAGTGATAAGGCAAATAGCTGAGATTTATTTCCATTATTATTATGTTTTTGGGGTGGCCTGTGGCGCTGTATTCCGTTTCAGGAGATCACTCCCTCCACATTATGAACCAAAATATGTGCAATCTGTATTAAGACAACCATATTTAGGACAATCACGAGTTGGACCTTGACACAAAACAGAATGTGGAGGGGAAACATTTTTGTTTCTGAAAATGAATTTTCCTCATTCTCCACATTGTTATAAAAGAGAAATTATGATACTATTTTAGTTGTAAATGTTTGTCTTTGCACAGCAAGAAAAGTTATAGCAGTGGCACCCCTGTCCCCCAGCTTTTAGAACAGCTACAAAAAAGGTCCCCAGGCTGTAGTTTGGACACCACAAAATTGCTGAACTATTTTCGAGCTACAATTTTTCAAAACAGTGATATGAAAACTGAAAATTTTATTGAAAAAAAGCGCTTGTCACCTAAAGAGTTAATCTCAGTAACATGGTTTGTTCATCATCAATACCATCATCGAGAGTCTAACAATCATGAACAGTAATCATTTCGAGGGCCGCTTGTGTGTTCACAAAAAAAAAAATGATTTAATAGACTGTAAGCAAAGTCCTTGGCATTTCAAATGCTATCCCACCACTGTAAACCTAAAACTGAAGAATCATTCTTGTAAGCGTCCAAAAATTGTGGTAGAGTCCAAATGTCAGAATAACTTCTTTGAAACATCTCAGCACAGCAAAAACAAACAAACAAAAAATTCCACAAAGTTGGTGTCAACTATGCTATTTTAGATTACTCAGCTATGAACTGAGGCATTCGGTCCTACAGCAAAATAGTCGTCCACGTATAGACCACTAATGTATAGTGTCCTACGCTAAATCCATTACCAATTCACACCAACTGATTATACTGTATATTCATTTGTCTTATCCTGTTAAGTAACGTTATTCAAATTCATCAGTAGTAATCTGTTTGTAGGAGTGGTCCATGGCACTAATGATGCAAGCTGTAAATTCGGAATCATTCTCATGTCCAAATAAGAAAGTCCTGATGTTTGGATGAAATTTTACTGTACAAAATTCACATTCAGAGAATATCGATGGCTTGATGTCGCTTTCCATAATCCACAGCCCGATCCCCTTGCATATCCCGATCGTCATCATCTGAAAGAAAAGGGCAAAAGAAATTAGAAATGTTTGAAGGAGGCATAACTGCACACAAAAATACTCCGATGCTCTAATTAAATAGGATTTCATATTGGGGGGAAAAAAAAAATCAATCATTGTCAAATCAGTTATGTAGCATATGAACAATACACAATTCATGTAAATTAATCATAAACAGTGGCAACAGTTAACATTTAGTTGTGTCCGAACAAAACAGATAAAGATGAAGGAAAGACAAATCAAAACGAAATATGAAACAAAAAAATGATAATGGGTGTGAATTTCCACGTTTCAAATTTCAGTTTCAGACATGCGCGCACAGACAAGTGAACTACTTTTATCTAGTAGATGTGGCTCAGCTCAGACAGGTGTGATCGCTAAAAATGCAGCACAGGCAGTAGATGGTGAGTGAATCACATTGACCAAAGTCCGAGTTCCTTCCTCGCTCCGGTTTCCTCAGTTGTCTTATGATCATTATTGTACATTTCCTTGTACTCATTCCGCATTGCGCATCTTCTTCGAGCCCAGAAATATGATGATGGATTCAAGGACCAAACTCATGGCAATGTGAGCTACTCTAAGAACAAACTGCTTGGGAAAAAAATGCTAGGGGGAAGGGAGGGTTTGGCAGCAGAAGAGGAGTGGAGTGAGGAATGGTGAATACACATCTGGACAAGCAGTCCAGTCCTCCTGCCTGGCTCACCTTGAACGTCTTCCTCCCCACCATCACCATCCTCTTCCTCATTGTAGGCCAGCTCAGCCTGCTTGTCGGCTTCATACTCACCAACATTGCCATCGTCCCCATTGTAGTCCGCTAGCTTAGAGCCATGTTGCGGATCTACTGGGGACTCGATCTCGTCAAAGAACCGGCCTGCAGGAGGCAGAGAAGGGGGCCTCATCAGGAAGGGAGAGAAATGAAGGCAAACAAAAGGGATAGGAGTGGTTGAAATAGTGCAGAGTAAATGCTTGAAAGGTTCAGGTGGTGAAGCGGAAAGGGGTAGAGAATGGATATACGGTGGCTGATGAAAGAAGTGCTACTGAGCATTACAGTGACTTTTTTTTTTTAGTCTTACATGAGAGCTGCTTTTGCATTTCACTGAATCAAATACTGTGTTGATTTGACTTTTGTCTTGCTGCTCTGGAAAATTGAGTGCAATTCTGACAATAGACTGATACATTTCCTGAAAGTGTATTATACGAGTCTAGAACAGTGGTTCTTAATCTGGGTTCGATCGAACCCTAGGGGTTCGGCAGAGCCTCCACTGCGAAGGTCCGGACACGCCTGATTTATCGTGTAAATTCGTGATACCGCATATCTAAACTGCTTTCGCAAAGGCACACTGATTTGCATGTATGTAATTTGTTGTGAGTTCATGCATTGTGTTGGTTTTGTTCTTTGAACAAGGTGATGATCATGCACGACTCATTTTGTGCATCAGTGAAAAACATCTATATCTTGAATTAGATTTTTTTTTTTTTTGTCTTTTCGCAAAGGAGGGGTTCGGTGAATGCGCCTATAAAACTGGTGGGGTCCTGTACCTCCAACAAGGTTAAGAACCACTGGTCTAGAAGGTGTTGATTGAACTCTGGCTTTTATTGAAGTATATACTGGTATACGTGTACAAAGTACAACTGCATTTAGCTCGTCTTGCAATACATTCTGGACCCTGAAAAGTAATGCAGGGCCAGAGGACTAAATGGGGCTTTCCCCTTAGTGTTGGGGTGAAAAAAAAATACCACTATTAGAGTTGATAAATATTACCGATATGTGATAGTATAAAATGTGATCATATCTGGCATGTTGTTGTTCAGGATTTTGGAGATATAAACATGTCAGATGGCAGCAGTAACATGTTTCCAACAAGTACACCCAATCCATGAACTAAGAACAGTGGGGGAAAAAATGATGATGGGAGGTAAATACAGTACAGGGTTTGAAGCAGGATACTGACGTGTAGGGAAGGCAGAAGAAAATACTTTAATAAAACAGGAAAGAGGAGGAAACTGGTTGCGGAGCAGAAGCCAGGAACTAGGAAAGGATCTTCTGGGTGGTGCCACGTGTCCCCTTCTTCAAAACCTGTGACCCCAGTCTGAGCCGTATGGCTGAAGCATCATCGCTGAGAATCCTCACTTTGGAACTTTGAATCCATCATAATGATAGATCATGAAAACTTTCTTAGATTTATGTCCCACGACATAATATGGAACCGATTTGGAAATAACCCACAGGTCCCAAGATAAAGGGTATTAAAAGTTGCTTGAAGTCATAACTAAACGTGTCATTTAGTGACCAACGGAAAAAAGACTGAAGACTCATTCGATTACCACTAAAGGGTCCAGCTAAATACTATGTCAACATAGACTTGTACACACAAGTCGTGTACTGTACTAGTGTAGAGCACTAATACTTGGTGGAATACAAAATAGTCAGACTGCAATGGGCAGTTTTCTATTTGCACATCCGGTAGGCGTGACAGTAGCAGAGTGCAAAACCAACAATAATAGCTGTGCCACCATCCAATTATCGTGTTGCACTTGCAAGATATTCTTACCGCATCCATTCAAAAGCAAGTATTTCATAAACGTTTGTCTTAGGTCATACTTACTTTGGTGATGATGGAGTGCCCCTGCTGGAACTTGGTCTTTGTGATGTGGTTGGATGGGCTTGGGTACCTGGGCAGGGTTGGCAGGCAATGGAATCCCCTTCAACCGTTCACCTGCTGCTTTGAGATCTGGGGCTGACAGGAAAAGAAATTGTTTTTCCATCAGATTTCCCAACACGTGTATATCATGGATTTTTTTTTTTTCCCTCTCTTCAAATGATTGGAATCGTCATGAATGGAACGGAGTGCAGATTTTACCTCGAAGTTGTCTTTGCTGTTCACCCAGCTCATCTGCTTTGATATCTGACTTGTCTTCAAAAACGATTGGTTTATCTGCTAGCTTGATGACACCTGGGGCGGCAATCACAGCTGCTTGGCCTTCCCCTCTGTCCTGCTGGAGTCGGGGTTGGTCGAGTGATAAGCCAGGTACCCCTGGGCCATCAGCTGCCCCAATACCAGGTCCAGCGTCGACACCCAAAACCGCATCGGGAGCTTCGACACGCTTCAGAGTGATGGCTGGCTTCTTCAATTCTGTCAACAAATGGCAAGGCAACCCGAGAACACCTAAGAATATGGTACCACACTGTCCAAACAAGAGACACAATGATCCTGCCAGCCTCTTAGTATTCCCATCCATCCAGTCAAGTCGACTGTAAATTTATCTTTTTGTTTTGTTTTGATAAAAATGTCTTCAGAAACTCATATATTACTTACCAAATTGTACTTCATCAAGTTTTCCCACCTCACTGTCTTCAATACCAGGCATGCCAGCATCACTGCCTGGCTTACCCATGACATCTGTCAAAGAGTATGGAATAATGTCAGTTTATGAGAATATTTATAAAAAAAAAAAAAAATTAAAAAAAAAAGTGGATATTTGAGACAACCTAATCATTCCCATGATAATGAACACAACACAGTGCAGGATAGAATATTTTTGACTGGTGCTGAGCTATTCTTTTTACGGTTCATGATCACCACCTGATTGTGAGTCGATATCGATGTTGGGAATTAACCATGAAATTACTGACAACCGCGTACAATTGACTCCCAATGAAATGCACTGATTTTTATTTATTTTTTAAACCCCAAAATAATAAAAAAAATAGTATTTCTTCAAAACTCACTGATGGTCATTCAATATGAAGCGTAGCGAATAATGAGTGATATTTCATCAATCATGTGTTTTTACTTGATTCTATGTGGGTCCGCTTTTTCACATAAGTAGGTAGTGGCACACAAATGTTTGAGGACTGCTGCCTTAAAAAATATCGTGTATTCATGGAATGTCAGTGCTCTGAAAATTGTAATAATGCATTTGCAATGCCTTCATTTTGGTGAGGGTCCTTACACAGTTATAACCATGAGTATAGAAATGTACATTATAAAGATGATATTATCACTGAATTTAATGTACTCGAAACGAATATATGGTGCCAGTCCCCTTCTGTTTATTCATATACAAAGAGGCCCCTATCCACCA
Organism: Syngnathus leptorhynchus; assembly: GCF_054491065.1. Taxonomy (NCBI): domain Eukaryota; kingdom Metazoa; phylum Chordata; class Actinopteri; order Syngnathiformes; family Syngnathidae; genus Syngnathus; species Syngnathus leptorhynchus. The sequence goes on from NC_141197.1 coordinate 6,657,660, forward strand.
AAGTGCATTGATGGCACTGAAGCAGTTTTTTTTTCATTTATTTTTTTCCCCATTAAAAGGACTAATAACACTGTTGTTACATCATCATTCCTCCCACAAAACACAGCAAGTAACTAAATATCCTTGTCTTGACAGCTTGTTGACTGTGGTGCATCTGAGTTTAGTATGCGTTGTTGTTATTTTTCCAATTTCCAAGATTTTTGTTAGATTACTTACTATTTTACCAATAGTTCGCATTGACTATGTTTAATGTAACGGTTATCATCAGTACCTTTTAAATCTGGAGTGTCATGCCGGCGATTTGCCACTGTGTGGCGCTCTTCAGCCAGACCCAGAGCTCCCTCAGTATGTCTTCCGGCCACTACGCCTTTTTGACCGTCAATTGCATTCTAAAAAGTGAACAGAAAAAAACCCAATAGAAACACTAAACAGCAAAAATACAATAAAATCACATTCTACAATATATAGTAAATGCCGGCGACACTTTGTTTATTTCACTATGAAATAAATATCGACCATATGAGCAAATACGAACCCGTCTCAGCTTTACAGCTTCCTCTTCTAGAGTCTTCTTTGATTCTTCATACTCACTTTTCAACTGTGCAATCTGACGTCCACACTGTAAACTATGCAGTACACATGCAAAAGTCAATCAAAGATTATGCATGACAATAAATAACAAATAACATCTAAATCAGATTAGAGTGGGTTTTTAATGAGAAAGCTGCATCCTAAACTGAAATTCTTAATAAATGAACACTGCAGCATGATTGTTTTTCTACTCTTAAAATGTACGCAAATGGTTTGAGGAAATTCATATTGGTACATTCATTCCAGAGTTAATCTCGGATGATGTTAAATTTCTGAAAGTTCAGAAGAAAGAAAGCAGAAATCATTGCCATACCTTTCATATTCCAGCTTTCTCTCCAAGGTGGTTCTATTCTTTTTAACTTCTCTTATCTGATCTTCCTGTTTCATAAATTCTTGCTTCAAATCATTCAGTTGCTCTGTCACACACAAACAAATAACAATGCTTTTTAAATTGTTAATTCTAGAGGTGGGCATTCCATCCCAGTTGTTGAATGTCACAGATGGAGGAATGAGGAAGTTATTAAAAAAAAGTAGTTTTTTTTGTTAGTCTGTGTAACCTTCACTAACCGAGTCAAGTGCTGATTAACTTCTCAATTTGTAATGGTGACGTTCATTGGGGAACACAAAATGAACTGTGGGGTGCGATTCATTCTTGCTATTCCCCAAGTCCTGCCTACTAGAATTGGCCATCTCTGGTTAATTATTGGTACTGTACGTAAATAGTGCCTGGAATAGGCAAATCAGGTCATGCTTGATTGAGCCATTTGCTAGACTTACCTTTCAGCCTTTGGATTTCGGTCATTTGGGCTGAGAGGTCACCCTGCATCTTAACCTTGAGAACACAGATAACAAAATGTCAAGAAAGTGCCTTGTGTATGACACTGGTTTTATTAATGACTTTTTTTCATCTTAAATTTGTGGTCCTTTACACAGTACAGCGCAAATGTCCTGAGCTTATTTCTAGCGTATACACTAGCGTACCATGAGAAATGGGATGCGGCAGGTGCCAATTTTGCTTTCTTTGTCTGAAAAAATATCCTTTATTAATTACAAATATATATTCATCCATCTATGCCACGACTGTATAGTATTAGTGACTACAGGTAGTTCTTTCCAGCAGAAGGAACGTATAGCCCATGCGTGACCAAGTGCTGTGAGTTTTCGGGCAATTCTGCAAATTAATATTGTTGTTGTCAACGTTGCAAGGAATAATCCAACGAATATAATTGTGTGTGACACATCTACATTTTGTGTGCATAGGGCAGTGCTCAAATGAGTGTGCCGTTGACTTTACAGTGGAATAATTGATGTCATTCAGTTTATTTCTATTATGCAAAGCGCCAATTGTAAGGTATGGCAAGCCATTTATGCATTTATTTGAATTGTTCATTCATTAATTATGCTTGTTGTTTTTACTAGTGCGAGAAATTCAGCAAAGAATGACTGTTACTATCCAAGCAATTCTGGCTTCTAATTGTGGAAAATGTTTACATGGGCATGATGTCATAACATATCACATAATAGTATATAATAGTAGATATTTATACAATGGTATTACCGCTTTTCCTCAAGATGCAACCTCCACGCAGTAAGTACGGAACCGGGATTGAACCTTCAACCACTGCACTGCGAGGCAGGCGTGCTAACCAGTCAACCACCGTGCTGCCCACCCCAAAATTATTCAACTATAAATAGTTTTCAAACTGAACAAAATAATTTAAGGCTATAAAAGGAGGGGCAAGTTTGTACTATAATACTTGGGGTCCTTTTTTAAAATGAGATCTTCTTAGATATTTTAAGACACATGGGAACATTTTTGGAAATAATGCATAGTGTCTTTTTCCAAACAAAGCACCCCACACCACATGAAAGCAAAAAGATTAAATGTTTGAACAGAGCAAGTGCGAATAAGATTTTTTGTAGTACCGTATTTTCCGCACCATAAGGCGCTTGGGGTTAGAAAGGCGCAGACTCAATTCCGGAAGCTTTTCTGTACTTAATCCACAGATAGTCTATTATAGGGTGCATGCATGACATGGCTTATGTAAAAAAAATAATAATAATAACATCACAGGAGAAAGGCAGTCAGTTCCGTTGCCTTGTAAGCATGTCTCTTTGTCTATGCCATTTTAGAGGGTCCTAATGCTTTGCACAAACGATAGTATCAATGGCGGCGGAGGTACGTACTTTACATGTTGTGTAAAATCCTCTGATTGGTTTACCGCCCCAATCTACGTAAAACGTAATGCCCTCTGATTGGTTCATCGAGCCTACATATTACATACATGTATATTACGGAAGTCACACAAAACAACTTTACAGATTTTGGAATTTGGTCCACACACAAGGCGCACCTTAATAAAACGTGCACCTTTGTTTTTAGAGAAAATTAGAGGCTTTTAAGTGTGCCGTATGGTGCGGAAAATACGGTAAGTGTGAAATGTGGCCATATATGACAAATGAGACTTACTAAACTTAAGGCTCAGTGCTAGGTGCCCCAACCTTCAACAAACGTACTAATACAACACCAACAAGGAAGTCCATGTCTGTTTGCTCATCCACCTGTTGTCAGTGTAAGGTGTGTTGGTGGAAAGGTTTTGGATGGGTTTAGTGTCGCTATACCTCAGAAGAGTTCATTTGGAGGAGTAATTTACTCAATAAGGCTAAACGTTTGACATAGTGCCAACAGTTTGTAAATCATCCAGAGTTAAAAAATAATAATAATTTGGGCAAAAGCTGTATAAAAGTCATGCATACAAAAGGAGTTCTTTTGATGCATGCCATTGTACTCCTAAAGGAACAATGAGAACAAAATTTAAAAAAATTTTTACACTGTCCAGCCTGAATAGAGTTTAAATGTCATACACAAAACGCGGGAAATAATCCTGCAAAAACCAACAGCATTACAAGATATTGATGGGATTGATTCTTTTACTCAGCCTGTGAGGACATTGGGAAATAAACTAGACATAACAGGCCTTCTGTACAGATAGAAAATGTGATCAAGGGAAATAAAGCATGGCTAAATGAAAAACTTTGGTACAACCACTACTGCAGTAGGCACGTGTACTTTAGTGCTGGATCAAAACGAGTTGCACATGAGGGGGCTCTTGGACACTACCTTTTCGTCGGTGCACTTTTTGGCGAGCGCGTCTCGGGCCTGCAGCTTGCCCTCCATGACGCTGTAGTCTCCATCCTTCTTGTCCAGCTGCTTTCTGTGCGTGTCCACCTGCGCCATGAGCTCAGAGTTGCGCTTCTCCAATCGGCTCCTGGCCGCGTCCGTGCGCTTCACCCGCGACTGCACCTCCACCAACTCATCCAGTAAACGGCCGTGCTTGCTGGATACGGTCCAGTAGTTGAACGCTAGTATGACGATGATCGCCATGAGGAAGATGAGGATGAAAGACGGGAGGCGGCCTCCTCGTCGGTTTGCGCCGAAGCCGATCATGTCCGAATAGAAATTCTAACTGTCACTTCAGCTTTTTTGACCGTTTGCCTCAAAGAGAGTATTTCCCCGGTGTACGTGACATGCCGTGTGTATGCGGCAACCTCTCAGAAACACAAACCTCGCACGCAAATCATTAATGGCCAAGACTTCTCACATCTCTCATGCTTCTTTCTTCGTCTGCCTTCCGCATACTGGGCATCTTCCTTCAAGTCCGCCCAATGTCAGACCAAGAAGGACGTGGCCTAGCCCAGCTGGCAGGGTAACACTGCACAGTAGACGATACGTGGAAGTGGATCTCTGCACTGCTCCGTGGCAGAGGCGCGAGGACGCGTAAATGATACAGCTAACTGGAGCTATATAGCATTAGCGGACAGTTAGTTCTTTTCACCCAGATTTAATAAAAAAAAATAAAAAAATCGCCCCGTCGTTCAGTTATATTTCAGGGCTTTGGTGCAAAAATTCAATACGAGTGTTGTTGTTTTTTCCGATTGCCAATCCACGTTAGCCCCTCAAACCATTACACTGCAGTCCGGCTCTCGAGACAGCACCTTCATTAGCTTAAAAACAATGCGTAGAAAAGCGAACAAAATCGGCGACTATTCCCTGCAAAGTTTCGCGCGAAATTGATTTCGAGCCGAGTTAATACAACCGGTTAAACCCACGCAAACCTTCAGAATAAGCGCCGAGATAGATCACCGCGCTGTCTTCCAACGTCTGATTTTGGTCCAGTGTCCAGTTCGATGGAATAAACAGAACACAGCGCGCTCGCGGGAAATATTTTCAAAATAAAAGCTCAAATTGTGATTTGTGTGTTACGTGGCACGGAGTCGGCGTCGTTTCCGTTGAACCAGACATTAAAGAGATGTTGGGCTTCGGTGTGCATGATTTAATATTACACTACCATTTTTGATACATTTTTAAATTTTTAATAAAGCTGTAAAGCTTGTTTGAACCACCAAATACTCTATTTTTCCAAGAACAATAAAACTGAATTCTAAAAAAAAAAAGAATTAAAAGCCTCCTTTGTTAAGCAAATTACTGTCTCTAGACAACTGAAATCCAGATCCATTGGCATCAGAACGATGAAGCGAGAAAAACAGAAGAATACTTAACATTGTTTATGACTTGGCAGCTCATGATCCAGTAACAAAAGTTTTGAAAGCAAGTCCAGTGCAATTTAACATCTCTCTGTTGTGACCGGTTGGCGACTCCTCATTTCTCAATTTATCAGTTGTTTAAAAAGTTGCTGATCCTTTATGCTTTGTCCTATTATTATAAGTTCATTCTGTCATAAGCCTGATTCCATAATGTATCGGTTGCTATGCAGTTGCTGTTTCCCTTATATCCTTTGTCCTGTTGTTATGTCAAGCTTTATTCTGTTTTACAGTATATAAGCTCGAGTTACTCTGTGACAAATTGTCAGGGCATCGAGGTTTCTTTGCGGTAGAATATCTAGCTTTCTTGAGTGCCCAGCCCTGCTTTCTGTTGATGCTTGATCAAGACTTTTATTTTTCAACTTTTTTGTCATATCTGCTTCTGGGCCCATATCCAGCTCCACACGTGACACATTCATGGTTACAGATCTCAATAAAACAATTCACCATGATGTCAATTTGACAGTACGACTGGCAAAAGCCACGTAGGGTGCAGTAAAGTGCCAATAGTCAAAACAGGCATTAGTGGTGACATTTTATATGCAATGCTTGTCATCATTGACTTTCGGCAGGAAAACACAAAGCCATTATCTGAGCACAATAAACTACATTACCACAATTTTACAAAGTCTCAGCCCTTTATATTCTCCGAGCTGTTACTGCTTTGACATCAGATATAGGGCAACATATCAAGATAAGGATTATTCAAAGCTACATATTTGTGCCAATTTCATTTTTGACCAGGATGATATTTAAGGATAGATGGTAGGCCTATTGAGCACTCCAAATTGCCCCGAGGTGTGAGTGCGAGTGTGGATGGTTGTTTGTGTCTGTGTGCCCTGCGATTGGCTGGCAACCGGTTCAGGGTGTCCCCCGCCTACTGGCCGATGACTGCTGGGATAGGCTCCAGCACGTCCGCAACCCCCGTGGGGACAAGCGGTATCGATAGCTGGATGGATAAATAAATAAATACAAAAATAAATATATAAATACTATTAAAAAAAAAGACTCGAATCATTGATTTTTAGTACCATACTATATTTACCATAATTTCTGGACCATAAGATTTCTTTTAAAACACCTGCGATGTGGATTATTAATGAATAAAACGGGATTTTCTCCTAATTTTAGCTGGTGCGGTTTATATTCGGGTGCGCCTTATAGTCCAGAAACTACGGTATATTAACATAAAAAGATGTAAAATCCCATGTAAGTAATTTTGATATTGCAGATATTTCCATGACAGCAAAAAAAACCAAAAATATTTTGGTGACATAGCAGGAGGCAATGGAAAAAGCACCTGAAACTATTATCTAAAATATAGTAACTAACAAAATTTACAACTTTCAATGGAATAACAACAAAAATCAAAAGATACAAACTCATCTTTTATTGGAACACTGATAAGAAATATAACACTGAGGTAAGTTAAAATGTTTTTTAACCAGCGGCACCACAAAATATTCACCACCCCATCAGTAACAGTTCCACAAAATCTTCAAACATTGGCTCATTAAGCCCGTTCTCTCCGGTTCACAGTTGAATATTTTATATTTATAATATTCTTCCTGTTTTCACACAAGGACAAGAAAAATAGCAATACAGTCACACAATATTGTTTGTCTGCGAATGACAGATCCCAGCTTAGCGGCAATTCGTTTCATTTTGATGAAACTCAGTGTAAAAAAATCCCCTGAGGGAGAAACATTCTGTTTTCTGATGAGAAAAAAAGCCACTACAGACAGGCAGGCTCAGTTTGAGTTTGCTACTATTTCTGCTAATGACTGTGCACAAACTCTTGGGGCTCCAGGAGATCAAGTTTGAGCCTCTTCCTCTTTTCTTATGCCACAGTCATACAGCGCAAACGTGACCTCACGATGCCGGACCGCTGATGAATTTCTACACAGCACAGTGTAGCTGCAACATGAGCACTTTGGAACACCCTCATAGCTTAGACACGGGTTCTTGTGAAGATGCTGGTCAGAGAATAGTTTCCCTGCACTCAAGGCTTTGTTCAAATGAAGGCGAGTCCAGTGAATTGGTACAGGTGTTGGTAGTTGGAGGGAGACATTTGGGACGGCGCATGGAAGGGGAGGAACTCAAAGCACCGCAGCTTTGGAGGTGAAGATCGTCTTGATCACGTTTCCTGGGACTGCCACTGATGCACTGTGTCATCACCTGGGCACCGACATAGAAACATGAGCATGTTGCCGCGTAACAGAGAAACTTTAAATACAATGACCCACAAGCCAGAAGTAATACCGTATTTTCCGGACTACAAGGTGCACCAAAAAACCTAACAACACCTCAAAAGCCGACAGTGCGCCTTATAGTCCGGTGCGCTTTATATATGGATCAAATTCCTAAATTTAAACTGGCCCGAAGCATTGTGTCATGAAATCAATCATAAGTGGCCCGCTAAAGACTATGAATCATGAATCAAAAAGACCATGGATCATTATTTTGTGATTATAAAGTAATTTGTTGTGTCTGAAGTTGAAATAACAAACAAAAACAAAAAAATTCGGATTAAAAATCTGACATGATGCATTAATGGTGCGCTTTATAGTCCGGTGCGCCTTATATAAGGACAAAGTTTTAAAATGGGTCATTCATTGAAGGTGCGCCTTACAGTCCGGTGCGCCTTATAGTCCAGAATATACGGTACTGAGAAAATTCCAGAGTAAAGAGTGTAGAACAGGGGTGTCAAACAAAATGTTGTCGCGGGCCGCATCGTCGTCATAGTTTGCTACGGAGGGCCATTACGACTATCAACCCAAATAAATGTATGGATGCCTCGTATTGTATACAGTATAGACTACACAACAAATTGATGAATAACTAGTTTTCAAATCTAAAAAACAGGAAAAAATGTTCAGATACTTTAAAAAGATGGATTGAAAAAAAAAGCTATCAATATCTCAATTTTTTAAAAGTGAAAACAATTTGCAATTTTAGCACTGACATAAATTTGATTTGTCCTCGGGGGTCACATAAAATGATGTATCTGGCCCCCGGGCCTTGAGTTTGACACCTATGGTGTAGAATAAACCAACGAGAATATTCCCACACATAGCCTACACACAAACGCACACGGCTAGAGGGCGCGAGAGAGAACTCAAAAGTTAACTTCACCTGATCTATGACATTGGCACTGAATATGGCCTCCTCCATGTGTTTCTCATCTGACTTGATGACACACTTGATGTTGTTGACAACTTGCTGCACTTCAGGAGGTAAATTGCAGCTTGAATGCTCCAGGAACTTGGCCACCAATATTTTCGTGTCTTTATACATTTTGAGGTCTGCCAGTGACTGTGGTCGTTCATGTGCTTGCAAAGCTCGTGTTTTAAGGTGGAGGTCTATTTTTTTGCTCTCCTTTGGCTGCTTCTTGGCAGATTTTGGTTTGCCTCCAATGCCTTCTGCTGAAATGCCCGATTGCTCTGGAGATGAGACAAACGATAACAGATGTATCTTGAGAAAATAAAAAAATGTTTGTAACAGTTTTCATCTTTGGTGCAGCTCAATTTTAAATCTACACATGGTGCGGATTAGCATGAAACAAGGTCTTGGTTTATTTCCATATAGTGGTTTGACACAAACATACTGTATATTACAATGCTTACAGTTAATGCGCATTAAAATATGAAAGCGACTGTAGCAGCACCCTTGCCATCCATCCATCCATCCATCCATCCATCCATCCATCCATCCATCCATCCATCCATCCATCCATCCATCCATCCATCCATCCATCCATCCATCAATCCATCCATCCATCCATCCATCCATCCATCCATCCATCAATCCATCCATCCATCCATCCATCCATCCATCCATCCATCCATTTTACCTTGCTCTGGTGACGTATGAGTGGAATCTCCACCTAAAGCATTAATTGCAGAGGTGGAGACAGAAGACTCTCCTGAAGACAAGAAGCAACATTAAATGTGAAACTAACACGTCCACGATAATTAGCTGGAGACACACTATGTGTTTTGACAGTAACACGTGGGTGATATTGTTGAGATGCAGTTTTGAGGTGAAAAACAAATCTCTCTTACTTCCAGTAGTGGAGGAACAGGAGATGGGGTCACTGGTGGAACGGACAATACGTGCCAGCTTGCGGTACCTCCTGGCGGCGCGGAGCACTCGGGGCCTCTCTGCGGGTGAACGCCCACTTTGAGATGAGGTAGAGGGGGGCTGTGAAGTAGAAGAGGCGGACCAAACACTAAAGCACAAGCGGGGGCCTCGTAGCCTGCTGGGAGGGGATGGAGAGGGAGAGGGAGCTAAAGGACTGATGGCTAATGTTCCCCCAGAGGACGCCACTGAGGTAGGGGAGCAAGGCTGCGGAGGTGGTGAGATAGCGACAGCCAGCGGGAGCTTCCGGCTCATCATTCGTGCTTTAATGAGGGAATGCGGAGATAATTTTGGTGGCTCTTCTGGCAAATGCTTGGCTGATGCAAGCTCGTCACAAAGGTGGATGGAGGGCCTACGCTCCTCATATGCACGCGAGTTGTCTGCAGAATCCTCTTGATCTAAATTGCTGTAGTTTTCGGAGGACCAGTCCGGGGAGCGTTCAAGGGACTCTTGGGTATGTGAGGACTCACTGAATCCAGTGTCACTGGGGCGAGCGTCCGTGTTAGACAAGCCATGATGGCAGCGTGTGCGTGTACAAAGCTCAAGGCTGATGCAGCTTCCGTCGGTCGGTGCAGTGTGTTGCGTGCTGTATGGAGAGGAATCTGAGCCTTGGACTTCGAGGGAACACAAGTCCTCTGAGGAGCAAGTGTGGTCGGGATCAGCAACTTCTGACACCATCAAGGATGTGCTGTCTACAGAGGCTGGAAATGTGAAATATATCATCAGTAATAAGAGAGAGACAGACATTTTTTTTTTTTTAAATCATAGTGTTACCTTGAGTGCTAAGTCCTGCTGTTGTATTTCTGTCACATAAACTGGATTCAGTCGCCTGTTGTTCGATACTGGTGGTGACCTGTCAGGAGGAAAGTATTAGCAGAATAACTTTGTTTTTAGTTTTGGTAAGTGTTTTAGTGTGGTCATTTTCCAATGTGCCTTTTTGGACGTGTGTAAGACCAGTTGAGAAATAATAACCTGGGGTCTTGGACGTGGTCTTCAATAGCAAAAAAGAACAGTAGGGGGCACTGTAAGACCACCATCGCGTCGTGATTTTTTTCATCTCAAGGATAATGGAATAACAAGCTTCTAATGAACATCCAAGATGGTAACAGACATGCTTATTGTTCACTCAAATTGTTATTCTTTTCACATTTTAATCAGTATCTGAATTGGAAACTGCTGCTATTTGCTGGAATCTGCGATTATTTGCTTTTGGCTATTCTATTTTGGTTGTTTTTTGGGATCAATTTTGTATTTAGATTTGAGCGCAGTTAATCAACATTAAATTTCAGAGTTGATCACATGAAATTATAGAAATTGGAATGAGGCACAAAAAGAAAATAAAGCACTGTGTGGCAGTCTTTTACGCTTGTATTTTTAGCTGTATTAAAATGAATTCCGGGAAAGTGTTGCTTTCTAGGGAGAGTTCCTGAAAATGTTCCAAATTAGCAGCACAGAATGTTGAGCTTGACTGGCCTCAGAATGTGACTAAAGAGTTAAGAAAAAAACTGTAGTCAAAAAGTGTACTGAATGGTTTAGTCTGTCTACAATTCCATCCATTTTAAGATCTAGAAACAAACTGCCTTTTGTATTTTCTGTCTACTTTGTGTGGTATAGCACAAACATTTATTTATTTTTTGAAGATGCAATTAAACTGTATTACTTGAAAAATGGGCTGGGAACAAACATCGGATTGGCACTGCACTCAATCGGCAAAACCGAAAGCCTTTTGGGGAGGTAGTGACTATTCTCACCTGGCTTGCAGGAGTCTGCCCCACCACAGACTCATATGGTGGGGGCAGGTCAGTTGGGTATAGTGTCCCGGGGCTGTTGATTGGCACCCCATAAATGGCACTAAAAGGAGAATGGGGGAAGTCCAGATGCAGGCCTCTGTAAAGAACATAATGTCATATTATCTGACAGAGCAGACAGACATTTTGGTCGCTAACAGCCAATGAGAATGAGCAACGTTTTACATACTGCAATCCTCGGCACAAAACGTATTAAAATCAAAAGCACAATGACTCTTATCTCTTCACAAATTATTTGCCTCTCTTTTCTTAAGTCTGTTCCTTTTTGTATTTTGAATATGTTTTGCCTTGTCATTTAAAGAAACCATGACATGACCATAACTCAGAAACAACTACTTCTCCATGTGTTGCAATTACTGCAACAACTAAGAGTAAAATATACCAACAGCAGTCAAGTACGGACATTATATACCGTGCCCAAATAAATTCAAGTGATCTAAGTTGCACATCACGTGGATGTTTTAGATGGGGTCATTTTCTCGAAAGGTGAGAATATTCTTCTGAATCAAAAAACACATTTATGACAGAGATTGGAAGAAAAATTGAACTTCCCCTCCTTGAATGCAGCAGTCATACCATATACCGTACTGCATTTTGAGAAGCACCTTATAAGCAATAAAAATAATGGGATACTAATGAGAGGTCTTTTGCTTCTCACCTTTGTCCATCCATTGATGGAGTACATGTGTACTCAGGGGGGTAGTAAGGTGGTGGGGGAATGGGAGGAATAAACTCATCAAAGTCCAGTGTTTGGTGGAGGATCGTTCCATGGGGAGTCATACAATCAGCATTTAGCTCTCTTGTTCGGTGCGGCATAAACTGAAACGCAACAAAAGAGACACGGTGTCGTTAAAGAAGGTCCTGTTTGTTATCTCAAACCATAAAGTCCCCACAGCATCTCTCTCAGTTATTAAAGTTTATTTTGCTGTTGTTTCAGTGATGAAGCGCTGCCAAGCTGCAGTATGATTTTAACAAGATTTTTTTTTTACTACAATATTTGGACTGCGGATAGAAAATGTCAAATATGGACTTTTCCAAGTGGTCAATTTTTCCGCAAACAGTCTGAATTTATGCTTTTCCCAGGATTGCCTTACAGTTACCTAATGACGTGCCAGTACCATTTGTGTTTCTGCACAGAATATAGTTTTGTACCTACTTTTGATCTGTGCAGTCAAATTAAATAATCATTTTTGGTGTGAAAATTAACTTGCTCATGTTAATTTCCCTCATGGCGAGGGATATTAAGCAGTTGCTAATCGTTTTATTGCTCCACATAAAACGACAGGAAAGGTTTATCCTGAGAATAATGCACCTCTGTAGAACAAATGAGAAGAGAAGTTTAGGCACATTTTCATTCTATTGCAAGAGGACAGGACACTGGTCCATGCGGCAGCTGTCCTATGGCAAAAACTCAATTATCTCTTGCGGGCTTGGGGCAGACTATGGGAATCACATTGTGTAAGTCAATTCAAAGAAGATAGCCATCATTTTACCGCTGAAAGCATAACTAAAACCCAAACAAAAACAAAACAAAAAAACTCCACCTCCCATTGCAATTGTCCACACTCACCATCTGCAGCACATCAGTAGAGACAATTTGCATGCAGCACATGGCTGTCGCGAGGGCACAAACAATAGTGGAGATGACGTTAAGGGCGCATACGCTGAACAGCAGCTCCTATGAGAGGGAACAGGAGGAGGAAATGATCAGATGATTGAAAAGGAAGAAGATAAAGTAAGGATGTCAAATTAGCACAGGAAGCGTTCACTGTATCTGCAAAGCTAGAAAGAGCAGTCAATGCAACAACAATACATAAGATGTACAGTTATTACAGAGTGGTTGGACGTTAGCAATGCAAAAAGTTGGTTTAAATATTACATTTTGAATGCCAAAAGAATGAGTTAGAGAAACAATTGCAGAAAAATTGAAAGTATGAGCTTTTGTATAGTTCTTACAAGGACCTCCATGAACTTGAAACCAACCCTCGACTACAATAATAGTACAAGGTCAAATGTAATAGTATAGTCTATTATATTGGAGGACTAAACTCATGAACAATCGCCAGCATAGTCTAGCCAACTGGAAATGTGCCCAACTGCTAGGAGACTAAGGAGGACTCTCTGAAGCTTAAACTGCATAGACTTTAAACCTTTAATAACTATTATATGAATGAATGAATTTCCTGGTGGGCACCACAGAAAAAACACCTGCATTGACATTGGCTCAAAGAATAGAATTTGTCTTGAGAGGACTGATAAAATAATTGAGTAAAAAAAAAAAAAAAAAAACTGAAGTAAAAAAAAAACATTGGAACAAACACTTCACTCATCTTATACATAATATTCACATGTTTTTGGATAGTCTGACAATTCCTCCCAGAGCACTTTTCCAAACTAAGGGGGAAAGTGGAACCTATGCATGGGTGTGAGCCTGTTTTGTGTAACGCCTTCAAGGTCAGTAAACCATACAAATCTTAAAAAATTCATAGCGATCGCAATAGCGATCACCTTTCTCAGCACGTCCATAGCTCTGAGCGCTCCGATCTGACATGCATGCTATAATGTTGTCCATGCGTATGCTGTCCATAATGACACCATACAAAACAAACTGAAAAGTGTTACGGACATAATTACCACCCTCTCGTAAGACAATCGAGGGAGAGATTCTCACAAGGTCACAAATCTAACACACAAGTTATTGCAATGCTCCAGCCCAATGATAAATTACAGCCCCAGTCCTGATTTTAAAGCTGTCAGTGGTCATTGTTCTATGCACCCATTAGACCCACTAAGCTCTGCAAAGGGGAACCGGCTCTTGTGAAAGCTATCATTAGTATCAGAAACATAAACGACGTGTGGAATGGTGAAGACTCAGGGGGAGCAGATCATGAGAACTCTGGTTTGACATAACTCAACAGCTCTGACTACTTTGACTCCTAGTAAAGGTTTATTGCCCTAATTCCCATACCTCTTTGAATGAGGAATGTTCTCTATGATAAATGCACTTGATCTCTCCCCTTTTCAAAAGCATCCTTCATCCTGAGGAGTCTTTTATTTGGTTATCAATGTTTTATAATCAATCAGGGTTATAAAAAAAAAAAAAATGGCTATGATTGCTGTTATACAATAAAGTCACACTGGCAAATGTTGTATATCATTCCTGCCGGCTCAACAGTCGAAAAAAATCTTCCGAGATCATGCGCTTGCAGCCAAGCCAGACGAGTTATGTCCTACATGCTAAGAGGTTTGTCACTTGGGGAAAGAAAAATGCGGCTGCCATTCTTCACTTCCTGCCTAATTAATCTGTGACTGGAAACAGTACACACATGTTCCCATGTGGAATGCGTTGCACAACAGTTCTGTCATTAAAGAGAAAGTCAACCCCAAAATATTCTTGCGAAGAATATGTTCTCTGCAGCCTAGCTAGTCGAAAAACAATGTTCTAATTCATGTTTTGTTTGTGGAATATGAATTAAACAGACAAAATCCATCATTTTAATCCAGTTTAGAGGGGCGGCCATTTTGTGGGTGAATTTTGTTGCTTAATTCATCAGGTCATGTTTAGACTGTGGGGGGCACGTGTAACATATTATGATGAAATTTTTGCCTTGACTTCCCCTTTAACGGATTTGATATCTTTCCAAAGAAAATTCTTTTGTGAGATTGGAAACCATTCCAGTACTTAAAGGACTAATCATCTACCAAATCTTGTCATGCATTATTGTGACAACCATGTCCATGATGTGCGCACAGCAACAACCCAAAAATATCCATGTTCTGCTAGTGCTATTACACAAATAAACATTGAAGAGGTTTGCATCGAGAAAATACATCCGCATGTACACGCATGCATGCACACACACCTTGAGCCGTAAACGTATGGTATTGCAGTCCCTCAGTGGGTTAAGTTTCAGCGTTTCTCCGAGATTGTTGCAGCTTGAACTCTGTTGCTGTAACTCACAGCAAACACACACTCCATCGCTGTCAAACTTGAGCTAGGATAAAAGGAGGAGAAATTTACAATTTTGAAATATGCCCACATCAGCCATGGTGGTCTACAAATATTGTAGCAGAGAGTGGATGCTTAGACTTATGAATAGTAGAAAAAAGTACTGCAGTTTTACATCAAAAGGGAAATTGCAAAGGGATGTGTGTGTAACAAATGCGACACAGCGAATAATGAAATATGAGGAGCTACTCAGGGAGGCATTTAAGTCGAGCACACCTCTGCAATGTGTCCTAGATTGAGAAAGAGTCGGACATCAACCCAAAAATGATGGGTTAATTAATTTTGGGAAAGGGGATTTTATTTTTCCTGACTTTAACCTTTGTGTTGTAAACAATCGTGCTGTTTATCGGAAATGTGGATTTAGTGGTTTGGGTGCTGGTTAACTCACAAACTGGCATCTTAATTAGTTATAAACAATAGTCCATTACATTTTTATTTCAATATATACCATACCCTGACAACAGGTGGGACCAACATGGCTACTCAAATTAATTTTACATCTTACAAATGGGAACCATTCATCCTGTTGAAATAGCATAAGCAAAAGCAGCCCTCTTGAGAACACTGGTACTGTTAGTGTGGCTCGGAGAATATACTATAGGGGAATTCATCAAATAAAATGGTGTGTATTTTGTTGAGGATTATTTTGGCAATAGATTAGCACTGTAACCTTTCTACCTCTCTACCTGGGTCCTTTTGTCAAGAGTAATATATATTTTTTCAGGGACTCAGGCCCTATTGTCATGCCAAGCGCAAGTCTAGCACAAAGCGCAGGCTAACAGTGAGTATGGGTGGAATTGTATTTTTGCAGACAGATTTGTTTGTGTTGTTGTGGGAGGGAAAACAGCTGATTCGTTTGTAATGCAATGGAAAGCACTCCCCTCATTCCCTTTAAATTCTTTACATTTAAATTGATTTCAACTCTAATTCAGAAGGATTTACACATGTTGTCATATTTATGAATGGAAAACAATGACAACTACCACACACATCCATAGAGCACAGAATCTGTACGTGCCTTGATCAAATCCTTCAAAATCGACTTACACCATCTGCACCACAACTTAGACCTGCTTTTTGCTGGTCTAAAGTCTAGTTTCCTTAGTGCAACGAAACTGTCAGGTTACGTGTAGTACTAGAAAACAGCCAGGGTCCACCAGTAAGGCCAGGAAGGCGCAACGCCGACTGCCAAATTATCAATCACAGAGTACATGTCTTTTCTCCGGCACGAAAATGAAGGTGTGGACATGTCCACTACAAAAATAGGGCCATCATTGTGGAATCTATAAACTATGTTTGTTCCGGATGGTTCTTCTGGCAAGCGTGTCAGGTTCATTTTAGACCCAAAATTGTGTAGGTGTGAATTTTTCTGTAAATATTAGCTCAAAATGTAAATAAAGTCTTTGTTCTATGTCAACCGTTCTGTCTTGTCTGAGTGGTAAGCAGTTCAGAGCTTACTTCAGCTCTCACCCTCAAATAGAAGATGGATGAATGGATGGAAGTTGGAGAGTAGGCCCTGGAGCGGCCTCATGTGGTCTTACCAGCTGACATTCTTCCAGCGAGTTGACCATTTGAGCATTCTGGCAGGAGAGGATGGAGCCTGCCAAGTTGAGCATCACGCAAACTGCTGACAACAACATGAAGAATGTGATCTGCAAGACACAGGAGGAACGAGGGAAAACAGAGGAAGGAAAAATGTCAAACATCATGTCATCTGCTATTTGTTTCTTCTATTATGCTCCTGCCACAATTGGGACTGAACACCAAAATGAATAAAAAAAAAAATTTCAGTTGTATTCATGTGACTGATTGTCGGCAAACACCATTGCTCTTGAAGAAAATGTGCCAAATTGCAGCTTCGCTACCCTCTTCAAAACCTTCATGTGATGCAATCACATAGCACCAGGAGATTGTTATAATTAATGTTATACATTTGGTGTTATACTCATCAATTCATTTCTGTCTTTCACCTTGTTAATTAGTACTTCTCAAACCTTTTCCTACCAATTTGGTGGGTATGGGTAGGCAATGTTTTGAAAGGTGTAGATTTGTGACCCAGTGAAACACACCCATGCGGACACGTCACGCATGCAGAAAACTACTAGTATTTCTTAACAATGATCGAGCAGTTGAGCTCTTTACTTTCATTCCAATCGCTCCCTTGGCTTGTCTTAACACAGGGCAAAAGGCTTTTGTTTTTATTTCTCAGCTGACAGCCCAATGGATATAAATCGCTTGGACAGAAATGTGGCTGGAATTCAAGTATTTCAAATTACAAGTCAATTGAAGTAGAATGAGTTTTTAAATTGACAGTGGACATAGTTGTTATAGCCAAAGTGCAACTCAGGTATGAGTGTATAAAGCGACAACTTTCTACTGCGGCAAACAATTGTACCTGCAAATATTAATGGACGTAAAGTTGTTGAGTGCACGCAAGAAGAGAAAGAGAGCAAGCTGATGGAGGAAGTCAGTAAATGGGTGAAGCATTTGAAAGACGGATACAAGAGAAGTGCTTTTCACAAAAGCACAGTCGGAAATCTGATTGGTAAAAAATAAAGTCTACTAGTTTTAGTCAAAGGTGAGAAGAGGTGAGAAGAAATGTAATAAACAGGAAAAGAAACGGCTACTTCTACTTCTTTATTATGGGTTTTGATTTATGCATTGGGGCAGTCATATTGGAGCAAAAATCATCTCAACACACTTGGAGGCATCCATCCATCCGTCGGTTTTCTAAGGTGCAGGTGAGTTGAAGCCTGTCCCGACATTTGATTGATGTCCAATTTAAGATGTGTTTCCAAAGAGTTTTTTGCCCATTTTTGGTCTGCATGATGTTCCCTGGAACAATTTTGAGAGGTACAGTGTGCTTGACTCTCTTTTACCTGGAATGAGTTTTGGATTATCTTTCAGCGGCAAAAAATACATGATATAAAGTCATAAAATATATATTATATAATCACTTGGTACAGATTGCACGGATGATGGTTTTTGTGTGACCTTTGGTAATGCAACTCTGCAGTGCGTACCCTTTTCAGCAGATGATTTTGGTTAATAATACATCAACTTGATGGCCACAATTTCCGATTGATGTGATTACAAGGTTAAAGACAGTGAGACACGAGAGCCACAGAGACCTTCTAATATCTCCATCTTCAATGCTTAATGTCCGTATACAATTAGGCAAGAACTATTTTAGAGGACAAACACATAAAAAATGTGTCTGGATAATAACTCCTGTGCCATAAAAAGGACCAGCTACTAATATTTGACCGGTATGACTCAGAGGGACAAAGAGTCCTTTCATCTGACACCCTATCATTGATATTTTAAATTCCAGGTGATTCTTTCGAAGTTGTGATTTATTTTATTTTTTTACAAATATTGTCTATGACCGGTGGGATGACAAAATATGCTACATGTAGGAATAGTGTATTAGAATTCAAATGGATCATATTTCACATTTATGTATTTCAATTCAGATATTTGTGGAGAAACCAAATACAAGTCACTTTACCAAGAAATACTTTGTGCTAGACTGTATCAAGAGATTGAGCTCATGAGTAATAAAAGTAATAAGATATCTTGATCCTCCCCAGATGGCTGCTATGAATCAAAAAGCCTGCAAGAGCGATTGTGCCAATGGAGAGGAAAGAAATCCAAAATGCTTGTCTCTTTTGGTATAATTTATGATAATATTGAAGAAAACTCACTGATAAGCATTACCCTAATCTTTTGCCAAAACTGTTCGGCTAGGCTTTAGTTACAAATTGTACTCATCACTCATAACAAAAGCATGCAGTTTTTTCCTCAACCTTCCTTTTAAGTCACTAATAAGCCCAATTTTGTATGATTTGTTTTTGAAGGTTGTAAAAAAAAATATTTCAACGGGTTTATTGTCTAATTTTGTATATTGTTTTTGATTATCATTTTCAATTCCTGCTTTTACTGCCCTGCCCTGCAACAAAGTGGATTTATTCACCGATTCATTTTCATTAAGTTTCAGTAGGTAAACATACGTAACAGCTTCCTAAACAAATGAATAAACGAATGATGAATGGGTGAATGAATGAATAAATTAATACAAAAGAAATAAAACTGTAATAAAACAATTTGAGGTCCTCTGAAATTGTTACGGTAAAACACATTTGGACAGTTAATAAGTAATTTTGTCGATAGCATACACAACAATCGTAAAAATAATCCACAATAAATCATTGAGGTATTGCAAACGAATAGTTCTCTCCTGGCCAATGTGACCTGAGGGTCACCTCCATATCCTCCATCCTTTTCTGTGCTGGGATGATTATCACACATTGCGGCACACTAACGTCTTCTTCTCATTACAATGTATGATCACATCATACCATTTAGCTGCTTGTCATTAATTACTGCAGAGCTGCACACTGCATGCCAAATGGGAAAATACACTTGAGGAGTGTGCGGTAGATTTACACCGCATGTCATCTTCACACCATTTAACACTCGCGGCAGAGGACAACACACCACAATACAATCACTATTAATCTACATGACACCCACTCATAGATTACAGTCGAAGACCCAAGGTTCAGGTGTGTCATTGTGATTCTCCATATCTGTCACAGGATAAAATAATTTGGCTTTGGCAGTTCTGGTAGATGTATTCATTTTACAAGACCAAATGGTGTTTTGGATGAGGAGGGTTTCAAAAATACAATTATGAGGTATAAACATGTATGAGTTGTGCTGTGTTTTGGAGTAGAATTTTAATCAATGTCACTTCAGAATGTCAGATTAAAGAGCATAATAAATATAAAAAAATTTAAAATGCAGATTAAAGAGCATAATAAATATAAAAAATTTAAAAAAATAAAAAATAGCATAATATAAAGAGATAAATATTTAGAGCTCACACCAACAAAAAGGCCTGTTACAAGCCTGCAACAAAAATAGACAATTGTATTTCTGCAATAATCTCTATTTTCCTTGCTCAAAGCCCGTTTCATGCATTGCCGCTGTTTATTTAAATCAGACAAAGTGAGTTATAAGATGTGAATCTCACTGCGTGATCTGGAATTTAGGAAAACATTTTCAATTCATCAATAATGAATATGTGAAAATTATGAAATGCAATGGAATTGGTGAGCACATATTTCCATGTTCTGTAATTTAAATCGAAAGTTTTGTTGACATGGTCAGAGATGTTTTCATGCGTTATTAATGTAGTAGTTTGCCGTGGTAAAGAAGAACAACGCATCATACTGACATCATGTAAATGTTCTGAAATTTTGATTACCGTAAATTTCGGACTATAAACTGCTACTTTTGTCTCAAATTTTGAACCTGGCGGCTTATAGTCCAGTGCGGTTTACATAGGTTTTTTTCTGTAATTTTTCTCCTGACTAATAAACTTATACACTCATAAAAAGGCTGTGGACCGCTGTTGTGCTGTTATGTTAATAAAAGTTATGCATCCCTAAATAATCATCTCTTTCCTGACAGTCATCTTTGTGTATATTCTCTTACAAATGGGAATTAAACACTAAAAACCTTACGCGATCATGCGGCGACTTTCCATGCATATTCCAATCGGACACTGAGGAGGAAGATTTTGCTGGTGTCAGTGGACAGGAGGACGACAAAGACGTCTCTCAGTGACTTTGTTGACCGGTATGTTTTTTTGTTTTTTTTACCCGGCTAGTTAGTGCTGTTACTTCCGTGTTTACAACAAAATGTTGATGTGTTTAAAATTTTAGACCAGCTAGTGCTGTTACTTCCGTGTTTACAATGAAATGTTAATGCTATTAAAACTTAAGACCACTTAGTGCTGTTACTTTCGTGTTTACAATGAAATGTTAATGTGATTAAAACTTTATAAAGGCTTTATGTGTACTGTCTTTCTTTGTAAATAACTCGTGCGCACATCCGGCTAATAGTCCGATGCGGCTTATAAAAGTATAAAACAAAAAAAAATCGCCCGAAATTTACGGTAATCTAGCGATCGGGCTAATAAAGCACGAAATTTGTGTTTACAAATAATGCATACAGATTGAAACATGCACATTCTTACTATCATCTTTTAGTTTTTAAGTCGAGTACAAGTTTAACGTAGGTGTGTCCGATTTTGATTTTACATTTTTAAACAAGGGCAAGAGCACATCAGTGTCCTCATGAAGCTCAACCACCTCATAAACCCAGCAAGTCACGATTTACTCTGTAGCAGCACTGTGACAGCACTCATTTCTTTCCAATTATCTCTTGTCCTCCAGAGACATGAGCAACGTTTTGCTCAAACTCCACATACAGCACCGCTCTGATTCAGAGCATCCTTGGCAAAGGACAGCTCGTGATGTTTGCCCACAATATAATCCATATGCAATTAAATACTCTAAAAAGCTTAGAATCAAATAAAATGCATTGGGAAAACTGGCCAAACAACCTGAAGGTTAGGCAAAAATCAGGAAAGAAAACAATGTGTTAGTGCTGGTGGCCCAGCACCCACCTTTACAAACACAAATCCAAGACTGCAACAGCTGGTTGTCATCGTCCTCCAGATAAGTGGTAACTTTCTGCCTTATTTCCTCCCCCCATCGAGAGCCTTGGTGTATATTTATGTATCTAGGAGTGTGAGTGTGTGCGTTCAGGCATCATCAGGAGGATTAGCGTTAAACCGAGTCAAGTGACCTAATGCTCAAATAAACTCTTGTCACTGTTGATTCATGCTTCCAACGGCATAACCTAAGGGACATAACGACCTCCTTAGACTCTCTAATCCTGCTGGGGAAAAACTTTCTTTTAGGAACATAGGACAATTGAAATCCATGCATTTATGAACCCCAAGTAAATTAAAGAGAAGACAAACGCACGGTTCTACGAGTTAAAATACGAGGACAAATTTAAAAAGCCCCCCTACTTACTGATAAGTAAGCTTTACCGCCTAGTTCTAAAATAACCAATCAGCTTCAGGCTTGGAGTGTAACTGAATATGGCATTACATAATCAGGAAATTATTCTGCTACACTGGTACATTTGGAAAAAAAAAATTCACACTGCAATTTTTAAGAATGTGATGATATATATATATATTTTTTTATTTTAAACTTCAGAGGTACACATCCAGCACCAAGAGTTGCTGGTGCTGAATGGTCACTCAAGTCCATTATATATATATTACTGATTTGTAGATGACACAGAAAAAGGGAACAAAACTACCATGTAGTATTTATATTTAGTATGTCTGCCAGCTGTGAATATAGGCTTTGCATGTTGCACAATAGTTCTTGCTACACAACCATCGTAATAATAATTAGTGTAGCGTGTAGATTTATTACACACCTTAACTTAACTTTAAAAAAAATGTGAAAATATCTTGCTGGCTACATTTTAAATGAAATATTTATGACAGAAAATACCAGACAACACTGATATTTCTTATTAGGAATTTTGGCATTAGGAAATTCTCGTCATTGAAAGTAATCATGTAACATTAATATACTGTAATGGTACTTGGATTACATTGCTGACAACATTTTTAACAAGTAACTAATTGTATGTTATGAATTTTTGAAGTTATGCTCCTGTGTTCATCTTAGCATTGCCTCCAACATTGCTGGGTGTGAAACAACTTGAACTCTTGACCTCAACCCATTGAAAGACCTTTGGGATTAACTAAAACATTGATGGTGAACAAGGAGGCCTTCACTCAGCTCCAAACATGAGTGACCTCTAATGTTCTTTGGGATGAATAGACAAAAAAATCCCACATACACACTCCAAAATCAATCACTGAGTATGAAGTAGTACATACGTATGCCTAATTTTTATTGCCGGCAGCATGGATTCAGTTCCCACTAGGTGACTGTGAGTGTTATGGAAAATGAAATTTTAATGGGAATCTTACAGAAAGAAAGCAAAAGCGTACTGCTATAGTTGCAAATGTGTGGAACAAGTTCAATATTCTCTTCCTGTAAATATGTGCCAAAGTTCATTATGGCAATTCTCTGAGATTGAAAACCCTTTTTTTTTACGAGTGCCTGCAGTTTTAGCTGCTGTATTTATGAATAAAAAGGATACAGACAAAACTGGTTAAAGGACTAACATAAAATTGCCTGGGTGCGTGCAAAAAAAGACTAGTTTTGACACACCAGAAATGTTATGGATTAATGCTTAGAAGGTGGAAGTACAATTGGCCGCTTCAGGTGGAGATCTTAGTGTAGTTCCTTTTAAAGTTACTTTGCGCACGCTGAACTCCAGCATCCGCATGCCACGTCGGCTGCACGGCTCACTCTGCGGTGGATTTAAAGGGAATGAGCTACGATTGCCCAGGAGCTGGTTGCATTCCTTCCCACAACGGCGCAACCACCCTCTTCACACCTGCATTTGTCTGGCAAAATACTAAAAGAAACCCATGCGCACAGTAAGCTTTGCGCTACACTTGAGCTCAGCACGGAAATCGGGCTCCAGATGTGTTTTTGCTGTTGAGTGACAGATGGAGAGAGGTAAATAGCAAACACTTTTAGATTGAGTGTATCCACCTTATTCCCGAGGGCTCTCATGAAGGAACGATTGTGTGCGTGTCTTTCTGTAAGACAGTGGATGTTGAATTTTGGTATTTGATACAACACTTTTTGTTTCATAGATTTGAACGGCCTCCACCCCATCCTCCTTTGCTAAACCATCATGAGCATTTGGCACAGTTTGAAAAGTAGCATGTACCATGGTGCTGCCCTGTTTTTATTTACATTATACATTGATCCCTTGCCACAACGCGCTTCACCTATTACAGCATTGCTATTTCGTGGGTTTATAAGTGACAGGAGAATGGCGTTTGAATACATGCTGATAACACGGGACTGACTGAGGACAAACGCAGGAGGCACAGCGGCCGGCCACGTGTGAAGGAACAACACCAACAGCTGCAGGAGGAGTCGGGACACGTGTTTGTTCTTTCATTTACTCTAAAGGTACCATACATGCACAGAGCAGTGTGGGAATGGTTATTAAGGGAATGGGAATTGTTTGTAGTGTAAAAGTATTGGGGAGGGTTTACAAAACCTTAATATTGAGAAAATGTTCTCAATTGGCTTACCTGGTAAAACATTGAATTAAAAAAAAATAATAATATTGTGTACTGGACCACAATGCAACAGGAGATTTATGTGCAACCGTGACTCACATTGGTTTCGCTATGAGTGATTTACAGTGGGTGTGTTAATCATGAAGGTGGACACTTTTTCATTGCTTAACAAGGTAAACCACACACAGAAACACTAAATTTGGTAAATTTCAAAATCATGTAAGTTCATAATTCACAAATAATACATATACTGTTTCTATTTCACGGATCTTTCCCTATTCAAAACACATCAATAAACGAGGGACCACCGCAGTATATATATTTTAAGTTTATATATTTTATTTATATATAGCAAATACACACATGTATATAAACAAGACACAGGTTTGGGTTCATAGTGGAAGTCACAGTCCTAATTGACGCAAATGCTCATGAGGTTTAGGAATAAATTGGATAGGCTTTGATGTGTAGTTATGTTGACAGCTTGTCAGACTGTATCTCCACTGGGGATGATGGATTAGTGCCTGTGGTTGAAGACATCATTTGGAAGTAACACTCCACCCTTTTTTATTGGCAAATGAAAATCGTGTCCCAGTCTAGTGTGTATCACTGACAATATTTTTAATTTGACAACATATTCAAAAAGGTAAAAAGCAGGGAAATAGTAGGAATCATCCAGAAAGGAAATACTCGTGCATATGGGAGCTTGTTGAGTTTTACCTCTGTGCCAGTGCTTATGCGCATCGATCAGAACAGATGGTGAAATGCGGTATCACCCTAAGGGTCAGAAGTTGATTAACCTCTACTTCTTAACATTTTCATCAGCCTCTGACCTCTACAGAACACAAACAAGAAGACGTGAGGATTCTGTAATGAGAGGGGTTGTTCAAATGAACCTTGTCACAAACCACAGGAAAGTTGCATAGTTTTGAAATAAAATATTGGGCAATCTCATTCACATTAAAGTCGAAATTGGGATTTAATGATAATAACATAAATCATTGCATTGCTTTGCACATCATTTCCCTGGTAAATTAAATGTTACTCTGATTAAATTCAGAAAAGAGAATCAATTAGACTTATTAGATTAAAGTTTCCACAAGCCTTTCAGAGGACTTCATTGGACCAGAAATGACAAAGGCCTACACATTGCATGTCTTCTCATCTTGATACCAGCTCCGGCACTTGAAGCTACTAAATTATTAGGTCTTCCTCATCTGTCAGGAATTGCAGGATCTGATAACTTATCTGACCCCTCTTACTGAGTATTAAGTGGAATCCCTCGAGGTTCAGTGAAAGAGCCATTGCTTGCTCCTTTTCGCAACAAATTCCCTTTGCTTGATTTCCCCCATCCTTTCTGAACCGATGACAGTGAGGAGAAGAAACAAGGTAGACCTCTACCTGTCACTGTTTGACCTCTCGCAGACCTTTTCCTCCAATTTGACATCTCCGCAATGCAGGTTTCCTAAAATGTTTCCCCTCTTGACCATCAACTGACCTGTATTTGCCTCATTTCTGGAGACCCCACATGACAGCAGGGGTCACCATGTTGTCAGTTGTCCGCCATTTTAGAAACCAGCAACCAGCAATTGTGATTACAAAGGCAGGTTGAGCAATCATTTGAAAATGTAAACTTGCTAAAATCCATTGAAATAATCTGTTATTTTATTTTGATATGTTCCAATCTCATTAAATCACTGTTAATAATTATTGACATATATCATTAACATGACCAGCGTTTGCACTTAGTTGAATATCATCAATAACACATCACATGGATATTTGAGCAGATTGATTAGTTTAGCAACGTGTGTAAAACTGGCAGCTTTTTACATTAATCTGTACGAAAGAAATCAATTTCAGTTTCACAAAGATTGGTGACCGCGGTTGTACAGTGTCCATTATGTTTTTCCCATGTAAGATTCCCACAGACACAAAAAAATGAAAGCTGATGTTGCTGCAAAGTGGCGCCAACCTCACCTTCTACAATCTCATTCAGATGGCATCCGTATTGTGTACATTTAAATATCATGAACAAAAACCAAGAAAGCTTAAAAACTTTCTGTTTTAATTTCAGGCTTCAATGAAATGTAATGTAAGCTGTTATATTTGCTAGAACGTTTTTCTGGTGCTGCCAAGATCATGCTGCTCTTGCGTTTTGGAGCTATCAGATAAGGAGGCCTAGCTAATTCATATTCTAATTAATACGGGGCTACATTTCCTGCTTCTTGTGCCTCAGGGGAGGACAGCCTTCATGAGGCATTATGGTGAGCCAAAAGCTTTGCATTCACTCAGCCATGCTCTGTTACTCTCTGCCCCGGCTTCCACTGAAGCACCTCTCATGCTTTGGTCCGATTGTTTACCTGTTATTTCCTGACATTTTAACCAATACAAGTAGATTTGTATTAGTGAGGAATTACTGATAATCGTGTGTACTGCAAAAAGAGGAAAGCAGTGGGATTCATCATTTTCCATACTTGTCACATGTGGGGATGTGTTATCCCATCATTCACATCAGGGTCCCTTTCACTGTTCTTATATGATATGCATTAATTTGAAAAAAATATATATATATATTTAAGGAACTTGTGCCTCTGCAGCAAAAAATGTGCATAAGCTTTTTCTCAATCTTTGCAAGCATATGATTAAATCCAGACTAGGACTGCAATTAGGAATCATAAGTGTACTTGTACATCAGGCTGTTCGCTGAAATATTAATATGTGTGTGTTTCTCTCTAGGAAACAAAGTATAGGACTGATCGACTCTTATGATGTCAAAGCAATGCATTTATATTTTACGTTTTAAATAGGTGTTCCTGGTGCATAATAGGGAATTTATCAACCCAAATTTTGAGCACCCATTAATTAGACTGTTTACAACCAAATACACTCAAATCCAGATTACATGATCTTTTTGTCAATATGGCTGCGAGGTAACAAAAAAAAAAAATCAAGTCAGTCTGAGTGAATCCTCGAAGCGCTTTTATGCATGTCAAAAAGATTTCTGCCCAACAATATTTTATTTTCTAATGTGTGCAAACGTGAGTGTGTTTAAGGTTTCATAGCCTAAAGAAAATGTATTCAGGTTTGTCCGTAGTAATAGTTAGGACCATGTGGAACTAGAATACCAGCATGCCCAGCACAAACCTCCACCAAGGCTGAACTGCAAACAAAAGTAAAAGTAGCTGTGTTGTGAATACATTTACTTCATGCATGCTGCTCCTGTAAAATTCCTTCAAGGCTATACAATCCGTCTCACAAAATACCAAGCACTGAACTGATTAAAATGTATTCCAGCATCCAGCCAATATGGCTCCCCGGTCCACACTTTATGACATAAATGATGCTGTTAGAAAATACTGTCACTTGAACCAGACTGGAACAGACAGTAGAAATTGGTTTTTAACTTACGTTCTAATCAGGACAAATACATGTTTACTGACAGACAATCTTTCAGCGCAATCATCATCCCTACTGCCCCCCCCCCCTATCGAAGCAAACCTTAAGCATTTACACAAATCTTTCTGAACATAAAGTAGCAATACATGTACGCATTTATTTTATTCTCAAGAGAAGAAAAGCAGTGGGAAATTGGGATCAATCATCATCTATGGGATGTGATTTATTTATTTATGATTTATTCATCACTCTTATTTATTCATTGGATGTGCCTTCTTGTTTTTACTTTTTGTGTTGTACTTGAATGTTTTGTTTGTCCGTGGAATATAATATGTCTTGTCACCGTGGGATAGTGGGAAACAAAATTTCGATCTCTGTGTGTCTTGACGTGAAGAAATTGACAATAAAGCAAACTTTGACTTTAAAAACCAACTCATGGGATAGCTGCAAACAAATATTTTTGACAAAAAAAATCCATTTAGGAAACCCCCAATGCACAAAAAGCAACACATTTATAACTAGACTTCACATCCGTTAAATCAAACATTTGCAAAAGAGCCATTTTGCCGTCGTCTTAACACTTTTGTTAGTGTTAGTGTGGAGTCCATTCATTCAGTCCTAAATTCACACAAAGCGTAATTTAGAGTTTTTTTTTCTCTCTGAGATCCTGCACAAAAAGCTACATTAGAGCCATAACACAATTTGATGAATCATTTGCCTTTTTTTTAATCCCTTTTTTAATACAGAGAGTCCAAAGCAAAATGAAAGCAAAGCAAAGATGGATCAAGTGTCATTTTACAGAGAGACCCATTATACCTCAATCAAATAATTCAATGCATGCCAAGTGGACGGTGACTTTACTGTCAATAAAGGCCGGCCGGATAAATGAGTGCAGAGTGTTCAAACTGTACCCTGAAAAGAAAAAGCAAAACGCAGCTAAATCCCATTTTGTAAAAAGGTGATTGCGTATTCACTGAATGTATGATTTTGACTGGTGAGAACCCACGCAAGGATGATGTTGAATGTAAAATGGTCTTTCAAATCCTGCAGAACACATAGGACTCTTGTATATGCGTGGGAATTTACAGCTTGACGTTTCTTTACTTGGCTTGTGAGAGGATTCCATACAAGTCAAGTGAGTGGTTAATTTGAACTTCTTGTTGGCAACAACTACAAACTCTGCAATGTGAATTGCTTGGAAATAGATGCCTAAATGCTCTGGTAATAACAAATAGCCCAAATTGTGTCCTACTGCTCATTCGGAACAGTCACTGAAGGAATCAAAATGATTGCAAATTACCAGCATTGATTATTATCTAATTAGTGTTGACAGTAATTAGTAAATAGACTGGTTTTCTTTTCTGGTCTTGCTCGAACCTAATTATTGGAAGTTAATAAAGGACATGACAGTAAAATATGGTGTGATGTTGGGAATTCTGCCAAATTGTTATCAATAGAGTTACCCGTGGTCCTATTTGCGGAAAACCTGGACGATAACTGGATTGATGGAAGGTCTAAGATTTGGATTGTGTGTACAAGTACACAAGAACCATTCCATTTAGTATATAGTATACTGTAACCCTGCTCATTTACTAGAAACCAAAACATACTGATTAAATCAACATTATTCGCCAAATTTAATCAATGGCGGTGGAAATAATGTCAAGGGACTCATCCGACATTGTTTATAGGAAACTGAATTTGGTAGATGCGCTTTGCAATTTGGTCGAGGCGCAACATGGATTTCATTTGTGCACATCGTTGAGCTTGGCTACGATCACAGAAATAGTGAAGTGAGGCTAAATTCACGTCTTGCGGGTTTCAAAACTGCAACGTTACTACTTTTTAATGGTGATTTAGTATTGAAGTTTCTTATGGCTCGGATGGAAAAGGACACTTTTATTAAGTTACTCAAGCATGTATCACAAACCTGTCGAAGTACCAGCGGCAACAATCCTACAGTTTGCATACTTATTGGTGCATGCATGGCTGAATAGATGGACTTAGTAGGACTCTGTAGGCCTACTCTTGACACACAGGGACAGCCACAGCATGCTACAGTCAATTCATTAGACTGTGAAATATGGCAGATAAAACTGCGTCCAAACCACAATTCCCTGGTTTAAGACAAGTGACCACAGTGCTCATTCAGTTAACAAAAGACTACATACTGCAGAAACAAGCCTTGAATGCCTCTATTTTCCCCAAATATTTCTTCCCATGACACCAAGCAAGTGAAGCTGTATAGAACCAAGTGACAAGAGAGCAATGCTTATTTGTGCTACTAAACAACAGCCGAGAAAAGAGCCATTATGATTGTGTCTGTATTGTTGAACACCTCTAATGAAAGCCCGTCTGCTGCATTTCATTTTATTATTATTATTCAGGGTTGCATTAATTTACCTGTGTTCCTTTTTTTGACAGTCCAGGATAAATGTCAGCATTTGTATTTGTAAATATTTTAAAAATAGTTGCTGTGGCCCCTATGCACTTGCCACATGGGTATAATATTTACCTTGCATGTGAAATGTATGTATGTATGTATGTATGTATGTATGTATGTATGTATGTATGTATGTATGTATGTATGTATGTATGTATGTATGTATGTATGTATGTATGTATGTATGTATGTATGTATGTATGCATGTACCCATGTATTTTCTGGGTTGAATAGCTTTCGATTTGATTTTGTATCTGTTTTACTATTGAGGAACTGTGCAGGTTACGCCATTGGAGGAAAACAATAGCTGATTTGTTTGCTTGGTTTTGTTTGCGTTGCAGTACTTGTGTGTCTTTAAAAAGAGACAGAATGATTATAATACAGATTACTTTCTGTTCCAGTGTTTCTGCAAATTACATTTCTGAAAGAGGCTGCAATAATGTTTTTTTTCCCTGGAAAGTCACACTTATAAAGCACATCACAGCCACCACGGCAACTCTGAGTGCTTAAAATTCATTATGTAGTTTCTTCACCATATCACCGAGAATAAACAACTCCTCTATAAATATTTAATAATGGAATAATTATTAAAAAAAAAGACACAAATAAAAGATTGGAACAAAAATATAAAAACAGCATGTTGTAACTTTTTTTAACCTCTCTTTTATTTGGTATTTAAGAGTAACACCTACACCAGGGGTGTCAAACTCATTTTCATAGTCATAGCTTCTTTCGGAGGGCCATTATGACTGTCAAATGTATGAGCACCTCATATTATATACAGTAAAAGCTACAAAACAAACTGACAAATAACTCGTTTTCAAATCAGACGAGTTAAAAACTGGTCAAATATAAAAAAAAAAAGATTAAAAGTGAAGACAATTTGCAATTCTAGTAATGACACTTGAATTTGATGCACAATTTGTCTTTGCGGGCCACATAAAGTGATGTGGTGGGCCGTATCTGGCCCCCGGGCCTTGAGTTTAACACCTGTGATCTACATTATTGTGTACCATGCTGGTGTTTAAAGCAAATTGTAATATCTAAAATATAGTGCATGTTACTATCATTCTACAAGTCAGTTGTAATTTCAGCGTTATACAGGAGGGCACTCAGTTGGGTGCAGCTCATTTTTAGTCTGTACGTTAAGTGGCCAATAGCTGGCCCAGAGCATAACATGTGATGATGGGATGAGGGAACGGTTTCATTTGTTGGAGAGCAAAAAGATAAAAGAAAGAAAAAAAAATATTGGAATGTAACGATTTGGATAATACGCGCGCGTGTGTGTGTGCGTGTTAAATGATATTTTACTTTCTGATTCGAGTATGACAAGCCAGGATCATTTGAATTCTTGGGTAGGCATAACGTTTTCTCTTTTCCGTATCTCAATTTATTTCTGCACAATTCTGGCAAGAAAGTAGCAAACTAACCAATTCCAAATGGCATGGGAGAAAAAGAGAATGACATGGTGGTTTAGGAAGCACAAGGGAAGTCGGAATTGCCATTCTGAGGCCACCATTGGGGCTACCAGGAGCCCAAAGCAATAAATTGGTCTACATTTAGCTGAGGCTGGCCCAGCTTCAATGTGGAACTGCAAACACACTCAAACTAATCCCTGCCTGTCACAGAGAGTGCAAGAAAGAGGCTTCCACAACCTGTCAAACTGGCCTTAATTGGGGTGATAATGTTTGGAATGATTTAATCATGAGAGTACTTTAAAAGATGGCACTATCATCTAGATTGTTGTGCTTGTTCTGCTGTTTCATTGTAAGTTTTTATTCCACTGCAGAAGATCTATCTTTTTCTTCCTGGTTATTGGTCACTGGACCATTCTTTTTCTCACATTGTATATCCTCCTCCATCTTGCAATGCAATGTTTAATGTTGTCAGGGTCATAGGATGACGCATAAAGTCTCATAAACCCTCGCACTGCCATCGCAACAGGGTTGCCAAGCCTCCTCCAGAAATATGGTCCCAAAGGAAAGTCTTTGGAGATGACTGCCAGTTATAAAGTGTGTGTGTCGTGTGCAAGATTAACTACATCTTTGAAGATATATTTGTGTGTGCGTGCTGTTGTGACCACAGAGTGGGCTTTATGTGTTTGTATTTATTTTTCTTTTATGAGAAACACAAGTGTGTAAAGTCATTCTGACTATGTTTGTGTGAAGCTTGTAAGAAAACAATGTACAGTAATCCAAAAACAAAATGAATTTTCTTGCAAGAAGCAGGAGCGTGTGAAGCAAATTGTGTTTTTATGCACAGCACTTTGTTACAGCTGTGATTGTTTAAGTCCTCCTGAATTAAAGAAGAAATCAACCCACACATTTTATTTAAAATAATATGTTCTAAGTGATCCCACTAATCTAAACATGCCATTCTGATTATTATTGCATTTGTGGACTATCAGTTAAGTGGGAAAATTCACCAGCTTTTATCTCAGATGGGGGCCATTTGAGTTTGAGAGGTCTCCCCAGGTTTACTGAAGAGCACAAGTGAGAAGAAAAGGAAAGGAAAGAAACCAAGTCACTAAAATGGAAATTTACAAACACAAAAGCGCCAGGAGGCTCGACCCAGACCGTGTCGCAATGCCCAGAGGTTGGCTTGTTGGAAAGAATAGCAGCACCCTACTTCCAGCGAGGAGGTCGACCCTTCAGCCGAGTTTGGCCATTTAAAACAGCTTTTTGGATAGGCGGCAGAGATTGTTCCGCATACGTAGACTTCAGGGGAAATGTAAGTCAATTTCAATTGACTATATAACAACGTAGGAACAATTCATCTCCATTTAAATTTTGGTGCCAATTGATAGCTGTTTTTGTACATTTTAGCAAATAGTCTTGACAGTGATTTGATCTGTGATGTGTCAAATGTGTGTGATGTGTCAGTAGGTTTACCACGCTTCTGTTCCAAATTACAGTTCCGTTTTGTTTTCAGGGGTGAATTGTAGCACTGACATTATTTTTTTAATACAGTTAGTCAAGTCAAGTTTATTTATTTAGCCCTAAATCACAGGCAAGTCTCAAAGGGCTTCACATATACAAAAACATTCCCTGATCTTAAACTTTCACAGTTCTACAGTTCTATCACATAAGTGCCAACGTTGGGCTCGCTTTACCCTCCCTTTACGTAATGCTGGTGTGGATTCAATGATCTAATTTGACATTTATGAAAAGGTCACTAAAGATACATGAGCGTTAGCTTGTGAATACCATAGGAGACTGTACTTTGCCTGACTAAACAAAAGACCATTTTTTTTATTCACTGCTCAACCAACAGTGAGTGATGGCTGTCACCGGCCAACAGAGCTGATGCGTGTGGACAGGACCAGTGTGTGTGTGTGTGTGTGGCGGGCCAGGGGGGGTGTTATAGGCATCTAAGCTTGCAGACGACCAGATGTGTCTCCATTACAATATTTTTTGTTATTATTATTTATAAATGTTTGTGTCTTTTAAGGTACATCACTGCAGACGACATTACACACTACTGCAGTCTTGCCATTTTTGTTTGCAACCTATACTCAATTTACTTCATCCATCTATTTTCTTTACATCCTGCTCAAGGATGTGGTTGGATTAAAGGTAATGAAAATCACAACACTGTTAGCATCAGTATGAACAAGTTACTTCTCGTTCTAAATTCAGGAATGACAACTGTGAGAAACTCTATTAGGTAAGACATTCTTTATTCCTTAGTTTGGCCTACCTAGGCCAATCTGTCAATATGAAAATCATTGAGCAGCCACATGTCAAAGACACAAGACTGAACACAGTATGGAATGTGTGAGTGAAAAAAATAATCCATTGATGATGTGACTCACTAGTGGTGACTATTCCAGGGTGTAGTGTGCCTTTCATCCAAAATCAGCTGGGATAGTCTCAAGATCCCAATCACCAGGTACGAAAGAAGCAGTGTAAAAAATAAAGAGAAGAAATACGTGTGTAATAGCCGAACCAGAATCTACTTTTGGCCACAATGCAATGTGAGAGACGTGTGGTCAGGGCAGCCTGACCTCCTCGATATGTGAGGAGTGTAAAGAACAAAAACCTAATAATGACTACATTAGTGGGTTTTTTTTTCCATTTTTGTTCTCTGCTCTGTGTTTTACATTGATTTTCTTTTTCAACCCAATGATTTCATAATTTCCTGGGTGGGAGTCATTGCGCTCTTCATGCCTCAAGCAACTAGGCTCACATTAATGGACAAAGTTATTGGCGTGTGCCCTCCCTCACACAAGATAAATTGCTGTTGCTCTTTTATAACGCCAATATCCATGTTTTACCACACATGTACAGAATTGGTGGAAGGCCTTAAAAAGTTAAACCTGCTAGACAAAGCCTGCCTGTTCGAACAGAATATCATCATTGAGAAACCTTCACAAAAATGTTCCTGACATATTACCATAGAAACCAAAGGAAGAGGACAGGGGTGACACTGCTGCCAAGAATGACACAGACTATTCTGGGAAATTGGTCATGGATAGAAAAGAAAGAAGATTTAACTGTGGTGCAATGAAATATGTGAATAGAATTTTTCGACTCTACTATCAAAATGGTGGGATATTGTCTTTGATCCTAGGAGCTGCGATGAATCAAATCTCTTCTCCAGTCTAATATTACACAAAGGCGAAGGAGGAAAGCTGAGGGGGAGGGAGACAGAAATGTGAGTGGAGAGGATCTGCTTAGCTGGGTGATAAAACTAAAGGCAGAAAGACTGGCAATCTGCAGAGAGAGCAAGGGGAGAGAGAGTGAAAGAAAGGAAAAGTGCAAAAGTAAGAGATACAGAGATGAGGAGGCTCAAGACAATATGCTAAAGCTGCAAAAATCAGATGAGATTATTTATGGCATTACGAGAGCATGAAATAGAGTTGGAGGAGAGGATTTTTTGTGAGGATTACAGCACTATGAAAAGATTGACAGAATGCTCAAATATACATCTACTAAAGTCCACTGATCTCACATAGGGGAAAGGAATGTGGAGGTATTTAGAGACAAACATATTTTTAATCAAAGGGTGTCAACGGGATTACCAGTGAGCTGTACATGCTTTATTGAAGTTCCTTATTGGACTTAACTTTGGACATTGACTTGACCTTCTACACCTCCCTTATTTTAGTGACTTAATCTTCACCACAAGTGAAGCATCACAATAAAAGGCTCCCTCTTGTGAATCAGTCAGTGAGATTTTCAGTGCAGCATGGAGGCGTTCGGATAATACTCACCACCAGTGAGAGCGGCCTCTTCCATGACACCACACCAATAAGCCCAGAGAGAAGAACCTGGAGAAAATAGGACACAATGAATATTGAAACAGACAAAAAGGAAAACATAAAAACAAGGGTGAGCAGAACAAGAATACAGTCATATTTACATTTAAGGAAGACATTAATCACTTTGGATTTTATTTATTTATTATTTATTTGTTTGTTTTTTTATTCGTTTATTTATTCGTTTATTTATTTATTTGACCTTTTACTTTTATTCTGCAATAGTTATGTTGCCCCTTTCTCAGATCTTGTACATTTTGTCAAGACAGTAATATTATATTCAACGAACAAAGAAAAGTTCACACAAACTTATATTATAAACCTAAAAATACAGCAATTATACTCTCTCTGAAATATACATTTGGACAGACAGGAAGATATACTGTACAGCTGATAGATGATATGAGAGATTGTAGATTGTGTTTTTCACTTGGCAATGTCACTCGACATTGTTTTGATTTAAATTTGTATGTTATGTAAACGAGTGCCATGTGTCATTGTCTGTTAGAGTCTCACTTTCCAGTTTTGTTTGTCGGCCTTGTCTAGTCCATTTAGCCTTGCCTTTATTTGGTCAGCCAGTTTGTCAGCAACCATCATCCTCATGGTCCAGACTCTGGTCTAGAGATGATTTGTCTACCAAAATGATATGATGAGCTTCTTGACACCTCTGTAACTTTAAGTTCGAGTCTTTTTCATAGGCTCAACTAGTCTGTGACACTTGATTTTGTATTCAGTCTCCACTGAATTTGAATATAATGAAGTGTCAAATTTGCTTCATGAACCACTTGTTGCATTTTTACTCCTCTAGATGGCACTGTTAGTTTAAAAAAATATTTGAAGATTCTTTTTTGCATCACTACTATAGTCATGTAACGTACTCTCATGTTATCAAAACATATTTATTATTCCAGAAATGGCAAAGCTGTTTTCTATCCTGCTTCATCTTCTATGAAAAGCCAGCATGTTTTTTTCATTTGACTCCTGTTTTGGCTCATGTCATCCAATTTCTGTTTCTTACTCCTCACCTGCACATTGCGCTATTGAAAATAATTTATAATGTGTCATTCCTGCAAGCTCATATTGACGTCACGAACAGTGAGAAAAAATAGCATGTAAATGTTTCATTTTGACGGACACACACTGTTGGAGAGCTTCACAAATATAAGGTGTCATTAGACTATTGTATACGTCAAATTATTTTTAACATATTCATCACTGCAAATGTCCAAATTACCATAGTTCTACAGAGCCCACAGCCCGTGAGGATAAATTAAAATGCAGTCTGGCATCACCCTCAGATTACATCAAGCTATCCGGTTCATTCTTTAATGTTGTGACACTGACGGGGAAAAATAATTTTGATCAATATGATGAGCCAAGCCAGTCTTCTACGGAGCCACAAAATGAATCAAATGAATATTTTCACAGACCCAGCAGAGTAGTTTTACGTTTGGTTTATTTACTGTAGAGTAGCAGTTTAAAGGCCAGTGAATATGTAATATGAATGGCCCTCAGAGGACAGCAACACAGGCCCATGCTTGTACTGTAGGCATATATAGGTAGGTGTTTATGTTTCTTGCATAAGGGAGACCTGATGTATGAGCAGAATTCATGCAATGGATCTGCTTTCATCACTCACAAAAGGTTTTTCCTCTTGGCTGACAATTATCTTACAATAGTTAACAGCATAAATCACCCAAAACTGGTGTGCATGGACTACTGAAGCATATTAAAAAAAGAGTTAATCACTTTATAAGTAGAACTGTAAACAATGAAATACATAACATGATTAAAAGTAAAGTTGCACTGACCTTGATAATCAGTAAGATCTAAAAAATGTTTCGCACCTGGACCGCAGAAAAGCTTTTAGCCTCTGAGGAATACTGTCAACAAGATAATGAATTAAAAGGATCTCTAAATGAATATTGCAAGGTGGGGGAGGACACTTAACTACAACACTGCAATAAATAATTAGCCATTGAACTTGGTTATAAATACAGGACCGTATTTTTTGTATCAAGACAATCTACAGTATATCTTATGATTGAGGCTAGATTCTATAACCATACTGACAACTGACAACAATTGTCCGCATCTGACACATCCTGGAGGAGGGAACTATATTTGTATCTTGTGTCAGCACCTCGCTTCAAATTAACCTTGCATGTTTTGCTGTCAACACACACACACAATTGTGTGTGTTTCTGTGTGTATATTACATTATATTCCGACCGACCGATTGACCGATCCACCAATTGACCGACCGATTGACCGACCAACCGACCTACCTAGCTACCTTTTTTTTTTTTTTCAGTTGACAGTGAGTGGCAAAACGACCTCACACTGAGATGGATAAAAAATAGGTGTGTTTTGCTGCTAAGTTCATATTGCACAAATGCAACATTGATCAGAATAATGTGTTTAAACTAGTGGGGCTGCAACGAAAAATTATTGTAAAGAAAATGTTTTTAATCACTTTTTAGCCACTCCCTGCACTCGGTAACTGTGTAGCAATATCAAATGTTTTGGCTATATTGGAAATATATTCAAATGATATCAGTAAAAATGTCAATCATAAGCACATTGTTAAATGTAAACTAACATTAAAACTGACCATTAGTATCTTTGTGAAGGCAGCTGGTTACCTGACTTTGTGCCTGGAGAGTGTACGAATACTACTATTTAAGAGATCCCAGATGACAGCGGGGAAAGAATGAGCGTGCCGAAGAATACCCACAATTAACATTCTATTATTATAATATTATCAACTTTTATTTCCATGATTAATTATTAAAAAATACATAAATGATACATCAGAACTGCAGAACTAAGCAAAATGACTCAAACAGTAGGATGAACAGGACATTTCAATGAGGTTACTGTCATCAACTGTACCACTGTAATCACGCAATGCCTTCAGAACCACCCATCTTGATCTTGTATAAATGTCATAAACCCAAAAACTGTTAACATGCTCAGAAAGTGATTGTTTTGGGATCAATTAGGCCAGAGTGAACACCAAGAATACATCATGACTCACAAGCTACTTGGCATCCACTCACAAGAACAGCACTCAGTGGGGCGGAAATAGTGTGCCAAGCCAAATCATTCGAATTTGTATCAGCACGAAATTGAACACCTTCATACATACTGTACCAACACTGTGAATGTGACTGAATTGTTGTGCGGATTCATGTACTAGAGTGAAAAATAAAAAAAAATACAGTGGAAAACGCTTTTTTTTTTTTGTTTTGTTTTGAAAGCAGGTCAAAGTTTTTACATTTTATAGTAACAGAAAATATTACTAAGTTACTTTAATTAGCCAATTTTGCTAATGGACTTCCTTCTAATCTAAACCAATCCATATCCGACAATGGAGACGTTATCAACAACAGCAAAGCCAAAGCAACCTTGATCCTATGCATGTTGCCAATCAAAGAAGCCATTACGGAGAGTGAGCCTTTAGAAAGCGGGGCCCTCCTTAAACATCACCACAGCTACAATGGATGGAGAAGTGTGGTTGCCTTGGTTACCACATACTGGCCATTTGCCAGGATCGTAATGATTTCCCATCAACTGCTGCATTGACAGAAGCAACCAGGTACCATCTTTGGTTCAGACGCTCTTTGACGCTCCCTCCCGCTAATCAGGCACACGCACATTTCATGAAACTAGATTTCAATGGAGCCAAAATAGGCTGATTAGCCCCCGACACATTTCTGCAAGGCTTCCTCCATAGAAACTATCAGACACATACATATGTACACCTTTTATTGTGTAATTCTCCTTTGTGTCTGAATGTGTAGTGTAACATCTGAGCGCTCACGTTTTACAGGTTCTGCCGCATTGCAAGCTTCGTCACTTCTGATATATTATGATGGGTTGCATTATGATTGGTTGGGATGCCGCCTCCTGTGGAACATACTCTGATGATTATAAATGTTGGTGAAAATAAATAACTGTTGTTTCCTGCTGTGATAAATGTTCCTCGGTCGACTGTCCCACTTTGTTAGCGCATCATCGGGCTGAGGGTTTTACCATGTTGATTATAATTAATTACAGAAACCGCAACACATTCAATCGCACTTTTCCATTTGGGCACCCCAGGCCTACTGTATCAGCTAAATGCAAAACACCAGAGCAAACATTACACTTCTCTTACGGGCAAGACTGCTTTGGCTTAAAAACTGGCTGAAAGGTGAGCTAAAACTTCGATTGTTACCTCAAAGTGCAGTATATACACGTATAGATCGAGCAATTCCGCTGCCTACCTTTCAGGACACTGGTTATGTGGGAGACAAAATGTGTGTGAGGTTGCATGCGTGCACATCTGTTTTTTGTGCGTGGGTGGCTTTGGGCTTTGTTTAGCTTGATTTTATTGTGCAGTGTAAAGCACTTTGTGTGGCATGTTAAGGTGT
Source organism: Syngnathus leptorhynchus (assembly GCF_054491065.1). Classification (NCBI taxonomy): domain Eukaryota; kingdom Metazoa; phylum Chordata; class Actinopteri; order Syngnathiformes; family Syngnathidae; genus Syngnathus; species Syngnathus leptorhynchus. The sequence goes on from NC_141197.1 coordinate 6,697,382, forward strand.
GAAAACTGTTATCTAGTCTAATTGTCTTTTTGAATTAAAAAGTGTTTCTTATGTTTACTTATATGAATTTTGAAGTAAACAACCCAAAATATGCTTAGAAAACCATAATTTATTCAATCAAAATGAAATGAGATTACAATGCATCTATATTTGTTCAACAATAGCAAGTACACAAATAACTTTAAACAATAGCAGCTCAAAACGCAAACGCTCCAAATGCATATGTGCATGTGTCGGTCTTAATATGACAAATAAGACAAACGAAGGTGAGCAGTCAGCATTAAAGCCGGTGAAGCAATTTCAGCTGCAACCTTGAAGTAACCTCTTCTGGCTGTGAATATGGTGAGCTCAATCTGTGTGTGTGTGTGCGCGTATGTGTTGAAAAATGCTACAGTATTATTTAAAGGTATTGGCCGAGTGTATAAGCGTCAAGCCTGCACACAGTGGATGAAGCGGCAAGTGATTCAACGCCGCTTGTTTTCTTGAGCTCATGCTGACAGATTGAACAGACGAGAGCGTTTGGTTTCCTTGTGTTCTTGCTATTCAAACACAAGGGCCCCTATGCCCCAACATCCTCCTCCAACTGTAGTCCTATTTCTCACCACCCACCACCTGCTTCTGCTTTGGCTTCCTAAACCCTCCCCCACCTCGTATCAGCACTCTGCTTTGGATTCTGAGCCGCACCTCAACGAGGTTGCCATGGAAACAGCGGGACAACAGCATGTTCGCTGCTCCTCCAAGGAGGCGTGGCATACCCATTGCTCCTGTCTTTACATTCATCATACCTACATGTCCAAAAATCGGTGTCAAATATTGGTAAGGACCAGCACCTCCTTGTTGGGCGCTTTCTAACAAAGGATGAGGCACGCATCAATCTCGAGCATTTCATTTCATTGTTATGAAATTATTTATTAAGTACTGCTAATGCATCTTGTGCATTCATCTGTGTCGGCCATATGGGATGAAAAGCAGAACAATTAACCAATTTCATGTTCAACTAGATCAGGCGGCCCCCTAATGATCCGTGGCAGGTGGTCTGCGAAATAATTGTAACGTTTTTTAAAAATAAAATGGATTTATTATTTGGACTTGTTTTATTTTCCAGATTCTTCTGTGTCTTCCTGGAGGTGTTTTCACCAAGTGTAGCAAATTTGAAGAGGGTTCAAACCACCAACCACCACAGGGGAACCACCAAGCAAAATCACAGGGGGTACTAATTTAACAGCGGCCCCAAGTCAAATCATGAGAATAAGTAAACCCATTTTAAAACAGAGAACCCAAGACATGAACTAACCTTTTCCTCTATCTTCCTGGGCATGTATTAACCAAGTCTAGCAAATTTGAACAAATCACAGAAGCCCTATTAGAATAAATCCACCTGTGAAAATAAGTACCACTCTCCCATTTTCAGATTCCTAGCCATCAACTGTTTCTAGTCAAAGGTGATTCAACCAAACAGTCTTTCACAGAAAGGCTTGGTTATAGTGATATACTTTAATCTTGAAGGTGGTGCGTTCAATCCTCAAGTCAATTTAGACTATTTATTTCCAGCCAATTCTGTGAATCATCCACATTATGTCATATGTAGCTGACATTTCCAAAATAGACATACAGATGCAAATATGTATAGGTCCATCCATCCTCCTTCAGTGCAAAATAAAGTAATATTACGCCAAAGCAGAGGTCTTCAAGTTGCTTTTTGGTTATAATGGTGGTCCTTTGGACAAAACAAATTGAAAACCCCCGAACGAGATGTCAGCAGTGAAAAATGAACCTGCGTTTCCATTCATACAACAAAGTAAGTCATGGCACGAGCACACTCAATACATTTGGAATATTATTGACAAAGATAATTGTTTCAAGTCAACTTTTTTGGGACATTTTATCTGTTGGTGTCGTAAGATTTTTTTTCAAACGTAAACCTTAGTTTGAAAAAAAAAAAACTGCTTCCTGACAATGACTTTGATTTTTATGGTAGCTATTGTGACCCATTTGGATGATTTACAAAGGAGAACAGTGACATAACAGTTGAAGAAAATTGGTGGTCATTTAATGAGACAACACCTGACATAAAAAAAAAACTACCAAAGTCTTACAATCAAATCCATCAAGTGCTCCTCTATATATTTTTAGAGCCTGTTTCCAAAGAATAAAATACACTAGTGGCTCGGGAATACAACAGAACAAAAGGTCACATGTAAATCCAACTTGAAACAATGTCACAGCACAAGAATATACCTTAAAAACATTTGTATAAATCACATTTGCCGTCACCGCCTGCACAGACAATTCAAATGTAGTTAGTCTGTAGTTTCACAGGGAAGACAGCAGTACAATTTGAACAAGTGGTATGGTGAAACAAATCCTAGCCAGCTTGGAGTGAGGCTTTGATTCCTTTTTTAAACTTAGCAGTGACTTTAGCAAGTGCAGCTGATTGTATTTCTACTAAGATTCAATTGGTGATGGAGCCTCTATCCTTGGCATCTATTGGGTGGGTTGAATCGGGGTCAAGGACTTTGCCCTCTTGATGAAATGTAAAAGAAACAGGTGGTGCTGTGGTCACACTCTGTACTACCTCGAAGATTTTGCAGCATTCTCAAGTGTTATAAATGTTCCGATTTATACCGTGTTTCATTTTCCTCTCGTGTGATTTGCTGGCCACTCGTCGGCTGGGATTCGCTCCAACTCACTCTAATGAGCGCAAGAAAATGGATGGATGGATGGCTGAAAAAAATCTTTATCTCTACAGGAGGATAGTTAAGATAACTCTGCTCGAATGTGCTGCCAAAGTGTTCGTGTTGGAGGTGAGAACAGAGCGGTTGGCAACAGTAAACAACACTCGCGTAAACATGTTGAGAAGAGAAACGATTTGACTGCCTGGGCTCGACGTGAGGGAGAGGTAATAGAGGAGAAGCTGTTTGGTAGCACTCCTGGTGCCTTGTCTTCGCGATTGCACCACCACATACACACATGTGCGCACACACACGCACACACACACACACACCCATGCGTTTCGGATGTTCTGCAGTGACTCGTGTCACAAGAGTCACCTTTGATGCGGTTCTGCGTTTTCTTCGCAGAGATCAAGGTACCTCTCCTTGGTGGAGTTGTAATAACTACATCCCGAGGAAGATGTGTCACAGCTAGAATTGAATCAGAATGTGAAGGTGCAAAGCCAAGAGCAGTTTTTTTTAGTTTTCGTCGAAGACAACATGAACTTGTATTACTGCTCAAGGAAGAAAGTCAGATAGCTTACAGTAAGAATAGAAAAGATGAGTAAATGAATCAGTATACGTAAAAAGATGTATTACTGGGGCTCATTGTTTTAATGCGTGGTGCCAGTTGTCAAACCCCCACATCAAACTCTTCAGCTTTTACATCAAATTAAATTTCCATTCGATACATCTTTTAGAAGATTGAAGCTTTTGTTTGAATCTGCCATTCTGTCTTATTAGGAAAGGTATTAGACCCCGTGAGAGACAAGAGTGCTTTGTTGCCAAGGTGGGTCCTAATCGATTATTCAACCAATAAAAAGTGATTAATGACGAAGCTCGGTTACATATTTGGACTTTTGCTTTGATTGTTTGTGACCCGAGACCAGGCAACTGTCATTTTCAGTCAACAGCGAGTGGCGCCCCCAAGATAGATAAAAACAGATTTGTTTTGCTGCTTAACTGATATTCCACAAATGCGATATCAATCAGAATGCCGTGTTTAGACTAGTGGGGGCACGGACATCCTATTATTGTCAAAACATTTTTGAGGTTGATTTACACCTTTAATTTAATCCGCAATGATATAAATGATATTCCAAGGAGATTCCTAACCATCTTTGGCTTTCAGTCTGTTCATCACTGTGGCAGACAAAAAGAGCCTCCGACTACTGCAATTGCTCTTCACGAATGTCCCACTGCGATAGTCCAACATAATTTTGGTCACTGAGGACTTTCACTATTCAATAGCACAGTTCTCCTAAGTCCTGCATTTTATTTTATTTTGAAGTGACATCTACACTATAATTTGTATTCATCATTGTATACACTACAGACTCTCATTTGCATACAATGGTGCATTGCTCATCAGAGTGGTCTCACAGAAAGAAGGCTATAGGGTGGGACAAACATATTTGACCCTCTTATGTAGGGTTGAGGCTGGACACAATTGCTTCTACAAAAATTGGCCTGGCATAGACTTCAGCTTTCTGACTCAGAACACAATAATTGGTAGAAAATGGATAGACGGGTGATCACAGGAAGTTCATGGTTTAATACTCTGTTAAAGAAGAAACACATGATGGATACCTTTGGGCTCAAGTGATTGTAAATGGTGAGCAAAAGGTCACACACTTGAGCGGTGCGCTGCGGCAATACGGCCGCACATCCATCCTGGATATGACCGCAGTGGCACCGACAGCTGAATCAGGCATTCAGCCCAATGCTGACAAGACAATCCTGCCCCGCAGCCACACTCATCTGACTGCAACGCGTGGCAAGCACACAGAGGACTTGTGTGTGAGTGAGGGTGAGGAGGTGACTTATTGCTTTGCTGGCTGTGTAAATGATATCCTCCTCATCATAAAAGACCTGGCTCTAAATCTGACCAGAATTCCCTTCTTTTAAACAAAAACTTTTGTTCATTATATAAAGTTACTGATGTAGAATATAACTTTTTGGGCCCTATTTTTGGGTGTATTTTAGATATAGGATATACACAGAACAAATAAATGCTCAGAAATGTCATTAACAATAAAAAAAAAATGATGGAGGAAGATGCTGGTGATGTAACTTAGTGTTAGTAATTGATTAGCTTTTAAGTATCATAAATAAATGTACTAGTCAAGTAAAGATTGGTTGACTTGTGACTTGACTTGACTTGACTTGACTTGACTTGATAAATGTACTATCCGAACGTCATGCAAGTAGACTTAAACAAAATCAGGAGCGGTCCTCACTCTAATCTGCTTTGTAAAAGGGTTAGGACAGAATATTTCTTCAATATTTCGAACCTGTCAACACCTCTCTCACACCACAACTACGATATCTCCAATTCAAAAGAATAGAAATACCAAAACGTCTCTCACAATTTACGTCATGAACTATTTCATTCAAAGGCCTCTATAAAAAGTGTCGGCCTGAAGCTTCCCTTTAAACCCTCTAATTTATCAGCCCCACACATATGGCATGATAAATCACAGGAAGGAAGTCTTACCCATGTTGTGTCTCCAGCATATTTTTTTTTTCCGGCGCCAGCCAATGATTGGATCAAGTGGGAAAAAGAGTTGACACTTCCGGAGACTTCGGCAACGAGGATTTTGGTCTCGCTAAAAGGGAAACACATCTAACAGCGAAGATTGTACGACGGAGTGGCAGCCGGCATTTACTGGTGTGTCTAACCATGATTAAAGTGACAAGCTTTGCTGCTACTGTGACTCTGCTTTAATCAGTTAACCAAGCTTTTATGGGCACAGCTGTGCCTGGTTTGCATTTCATTATCACAAAATTGCCAAGTCATAATGTAGTCGTTAGGAGCCATAGTCAGACTTAAAGATATTTAAAAGAAAAATAACTAACAAAAAAAAAAAAAGCATCTTACTCATATTACTAAAAGAACATTCAGTCCAATTTTTCAAAAATGTCTTTTAAAAACTCTTTGAAACCTGGATTTAACACGACACTTTAACATTACACTTGGGGCAGACTTCACTTCTGTTGGCAGGTTATTCCATTTGCATGCAGCATAATGGCCAATTGCTGCTTCACCGTGTTTGTTTTGAATTTTGGTCTCCACTAATTGACCAGAATCTGCAAACCTCAGAGCCCTACTAGGTTTATATAAAATTAGCATTTCTTAAATGTATTCAGGACCCAAACCATTGAGTGATTTATAGACCAGGAGCAGAACCTGAAAGTCTATTGCTTGAACATGACTTACTTGTGCCACCATTTGGAAAGATACATGTTTCGAATGTCATTCTCTGTAACAAATGAATGCATGCGTGAACAACCACACTCTTGAATATTTATGGGGAGTTTCTCCCAAGCTAATTATTACCATGTGAAATCTAGGGACCTGCTCCAATTTTCTTAGATTGTCAAATAGGATGAATAGAGAAAATGCTAGGGTTAAATTTGTTTGAGTATTTGTTGTTGTACTGTAGGCTTACCACATTTGTTTTTTATTGATGTCAAGTGAACTACTTTGCACCAAGGAGAAATACAAACACCTCAATTCACCAAAGTAGCAGCACAAATCAATGTAAATTACTTTGGGTGAAAGCACTGCTTCACTGGTGGAGGATTTCCATTACTGCCCAACAATATTGGTCTTTGGGGACTATGCGGTCATTTTGGTTATTGATTAAGTCATAAGCAAAGATAGCATCAATGTGCATCAAGTTTAAATAATAACTTAAGGAAAGAAAAAGTCTTACTATTTTAATGTCCTACTATCCATTTCACATCACTGTGTAAACCAATAAAATCCAAGATCAAATGCGAGAGCTGCACCTTCTTAGTTGAAGATTGCAGACATGTAGAACTTTACTGCATCATACTGAATAGTATCGAAAACAGCTAAATGGGGTATCTAAAATATTAGAGTGAAGTAAGACTGTCCATTCATACATGTAAACAATTTTGAACGTTTGAAAAATCTTAATTTTGACCTTAACCCGAATATTGACCTTTTTTTTCTTTTTTATATCAGATTGCAGCAACATACCTTCAGTGACCTGTGAGTGTATATGAGCTCACATGTACAATTTGTTACTCTGACAACCCACCAACATATAGGTCAGGCTAGGAATATATGTAACATATTACTATTTAATAAAGGGATTATGTTTGTAATCCCAGCGGTTAGCAGCTCCACTGCAGGATGACCTTGTCATATCTGTGTGAAACCACGCATGTAAAGACTGCACACTTCCAAGCTGCGGGTATCATCTGAGATAGACTGTCCATTGCAAAGTTCGCAGTGATTTATTTATATCTGAATTCAAGCAACACATTAAGAAGTATGTGAGTATCTCTTAACACTTGGCACAGAGTCTTTAATGAAATGCAAGTACCGTAAATACCAAATGCAAAGGATCAATGCCCTTTGCAGCCATTTTTAAGAGCCTTCTGCTCTTGCCGGCCCAGCACCACCACAATGCTGAGTAAGAATAAAAAGACTGTGTTGTCGCTCATGAGAGAAGGGCAACACGCTGCTGGGCTGTGTGAGGACATGTTAGTCTGCGAGCGCCATCATCGGCTGACCTTGACGGGTGTCACAGCAGGAGGTGTGAGCGTGTTATGAAGAAAGGACGAGAGTGACACATTCTGTCAACACTTGTCATCATTGTCCATGCATTTGTATCACACACATCAGCAGCACTCAGAAGACGGGTTAACGTTGAGGAAGTGGCTAATTAATTCAAACAATAAAAAATTTAAAGGGAAACTAGATAGCATGCTTTAGAGCTGATGTTAAAAGTTGACATCATTTTATACAGTAAACAATACACCACAAAGAGAATGTGCCAAATGCTGGGTTAAAAAAAAAAAATCTATTTACATCTACTCATTAGTAATCATTAAATATACGGTAGATGCCTCATTTTACCAAGTACAGCCAAAATGGCAGCACATGTGCCAAAATGCGATGATTAAATTGCAAAAGGAAATCCAGACTGTCTGCTCAATGCAGCCAAATGAGGAGAAAGCAGTGACAAATAAAGGCAGAATAGGGCTTGTCACGTCTCCCGGGTGGAGCAGCTTGTCCATCAGTGCCACTTGCCATTCTTCCTTTCTTTGTTGAAATTCTCAACAAACCTCTCACCAAAGATGGTGAGATGCACAAAACAGGCATGAGGTTTATTGTCACGGAAACATATGGAAAAGAGGCAAAACAGATTTTAAGAGTTGCTCACTAAATGGGGAGCCCCGTGGAAGGTCACACGGGCAACAACAACAGCATTTTTTGCATGTCTTGGTGTGCAACATTGTGTTACTGAGAACTTACATATCTTGGGGTTGTGTTTTTTTTAGGCTGAGGTATTTGTCGTCTTAGTGCTTTGTTGTGACGCCAGTTCAAAGTCAGTCACTGCAATAAACTCAAACATGCTCTCATGTCAACTTTTAACTAACCAACCTGTAAATATGTACCATAAATATGTTTTAGAATTTATTTTTAAATATGTGTAATTTCCATGATGTATTACATACCATACACTGTATACATCCATAGATACGACCGCCCCTGCGCCCGCTTGTCCGTCCGTCCATCCTTACGTTATCTCCTGCTTCATGTCATATAGCTAGTCTATTGTATTACTAGTGCAGTAATGCAAGACTGCATAGTGACATTAAATATTATGAGCAGTCATGTAAAAAAAAAAAAAGATATGGGTAAGAGGAAAGTTGGGGCTGAGTGTCATGAATCCGTCCAGTCTAATTTCCTTTTGGTCCAAACAAAAGAACAAGAAAGGCACTGTTTTGTGTGACTACAGACCTGAGTTGTCAAAATACAGTTTTTGTCCTCCAGGAGCGACTAATAAGTAGCTTAAAGGAATTCACTACCCTCTGCAGAGTTAAAACCCTTTTACCCATTTTTTTAAAAATAACTTTGATCTCATAAACGTTCTGCCTGTCTGTCATTTCAGCCCTGAAACATTTCTCAATACACTGATCTTTTTGTCCCATGAGTTCTTACTTGACTGCTTCATGTTGGACAGGGACATACTGTACTGCAGATGTGTCACACTCACCTCCCTCAAATGATGCTGACAGGCCACTGAGACTCCGTCTGTGGTTACCATAGTAACCAGCTGTGATAACAGCCCAATCAAAGTCAATGTTGAATGTCAATACTGCTTCTGTTAAGCTTTTCATTGCATCAACATGGATCCATTTCCATTTGGATTCACACCGACAAAAGCAAATTGGAGCTGCGGTGCACAAAACATCATTACTGAATCGTATCCAGTGAAGCTGGTGGACTCCGCAGTATTAGGGTCTTTTTTTTTTCAGTCCCAATCTATTTACTGGTCTGCTTCAAATGTTATGGGAACATGAGGAACTGTCAAATAGAACATTTCAGAACGTTTTTTAACAATAGCTAGCAAGAGAGTTTCACAAGGCTGCCTTGAAAGCAAGCAAGTTTTGTGCTGCCAGATGACCCCCCTAAAAGGTTTAGATTTTGTTTTTCACATGCCTTCAAAAAGATCTAAATTAATACAGTGGGACCTGTGGGTTGAGTCGATATCATAAATAATTGTGCGGAGAAAATCGCAAGAATCTCTTGCAGCATGGCAGCCTCCTCTCAAGGGGCAGATTGGGAACCAAGCATCCATCATGGGGTTTGTGGAAAACATTTTCTCACAGCGATGTTGAAAATGTTTGGTCAGATTGTCTTTGATTGGAAAAAATGGCTAGCCTCCTTCTAGACTACAGCCACTATCCATTTCACTGTCAAAAGATCACATCTGCGCTATTAATCTGAAAGTCTTATTTAGATAACAGGGAATCAGGAAAACAAGGAAGCCTAACAGATTGCAAGTCAAACAGCATCAGTCACCACAACGGTAGGCTGTTTAGAAGACATTTACCATGACCAAAGTCTCCTGAATTAATTAGTCCTCAGCCATCAACTGTCTGAATTTCCCCATCTATTTTTGAATCAACGTACCCATTGAAATGTAAATTATGCACACCACTGGGTTTTCCTTTCAAACAGTTGACCTCACGTATAAGCTTCTCTTCGACTGACACTTCACACATTCAAACTACAGTGGCAGAAAAAAAGGCTAAAAATCAGCATTTAGGCCTTTTACCCTGTTTTTGCAACCACTCTGCCTTGGTCAAATGACAGAGAAGGCTTTGTTTACGGTATCCTTGTAGATCGCTTTTGATTTTGCCACCAAGAAGTAAGTGTGAGGTCATAGCAAAATGTCCTGACATGATAACATAAGTCATATCTGTTGGTGTATAGGCCACCAAATAAAAAAGAAATGTTCTGTAGTAGTCCTGTGTAGATTGATATTATGGGACAATTAAGAACTCAACAAGAAAGTTTAATCCCCACTGAAAAAGGGCTTGTTATGGGTTTCAGATTTACTTGGTATCAATCCATACCAAATACTTTTTTCTGTTGTTTTTTTTTTTTTACTTAAATATGGCCATTTAAAGTGTTATTTATTTTTATTTAATTCCCATTTTCATGTTTTAAATATGTATGAAATAAATATCAATCAATCAATCAATCAATCAATCAATCAATCAATCAATCAATCAATCAATCAATCAATCAATCAATCAATCAGGCATCGTCCAGATCTAGAATATCGACCGCCTTGACGAGCATAAAGAAAACTAACCCAATGTCTTAAAACCTTGTGCTCTGGTAGGGAACTATTTCTAATTGTGAGGGTAAGGTCTAATCCAACATGAGGCAACAAGACCAAAACAGTTTAAGAAAAAATGTACAGTACATGACAGGAAACTAACTTTTTCCTGGAGTGAGAAGAGGATGTAGCAGTGGCCGACTTCTCAGTGTGCTTCTAATGAAACATTTACTCAAAATCACATAACGCTGCAATAATTGCTGCACAGTTTGAAATTTGCATAAGTGCACTTACACACACACTTTGATGTGGAAGGTTCCTAGCTGTGATAATAAGCACTGTTGGGGGAATATTGATTGGTACAAACAAGTGTAAAGACAGCATATTTGGGCAGCATTGTGATTGCGATAGAAACTTGTGCCCAATACCAAATGGTAGACTGGTAGGAATTAAATAGAAAGACGTGCAAACAAACATGGTTTCATCCATGATGTAACCTTAAGGTATAGAATGTGTTAGCTCCAAAATTCTTGCATAAGAGCTTAAGAGAAGATCAAGCATGAAGCCACCTTTGCTTTTTATACTAAATCCTGCAAAGGCGTGACTGCGTAGGCTTTTACAAAATGACTTGGCATCCCACAATCAGATGTGTGACATTGGCGCCAGCATCTAGGTGAACGTTTGTAACACTCGCTGGACGAGAACGCAGTGGGAGAAGTGAATGTTACGAGTCCAATTTAACAATTTGTATAGGCCAGGCATGTCCAAAGTCTGGCCCGCAGGCCAAATCCGGCCCCCGGTCAGATTTCATACAGCCCGCAGCTTCGGTCTTATAATGTATTATTTATGGCCCACCTGCACTGTCAAACTGAATTTAAAAAAATCATGAAATTTGAAACTGTAATTCCTATTATCAAAAGGTAGCAGCACCACCACTCTCCGCTCATTTCTGCCATGGCGACTGCAAAGAAAACGAGAAAAGTTGACATTGAGGGCCGTCGCTTTCAAGAGAAATGGGAATTAAAATACTTCTTCACTGAAAATCAAGGCAATTGTGTTTGTCTAATTTGTAAAGAGATGGTTGCCTTGTTTAAGGATTTCAATCTAAAGAGACACTATCAGACTCAACATGCTAACACATACGACAAGCTAACAGGAAGTGAAGCAGCTCCAATCTGAACTGGCATCACAACAGTGATTATTCACACGGGGCTCTGAGTCAAAAGTAAATATTACTAAAGCAAGCTACAAAGTGGGCATGGTAATACTGTTGATGTTATGAACCTGTAGACGTGACACCAATTATTACTTTCTGAAAGATATTGTAAATGACAAGGGCAAAATTCACTTGTTTTAAGTTTTAATAATAACAGACAACTTTGCATTACTTATAACTCCTGTTTAAAATTTTCATGAGGCAAAAATAATTTTATACAGTTTGTTCAAAGTTATGTGACTCTTCAGATATGAATGAAAGGCAGAATTTGTTTTTAGAGTTGTTCACATCTGCCCGAGTGGCTTATATTTGGTTATTTTGTCGTTTGAAAAATAAAGCCAATTGTGACAATGAAATTTGTTTTATAACAGTGTGTATTTGCATGAAATCTTTGTAGTTAAAAAATGTCCGAAAAAACTAATGGCCTCCGCCCGGGCCCCTTCACTTGATCAAATCTGGCCCTCCTTGCAAAAAGTTTGGACACCCCTGGATTTCCCTTCACTCTGACAACAGCTCTGTTGCAGCTCTGATACTACTGACGGCAGATTATACCACTCAGCGTCAGTGTCGTTTTTACAAAAGAGAACATTTGCCGTTTTAAAAGGCTGCAGCACACAGTATGCCTATAAAAGTGTAGATTCAACATGGATGGGTGGGTGAGGCCTGGGAACCAACTGTAACCAAAAGAAATGGGAGGGACATAAAATACCAATTTAAAGAACTCATGGCCTAAATAATAGCTTCCTCGTTTCACACACAGCAGACACACCAATGGATTTCCCTTCAACCCCGCCCCCTGCAGGGTAGGATCAAAATCAGCAGACATTCCTCTTCAATAGTGTAAACCCATTCCGATCTTTCTATCTATCCAAATGCTTCTTGCATGCTATGCTATTTAGCCCCAAGACTATTCTCTTACACCAACAACAAAGGACATTTTATTTTCTTCCAAAAGTGTGCAGCACACCACTATGGAAATAATATAAGGATAAAAACTTTTTTTTTCCTTTCACAAAACACAAAGTGGAGACCGACTAAAATGATATCATCATTATCATAATATCAAACTTTCACACAACTTGTATGAAAGTTTGTGCGTCCCAATGATTTCTCGGCACGAGGTTGTCAGGGGCTACATGTGTCACTCAAGTTGGTGTCAATGAGGGAAAAAAAAGATTGTGCTGCAATACCACAGTGGGGTGGCGCTGACTACATTAAAGGTGCCAAATCAGATCACTGCCAGACTTTGACGGGTTTTGCGTGTGTGTGCATGTGTGTGTACGCGTGTGCGCGTGTATGTTGAATGCCCAGGACCCCCGCTAATCTGGTGACCTTTTAGATACGATTACCAGCTGGTAGAGGAGAGACCTTTTGACCCCGATCGTTTAGCCGAAATGCTAATTTATTATGTCAGATCACACAGCTCACTGGACTGTAATATTGAAGCAAATATTGCTTGGGCTGCAGAACTAACAGTTGTTTTAATAACTCATTCTAAAACCAAATGACAGTGGGACCGACTTGTCATAAAAAAAAAAAGAGGTTATAATAATGGTGGACCAGGACACCGCTAATGTTAAAATGAGCGTTACTTTTGAGGGTTGTATTGCAAAAACAAAAATCAAGCTGTTTATCTTTTACATGCTGCTAAAAGCATTTTTTAAAGTATTTTTTCGACTTTAATGACTTTGCCCATCAATGCTCATTTATCCCATCAATTTGTATTCAGCCACTGTGGCTTCAAGTTATTACAATTTGCTACAGTAAGAGGAGTCAGACAGCGGAGCATAATTGTTTTATCAACAATTTCTGACAAAGTAGTATCCGTCTAGATTTAAGATTGATTTTTTCCCAAGGATGCTCGATATCATAATTTTTTTTCAGACTGATACCAGTACAAGTACTCAACTCTTACCAAGTAACCAAAACCACAAGTATTTTTCTATAGAAATTTCTATTTAACCAATAACAAATAAAGTAAACAAAAACCTTTCGTTTTGTTCTGACAAAAGGCATTTGATTCATAATAGAGAAGGTAATTGCGAAAAAAACCCCATAAATATCTCCAAAGTGCAAGATAAAAATGACAACTCCTTGAATTTTAATCTCTGTTCAAAATAAATTGAGGTCCAAAATATTTCGGGTTCAACTGTTGAGGCAACTGGCAATGAGTACAGCCCTAGCTTTATAATACACACATATACACGGTGAGTGAACAAATCAACAAATCTTGGGAAAAATATAATAATAATCCTTTCTAAGCATGAATATAAACCATAAACAAACATATACTTACAGAAAGTGCATCTTAATGGAAAATGAGAGGATTGCCATGGATACAGTTCACTTAGAATGCGCTTTCTCAGCTATTGGTATCGGCTCCCTCAATACCTTAAAATATAAAAAAGGGCTTCATACATGTTTCAATTGATAAATAATATCTTTAGACATTTTTTATGTCTAGCGTGTAAATTTCTTTTCTTGACACAAAAGCTGGATTTACACTGCATGTCAGGGCTAAATTGAATATCTGCAGTGTACTCAATTCAGCAAGCCCAGCATTTGAAACTCTGATGTCCCCCAATGAAGGCAGATTGAAATTTTGGACTGAAAGAAAGCGCGTTTGAACATTTGACTGCATCGAGGGCAGCACAGTGTTATTAATTAGCACGTCTGCCGCAAAATTCGGAGGCTAGCCTCTTGTGTGGAGTTTGCCTGTGTGGATTTTTTTCCATCGATTGGTCTATTCTGCCTCACACCCAAAGTCCACCTCACCTGCTCCCCCAATAAGAACAAGCGCTCTAAAAAATGGATGGATAGATGACGTACAATGTCCTACAAGGCTGCACCTGTCTTGACAAGACCAGACTGACAGAAAATGCGCGTCAAAAGCTATCTGTATTTGAAGAGTTACAAAGCGATCAGCTGCACTTCCCACATTTACTCGCCAAGACGTTTGCTCCATACGTTAAAGTGCCATCAAACACAACACGGCGCTAATCATGCAGCGCCAGCTTTGTTCCACCAAGATGAACTTAAGGCTTGTGCAATATTGCAGACGGAAGTCAAACACCTCAACAAAGGTTGTCTGTAAGTGCTGATATCTGAGGTGGCCATATGACCTGTTGGAGCACGCCATTGAAAAGATGTTTTTATAAAGTCTTGTTTGAAAGATAATGAAGTGCATGTTTCCAGATTGGATGAAAGACAAGTTGCTATTTGCTTTTGTGTGAAAAAGGGAGCACATTAAATGGAAACATCCTGAGTGTATGTACAAGAATAAAAAGACATTATTTGACCAAAATGCTCACAAATGTGATTGTTTTCCTTCTGTTTGGCAGATTCTCACACAAGCCTCCTCTCTCCATCCTGGCTTGGTTGTGCACACAGGAGGCTTAGCTTGACCATGTGGCCTTTCCAATTCAACGATCTGCGTGCAGACCTGCAGGGCCGCCGGGCCGAGGCTGTTTGTAAAGAAGTGCAGCATCAAGCATTCTGCCCGACACATCCTGAACCGCAGCTGGGTCAGACTATTGGATGGCCACGCAACAAACAAAAGCATGCTTAGGAAAGAAAGAGGAGGCTTTACCGCAGGAGAGCTGTGATGGACTCGTGTACGAAATATGTGTCGCATTTGAAATATAAAACAATATCCCCAAACTGTCTCAGTCACTGACTAGTGTTTTCACTCATCCCATTTGTTTGTTCTCTTCAGCTATAATCATGTTCCATAGCTTTAATTGACTGGTCTTAACAATAATCAGCAGTTTTGATTGGGCACAATCCATTCAATTTATAAACTTTTTTCTTTTCATCAGGATTTTGGCTTCATTCCACACCACTATTTCTAAATATTTAAATAGAAAAAGTCCCAAAATCTAAATCTGGTTTACACTGTTACTCATAATTATGCTTCCTCAAGGAAAATTGAATTTATACTTCATATTTTTGCTGCCACACAACTCAAAGAATAACGACTCGTGTAGGTATGCCAAGAAAAATGTCAGTGTGGAGAAGTGTGCAAAAAATGCAGAACCCAATGAAAAATCTAACAATAAAATGCATACCAGTAAATCTTAAAAAAATACGAATATCAATGCTTCTTCACCTCAGTAATAATGTCGGTCTGGCAAACTGAAACTGATCATTTCAAATCAAATGTTTTCAGTGTGTGCGTGTGTGTGTTAACAAGGACAAACTGCATTTTCCATCATGCAAGTGCTCACTGGTAACACTGGAGTACAGTCGGGATACACTGGAGGGTCCTCGGGGTAATGAGAGGCAGCAGGCAGCATTCCTACTTATTATGGAAAGATGCTGCGGGAAAGTGAATTATTGCTGCAGAGCGACGCCTTAAGCGCTTATTCTCTGACATCATCGCACACCGCTTTAAATACACTAGTGAAAGGTCACTGCAAAAAAAAAAAAAAAAAAAAAAGCGCCACAGGGTCACGAAAAGAATGAAAGCTGACGCAAAGCCTTCTGACTGATGGGGTTGCCGTGAATTCACTTGATCAATATTCACATGTGAGTGAGATGGCTTGTAGCTGAGGAGCCTCAGTTGACAGAGGGGGATTAATGGCTACATTAACACAACACAATACACAGTGGGGGGGGGGGGGGGGAAATGTCAATCACAGCTGAGCATTATTAAAAATGCAATTATCAATAAAACATACATCGATGGTGGAGGTGGACATATGCTCTGACCATGACAGATCAAATGAGCCTTGTGGGGGGAAGCATGTGACTGCTTAACCCATTCCTGCATTCTGATGAATGAGACCAATCTAAATTATTGCAGCAAAACATTCCCAGTGGCCTAGTGTTGAAAAGACAAACTGCTATGTGTAAAATGTTGGCTTGAGTTGTCTGAGTCATTTAACAAAACATTTTGGCTAGCTGGTTAATATCGCGTTATTCATCTTTCACTGTCAAAATGAACACGTCTGTGCCAAGGAATCCAAACAAAAGATAAGTTCCCTCAATAAAGATGCCTCAAATCCTGCCACTTCTATTTTTAAAGCAGCTTGTCCATTGAAATATAATTTAAGCCCGGAATGCTGTGTTTCTTCCTAGTAATTTACTACATACCTAATTTACATGTAACATACTGTGTCTTCTGCAGTTAGTACCATAAATATCGGGAAATGGACACATCTTTTTGGCTCTGACGGCATCTTCCACAATTTTCGAGCGACCCGTCAAACATTCCAATTGTGGCGAGAATAATATCATCATTCAAGCCGCTGAACCTATTTGCCGAATCACTCCGCCTTGAAAGTTTTGTTTACATGTGATGTCACCTGAGCTATTGATCCTCATACTAAACGCTCCCTCAGCCTGTCTGCATTCAAGAGCTTCATTTTCAACCACCAGCAGCTTATTTCATCAGAACTCAGCCCTGCGCTGGATAAATTGGTGTGAGCGCATCTGTGTGTGTGAGTGTGTGTGTGTGTGTGTGTGTGTGTGTGTGTGTGTGTGTGTGTGTGTGTGTGTGTGTGTGTGTGTGTGTGTGTGTGTGTGTGTGTGTGTGTGTGTGTTACCAACTGTACATGCTGCAGGGAATGGAGGTAATGAAGCAGATCATTATTAATGACTCATATGCTGAACAATGATGGCAGCACCCGGACACTAAACAGTCAAATAGAGACAATATAAGACAATATCTATTTATTTGAATCTTCCACAATGAAAATATTCACAGCCTAGAAATGAACCTTTAAAAACAACATCTTTACTTTTCTTTTGATGTTACGACAATTCTATATTCAAACAATGCCACGGCTTGAAAATATCCGTCACGCGAGCTTCCACAGACAAGCTCTCACTGTTGCCCAAACATCTCTAATCATTGGTGTGCCAGTCTAGTCTAACAATGTCTTCCGTCTCGTTCTTGTTCCTCCGCAGCTCGAGGCTGGTTATCAACCCACAGCTCCGCTCGGACAGCCGTCACTTCCGGTCGATGTCAGGTGATGATAAAGGGTGATGCGGTACCGGGCTCATCAGACAGACGTGTTTCTGTGCTGTGTCTGGCCAGCAGGTTCACCTGAGAGCTTTTGGCTGTGAAATGACTCTGCCCTGCTGGCTTCGGCCCATGAACGACATGGAGAGCCAAAGGACTTCTGCAACTGTCAGCAGCTGACATGCGGAACAAATTACCATCAGCATCTCCATAAATTAACTCCGAAGAGATCCAAACATATGCACTGCCTCTTTCTAGTTTTCTCTAATAGGGTTAAAGTAAAGTCAAGAATGTGTTGCTGGCTTTTTCTCAGTGTCCCATGATGCACTGTGGTGTAGGGCTGTCACTACAAAATATTTTTAGAATCAATTATTCTGTCTATTAATCCATACATTAAACAAATAATTGGATATAATTCTTTTAAAATGTTAAAATGTTTATTGCAGATTTATTTTTCTCCATCTACCGATGTTCATCATGTAGTAATAGAAACAACTAAATAAAGATTCAGCAATATCACCCAAGAAAGATTAATGTTGTACTCACCAAACTGATTCTGTTACTGGTGCCGTTTTCTGAAGTAAAAGCCATTTGCAAATGTTTCGATTTAAACACAAAATAGTATCCGTTTCTTTTCATGAATTACTACAAGATGAATGAAAAAATACTGTTGAGAGACTGACCTAATAGGATTTGGATAGTGTTTCGATTACTCGAATATTAAAATTGTCAATTAAGTTGATCATCAATTAGCTGTCGATTCATTGTTTTGGCAGCTCTACTATGGCGACACCGTTATCCATTTAGGTGTTGAGTAATATGGTTGTTGAGCTCACATTTTTTTAGACTAGCAACACATTGGTGAGTGTATTTTCTCATCGATAGAAGGCAATTTTAGAAAAATTGCTGTAATAATTTTTGGAATGCAAAAAACACACTCTGGACACATTTTCTTACAGACACACACAAAAACTGTGTTGAAAGTCTGTGCGGCTTCAAAAATTATTGTTGATTTTTGGCCATTCTGTACGCCATGTTTCAGCACAGAGCATCATCAGATTCTGTACTAATCTGCCCGTGTATGTTTGTGTGGGATACAAAGCACAGCAAAGGGGATTGTAGGGACTTGTTGGAAAGCTCGGCAGCTCATTCTCCATAAAGGATCAGACATGGTGTTCATCTAGCTATTTATTTAACAGCTTTAAACCATAAAGCAATCCTCTTTTCCAGATGGATTCCGGCCAAATATTACAGGTCAAATTTATGGTCAAATGCCTACCACCTTATATTGACATTACTACGAAACGCATTTATCTGCAGTGGCTGTTAATGTTGTCAACACATAGTTTAACCGGTTTCGGTCGAAGCGTTCTGTCACTGCTAGTTAGTCTGTAGGAGGAAGCAGCGATTTCTTTTTCTAGGAGGTAAAAGATAAGTGACACACACACGCACGGCCACACGTACATCAACTTGCTCATTAGCTCAGTTCACCCACATGTCAAGACGAACCAATCAGAGCTAAGAGGGACAAATGTTAACTTGTGTTGAATGGTGGACATTGTGGAGTGCAGTGCTGTGACTAAATTACTGCTGGAGAACACCAGCACAGTCTGAAGCTTGACATTAACAAAGAGCCTCACCCAGGTTCCAATAGCACCTCACACCACAAACTTAATTGTGGAGACATGGAGAAGATCAAACTGACAAACATGCAGTTGTTGGGACATAAACTTGAGTCGGGTCCTCAGGTTTGTCAAATAAACTCCAAGCACCCCTCCTGACTGCATCTTGGCCTTTGCACTCTGACCCCTGTGGCTACTTCCTCGTCCCTTGTAACTGTACCCTTCAGCACACATGCGGCTACGGACATATCCTCACACACAAACACAGATGGCCCTGATGGCACCAAGGAGACCCTTACTCGCTCCCCCTCCTCTTGCATTTCGTCCCAGTGCCTCTATAATTAATGGTGTGGCCCTGCACAGGGTCTCTGGCAGCAAATCAAGGAAATGTGCGCTCATAAATACAAAAAAAACACCATTAAAATTTAACATGGAAAAACACAGACATTCTATTCTAAAAGGAGCCCATTTATAATCTGTTTAGCATTTAAATTATATGTCAATATGTTTGTGGTTCATTTGAACCAGCGAACATTTGAAAAATATTTTGAAAACATTTTAAAAATCTTTTAACAGTATACTTAAGTGGGGAAGAAATTGGCTCCAGCTCACAAACAACCTATTAAGAGCAAACACTTTTAGGAATGAATGGATCCACAAATGATAATTTTACATTCACACTTGTAAAATCTTGCAGTCAAAATGCCAAGCAATAACAGATTGGAAGATGAAGTCCTTCAGTTAAATGGTCCTCAACTTGGAGTTGCACATTTCTTGGGGGGAAATAGTGCAGTCAAATATTGAGGTCACACAACAAGCAGTTCAGAACATTAAAATGTTACTTGATCTTTTTGACAAACGAGAACTTTTATTTTTTTTATTTCCATTATTTCCCAAGGGTTTTGAAACTTAAATGTCAGGGTGACTAGCCTTGAACTGCGTTCGCCCTTGGAGGTTCTAAGAATCTATACAGAAAAGAAGCAGTATGTCATCACCGGTGCAAACTAAGTGTCTAATGAGATGATGATGTAGTCTGAGGTCATTCCTATTGTGTTTACAGTCATATTTATGTGATATTGGAAGATTGCTATGATGTCATCCAATGTGCCACTTTCTTTGCCCTTTCTCCCCACACTCAAGTTATTTCTTTTAAGGAGTTGCTATTTTTTTTTTGCAAAGTTTTAAGAGTGCTGCATTGTAAGTGCTATTGTAATATTTATTCAATGGCATTGACATCAAGCCCAATGTAACAGAACAATTCTCTTCCACAATATGGCAAATTAGTGTATGATTTTTTTTGGTGGCATTTATGTTTGGAGATCGTACCTGAATTGGCTACATTAGATCAATAAAGGTTGAGAAATCGTACACTAAAAAATCTTGATGAAATACAGCAATGTTTGAGGATCAGCAGCAAAACCAAGAAAGATGTACTCACGGAAAAACCAGCCCAAAAAGGGCAAGAGTGTCGCACCCTGGGAGATGTGGTTAGAGCGAGAGCTGCGAAGCTGACGGCCAGGATGAGGCTTCCCAGGACCATCTGAGAGACTCCGAGGGCCAGCATGATCCGGGTCCGAGTCCGGTATTCCCTCAGACGAGAGAGGCTGCGAGACAGCGACGCCGGGCTGAGGGAGCCCTGGCCGCCGATGACCGTCCGGGGCAACGCGTTCACCGGCATTGTCCTTAAATAAAAGGTGCAATGCAAAGGTCGGGCGAGCAAGAGAGAGCGCCAGCCACAGGAGAAGAAATCCCACAACACAACTAAGCGTTAGAGTGGAGGTCAAAGCTCGATGTGGTTGCTCTCCACCAATTGAGATGCTCTCCAATTAGCGTCGAGCTGCCGTGAGTGGGAGGGTAGAAGAAGCGAGAAGATCGAGTGGAATCAGCACCAGCTACGTAGCTTTACATTCAAAATCCAAAAGAGGGTTCCACCAAATTCCTTCTTCGCTCTGACATACAACCCATTCCTCGTTAGAAAAGTCACCGAAGACGCACCGCAGAACCAACCTTGCACCATTGTCACGTTGCCATGCTGAAGATAATGGACCCTATATGCGTGGATTCAAAACACGGCGTCAGAGGTGCAGCGTAGACACCATCCAGCGTATCCAGCCTTTCAAATACTGTCGTAGAATATCCGCAATTGTGCCTTTGGTGCGCAGTTGTTGGAAATGTGCCACAGTGCGTCTGTGCGCATGCAGCAGCGGGAGCAAGGCTGACTTACTACTGTGGTGACGGAGGGAGAAAGGGAGGAGGGGGCGTTCGGAACTAATGTGTGTGCGAAGAGGCGCTGGTGCTGCATGAGAGGTTTTATTCCCAGCGGATGAAGTTAGGGAGCATTTTTGGAAACAAAGACAACAATATGGGCCGCTTGAATCCTCCTGTGATGGAAACAAATCTACAGGCTATATTGTGCAAATGATCTATCTATCTCTCTCTCTCTCTCTCTCTCTCTCTCTCTCTCTCTCTCTCTCTCTCTCTCTCTCTCTCTCTCTCTCTCTCTCTCTCTCTCTCTCTCTCTCTCTCTATCTATCTCTATCTATCTATCTATCTATCTATCTATCTATCTATCTATCTATCTATCTATCTCGCACACACACACACACACTTGCTCGCGCACACACACACGCACACACACTTACACACACCTATACACACTTACACACACACACATACACACACGTGATTTTAAAAACAGATTTTCGGGTTTAATCAACAAAATCAACAACCCAATTTGCTGGGTTATTTTGTTCAAAACAAAACTGAATGGGTTGTTTTTAACCCAGCATTTTCAAGGGTGTATGTATGTACTGTATGTGTACACCCTTAAAAATGCAGCATTTTTCAAGAGTGTATGTAGTATGTATGTATATGTACTCCCTTAAAAATGCTGGTGGTGCGTGTCATGAATGCAGTAATGTAGAGTGTGAGCGTGGTGACCCCATGTGGAAAAAAATAACACCTGCACCTCACATACACATACACATACTGGGATTGTGTACAAAGATTTAAAATGCAAAATAAATGTGCGGTCGCTGCTTTGTAGAGTTTAGATGTCTTGAGCATAGTCTGGCATTCAAACCTCACGCAATAAACAAGTCACTGCTTTGCAGGCTTCTACTTCTACTCTATTAAAGTTAAACGAAATTATTTGTCATGTTCAGCAGAGGGCATCATTCATTTATTCTTTAAAAGAGCAGAAAGGGTCATACACTGTCGTTTGCTCTTAAATTTTTACGCGCCTCGCATGCACGCTTTTGAGATGAGGCTATTTTCCCATCCAGATTTCTGACACACCCAACGTATGCACAGCAAGGCATGATTCTCAGGCTGGCTATAATTCTCAAAATCTACAATCTTCTAGAAAATACATAATACTTAATATGTGAAAGCAACTTACATTATAGTGGTTCTCAGAATGTGTGGTCCAGTTGGCTGGTCTACGTCATATGTAAGCGCATAAATAGGTCAAAATAAAAACAAATAAGTCGGAAATATCTTTGGGAAATATTTCATAACTTTGTTGCAGGCTGTATTTTGAATGAAGGTCACTGTAGGTCAATGGGCACTATGAAGGTGGGGAGGAAAAGATCACCATTGCATTTTAAAGCTCTGGTCCGAGACAAAAGATCACTTTAAAAATGGATTTGCAGTAATGCAGGATTCTTACATTTCAATTCACAATGAGAAGCGGTTTGGATGATGAATGAATGAAGTTCAGAGATCACCGACGCCGTCTGGTGGCCACAATTGTGAATTGCGCGTTGAGGGAGTAGCACCTTAACAATTGGTGCAAGTCATAGTCACACTGCAACAAAAAATGACATTGATGATCTTTGCAAATATTGGGCAAGCAAATCAAGACGACGCTTTAAAAAATGGCAAGTTAACTGGAGCTAAATATAGCTGCTTAATGCTGCAAGTGACAGCTTATTTTAAGATCAATAAAACGTTTCACTTTGTAAGAAAAGACAGGGACACCTTTGTCAAACGTTACTTTAAAATGATTTTATTTATTAATACAGTGGTATACTTAAAATTGTGTTGCGGAGGAGGAAAATAATAAGAATGAAATCAGCCACACGTGAAGAGCTATTATCCGATTAAAGCTGTGTTAAGTCTAAAAATAAGAGGGTACTGGTGTGCCATATATCAGTAATTGTCTATTAGTACAAAAATACATTTAAGGGCACACAATACAGCATCCAGTAGTGAAAGGAACATTTTGGGAGTACAACTTTTGTTTTGAAAGAAAAAATAATAATAATTTTTCAGCCCAAACACTTTCCTGATCCTTAAGTAGCCATAAAAAGACCATTTCTGATGGTAATCGAACGAGAATATGTTGGTAGAAAAGATGTCATGTAGTATACTGTCGGGTTCAACATTTCAAGGCTCGAGGGTATAATCCAGAATACAAAGATGATCATATTTCCTTGTTACTCTTCCACTTTTTCAAATGTTTTTCGCTACATTTTATACAAAAAGAAAGAATAAAAAAAAGTTCATTTACAAACAAAAGAACCAAGGCAATATGCTAGCATTATTTACAGTCACTCTTCATCTTCTTGTTTGTTGTTGTTGTAAGTAATGCATAGGAGATAAGACCAACATACATCTGTTATCCAATCACAACCATTACTGTGTGCTGAATCCGAGTTTGCTTATACACTGGATTAACAAGAACGGCAAACCAAACAACACGACACAGTTACTCATCATAAATTATTGTTTCCTTCATGAAAAGAGGTGAATGAGCTCCAGATAAGGCATCACTGCTTATTGTGTTTGAATGCAAGAGTGCAAAAAGAGATGGATGACTGGAAACAAATGTGAGGAAGCAACGAAGGAGGCCACTGGACCTGAGTAGAACGACATGCATAGATCTCCCTCAGGCTGGAAGGAGTGAGAACAACTCAAGCTACAAGGTCTCACCGGAAGAAAAGGCGCAAAAGAGGAAGAATAAAGGTTAAAGTGTGCTGCTTGGCTTTTAGATCCAGCTGACCTGCAAACTCCTTCGTCGGAGACTCAAACTTTCACCACATTCTCTCAGAGTGGAAGAATATGGATACATATTATATTCAGTCACCTCAACTGAAAAATAATAGGAGTTGAATTCAGGACAAAAAAATGCATTTTATCTAGACTACTATATATACTGTATGCATATATAGCATAAATACACCGACACAGGTTTGTAAAATATGTTCGCTGGTGGCGCAAATTGGAAAACAATTCATCCATGTATACGCATATAAAAACTTTATTGTACTGTATGTATAGATAGCAATAATCTTCAGTGAGGGTGGGGCGGGGTAGGGGGGGCATGCATCAGTGGTTTTACTTCATCGAGACTTCATTTGATGGCAAAAGTTTGTTTCTTCAGCGCCTGGCCGTAAACAGCACTGACTGGATCTTCTTCACGTCACCGTCGGGAGTTGGAGAGTGCAGCTGTCCATGTGTATGTGTGTGTCCATGTTTATCCACTATGGATGCATATTTTGTAACATCACACCTGCTGCCTCCCCCCACTTAAAAGTGGTCGATGAGCACAGAAACACAGTTGGCTCCCACCAGGTAGTTGGGGTCTCCAGGGAGAGACTTGTTCTGCCAGTTTTTTGGGTCACCTGAGAGGAATGGGAACAGATGGAGCAGATGGTGAGTTATAAGAGTCTTTGAGGTTCAATTAAGCTATAATGGCAATATAAGAACTCCCTCTTTGGAGTTGGTTATATGGAACAATAACTGGAGAATGAATCCATCAACTACTCAAGTGGAGCTGCAGAGCCTGATTGCATCTCCTGCCTGCCAGCCATATTTGGAAAGAACAAGACAGTGGCTCACATCCAAACACTGGAGACACTCGAGAATAGGCAAGTCATTTCATCTTTAATGAATGTCCCCCCCCAGCCTCTTGTTGACTCAAAATTCAACCCCAGTCACTATGACGACGGCGTACCGTAATGTCAAATCATCCCGAGTTATCTGTAGCCTATTTCTGGAAAAGAGTTTGTGAGTGAACCGTTTTGCATTTCTGCCTCATTTGTTACCTAACAGTAGTGCTTATTATCCTAATAACCACAACTAGTTCTCAGCAGCTGTGTTAAATAACAGGAAATAAAAAAGAAGAACATGACCACATCTAAATGACAACGTGACATAGTAGTGAACCACGCTGCTCATGCACTATGTCCACTCTCCTGAAGTTCACTAGTTTTACATGGCCTGGAAAAACAAAACAAAAGCGTGATCAGACAATAAGGCACAAGGAGGAGCATCCATTAGCCGCAGAGCGCTGTAAAGAAGGGCAAGAATAGTGGGGACACGATGTAAGAGGAAAGTCACAGAGGGGACACGAGCAGGCTGGAGAGTGGCCTTGCCTCGCAATAAAAGGATTAGCACGCAGCCTGATAATCCTTCTCCTATTCAGCCCAACAACAGAGCAAAGCAGCATCTCATTCATTCTGATTCTTAAAATGAGGCTAATTAACTGCTAATCCTAACAACGGCCAAAATTACCACTCTTCGTGAAGTAACTCGCAGAAGTTGAGCTTTTTACTTTGCTATAATTCAAAGTAAAAAGCCACAAGAATGTGTGTTCATTCGCACACTGCGCTTCGAATGAACTACAGGTCTTTATTTATCGATATTTGTAGCTCCTGGAAAGGTAAATGACGTAGACTATAGAAAAAAAGTGTTTTGGATACAAGCACAAATGCACAATTAAGTGCACTCAACCAAATAATTGACATTCAAGGGAGGAATTTCCAAACCCTATCTAAACTTATCTATGCATCGCGACATATATCCTATTCTGCAACTACTATTTATTTTCTGTATCATTTATCCTCATTAGGACCAAGGGAGGAACGGTCGTCAAATTTAATGAAGAGAACTATAAAGGCAGGTCTTATGGCTAGGATTTGGGTGGCTGTGTGAAAGGAAAGAAATAAGAACATGCAGTTTTTATATCACAAACACACACACACATGCTCGCATGCACATAAACCGTATATATTAGGGATGAGCAAGTACCGATACCAGCATTATTTCAAGATTCTGGCCACCTTCTTGTGAACGTTTTACGATCACAAATTAGAAGATTAGGAATTGGTCATTAAATTAATGCAATTTTCAGGAGAATTGCAGCATTGGCATATATAGGTCTTTTCTGGTGAAAATGATTTATGTATGAAATGTCTATACTTTCATTGGTATCGGTCTGAGAAAATGTTATAGAGTATCCATTTACAATGTATGTGTGTGCATCTAGGTATAATAAATGTCAAGCCAAGTTGCTCCTGCATGCATATATATTAGGAAAACCAGTGAGGTTGATTTGTATTGAAGCCCATAAAAATAAGTAGACCTACTAATTAGCTTCATTACAACAAAAAAATAAAATGATTTGACATAAAACCAATGATTAGTAAATGACTTGCAATATATAATAATAAATGAATAATAAAAACGGACTTTGATGTGACAAAGACAGGTAAGTTGGCAATTAGAGAAAGTGAGTGATAAAAAGTGAAATGGATTCAACTAAAGCCATTATGATACTGTATGTAAATGAAAGGCAAGATTTATTTCCCCGTAGACTGATTCGTTTTCCAAAATCTCACAAAACATTGGTGAGAAAAATACAAATCATAATAATCATAACTAAGGGGAAATGATTCAAGTGACCCCAACAGTCAAATAGTCACAGAGCCAGCCCAAACGACCCCAGAAGAACTGAGAGAACACAGCATACCCGACGAGGAGTCGGAGGATTTTAGAGCAAAAGACCAACCATCAGGGGTCATTGACGCACAGTGAGGTAAGCGCAGCTCCACAGGCTTCAAAAACTTGAGGCCGTGAGGTCCACACATCACCAGAGGGCTCAGCAAAGTCTCCCCTGGAAATGACAGAGACGATAAAAACAAGACATTTTGAACAATTATTATCGAATTATTTACACATCAGAAGATAAATGTTCACTTCCCTTATTGAACTGAACAGAAAGGTAAAAACAGTTTGCACCACCCAAATGATTGACATCTACTATAAATTCGATTGAATGAAATCCTACTGCATACGTTTATATACGCATTACAAAGTATGAGTACAGGAATAACTCAAGGAATGACAAAAGGTGATCAAATCTTTTACGACAGACTGCTTATATGACAAAGGACAATGCAATGATGAACAGAAACAAAGAGCGCAAGAGTGACTACAATCTTTATCATTTTGTGACAATGCTACCTTTCTCCTTGTCAAGTGGAGGCAGGATGCTGTTATCTCGGCAGACCTTGAAGTAGATCTCCTGCTCTATGCCTTCAGGAATGGCGCCCTGAGGGATAATAATGCTGACGCCCGTCTCGATGGAGCTCAGGACACCTCCGTTGCTATTGAAGATGCCCCGGGCAGTCGCGACCACAGTGTGGCCCTCATCCTCGTCGTCGTCATCCTCCAGGGCAGTGGGGCTAGAAGGCAGAAAACGTTTGTTTCCAATGGAATACATTTGATTCCATCTACGAATGATGTGATTGGTTACCTCACGGGAATGGCCTTGGGCACAGCGTTGATATTGTTGTGCTGATACTTAGAGCGATGGTCCATTGTACGAGTGAATGTATCTAGGCCACTGTCATGGTCTGCGTTGTGGGACTGGGAGGGCTTCGCTGGGCTTGCACTCTGACCCTATTCAAAACCAATGTAATCTATTATGAACTTACTTCACCCATACCAGATAGTAATAATGGGCAAATGAAGATTCAAGATGATTCATGAACTCGTTGTTGTGTTTACTTAGACCTCTAGGTGGCACTCTCTGATCACCAAAGCGCTGAAAGCCCACCAACTTGTAATTTCTTAAAACAGTCACTTTAAAGCAACATTGCCATCTAGAGAAGCCGAAGAATACATCAACAACTGGTTCATGAAGCTTCGTTTTCCCATCACTACCGGAGAGTACATACAATTTTTCCTGAACGAATACAGCTACGTGTAAAGGACATTATTTCTAAAAATACAAACTAGCAAGGGGTAAAGCAAAGGAGAAACATATACAGCCACATCCCCATTGAGTGGTAATTGAATCCGTACGGCAGTTTGATGGGTGAGCAGACATTCCACTGAAGTCACTTGAACTTTCTACACACTAGGCACACCTGTTGAAAGGCTGCTTACCTTTGAGGCCATATCTGGCTTGTCATTGGGCAGAAGGTTGTGGTTGAATTTGGGACTTTCGAATTTGCGCTCAAAAGGCCTGGCAGACGCTGTGTAGGGTTTGGGCAAATAGCGGTTGTAGCTTGATGCTGGTGCAGCCCCGCTGCTGGTGAAAGTTTTCAGAAGCTTTTCACTTGTGCCATTCACTGGAGACTTCTCAGGAAAACCTTTGTGAGGCAGCAAGTTGCTATGGACAGTGTCCTCTCTGGAAGGAGGCTTGGCTGAGGGACAGTTATTCGAGTTACTCTCATTACCCATTTAAAAATGTAAAAACGTGAGTGTGTTTTATATGAAACTGGCAGGATGTGTGTCATACCTTCAGTTAAGGGCTTGGGAAGTGTGGCTGGTGGCAAAGTTGGTGTCAACTGGGGCACTGGTTCATATCTTTTCTCTACTGTACTTGGTTTCTCCACTGATTCTGTTCTGTAAACATAGGAAGAAAACCATCAAATTAAAGAAAACTCAATGAACATTCAACTTGGATATAAAAATGGAGATTGAAAGTGAAATAGATATCTGAGTGATGTATTCCAAACCCTGCTATAAAATAGCTTCCATAAATGTGGTGTAAAAGTTAGACTGTAAAAAAACATTACCAAGAACAAAACGACATAAGAAAACCCAACAAAGAACAAGCAAGGGTTGGATTTTTTTTTTTTTGTGCGCATTATTTGTCACTAAAATTTGCGAAGTCCCAGCCTAATTTGTATAGACCCGTGACATTCCCTGGAAATGTGGTGTGATGGGTAAAAACGTTTGAACAAATGAGGTCAAAATCACAATGCTCCTTTGGAAATTACCTGGAGAAGTTGTGCGTTGTTTGTGCTTGAGGTTTGGCGGGGCCAGTTTGAAGTCTGTCAAAGTAAGAGAGCTGTTTCCTATAGTAGTCCTCATCCTCATCTGGGTCATAATGGTTGGCACGCACAATGTCATCAGCCGCTTTGGACTGAGGCTTCTGAGGCTCAGGGACTCTAGGTGGGTAAACAATGCAAAGAGTGCAAGGAATTCAATTAAAATGAGTCAAGTTGGGCATAATAATTAAACAAAGGTTTTTCAAGTATTACCCTGAAATCTCAGCGTGCCAAAGCGTGAAAAACAAAGCTTACCTGAAGCTTTTTTCTGAGTCCAGGTTGCTCAAAGAATTAGCTTTTGGGATGATTCCCCCTGCTTTCAAGGGCAAATCTGCAGCCTAAGTTAGCAACACAAAAGGTCACGTGTCACATATATGTATATTTGCTACAGTAGATGTTCCCAACGAATAGAAAGAAAGCCACAAAAAGTTCACCTTGTTTGCAGATGGATCCACCGTATCTCTGGCTCGGTCCACAGACACGGAACGTTTGTTTTCAAACATCTTGACTCTGGTTAGGACAGATTGTGGTTGCATGGCGGGGTCATCCTCGCGTATCTCTTTTCTGGCAGTGTCGAGCTTTGAAATGTCTGTGGTAGAAAATGAGTTGACCTCCGCTTTTGGAGGCGATGTGGGGCTGGTGTCAGAGTTTACAGGAGCTGCGTCATAGGGCTGAGGTTTGTAGCCTTTTGCGTGCTGTGTTGGTCCCTGGTTGTAGGAAGGCCGTTGGCCGCTGGGAGAGCGGACAGCCGGAGAGTGTTGAGCATCTTGGTTGTAGTGGAGGTCTGGAGAAAGGGGTGGGGGGTCATCGTAACGGGCGGACCCAGGAACCGCGGGTTTACCGTAGCGAGGCCGTCCGTCGAATCCCTGCTGAGACGGCGGCTCGTCGAAACGGAGCGGAGGGGTGTACTGAGACTCGGGGCCGTCGCTGTACGGCAGGCGTGGGTCGTAGCCTTGCGAGTCGGCAGTCGAATGTGTGTGAACGTAAGGGTTCCACTGTTGCTGGTCGTAGAGAGGCACACTGTTCTCAAAGGGCGGAGAGTCATAGTTTCTATACTTTGGTTCTACGTAACCACTTCCACTGTTGACATCAAACCGACTCGGTGGGTGGTCATAATCTCTGTATGCTTGCTGATCAGGGTGGTATCCCTGTTGAGGGTTATAATTCCCAGGTTTCAGTCCAGGACCGGGTCTCCCTGTGCTGTCTGGGCTATAGGGAGCCTTTTGATACATCTACAAATACACAACAAAGACTACGGTTAGCGGCATCACAGAATCCAACGACGTACTACACAATTCATTATAGTATGAAAGGATGCAGTAACTGAAAATATATTAAAAGTATTTTCTGAAATTAATGACAGAAAGAGGAAAAAAATTGGGGAAAGACCTGCAATAGAGAAACTGAGAGGGAGGGGTTACTTGTCAGATAATGTATTATAACAGAAATCACTGTCCTTTCAAATTAAACACTTACTGAAGGCAATTGAAATTATATAGCAAATGAAATATTGTAGTACATAACAATGGGATACATTTTTGGCCAAAACATTTCCAGATTGACACTGTACTGTATTTGAAGTTGTTACAGACCAATTTGGCTTGATATTGCAATTATTTGATATTATTTAGGAAAATGACACCCACTGTTTTACAATAAGATTTAACATAACTTGCACATAAAAAATGCACACATTTTAAAGCCTGGTATTTAAGAAGCAACTGTTAATTTTCCAGCCAAATCTGAAATCTCTCACCCAAGCTTTTAATAGAGGATTATTGCACTAAACACTAAAAATTGCAGATGCAGCGGTTGGAAAATCAACGGCTACTTTTACAAAATCAATGGCTCTGCTTTATCAGCATTAGGAAAATACAGCACAGAGATCTACTTCTAGTGGCCATGCAAAGAGGTTTAACAACAGTGAGTGCTGTGAGACATTCGCCACGTCATCTAACACTCATTGTTGCTTACACATGCACAAATATAAACGCACGCACGTTCACACACAAAATTCAAAGTCTTCTGGGCAGCACGGTGGTCAGCGGACATGCAAGGGGGCGGGTCACAAAGTAGAGACAGATAAGCGTGGCGACAGGAAGTAGCCAGGTAGACAGGCAGCAGCAGCAGCACAGGCGGTCAGTCGGGTCATATCGAGCTGAGCTGGACCCGGTCACGAAGCATCCAGAGGTCGGTCAGTGGGATACCTTTGCTTCTGAACTGGCCAGTCCAGACTGTCTTGGTTCTGATGTGACACTCTCAGGGGCTAGCTCAGGCGTGGGCCTCTTTAGTGAGCCAGCCTCTGGGTTGGGGCTTGGTAGCCTGTGGTGAGCTCCAGGAGCCTCGCCGGGGCTCGGGCCCCCTACAGTTTTTACGGCAGGGGTCACTGTCTCAGCCAGGGGCTCAGGGAGCTGGGGGTTGCTAGGGATGGCAGTGGCTTCTGCTTTCTGTGAAGTGGTTCAAAAATGTTTAATAACACGTGCTGACACTACTGTGCAGTGCAAACTAGTGTTAGTGTTGTCATGGCTTCTCTATAAGCTAGCTTGCTCCTAGCTTGTGCTTTACAGTTTACGCTGATTTAAACAGCCAATCACCTTGCCTCCACACTTAGTTGTAGCCATGGTTAGGAATTAGGACACATTTTCAATGTTCGAATACACTAAGTTTGGCTTTAATTCTATGGTAACAATACAGTAACGTATCCTTGTCCCTTTTTATACTTATTTAACAGATACTGTCATGACAAACGCTTTGATTTTGGGAATCTGTGATTAATACATTTCACAGGAACGATCGATTTACACAGTTTTGGTTTTTTTTTTCCCCAACATGCACACAATACTTTCTGGTATCAACACAGTCCCAACCACAAGTGTAACAAGAGTAGGAAGTGCACATAGGTGAGTACTGTTACAGACAATTGGACAAATATAGGCTTGTTTTCCTAGTGAGATCAGTAACAGTCATATACACGTGGGACAACTCTTGGTAATACAGAATACAAGAGGAAAAGTGCATATTAGGCTCTAAGGTTCTAAAATGTAACACACACACAAAGATTAGTCAACACGCACACACGAAAAGGTTAAATGACTAATGTGGTGGTAATAGATTTTGTGTAATATTTTTTTTTATAGTATGGTGATAAATACCTGACCTCCAAAGGTTTGACTTTCACACTGATATTGCATTGGAACAATAAAAGCACACAATAACTGTAAAAATAAACAGGAGCCTTCAATAGCG
Source organism: Syngnathus leptorhynchus (assembly GCF_054491065.1). NCBI lineage: Eukaryota > Metazoa > Chordata > Actinopteri > Syngnathiformes > Syngnathidae > Syngnathus > Syngnathus leptorhynchus. The sequence continues at coordinate 6,729,822 of NC_141197.1, forward strand.
CCTCCAGAACACCCTTCGTACGCACACCACGTCCTCCAGACAACAGGGAAGACGCACAGCTCTCAGAAACGCTACCTGCTGCGGCGCCGGGGCCTTGAAACCAGCCGGGTCGATGCGGTTCAGGGGGTCCGACTGCAACGCGTGCTGATAGCCGGGGTAGCCAGGTGGTTCCTGGATGACGGGCGGGTCCTCGCGGACAGGCTCAGAGGAGCGGGTGATGGCAGGCCCCGTCGGAGGACCCACATCGTCATTCAGCGTTTCGTCTAGCTCCTGGTCGGTGTAGGCTCCGCCCTCCGTGTCCGTGTCCTCGTAGTCAGAGGTGTGGCGGCTGTCGGTGCTGTACATAGAATACTCACTGCCCGGTGCCGACAGGTAGGACAGACGGTCATCGTGGATATCCAGACCATCCTCTGCTGCCCCGTCAGCCTGTGACACAAAGTGGCAGCAAAGAGTTTTCAGCAAGGAGACGCGTTCAAAGTGGATGTCGCATTTTCTTTGAACAGTGCAGTTCAGTTCATCACAATATCATTTGAAACTGTCAATGCTGATTTTGTCTGTTTTGGAAAATAGACGCATCAGCTGTGTAAATGATACAGTGTGGCCCGCCAATTCATTGAACAAAAGAGAAATGGCACACTTGCTGGAAGCTCACATTACATGAATGCAAGTTTTGAATCTTCTCTCCGCCATTAAAAGACTAATTTTGTGTTATCACTGTATTTCCAATGTGGTGTGAAAATGACAATTCTTGATGAACCGTAGCGTGATGCACGGCCACCTCCTGAACTGTATTGCTTGTTGAAAACATGGCTTGTATGTGCTTTACCTTGCCCTCTGAAACCCACACCAGCTGGTTTTGCTGCTGCTGAATTATTTCCTTGAGTGCTCCAAACCATCCATCGTTCATGTTGTTCAAGTTTATAGTTGCTGAACACACAAAAAGCAGCAGAGGCAAAAAAAAAATTCATTTCATTTCAAATCTACAGATTCTTCAAAAGCCTGGGCAGGAAAAGCAAATCCTAGAGGAAGTGAAAAAGAGCAGCAAGTTGCTGCAAGACGTCACTACTGAGTGTCGTGATGCCAACACAGCAGCCCATGAAATGTACATAAATTTACTCTTGTAAAATGTTACAATTTCCCCTCCCTTTGAAGAAGACACATTATGAATATTTCCCCAGAGGAACTCACTCGTGAAAAGATGGTGATTGTTCTTCCTCAATTTTAGGGCTCGTTCATAGAGTTTCCTGGCACTCTTCCGAGACTCTGGGCAGAGTCTGGTTCTCATGTTCTTGACACCTTGCTTTGTGTCAGGGTTGAGAAAGACCACAATGGGATACCACTGCGCGTAGTTCAAGCGGTCCACTGCATTTGGAGTGATGTCCAGCACGGCATGCTTGTCCTTATCAAAACATCAAATCAATCATCATATTTTGCGACATATTTTTCTATTTTCTCTTGAAATTGAACTGGCACTCAAAGAGAGCTCTGAAAATTACAGTTCAGCCATTCACATCTAGTTAGTGTATTCCACTAGAGGGCAGCAGTGAAATGCTAATAATTAGAGCAATCAACTGTCATTGACTGGTTTTAGATCAGGACGCTCTCTCACCCGATCAATAATCTGTTTGATGGTGTGCAGGCGAATGATGCCAGAGCTTTTGTGGTCAGTTCCGGCATCCCTTGGTTCGCTTTCTGTAAAAGGCAAAGAGACACTGTAACCGCGTCACATCAACACAAAAGATAAACAGTCAAGGCAGGCAGTGCCCAAATTAGTCATCCTTGTGGCATGCGGTTGTCGACTCCCATAAAAAGAACTGTAAAATACAGAACAATCATCTCTGTACAGGAGAGGACAAGTGTTTATGAAAACAGATGTCAAGACAAAATAAGGATGGCAGCCAATTCATGCAACAGCTATTAGGTGTTTTGGATAGATGAATGAAAATGACAAATGGTTTGTAGTGACTTGTGTACGTGCAAATGCAAATAAGGTGAATGAAGATGCCAGTAGTGTGTTTGCTGCTATGAAATAAAGAAGCAGTGACAGAAACACTGCTATGAAATAAAGAAGCGAGGAGGGTCATTTGGCATTAATGACAATACATAGTTACTGTAAACTGCAGAAATGTGTTGTTTATGATCCATATAAATATAAGAAATTATGGTCTTCCTGGAAACACAAGGTACTAAAAGGGTGGTTTTCTCATGACGACACTAAGTATACGGACTCATAAAACACGGTACATAAAAGATATTTAATAAACTTTGGAGCTCTAATAGGGTCTTTGACTATCACTACACAACCACTTTACAAAAGAGAACTCAGATATTCCACAGATATTAAAAAAAAACACCTCTAATGGTGCATAAATAATGGTGAGATTCCTCTTTCTTAGCTCAAAACACAGTGAAGTTAGACGATTCTGATTTCAGTGTGTATTGTGTGACCTCAGAGATCATCAGACATCACAGCACCGTTTGAAGTGTCACAATAGCCGAACTGATACCCGGTGGAAATTAGGCAAAATGGATGTGCAATCTGTTTCAATGCATGTTGAACTGCTGTCAAATAACTTGTTTCCTTTTAGTGGTGAGATTGTGCCAAAAACAAAAGTAAATTGGTCTAATTCCAAATATTTTTAGCTCAACTCGATAAACATCATCAATTAGTAAATTGATGAGGGTGTGTATTATTTTGTGACAGCTAGTGTTGAATTAATAGAATGCTATGACCTAAATTCAAAGCGCATGCATTTTGAAGCACGCGCACTACGGCGCCACTGAAAAGAACATATGTCACCAGCCTACCACAATGTCTTCATTAGAGTGCAAGCAAAATGTCATCACAAATAATGTCTAGTATTCCCATAAGTGATGAACTAAGTGCATTGCATTTGTTACTTGCTGCAGTCACTGATTCAGAAAATGTTGGGATTCGCTGTGTTTGTCCCTTACGACGATCGGTAGCAGAAAAATGGCGGCAATGTCAGCGTCCTGTACGGTAAGGCTCGACCTATGTAATATAATTAGAGATTACTAGACCAACAATGATATAGATGTATGTTTATGTGGTAGAACATTTATTTCACTGAAATTGATAGTGGGTTTTTAAAACGACTGCACATTAATAAATTAGATTTGCATAATTAGATTTGCAATGTAACTGTGTGGTTGCAAAACTGATGAATCTTGCAATTCTTCTTTCACATGAGAATGCCACTCCATTCCCCCCCAAAATATTCTTGCAATTAGGTTACTGCAACTTCAGTAACAACATTACAAGTGCAAATCCATCCATCCATCCATCCATCTTGCCAATTTTGTGTCGTGCCACACTGTAGCTAAACCCTAAGAGGAACGGTAGAAAAATGATGCATGAGTGAAATATCTTTGTTTGGTTTGTAATGTTTGGTCATGGCGAATCATCGGCAGGTGGAGAGAGGCCCAGGAGACCTCTAAAGGGAATTTAGAACTATACCTCAGCTCATACAGTCTTCACGATTGTAAATTAAGGTAATATGAGCTATTAGTTAGTGTATTACTTTTTGTTAGTGGCACGTTTCCCATAGTCACACAATTATTGCTTTACCAAATTCCTAAACGAATTGATGGGGTCCTACAGATTTAAAAGCAAGCAATCCATTTACAAAATGCTTGCTGATTAATTATCGGCCATTCTTTAAATCACATAAAACAAAAGTAAGTTGATGCACTCAATGACATACTTTCTCCTCCTTGTTGTTGCTGTGTTTCTGAAAAGAAAATACAGTTACACAAAGATCACTAGAGTTACGAAGACACAAATCAAGAAATGGACTCATTTCTTATAGTGGTTTGAGTTAGGTATGGTTCTAGCTTTGCTCACTTGGACGTCAAAGCACACTAATTTTTATGACACATATAAAAAACATTACACGTTAAATAAAGGGGGTGACGATGCTTACTTATGTTGTTTTAAATGTTGAAAAAATGACAGCTACACGTGAGAAAAAAAAACAATGAACAAAAAATGTCACAACAACAGGACCTGGTGATGACCACAGGGTTATAACGAGGGAAAAATTATTCTGTAAGAATATGATTAACGTCGAGATAGTAATTGACAGGATAGGAATAATTATTGTTCTTGTTCAAAAGTCGGGTCTAACAAAAACAAGCCCATTACAAGTATATTTGGTGTAATGGTTCGGAGTGACTATCTTTCTCCTCCACCGATCTTAAAAATCAAAAAGCCATTTATCAGTAATTAGTTTGTAACCCTAATTAATTGACTTAAGTCAACTAGTAAATACAGCAGTGTTAAAAAAAGCTGGAGCCTTTAGTCAGAACATTGACCATGTGAGAACTCCGAAAACAAGGGCAATGACCCAAGACTGATTTCAACATCTGTTCCGTGCAAGCTGATTCACAGAAATCATATTTTAAGAATAAATCTCTTACACTGTACACTTTCAGAGGTGAAAAGGGGGACTGGTTGTTGATCACTTACTTGCTAATTCAAAGATATCAGGCTCCTCTCTGGCCAGCTTTTCCCTTGCAACGTCTGCGATTGGCCCAAAGATGACCACTGGCCTCAAGAATCCGGCTGGTTTTAAACAAGACCATGTCAATGTTAGTTGCAGTTCTGGGTATATGAGCATCAGTCTGACATTTTGTTAATACCTACTATGAACCCAGAATTTTGTAATACATTTAGGAATGAATTAAAAAAATAGTGACATTCATCTGGTTGAAACATCACAAGCAATTCTAATACCAAGGAATGTGAATATTAATATTCTTAACCTCTACTTACCTTCCCTAAGCACCACCCTCTCATAAGCAGGGAACTTAGTCTGAACTGGCTGTGCTGATAGGTCCTCCCTGCTCTTCCGCAAATTCCTCTTTGAGCTTCGCAAGCCACGGAATCGCCAGAAATCTGCTCTGTCACCCCCTGGTGTTTTGGGAAGGGTGTACTGTACACTGGACAGCTGCTCAGCCCTGAAGCAAAGAACAGTAGGCTTCGTTGTCATGCTCTGAAAATCAGAACTAGCTAAACTAGACTTTATTCTACATTTCAAGGTACTGTACATCTGAAAAACTACAATGACCAGTACATATACACATATACACACACACACTTTTTTTTTTTTTTTTTTTTTTTTTGGAGCAATGGTCTCCAACCTTTTTTCATACATTTGGTGAATCGCCAACTATTCAGCGAGTGTGTGTATGTGTGTGTGGGGGGGTAATGTTACAACAAAGACCGCAAGTCCAATTCTTTCCTCCTTTAATATTGAACGACTTTTTAGCCTTGCGGTTTAGCTTATGACTCTCACAAGTAACTTATATTTGTTGACTAATCGGTTTTGCAGGCATCAATGACTCTTTGGCGAGCCGCTCGTCATCTGTAGGAACCACCTGTCACCGAAAATCCATATTTCAAGCGGGTCTTCTGGTATTCTCAGCGATCTGCAACCTTTTATTTCTTGGATATAAGCTCGTGCTGACTCCGCACTGGGCCATTTCCGAATTGCAAACAAACATTTCATATACATCTGTTCATTTTGCTTTTTTTTAGCTTGTGGATTCAATATTGGCGTCACACGACAGAGACAACTAAGTCAATCGTCAAGAGTGACTCGGACACGGATGCAACGGAGAGAATCCTGCCACGTTTCAAAATAAAAGATTTTTCAGCCTCGGCTAACCAAAGAAAATATTGGACATGGGCAAACCTTTTTTTTCTTTCTTTCATTTGGTTGGGAATCTACTGGTTTAGAGCGCAGACATCCAACAAATCAATTATGTTATGTTCATGTTTCACTAAGTTTATGTCAATATCTGCAGGCATGATTAACCAAGTTTTGAATACATAAAAACAACCTACATACTTACAAAACAAGTGCAAAGACTGCAAGTGTATTATCCTAAGGTGTGATCTGAGACTTACCTGTTCTTGTTAGGTATGATGCCCCTCTCTACCTCCTGATGGTTCTTGCCAATGCGAATAGCAAGCCAGGAGCCTAATTTGCCATTGTAGAGGGTGTCAACCACTCGGAACACCTCGCCCTTGTTAAAGCTCAAGCCATATGGGGACTCTTTTTCATATTCAAAATGGGTGCGAATGTAGAAGGAGTCGCCCACGTCTGACTCCACTATTCTCCGATACACTGGTGATAATGTAAAAGATAAAACAAAATGACATTGTGAAATTATTTTCGTATGCTGGAACAGATGGCTTATGTGTTTCAAGTACTAATAACTCACCATCTTTCTTCTTCTGAGCAAGGATTGTAACTTCCTCTCCCTTTGGGAGATCAAGCAGAAACAGCACTGCCTCTTCTCTAATTATATTGGCGAAGTCTACATTGTTCACCTACAGGTACAAAAACAAAGTAGTTGTCGAGTATCGTAATCATTCTTAAGAACTAAAATAGTTCATTTTCTTATTGTCTTCTTAATTGGACATTTCATTGATGTTTTTTTTTGTTCCCCTAGTGTGGATGATGAAAAATCTAGAGAAAAACAGTTTTTAAAAATGATCATATTTTAAAAGTCTACCTATTTAAATACTAAATGTTTTGACTGTTTTGCATCATGGGGAAATAACACTAAATTGGAAACCTGTTTGTCATCAGAAGCTATCAAATCCTCCCCTACGACTAAGCTGCCTCCCCCTCACGTCCCGCTGCCCTCCCAAACACAATAAGTGATGTTTATTGACTCTGCTTGAGGGCCAGCAAAGGAAGCAGAAACACATGGGCTGAATCAGTGAACTTCTGAACGACACCTTTATCCTTCCCAGAAACAGGACGACTTGATATCTTTATCTCCGGTAAAACACCAAGAACAAAAAGCAACAATTTGAAGATGAAGAACAATGTCCTGGAAGTCTTTACGTGTTTGTGCAGCACAATGGGAAGAACATGCGCAAACACAGAAAGTGATCTGTGCAGGTGGCGGGGAACAAAAGACCTTGCATATTCCAGCTAATATAAGCTTTCATAAACAATTATATAAGCTTTCACAAACAATTATATGAGCTTCAATAATAGTCCAAAATGTCCTATATGGCAGCATAAGAGGTATGTCATTATTTTGATAATTAATGGGATTAATCCTTTTTCAGGTAATCATTCATTTAATTCTTAATACACACTGACTGATTAAATGCTGGAAAAGGAGACCGGTTTATCCCTTTAGTACGATGCATTTGCCTGACAGACACTTTCCCTAATACACCATTATCGGAAGACTATTTTGAGAATGTTCTAATGGATTTATGATTTCTTATGTTTCCTAGATGTTTTCTTTGCTTTGACAAGCCACTGAATTATTTCATGCTTTTCAGCAGTCCGAAATTTGTATGAAAAATGTTGACTTCAATTCTCCAAGCATAATCATTTGGAACTTATTGCAGGTTGTACAAACAGTGCATTTGAGAAGTGAACTCAATGGCGTCATCCAGTCAACTGGTGCTCAGTCAAACAGAATAACTGCTCAAGAGGTCAGAGCGCAAGAAACACTCCTATTGTTTGTTCATATTGGACACAAGGGGAGCCTAACACAAGGCACAGCGAGGCAATGACTCACAAACTGACAGATCAAGTGCATTGTACTCTTTTCCCAGTACCATTGTAGTGATGGAGTCCAGTGGATTCATTAAAGTTTGTGTAGGCTGCTACCACTTGCTAACCACCAGCTGTTACTCCCACTATGATACAATTTTCAAAAGGAATTTGACTCATGATACTTTCCAGAGACCTTAAATGTGGACCATAGACAACGATTCAGCCTCATGAATGAATGAATCATGCTTCTATGTGAGACAGTCCTGCTCAGCACAGATGGCTGGAGGATTTTCTTTTTTCTGGAACACTTCTGACTTGTTGTTCAGTCCAGGATAGTGTTAAGAATGTTGTTATAAAGACACATTAGCCTTGAAAACCACACCACTACTTTCTGCTCTAAATGTTTCGATACAAATGCAAGAGTCAAACGTAATTCATTCAAGTGACTGCAACCTGAAACCATGTTAAAATAGTAATATCAACTTAGTTCAATGATTTTTGCCCTAAGTAAATGTGAATGTTAGCATGTGTGCATGTGCGTGATAAGAGATTGTTGAAGCGCTTAGTACCCTGAGAATCTGGTCCCCTTCTTCTAGTCCTTCCTTAGCTGCAGGACTGTCCTCCAAAACTCCGGCAACAAAAATTCCAACATCGTTTCCTCCAGCCAGCCGAAGTCCGACACTCTCACCCTTTTTGAACTTGACCAGCTTCATACTTGGCCTAAAACAGAAAATTGGTGGTCAAATGGCACTTGGCAAAAAATGTGCATATATTAGAAAAGAGAATATGCAGGCTTAAATTTGCTGATAGAATTATCATTACTCATCCATTAGGCTGGTTACCCGTTTGATAATTTACCGTGGTTTAAAAAAAAAAAAATTTTTTTCAATAACCGCTAAACCTGTGTTACCGGTAGTGAGTTTTTTTTTGTTTTTTTTAACGGGACTCCATAGGATTACTGTATACCCCAGTAATCCCACCCCTAAAAAAAAAAAAAAAAAAAATTGTTTTTCCATTAGTATTTTCCCATCATAATGCTATATTTTTTCACATTTATTTATTTATAACCTCAGAGGATGGTTGCTGCTTCCAGGCTTGATTGAGCAAAGAGGATATTGACCTGAGGATACTGTCATCATGAGCGGCGCTGGGCACAGGTGCATCAGAGGGGCTGACTGGCAGGTCCACATCAGGCTGGCCAGGCTGTGCATACACAGGCTTTGGTTCTGCCAAAATATAAACAAGAGTAACCTTGGTTAACAGCCTTCATTGTAAACCAGTGCTTCTCCATTATTTTCTGTTATGCCACCCCGGGAACAAGAAAAAATGTCATGCCTCTCCAACTCTCATTGACTATAAATAGTATCATTTGTCTGTAAAATTGTAATAAGTACACTTCTGCGTAAATTGTATCCTAGTAATTAACATGTTCCCTTGCTGGCAGGTTTCATGTCCTCCCGCCCCCTCCCCTTCTTTGCCAATGACAATACAGGCTTGAAGATAAAAGCGGGAAAAAAAAAACTATGTACCAGGCAGCGGAGGTAACTGACTGTCATCTCTGGAGCTGGTTTGGTCACTGGCCTGAGATAAGACACCATCATCAGCGCTTTTGTTGACTGGCATGGACATAACAACTGGCGGTTTAGATCGCTCCTCATCTCGACTTCGATGGCTGAAAGAAACAAAGGTCCCCATTACATGACTGAAATGTCAACACCAGAATAACAATTGGAAGTTTCTTGACGATTCCTTAAAGTGTTGAATTTGGTAAATATATATAGTACAAGAAATATAATTCAATCGCAATAGCAGAATCAGCAAGACAGAATCTGTTCTTTTAACATAAATGTGGTTAAAAGTGAATGATTACTGGTAGAATGAAAATGTATTTTCTGGGTACAAAGCATCAGAAAAAAAAAAACCTCCCCCATTACAAACAAGTCAACTTCATTCAATTTTCTATTCATCGTGGAAAGAACAAACAAGGTTGGACTGTATGTCCGTCTGTCTGTGTATGTATTAGAAGAGAGAGGTGGGCGGCGCTGGAGGGGGTTGGCCTACAGAGAATGAGGCCTACAGAGAATGGGCTGTGCTACTTAAAACAATAGTTAAATTCCAATCTCATCACATGACTGCATGCTGGAACACAGCACTTGAACTGTACTAAAAGCCTAAAAGAACTTTGAAAAGGCAGACTAAACCATGAGCTACAACTAAACCACTTTTTTTATCTCATGACACAATTATACATTATGACAATGACTACGTTATTGTTTTATATTTTCGTGTGTCTTTTACACGCGAGAATGCCACTCTTAAGTTATTTAAGACAACCTTTCCTTTCCTCTGACCTCAACAAATTTTACACTGACTTGTGCATATTTGTGTGACATCAGACTCAAGCTCAACCACAACAAAAGTGTACGTTATTACAACAACACAATTTCTTTTGGAGAAAAAGCGTACAAATGTATCCACTGCATGTAATGCTTGAATGATTGAAAAACATTGGCAAAAGATGGAGTACTGTGTCTTGAATTATTTCACATGATCAGTATAATCCAACACATTTATTGAAGGAAAGCTTAACACCAAACAGCATCTTTTTAAGAACACTTCATTAAAATAAGAAAATAATAGATAGAAATAATACATTTGTACTGTTAGCAGAATTCAAGAAGATTGAACGGGAAAAAAAATGCTCATTACGGTACTCACACATATGTCTGGGTAAACTGCACCATGACACTTAAGTGGATCTGGAATGAAAGTCCCTGAGAAACACGATTGCTCCTACTCCCAAAATAAACCCATGGCCAATAGGAGATACTCTGTGTGGAGGGGAGTTTTAAATGATTTGGCCCATTCAATAACACTGAAGATGTTTTGTCCAAAGAAAGAGAATGCATCTAAGCCCTGCAGCCAATCAGGTTAAGCAAACCATCTGTTCTCCGGCAAAGCACTGTGGGAAGTATGTCAAATTCCTTTTATCCGACTGTAACGGAGAGATAATAAAACATTCTCTTACATCACAATTTAGTGACAAGCATATTGTTATTCCCCCTTTTCCACCATTCAGCCATAACTGCAGCATGAAAACTGGAATCAAACGACGGCTTACTTCTAGAGTTAAGAATTCCATGGTATGTTATGTAATGTTTTCTTGCTATTTCTCTTCCTTCTAAGTTAGACCAGTCAAAAAAAATGAAACGAAATTTGTTTTACAAATACAGAGACCATGAATATTACAAAACTCATCGCCCCAAAAATTGTAATGAGAGGCGTAACTCCCCCAAAAAGTCAAACTCTACTTGCAGATTTTGTCTATTACAAGCAATTTTTAGGACATAATTCCCTCTATAAACATGGGACGACTGTCAATAAAACATAGATTTATATGAAAATAAATGAAGGTTACATAAACAATGTCATTAAAAAAAACGATGCATATGATAAACGAGGTACCACTGTCAATAAAATATAAATTCATATGAAAATAAAGGTTACATAAACAATGTAATTAAAAAAGTATGCCTGTATCGGCTGTACATATTGTCATGGATTAGTATCACGCAAGTATAGCACCAAAGGAAAATCCAACCAAGCGCCAGTCAGCCACCATTCTGCCCGCAAGTTCAACAATTTGACTCGATACAATGAACTGTCAAACGACACTCAGCTGGTCCATGTCGGTTATCGACCTCTTGCTCTCTCGCACTCTTTTCTCATGCAGTGAGGCAAGGTGACTACGACAGAATGTATTTGCAGTTTAGAAGCACATATCACCGATGAAAAGTTTCTAGCATGTTGATAAATCACTGCTTTTAGGACATTTAAAAAGGATCTATGTCCTTTTCAATTTTCAACTACGATTTACTCAGCATTGGACTGCAGTTCAGGCAACAAGGTGGACTCCCTTGATAAAATACTAGACATAATAGCCATGTTTTTTTATTCTAAATGCAACAGGCCTCTTTGTCCCACATAAGATACCACCCCCCCCCCCCCAAAAAAGAAAAGAAAAAACTTCCTGCAAGCTTAGTATTGGATTCAAGTCATAATGATTTTGACTATTTTCACACTAACTAATGAAAAATACTCTACTGTCAACTGTGACTATAAACTGGCAACTGACTAACATGTCTTGTTTAAGCCAGGTGGTGCATGGCTGCTTAACAAAAGTGGCAAGCCAGTTTCACTCCCCAGTTTTGTTTTCCCATCTTCCCGAAGCCTCCAAGAGCTGTGCCAACAAGTCTGTTGTTTTTCACTACAAGTTTTAAATGCTTGGCACCAAACAATCTGATTTAAAGGTAATGATCTGATACGTAATAAAATCTCTTGGCAAGCGCATCGTATCTTCTAGAGTATTTATCTTGTAAGCTCACCCGTCCAACCAATAGTTTACATTGCATTAGTAAAGGTTATGAAAACTGTCTTGGCAAGATTAATGAGTTGAATAGAAGATGTTTATACATGTTTGCACTGACAATGTTTCAAAGTGTTTGTTGAAATGGTTTTGCGGTTTAGTCAATCCCTTTCAAACACAGTAGCCTAGTAAACAAGAAGATGGGTCAATATTTCTTCCCTCGCTAGACATTAGTCTGGGGGAGGCATATAAAAACACATTGATGACTCCTGGGGGAGTTTGATGGTTTATGCATGCATCTAGTGATTTTTGCATTAGTGGTGGGTAGTCGGCACCTAACACGTGGGAGCAACGATGATTTATTTATATGTGTAGCAACGGGATTGTGAATGTATCACAGAGCGTGGGTGTGACAGATCGGTTTAAATCAATAGTTGGCCTATGATTACTCCCGTACCTGCCATTGGTGATCTGCCGAGGTGAGAGTCCGAGATGCTCCGATGGCTCATTCTTGTCAGGTGAGCGTGAGCGTCCCCGGCCACGGGATCGATTGGAATGGTCTGATGTCATTGAATGTATTTCTGAAATGTCTGTGACAGTCAAAACAGTTTTTTTTTTTTTTTATTGTAGTCAAGTGTTGAGGAAGTCCAACAGCAAGACATACACCTTTTATATAAAATAGTAAGTCTTTTGCAAATAAAAAAAAACACAGATACATCTAATTAGTCCCATGTTGCATCCTTAAAGCCTGTTATCTCACCATCTCTATCGGAGTTATTGGCTGACGGAATGCTGTCATCTAGGTCAGGAATGTTCAAGAGCGTGGCTCTGTCATCTCTCTGAACAACCATTTTTAGCTTGCCCTTTGAGCGCTCAATCAGCTTCTTGGCATCTATCAGTGATAGGTTTTCAGTAACTGTCCCATTGATCTGGTGAGGGGAAATGGATGGATGATCATTAAGAAATAGCATCATCATGTGCAACATTTACATTGAGTGACCACATAGTAATTATGATAAAAAAGAATTGGAAAGGTTTCACCCCCGACACCGTGGCCTGCATGATAATAAATCAAACATGAAAGCTGCATCTGTAAATTATCTTTTGTAAATGGTACTAATACTCAGCTTTGATTGAGGCTTAGAGGCGTATTAATTAAGTAATATCTTGGTAATTAAAGCTATGAGGTTGCAGTGCTGTACGACATAATGTAGCTATATCGGTGACTTTATTATTAGTAACATGAGCCCGAAATAGCACAGCACTATACCGCTGCACATAACAACAAGAATAATGAAAAATTAAACATGTTAAAGTATTAAAATTGGGAATTATTATCTTTCTAAAAACTAGCTATTTGATACAGCTCTTGTATATTACATTAAATTCATAATAAAAAAAAAAGATATATATATCCAGCAACATACAACTCAACATACTACTTTCACATATTACAAATTATAAACACCAAAAATCATAGCCACAACCATATGCATCCAAGCATGCTCGAGAGCATGAAATTTACGAATAGTGGTGTAATAATTGAAAAATAGTGGTCGTACACTATTAAACACAATAGAAAGTTTATAATAAAGTAATCTTATTTAATCCCCTAGAAATGTGACAAGTCAAGACAAGTTTTCCTATTCACAACAACACTACAAAATTATAGGACATAATTTCAAGCTGCATTTGGAGCCATCAATATTTGCGTGACTAACTCGTGCATTCAAGTTGGCTATATTTCAAACCATTTGATTACTTTTTGTCCACTCAAACACTCGCTTCAGGTGTTAAGAACCTCCTGTGAAGCTGAACACGTATTGAACTACTATACCAGTGACCTGATTCAATACCAATTTAAGATAGATGGGTGCAAATCTGTGCCAGGCGGGCATAACGATTGATATTTAATACGAACGAGATTCGTGGAGGGCTGATGGGGGGGGGTCTGATGTGTTTTCATGATAATTAAGTACTGGCATCACTGTAAAAGCCTCAACATCTCATTGATCAAAATGGCACAATGTTTAGTTTTCCCATATCAAAAATGAAGAATTGCAAACAAAATCTGCTTCTTTCACCATTAATAACACTACCAATGCAAATCTTTTCCACCAAATGTCATGCAAACACTCTTTATCCTCTTACCTTCAGAACTACGTCTCCCTCCTGGATGTTTCCATCCCTAGCAGCAAGGCTCTCAGGCGAAATGTCCTTCACAAAGATGTGGCTGGCTAATCGCAGTCCATATTCTGCTTTCGGAGTTGAGATACAGAACAATCAAAACAGAACTGTTAGCAAAGAGCCAAATGATGACAGTGCAGCGGCATTTTTTTTTTTTTCACAGATAACCACTCAGACTAAACTCTGAATGCTCAGTAAAGCTGCGCTATTGTACAACGTAGGAACATTTTGTTGCTTTGCAACGCGCAAATTGTGTGTATGCTCACCTTCATGTTTCCGTGACTTGACAAGTGTGACCTTGGAAGGCCTGCTGGGAGCAGAAGAGGCTTGCGAACGTCGATCAGAGCGTGGCGAGAGGCTCCTTTCCCGCGAGGCACTGTGATCCCGTCTTCCACTGCTGCTACGTTCACGATCGGGTCGCCGACTACTGCTCGTGCCTCCACTTGCGCCAGCGTAGGCACTTTGGTCAGCACGACCACGGTGATGCTCATAGCCATCTTCTTCATCGCTTTCCCCTTCCTCATGCTCTGACATGGTCTCCCTGTCCCCTGGCCGAGAAACAGGGATCTGTACTTTTCTTTTCCTTCGAATAGTCTGAGAAATAAAAAACGGAAGTCTTAAAAACAAAAAGTGGCTACTTTTCTCTGTCGGTGACGAATACAAAGAGAGGAAACAAGGGGGAAGAAAGAAGTGACTATGACTAAAGACCTGTTTTTTGTTTTTGTTTTTTTTTAATACATTATTTGGAAATTTTCCCAGAATGCAAATAGGGACTACAAGGCTTCTGGTTAAAATTGTGGTTGACCTTTGTGCTTTTGCATTGCTTTTTAGAGAGTGCAAATTATTTCTGATTGCATGTGGAGTCGCATCATAACTAACTGAAGACCATTAGCAACTATTGAGAACTAGTTGCAGAACGACTGAACAATTATATTACATTGCGGTGACTCGACACACACGACAATATAAAAAGGTTGAAGCAAGCAGCATCCAAAACAAACATTCAATGTTCACATCATACTTACTATCTTTGCATTTTTGCCACTCTTGCGCAGTTGTTGTACAGCATACGCATGCTCCACATTGTCCATAGACACTGCATTGACCATAACCACTCGGTCATTTTCTCTGAAATATCAAACGTGAAGATAATTAACACAGGGAGTGAGTGACATGTAAGTATACTGAGGGAGTCTCGTGGAAACTTACTGCAGCAAACCCTCTGCTGGACCTCCTTTTAAAACATCAGATATCACAATGGACGTCTCCCCACTTTGAAAATGTGGGTTGTCTCGTCCACCTGAGATGGCAATGCCAAACCCAAATCCAGCAGCCTGCACATGCAAATTGAAATCACAATGTACAAATATGGCATATTATGTTCTTTAAAATGTGTAAAAAAAAATGCATTGTTTAAAAAGCCTGTTTAAATCTTGTATATAGGCAAAAAAAAAATTCCACCCGCAACGAACAAGCTCTACAGAAGCAGGCCATGTGAAGTAAACTTGCGCCCACAAAATTAGCAGAGCCAGAGAGCGAGCAACCGCTGCCAACAATGAGCTGCTCCTTTAGCCTCACTAAAGCTTCTACTAATTAGATTACAACAACCGGGCCAGTCTAGACAGGTACTCCAGTCAAGTTGATCCAAGGTACAATCAGGTCAACTAAAAAAAATATTGTATCGCTCACTTTTGGACATGACTATGTTCAGTCTTGCTGTAAATGCTCAAGATGTTTCCTCGATTTCTTATTTATTCAATGTACTAAAACATGACATGAATTCAATGAATTACATAGCTCGGCCTTTTATGTAAATTGTTATTTCTTTTGAAAAACACGTTTTGGGGACATTGTAATACTGTCAAATTCAAGGTAGGACATTATGAAAGGTTGTTTTCTGTTCTAGCATGACTGCGCTCCAGTCCACAAAGCAAGCCCCATTAATGTATCCTTGGATAAGCTTGGTGTGAAAGATCTTGGCTGGCCTGCACAAAGCGCACTGACCTCAGCCCCACCCAACACTGAACAAGAAAGGAGATGGGAAGCCTGGCCCACTCAGCCAACATCCATGACCTCACAAATGTTCTTTTCGTTGAACAATAAAAAGTAATAAACATTCCCACAGACACACCCCAGAAATGCATGGAAAATATCTCTGGACGTTTAAAAGGTATTAGAGTACAAAAAAAAGAGGACAGACTCCATATTTTCTGTTGGTCCACGCCTTTTGCTCATAGTACAGCCTGAGAGGCTGCTCAAGTGGTACAAACTAATTTTGTCTATTACAATTCAGACATGTACTGTAGTGACAAGAATCGATGTTAAAAGAAATCCGATCATGCCACACATCTTTCTCTTTGCTTTGAGCAGGAAGGAAGAGAAAAGAAGTAGATAGGAAGTGGATGCTGATGTCTTTCTTCCTTTCGTTTTGTTTCCTGCCATCTGGGCTCCTTGGCTATTGTTCCAGCACCATACATCCTGCTCCTACAGCTGCTCCTCTCAGTTCAAGAAAAGCCGACATAGGATTGAGTACAGTGCATGAGGCAATGGAGAGGGAGATGTTTCGAACAAATGAGGACAACTTTGTAATTAGGACAAGATACAGGGAGGGAGTGGGGAAAGACAATAGAGATGAAATGGCAAAGTGAATTATAGGGCTGTAAACACCTACCCTGTGAAGGGTCACTGTGTGCTGTTCCCATATGACCGTTTCCTCCATTGCTGCACTCTGAAAGAGAAAAAAATAAAAAGGAAACGTTAATTATACATTAGCCCATGATTTGAGTCTTTGGGGTAAATAGCTATGAAAGATCGCCTGAGATATGAAAAGCAGAGTAAACGTGCACAAATTATTCTTGGCTGGGTCATACAAGAGAGCTGAAGCAAAGATTGGTTAATTTCGCAACTCGTCTGTCACGGTGGATTAACTAACGCTCCATGAGCGTCCATCACTTACTTTCGCCACTCGGTTGCATCAACTGTCAACCGAGTTTTCCATATGACTGCATGTTTCTTTTGCTTATTCGGAAAGTTCAGAAAAGAGGCGTTCTAACTTCAAGGGTCCTTGCTTGGACTCAGAACATCGGTCTGAAACGAGCTTTTTTTAACAGAATGGTAGCGGCTTGCCTAAATTGTTCGCTTTTAGCTGATGCAGCCCCGCCGCTGTCAGATGTTTTTGCCTGTAGGGCGTGAGGTTACAGCTGTCTGTGGCAGAGAGCTGAGCACAATCCAACGTGGCAATAAAAAAAAAAGACAAACGCCACCATGCATGGCAGAGTGCACATTAACTTCCACTTCCATAATCAGGCCTCCAAAAACACACAGCATGCTATAGTAGAACAATCGGATCTATCAGCAGCCGCCTATTCGCTACTGTCATTATCTTTTATTAACAGTGTTTGGTTGTAAATGACATTGGGCAACGGAAGGAAGGTAAAAAAAATCCACTGAGCAAGTATATAAAATGAATGTATATTTATATGACAAATTCCTAGCCAACAACAGTGCCATTGGGGCTGCACTTGACCAAAGTTCCTGAAATTATTGATGTAAAAATATAAGACACACTCTATTCCTAATTTAGTAACAGATCAGCTATTTAAGCAAAATTTTGCAAGACTACTAAACTGGTAAACAGCTAATTTTAATCAGATAGCTGTCTGTATCATTTAACATATTTTTGATGCAGATTTTAAAAAAAATCACTTAGTTTTTTTGTTTTCTTGCACATTGGATCTTTGAGATATTTTCATTTTTTGTTTTTAAGTTTGGCGTATGCACAACACGGATATTACTATACATTATTTATCCCGAAATGTGGCAACTGTTGCGAAATTTAACCCTTAAGTCATAAATATGATCAATTCTAACACTATATTACATATTATTGTTACTGTACTTACTGTACATCTTGAATTTTGGTGCTTCTACTCACTCAACATTTCACTCATCCGCAACAATGAATCAGTTGGCCCCATCCTATTGAAAACACAGTTAACCCTTTGACCCTAATTTCCATGGCAGCTCTGTGTGGATGTTATTTATGTCCATAATTGGCGCAAAGCTTGGGCATCCCCCAAAACTATCCGCCCCTCTCGAATACCCCTCCCCTGTCTGCCACTACAACTCTCACAGTAATGCCGCTATTGTTTGATAAGTTCTGACCCATTTAGCCACTGCTCCCACTGACATTCCCAAACACTTCTATTTCTCTCAAGTGTTCTGCCATATAATCAGCCATCCGTTCACCCATATCTAACAGTCGAGGCCCACGTGAGAAACAACAGGGTGATGGGTCATGAAGAACAGAGAACTTGAACTGTGACTTGTTTGGCAGAATGGTAAGAAGAGGAACATCACATTTAATCTCTCACGGTGAACATGTTCAGTAAAGCGTTGTAAGATGCCTCAAAGTGCATGCAGTTCAGTTTACCTGTCTTGTAAGAGTCACAGATGCTCAACTCCAATTGCAAAAATGTACTTTGGAGAAATATATTAATTTTATTGCTGATTATAAACAAGATCAAAGAGGTAAAAGGTAAAAAATAATGTTCATATGGCATAAATTAATAAACAAAAAATTGGGAGGAATTTTTCCAAGACGATTAACAGAACAGTTAAGGGCGGAGCTTATCCGGTTTTAAATAATTCATACACAAGGCCAGTTAGGGTTAAGGCTCAATACCCATCATGGATCAGTGAGTTTATCGATGAGAGAAAATCTACAGATACATTGTGATTTAGTTAATTCTGAATAATAATTGTATTTTCACCATCGAGGACCAGGAGAAACAGCTGATTGAAAGTACTTCCGCAATTCAACGACCCATCCAACCATGTTTTAGCAAATTTTCCACAGAACTCAGAACAAAGCAAATCATCTGCTACATCACTCAATGTTCATTGCTCAAAATTTGCATTCATATTCTATGTTCAATCCTATCCTTTAGCAATTGTGGCAGAACTCTTTTGACACCAGCAAGAGTGCTGTTGCTTTGGTTTTGAATTCACTTACGGTCCTGAAGAGAAGAAATTACAAAGGCGCAACTCATCTGAGACGCATTATTCTGCTAAACCACAATCACGTCAAGTGTTCAAAACATTCAGAGTTATCAGTACACAGAAGTTAGAATGTCAATACAAGAAATCTTTAAAAAAAAAAAAAAAAAAAAAAAAGGAAGCCGTTTTAACTCTTACATTCAAGATTCAAAAATGTGTTTTTGAACACGTCTGTCTCAGATGAGTCGGAATATTTACTGAGACTATATCTTGCACCATTGAAATTTTAATAATAATTCTTCACTGCACTCTGAAATGACCATTAATATGCTGGTGGATTGGTTGTAAAGTATCAGGATGGAAAGCTAACGAAAGCTGTAAATAAGGCAAATGAGTATTTTAGTACTTCTATTCATAAACATGACAAATTCTGCTATCTCAAAATGTATTCGTTTATAAAAGCACCTATTTTGTTGTTGGAACATTGTGGGTCACTGTAGCAAAAAAAAACCCACAAAATATGCTTATCTCATTTTTGATATAAATAAAAACAAAAATACGAACGAGACAAAGGACAAAGTTCTTTTAAGTGACAGAATAGTGTAGCGTGAAACAATAGTGTACTTGATGTTGCCCAAACTAATGGCAGCCTAGTATATTTATACTTCCATATTAGTCAGGCTTCAACTATGGCCAGCAGGGCCGGGGGGCTGGGAAACAAAGAACAGCAATCAAACCACACATGACTGTGTATGTGTACACACACACACACAGACACACACACTCACACAAACACACACACACACACACACAAGGCATAATGTACAGGGTCCCTTTGTTCAAGCCTGCCTTGGCCTGGCCTCGCCTGATACACAGTCTGATACAGATAATAAGAAGTCACTCCAACTCTTCAAAGACTAATCCACTCATTTCGGCCATACTGATGAAGTGAATGGAAGATTAGTGATGATATGGACAACAATAATCTGCTGAAGAGAGCCATGAACACTTTTGGAATGCAGGATACGACTCCACTGTCACACCCGCAAAATGGCGTCGCCAAAGTCAACTAACTTGAAAGTACTCAAAAGGCAAAATTGATTGACGATTTTGCTTTCACATCAAAGCAACTTTTTTCATTAAAATCAATTTGAAAGGTATGACTGGCAACATCCTAATATTTAAGTAGCCCATTACTCACCTTTCTTGCATCTTCTTTGCTGAACCACAGGACTGATTCAAAATAGCAGGAAAAATTAAATACGGATCAATAAAAATCATTAACCACATCGCTCTTTTTTTTGCATTTTTCAATATTGACTAGGATCCGACCATGCGTCTTCTAGAGAAGGACAAGAAAGAGGCAAAGCCTTTCCAATGCTTTAGATCAGTGTTCCTGCACTCCTTGACAGCCCGAGGCAGGATGTAAGCGAGAACAGCCACAGCACCCACAGGAAAACACTCAGTTTCCTGTTTGCAGGAAATCGCTTTAACTTCCATTGAAAAGTTTAAAATTCCTCCTTATATAGCTCAACTAATCTCATGGCCTCATCACTTCAAGCAGCTCCAGCAGTCTTTTCCACCATACAGAAATCTTAAATTGCTGCAGAATAGTCAAGTAAAGTACACATAACGTATATCATAATTTCAGATACATTTTTAGACTGACAACTACGACAAAAACTGCCACCCTTCAGCTTTGAAGGAAGGGAATGTCAGTATGCCGCATTTACAATACGGACGAGAAAGAAACTCATCGTATAATTATCATACGCTTTACAACTGTATCCAACTGAATTAAATTGTTCCGCTTTATAATCAAACTGTCCTTGACTCATATTATACCCCATATGTATCAAAATAGCTGTCGAATTCTCTTTTAAAGGACTGAGGCACAACCCTAATATAGTAAGTAATCACCCTAATATATACTAAAGTTAGCCAGATTTTACGATTGGTGATAGATTATCAGCCGGGCCCGATTATCGGCGCCGATATTTGCCATTTTGCCGATTATTGGTGTTGCGTTTTTTTTTTTTTATTAACCCTACAGCTAGTAATTGATTATTTAAAATTGGGTCAGGGGTGAACAGTTTCTGCTATGGCTATTGTACTTTTTTTTCCAGCTGTTCTTAGTAGTTTTGAATGATAGGGTCTTTCCTATCACATGTTGTTAAAATATAACATTTCAATTTAGATACTTTCACATTCCCTCAGTTAATTTTATACGAGATGCTGCACTTAGTAAACTTTAAGCGTAAAAAAATGGCAGTGGAAACAAAACAGATCCAGGAATATGCAAATCTATGGGTGCTAAACTGCAATCATGAGAGGGTCCATATGAGGAGGCACACTGGGGTAGGAAAAGGGACTACTTTATATTGTACCAAAGTGTTATTTAATAGTCACAATAAGCAGAGAAGGCGTTAACATATATCATGACATAATTCCTCTCTAGTATGCCATTCTTTGTGTTAAGTAACCACCACAGACTATCATATCGAAAGCCCGGATGGACAGAGGCCATTTTTAGAGCAGGTTTTGTGACTGCGATGTGGTATAGAGGACAGCCAGAACTGTGCATACACATGAGTGAGTAGATGAGGGCAAAACGCCAATAGGCAGATGACAATGATGATGATGGTGATGATGTGCCTAAGTACTGATGCAGTGTTGTGCTGGCATGAATTAATATGCTTGAGTTAATTAGTCTCAAAGAGCAGCTCGACTCTGTCATACATCTCTATGAAAAGCACCACAAGGAGCCCCTTCAGCAGAACAAACACATTTACACACCTCTGATTGAAAACTATCTGATAAAGATTGACTGCTGGAGTGGTGAGGCTAGGAATAAAATACAAAACCTATAATCCAGGCTTTTGGATTAAAACGTTAATCTGAGCCATGCTTTTCTCTGAAGACTATTGCTGCTGCTGCTGCTGCTGTCTCATGACGGCAGACGCGGGGAAATAAATAGAAGGATGGATGGATCGAGGGCTTGCTGGATGCAAAACGGGAGACCACTGTCATGTCTGTGTATCCGATTCTCACAGTGCATTGCCACATTCAGGAAGACGTGCCTCAGTTGCAGCTGCATGCCAACCATTTGAGAAGGAACATATTTTTCTCACCCTCAAGTACAGCTGGGTCATACGGTTCCAAATACAATATCCATTTTTATTCCGACAATAATTTGTCTACTCAATTTCAATTGAGCATTCACCCTTCGCCTTTAGAAAAAACTAATGACAATGGCATTATTCAGAAAGGGTTAGATTGCCTCCCCCAAACAGTCGACGACACATTTTGATTAGATAATTTTTATTTTGCATGGTAAACAATTGATTAGAGACTTCTAAATGGGGGAATAAAATTCTGAGTATAGAATAAATAATGTTGCTTTTATTTTTAAAATATCTACTGGCCCATAAAACCAGCGTCAGTGAACTTTGGGTGCCCCTAAACAGTCATGTTAATGTAGAAAGTTGAATGTATCCTGTTAAATCTATCGTGAAACACTATTTTATGAAGGATTTTTCATCATTTACCAGTTTGCAAATTTTAATCCAGAAGCGTTCCGTCTTCACATAAAAAAAAAAAAAAAAACTTTCTTGACAAACAGTTTTCCAGATGGAAGTATGGCTAGTTCGTTTCTTTTCATTGACCTAATTAGGGGTGGTCATTGCAATTCATTGATTACTTAATTGCTCGGAATGTGGTTGATTGTGTGGAATCAATTGTTGATTAATTGTGTCCCGTCGCAGTAAAACCAAAGTCCGTAAAGCACTCGGAAATAATTTCGACTGCTTAATTTTACGATCGTCATCTTTCATGCATCAATTACGCCTGTAACCTTCATGATGCAATTAGATCCTAGCTGTGTTTTATTTACCAAGTGAGTGACCAGAATCACTCATGTTTGACTTTGGAGAAAAACTTAAAATGCAATTCCCACTCAAAATGTGTATTTTATTTATTATAATAAATAAATAAAACACTTAACGTTAGATCGTTCGCTAATGCCAGTATTTCACAATTTCATTTCAAATTCAAGCCGCAATAAATGTCAGATACAGTAACAGCCAGTGAAATGCTCAATATTTACTCATTTTCATTTGATTTCATTTGCACATTCAGAAATATGCATTTGAACCACAAAGGCTGAGTGTATTCAAAATGATCACACAAATATTCAATCGCAAGCGTCTGCTTGTTACATGGCACCAGTGATCACGACACATGCAAGAAACCACTCTCCGAGTTTAAGGATAGCCATTGCTCAATAACATTTGAGACCCAACCACCCGTATTCATATTGTGTTTTACAACTGTATTCAGAATTTCACATGTACCACTGAAAATAGACAAGCGTGCAGTCTTTGATGCCAAAATAAGGAGCGGCCTTTACAAGGCAACTCATTCTCAAAAAGTGAAATGGCTATTAACGTGTCAAAGTGCACATGGCAACTTGGATATATATTGATTCGATGTATACAGGAAGGATTTAACCTGAGGCCCATTCCATCTTCAGTGTTCTCATAGAGTTAAAACGTCTTCCCTGCACGTACCAGTATGAATATGCACTTAGACTGTACGACCGGATAGAATTTACCACTATACGTTGAAAAGTTGGCCGTATTTGCGAGTATATTGGCCGAACTTAAGTCTTACCCAGGTTTTCAAGATACTCGAGCAATTCTATAGAATAGTCACTCAAATCAATAGTGTGTGTTGTGCCGTGAAGCCAGAATGCTGCATATCTGAAACACTAAACTACAATGTGTGCAAATCTTTAAACATGAATGGCATGTATTCAATAACAATATATGGGATCCACCAGAAGACACTGTTAAAGGATTGTACACAACATTTAGTTGCAAAACCTTTAAAGGCAATCAAACGATTTCTGTAGCTCTCAGACTATTGAACCCGTTGACAGCTATTCTGACCCACTCCGCGTGATCAAACGCCTTCGGTTCTTTCAAGCTTGACGGATTGTCTTCTCAGACTTCATGTTTAAGATTGTTCCTCAGTAATGTTCAATAGGATGCACAACTAAATCAAGGCTCTTCAGAATAGTCCAATGTTTTTTTTTCTTTTGAGCAAATCTTGGGTATTTTTAGCTTAGGTCATTAAACTGTTGGAGGACCCATGGCCTGCAGCTGAGAACAAGCATTCTGACACTGCAAAGCACATTATGCTACAGAATGCCTTGATGAAGTTGTCTTCATATTTTATTGTACCCCACCCATAGGCAAGACACCCGGAGCAAAATGTAGCAAAGCATATACACGACTAACCTATTTGATGTAACAGTAAGCAGTGTTTGATCTTTTGAGCTCATGGAAAAGCAAAATTATTGGTACCTTGACAACATGGAAAACGTGGTCGGACAAAATATATATTTACAAGTCACAAACTGTCGGAGAGAGTGTGCTTTGGATGGATAAGACAAAACTGAAGCTTTTAAACAAATTGAAAGAAATAATAATAATCAAGCAACATAAATAAATGCTATGATTTTGATCAATTTCAGGTTATTTCAATGACATTTTTTTTTCCCCTTTCTTTTTGCCATTCATTCATGAATACGATATGCTCATTTACCATGGAAACTTCATTTTATAGTAGTAGAAACTAAGGGCAAACCCGGAGTTCTAACCAGGCCCAGAAATGAAACCTTTGTATTCATTTTATCTCCGCGTACACACAGTATTTTCCCCCACCCCACACACAGGCCTCCAAACTGTCTCTCTTTCACATGGACACACACAAATACACACACACAGGCAAACACACACTTTGGAATGTGTAGATAAGGAGACATGGGCTAACTCTGCCAGTTTCTCATTAAAAAAAGGCCTCCTTCACCTTTTGCGTTCTTCATTCTTTGGATGTTTTATTCCAATTTCACTCAGTATGCATTTGCAAGAGTGCATTTAGTGGATGTTGAAGGGCTATAATTATTCTTAGAATAATTATTATTATAAAATACAGTATCTTGAATGTAGGCAGTGGTTCCAAATCAAACTGGAGCAGCGATTGACAAGACTGAAACTAACTCTGCCACAGCACATAGGCAAAATTAGACCAAGTGCTTAGTCAGAAAGGGGACTGTCAGCTTCAACTTCAGTAGATGAGCAAAAATTTGCTACGTCTGGCAAGCCAAACATATGTCTTGACGGATCGTCATGACAAAAGCAGTATTTGAATCACCAAATTGGCAGCCATTTTGAAATACAGTACAATAACAAGATTCCATTCAATTTTCAAGTTGCACGTCATCTTACAAACGTGCAAATCTGAACCAATAGCAGCATGAAACTAGAGGCCAAGCCCACTCAACGGCATTCCCAAGCCCTCTGAGGACTTTGTTACAATAGACATGTTGTGGGGCACAATCTATAGTGAATTAATGAGTTACTGTTTGACAGGCCTTTTTCCCAAGCACTTAAATAGCAACGTAATTAGAAATTCCCAAAGAGCTGATTGGGGATAGGAAGGGGGCGCTTGCATTCTTCATACAGCAAAGACGAGTGTCAAACAACGTCATTATAAAGAGCAGACAAAATGTTGGGAATGTACAATGGCGGCTCATTATTTTGGGACATCAAGAACTGAGTGAGCATATTGTACACCGCAGAACCTCTTTGAGGCGGTTTGATTTAGTGTGTGCAAAATTTGGTGATACTTTTGCATTTAAAGAGAAATAAGAATAATGGTAACCATAACAGGTGCAACAAAAAGGTTTTAAATCATTAAAACCATTTCAAATGAGAAGATGTGAGTGGATCAAATCGAACAGAATCCAACTGTCAAACCCTTTAAAAGGTATATTCAGATATGTAGAAGATCTATTCTGATATGTATTAAATCTTCTTTAATTGGAAGAATATTTAAAGGAAATGCCACATTTAATTCATATTGTAAAATGACAACAAACTCATCGCATCCTACCCTCTTCGTACGGAGCCGTACCATTTCGAACCGTTCATCTTACTGAGTCGAACCAAATCAAATCATTCCACTTTAAAAGAAAATATCCTTGAATCGTATCGCACCCCATGTATCGGATATGCGTTCTTTTATTGGAGGGATGCACACCCGTCATAGTTTTTCGTTTAGGAAGCGGCTGATGATCTATTCCCTCCCTTATTAGAGTGAACAAAGAGAAATCAGAAACAGTGTGGGTGTGTTGTGTAAAGGCATGAAGAGCAACAAGCCTTGGGATGAATCTGTTCCATCCTCTTTCTCTCTTCTCTAACCAGCTGAGGCGTGGCAAACCCAAATCACCCTCCATGAATCAGCAGAATCTCTCTTGTTATCTGTCTCACACACACACACACACACACACACACACACACACACACACACACACACACACACACACACACACACACACACACACACACACACACACACACACACACACACACACACTAAACAGCCAGTGTCAAATCCCTTATGCCTGTAATAGGACTGATAAATCCCTGCAGAGACCTACCCTGCCCTGCACTGCCCCGTACCGCACCGCCCTGCCAAAAAGGCCAGCTTGGAGTGTCCTAGCTTTGCAAAAACGGCTGTCTGATGTGGAACAAAGAAACTACCAAGACAGCTTATGTAATATTTTCCACCAAGCTTTTGAGCAGCAGAGTGAAAATCAATAAATTATACATCGCCACCCCTTTTCTGATTTAAATTAAAACACAAGTACTCAGGTTATACAATGCAAGGAACTCACGCCTTTCTAAACTTATCACAACTTTTGTTAATTTTTCTGATTAATACTGTGTTTGTGGAATATGAGTTACGGCGCATAATTAACCCACTTTTATCCATTTTAGGAAGCGGCCATTTTGCCACTTGCTGAAAATGAGATCCCAGTTGCCAGGTTTAAGGTCACAACCAATCACAGCTCAGCTTCAGAAAACTGCTGAGTAGTATAGGGCTAGACGATTGATCATTTTAATAGCGTATGACAGTGAACAGTATACTACTCCATCAGCACAGCTAAAGCATGACTTATTTTCAGAAGTTACAGTATTTTGACAAAGATTCCTCACCCTTGTTTGTATGACTACCTCTAAACGTGGAGTAAATGAAGCCATTATGCAAGGCATGTCCTCAAAAACAGGCAACACAACAATCCTGTTGAATCATTTGAATAGGAACCACCCAAATGATGAGCTGAGTTTGCACAGTCTCCTCATGTTGCATAACAAGTTTGGTTGCTATTAACTAGCCGTTCCATACACGTGACCAAATCAGCGATCAAATGTGTCATTTTTTATCATGAACACTTAAAAGTAGCAATGAAGTGACCGCCATGTGTAACATGGTACTGGCAGTAGTAGTGGCAATAGTAGTAGTAGAAGTAGTAGTAGTAGTAGTAGTAGTAGTAGTAGTAATAGAAGTGATGACATAACCTAACATTCACACACAGACACACGCACACACAGCACACATGCACGCACATGCACGCGCACACTAATAAATATTCTGACTACTACTAAAATTACCAGTAAATAGTGTGTAAATAATTTGCAAAATGTATCAAATGTAAAATTACTAAATTGGTGATTATTTGTAAATACGTATATTGTTTTACATTTCTATTGTTGTTGGCATTTTATATAAGAAATGAACTTTTCAGATGTTTTGGGGTGTCACTAAGGCAAACATTTTTAGCATCATAGTACATTGTTGTCTATTATAAAATATTCCGTGAGCCTTTAAAAATCAGTCGGAATGTTTTAAATCGGCTGGAACTCGATATTAGGTTTTTTTTAAATGGTGGAACCAAAGAGTTGATAACTGTGGTACAAATCCAACGTCATACTGTGGCCTCTGCCTAAAGCATGCGAAATGACAGGGTCGTGGTTTATTTGATGATTTTTTTTTTTTTTTTAAAGGAAGATTTTATTGAGTGTGACGTTTGAGATTGATGAGGTGTCCAACAGAATACAGACTGATATTAAGTTATTGCCCAGCCATACAAAGAGCACTACAATGATGATAGAAGAAAAAGTGTTTACGAGAGAGGGTAGACTTTTCAAAATATGACTACGATTATATTTGCAGCTGCCATGTTATCATCTGCATAGATACCACTGATGTGACAAATCAGATCATTTATGTGGTATTACAGTGTCAAGACACACAACACTGAATTCAGAAGAAGATTAAAATGGAGCAAAACAGGTGAAGTAAAAAAAAAAACCAAACCTGGCGACCCAATAAAAGAAATTCCTTCTAGCTGTTGTTTTCAATAAGGGGAACAAAATCATCTATAGTGACAGTTTACATCTGCCCACCTTGAGGCGTAAGACGGGATTCCAACCACGGCATGTGGTCAAATAGGTTGAGATTGTAAGGTCAGTTACAGTTCTGTATGAATTGTGAATCCTAATTGGAAAGTCAAACCCTAATGTGGTTTGTGTTTCCACCACAGGGTGTTTTTCTGTGGATAGCCGTACGCTGCATCAGCTATGTAAATAGTGTGACATCATACCAGCCGGACACTGTGTACCTCAAGTGAAACAAAAGGCAAATATAGGAGTAGATCCACATATATCCAGCATTTAGTGTTTGTACAGCTTCCCATTGAGTTGTTTTTATACATAGGCACATTTTCTATAAGATAACACAGTCTTCCTCTCTCAATTCCTGCTGTTACACAAATATATATATATATATTTTTTTTTTTACTACCTTCACCCTAACGGAAGGGTACAAACAGTGGTAAGGTACCAATCTGTTTTTCAGGTACACCTTCATGACTTTTGAGAAGAGAAATTCCCAAAGATGCTTCCAGGAATCAAAATTCAGACGACAAGATAAGGAAATCTTTCAAAGCCATTTTCAGAAGAAAAAGGAATACCAACTCTACTTTTGTTGCATGCAAAAAAATTTGAACCAAAATACGGGCTCATGCTTCCTGCCACAAAAAGACTTGGATTATAAACAGATTCGATGGTGACAAAAGCAAATAGGATGGATGTCATGGTCAAAAAGACTATGTTCACATGACAGGGTGTGATGCCCCACACAATTTGGATTTTTTGTTCATTTCAGTCTTTAGATGGACTCATTCTCATTACAAAAACGACTTTGAAGCTACTTCTGATCTGAACGGTAAACGTCCGTGACGTGAGACACGTGTACAATGGTTCGCAGTGTTTTGCAATGACTTCCTAAAAGAATTCTTACATTCATTTGCTTCATCATTGGTCATTTTAGGGTGTTTTCTAATGCCAGTGGAAAATCAACTTTCAAGCAGTTTTGCCAGTTTTATTTGGTTTAAAATGAAATAAGAGGAACAAAATTTGCACAAAACTGAGACACAAACTAAATGTAGCACTAACTAGACAATTGCTTTTCAAATTCTCAATGTTCTCTTTTATCAGTGGCCACGTCTGCTGTGATCCTGACCTAGAACAAAAATCTGCTATGCTCTGTTCCTCCTTGCACTTGGTCTTCTAATTACGTTTCCCCTCCTTCAGTGATGTAAATGGTGAAGCGTAATCATCAAAGCGGTTTTTGCCTCACTATGCAACACTAATTAATACCACCCCCTGCATTCAAATGCATATCAGTGCATATCAATAACATTTGCTCTCTTTTTGCATCCATGACAGTAAACAGAAATGGATTGAGGCCAATAGTAAAAGACCAGAACTGATTCCAATATTGTTGGAAAAAATTTTTTTTAAATGTTATAAAATGAGTTTAAGAACTTGGAACATTGTTAGTGTTTACAACCTAGCTTGGGCAATAGACCTTACAAAATATTTCTTATTATTCACTGTGTGAAATTAATTTAAAGTTACGTCCAAATAAGGGCTACTCTTAATGGGAAACTTTCTTTTTGTCTACAACTGACATTATAGCTTGATGAACTCTGAAATAGGAAATATGATTCAGAGGTTTGGTCCAAGGTGCAACTAGCAAGGCTCTGCGCTTTCCTGCCATTGTCACGGTGGAGAAACACAAACAGAAATCTTAAACTGGTGCCACCAGATGATCACGACTCGAAAGGACATTTCTTGAGTAAAAAGCATCACAGTTTTTTATTACAATTAAATAAGAACGACCTCAATGTAGCGTGTGACTCAAAGTACTCAACTGCCAATCCATCCATCACGACTCATGAGGCAGAAGTAAATGTTTGGATGTTGAAAGACAAACCATAGCACAGACGTATTTGATTCACAGTTGATTTCTCAAAGTGACAATGCATGATGGAGTTGCCACGAAATTGAGTGAGGGAGGGCACGTCTGCATGCAGCCTTGGATGACTCTGTTATATATCTCCATTGCCTTGGCCCTGTCTGCTAATCATGCAGTGACGTCTGGGCCGAGGTCACCGTGTGTGAGGAAGATGGGGAGGAGGAAAAGAGAGAAGAAAAAAAATCTTCTGAAACTCCCTCATTAACATTTACTATTTAAGTGATTTAAGTGTAGAGATTCAAGGTGAATGAAGCGCTGATGTAGGCAGGTAAGTAAGTAAGTTGGCACGACTATTTCAACCCAAAGGTATACACTCTGAACCGCTTCATGATCGTGCTAATTTAACCAGCACTCTTCAAAATAGCTTGGAATAAAACCCTCTACAGCGGAGCTCCAGACTGCCCCTACATGGTGGCATTTTGCCCGTGAGTTTTAACACAGTGCATGGAAATTTGTCATCTACGCACGCGCACATGTGCCCAGTAAATCTGCAGATTTTTTAAAAAATATATTCATTGCTGATAAACTCGTTCTCCGAGCTTCAATCCATTCATCAGTAATAAAGTAAAAAATTCCCTATATAGTGTGGCCTGTACATTTTCTACTTGTGCCCTTAAAATGTAAGATTAGGGGCCACTGCAGACCTGGTAAAAAAAAAAAAGTGTCAGTCTGGTGCCCCTGTCTACAGTATACTTATATTTTACAAATCGCAGAAGGATAAATCTGAATAGCATAACCTTTGACCTATTAAAATCAGCGAGCATTTACAATCGGAAGTTCTACACTGAGCCAACATGTGCACACCACGTCATTGCATTACAGTTGACAGAGCTGGTTTCGTCTAACAAGAATAACTGCCCAAACCTGAATTTCACCACCTCTAATAGACAAACACAGCACATTCCTCACTTGTCAAAATGAAAAAAAAAAAATCTACATACTGTAGGATACTATTGAACACACACACACACACACACACACACACACACACACAACACACGCACACACACAGCTGTAATAAGAGGATTGACCCACTTGAACATACACTCAACGGTCTGTTTACAATACTGTATTTCCCTAAACTAATGTAGTCTAAAATCGATAGACAGTATAGTTACACCGTGCAACTGTGACAGTATAAGACTTAAAAAATATAAAAATAAAAATAAAAAAGTGACAACAGGATTGTTCCAAAGAAGTTCTGCTGTCTGTAAGATGACCCAATTCCCACATGATTCAGATGCTAGATGCAGACAGTATAAATATCACTGCGGTTGGGCAAAATCCTTGCATCTCTACAAGTACCACTTTTCAGGAAACAACAAATAATGATAATAATAATAATAATAATAATAGTAAAACAATAAAACCCAAATAATAATAATAATAATAATAATAATAATAACAGACCCTTGTAGGGATGTACCAATAGTAGAATTATTTTGAAAAAAAATATGGTTGAACAATTTTGGACGTAGGAGGTTGGTGCCAGACTCAAAAGATATGTACTGCATTGCATGAATATAGATAATACCCATTGTTCTGAATGTTTGTTGGGCATGTTCTGAAGTTCCAAAAGATAAAAAGATCAAAGAGTTTACAAAAGAATTAAAAAAAATTGCTTCGGGTCACTAGAAGAAACACATCAAAAGGGGCCTTCATGTCCCCATTTGAGATTAAGAACATCGATAGGTTTATAATTAATGTTACTTATTTGGAATTAGGGAAACAAGTATCTTTTTCATCTGGCAAAAACAATCGTCACACAAAAATGTATCTAAAGCCTCCACATTAGAATATTATGCTTAACCACCATAAATATCCTCTTTAACCTTGAAACTTTGAATAAAGTAGTACTGTGCTGCATTCATAAGGATGCCCTGTCTCTGCTGTAATCTATTATGACGTCATGGGCACTTGCAATCAACAGGTTGTCTTTGGAGATGCCTCATGGGCCACAGCATGGTTGTTGTATCAGTAAGCAGATGCATTCTTATCAATGAGAACAATGAGTACAAAGTCAGATTTAGAAAGGAGAAGAGCACGCCTGGTTATAAGATATGCTACTAAGTGTAGACTTCAAAAATAACCTTGAGCTCCAAACACAACCACCATTGTGCCTGGCGTCACTTTTACAACCAACGAGCGAACTTTTACTATAGCCACGCAAACAAGAAATTACAGCGATACTTCCCAAGCGTGCTAATTTGAGCGATTCATGTTGAAAGGACACGATCACTTGACCTTTTTTTCTTTTTTTTTTTCCACAGCAGAAACCCACCTTATTTGACGCTTTGGAGGACATTTTCCTCTCCTGTTCGGCTCCCAAAGTGACAGCTTAAACCGCGCTGCTGCCTTTGTTTTGATAGTCACTTGGCCGAATGCAATATTTCCCTCCAGTTGAAAAGTCGCCCAGCTGCCGCCACGCCGGGCCGCTGTGTTATTTCACTTTATCCAGGAAACATGTCACGGAAAGCCGTGAGGAAAGTCCAAAGTTCATTATCTTATCGTCGGTGCCTAAATTGTTAACGTCATTCCAATCAGGTACCGTGGCAGAAAACGCCGCGCGCGCACGCGAATCTACACACAAAGGCGTGACTAAGGTCAGTTTGTGTGGATGTCTCGTTGCTAGTGTCCACCCCTGGATGAAAAGTTGGGAAGAAAAGGCATCACTGCGACGGTGTACAGCAATGGCAGGCGGGGTGAACCTCTCCCTGCCTTGGCTCTGTGAGCAACTGCCGTGTCTAGGCTGCGCGGAACAAACCATTGCACAAACACAGGGGTGCTTAGAATCGGAAGCAACGACCAAGAGACCATGTAACGCCATAATCCATCGATAACACACTACATTTCTTTGGAGTTTAATATCTATATCTATATTGCTCTTTTTTTTGTGCGTTAGATGTTGATATTGCTCTGTACATTTTTAAAGATTCCATCATTGTCCACCCCCGTTGTCTCGTGGAATACATAGTCCGGGATACAATGAGGAGAAGCGACGCCGCTGTCCCTGCTGATGCTGAATGCTCACTTTCTATGTAGTGATGCGAGTTTTATGTTGTTGGTGGAGGAGGACATTTGCATCTGGTGTGCAGGGGAAAAGAAATCCCGAAAAAAAGGAAAAGGAATATATGAAGGATGAAGAATGTTAGTGCTGTTGCAGTAAAGATGTGTTGGCTAAGCATTCTGGGACAGCATGTCTTAATTGTGTACTACAGAAACAACAAACTGATCCCTCAGACAAAAAGAGAAAATCAGCAGGATTGTTTGTGGCTGATAAGTCATCTCACAGGAGACCACAAAAGCCATTCAAGTCAAGTTCATGACTTCCTAAACCTAGCCCCACCCTCAGGATACAGCAAACCCAGCATTGTTTCACAGTTTACGCTTGTTGTAGCAAACGAAATGTACATCATGAAATAATAATAATGCGATAAAAGTTAGAATGTCAGAAATGACAATGCTGTGTGATAATATATGACAATTACGTACATGTAATTTCCAGCATTTATAGTCTTAAAATATAGACACACCCTGGCTTTTTCCAAACAAATTCAGCAATCGCGTTCTCTAAATCAGGCTTTTCTCATGATTATTTCCTCTGCCTCGTTTCCTTAACAGAAGAAAGGAGGGCTCAGTGTAGGTGGTCTTGAGGTTAATTCCCACCAGACATAATCCTTCAAGGCTAAATAAAACACGACCAGTCAGAAGTAGCAGATTTGTCCTCAGGGCTTGCAGGCAGAAAAGACCAGGTCACATCAGGAGGAAGATAAACCCCAACGAAGCACTCCAAAACTTGCTTCAAACACTTATTCACCTCTACTTTGAATAAAAGGGAATTTCCTTCCACCCAAATTAGCACTTGGTAAAATAAGCCACACACAAACATGATACATACTAGTATTGATGCAAGTCGCTCGCTCCTTCTGAAACTCCTTAAGCGTCTGTCGGGATCAAGCAGTGCGGACAGCAGGATGTTTAACATAATTATCCGACTGAATAAGCTATAGAATATAAAAAGGTAAAGTTAAAATGATACCAAACAGAACCCTTCCTTTTCTCCTTGCCTCTTAGTCTAATCCACACCTGTGATTGTTCCTCAGATGTTCTGACAGAGAGAGGGATGTCATTAATGACACTTCACCGGCATCAAAGTTATCTTTGTCTCATATGCTCTTTTCTCAATGTGTTATAGTACGTGTCGTTGCATCTCTCTCTCACTCTCAAACACACACATGCACACCGCATCACACAAAAAAAAACTCGGGTAGGCTCAAAGCCCAGGTGCACTCATGGAAGAGTAGGCATGTGTAAATCAGGCGACCATGCAGGCCTACATTTGGTTGGAACACATCACAGGCTTCACACACCCCAGCTACTTCAGCAGTGAAAAGGCACCCTAACACTGTGCAGCTGCCCACACGATGAAATGGGAAAAAAAAAAAAAAAGCCTCAGTGCAAACCAGTTGTTTTGAGTGAAAGTTCTGAGGTAGATGATGTTTTATTATCTCCATCTGTCTTGAATTTGGCGTCTGGGAGGGAGTGTGTGATCCTTCCATATGCTTTGTTGACTCAGGGCTGTCCTGCAGGTCCAGCAGAGGGTTTTGTTTCTTCACTCTAATTGAAACCTTCTGGAGACCACATGAGGTTTTTATCAATCTTTCACAGTACTGCAGAACAGGTAAACAGTGGTTAAACTCACAATGCATTCAAATGACCTGCTCCTAAATGTCAATCTAGATGTGAGCACATCTTGTGATTCTGGCACATCTTAATGTTATAAGAGACTGATAGTACCCAAATATCACTTCACTGCTAAGTTTTTTTTTTTTTTTTACTGTAGATTAGTATCACATGACAGGATTAGCAGACGCCTCTCAAATTCACCTCCATCCTTCCAGGTCAATATTGTTATGGTTTTGTGGGGATCTAAACATTAAACACAAACCAGATTTTGTCCTAGAAAGGGCATACTTAACATTAAAAAGCCACAGGCATGGTCTGACTCGATGGATTCACACCTATACTAAACACGTATGCCCGTGATGTAATCATTAAACAACACAAAAATAATATTTTACCCCCCCCCTTACATTAAACATAGACCGTAGGAAAACACTCATGATTTGTTATATAAGAAAGTGCCTAATGTGTCATGCGCTACATTTTTATTCATGACAATAGCAAAGGTGAAAGAGGTACGGCACCTCATTTATTATTTGACACTCAACATTTATTTCCAGCTGGACAGGAACTTTCTTCCACATTCATATGTGCTTCATTCATCACCATAAGTGTGACTAAAACATCCCCTATGAAATGAGAAATTTCGATGTAGTAGTATTTAAACGACTGCTAACTTTTAATGTTTTCCCCTAAGCTATTTCAAACTGCACTACAATTTTGAACTCATTTTTTTCCGCAGCACCTCAAAGTATAGTTCACCTAAGTCATGCTATCAATTCAGTAACTTTCCACCAACAGAGTTAGACTAGCGGTAACAATGATGAACATTTTAAACAAGAAGGAAATGTGCCAGTATAAATTATAATGCGAACAACTATAAATCAAAATTCAAACAAAACAAACATCCAAACCACTTAGCCAGGGGACAGTGTGTGTATGCGAGTTTACCAGCAAATACCTCAAGGACAGTTCATCCTTTTCCTGTCATTGTTAACCTATTTGCACACAATGGTAACCTAACTGAAGATAACAAAAAGTTACTGCCTCCCGTTTTATTCATCAAAGTGAGTGCAGGGACAACGTTGTGCCGGTGTTTTTTCCAGCTTGTGGTGCAAAGAAAAAAAAGATGCATCACGTCACACTTTTCTTTATATTCTATTTCACTAGCAGCAACATCTGACTTCCACAACCCAGGGTAAAAACAACCACCCAACATCTGACAAACAAGGCACATATTTTTTTACGTGTTTTTTTTGTGTAAGACAATATGACAGAAAGTTTGTAGCTGTAACAGAGATGTGTTAAATATTTTGTACCAGGTTGCACTTATATGTGATTTTTATCATCAAATTACAACAAGGTGACCCAGGCAACAGGTGGGTGTATGAGAATGTCTTGTTGGCAAGCAAGAGTTTGTTTTTTCCCCCTCAGCGATCTGGGCTGCAGCAAGCATGAGTAACATATTTGGAGGTCTTGAGTTCATAATCAACATTCATTGCAACTTTATGTACTGTTTCCACATGACTTGTCGAAAAGGGATGGAGCAATTCTGCTTATCTCGTCCCGTCCCAATTCCAACCAAGGATTTACAATGCCTGACACAAAAGAATCTTTGCAAACACAAATGCATATTTTTCTCTGCAAATACATCTTTCAAACTTGCATCAGTCTTGTTTTCACCGTCAAGACAGACATCTAAATTATTAACAGGACATGAAAAAAAACTATAGTTGAGACATTGAGAGCTGTGAAGACCCTCCCTTCCCAAAAAAACAATGACATCAGTCACGACCTACTGAGGGTAGAAGTGATGGCAATGAACAACAACAAAAGTCGAAGAGATTATTGGGGCCTGAATGCAAAGCGCTACGTGTGGCAGAAAATGTACACAGCTCATTACCCTGAACACACCCATATGGTGGTGGCAACTGTGGGTTGCTTTTCTTCAGCAAGGATAGGGAAACTGAACTGATGGGAACATGGATGGAGCAAAACACAAGTGAAGGAAACCCTGTTGATACTGCAAAACACTTGAGATTGGCAAGGAATGTAGACAGCTAACCCATCAAAGGTTGAGATTAAAAAAATATCAATGTGTTAGAATGGCCCAGTCAAAGTCCAGACAAAAATCCCATTGAGCATCCGTGCCAAGTCTTAAAATTTGCTGTTCACACATGGTCTCCACCTATTCTGGCTGTGCTTGAGCTTTTTTTTGCTAGGGAACAAAAGCAACATATGTGAATTTATTTTTTTGCTCAAGTGGTTCAAGCATATAACCAGGATTTTAAATTCTCAGGTCATCAAGTTTGTGGGTGTCAAAGTGTTACCATGCAGGCTATTAGTGTGTTTCAAATCCTGCTGAAAAGGCAATAAATACAAGTCCCACATAAATTGAGAGGCTGTTCAACAGCTGCAGCTCAAGTTAGTCAGTGGCGACGCCAAACAGTAGCCACCGAGGTACCATTTGACACAAACTATAAGTGGCATGTAATTGAATTTCATGGAAGAGCAAAGATTTAAAAGTCTAATGCGGGAGCAACTGCAGATTGCCACGAACTGGGAACATAATCTATCAGTGTACAGATTGAAACCTTAAAATTCACTGTTACACTTACCAGGAGATGAATATGCAACAACCATAAGTAGTACATATTTGTATTGCTTTCTAAGAGCGGAATGAGGATTTAGTGTGAAATGAAATGAAAATGGATGGATGGATGGATCAAATGAAGGCTAATTCTGTTTGATATAATAAAGCGACAATAAAAACAAGAGCTGACACATCAAAGCTGAATCATTTTTAGAACAAAGCAGTTATGTGTGAAATTTGTCCGGATTTTCTAGGTTTCGGAAAAATAGAAATGCATCATGAATCATGTTGTCTCTTTGTTTAACTGGCTTTCATTCAGCATGACCACAGCATGAAACAGCGTACTTTATGTATTGACTAGTGTCCTTGCTTAAATCTGAAAATTAGGATCATTGATTGCATAATAAAATCTGTAGTTAGAAAATAATTTAGTTAATTAAAAATCATTCTGGTGAAGAAGACGAGAAAAATCAAGAAAAGAGTCACATACAAAAAGGGCAGAAGATAGATTAAGCATGCGGCCAGGAAAGCAGGAACCAAAATAAGATAAGAGCCTTATTATTAATTTATTAAAGCTAGGGAGAAGAAGAAAATAGACACAGCAAAAGCTGGCGGTGAAAAGTTCACTGCACTAAAAGTCTGAAAACTGGACTGAGAATGAAAAGTGTTGCAGAGAAAGACAAAGAGAAGCCAGGTGGGCAGAGTGACTGCTGTACTACACGAAAAAGTCAACCATAGAGTCTAAATGAATGAAGGAATGTTTCAAGTCCAGTGAGGTCAGCGTTGGCCTGAATAAAGGACCTCCCATCAGAGTGACTCTTGCCTTGGTACTGCCTGTTACTGCTGCATTCCAACACCATGAAGCACACAAGGCAAACAGTGGGAGCTTCTTTCTGACTGACGCAGTTGCATCCACTTCATGCCCAAAAGTCAGGTTGAAGATGTGTCTGTCACATACAAAATATGCAATAATTCTGTCAAATCAATGGAATAAATACCTAAAGCAAAGCAGTGGTAAGTGATAGTGAGGTAAATGTATTTCTTATAACAGCAGCATGTCTATTTGTATGACTGTAAAGTGTGTGAACAAATATGAAGATGTATCTCCATCTCTCTCTGTTGGGACTGCTAACAGAGCATTTGCATTGTTTTTGCAGTCATCGTGATCTCCTCCAAATCAGCGCCCTCAACAGCCACTTAACCGATTCAGAGTATGACATCATATGCTATGCCGATGAGGGCACAGAGTGTTTTTGGTAACACAAGAAGGAGAAGCGTTGGAGGATGGTAATGGGAGCTAGCGAGTTAGAGAAGCGTACGGGGACACGGCAGCCACGGGCCCCGCTTGGAGCCCGGTGGTGATGAGATGCGATGGGACCCGACCGTGCAGAAGCTCCGGCCTGTGTTAGCTGACTAATCCTCTAGCCGTCCAGTGCCAGTATCTAGACTCATCAGCTTTGGTGTTCTCTTGTCAAGACACATTTTTATAACGTCCCGCTGGTCATTTCTAGCTGCTAATGCCCAACACAACAGCCCCTAATGCCAAATGATTACGTAGTGCTGTTTTAGCACATTTGTCGCCTGAAAAGAAAGAAAGAGCCACAAGGCAGTGATGGGCTGACTCCCTGCTCAAAGGACCAGCTTGATGAACTCAGCAGAAAGGGAGTGGACCTAAAAGCCACTCTAAGCCACCTCTCCTGGGGTGGGCACTGCGGGGGCCTGAGCTGGGTGGCTCGTGGCTGAACTGGGCGCTGGGCAGTGATTCGCAATGCCCTCTTGTACAGTCTATAGACAGATATTGTGCACTCATACGTGAGGAGAGAAACAATGTTCTCATCCGGATCGATCCGGCATACCAAGTGGTGGGATGTAAAGGTTAGGCTGAAGCAGCAGTTGGGAGGGAGTTAGTTATGGGCAATGTCACACACGGAGGTCATTTTGAACTAATGACACAATTAGAACTATAGCTTAAAATAATATCTTTAAATTGAATGACACGTTGCATTACAATTAGTGGAATAGTATCTTTTCAACCTATTCCTATTCTGTTATTGACCTTGAGGGTCCAGAGCCCTTTATGGACTGTATGCATGCAGCACTTCTACATACCGAGGCTTCCAGTGCAAAGTAGACCAGAGTGACTATAGTCCCTAACCCATTCAAAATGACCTATCTTTAACACTAGGACTACCCAAATTCTAAAACTACTAAATAGGTCTCCTAGACCCATTATTTTTGACAGCTTGTGGTCTGGCAATGATGTCAACACCTAAAAAGATGATTACTTGCTGTTTGAGTAGCTATTAAGGTTTATTAAAGATGTAGTCAGCCCCCACGTTTTCTTGGTTTGTACGGCCCAACTAGTCGATGAGCGGAAAATGCAGAGAACGGACTTTGCTGCTGTCTGTAACTGCATATTTATCCCTGCAAACGTTAACGTCCCAGTGCCTCCATTGCTAATCAAAGCAGCGTTAAGGACCTGTTTAATTGAGCATGCAAACAGCAGTGATAACTGGATGTATTGTCCTCTCTTCTCTTCTTCAATGTAGTAATAAATCGATAATAATAATACAATCAATAGTATAGTAGTACAAACTAGATTTAAAAAAAAAATCTGAATTAAAAAGCTTTATTTGCCCTTGCCTGACTACAAACAGGGAACAGATGTTATCTACTGTTTGCCTACCGCTCTCACCTGAGCTCCCTGCAGTCAATAAGTACTGCTTGCCTAACCATGTGACTTGTACAGTAAACACAATATGGAAACACTCCCACTGGGACAAGAACACAAGGGAACAAAACCAGTCATGGTTGTGAAGCCAAGTTACATATGGCTGTATCAAACAACTGCGGGAAAAAAAGCAGAAGGCTTGTTGTAATCAAGAACTATAGGCGCCCACATGCAAATCAGAAAAACTGAGAAAGGGAACTACTTGAAGCAATTAAATAAAATGCAAACACTGATTGGGGAAATATATTCTAACACTCACACAACAGACGTTCCCTGTGGCCACAACAGGCCCTGTATCACACCATTTTGCCATTTTTTCCCGGTCTTGTGAAGTTTTCTAATGGTTTATTATGGGATCCATGACAGACTGTAGTGGGACAGGTGCTGCTGACTCCTGGAGGCTCAAAGGTGCACTAAATGTCAGCCTTGGGTTTACCACAGAACATTTTTTTTGCACCTCATGTTCTTTGCTCTCGGTCAACAATGAATTCACTACAATTTATTGTGCGGAAAAAAAAAAAAAAAAACTTATTCCCATACACACTGCACCGTGCGCTTGCACGTCTGGATCTTCACTATCTCGAACTCACACACTATGCTGCGGCAGACATCGTAGGTACATTAAATGCAAAGTACTATAGTTGTAAAATATTGAAATATTAGGACTTAATATTTGGACAACAAGCAACATATTCAACACACTACATTTCACGCTCATCACTGTCCATCTTGTTTATTCCACTTATATGTAAAAAAAAACGTTATCTCACTGTTTATTGGTGGGGGGGGGGGCATTATCCAGACCACAGCCTCAAGGATGTGAGTCATTGCGTTGTCATGCTGTTAGTCAGTATGTACTCTGCAAGAGCAGCAGTCACATGGGAAGGTCACAATGTATGACACACACAAGGACTCTGCAAAATAACACAATTTTTGACTAGATAATATCTGAATCACAGTCATTAACCATGCTGTACAAAGGGCTGACAGAGTACCTAATCATTGAATGCCCTGTCCATGATTCATATTTTCTTTTGCTTTTTTTTTTTTTTAATAAGCAATTGCTATTTAATTGTATCTTATTTAAATATTTCTCCCTCTTCTAAACTGCCATGTTTTCAATAAAGAGAAGTGTGCTCTGCCTTCAGCCGATTCTATTTTTGGATACATCTGCAGCCACAGTGGAGAGGCACTTCACAAACCTCACAAGCATTTTAAGACATGCGGCCCAGGACATCAGT
Organism: Syngnathus leptorhynchus; assembly: GCF_054491065.1. Lineage (NCBI taxonomy): Eukaryota > Metazoa > Chordata > Actinopteri > Syngnathiformes > Syngnathidae > Syngnathus > Syngnathus leptorhynchus. The sequence continues at coordinate 6,771,403 of NC_141197.1, forward strand.
CTGTCTCTGATATTTGTTCCAAGAAACACAACAAAACATTTTTAATATCCCGACACATATCTCAGTTGATGACTGCATACGTTAGAAACTGGTTGTACAATTATTGTCTCATTATATTGATCACCTGGAATCCAGATAATGGTTCTGCACGGAAAGCACATCCTATATCACCTGCTGGTTTGATTGATAATAATAATTAGATTTGGACAGTTTAAGAATGGCAAAGACGTGTCTAGCATTTTAAAAAGGAAGATGTTTTTGTCTGAACGTCTACCTTCAGAATTACAAAACATTTAGACACGAGCACCATGAATAAAAGATCTTCCCGTGGACGCTGACAACTGAGAGGTAAAAACAGACGTGCATTCAGTCAACTGGATAAAATATTGGAGCTACAGCTCGTCACTGTCTGATTAGAAGCACACCTCTGCATTTATCGCACGTGTACGTATGGTTTAAAAGAGTCCGCTTCCAGCTATTTCACCCCACAAGATTGCTTCTACCTGTGTGTGAATCAGAATCCCGCCGCATGCATGAAAAGCATGCAACCCAGCGCATTTGCTCGTGTGACTAAATGTGTCTTGAGCTTCAATATGGACTGAAAACAAATCCAAACGGGGTGTGACATCTCTGAAGGCCGCAAGATCATCTACACGATGGGACAGAAGACATTGATTTAAAAAGCAGAAAATAGACTCCGATGTGTCGCAGGCATGCACCTTGGTTCTATTTTGAGGACGAGGCAGCGGAAAACGACATCTACATTTCAACCAGAGGAGACTGAAGTCATCCTAACAGCAGCTGACCTTGTGCCCCCTTCCTCCCTTCATCCTCTCTTGCTGTGATAACAGAGACATTCCTGAGCTCGTTCCCTGCCTCGCCATAGGCCTCTCCCTTAATTCCGCTGGAGTGTGTGGAATGCTGGACGGAGCGGTCAGGGGGATGAGGAGGAAATGAAGAACATGAAAAAAACTGAACTCTGAAACATTTCTTGATGTTGAACACCGGAGTGCCCGCCAGCAGGGCGAATTCATGCACACAAGCTCCCAATCAGACAAGACAGACGTAAACTGTGTTAACTGATCAAGATGGAGCTCTGTAGTTGGTACATGTTTGTAAAACAGAGCAATTATGACAATCTCGCAGGGAAGCACTTGATTACAGTGAAACCTTAAATGGTGAATTCTCCTGGTAGTTCATTATGGGATCCAAACAAATGTTTGGGAAAGATATGTCTCTGAAGTTGTTTACTTATACTGGAGTATGAAAGTGAACATTACATTCATCTACATTGCGCCGGCCAAAGTAGAGCATTGCTTTTATGTTTCATAATGGTGGACTTCCTTTTACACTGGAGTGACAATTAAGAGCAAGGAGTATCTATGAACTGGCAGTTTGAATGTTTTCATGTGTTCATTTTAACAGTGGTTAACCAATGTTGACACTTGTTTGTCTGTAAATATTTTTAATATACTATTTACATCACTGGACCATGAAACACAATGTTCAATGGGATCTGAATTTATATTTGATGCCACTTAAGAATCCAGTTGACTGTGGAATTAACTGCTGATTTAGTAGTAGTTAGGTCAAATCCTAACTGAAATAATCCCATCAAGTGTGGTCATCCTTTTTATTTTATGTTGCTTAAATCCCACAGGAAAGTGATCAAAAGGGAAGTGGATTGTAGGAAGAGGTGGGTTCAAGAGAATGATGTTTTAAGACTTGACGCACATAAAACGGATTTAGCAAGTACCTATAGTCTCAAAACATGGATATAGTAGACGGAGTGACCGCTCCAAATTGTCCGTGAGTGTGGATGGTTGTGCGTCTATATGTGCCCTGTGATTGGCTGGCGACCGGTTCAGGGTGTACCCATCCTAACACCCAAAGACTGCTGAAATAGGCTCCAGCGCTTCAGAAAATGGATGAATGGATTAGTTTCTAGAAGGTTTGTCCCAGGAAAGCAGTTTGAGTTGCACCGGAGAGGCTATCTCTGTTATGACTGTGAAGCCTCTCTCATGTACTGCAGAGAATCACTCAAACAGAAAATGAGCAACATGAGAACATTCCAGAAAGTCAGACGCTGGCCTGTTCGGGCTCGGTCAACTTCCAACAAAAAGAGAGACATAGAACAAAGGGAAAAGCAGAGCTGCCAAAGGGCAGGTGAGCAGAGCACTGGAGTGAATAAATGGGGAGATAAAAGAGAAATTCAATCTTTAAAAAAATATTCTCATCTGAGTTTAGGCCAGTCCGTTCAGCTGTAAAAGATGAAGGGCATAGCATATAAAAAAAAGGAGGATATATGGCACTGCAAGATCATAAATCAACATGTCGCCGTGTTTGTGGAAATCAATCTTCTCCCACTGGTTGCCATTTTATTTACGAGCCATCATTAAGGACAAACCATCAGCGGTGATGATAAATGTTTTTCTGAAAAGAGAGGTGGAACCGGACATGAGAGTCTTCAGCAGCTTGGTCCAATTTGTCTCACACAATCAAATTCCTGTCTAGTATCAGTGCCCACCTGCTTGTCCGTTTGCCAGACCATTTTATTAAAAGAAAACAAACAGAAGAAATCAAATGGATATGGGGAAATATGACGACAGCTACTGCTAATCTGCTTGAAACGTCACAAAGAGTTTGAGGGAGCTCCCACGAAAACCCCGTCTAATGGACTGAATCAGCGACAACAATGACCACAGTTTCAAGACATCTGAATTTGTTCCTATACGAAGATAAAAATGCTTGGAAAGATAGTCAGGGAGGTAACAATTGAACTATACAATTACATTCATTGTTTTCATTGTAGTTTGCATTTGTGTGAAACTGCACATGCGTCTTTATCTTTCTCATGGAACTAAATGAGGTATCCATGATATTAGAAAAAAGTCTCCGGATGACGCAATTAAGCAATTGCATGCCTCTTAAAACTACAATTAATTTATTCAACGGATTACCTCTCGGACAGTGTCTCATTAGCAATTGACTTTTTATTTAATGTGATCAATCAGTGAGCAATGCTCTGAAATGAAAACACACCATTTTAAATGGGACCCTCCAGAGCCCTCTTTCTATAAAAAGAGGAAATTCAACTTTTAGGGAGAGGTAAAAGGTTCGGGGGGGATAAGAGTCAAAGTTGCAGAAAAGTGTTTTGGCTGTCCGGGAAGCTGAAAGAGGGGAGGCAGTGAGCCATGGATGATCACCATCACCTGACTGATCAGCCATTCCACTCCACCGCAACTCTCACTCCCAATAAAATAGTTCTAACTTGACAGCGTTCCATAAATATGATATGAGCAGGACTGCTGAGAAGTTACGTCAGCAGCGCAAAAACAAAACATCACAGCATGTTGCCTTCTTTACTGTGTGGCGTGCGTGTCAAGAAATGTCCAAAGAATAAATTCTTTTGTTGTTCCATGACTCCATGCAAGTGTTTTTCTTCTTGATAGTTTAGCATGAATTAAGAAAGAGAGTATAAGATACGTATTCATAATCATATACAGTAGCATTTACATTAAATAGGATGTCATTGCGCATATTCAATTAATCGATGAAATAATCAATTCGATTCTAAAATTATTCAATAGTGAGAGCTCTAGATTATATACTTTCACTTTTTTAGACCCATTTTGAACAAAGTGTACAAAAACAAACCAAGGTCCATAAAAGGTTGTTTATATGAACTTGGGATCAACTAAGAGGACTGGCCTCAACTCCTTCAAATGGGCTGAACAAAGATGAATAGTGGTAGTCTTTAATTTCCATCCGAATATTTGGTGAAATACAGTATATATTGTAGGCGATATTGGGTGTTGTGTTTAGTGTGTTAGCCAGTAACACCAAAGCCCAGACGAATCAGTATCCATCTCTCTCGTCGTCCCTGTCCATCCCTCTGATGATACACATATCTGCCACTCTGCTTGATAGCGAGATCCCCAGCGGGCCGTTCTGGAACGTCAATTTCGGTTAATTAAATTTTCCTGACTCCGCTCTGCTCATGAAGTCCCTGAGGGAGACACAATTGTACAGGCGTCTGCAGACGATCTGTCACAGGTTTATGCCTGAAGTGAAACATCTATCTTTATCTTGGAAAACATCTTTGCGTGTCCCAAAAAGGCCTATTGCAATTTAATGTATTATTATTATTATTATTATTAGTATTATTATTATTATTATTAGTAGTAGTAGTAGTAGTAGTGGTAGTAGTAGTAGCAGTATCATCATCATAATTGGTTTCATCATTGTTATATTATTATGATTATTATTACAAATTCAATTATTGTGTTTGCTTATTGAGAATATTAGTGTAAACATGGTCAAATGAATATGCAACGTCATCCAAATGATGTCAAATGTAGCTGAGATTTCCAAATTAGACATAAATAAATAGCCTGTATCGGTATATCCTCCTTGAAAACCCTTTCTGCAAAGTAACAGACATGATATAAAACGACTAAGACAAATATTTGTACTACTTCCCAGCTAAGATTGCCACTGTTGCAAAACCCAACAGCGCTTCGTTCTCTGGCGCGATTAACATGGGGGAGATAGATTGAGTGGTCGCCTCTCTGACAGTGTAGATATAGTTAGTGGGGAACTCTGCCCTCTGCAGGAAAACATCTGCTATTGTTTGTTTTTGCACGAACCTCACTCTCCATTGGATTCTCTCACAGAAGCAACACTTTTTATTGGCCATTTTTATTGAAATAGAAGCCAGAATTATGTGTGGACACATGCATGTATGTAAGTCCAAAAATTGAAATGATAAATACTGAATATGCAGATGAGATACCATTAAATTAATTGTATGGAACCCTATTTCAATTTAATTAATAGTGAATAACTGCAAATGCCAAACCAAAGTAGACAGTATAAATCAAAGGGAAATGCATAAATGAATATAAATTATTTCAGTTCCATGCATCAAAGGTTCTCTGTGGTAAGAATATGCTCACATGAAGAAGAAAAAAAAAAGTAAATCATTTGTTCTGTAAGAGTGCAGAATTGCAGAGCCACGAAATACAGTAAGTGGTAAGCACATCTACCTCACAGTTTCAGGTTCAAATCTTGTCATGGGGCTTTTTTGATGTGAGGTTTGCATGTTCAGCCTCTTCCCATTTTCCATGGCTTGGCCCGTTTCTACCACAGTCTGCTATGGACCATATGAGCTGGTGAATTTCAAGGTGGAAATGTCCTACAATAGCATAAACATTGTAAAAATGAATTTATTATGGAATATTCTAGCTATAATTCTTTGCTACTATAGCTCAATTCTCCATTGCGCCCCCCCCCCCCCCCCCTCAATTCCATTGTGATCAAATTATCCATTTGTAACAAAATGATCGACTTTTGGACATAAATCTTTTATAATAATAATAATAATAATAATAATAATAATAATAATGCAATATTATTATTGAAAAATTGTAATGTAAAAGGGTAATTGTCAACTGTGGCCATGTGATGCCCTTTGAGACATGTTTGTGATTAAGGGCTATATAGTAAATAATATTGACTTGACTTGACTGATGGTCCCGGGCGTGCTAGAGCCTATCCCAGCTGACTTTGGGCAGTAGGCGGGGGACACCCTGAAGTGGTCACCACCCAATCGCTAAACGAACAACCACTCACACTCGCACTCACACCTAAGGGCAACTGTTTATTCGTCTGACCAAGCATGTTTTGAGGATGTGGGAGGAAACCGGAGTACCGGGAGGAAACTCATACAGGCACATGACAACAAAACAAGTACCGTATTTCCCGGACTATAAGGCGCACCTAAAATCCAGAAATTTTCTCAAAAGCCGACAGTGCGCCTTATAGTCCAGTGCTCCTTATATAAGGACCAAATTCCTAAATTTAAACGGGCCCGAAGCATTGTGTCATAAAATCAATCACAAGTGGCCCGCTGAAGACTATGAATCATGAATCAAAAAGACTATGGATCATTATTTTGTGATTATACAATAATTTGTTGCATCTGAAGTTGAAATAAAAAAGATAAAGTGGAGAATGGTTTGATTTGGATTAAAAATCTGACATGATGCATTAATGGTGCGCCTTACGTACATAAGGACAAAGTTTTAAAATGGGCCATTCATTGAAGGTGCGCCTTATAGTCCGGTGCACCTTATGGTCCGGAAAATACGGTAGATATATTCTTGAAGCTAAAGCATTCAGAAATCTACTCAAGTTGGAAACTACACACAGAAAGTTCAAGAATCAAACCCAGAGCATCAGACGTGTGATTTCACTGTGTTGCCCAAAACAAGCAATTTGCATAAATCTATTTCATGGCTGCACGTATACGACCTTTAGGGGTTAGTTTCATCCCTGCACTGTGGAGGTCAGTCGACAAGAATGCTGAGTCATTTCCTGTGAATCAAAAACAAGTCTGCACATTTCTTCACTCCAGTTCAAGGGAGCACTTGCTAAATTAGAGAGAGAGCAATTTCTGTAATAATTGGACATGGCGTCAGGTCATCAACAGATGGGTGATATTCCCAACAACAAGAAGTACTTATTGCTTATTCTCTTTTATTCCAGCCTAAATTACAAATTCCACTAAAGGGTCAAAACTCAATTCAAATATCCCATATCCAATGGGCTCACTGTTATTTTATTGGCAGGCTCAGGAGGTTAGGTTTGGCAGAAATGTGTCAGAATATTAATGAATTTCCCTGTCTAGCTTTAAAACTGGTCTTGAAACACATTTTTAATCTTTGTCTTATTTATTGAGTTTTATTGCGTTTATTCACACTACTACATTATTGTTTTAACTGTCTATTAGTTATACATGGCTAATTTTTACTTTATTTACCATACTTTTTGAGCAGCTTTAAACTGCTCCATAAATAATGTTGTTAAATCTATCACTGGTCTTAATATGAAATTAGGTTCCATCTTTGTCAAAGAGGGCAGAGGGCAACTTTGCCTTGTTTATTAAAGCTGTTGCAAGGAGGAGGCCATCAAAACTGTGAGGAGAGCACATCTCTCAGCAGGTAGCACGCTGAAATAGCAACCTTGATCCTAATGCTGCGCAGCACAGCCCCTGGCTTGTGACGACTCCATCCTGAGAGCCCTCGTCCCAGAACAAGAAGTTGCTCGCGTGCGCACACGCATGGACACAGGCAAATATGCACATGCAGTCACAGGGAGATGCACAAACACACACGCACGCATCCATCCGCTCTGATTAACCCATTTCCTTCTGGGCTTTTTTTTTTCTCCCCCCCTTCTATTTTTTTTTCATCACTCGCTTTACTTCCCAAAGACAGACAATAGAACGTGAGATTGCAGGTTGGCAAGACAACTTCCTCAAGGGATGTCTCATTTTACAAAGTTTTGTATTTCTGGTGGTCAATTTAGATGAGAGAGGACGAGGGAACGCCAGAAGAGCCCCTCGGTGATGTGGTACATTGGAACTCTAGATATGACCTCCACACATCCAAAAGGAAGCAGAGCTCTCAACATAACCAGATACCTTCCTTCTCCTTCACATCAATGTGATTCACATCATGTTTATACTGTACACTCTTTGACCAGTACAGTAGGCTAATACAGACTTACACAAGCAAATAGCTTCCAAAGTAGCTTGTTTAAATGAATGAATGAATGAATGAATCTGGGGGGCAGCTCGGTGTCACACTTGTTCGTATGTCCGCCTCACAGTTTGGAGATTATAGGGTTGATTCCAGCTCCGGCCTTCCTGTGTGGGGTTTGCATGTTCTCCCTGTGCCTGCGTGGGTTTTCTCTGGCTACTCCAGTTTCCTCCCACATTCCAAAAACATGCATGGTCGGTTGATTGAGAACTTCAAATTTTCTGTAGGTGTGATTGTGGGTGCAAATAGTTGTCTCTGTGTGCTCCGCGATTGGCTGGCAACCAGTTCAGGGTGTCTCCCGCTTACTGCCTGAATTCAGCTGGGATAGGCACGCCCGTGACTCTTGTGAGAAGTCGCGGTACAGAAAACAGATGGATGGCTAAATTTGGATTTACCCAAAATATTACAGCTCATGTTGATACTGTCAGTGAGGTATTATCCAAGAATATATTTGAAACTCTTAAAGATAGCTGAAAATAGTTTGACGGTTAAATATGCACTGCTGCATTATATTTGTCAGTGAGGCTTGTGTCCTACATTACTCTTTCTTTAAGAACCCTGCAGCTTTGACACATCAACTTACATGCCATTATGGGAAAAGGGTTCATTTAGGTTGTCTATTACAGAAATCCATTCATTTCCCTAATGCTTGTACAATTTAAGATAGCCGGTGAGATGATGGCGACATAACGTAATATGCATGTTTTGGGGATGTGGGGAGAAAGCTTGAGTACTCGAATACTGGTCGGTTTTATAACCACTAAATGAACATTTCTTAGTCAAAAGACATTTCACATATTCCAAATATATTTATCAAAGTAGAAAAACAAATAATGGAACTTTATTCTAAGTCAACAGGACATCTTTTTATGAGACAACTTTATACAGTACATAAACTTACATGACTCGGGCTCTGGCATGATAAACAAACAAGGCAGCTGAACAGAATAATTACATTAAACACTACATAAAAAGGCAACCAGTGAAGACCAAGGGGAATTGTGAATGCCATTCCAGTGCAATTCGACTGCAGACTACAAGGTGTTGTCATTGCTTTTAAGAGCATTACATTATTCATTGCAAAACATCTCTGCTTTGAGACCAGTGCTTGAAACGCAACTGCGGCCAAGCTACAGATGACAAGATAACTCAAAGGTGCAGTGACATAAAAATGTCACAGACACCGAAGGTCGGAAGTCAGACGACAGTCACATGACTAAAATAAAAAATGTTGTTTTTTTTTTGTTGGTGGCTCGGTGGAGCACCGGGTAGCATGTCCGCCTCACAGTTAGGAGGGTGCGGGTTCGATTCCACCTCCGGCCCTCCCTGTGTGGAGTTTGCATGTTCTCCCCGAGTCCACGTGGGTTTTCTCCGGGCACTCCGGTTTCCTCCCACATCCCAAAAACATGCTTGGTAGGCCGATTGAAGACTCTAAATTGTCCCGCGGTGCGAGTGCGGATGGTTGTTCGTCTCTGTGTGCCCTGCGATTGGCTGGCAACCGGTTCAGGGTGTCCCCCCCCTACTGCCCGATGACGGCTGGGATAGACTCCAGCACGCCCGCTACCCCCGTGGGGACAAAGCGGTTCGGAAAATGGATGGATGGATGTTTTTCTTGTTTTTTTTTTTTGGTCAGCTTCTTGTTTTGCACCATTGATTTTAGGAAGACATGAGAAATTGGGCTTGAACACAAAAGGTCATGTTTAACCAGTGTAGTGTGTTATGTCAATAATATAGAAGTGGGGCATTGTGGAGATTGTGGCCACATCCACAACTGCACTATTTATTTTTCAATAAATCTTTCAGACATTCTCCGTTTTGTATCCTGCCCCATCCTTTCATTCATTAGCTAATCATTCTCCCTGCATACTCTCTGCCTTCCTACTCTTCTTCAGTCTCCTGTCAAGAAATGCGGACGTGCTAACTCTGAAACATGACCAATCAATAGTATACAGAGGACAAACGACCACATGTGAAGACACGTTTCCTGCAACGTATGCAGGCCACTTTAGTCATTCCCGTAAGAGGCAAACCGTGAGTGATTGATTAATTAAATTTTATGAGAACTCTTCCATGTGACCCTGTGTTAAATAAGCTCTTCTCACTTACAGGCTGTCGTGCTTGTCATAGATCATGGGCATCATCTATGTTTAGAAGCAAAATTGATTTCTTCCTGCCCTTTCTGCCCGACATTAAAGATGCACAGTGCTGCCAGATGATCTAACACCAGGGCAGGGAGCGTGTCATTATGCAGAGCACTTTGTGTCTTTAAACAGCTAATAAATCACTGCAAACTGAAAGCCGTTGGGAGCCTGAGCCAAAGCCTATAGATTTGCTGCTGGTTAATGTGAGACGCAATTAATGAGAGATATTCTGTGGCTGCTGGTGATGGAAGCCATAAAGTCGCAGTCTGCACACATGATCAAATATGATGACATGAAAAAGTCTACTGACAAGAGAAAAAGGAAAGTGAAGAAGAAGGCTGCCTCGCTTCAGGCATTTTTTTCGTTCCTTGGGTAATTTATATCCGCGTTAATTTGTGCCGTCGTAAGGGATTAAAAAATGTGATTGAAATGTATATATAGATACTTATATGTTCACATTTGAAGTGAGAGGCTTCATCAATTTTATATTAAATGAAATGTATTGAATATTGTTGTTACACAGGTCGTCTGACCTCGACTTACAATCAATTTATGAACGTTTGAAGATATGAGCATGGCACCGGCGGAGCTAGAGGGAGGTCGCTGGAACACTCTCCCCTCCGTCGCAATATGCTTGGACCCCCTTCCCCCCTTCAAGGTGGCAAGCCAGAGAGTTGATGTTTGGTTATTTTCAGATTTTTATGCGACTCCCCCCCCCCCCCTCACACACGTGCACACATTTCTTCCCGTTTGCACTAGATAACATGATTGAATGTTTATCTGAAGATTTTTTGGGATTTGTAAAAAAAAAGAGATACCCATTACTGTAATGTAGAGGAATTTCATTCAAATACATTTTTGTAATTAAATTTTTGTTAAAACAGTAAATGTAGAAACAGAATATACTGTATATAATGTAATGCATTTCAGAATATTCTTTTTTTTATTTAATAAAATGTAATTCAAAAGAATGAATGTGTCTCAACTTACAAACAGTCTCTTGGAACCCATTTTGTTTGTAAGTCGAGGACTGCCTGTAGTATTATGTATTGATGTCACCTTGTACAAATACTGTACATGTGAACCTCTTATAATATAAGTAAACCACTGTAAGTTTTGTCATGCCACATTATTTTTCAAGAAATCGTTATGGTAGATAAGGCATAAATATGTATGCAATGAGCAATTAAAAAAAAAAAAAAAACACTCATGTGCTGCTTGACTGTTAAATTCAAATGTCACTTGAAGTGATTGTAATGAAATTCACACGTCACAAGAGAACCTTCAGTTCATTTACAACTGACCTTTTAATGGTGACTTCAAGTGAATGACAATGTTGCTCTAAACAACACAAAGTTGTTTGCGCAACAATAAGTGTTACAAACGTAAATTTATAATACCATCTCCTATTATGCAATTTTTGCCCCAATTGTCAGCACTGGTAATTAACCTAATTATTTTTTCTTCTTCAATGTCTGTGTTAATTAATACAAGGATAATGAAAAGCTCTTGAACATACGTAAATGCCTATTTTAATGTTGAAATAGAATTATTGTTTTCCATTATTTATTAAAACTTGCTGTCAAATGAAATAAAGGAAGCACATCATTATTTTATATTCTTATTTCCTTGGATTCAACATTTATTTTAGTTGCTGACAGAAGCCCAGTGAACTGGCTCACATTTTGACACTAAAATGGTCTCCATTCATTTGAATGACAGGCGGTCTAATATGTTTGCCTCGCACTGTATGTGTTAAATTGTAAACATGTTCATAAAATGACTGAAAGCAGCAAATCCTAAATTGCCCATTTACGATCCTGTTTGAGAGTAGCAAAGAAACACATTCTTTTTTAATTCTCTGAGCTTGAGGTATATAGTCGAAAGAAACACTTTATTTATGTATTTGAGCTGTACACCAGGTAAAACTAAAGAATTATCGGGGTCCAAAAGTGAACAATATCAAAATATATCAGCAAAGAACGCTTGAGGAAAAATAGTCTCCACTGGAAACGTTCAGAAAAATCCTTTCTAATTTTCCGTGAGGAGCAAATCTCTGTGGTCCAGAGTGAAGCACGCGTTGGCACACAGTGTGGATTAGATGGCAAATAAAAGAGTTTGTATTAAATAATTAAGATGTAAAATCCCTGATGATTTCACTCAATTTTAGACTCTTCAATCTCTCCCTGCAGCTTTCACAGTGCTTTTTTTATTTCACAAAATAGCTGCAAGTAAAAAAAAAGAAAACACTGCATTATGAAGTAGATCATTTCTTCAATCTATTATTCATGCCAAAGTCTTCTACCCATGAACTCCTTGTGGTGTGTTAGTGGAAGGCAGGAAAAAGGCAGCTAATGGATCTGGGTAACATGTTCTAAACAGTCGATGGTGCTGCAATCTCAGTGGGATGAAATAGATACCATAGCTTTTTTTAGCCTGCATTTTCTCTATTCTGTATGGGGACACGCAGTTGGCAGGTAGTCACACAGTCATGTCATCTCTGTGGAAAACAACACATCATATTCTATTTGATCTGTTGGTAATACTGCAAGGAAAGGAAACATGGATGAAAAGACAGGAAGACTTTGGAGTAAAATTGGCAGGTTGTCTTGAGGCTATGTTTGAAGGCAGTCCTTGCTGAAGGATAGTCCTAAAAGATGAAACTGTGAATTCTCATTTGCTGAATCTGGCTTGTCTTCAGTGAGGCCTGCCAACTGCAGGTCTGCAGTATTCACATCAGAGTATAAAATGGCTTATACACGGAAGGGAGGGCAGAATAAGGAAAATAAACTCTATGCCAGAACACAAAACTCACAGATAGCGTGATAAAAATGTGCCTATATCAATCTCAATGTGTCAACCCAAGTTTTAACAGTGCATAATCACCCCCCCCCCCATTTGTCACTTTATTAAAACTCATTCAAACAACAAAATCCGTAAGACACATTTTTAGCCGAAATACCTACTAGTTGTAAAATACCGGAATGCTATGTTTCACACAAAACGATCAATTCCTGTCAATCTGTCATGGGAGGATTCTGATGGCGTACCCTATCCGAGTGGTTCCCAATCACTGTGCTAGTGTGCCGTGACAGGTATGCCACAAGAGATTATCCAATTTCACTTAACTGGTCTGAAAATCATTTATGTACTACCTTTGTCCATTTATCCATGCCAGTGACATACAGTGACAAGGCAGAACAATTAAATGCTCTTCCTCTAGGTGGCAGAAAGTGCATAATTAACTTGTCAGTCCACTATTGTGGCACACACAGGTCAGTCTACTTGTGTATCCTTGTTGATAGTTCTAGAAATAAATTAAAAGCATGAAATAAATAAGCACACATTTTCCTGCTTCTTCATAAATATCATCTGGTCATTTAAACAATAGACTCTACACCAGAGGTCAAGGCATACAGAGTAGCAAGAGCGCAGTAAACAAAGTACATAACTGGGCAAGAATAAAGCCAATGAAGGGTTATGCATTATTTGGGCATTTAAAAAATTGCAGTTTAAAAAGGAATTTGCCTTAACTTGTTATTAATATGATTTTATTTTTACACCATTAATATAAATTAGTTTTTAGTCCCCATCCCCAAGCAAAAACTCCACCATCTGCAACAACTCAATTGACCTTTTCACCCCTTGCTTACTACAGAGTGTGACATAATCCACAAGCCTCACAAACAAATAAATTGCAACAATGGACATTTAAGTGGCTTTTGAAAAACACAAAACTCAACTCTATTTTTTGCCATTTTGATATTACAAAACCATGTGTGTGTGAGCATGCTAGGGTTTTTACACTCCAGTTGACAACTGATAGTTGACTTTACTACTCCACAATGAAGATTTACTATCGTGCTATACTTAGAAAAAAATATATCAATCAATGGCCACTTGACATGGACTAAATTTTCATATTTTAGTCGAATAAAAAAATCTCAAGTGCAACCCCTAATGCATCCGCCAGTATATGAATACATAAGTATCACATCACTTAGGGCGTCAGTGCTGTATCACCTCGGAGCTTGATCATGACTTGTCCCCTGCCTCCCCTTTGCCGTAGATCTTCTTCTGTCCACTTTTGACCCCCTTTCACATCACTGAACGCAAAATAGCATTTACTTGTGTTGACTGCAAAAAGCTGCCTCTTAAACATGGTCACAACAAGTCTGACTCGTCCACTGACAACCAGGCGGCTCCACACAACCAACACTACTGAACACGCAGCAAGCCAGCACACACACACACACACACACACACACACACACACACACACACACACACACACACACACACACACACACACACACACACACACACACACACACACACACACGTACACACGCAAACACTGCCAACACAAAGAGGAGGAAAAGGCGAGAATATTGAAACAACACATTGTGAAGGTTTATAAAGGCATAAATCCACAGAGTGGTTGAGAGACATTCATGACTATGCAGAAGAGAGATATACGGTATCCGAGTGTCTTATGTGGTCCAGAGCCACCAGAAACAGCCTCAGCAGGCTTGCATGAGTCGCCGTTTGGCATGGTTCTTTTTTTTTTTTTTTTTTTTAAACCGTTGGTGGCTTTCCCAGAATGACTCGTTACAGACAAACACACAGGCACACACACATACATCAACACGAGCACGTGTCATCATGAATTGACTGGTGGAGAGGGCTCAATGGACGATACCAGAGTTGGTCAGGCTTTTCAGCGTCAAGCAGCTTATCCAATCACATATCAGATTAATACTTTTTTTTATGAGAGTAAGCCAGTAATAGAGAGAGGCATATGGAATGTGTTGTGTGCTCATCTGAAAGCCGAAGAAACATTGCATAACCAAAGGTCATTGTGTCATGTGTGTGTGGCGTGACTGTAATGAGTGTAGATGAAAAATCAGTTCGGTGGAGAACGAGATATTTTGAAGTTAATGTGCATGTCACGTCAAAGCTGCACTTTACCTTGTAGAGCAGACTTGCCAGGCTGAACCTGCTATGTAAGGATATGAGTGATGGTAAGGTTAATCAAAATAATTGCATACTGCCATTCATTTTAATTTCACAATTGAACAATTACTTGGAACATCAAATGGTTAATTTATACAATCATTGAAAGTGTGTGACACTTTAAGAGGGGGGGGGGGGCAATAAACAAAAAAGTCAGGTGGTTGTCAGATTTTTCCCATTGATGTCCACTAGTATTTATATAAGGACTCTTCAGAATAGTCCAAAGTTTTTTTTTTCTGAGCTATTCTTTCTTCTCCCTTTTTGTTTTGAATTAGCTGCATGTCCTGTTAAAAGACCTGCAACCACTCAACATCTCATTCCGCTCCAGAATAGATTTAACATTTTTTTTTCAATCAAGACAGGTTCAAGAAACCTTGTATTACATTTAACAAAACAGCCCCAGAACACGCTTGAGTGAGTCTGCTGTTTGTTTCACAGGATGTACAGTGTTCTTTTTGTATTTACTATATATTTATTGATACAATAAATCCAAAATGTTTATGGAGCAATATAATAATGGCATATAGTTGTGTTTAAAGTCCTATAAAATATCTTTGAATTTGTGTATAAGAAAGTGTTTGTTTTACAGCTGTTGTTGAATATGAGGCGTTCCTACTTACGTTCGAGTCAAGCAGATCAATGCTGTCTAGGCTCTTGCTGCGGTGAATGCGACCCTTGATTCGACGCAAGGAAGGTTTCCCCTGACTCACGGGCAAAGAGAGGGTGGACGTGGCAGGCATGGCCATAGCACCAGCACCCCCAGTAGCACCTATAAACCCATCTGAAGACTCGGCAACACCAGTGGGTGACGTCTCTCCGTCTGGCGGCGTTACCCTGTGAGAGAAAGCGAGAAGAATGATGTTGACCGTGTTTTCTGCTATGTTGATATTTGCTAGTTTGAATTTCCAGGGTCAAATAAGTCGTGCAGAACAAACGCAGAACAGAACTGACTCTTCCAAATTTGAGATTCATCACAGTTCTCAGTACCGCAACTTAAATTTTCAGAGCAAATTGCTTGCCAGCAGTAAGTGATGCGGATTAAAAAGAAAAACAGCCTTGGGGATCAAAGTAAGACAACTTGATGTCTTTTAAAGGACAAGTTCTCCTGTTGGGTGTGGTGACAGTCAAGCAAGTGTGAGTAATTGGGCTGAATGTCAGCGGGGTAGCCTGTAGATGGATACAAGGTATGGAAGGTCCACTTGACTTCTATTATTAGGCCACAATGCTTTATAATTACAGGCAACCTGGTGTTGCAGTGAAACATAACATCAACATATTTACACCGAGTGTTCTTTTGGCCTACATAAGCAAACCTTGGTTTAGATCAGTAGAAAAGGGATTTTAATCAGTTTGCTACTGAGTTTTTTTTTTGTTATTTTAAATGCAATTATGATATCAGGAGTAATGCCACTTCATGAGAAGTCATGTGCACCAACTGAGCATTATCTCCACATTTGCCCAATCAAACACATGAGCTGCTATTATAAAGGCAGGCTTAGCAAATGGTTCTTAACCTGGGTTTAATCAAACCCCAGGGATTCGGTGAGTCAGGCTAAAAATGGTCGAAAGTGGTCAGTGGAGGTGAGGACACACACTTGGTGATAACTCATCGGAACAACAACGCTCTCAGCCTTTTGGATTCAATCTATCTTTGCAGGCAGTTCTTTCTGAGGATGATGGACATGAAGGCAAAGAAAAGGAACGGACTTAGTTCCATAACAAACTTGAGGGGTTCGGTACCGCCAAGAAGGTTATGAACAACTGGGTGAAGCATTATAATTTCGGCAGCAGTTTGCTGCGTAAATAATACAATGTCGATTGACTGACCGGTTCATTATCTTGATTATCACAGTGAATCTAATTACCACTTTCTTAGAGGAAAGATATTATTATTGTCGTGAGAATCACGGGCATACTGGAGCCTAACCTAACTGACTCTGGGTAGTAGGCAGGGGACACCCTGAACTGGTTGCCAGCCAATTTTTGAAAAAATAGATGGTCCCATATTGGGTGTCAAACCCTGAGTATGCATTTTTCATTTACCGTGTAATAAAAGTTTTGAGAATTATCAGATCTTCAGTGTGCATGAGAGCATTAACATTGCAACTATTGAGAGTGACAGATGAAAGTAAAACATGCGCTTACTTGTGGGTGGTCTCTGAATGATTAATTGCAAGTGATGCTGCTGGTTTTTGGGGCAATATATTGAGTCATGTCATGTCATGTCAGTGCAGTTAGAATTTAATAGCACTTTTTTTGCGAGTGGGGGGATGCAAACACTCACGAAAATGCTGGCACACTCACTGTGTCCCCAAAGCAACCTCTTCAGTGAAAACAACAAAGCACACATCTTGCGGTCCAGAAATAGAGAAATAACAAGAAACATTGACAGCAGTGAAAAGTAGTTCATGAATGTTGCATGCGACTTCAGCCCAAAATAGAGTATTTCCCTCCTGTCCTGGATTAAACAGGTCAGAAACAAACTTCATCAATCGCACGGAATCACGAAAATGTGCACATGTAAATGTCCAGCAGCATCGAAATCATGATAAATCAAGTTAAGACTTGACGTCAAATAATTATTGCTGTACAGCACCATTCAAAGCTAACGCCTGAAGTTTGCCATCACATGAACCTCAAAATTTCAAATCACATTTTCTAAAAAACCCTAAAAGGGCAATGATGGCTGTATTTCACAGTTGTCACTTTTCGATGCCACCTCAGCCCGATGTGAGTTAAAGGGAAAGAATTAGGGGAGTACCTGGGTTCATTACTTTTTAGACTTCTATGATAACACTTTATTCTGACAGATGTTCACATGGAGAGCTACAAGGACAACACACTATGATGATCAAAAATAGCTCCACTGAAGTAACTCACTTTGTTTGACTTTACACACTCGGCAGCCAAAAGCGAAAGTTTGAGCATTAAGACAATAAAGATGAAACAAAAGAAGACAGGTGGAATAAAGCATGAGGGAACATGAGGCTGCAAGGCGAAATAAAGACACGAGGGATAAAGCGAATGACCATAATGCAAAGAGACAAAGGACAGAGGGACACAGTCAGCGTATGGCTCTGAGTGCTTCGTAATGTCTGACTCTCTGGCCTGAAGTGATGGGGACTGTTGAACATGCATCATTTGTGCTCACGGGCTCCACTTCCACTGTTGCAGACACGTGGACACATCCTGCTTGATTCAGACAACCTTGCTGGAACCCCCTTCAAACACTTATAGTTTGGCTTTTGCCAAGATTGGTGAGATCAAGCTTTGCATAACATTACACGTTGGCCATCCATTTCATATTTTACACCTATTCCTGGAGAGGCAGTAAACATTGAATGGTTGCCAACTGTTTGCACAGCATGTACAGTACAGACACTTATTGACCAGTTTTGTGAAGCTGAGCCGAGATTGGTTGTGACTTGAGACCTGGCAACTGTGATGTCATTTTCAGTCGACAGCAAGTGGACAAATGGTCATCCCCTGAGATTGATTAAAAGAGGTGAATTTAGCTGCTTAACTCATATTCCACAAACTTAAATAAATCAAAATGCCATGCTTAGACTATTGGGGCCACATACAATGTAGTATTGTAAAGACTTCTTATGAGTTGGCTCCCTCTTTAAAATTATTTGCATAGTATTGTAAAAGTTGCTCTACAAAGCCAACAGCTTCCAATTATGATATTCGCTCATAGAATAATATTGAGTCTGTGAACAAAATTGTCTAGATGTTTTCAAAATTGAAAAACGTTTTTGGGCCAAATTATTATTGCAAAAACCTCGATAAGTCAATGTGACCACATATTGAGCTCCTGTATGGAATAACAGCATAGATTTAGGTTAAAAACGGTTTGTACCTCATTTATTTGAACTATTTTACCCATTTAAAATGGAATTGAATGAGGTATCAAGAATTTATGCAGAACAGGAAATGAACCATCAAGTCAAGGAAACATATTAAACAGCCTGTTAGTTACGAGTCAAGAGCGTGTAAGCCCATTTAAAGCCACCTGGGGAGAGGCAAACGGGAAAAAGATCAAGTCTGTTTGGGCCAGACAGGCCTGACAGATGGAGAGCGGAGATTAGGCATATAGTCGTTCTGTCAAACAAGGTGGGACACCAGTCATATTCGGGTGCTGTCTGACCCCTGCATCAAGGAAGATAAACAATGTTTTTCATACAGTTCAATTGCTGAACAAATAAATGGGGTCACATTACACATTACTCCTGCACAGTGATGCTGCTAACGCATTTGCTAAGTAACACACGACTTCAAAATGCAAACATTTTCCAGTAATGATTAATCTAATGCATTTTTTTCCAGTCAAGTCATAAGACTAGCCACTCTTCATATATCACAAAACAATACGATGTAGAATTCTTTCATTTTAAGGTGATATCAAGATTTCAATGAGTTGCACATTTACCTGCCAAAGTTGAGTAGGAATTGACAAGATTTAAAAGGGGAAGTCAACCCCCAAAATTTCCCAATGCTCTTTAAATTCAATTGTTATGTTTATAAAAAGCCACTCAGATTGGAGTCACCCAGTTCCCTATCACAACGGCGCACAGCGGT
Source organism: Syngnathus leptorhynchus (assembly GCF_054491065.1). Taxonomy (NCBI): domain Eukaryota; kingdom Metazoa; phylum Chordata; class Actinopteri; order Syngnathiformes; family Syngnathidae; genus Syngnathus; species Syngnathus leptorhynchus. The sequence continues at coordinate 6,790,745 of NC_141197.1, forward strand.
ACAAAACGCCCTATTTTATGAGCAATAGTTAAGCAAATATACCAAAGAAAAGATCCATGCACACAGAATGTCCTTTGCGTCGTCACAAATGTCTTTTAATTTACAGCGAATTTACAACTGAATCTTACTTTTTTTATAACAATTGTAAAATATCGTAAAATATTCATCCATAGCCTGTAAATGAACAGTTGAATCAGTCCGTTAACAACAACTATAGCTCACGATAATTTCAACATAATATAATGGATTGTTGTACATTTCTGATGTTACGAGAGTATCCTGCTGGTTTTTTTTTTTTGGTACATTGCATTGTACTTACAATGTCGCTAATGTGACAGTAAACTGAATAAACTGCTGTCAGATGACTTCTATGAACTGGACTTTTGCTGTATCCTTTTCAACTAGACACAAATCCACCAAGCAAAGGACAAAAAAATAAAATCACAAATGTCATCTCTGTCAGGCAGAAGTGGATCCCCTCTGCTGTGTCCTTCTCGATTTGAGGGACGGCAGTGATATATTTCCTCTAGTCAGCTCCCTGTGAGCCATCATGTCAGTCGTGAGACACCACAGGTCAAGAACGCGTGACTCGCAGATTCTAAAAGTCATTGCTGCTCTGCTCTCCGATGGGGCGACGTGAGTCTCTGATGGGGCCCTCTTTCCATTCAATGCCTTCTGCCGAATTTACGTATGACTTCACCCTCCATAAAAGCATACTGGACTGTAAACTGACTGGCGATCAGTGCCGAATGAAATCTGCTCTAATCAATGTTTTCATGTGCCCATGGGCGACATCGGATGAAACAGATGAATTAAGTGTTTGCAATTATTTGTATCAATGGTCGAGCCCGGAGCTGTACAGTGGAGACAAGGGCCATTTACACGGCTTATTTAGGAATGTTTATGAACCTCAGTAAAGCATTTCAACAGTGGATGGAACTTTGCATGCTAATAGTGCTACACTAACAGCAACTGACGTCATTATGCAATCAAAACCATTTCTAACTGTGACCTCTAAAACTGCATACGTTTTTTTTTTTCTTCTAGTTGTTTACAACATACTTGTGTGCAAAAGGGGATTTTTGTCTTCTCTTCAACGCCTGGTCAAAGCAACATGTTCATATTTTATCAAGCACCCAACTACCCTATGAACCATCACCACATAAAATTAAATAAATAAATAAATAAATAAATAAATAAATAAATAAACTGGTGTTAACTGGCTGCATCGGATTGAGTGGAAAAGAAATAATATGACGTAGCACTATTCAGCACAATTCAACAAATCCATTCAGTTTAAGCTGAGAATCTGCTTTGCGGTGTAAAATTAATGTTGTTATCAACTGAGGATATTTTTAGCCTGAAAATGTAGAGATGCTAAAAAGAAATATATAGTTTTGAGCGACATGCCCCAAAGTGAACTCTTTCAGTGTTAGGAATGTTACCTTATTACCAAAACACAGACACACCCCTAAAAATACATCCGCATGGACCTACTCCCATGTGAATATCAGAGAGCGGGCGGTTGTAAATGGGTGGGCCGGGAGTCATTTAAACCTTTGTTAATCTGTTCCCTTTAGTGACATAAACCATTTGAGAGGAGATTACAAACATTCTGCCTAAAGTAAGAACATGCGAGTTCCTGATGAAGGGAAACACTCACTCACACACACACACACACACACACACACACACACACACACACACACACACACACACACACACACACACACACACACACACACAAAAATGTGCGTAAATCTACACTTTGCCCAAAAAAAACTAAGAAGTATGATTTTCAAAGCAGCAGGGTGATTAGTTCCGGGGAAATAAGTGGGGCATAATGGAAGACAAATTTAACTTCACACAAGAATGAATTACCTTTGCACAAGCAGGATAGAGCCAGACGTTTTTCGGGTTGTTATAATGATTCTCCCATCCATGTGTACATTTTTTGATTTTTAAATTGTGATGAAATGTACACATATAAAAACCTTGCCCAACACACTCATAATACAAGCAGGAACAAATCCAAGCAAAAATAAATGTGGAATATATCAACCTCTCACAGGATTTCTCGAAGAGCTGGGTGGAGATATAAAGAAAAGAGGGAATAGGAAAAATACATTTCTGCACGTTTTTTTTAATGCAAACTTGTGATTATCATGACAGGCCAACCCCAGACTTGGACTCCTGCTGAGGTAACTAATACGCATCGTTGTCAGTTTGTGTCGGATTACGCTTCGGGGCTTCCTTGAGTGGAACTGGGTGAGAGGAGGGGGAGGACGGGAGTAGTGTGCGTGTATGTGTGTGTGTGTGTGTTCTTTCAGAGAGGGAGGATGTCGGGTCAAGAGAAGGAGAGGGCAGACTTGTGTGTACGTTATGTGCAAGTGTGGGTGTGTTTTTGTGTGTTGTGGGGAAGAAGGGATCTGACTTTATGCATCATTAAGCAGGTGGACTGGGAACACCGGGCAAAGCTGTCACTCTAAGTGGGACGCAGACGAGACATCTGGTCAATGATACGAGAACATTCACCCACGTGTTGGGAAGAGCTGTGGATAGTTTATATAGACGTCAACAAGCTAATTACTATTTATACATGATCTCAAAGTAATTACATATTACATGTCTTATTTAGCACGAGTTCTTTGAGGAGGACTACTTTGCATGCCAAATTTGCACATCTTTCATTGTTAGGGCATGAGTGGGGAGGTACGAAAATTGCTTCTACCCATTCAGAATGCAGGGAACAACCAAGCCATGCTGTTGATCTACAGCACAAGTGTCAAAGTCAAGGCCCGGGGGCCAGATACGGCCCGCCACATCATTTTAAGTGGCCCGCGAAGACAAATTGTGCATCGAATTCAATTCAATTCCAAAATTCCAAATTGTTTTCACTTTTAAAAATATAGAGATATGTAATTTTAATTATTTAATTTTTTTAATAATTTTTATTTTTAAATAATGAATTTGATTTCAATATTTCATTTTTAAATATTTGAACAGTTTTTATCAGTCTGTTTTGAAAACTAGTTATTCATCAGTTTGTTGTGCAGCCTATACTATAAATGCAATACGAGACGTTCATACATTTATTTGGGCTGACAATTTCAATTGCCCTTTGAGGCAAACTATGACTATGATGCGGCTCGCGACGAAAATACATTTGACTGATCTACAGTATAGATTGTTTTGGGGTGTAACTATAATCTCAGTCAGAGCTCAAGATGCGTTTAGTTGGATTAAAGACTAGCAGACGGTCAATGGATGGGCAGATTTCAAGGTGCAGGAAGTTCTTCTAAGTGCTGGTACTGTAGAAGGTTTTAGTCAGATGCACATGAGAAAATTATGCTAATGCTTCTTGTTGTGTTGTATAGCCTCTAATTAAGAATCAAGAGTCACGTATCCATGAAAGTTGCCATACAGTTATCGTTATTATGAAGAAATGTCAACATTGCAGCAATCTGTAATCAGCATTTGTGGGAATAGGTTGCATTTTGGATCTTTTCATACTCAGGTATGAATCTGTTATGTTCTTTGGTGAATGTAGTAGTTGTGATTTTTGTTATTGTTTATTTTAGCACTAGTGCTATAACACTAATAATGCAGATGATTTTTGTTTCTATAATCTTGTTATGAAATTTGCCGTTCTGTTTAATCCCGAGTGGCACATGAGCAAAGAAGGAAACCGTTCTTTTTTTAACAAGAATTTGGATGCATTTTGGTTGTAGCAATTTGTTTTTATCATTTGAGTCTCTATGGCATCTGTGGATCTGTCCCTTTAAATGTTAATGGTCCCACCCACATGGTCATGACATGTCATGAACCAGCATATCGTCCATTGACAACATTAATAACAGAATATGATTTCATTTTTGAATCCTCCATTGCATAAAAACAATAAATACGGGCACCGGAATGGGTTAACCATAATGCAGCCGTTTCTGAAGCGCACCATTGAAAGATATGATTAGCAGAAAAACAAACTTTATAACACATTTCAACACTGACAATATTTAGCGGGAATTTCAGATTTTAAATGTAATTAACTGTAATAGTTCTGTGGTTTGCAGTTTATTTAACATGCACACACACGAGGCGAGCAAAGAAACATATTCATATGGGATCTGGGATGTAATCGATTTTTCAAGATCGGCATTCTCTCAAGGTGCCGTCTCTAGATATTGATTGTACGTGCCACAGAGGTCAGAGAATAGGCGGACAACAACACACGTGACTTGCAGGAACATCTCTCTATTCATGCTCAAACTAATGGTGATAAAACTTGGTGGGTTACGCTTCCCTGTGTGTGTGACCCTGGACTTCACTGTGAATAAAGATGGACATGGCATGCAAGTGAATACACGGGATGACTTTGTGAGGCGTGCGCAGTGAAGGCACACCCTAGATCAGCTTCTCATGGTTAAAGTAGCTGTCTGAGGCGATACAGTAATCCACTTTTAATGGTCGTGCCCCTTCCCCCACCATGATGTAATGGCCACAGACATACCGCCGCGCCACTCTTAAAGGGAGAAACGTCAAAACCAAGTCACCACTATGTCCTTTGCATCCCATTTGACAGCAGTCGCATGAGCTAAGAAGTGAAAGCCTTTCTCTTGTGTGACTAAATCGGGGGGCATATTACCCCGAGTCAGTGATTCCCAACCATGGTGCTACGAGAACCTCCTGTGTGTTGATAGCTCATCAGGTGTGCCATGAGAAATGATGACTTTATTATTAATTACAAATATTAATTACAAATATTTCATCTCCTGCCTTTCATCAAAGTGCCACTGGATTGGTGCTGATTATGTCTCCAGGAAAAAAATTGTATATACATAATAAAATGACATTTATATGAGATTTAATACGTCACATGGTCCACAGGAAGTTGAATCATTCAGATCGTGTGCATGCAGGGCTTGACATTAACGCCTGCCAACCTGCCAAATCTGGGTGAATTTCAACTGTGGCAGCTGACTGCACCATTCTGACTCGCCACTTTGGCAGGTTGTATTTCAAAACCAAAGCATAAGCAGATATTGGTTGACTTGACACAAAATCAAGATCATTGACAATTATTTCATAATCAATGTCACAGTTTTATTTTGTAACTGGACTAGTAGTGGTAATATCGTATATACGTACGTAGAGTATATCAGCTCTTTGTGAGCAAGTCGAGATCATCATTGTTTCTGTATTTTCATTTGGTGTCTAGTTGGGATTCTTCTTCTGTGAAATTGGTGCTAAAAATGTTTACTCTTGCTGTTCAATTGTAATAAAAATGTTTACCACTTGAAGGCAGAGATTGCTGAAAAGCCCTTTGAACTCATCTGATAATAAGAGCAACCAGTCCTCAGCCCAAGATGGAATATGTAAATCGAACAAACGGCCAGGTTTGCTTAAAGGGAATCATCTCCGCAAATGCACAGCACAGTAGATGTGAATATGTGTATAAATTAAATTAGCACCATTTGCATCGCATCTGACCAATCAGAGGGAATGCTGTGACCTGCATTTGCAGAGCAAGACTTAACACGTGGTGTACAAATGATAGCTTGAATCTGGATCACAAACAAACCAATATACAAAAAGGGAAAGCTCAAGCTTCACTTGAATGTTAATAACTTGCTGACACAAAAGTTTTGGCCACTCCTACCTTTGACTCAGACTGGAATCTGCCTCCCTCCTCTGTCTGGACTGAAAGTTGATTATTATTATTAATATCAAACTATACTGTATCCAATGTCTGGATTAGCCTCCATATTGCAGTGACTGTCCTTGTTTCAGTTGCCTCTGTTGAATGGAGCTTTTAAACAATGAAGCTGATTAAGACTTAGGCCTACCTCCGCTCATCAATGGCACAAGAGCACTTAAGTGGCTTGGCAATCATAAGTCTTAATTATGACTTTGCATAATTTTTTTCATATGATGACCCTGATGAACTACATAAAAAAAAATGCAGAAGTGTTCCTCTGTAAATGGTACATTTGCATATTCACTTTAGAATTACTATATCTATTTTTTATTTTTGTTTAGTATTTATTTTCTTATTACAGTGATCCCTCCTACTTCGCGGGGGTTACGTTCCAGACCCAACCGCGAAATGGGAATTTCCGCGAAATAGAAACTAGATTTTTTTGAGCTATTCTTGGAAGATATTCTATTTTTATCGCTGACATCAACCAGCTCGCTGCTAGGGGACTTTCATATCAATGGACTGTGCGCTCCGCATTCATGCCTTAGCGACGAGACTAACAGTGTATTGCTATGTCCAGATGAAGGCCACCGCCGGTGGAGAGTGTTATATCTTTACTATTTTCCAGGTTCTGATGTAGCAAGCATGGTTCGGACAACGACGTGATGGGTACTGCTTTATTCCTTTCATCACAGTCAGTTCACTGGCCGTACATCGCGACACTGAACGTCCCCGAAGCTCCCCCTCCCACATCCGGGGTTTTCCCACTACGGAACATGAGTTAGTCCAAAATATACAACAGCGAGAACGCCCTGAAGTCACATGTGACGATAAAGTATACTGTACTGACTCTTTAATTTATTCATTTCACTTTTAAACGTAAGCTATCATTATTAAAGGAAAATGAAGAAACTCAAGTGGCCGCGAAACCTCGTGAAATGATGAAATTTCTGCGATAAAATAATTCATTTCCGCATTTTTGAAAACCCGCGATATAGCGAAGCCGCGATAGTTGAAGCCGCGAAGTAGGAGGGATTACTGTATTGCATTTATTAGCTGTTTCACTCCTAATTAATAAAGGGTGTCAAATGACATGTTATGGTATGGTCTGTTTGTATCTATGATCTATTTATGAATGGGAGTGTAACATTTTGCATGGGACCCAAGTTTTGCCAGCGCTGCCCTGCAAGTGGCTGTTTTGACAGATCTGCGGTGATGCGGAGGGAACCAACTTAAATACTGCCCTATACTGCATTGTGTGAACGAGCCAGCCTAAGAACAAAGATAGGGTAATAGAATATTAAAATCTTTAAGTGAGTCAATTTTTGTGAGCACCAGCACAAAATTTGTTCTTGCACTTCATGTTGCTCTGCTGTTTTGCGCCATCTTTGAATGGGAATTGTTATGCAAGAGAGACTTTTTGCACAGAATGTTTTTTTTTTCTTTCCTTCATAGCCTTTGTAGTTGCTCTTTCATATGCAAAGCATTAAAATATATTAAGATACTTATCTGGACATCGGCTCAGTAAAAAAAAAAAAAAAAAGAAATAGACATATGGGCGTGTTTTTTTTTTTTTGTCCTTATTTGATCCTTTGTAGTCCCCACCAGTCGTGCTGCTGAAACTTTGGCCACCAACAAGATGCCCATTCCTGTCCTAACTTGAAAATATTGTACTTCCATTTTGATGTATTTGCTGAGCTGGAATTAAGAATGTGACTGACCTACACCAAAACTCAACTTTCTCACTGTATCACCTTCGTCCTACTCTGAACTCCACACAGAACTGAACAATCATTAATTTAGTCTTAATCTAAATGCTTCCACAGCAAAGAACTTCCTCAATCCTTTGAAAAATTGAAAGTTAGTCTCCGTCCAGAAAAGAAAACAAAGATAACGATGCAATGCAAGTTTGATCGCGGAAAACACAACCCACAGAATTTCATATCGAACAGTTTGTCAAGTCAAACAATAGCTTGAAAGGATTACACGATTACTAAAATAGCTATTGATTAACATCATAATTGTATAGTTCTCAATGAATCAATGAATCCGAGTAAATGCAAATGCATATTTGGAATGTCACTGTGATCATCACTCCAGTATTGACATATTCTAACATAATTCAAGGAGAGTTTTCTATTTCACTGTCATTAGGGCTGCTATGCCAAATTCCAGAATAGGCACACTATTTTCGTTGAAAGAGAATCAGTTATGTATGTGGAGATGATGAGATCCAGCAAGGAGGGCTGCAACAAAACCCATTTTGATCCCCAGAAAAACACGTTTCTTTGCTCAACCACAAACTAATAGTCTCATAGGGCTAGCCGTTATCACTGATATGAACCGATGATGAGTGTTCATGATGATGATAGTGGTTTTATTTGCAACGCGCCATACAGAAAAATGGATGAGAACGTGTCTGCGTGCGTGCGTGCGTGCGCGCGTACGAGAGTGCGTGCGTGCCGCTGATATTGTTTATGTACCATTAAAGCAGACAACTGATCAAATGGAGTGGAAAATCATACACGCAAAATGAGTGAAGCCTTCAGCAAGAGACTCCCACATGCGCAGGAAGCTACTGAATAAGTAATTAGGAGTGCGGGCTGCCCCCCCCCCCCCTTTTTTTCTTTCTTTTTAAACAGTACAAATCAAAGACCGAAAAGGGGAAAAACATCGATCTAATGGAACAGCAGGTGTGCTTTAAATGAGTTGAACAGTGACAGTGACAACACCTGCCCGTATTGTGCGCTTGTGAAAACTAACGCATGATCATATCATGCAAAATATGCCACGCACTGGAAGCCACACGCGCGCGCACACGTATACACACCGGGCTAAACGTGTATGTCTCGAGCACGGGCGCGGATGTTTTTGAGAGGAGAGTAATATACTCCAGTACAAGGCAGCTACTTCCGCCAACAGCTGCTCGTGTTCAGCTGCAACTTTGACGCCTTCCGTGAGCACAACGCTTAAAGAGGCTCAGATGCAAGCTATTCTTTTTTCCCACACCCAAGAAGCCACACACGCCCGCTTCCATGCACACGCACAAAGAAGCCTACTATGGTGTACAACCATCTCCAACACCCCTAACTCACCACAGCTGTCTCTTGGTGGGGAGGCAGTCTTTGTTGGAGGCTGTCACTCCCATGGCCATCTGCATCACCGTGATGTATTTCTGGTACTTCATCTTCGGGTTCCGTCTCTCTACTTTGGAGCGCTACTTCGAGGAATCCGCGCCTCGCTCAAGCGCGGCGCAGGTGAGCGTGCGTTCAAATGTCCCCCGACATCAACCGCGCGTCCAGCGGCATCAACGGCGCCATTTCCCGTGGGAGCAGTCTCCGGGGAGCCGGAGGAAAGGTACCACGCCGCCGCCACCCTGCATGTCTGCGCGCTGCCCCTCTAATCTCATTAGAGCTCAGAATAGATTGGCTAATCCATTCAATTTTAGGTAGTACCGGCTCATTGTTGTGGCACGCCCCGGAGCGGCCACTTGTTCCTCTTTGTCCACCCTCTGTTTTGTTTAGTTTGATGCCCTCAGAAAGAGCAAGGAGGAGAGGATGCGGCGGCGGCAGCAGCATCCATGTGTCTGTGAGGTAGGTGGAGGAGTGCGCTCAAGAGGAGGAGAAGGAGGAGGGGAGAGGGAGAGATGAAATGGTTTAGGAGAGGGGTGTTATAACCTACTAGCGATGAGAGAAAATCACAACAACGATGGATGGACGCATGTTTTATGTTTAAAGAAGGAGGATCAGCGCGTGAAAAAGATGGAGAGCAGCATTCGACATGGAAGCAAGAACAATAAACATCATATAAACAGAAAGGTCTTTTTATTGTTGTCTGTTTTAAGGAACGGCATATTTAGTCAAATGAGATACAAAGCACAACTCTTATTTATAAGTGATCTGTTTCTCCCGAGTATGTTCGTACGTATTTAAATATCTTCAAACATGGTCGTCTTCGCTCATCGACAACATTGTTACAACTCAAAACTGACATGTTAGAGGAAATATAGTAATGTTCAGAAAGCAGTTAAGGGGCCACTTTGAATGTGGGTGCCCACCCTCATGCAGCCCGCGGCTCACCATTTGCCAACCCTTGGTCTAAGTGAAACTCCCCAGCATGATGTGTGTTGTTGCTGAGAAGCTCAAATGTAAGGTGAGATGACGCCCCACTGTCCCTTTATATAAATATTTACAGGGACACATAAACAATGTGAAGGTCGAAAGAACTGCTATGTATACACCCGGCGGCGTGTTGAGATTGCCCATGCACCCGAAAAAGTAAATGCAGATAATGGAGAATGAACAGCATAATGCAAAGGGAAAAAGTCAGTGAGCAAAAGGGGCTAATACTGGCAAGGCACATGTAGGGAAGCAGCTGGTGGGGAAGGTCAGCTGAGCTGCTCTCAGCACTGCTTGATCTTGGCAACACGGCATTCACTCAAAAGCACACCACCAAACACCTTTTTCCAAAGTCATTTGACTTACCAAAAAGCCTGAATCAGAATGAAGTAACGATGATCCTGGAGCGAGAATGAAAGTGGAAGGTTTCAGGTTAGATCCCCTATTCACCCTGTCTGTCTCCTGTCAAGGTATCCTTGAGCAAAAATCACAACCCTGTATTCCTGCACATCACCAGAGACATTTCTTGTTTGCTTTACTTCCACACTATTGTCATCAAAATTACTCTCCACATTGAGAGATGGATAACACTCATGTTGAAATTGTGACTGATTAGGAAATGAACTAACATTACCTGCATTAAATTTATTTATAATTTATTCATTGCTCTTATTTATTCATAGTATGTGCCTTCTTGTTTTTACTTTTTGTTTTGTTTACTTGAATGTTTTGTTTGTTCGTGGCCCAATATAATATATGTATATATATATATATATATATATATATATATATATAATATGTGATATGTCTTGTCACCGTGACATAGTTGGAAACACAATTTCGATCTCTTTTTGTGTCTTGACATGTGAAGAAGTTGACAGTAAAGCAGACTTTGACTTTAAAGTCAAGCTAGTGTCACTGCTTTGATATCCAATATTTTCTGTAATTAGTTCAAACCAGACGGGCGGTACATGAAAACAACTAGGATGGGCTTATACAATTGGATAAGAGGTGTTATAAATGAAAAACTACAGTTGTGTTTATTACATACATTCTTATGTCTCTTGTCTGTGTTGTTTTCTTCCTTACAATTTAGCTTTCAAATGCAATGTTGTAATTAGCAAGAAAACAACCACCAAGAATGTGTTTCATCATAAAAAAAATCCTGTTAAACTTTTGCAGTTCAATCACAGGCAGTACATTTAATATTCAAGCCTGTGACTTATTTATTTATTTATTTATTTATTTATTTATTTATTTGCTCGTTCATTCAGTTGTCCGTTCAGTTTATTTGTTCATAATACTTTCTGATTTAGAATTTTTGTCTTGCCCAAGGACCCAAAGACTCGGACGGAGCTGAGTTCGAATAGCTGACCCTCCGGTTACTAAACGACCCGCTCTACTGCCTAAGCCATGACCGCCAAAACCGTTGGCTTCATCAGCTATATCATAAACATATTATGAGTTGTCACAACATTCAGGTATGAAGTTGCAAATATCCGCCACAAATCAATGCCAATACTGATCAGTATCGGTATGTTGCACGAGTTCACTCACTGAGATCAATTTCTTCATGTCTCAGGCTGGTTGGATAAGAGGATAAGCGGTTCATAAAGCGAATGGATATTTTGCAGTTTTAATTGATATTCAAATGACGTAGTTGTACTAAAAAAAGTTCAAATTGATAAGGTTGTATTTTTGTGACCAGTGTGTGCCATAAATGCACCGCGGTGGGTCGTCAACTCTCCTTCATTAAAAACTGCACAAGTAGTCTCTTCCATTTCCTGCATTGTCCCAGAAATTAATGGCTTGCTTACTCAAAGCCCAGCTGTATGTTATTGTGTTGGTGGAAGGAGATCTGGAGAAGACGATCGGATTGGTTGGAGAGTGAGATTTCCCCTTGGAGTAGCAATGTGTTGAAGTCCCCCCCACCTCAACCCCCGCGCTACCACCCTCATCATAAATTACAGCACCCTGGTCCCTGGCCACGATTAATCACATGACCACAGGAGCCAGATTAAATTCGTAGCCTTGGACCGTTCCCCTGACTCACTCTCTCTCGACCTCCTCTGTCAAGTGGGAAACATACAAATAGGAAGCACAAGCACACACTAGGAAAGAAAATATCAGCAGTAGGTTATAAACATAGTCGTGTAATTTGTCAGTATGTCACACTATCCACCTGGTTACCTGTCACTACAAGCTCAGTCTCTGACTTTATTAAATAGAATGGGTCCTGCAGCTCAGCTCTTCAATGGGAAAACTCAATTGCCTCGAGGTTGTACATTTCAGGCAATAATATGTTACTAAAATCAATACAAGAGGAGAGCAATTTATTTATATTACGCCCGTGCACAACAGAAGTTTTATTTCAAGGAACTTCCTACATTAAGCAAGTCAAAAATTACACCAGATATATATATAAGAAAACCAACCCCACATTAGCAAGCACTTGGTGATAAAGGAAGGGAAACAAAAATCCTTCTAAGGAGAAAAACTGTAACAGAAATTTGAACAAGTTATTGGTAAAAATGAATTAAATTATAAAGACAGTATACATATAATTATAATTAAATATAATCAAATAATACAGACAGTGGACAACCATCTGAATAAAACGAATGTTTCAGTTATTTAATTGAAGTGTAAAAGCGATCTATAATTAAATCTATGGTCATTTGAAATGCAAGGCTATCTAATAATACACTGCATCCTAGTAAACCAATTAAAGCAAGAGTATATTGCAATTGTTATGGTGTGTTTTAATTATGTCTTTGTTTACTGAATAAAGGAAATAAATTTGGGATGTGCATATAAATGTCACGGCTGTAGCCAGTAATCACCCCTAGTGTGTTTTAACTGCTAGGCCGAGGTGACACAAGAGACAAATGACTGATGTTAGAGCATCAAGCTGATAGGTTGAATAAAAACCTCTGAGTAAAATCCATCTGAGACTTACCAGTAAACCATGATGGTAAGAAGGCACACGGGAATTCTACGGAGGGTGCTTCATGAAGCCAACCGAGTGCAATGCAATATGTAAATGAAACAGTTGTCAAAGTGCATCTGCCTGCTGGTACTTCTTAAGAATCGCATGCGAAATACATATGACGACAGACTGAAAACAAACACGCAATGTATGCTGTTTTCCGCCCTTTGCGCTGTATTGCTGAGACTCTGGGTTCAAGCTCGGGTCAAAGATGCAGAGAAGAAGACAGACATGCGAGTTAAAATGTGCTGCAGGCCTGATAGTTTTGTCTTGGGAGTCAAAGGCGATTTGGAAACAGCAGCCGTATCTTAACGTTGCTCAGCATCACATAATAACTGGAATGAAGGCGTGAGTGTTTGGAGGATTGTGTAGGGGACTATTTGCAATCATCCTGGACACTAAATGATTGCTGTTAGTGTTTGGACAATGATATATAGTTTTGCAACAAGGCTGCATACAAAGGTTTTTTTTTTCATGCCCAGCGCAAATCTAGTGTGAGCCGTGGTGTAAATCTGTGCAGGGACAGGCTAGACTCTGTTTTGGTATTTTTGCAGATGCATGGAAAATTGGTACAGGTAAAAAAACAGGCATAAAACGGACTCACCAAAATCGTAAAACGCCCTTAGAATTGACAATTGCAAATATTGAGCTCATATTGTTTGCATGGGTGAAGGAAATCATATGTAAAGTATACACACATTAATATTTAGACAAAAGACTGCAAGACTATTACCCAAGGGTAATCCACTACTTAAGGAATCACGTTCTCTGTATTATTATATTTAACCTTTTTTTTTTTTTCAAATCAAACAATATGGTATAATAAAGTTAGGGCAGTGGTCCCCAAACCCCGGGCCGTGGACCGGAACTGGTTCGTGGATAATTGGATACCAGGATATAATAGATAAGACAGAATAAATAACTTGCATTATTTCCATTTCATTTATCTGAGTCTGGATGAGCTTTTACTTTGAAAAATGGATTGGATTCTCTTCTACACCTAGGTGACCTGAAAATAACATTACTCAGGTTATGTTGTTGGCCCGATGTTATGAGGACATTTCTTGAGCATCCGTGAAGTTTGATGCCCCATCTGCCTCCAAAACAGCAGGGTGGGACACCAAACAGCTTTCTGCCCTCCCACTGTCACCTTTATTAGCAGTCTGCCAGGCTGAGTGTCATATTTACCTCAGAGTTGCTGAGGTAAATGTCAAATGAGGCCATGAGGGCATTAGAAAGGCATTGTTTACATTCAACACAAATCAGTAACAGATTTATATCACATTGATGTTTTATGTAATTTTGTGACTTAAAAAACAAGAATTTGAAAATATGTTTTTCACAAACTACAGCTAACCAACACAAGAGTCGTCTTTTTAAATATGAGAAGTGCATTTCTTTTCTTTTGTCAAATATTCAAATTTTAAATTAAATTTAGAAAAAGATCGGATCAGGTGTGTCAAACTCATTTTCATCGCTGGTTGCTTGGTGATCAAGTTTCGTTCGGAGGGCCATTATGAACATCAATGCCATATATGATATACAGTATAGACTCCACAACAAACTGATAAATAATAAGTTTTGAAAAAAGAAACGAGTAAAAATGATTCCAATATTTTAAAAAGATTAATGGTATTAAGAATTGCTAGCAATACCTCTATTTTTTAAAAGTAAAGAAAATTTGTAATTTTAATATTGACTCATAAAAGTGATGCTCAATTTGTCTTCACGGGCCACATAAAATGATGTGACGGAACGTATCTGGCCCACGGGCCTTGAGTTTGACACCCATGATCTAGTTACTTCCAAAACACAATATACATTACAAGTGTAGGCTTTATTTTAAAGGGGAAGTCAATCCTCAAATTGTCTTTGTAGTATGTCCTGCGCAGTCCAACTAGTCAAAACAAAGCGGTCTGGTTAATGTTTAAATTGTGGATAAAAATTGCAGCTGTGCTTCATCTGCGCAAGCCTGTGTATTGTCATGTGACTGCCTGGCTCCATATGATTGGTGAAATGGAGTTAAACATCACTCGTGGTTACATTTGGGTCATCATATAGAGTCAAAAGACAGAAGTTGGTGGCGTTTTGCTATTTGTCGCATAGAGTAACACTATGAATGTTGCAGATAAATATTTACATATTGCCTGAATAGGATGTCACTGCTCATCGACTCACAGAGATCAAAATAGTACAGAGCCATCTGAGTATGCCTGTATGACATTTATGTAAGTGCAGAGCGGGCCATTTTGCAATGCTGCTTGAGTCTGTTCACCCAAAGTGTTCACTCAAAGTGTACGGGAATTCTGGTGATACTTTTATTAACCTTGTATTACCCTGAAAGCGGTTACTAAATAATAAGTGAAAGAAAATAATGGTATGAGTCAAAACAACTAGAATACTGTTGTATTCTGTTAGTCAGCCAATTAATGTAGCGAACATACAAAGTGGTGAGTCACAGCGAGCCTGCTCAGCTTGCATGAGAAACGTGTGTGTGTGTGTGTGTGTGTGTGTGTGTGTGTGTGTGTGTGTGTGTGTGTGTGTGTGTGTGTTGGTTTGCTAGTGTGATGTATTGTTGAATGAATAACACATCGTTTCGAGCCTACACATTGAGGGAAGAAACCTTTTTAGGTCAAGAGGTACGACAGCAAGAAGTACACTAATACATTAATGGCAGACTACTTGAAAGTGTCATATTCACTGCAAGCCATTCATTTTGAATGAGTAGTCTTTGGTTGTGTTATTATAACATCCATTCATCCATCTATTTTCTCTACCATTTACTCTCACAAGGGTCACCGACCTGCTGGCGCCTATCCTAGCTGGCTAGTGGCAGGAGGTAGGGGACACCCTGAACTTGTCAGCCAATTGCAGAGGACACATTGACAAATCATTTGCGCTCACACTCACATCTACGGGCAATTTGGAGTGATCAATCAGCCTACCATGCCTGTTTTTGGAATGTGGGGGGAACCCGGAGAAAACAAGCACGGGGAGAACATGCAAACTCTACACAGGAAGGCTGGAGCTGGAATCAGCAAACAAAAAACAACTAAATAATTGGTAATTTGAAGAAAAGACATCCACAAATTTATAATTCAGAAAGTCACACACTGCTGTGGGATGGTGTAGTGTCAGTTTAATAGCTTTCATAAATTACTGATATTCTTCGACACAATCAGGTTAAGTACAGCTGCTCATTTCACTGTAGCATGTTCCTTATGAATGGGGCAAGCAAAAAACAATGTTACCATGTATTTGCGTAACTTCACACATGATACAACTTTTTCTTGTATATTTATTGTATTGAATTCAATTCAATATTAATGGAAAATAGTGAATCTTTGAAATGAATGAACACTGAAAAATCTAAACATTCTACACACCTTTTAATTCACATTCCATTAACAAAATATTAATCAGAATATAGTGATTTGATGAGAAGGATTGCATAGAATTTATCCTCTCATGTGAATCCAACTTCAATCAGCATTCATGGTTGCATCCCAACATCCCTGATACTAGCTCTCTACCTTTTACATGTCCTGAGGGAATCATTCACCCTGCTCTTCGCTCTTTGCACCCAGATTCCCAGGAAACTGATCCATAGGTAATGCAATTTGACGCATCTGAGGTTTCTGAATGCAGTACAGTTCAACGTAGTTGCTGGTTGCCAGGAAAGTTCTTCATAACCAGAGTAAAAGCCATCCATGCTTCCAGTTACACTTTGTTTTCAAAGTTTTCAAATCCACAATCTCTACTAAATGATAGATTTGAGGACTCCAGCTTCCAACTCCTCTATCGTCAGTGTTTGAAATCTATTGTCTGGTTATCACTGTATAGCAAAAAAAAAATGAAAAATCCGAGATTGCTTGCCACTGTCAGTGAACAGTCCCCCATCTTTAGGTTTATTCTGTGGCACTCCAAGCTGGTGGGTAAGATGCGTAAGATCTGTTCAGTACACCACATCCTTTGCTTCCAAGTCCCCAGGTGGAAAATGCCTGCTATAAAAAAGAGAAAACACCCATACATGTAAAAAAAAGAAAGATGGCCAAACTTCAAAAAGTTTACATGATTGAGCAAAAACAATGCAATATTTGGATTCAGTCCTAAATCAGCAAACATTTCTTTTTAACCAGTGTAAGAAAATTATGATTTGTCAGACAACGATGTAAAGAGAGAGGAAATTAGCAGATGTGACGGCAGAGCCCATGTTACGGTCTGATTTGGTGATTAGTTGAAGCGCAGGGTCAAATTACGGTCAGCCAGGATTTTGTTTGATTAAGTACAGCTCAAAAAGCTCACGACTGTACCTATTTTGTGCTGCGAGACAGGATGGCACTCTTGAAATGGCTGCCTCATAACTGCACAAATAGGAAACAATCAAGCAAGCTTTGTGGTTTCATAATGAGCATAAAGGGAAAAGAGGTTCATCAGAATGCAATTTCATCCAATGTCGTACTTTCACAGGAACACTTATATAAACTTTACATGAACCCTGACTTTGCAAAGATAGTTATGATCAATATAAATACGTGTATATATTTTCTTTCAACTGATCAAAGATAAAATTAACAATTATTCTAATAATCAAATTGTCAAGCTTTTACATGTGTGCGTGTGTTGGTTTCTGTGATTGTGCTATGAATAAAGTTAAAAGATTGTGTTTAGATGGCAGCATCCTGCGGCAGTTATATAAGAGGAAACAGGTCTCCACATCACACAGCATCATTGACTACTAGAGAGAATCCAGAGGTCCAATAATATTCTTAGTCATTCAAGTCCCTTCTCTGTTTACATCTTTTAAATGGAAATGGGAAACCTGACACAGACGCCTTTTGTTTGTGTTTCGGGCTTGTTTTATTATGGTAATTCACAAGTTGAAGAAAAGAATAAGTTGGTGCTATCATTTGGCATTATATAATCACAGGCAACACAACAATCCTATTGAATGATTTCAACAAGTAGCACCCAAGTGATTTTTTTAATCATCTTTTTCATTTTAATTTAAAACTTTAGTTCCTACACTACCGTTCAAATGTTTGTGGTCACCCAGGCAATTAAGTGTTTTTCATGAAAGCTAACATAATTGCACAAGGGTTTTCAAGGTTTTTCAAGGGTTTTTTAATCATCCATTAGCCTTTTAACACAGTAGCAAACTCAATGGACCATTAGAACACTAGAGGGACGGTTGCTGGAAATGGGCCTTTTCCTACATTCCCTCTTTCGAAAAGAGATCGCAAACATTCTCGATGGAATTATTGATACCTGAAGCTTCTGTCAATTCAATCGAGAGAGCCTTCCGGCCCTGGAGGGCACTGGTTACAGAGCCATCGGCTGTGTTATTGGGGATGTAAGTACAACACATATTCCCAAACATGGAACACACCCCATCTTCTTTTGCCTTTTCCATATGCAATGCCGTCCTATTTTGAACCGCCATCAGTGAAGTCAGGACTAGTTGTTCAGATAACTCTTCCACAGCATCCCTAGTTAAATGAGCTAATTATTTATATTTAATTAGCTGCACATTGTAGTGAATATAATTGGTGATCCATATTTCTTTGGGGGGGTGATTGGAAAGATTGCCAAACCCTGCACCCACCTGGTCCACTAGTTTGACTTTGTTAGGAACTCCTCTCGGTATGCCAGTGGTGTATGTGAGAGAATTTAGTGTAGGGTCGAATGCATGTCCCCCTCCATCCTGCTGGAGAACCTTTCACCCAATATGTGTCTGCGTCTACAAGCAGTTAATGCGTTGGGTGTGGTCTGTTGCATTTTATTAATTTCGTTACCAAGCAGGAACAATGGAGCCGCGAGACGGACCATGGCACACCTCCCCTGCGTACCTTTGCTTATTCGCGCCAAGATGCGGTGTTCCCAAGAGTACCAAAACAAGCCAGACTTTGCCTGATCTGCGAGGCATTTCCAAAGGAGGTACACCAAATGTGTCCAGCGACCCCACGTCCCTGGAGCCCAACGACATGTTATTGCATCGTCGCGTGCCGGTCTGACCATTGATAGGTGATACCACTGTGAGCCTCGCTTTTCCAACTGGACTGCGTTGTTGATCCTGGCGACCACCTTCCACGGCACCGTCCATCTTAGCGCCCTCCATTTCCTGCTGAGGGCACTTGAGTACATGGAAGTCCTTTGACGTTCTGTGGCAGTTGAATTTCTGCTACCTGGAGAGACTAACTGTTTGCTACAGCATGCAGTCATTCCCAGTATGATTTATAGCCCTTTGGGTGGTTCACTGGGGCCAAAATCTGTGGTGGCAATTGCAGTGGCATCAATAATTGTCTGGCCGTCAGTAATCCAAATGGGGTGTGTCCTGTGCTGCAATTTATGATGTGTTTGATGAGCAGCCGTGCAATCGAAAGGGCACCTAGCCAATCTAGCCCTGTTGTTGCCACAATTTTTGCCACCTTGTCTTTGAGTGTTCAAATCAATGTTTCCACCCTTCCTTGTGACTGAGGGTGCCAGACTGTTCCAAATGTGTCTTTTAGACCCAGCATTTGTTCCACCTGTTGCAGGCACATCACATTGTCTGATCTGATCAATTAAGGGAAGCCATGTGTTGGGATGTAATGATTCACTCGTGCTTTGATGACAGTGGTGGAGTCCTTGCAGGAAGCTGTGTATGCTTCCGGCCATCCCAAAAAGGAATCCACCACTACCAACATGCACATCTTACCTTTGACTCTATCAATCATGTCTGTGAAGACAATATTGATTTGAACTGATGTGTGCCTGGTTATACCAAAAAGGTAAGTTTAAATGTGTAGGCCTGACCGATATGACAATTGACCACTACTGCTTTCACCATTTCCTGTAAATGGGGTGACACCAGGCCTTGAGGCAGCTTAACATGGGTCCCACGGCCAAATGTGCAGACCCATGTGCTTCTTATAGCAGTGATTTACTGAGAGGACCACCGGAAGCCCCTCCTTTCTGGAGGGACCTCTCCACAGGTAATCAGTCCTCCTTTCTGGAGGGACCTCTCCACAGGTAATCAGTCCTCCTTTTGGCGTGAAACACCAACCAAAAGGAAAAATTCCCGGGTGGGACTATTCCCTGTGCTTTCGTGATGTCCTCCAGAGACCTTTTGAGTTGCACCATTTAGGCACACGTCGACACCCTAAACCCTGCGGCCATCTTAGCAGCTTTGTCAGTCTCGGCCTTGCACCACCAACATGACGTCGATGCTATGGCTCATGCATTTTACAACAGCAAGCCAATATGGCAACCCAACGGCTTGACCCAGCTGTTCCATGAATTGGTGATGGGAAACTGGCAATCCTTAAGCCGTGCGGAAACCCTTATGTATCCAGGACACCAAATTTACCATGACCAACCGACCAAATACGCCGAATCCTGTTCCCAAGCTTAGTGAAGGGTTTCAACCAGTGGTTCCAGCACCCTGGTCTCTCAAGTAATTCCCACCCGCTCGACTACCGCAAAACCCACACAGAGGGACCTACCAGAAGCCCGCCAACAGCAACTGTCGGTGAAAAGAATGTTCCCATCCTGTAAAGGAGAGACCTGCACGTCTGGTCAGACACAGTTGCTCCTGAGAGACATGCATTACACAGCAATGGGTTGCACATTTATTAAAGTTAGAATCAGCCGTGTTGATTCCTTGGCTTCCACATGTCATGTGTTTTGCTGTCAGCAAGGTGATCAAGCAATCTTGGTTTATTTGACATGACGAACGTTGACGCAACAAATTATGTCACTGAGTGTTCCGTCAAAATGACGAGCGGGAAGCCCATCACCAGATGGCCCACTTTTTGTAGGCTGGTGGCCAAAGCGGCTGCATTAGCAGTGCATGATGGTTGTTTGGAATCATCATGTCAAGTAACACACTAATGTACATTAGCACCGGTTGTCAACCATCTCGGTTTTGGATTAAAATGTAATTTGTGACCGTTATGTTAATTGACACGTCAGGACGTCAAGATGAATAGGTGTATTGTAGTCAAGTGAGGCAAGGTGGGCGGTGGCTGCGAGTCCTCAGTCTCCGGAGTCCACTCCAACACTTTGCCCAAATTTCGCAAAAGTGACAGTGATAGTCTCTGTGTTGAGTGCACATTATGGTCCTCGCGGCAGCAATGACACGCCCCAGGAATGATGTCATCCAATCACTGCACCATTAGAGCACTATTTGGTATGTTGAGGTCAAAGTCTATGGCCGAGCTTGAACCCTTGTGGCAAACGTATGTATTGCAATTTTCAGTCTTTGTGTGAATGCAAAATATTGTCAACCCTCCTTGGTTATTGTCAGACCGAAAAAAGCATTTGCCAAATAAATCACAAAACAAAAACCTAATCATAATTCTGATGTTAGGTTGATGGCAAACTGTGTGGGTCAGGCACTGAGAGGCAGCCAGTGGTGGTGCTTGTGTTGATTTTGCGTGAGTCGTGTGTGATTCTGTAATTTATTTTTGTTAGCTTTCAATACCGGGAGCAAATGTATGTAGAAAGGCAAGGATGATGGTTCGATTACACCAACCTTCCACGTCCCCACCAATTTGTCCTCAATGCCCTTTATTGATGCCAGTTTGTCGGGCTATTGTGCGACCCAAACAAGTGTATCTGGTTTGACTTTAAACATAATGGGAAGGGTGGTTGTGCAGAAGCCCTCATCCTCTGGCCCCTGGGACCAGAGCGTGGCGGGCATGCTTTCAATTAACCCGTGGGCTTTAGGGTGGCTCTTCTGTGTTCATCCTACACCATTAAAGCTGTGTGTGAGTTCGGTCACATTTAGCAGCGATGCCTTGCTTTCCAATATAAATGGCAGAGCACTGAATTCACTTCAACTTCATCAAACGTCTCTCTGTGCATATCATCATGATTTCTATCATAAAGGAGAGTGCAGTGGAGTGGGTCGAGAGGCGTAGCAAAAGGCTGGAGTGTCTGGACCCAGGGTTTTCAGATTAGGAAGGAGAGAATTCCACTCTTTTTAGTTCTTACAGGTGCCAGTTTTGCCCAGTAAATATCAACGTACGGGTCTGTGGGCACAGGCACCATCAACCACACGCCATGGTCACCCCCTCCACCCCAAACAGTTTGGGTCGAGCCCCAGGAAGAGTGATTTCCACCCCTTGTGTCGTGCACAGCAGGATGGCTCTGGTTTTTGTGACCAGGTCTCTTCTTAACAAGTTCATTGGTGTACACTGGTGTTGCAATGTCTGTCCCAGCAGCTGGACTTGAAGCGATATTGTCCATAAGAGTATTGTGGGAGACCCAGAGAAGCCCATGAGGGTCACTGTGTTTGTAGTCAGTGACAAAGACGGCAAATGGGAAGTTGATTGAAGAATACGTTGCCCCAGTGTCCACAAGCATCCGCACCCGGGTCCCATCTACCGTCACTTCAAGGAGGGATTCTGCCAGTCCCCCCTCCTTGCCCTCTCCTGGGCACTCCTATTGTCCATGCCCCTTCCCCAGGGGGTACACGGCTGGGCATTGTTGTACGCTCCCCATCCAGCTCTTGTACTGCCAGGGTGGTAGGCTGTTTCTGGTTGACAGGCTGGGTTGAGCTGGATCCTGCTGCCTCTGGGCTTGGCTTGGAAGAGCCCCTTGTGGCCCCTGTACGTTCATGACATGTCCAGGATGCATCATGCCCAAGGGTGGGTATGGACAGTTCATCACCATATGGTCAGTGGCTCCGCATCTGAAGCATCCGCTCCTTCCCCTTTCCATTCCACCCCGGGTTTGTCCAACTCCTCCCCAGCTACGCCCACGGCCCCCACCACGGCCAGCTCCACGAGACTGTCCAGTCAGCACCATCATGTTATCCTTGCCTTTTTTCTTTTGTTGGGCCCGTTTAGCCTCTAGTCGTGCTTTGTTCAAATTGAGCTTTAACAACTGTTGTTCCAATTCAGAGTTGTTAGCCTTCTTTTCTCTGACCTGTTTCACATACAGCTTCAACGCATGAACGACATGTCGTCTAAATCTGGAGTCGTCATCGTCTAACAAATCAGGGTCTTTTTCCAAGTCATTGCGCACCTCCTCTGGCAGGGCGCGAATCAGTGAAGCTCTAAATATTTGAGTGGCAAGAGGTGTATTGGAAGGGTGACGACCTGTGGTTGAAGTCCATCTTTCTACACATTCCGTGTAAAAATCTGTTGGATCAATTTTTTCGGTGTATTCAGATAACACAGGAGTGCCTGTCTCTCCCCGAGGAAATAGCTCTCTCAGGGCACTGAATGCTACGCTAGCAAGAGGCCCAAATGGCTCCTCATCTCCCACAGCAGTCAGCTGTGCGGCTTCCTCGACTTTTTTGGCATCGTGAAAGGAACAACACCCGCGCAGTGCAGCACGGAAGTCGCCCACAGCCACTCTTTGCCCCGCCATTAAGGCTATAAAACCTGAAATCCACCTGTGGGCCCCTCTGTTTAAGTTAGGTAATCTGTTCACCAGTGCATGCGTGTCACGGACCCCTGTAGGCTCGTAATGCCAACCCCAGCCTAGGTTACACAGAGGCATTTGTATGGAATGTTTTTTGGTTTTGGATCTTAATTCATACTTATTGCTAACAACAACAGCCTTTTTTTTTTCTGCCACTACTGCCTTTTCAATGTCCATACGATCACGTCGCGCTTCCATTACGTCAGTCCTATCATCAGTGTCACTATCAGTAATAGTATGAGTCTCATTGGTAACACCAGCAGCATCATCCAGGTTAAATCGCGATGGCCAGGTGGGTGTTGTCTTTTGACCAGTCGGTGGGCGGGTTGGCCTGTCACCGAAATATGAGGGCGTTGCCAACCCCTCCCCTAAAAGATCCTTATCATTAATTTTTGTATTGTTGAACCCTGGAGTTTGATGTGTTGGAGTGGGCCCCGTCACCGCACCACCTACCTCTGCATAGAGACGGATTAATCTGTGTTCCGTCTGGTTCATATCTGGAGCTTCCTGAATCTGTCCCGCGACTTCTATCATAGGTGCCATCACACATGGTGTCTCCAGCATGGGGGGTGGGTACGCTGGCGGCGCCGAAGGGAGAGAAAAGTTGGTGAATTTGTTGTCAACTGGCAGAGTTGGACACAACGATGCTTTTTTACTCACCCGGGTTCCAGTGTTTACAGGCATACTCACGCTGGTGACAGGGTTTCCCCCCTCCCGGATTTTCGCTAACACTGTGGCTCCCATTGCCAAAAAATGCACACGACGTCTCGCTTCTTCTACTTTTTCAAGCCGTTTCTTTGCTCCTCTTTTCTCCCACCAATTTACCTCTTTCATTGCTCTCTTCTCCTCTTCTGTCTGTTCCCATAATTCTTTCTCTTCATGACACAACTCATCACTTATCTGACTCCATGTCACCTCCTTTCTTTGCAACTTACTGTTTGTCTTTTGCAACTTAACCCATTCCTTCCGCAACTTTTCCTTCTCCCCTTTCTTATCTTTCTCCTTCAGATTACCCAAGACTTGAGACCAAATTTCTGTGAACTTCTCCTCAACAGTAGTCATAGTCAAACACTGAGGGCTGAGTCAGATCGAGCAAGGAATCCAATCAGTTTTAGAGGGCCCCAAAACTCCTCTACGTGTACCGAAATGTCACAAAGTTCCCCCGCGTCCGGGCGAATGCCAGTCAACGCCGAGGCAAACTCAGAACCTCCTTAACACCAATTGATCTACCACAATCCACACCTTAATTTAGCATAGTCAATATGCAGAACTTCAAGGGCTTCTGCTTACCTTTTCATAGCAGCCGCTGGCGTGGAAAGTGGAGAGAACAATCAATGCGTCGCCAGTGACTCAGGAGGTGGTGTCCAGACTGACCTTTGCGATCACAAACAAGGCGTTATTACCATTCCTGCCCCCCCACTCCTACATCGGGGTCACCAACTGAAGGCGGAAAATATCCACTCTTTTTAAATGGCCAAGTGACAAATAAACTCTTATCACTTTGTGGAGTTCCGAGGTGCTCGTTGGGTGGATGCAGGAATCAACACAGGCACTCGTCTATCGCATCAGCGACACAACCAAGTATATATTCCTCCCAAAATTGTCTAATAACAGCAAGCCAATTCTCTAAGCGGAGCTCCGGGTCACATCCGTCCCTAACCGCAAAGGTAGCGATACAGAGTGACAAAGAACGCATTTCCGTGACCCAGACTTTATATATGACATTTCATCAAAAGGGTGGGCTTTGCAGTTTGTGTGTGTATGTGTGTTTTTGTTGTTGGCCGCCACGTTGATAATTGTGTTTGAGGTTGGTCAGCCCGATCCTGCTGCGGCCATAATTCAGGAGTGGTCGTGTCCTCCCTTCATGAGGCTGAAGTTTCACAGATAAGGATAATTGGTGCATGGTTTGTCCTTTAGCTGGACTACGAACAAAGAAGTTGTCTTGTCTTCCCCGTGAGATTGACTTCTCCTCTGTCGTGGGGGTTTACCGCCACAGCTCCACCTGAGGTCATGCCAGCCTCTCCAGACCGTCTCAGTAAATGGAAAATGAAAAGCAACTATTGCAAGCAGTACTAAGTTCACATGTGTCTTCTAAATGGCAATTACGTGGAGAGCATATATGTAAATTCTTTAAATATAAATTCCTACAGCCTTTATACATCTATGTAGCTATTGCATTAAAAACCTGACGTTTCCAGCTACAATAGTCATTTACCACATTAATGAGTATAATCTTGATTCATTTAATGTTACCCTCATTGAAAAATAGTGATTTTATCTTAAGACGAAGGACATTTCCAAGTGACCCCAAACTTTTGAACGGTAGTGTTAATACAATGTGTAAGTAGTACTTTCTCGTTGCCTTAGTTTTCCATCCATCCATTTTCTGAATCGCTTTGTCCCCACGGGAGTCGCGTGCTATCCCAGCCGTCATCGAGCAGTAGGCGGGGGACACCCTGAACTGGTTGCCAGCCAATCGCAGAGCACACAGAGACGAACAAGCATCCGCACTTGCACTCATACCTAGGGACAAATTAGAGTCTTCAATTGGCCTACCAAGCATGTTTTTGGGATGTGGGAGAAAACCGGAGTGCGCGGAGAAATCCCACGCGGACACAGGGAGAACATGCAAATTCCACACAGGGAGGGCCGGAGGTGGACTCGAACCCGCACCCTCCTAACAATACAAATAAATACAATACAGATAAACTTTATAATACTCAATTTAAAATCAATGTAAAGTACTGATAATGGCTGCAATGTTTTTTTTCTTTTTCATAAAGTCTCCCCCGTGGGCGAATGGTTGCCAATTTGAGAAAAGCATGAACCAGTCCCCAAATAAACACACATAAAAAAAACAAAAAAAACACCAGCAGTGAATGCTAAAAAATGAGAAGTGGCATAATCTTGTTTATACCCTCATTTAAATCAATGCGGGAAGAGGCTTGAGCGTTTTCACGAAGCTTACGTGAAGCAGTGACGTGACTTTTAATTTGTCCTATGTGTGTTGCCATGTTCAACAACCCAAATTATTTATGCCTCTTTTGCCTCTCACGATTCACAAATCAAGGTCAATTGAGTTACTTCCTGTGATGGGAGAGAAATGATAGAAATGAGCTTCCCTCCTGATTTTACGTTGTGCACGGAGATATTGCTCCGCGTCTTTTTAGTACGTGATCAACTCAAATATAGAAATTAATTAGACGTTAGAGAAATAACAAACAGGCAGACCTTTTTAATCACCATGAATAATTGTGCTGTGGATAAAAACATGCCTCATGGCTACATTGTCTGTGTTTATGCTGCACTGCTATCTGGGAAGACATTTTAAAAGTTGGATACAAGACGGCAAAAGAATATTAAAAACAGAGATAAAGATAAGGCCATTATTTTAAATAGCCGGTGTTCAGCCAAGTATAAACCCGAAGGAACAGTCATCATTTAGCGGCGCCATGCTTTTACCTCCAAAAGATGACTCATAGTGGATGCGAGTAACTGAGAGGGCAAATAATGTTCACACTTGTTCTGCTCAGCAGCTGCAATGCTGGAACACACCGAAGAAAGGGTAATTTTGTTGATTCTTGTTGAATTTTGTTGACTATCACCTGGGAAACATTGACAAAAAAGCATGACATAAGATGGAGGCAATCCTTTAGGAACCAATTCAAAATGATTGGACTATAATTGGGAACTATTTAAAAGGTGACGAGGGCAGGTGAATGGAGCATTACAGCAGTCGTTTACAATTTTTAACCTTTTCACACTATATTGTTTCAGGCCGGTTTCTCGTTCTAGCTCGAGCTCTCTAGAGGAGACCTGGGATCTTGAGACTGCTGTTTCTCCAGGTATCTGCTGGAGCCGTCCAACCATCTTGGAGGTTACTGTCCCCGGTGCCACAAACACTCATGGCTCCTCTATTGTCTGCTACTTTCATATTTTGGCTAGTGCTTTCCTTCACTGTGTCAGGCTGGTTGGTCATCACTAGTTTGCAGCTTGGCCTGGTTATTCTCTCCATTCTCATCCGACAGCCGGATCTCACTGGTGTTAATCTGGACATGAATCACTTTTTGAATTGTATTTCCAACTTTGTGGAGATATGGGAAAGCAAGGGTGCATTGTATTTTCGGTTTACCAATGCTCACGCTGGGCTGTCAATCCCTGTTCCATGTTCCAAACACGAGTGAACTGATGAGACAATACATCAAAGATGTGGTGAACAATAAAACCTCATCCTGCGGCGGCCCTTAATCCTTCAACACCTGCAATTTCAAGACCGCTGCTTTGATGTGTCAGGTTCCGTTGTAGGGAAAAAGGCTTGATATAGCTTAATGAAAGTTCACATGGCAGGTGTTAAACCACAAAGCTTTGCCGATCAATCTCAATAACTGGCTTGATTTATTTCTGGGCTAATTAGAATTTGTTAAATTGACATAGAGATCTCAGCAAAGTGAACATTTCCTGGTATAGTACAGAGGATGGCTGGGCCAGCTCAACCACTATTGCCCATTCTCCCCCTCATTCCAGTGGGAAGCAAGCTTAGTGGACAAACTCGACAGCAAACAATGGAGACAATGACAGGTTCAATGATTTTACCATGAGTGACCTATATGAATTAATATACAGTGCATCATCGTGTCGTAGGGAAGAGCTGGATGTGCAAAATGAATGAAGAGAGAGTGAATTAATGATAATGATGGAATTAGAGATGGAGTTAATTATTATTTTAGTGATTAAGTCAGATGAAATTTAATATCCACAGTCCAAAATTCTAACATTTTCCACATATGAGAACAATCAAACGACAGCCGAAATGGAGATTGATCAAAGTATTCTCTGTAGTATCCATTGAGCAATCCATTCTTTCTGCACTGCTGTTCAAAATATTCCATTTACCTACAGCCTAGAACAGATACATTTTTATTCTGATGTTTGATAATAGGGAGTTTGGCCTTCTACGTTTAATAAGCATAAGCAGTCCTTCTTTCATGAAGAGCCCACTCTGAACACGACATTATGAAGGAGGTTGAGAGGGGGGTGGACTGGGCGTGGCTTCACTGTTGTCATGGCAACAGAGTTAGCGCTGCTTTGAATCTCTTGGACCAGTCAGTGTACACAACCTGTGCACTGTGGCGGGACTCAATTGCCATTGCAGTGCAGTCGCCCTTAATACTCTGGGGAAAAAAAAGCCTATGACATGGTGACACTGAGAGCATCTCAAGAGCATCACTTGGATTGGAAGCATCCTGGCAGCACTCCTGCACTGCAATAACCACTTTAATAGGCTGTCACTGTTATAAAACACAAGGCTAAATGATATTACAGAAATGGATATTGGGAGAGTGTGCTTTGGTGTGATTGCAACAAGCACCTAACCCGCATACGACCCCATCGCTGATGTTCTGAGCGGAGCGAGGTTGTCTGTGCCTGATGTTGTTATGAATAACAGTGATTTGAAAACATATCAGCTTGTGTTAAATGTACTTAAACGTTATCGCTCATGGCAGCCGTAACCTCCAGCAGAATATGCACCGTCATCAAATATTAGCTGAACGTTTCACTGGTTTGATATCAGGGCAAATGAGACTTGATGAAGGACACTTGGGGGGTAAAGAAGAGGAATACTAGTCCCTTAAGTGATGCTCAGTCGTTGCCTGATTTGACCTCAAACCTATAACAGTACTTGAAAGAATCGTCCTGAGCCGTAAACAAGAACGGCGATTTATATGTGCCCTATAAAATGCTTCCATCTAGCGGTGCAATTTAGTAGTGCAGACATTGAAATTCAGACTTCTGAAAAATGTACGGCGTAATGTGTTTGTGCCTTGGGTAGTTGTGTCTTGCTATATAATCATGGAAATTTACAAATTACTATAGTCAGAGAAATACTGAATCTGATAAAAAAGAAAAAGAAAAAAAGAAACAGTACTTAGGAGTCTCTTAAGGGCTGCATGCTGTTTGAAGGTGAGGCAGAGCAGAAACCTTTGCGGCGTCAAGTTAACTTGGGTTTACATACCCCGAATTTAACTCCATTTGTCGATGTAGTGATGTTTGCGAACAAGAAGGCCTGGTTTTCGAGCAGTGTTTCACTGTCACTTCGGGATTTTTGGCGTAAGTACAATTTAATGAGTGGACATAACTGATTTTTAGCTAACTAGCTTAAGATGTTGATGATTATACTTAAAACACCCGTCTATAAGATAATAAAAAAAAGATGTACCAGTACTTATTAAAGATTTAACATTACATTTGTGCATGAATAAACGTGAATAAAAGATAAAACATTTCACAATATCCTCTTAAGTGGTGTTGATAAATGTAAGGTGTTATTTTGCTGGCTTGCAGTCGCGGAGGATGGAATAGTTACAGGTTGGAAAACAGCAGATTATATTTTTAGTGATGACGCTGAACACCCCGACACACTCCGGTTAGTGTTAAAATCGTTTCAACATTCCACCAGTCGGTTGGATACTAAAAGTGCAGTTGTTGTTTTCAGGATTTTTCAAAGCATGGAGTACATCTGGAACAAAGTGACAGTTTTTCACAGCTTTTTCCTGAGTTCATGTGGAAAGCGACAGAGTACCAAGTCAGTGAGCATCGGTCACTATGTGCTGCCTCCAGTCCCAGTGCAGAATGGTGAGGATGGTTTTGACCTAATTATGTGTTTATTTATTCCTTTTGAGGTCAATAATGAAGAAATAATAAGCAACAAAACCTCATCAAAACTACTGCAAACAGCAATCACGGTTACAGCCACAATATTCACCTGCTTGGCACCTATATTGTGCTTTTATCTTATCTTTTATCTACAAAGCACTTTACAAGGCCTCACATTCACCCATTCACACACCAATGACAGCCTGCTGTCATGCAAGGTGCTTCCAGGTCCACGCTGGGGTTCAGTGTCTGGATGAAGGACACTTGGACCTGGTCACTAGGGTTGATGATCGCTCCCACAACCTTAGAGTTGAGTGACAAATGCAAACGTCGCCCCTTCCTTAATAATGATAATTGTACGTTATTTTCAAATTGATTTTATTTAGGATAGCCCCTTGAAATGGACCATCTTGTCTTCCAGGGTTCCAACAAAATGACAGACAACACATAATTCATACTAATTCAAAAAATATTAAAAACAATAATAAATAAATTAATCAAACAAATACTTAAGTTGTTTTTTGGGGGAGACGTTTTGGGGAATTTGTTTTTGCCTAAATGATCTCCTTAAGGTGTTGGCCGCCTGTTATCACCCCCTCCTTTGTTGACAGATGCATTTCTACCACTACATAAAATGATTAATAAATCTGAAATATTCAATTTTTGGTTTGTTTCACTTTTTTGGATATGTTTTCTAAAAAATGATTGATGACTATTATTTTAGGGAGGCATTATTAATATAAATGGATATCCCACTGATTATTCAATTATGAACATTCAGTAATAACTGAGTGCCATACTTGCAAGGGCAGTATGATAGAGCTCAATGTCAATTGAACATCCTGGCCAACCTAACCCTGTGTGCCAGTGATTCTCAACTGAAACTTGGCTTTTACTTTTGGTCACTAAATTGAAAGTCTGACCCACTTTTAATCTGCACTCATATTGAATTGACTGAATTTCTACTTGTTATCCAACTCAGCCATAATGTGTCTGGTGAGAGTAACTGGTGTGTAAAGAAACCAAGCAGTTACATATATAATTAATACACAATATTGATTGTGTGTTCTTTGATTCTTAAGCCATGAGAAATGTGGTTGGAAGACTTATTTGGGAGCATGACCAACCACCTACACAGGTATGATTACTGACACATGATGATCGCTAATTTGTTGGAAATTGCCTTCATTTGACTCCTTTCTGCCTCTTTGTGTTTCCCGGAGAGTTTTGCTGACCAGGCCGCCGATAATGACAAGGAAGCAGAGTACATCAGTGACGGGTTTGTTAAGAATTGACTGCAAAAGAATATAATAAGAATACATTGCAGCCATCTTCCTATTATAACAGGAGTGACGCATTTAGTGCAAGCACTTCAGAGAACGAATCATGCACATGTTGCGACCGAAAGATGATCCAATAAATCTGTGACACTGGTACATGTGAAACAATTACAAATCTTTAGTTGGACTCATGGCAAATCAGTATTGGACTAATATATCGTGTCACTTTATTCACCTAGGGGGAAGTTGGCATGCAGCCCATTGAGCCGGTGAGACTGTTACCACCATCCAAACTGTTTCCTGAGCTCTCATTGGAAATAAATGCTGTTGGGTTAATTTAAAGCGTCACATGTGATTGATGTTTTAAATTATATTTGACGTAAGTTTATGGATTCTACCTTGATATGTGTTTTTACTAAATGTGAAGAATTGAGAGGCATACCAAAGGGAAACACTGTGCCCAGTGTCACTCAAAGTAAATCAATAATCAAAGTGTTCAAATATTTGAATCTGCAAACCTGGAAAGCACGAATTTCTGCTTCTACCTGTACTACCGGGATTTCAGTGCAATCATCCCACAGACACCCCTTGACCTCCCTGCACATTGAAGAAGTAGCAATGGAAGTAGATTTCAGTAACAAGTATCTTGAGAGAAGAAACACTTTCTGTCTGCATCACATCTCTACTTCTGGAAGCTGCGTCGTGCCAGACTGGACAGTCTTCTGCAAATGTGTGGTGGAGAACATCCTCAGCAGCAGCATCACGGTGCGGCACAGCTGCAGAAAGGAAGATCCTCCAAAGGACATGAAAGCTTACTGTGAGGATTGTTGAGAACAGCCTCCAAGCAAATATGATGTGCAATCTGCAGCATGAACACTTTGCATCTAGTTCAAAACATATCACAAGTCTTGGAACTTAGTGGGCTACTGCGACCTCTGCTATCACGTTTCAAACAATGTTATGTGGAAACGTGTTTTAAACCTGATGAGAGGGGGGGAGTCGCTGATAGTGCAGGCGTGCACTTGCTTGCTTTGTGTGTCGACACCGTGAGTTCGATTCCCACGTATGACGGTCTGAATGTGTGTGCACTGTGAGTGATCTATGAAAATAAAAACCTGATGAGAGGGGGAAAAACTCCCGAGATGTTAAGATTTCGACAGTTGAACATTTAACAAATATTCGGTTACAGGATACATGATAAAGCTACCAAGTATTGTAGCATTAATTCTATGCACTCTTTTAGAGTTTATAATGTGCGTTCAATGATTTGAAAACATTTCAGCTATCTATACACCAATCTCCTTTTCAGAAAATCTCTGGCAAGACTGATCGTGTTAAACTGCGACTGCATATTAGTCGACGACTACATTTTAAAGGGGTAAAGACTGCACGTATAGTCTACCATCAAGGAAAGCCTAGAGACAAGTGCGCGATTGTGCTTATTTGTTTTAACATTTTATCATTAATAGCAATAGTAAGTTGAAGGAAAATGTTTAAGTGAGTGTGAAGGCAGA
Organism: Syngnathus leptorhynchus; assembly: GCF_054491065.1. Lineage (NCBI taxonomy): Eukaryota > Metazoa > Chordata > Actinopteri > Syngnathiformes > Syngnathidae > Syngnathus > Syngnathus leptorhynchus. The sequence goes on from NC_141197.1 coordinate 6,823,411, forward strand.
CATCATTGTAAGAATTTATACGTCTACACCTTCACAGTGGACTGCGCCGCTCATGTTTAACAAATGGCGTATTTGTTGTGGTACCAACCCCCAGAAAGTAGGCGGTGATATACTTTGACACGCTGAATGATTGTAAACTTTGAATTAGACTCTATTGCGCTTCGGATTGCTTCTTTCCACTCCACACGCGTGACACCCGCGGTTCTGTTATGGAACAGCAAAACCTGTCCGTGGTGCTGCACTCCCAGGGAGACCTCAGGCTGGTACAGTCTCGCGATAGAAAGTCATTGTTTTCAATTGGCTTGTCGTAAGGTGTATGTATGCGCGTCTCATAAAACAGATGTTGTGCCAATGTACTTACACCTGGAGAAAATCGGCATCCTCAGTTTTTTTTTTCATTTAAAGACATGAAGAATACACACTTTTATGGTTTGAATTTGCAGTCTTGTAAATGTCTTTTTTTTTTAAAGAGTGGGTCATACTAGTCATCGTCAGTGTAGAACTGAGCGCATTTGCTATAATTTAAAACGTATTGCAAGCGATGGATTCCGCCGAAATTTGTGGAAACCTATGCGTATTTTTATTAGTTGTATCAACAAACTCTTGCAATTAACTTTATAAAACATTAACAGAAAGGAAATGGACTATGATGTTTCCATTGGGATCAAAGTAGCAAGGTACAGATGGGTGGTATCCTGTTAGGTCTCTGGTATTCCAATAACTGGGTGGAGAGGAGCAAAAAAATAAAATAAAAATGGTTTTGCAAATAAATCATAACACCTGTTTGTTTGTGTGTTCCTCAGGAAAAGCGCCCTGTGCCGGAGCCAGGTCCCAATGGTACGAAAGCCCACTGCAAGTCTCTTTTAAAATGTTGTACATATGTAACCAATCAAACAGCACACCAACTACTTGAGCAATTCCATGGTTTGATATCAAGCAAAAAAGTTAAACAATCAAACACAAAGGTACCTGTGTAAAAGTACAAAATGTGGAAATTTGTGATGGAAATTTGTGAATGAATATACATACAATTCCTTGAATCTTTCGAAATTGGTTTAAGAAAATCCACCATATTGAATAATTAGATGTTAAAACCACGTAAAAATGTTCTCTATTCAGCATGTCCCCCCTATATAAAGTAGCTGTGCCGCATTTTTGCCGACAGAGGTTTTGCTCCAGATGCACTCGGTTGGCATCTGCGGTTCCGACGTCCACTACTGGCAGCACGGCCGCATCGGGGACTTTGTGTTGACAAAGCCATTGGTGTTGGGGCATGAAGCGGCTGGACGGGTGGTCAAAGTTGGCTCTGCGGTCAAACACCTTCAAATTGGTGAGTGTGCTCACAGATGGGAAAGAGCAAAAATGTCCAAAACCTGTAAAAGATGTGTTAGGTCAGTAACAGAACTAGGCACCAAATCTGCTCTAAGGCAGGTGTGGACAAAATAATGGAATGTTCTGTAAAGTGGCATTATTTACTCGTATTATAAACGTAATTTCTAGCAAAATGTTGGAACCCTGAGTAGCATGCATCATCATAATGCTCCTGTTTATTTTGTTTCAACAATTAGGAGACCGAGTCGCCGTTGAGCCAGGGGTTCCCCGAGAGATGGATGAGTTTTTCAAAAACGGGCGCTACAATTTATCTCCATCTATCTTCTTCTGTGCCACGCCGCCCGATAATGGCAACTTGTGCAGATACTACACACACAGTGCCAACTTCTGCTTCAAGTAACACATGATTAGGCTTACACCCAAAATTACCTAACAGTGTCCTGTTGTCTGACTGCAATAATCTTACTCAATTTTTGCACACATCCTCTTCACTTTGAAATGTGTTTCTTTCTCCAGGTTGCCCGATAATGTGACGTTTGAGGAGGGTGCACTCATCGAACCTTTGTCGGTGGGAATCCACGCCTGTCGCAGGGCCGGTGTGACCCTCGGCAGCACTGTGCTAATATGTGGTGCAGGTATTTTATATTAAGAGAGAACCTAATACTGTGATTGTGTTACTGAATCCTGCCCGTGCAAGGAAGGAATGTGTTTTGTCAGTCGATGAGTCTCAACAAGAAAAAACTGCTAAACATTAACATTTATAGCAGCAGACTAATATTTAACACGCGTAAACTATCAGACAACTGAAACGCCAACGATGCACTTCAAAACATTTCCTTTCGCAGACTTGAAAACAAGGTTAATCAAGTCATTCTTTGTCGTAATCAAGAGTATATTTCTTATGAATAATTTAATATGAACAAACAATATTTATCAGAGGTGTATTTTTCTACAATGACTATTTATAGTCACAGTGGAGAGCTTGGGGAGGTGCAAATGTTTTTCTTTTTCCTTGGGAGCTCATAGCAGAAATAATCAAAAAGCACTGAGTTCAGGTGAAAAATATGAATTATTCATTATGGTGGAGTTGATTGAAAATTGCCGCTACTTTTGTGTTCATTTTTGTCTCACAGGGCCAATTGGGTTGGTCTGTCTGCTTGTGGCCAAGGCAATGGGAGCTTCGCAAGTTGTCATCACAGGTAACGTGCCTTCCTTCAAAACCTATCCTTTCGAGAACACAACTTGTTTTTCTCTAATCACTATTGTTACATTCAGACCTGTTCCCTGAGCGTTTGGCCATGGCCAAGGACTTGGGTGCAGACTTCCAGCTGACAGTGAAGCGAGAGGACGGACCTCAGCAGTTGGCTAAAAAGGTGGAGGACCTACTGGGAGCTCAGCCTCACATCACCATCGAATGCAGTGGCGTTGAGAGCAGCATCCAAACTGCCATCTATGTACGTACCCATGCCCGCGCCATATCAGAGGAAGAATCTGCGCTGTAATTTTTAGAGAGGTCAACAATGGCATTAATAGCCCAGCTGTCCAAACGTGGGCGTAGGAACTCGCTGTGAGAGCGGCTATCATGTTCCACTGTTATGTAACAGCGGTGAGACAAGATTGCCTTCTTGATGGTTGGACAGGCACTCCACAAATTCAATTTCTTCTATAGTGTTTTTAAAGATATTTACATCATTGTAACACAACATTTGATCAAGTAAGACACTGCCCCTGTGCTCTTCCAGGCGACCCGCTCCGGAGGCGTGGTTGTGTTGGTGGGTCTCGGATCAGAAACGGTCACTATTCCTCTACTCAACGCAGCCGTCAGAGAAGTTGACATCAGAGGCGTCTTCCGCTACTGTAACACGTATGTAAAATACTCTCCTCGAAACTAATGTTGGATGTTAATTATCTTGTAGTGTATTCCCATTAAGAATCACAGGCTAAAATAAAAGAATGTCCGTGTGAACTGTTTTGCAGTTGGCCCATGGCTATCGCCATGTTAGCATCAGGAAAAGTGAATGTGAAGCCTCTGGTGACGCACCGCTTCCCCCTGGAGCAAGCGGTTCAGGCATTTGAGACCACGCGTCAGGGTCTTGGGATAAAGGTCATGTTAAAGTGTGACCAGAATGACCAGAATCCCTAAACTGCAGTGAAACTGACTGACTATGTTTATATACAGTTAATGAAAACCCAAGTAAGACCCCTGGGTTACTTCTTTTCTCAGATATTTGGGCATAGAAATATAAAAAAGGGGTTTTTCCGAATGTTTCAGAAACCGGGATTTTGACATGACGGCATGTAAACGTAGTGACTGGTTACCAAACACATCAAAATATCAAAGTTAAAACGTAACAATTTGATAAGACCAATATTAGAAATGATGCAAATTGATTTTACTCCTGATTTAAAACTGTTTACACTTTTAAAACTACTGTAAATGTATTGTTACTTGCTCGTATGGTACTTCACATGCGCTTCTTAAATACTACCACAGGGGGGAACTAAAGCATCAACTATTAAACTTGTGGGTGATGTTCGCCCTAAGAAAAAAAAAAAAAAGATGATTTTACCGTTATGGTACATCATAAAGCGATTGAAAATGGAAAAGGTGGTGGAGCACTGCTTAAACAATGTGTTTGAGAACATAATTGCAGTCATTGAATTAAATTCATTGGTTTAAACACTGAAATACAGTCCCTGAGTTTATTATACTGTGTAGTGACAAAAGAAAATCAAAAGCTGAGATTTGAACCCAGAACCATTTGATATCGAGGCAGATGTGCCAACCATCTCCCACTCAATTTAGATTCAATGTGGGAGAAAGTCATAGAACGTGCACACAAACAAATACAAGAATCAACCACATCCTCCTTGCATGTGTACCACTTTTTAATATATGACCCAGTCCCACGCAAGCAGCCAAGTTTAGCTGATTTTATTATCCTCCCACAATGACATGATACTACATACATTACGAGGCATGCACAGCAATAATGATCATGTGGTTGAATGGAATACAGTGCAATGTTAAAAGTGTTACTCTGTTGTAAGACTTTTACTGTCACAGTGTCATTCAGTTTGGTCTTTCACTCCCAGGATCCAAAGCCAACGTCTCAAGTGGGGGGGGGGGGGGGGGGGGGTGATGTTTGCAGTGATTAAACCGTGGTGGCGTTTCACTGTTTTCTCTCGAGATGATAAGCACAATACTAAACACGTTTCTTTTTATGTACAGACATTCTAATACTTGGTATGGCAATGGGGCAGCTCACACAACACATTACATTCACAATCCACTCATTGTTTACATGAGTTTCAGTCAGGAACACCAAAGATCAACATACTCGACAGGATGCAGACAGAAGAAATCATTTTTTTTCCATACGAGTAACTAATATCAAAAGCATAATTGATAGATCTTGCTGGTTTTATTATTGGTATTTAAATGTATGTGTTTCTACATGAGCTATAGAAAAGTCTTCAGCTTTTAGTGTGAACTGTATTGCCATACTGTTCAACTAAATACACTATATGGAATTTCACCCTGGGTAGTTTCATTCACATGTATATTATATTAACATAACATATTTAAATGCATTGTTTCCAACACAAACATCTTTGCTTCATTTCCGTATCCCGCATCTGATGTTCTTGCCATACTTGTCTTGTGTCTCACAAAACTATTGACATTAAAACTCCTCACACATTTGCTGTCACACTTTTAACAGAGCATTAATCTGGGCAATAAATAACAAGCTGAAAATGAAATCGATACAAGATGGATACATGTTTTTCTGATTTTTATCAATGGTCTATGCAAATGGAACGCAGCTTCATTTTCAACTCATCAACTCATCTGAAATCAAAATCTTTTTCAATCTAAAACATCTTAACAAGTCAAGGTCCATTTTATCACAAGACTGCTTATTTAATAGCAGCTTTGCAATTCTTCTATTTATTGGGCTCCTCCAAACTAACGCGAGTTTATGGAAAGGTTCTGCTCGAATTTCTTTCCAGATGTCAGAAGAGCCTCTCCGATGATATCTGCTGTTTGGATGTGCATTTCAACCATGTAGATCTTTTCCTACTTCATTGTGCCCTCAGATCTTTTGCTTAAAAGGGAAGTAAACAAAAAAGCCTCACTAGTGTAACAACAGTATTATGATTAATATTCCATTTGTGAAAAACTAATTAGGTGACGTTTTTTTTATCCATCTCAGGAAGCGGCTATTTTGCCACTGCTGCCCGTTGAAAATGACATCACAATTCCTCAGAGCTCTGGTAATGACTCTAACAGTAGATTACTTTTTTTTATTTTATTTTTTTTATGAGTGCCTTTTGCATAGACTGTTTATAAAAAAAATCAATGAAAAACATTTACATAATCATTAGGAACAGTTGAACATATTATATAATAAGAATATAAAAACAATGTGAGGCCTTCACTCAGTACCAATAAGTATTTCCATCTCATTGAAGGGAAACAAGATTACAGACAAGAGCAATAAATGGGAAAACAAAAAAACTTTCACCCAATCTCTTCAGATGCGAATCGAAAAAACAAAATGGCTGTTGCAAGTGTCATACAATGAAGACAGGATGGGAAAAATAATCAATGTTTGATTTTGTACATGATTTTATAGACAAGCAGTCTGTTCATCACTTTATAAGTACATTGGCGTCTCCTGGCCCGTGAGGAGTCGGAACATGGCTGCAGGCATAGTCTTCATGTGAATCTAAAAGTCAACCAAAAAAAGAAAAAAAAATCAGGTGTGTAATGTGTGTGTGAGTGCGTGTGTGTGCGTGTGCACTGTCACCTCTCCAACAGAATTTGAGAGTGCCTGGACAATCTTCTCGTGTGCTGTGGCCACAACACTCTGCCCATTGATCTCAATGATCCTGTGGCCCACCCGGACCCCTCCTCGCTCTGCGATGCCTCCCCGCATTAGACTGCAAATCTAAAGACGGAGCAACACAAGGAAAAAAAGATCCTCATATTATACAGTATAAACCCAAAAATGTTCTTTGAAATATGTTCTGCATAGCCCAACAAGTCAAAACACTGTTTTCTGATGCATGTTTCATTTGTGGAATATGAATTAAATCCACAATCCACCCGTTTTTTTTTTTTTTCCATCTGAATTTTGCCACTTCTGTTAACATCACCGTTACTGTGAGCATCACGGTTCAGCTTCAGAAAACTGATGATGAGTCGTGATTGGTTATGAACTCAGACCTAGCAATTATGATGATGTCATTTTCAGTTGACAGCAAGTGGGAAAATGCCAAGCCTCTGAGATGGATAAAATAGGATGAATTTTGCTCCTTAATGCATTTTCCACAAACGCAATATTAACGAGAATGCTGTGTTTAGACTAGTGGGGAACATACAACATAAAGAAAAGATTTGGCCACCTCGGAATTTGTTTACAGGCTAGGAAAGGCATTGAATTGATCTTTCCAAAGACTAGGGGATTTCTTGAAAAGACATTTAAATGCAGGCATAATATTGGCTGACAAAGTTGAGAAGGGTAAAACAAACTTGAGCTGTCGCTGCCACCTACAATTCCATTCTGCACACTGAATCCCAGCTGGTATTTGAGGTCCGGTCTCTTGATGAGGACAGTGGTAACAGGAGGGCAGCTGACTATGTTCATTTTCAACTGAACCTGATTCTTTAAGCCCTTTAGCACACACAAACAAAGACATACAATGACATGTTTGGGAAAAACAGACTCTCGGTTCTATTTGAGATTTTGTGTCTTATCCTTGTACCTTGATGATTCCCTGACAGGTGGCGAGTGGCAGCCCAACGAGGCTGGTGTTGTTGATGGACATGATCTGGTCTCCGATGCTGAGCTTGCCTGAGCGTGCCGCAGGACCGCCGTTCATCATGTTGGCTAAAATGACAGTAGGCAGGATGGAGCCCCAGCCGGACTCCACAATCACCACACCGAGGATCTCACCTTTGCTCTTCTCCAGCTGCAGCTATGTTTGTGGGAGCAGATGAGAGGTCAGACAAAGTCCTGCTAAGACAGTAGTCCGTATACTCATTACAGATGGACCAATATGTTTTGGCTGATAACCAATTTGACCAATTTTGTTGAATTCAAGGGACATGCCTGCACGACTTAGCTTTCTGCTGATAGCGGTGCCACCTGGGTGTTGAAAAAATGTCTTTACAATATGTTCTATTTGCATCCACTACTTTAAACCAAGTACTGTAATTTAAAAAAACACATCTTTTTCAAGTACAAAGAGAAAGTGCATGGAGTTTTCCGCCTCAGCAGCATATACAGTTCAGTATGAAGATTGCCATAACCTTTGGGTTTATGATGTGGTCATTCAAATTCAATGATCCCAACGGTCTTACATCAGAAATTGCATGTAAATCATGTAAATTGACCAGGAGGCTTGATTACTTGGCCATAATGCTGGGGGCTTCAAACCAAAAGTCACATTCTCCACATCAGCGACATACAAGTGTTTGCAAAGTCTCTCTGCTCATATAGAGCAGAAAATGTATCACAGCTTGTAATCCTCCAAAAGCCTCTAGTAATATTTATGGCAACATCAAGGGCCATGGAGCAAATCGGTCATGAAAAAAGGCACCAATTGACACGCTTTGAGATGATTTTACTGGATTATCTGCATTTAATAAACCAACAAGTGCAACATTATGGTGAGTCTCTTATTGTATTTCACAAACTCTTAAATGATCAGAATGAGGATTACAGAAACTTTTTTTTTCTTTTTAGAAATTAACCTTACTCACCTCTTTGCAGTTTTCAGAGTTGGAAAAGTGAATGAGATCATCATTGTACATCTCCTGTGTGTTGATGATGTCACTGTACTCCTTTTGACTAAGGTCCTCTGGGTTGATTCCATTGGCTCTCAAGAACTCCTGATAAGCAACACTAAAAGCCTGGCCGATGGACTGAGCGATGAGCTGAGCCTGTGTACAAAAATACAATAAAATATCGTAAATAAGGTCACCAGTCAGCCATTCAGGTTTCACGTTCAAAGATGTTAGTCATTGTGGTGACATCCCAGGCAGAAAGAAGTTTGGTTTTAATTTTGTTCCATTTTTCAATGTATATCTCCATCTGATTTGGTGTAACTGATTGTAACCATTATTACATAAAAATGCAAAGCAAAATTTCTCATTTCTGTAATTAGAATATTAATGTTTTGCTAAGAAGAATTGTATTGAAAAACATTTTGTATGAGTTTTGGAGGCTTTTGAAAAACTAATTTAGCAAGGTGATAAAATAAATAATAATAATATATAAATAAAATATGAGATCATTGCTGAAAATAACTCAAGGGAGGAGTCTTGTTCGGCATCTGGCCCAGTCTTAAGTCGTTTAGCCCGTTTCCGGCTGCCTGGTTTATGACCTTTGAAGTCTCAGAAGTACTAACAGAAGTGCTGAAACAGCTCAGTTGGGAGAGCGCGAGACTGAATATCTAAAGGTCCCTGGTTCAATCCCGGGTTTCCGCATTGTACCCTGTCTTCAGTCCCCAAGCTTAGGTTAGGTCTCCTTTGGACTTGGCTTTTGACCTTTGTTGTCTAAGACACACTGACAGAAGTGCCGAAACAGCTCAGTTGGGAGAGTGTTAGACTAAGTATCTAAAGATCCCTGATTCAATCCCGGGTTTCAGCATTGTACCTGGTCTTCAGAAACTTTGACAGAAGTTCTGAAATAGCTCAGTCAGAAGATAGTTAGCCTGAACATCTGAATGTCCCTCGTTCTATTCTGGGTTTTGGCATTGTACATGGTCTTTAGTCCCCGAGCTCAGGTGCAGTCTCCTTTGGGAGCTAAAGGTCCCTGGTTTTTGACCTTTGTAGTCCAGAGGCACCAACAGAAGTGCCGAAATAGCTCAGTTGGGAGAGCATTAGACTGAAGATCTAAAGGTCCCTGGTTCGATCCCGGGTTTCGGCATTGTACCCTATCTTTAGTCCCCGAGCTCAGGTCCGCTGTCCTTGTGATCTAAAGGTCCCTGTTTTTTAACTTTGTTGTTTCAGAAGCACTGACAGAAGTGCCAAAATAGCTCAGTTGGGAGAGCATTAGACTGAAGATCTAAAGGTCCCTGGTTCGATCCCGGGTTTCGGCATTGTGCCCAAGCTTGGGTGCACTTCCTTTACGACCTAAAGGTCCCTGGTTTTTTACCTTTGTTTCAGAAACTTTGACAGAAGTTCTGAAATATCTCAGTCAGAAGATAGTTAGCCTGAATATCTGAATGTCCCTCGTTCTATTCTGGGTTTTCGCATTGTACATGGTCTTTAGTCCCCGAGCTCAGGTGCAGGCTCCTTTGGGAGCTAAAGGTCCCTGGTTTTTTACTTTTGTAGTCCAGAGGTACCAACAGAAGTGCCGAAATAGCTCAGTTGGGAGAGCATTAGACTGAAGATCTAAAGGTCCCTGGTTCAATCCCGGGTTTCGGCATTGTACCCTATCTTTAGTCCCCGAGCTCATATCCGCTGTCCTTGTGATCTAAAGGTCCCTGTTTTTTTACCTTTGTTGTTTCAGAAGTGCTGACAGAAGTGCCGAAATAGCTCAGTTGGGAGAGCGTTAGACTGAAGATCTAAAGGTCCCTGGTTCGATCCCGGGTTTCGGCACTGTGCCCAAGCTTGGGTGCACTCTCTTTTGCGACCTGAAGGTCCCTGGTTTTTTACCTTTGTTTCAGAAGCTTTGACAGAAGTTCTGAAATAGCTCAGTCAGAAGATAGTTAGCCTGAACATCTGAATGTCCCTCATTCAAGTCTGGGTTTTGGCATTGTACATGCTCTTTAGTCCCCGAGCTCAGGTGCAGTCTCCTTTGGGAGCTAAAGGTCCCTCGTTTTTTACCTTTGTAGTCCAGAGGCACCAACAGAGGTGGCGAAATAGCTCAGTTGGGAGAGCATTAGACTGAAGATCTAAAGGTCCCTGGTTCAATCCCGGGTTTCGGCATTGTACCCTATCTTTAGTCCCCGAGCTCAGGTCCGCTGTCCTTGTGATCTAAAGGTCCCTGTTTTTTCAACTTTGTTGTTTCAGAAGCACCGACAGAAGTGCCGAAATAGCTCAGTTCGGAGAGCGTTAGACTGAAGATCTAAAGGTCCCTGGTTCGATCCCGGGTTTTGGCATTGTGCCCAACCTTGGGTGCACTTCCTTTACGACCTAAAGGTCCCTGGTTTTTGACCTTTGTTTCAGAAACTTTGACAGAAGTTTTGAAATAGCTCAGTCAGAAGATAGTTAGCCTGAACATCTGAATGTCCCTCGTTCTATTCTGGGTTTTGGCATTGTACATGGTCTTTAGTCCCCGAGCTCAGGTGCAGGCTCCTTTGGGAGCTAAAGGTCCCTGGTTTTCGACCTTTGTAGTCCAGAAGCACAACCGAAAGTGCCGAAATAGCTCAGTTGGGAGAGCATTAGACTGAAGATCTAAAGGTCCCGGGTTTCGGCATTGTATCCTATCTTTAGTCCCCGAGCTCAAGTGCGGTCTTTGGATCTAAAGGTCCCTGTTTTTTTACCTTTGTTGTTTCAGAAAAGCTGACAGAAGTGCCGAAATAGCTCAGTTGGGAGAGCGTTAGACTGAAGATCTAAAGGTCCCTGGTTCGATCCCGGGTTTCGGCATTGTGCCCAAGCTTGGGTGCACTTCCTTTACGACCTAAAGGTCCCTGGTTTTCTACCTTTGTTTCAGAAGCTTTGACAGAAGTTCTGAAATAGCTCAGTCAGAAGATAGTTAGCCTGAACATCTGAATGTCCCTCATTCAAGTCTGGGTTTTGGCATTGTACATGCTCTTTAGTCCCCGAGCTCAGGTGCAGTCTCCTTTGGGAGCTAAAGGTCCCTGGTTTTTTACCTTTGTAGTCCAGAGGCACCAACAGAAGTGGCGAAATAGCTCAGTTGGGAGAGCATTAGACTGAAGATCTAAAGGTCCCGGGTTTCGGCATTGTATCCTATCTTTAGTCCCCGAGCTCAAGTGCGGTCTTTGGATCTAAAGGTCCCTGTTTTTTTACCTTTGTTGTTTCAGAAACTTCGACAGAAGTGCCGAAATAGCTCAGTTGGGAGAGCGTTAGACTGAAGATCTAAAGGTCCCTGGTTCGATCCCGGGTTTCGGCATTGTGCCCAAGCTTGGGTGCACTTCCTTTACGACCTAAAGGTCCCTGGTTTTCTACCTTTGTTTCAGAAGCTTTGACAAAAGTTCTGAAATAGCTCAGTCAGAAGATAGTTAGCCTGAACATCTGAATGTCCCTCATTCAAGTCTGGGTTTTGGCATTGTACATGCTCTTTAGTCCCCGAGCTCAGGTGCAGTCTCCTTTGGGAGCTAAAGGTCCCTGGTTTTTTACCTTTGTAGTCCAGAGGTACCAACAGAAGTGGCGAAATAGCTCAGTTGGGAGAGCATTAGACTGAAGATCTAAAGGTCCCTGGTTCAAACCCGGGTTTCGGCATTGTATCCTATCTTTAGTCCCCGAGCTCAAGTGCGGTCTTTGGATCTAAAGGTCCCTGTTTTTTTACCTTTGTTGTTTCAGAAATGCTGACAGAAGTGCCGAAATAGCTCAGTTGGGAGAGCGTTAGACTGAAGATCTAAAGGTCCCTGGTTCGATCCCGGGTTTCGGCATTGTGCCCAAGCTTGGGTGCACTTCCTTTACGACCTAAAGGTCCCTGGTTTTTGACCTTTGTTTCAGAAACTTTGACAGAAGTTCTGAAATAGCTCAGTCAGAAGATAGTTAGCCTGAACATCTGAATGTCCCTCGTTCTATTCTGGGTTTTGGCATTGTACATGGTCTTTAGTCCCCGAGCTCAGGTGCAGGCTCCTTTGGGAGCTAAAGGTCCCTGGTTTTCGACCTTTGTAGTCCAGAGGCACCAACAGAACTGCCGAAATAGCTCATTTGGGAGAGCATTAGACTGAAGATCTAAAGGTCCCTGGTTCAAACCCGGGTTTCGGCATTGTATCCTATCTTTAGTCCCCGAGCTCAAGTGCGGTCTTTGGATCTAAAGGTCCCTGATTTTTTACCTTTGTTGTTTCAGAAATGCTGACAGAAGTGCCGAAATAGCTCAGTTGGGAGAGCGTTAGACTGAAGATCTAAAGGTCCCTGGTTCGATCCCGGGTTTCGGCATTGTACCCAAGCTTGGGTGCACTTCCTTTACGACCTAAAGGTCCCTGGTTTTTGACCTTTGTTTCAGTAACATTGACAGAAGTTCTGAAATAGCTCAGTCAGAAGATAGTTAGCCTGAACATCTGAATGTCCCTCGTTCTATTCTGGGTTTTGGCATTGTACATGGTCTTTAGTCCCCGAGCTCAGGTGCAGGCTTCTTTGGGAGCTAAAGGTCCCTGGTTTTCGACCTTTGTAGTCCAGAGGCACCAACAGAAGTGCCGAAATAGCTCAGTTGGGAGAGCATTAGACTGAAGATCTACAGGTCCCTGGTTCAAACCCGAGTTTCGGCATTGTATCCTATCTTTAGTCCCCGAGCTCAAGTGCGGTCTTTGGATCTAAAGGTCCCTGTTTTTTTACCTTTGTTGTTTCAGAAATGCTGACAGAAGTGCCGAAATAGCTCAGTTGGGAGAGCGTTAGACTGAAGATCTAAAGGTCCCTGGTTTGATCCCGGGTTTCGGCATTGTGCCCAAGCTTGGGTGCACTTCCTTTACGACCTAAAGGTCCCTGGTTTTCTACCTTTGTTTCAGAAGCTTTGACAGAAGTTCTGAAATAGCTCAGTCAGATAGTTAGCCTGAACATCTGAATGTCCCTCATTCAAGTCTGGGTTTTGGCATTGTACATGCTCTTTAGTCCCCGAGCTCAGGTGCAGTCTCCTTTGGGAGCTAAAGGTCCCTGGTTTTTTACCTTTGTAGTCCAGAGGCACCAACAGAAGTGGCGAAATAGCTCAGTTGGGAGAGCATTAGACTGAAGATCTAAAGGTCCCGGGTTTCGGCATTGTATCCTATCTTTAGTCCCCGAGCTCAAGTGCGGTCTTTGGATCTAAAGGTCCCTGTTTTTTTACCTTTGTTGTTTCAGAAACTTCGACAGAAGTGCCGAAATAGCTCAGTTGGGAGAGCGTTAGACTGAAGATCTAAAGGTCCCTGGTTCGATCCCGGGTTTCGGCATTGTGCCCAAGCTTGGGTGCACTTCCTTTACGACCTAAAGGTCCCTGGTTTTCTACCTTTGTTTCAGAAGCTTTGACAAAAGTTCTGAAATAGCTCAGTCAGAAGATAGTTAGCCTGAACATCTGAATGTCCCTCATTCAAGTCTGGGTTTTGGCATTGTACATTCTCTTTAGTCCCCGAGCTCAGGTGCAGTCTCCTTTGGGAGCTAAAGGTCCCTGGTTTTTTACCTTTGTAGTCCAGAGGTACCAACAGAAGTGGCGAAATAGCTCAGTTGGGAGAGCATTAGACTGAAGATCTAAAGGTCCCTGGTTCAAACCCGGGTTTCGGCATTGTATCCTATCTTTAGTCCCCGAGCTCAAGTGCGGTCTTTGGATCTAAAGGTCCCTGTTTTTTTACCTTTGTTGTTTCAGAAATGCTGACAGAAGTGCCGAAATAGCTCAGTTGGGAGAGCGTTAGACTGAAGATCTAAAGGTCCCTGGTTTTCTACCTTTGTTTCAGAAGCTTTGACAGAAGTTCTGAAATAGCTCAGTCAGATAGTTAGCCTGAACATCTGAATGTCCCTCATTCAAGTCTGGGTTTTGGCATTGTACATGCTCTTTAGTCCCCGAGCTCAGGTGCAGTCTCCTTTGGGAGCTAAAGGTCCCTGGTTTTTTACCTTTGTAGTCCAGAGGCACCAACAGAAGTGGCGAAATAGCTCAGTTGGGAGAGCATTAGACTGAAGATCTAAAGGTCCCTGGTTCAAACCCGGGTTTCGGCATTGTATCCTATTTTTAGTCCCCGAGCTCAAGTGCGGTCTTTGGATCTAAAGGTCCCTGTTTTTTTACCTTTGTTGTTTCAGAAATGCTGACAGAAGTGCCGAAATAGCTCAGTTGGGAGAGCGTTAGACTGAAGATCTAAAGGTCCCTGGTTCGATCCCGGGTTTCGGCATTGTGCTCAAGCTTGGGTGCACTTCCTTTACGATCTAAAGGTCCCTGGTTTTTGACCTTTGTTTCAGAAACTTTGACAGAAGTTCTGAAATAGCTCAGTCAGAAGATAGTTAGCCTGAACATCTGAATGTCCCTCGTTCTATTCTGGGTTTTGGCATTGTACATGGTCTTTAGTCCCCGAGCTCAGGTGCAGGCTCCTTTGGGAGCTAAAGGTCCCTGGTTTTCGACCTTTGTAGTCCAGAAGCACGACCGAAAGTGCCGAAATAGCTCAGTTGGGAGAGCATTAAACTGAAGATCTAGAGGTCTCTGGTTCAATCCCGGGTTTTGGCATTGTACCCTATCTTTAGTCCCCGAGCTCAGGTGCGCTGTCCTTTTGTGATCTAAAGGTCCCTGTTTTTTTAACTTTGTTGTTTCAGAAGCACTGACAGAAATGCTGAAATAGCTCAGTTGGGAGAGCGTTGGACTGAAGAGCTGTCCCTGTCTTTAGTCCCCGAGCTCAAGTTAAATTAAACATTATTATTAAAAAACATTTTGTATCAGTTTTATGGGCTTTTCAAAAACTATGAGTTTAGCACAGTGATAAAATAAATGAATAATAATATATAATTAAAATATGAGATCATTGCTGAAAATAACTCAAGGGAGGAGTCTTGTTCACATTTTCTAAGGCCATAATCATTTTAGCTACCCAGAGCCAATTCCTCTTTATAAATAAATAAAAAAAACACAAATTTGATATTAGTTTATGTATAATAAATATTATTTTATTTGTGAATTTGAACAGCTTTAATGGATATTCCTATTTTGTATATTTCCAAATTGGTAAAACATATTATGACCCTCATACAGATCTCTAATATACGTAGGTGAGTATGTGGCATCAACTTCGCAATGACAAAGGCTACTCTTCAGACTTAACAAGCAAGGAAAAAAAACAACATCATCATTAAAGAAACTTACATCCTCAGACTCAAAGACGTGGCATATCATTTTGTACTGCTTTTTTGTCTCAGGTGCCCCGGGTGTGGTTTCGATGCAATCTTGAGAAGCTGTACGCGACATTCGACGTCTCGCCATTAGTACCACAATGTTTCCAATATCAGCGATGTAGGAAATGGTGCGCAATGCGTTGTCCATCATTGTTTCCTACAGACACATTAACACAACAATAATTAAAGATTTCACACCATGGTGCGACTGTATTTAAACTTAATGCACACTAATTTGTTAAGAAAATGATTTTCATAATATGCAGTAAACATTGATCAGAGTCTGTGTTGATGAAAACGGCTACATATGCTACTCATCCCACCCTCTCAATTTAGTACATAATGTTTTGATAAATAATAATGCTTTCATAAAGGCTACCATGATGGAAATCATTTTTAAACCGCTACTTACTACTTGTATCATTCCATTTTGCATTTGCAGTTTAGCTCATCACTTGATTAGTAGTAGTGTGTAGTGGTTGAATAGATAGTCTAATTAGAATTGTTTTTACATTCCATTTTGGAATTGTTCTCATTATGGTTAAGTATCAGAAAGCCCATTTAAGCCGCTTTGAGACACATTGAAAACTGTTTTATTTTATGATGCTAGGATAATACACATTAAGATGACTGGGTAGACACTACATTGCAGCACACGAAGCTTACACACACGTGCGAACCCTGATACACGGGGCTGATGGTTGACAGGGGACTAATGAATCATCCAACTTCATTTTGTTCTTTTAACAAGTCATAGTAAAATGCCCTTTTTAACACTAAAAAGGATAACAAAAAAAAAACGTGGCTCAAGGTAAATGAGCCAACATAAGGAAAAAACATTTGAGTGTATAAAGGAATAAATGTTCATGTGCTACATTCGAGCTGCCGGCAAATCATGTACGTGTTGAGTCATCCTCCATGCACAGATGTTTGTCAAGCATTTTGGGTATTATAAAATCTGCTCTAATCCTCTGTCACGTCATAAAATCTGCAGTGGGATTTCAAGAGAAGCTACAATGCGACCTCCACTTGTTTGTGAGTACACAGTGTTCCTTCTCGAGGTGGAAAAAAAAGCACTTGGCGAAACATACTCACTTGTGAGTCTGCATTGAGGACCTTGATCCTTTGAGTGGAGATAAATAAATCAACTTCAGTGAGGGTTTGAGCGTCTCCATCTTGGCTCTGGAAAAAATAAAATATATGAACAGTTCACTTTGCAGTCAATCACAAGCGTAAATAAACAAATGAATAAGTAAATACAATAAATAAATAGGGAAGCAAGCTGTTCTAGCAAGGAAATATTAAGTAGACAATATAACTACACAAAATTCAATTTGACCAATACAGTATTATTTTATTTATGCAGAGGTTTCACAGAACAAAAAACAATTCACATTAAAAAGACATTTGAAAGCCTGCAAATGAAATGGGAGTTGAGCTCCGCAACTCGCCCATGTCTGCTATGCGTCCACATCAGACCTTGCAGTGTCACTTATGATGGTCTCCAACATCCTCTTAACCTTCGTTCTCAAGACTAACAATATGCATGATGGATGAAATTCTACAACACCTGAAGCATTGCTCCAAGTGGAGTTGATTTTTTTAAATGATTATTTCTAAATGGTTTCCTCTATAATTAGGTTATATTTGGAAATGATTTGCCAGTTAACTGTTGTTGTTTTTCTAGTCGTTGATGTGTAGTTTTCTACTGGCTCAAATAAAACTTATATAAATAAACTTTAAAATCACACCAATATGTAAATGTAAGATGTAATATTAGGTGATGCCTACATTTATTTACACCTCTTTGGAATTCAAACATCAGCCAAAGAAACATGTCACTGATTGGTTATTTAAAAGCATGCATACTGTGCAATTTCAAACGAGAAAAAGAAAGAAAAAAATTTGGTTAAATATGAAATAAATGACAGCAGAAAACATACTGATTAAGAGACTGATGACCCCCCCCAAACAAAAAAGAAGAGAAAAGAATAGGTGAGATGCTTTCTTTTTGCTGCATTTATTACACACCGCTTTTCTCTTGATTTTGGCAGCCTTCTGTACCCTCTGGCAGGTGGGTGGCCAGGCAGGAGTTTGGATGACACAAGATCAGCGGATAAGGGAGCACAAAAACAGGAGGAAAGGAAATAAAGGAGGTAAATAAAGGGTAAGACAACAGAGCCCCAAACCAAAAAACAGCTGTGCTATTGCCTTTCTCAAGTTGTGTGAGTTCATGTGAACGTAAGTGTGTCATGGACTGTGAGTGTGTGTGTGTGTGTGTGTGTGTGTGTGTGTGTGTGTGTGTGTGTGTCTGTGTGTGTGTGTGTGTGTGTCTGTGTGTCTGTCTGACTGCCTGCCTGTCTGGGAATCGGGTAAGCACAGTCCTTTTATTATCAGATATATTAGCAATAACCTTAAGCTATGAGCTTGTTCAAAAAAATTAACTGCAAGGTTGGGTCACCATCTTTAGAATTGAACTGGACCATCCAAAAAGCCTTTTTTTTTCTTTTTTCTTTTTTTTTGTGTGTGTTTGTGGTGGGGGTGAAGTTTTCTCCTCCACAATTTGCTCTTTCCACAGCTTCTGTGCTTTGGGAAAGCTAAGCAGGGAGGAGACAGACAGCACAAAAGAGTAAGTGAGGATAAAGCCACATAAATATTCTATCAAACGCTCAGTACCAAGAAGAAAAGAGTTGCATAAATAACCTACAAAGGCTTTGCTACAATTTACTCTTAATTTATTTCTTTAAGCTTAGTGTGGCACATGTACATAAAGTTGAGTGATTTATGTGGATCAGCATCATGAAAAGTATTCTTATTGAAAATACAAACGACAGTCCCAATGAAATTGGGTTAAGACGGAAATTAGAATGTTTTGCGAATCCTCTTCAATCTGTGTTCAACCGAATACGCTACAAAGACTTTCAAAAGTGATTCGTTTTAAATTCATTTTGAATTTGCTTTAGAGAAGTTGGAAGAGGGGTGTATTTATCACAGTGTTGCATCACCTTTCCCTTTAACAATACTCAATACGCATTTGGAAATTCATTCCATTGAACGAGTGTGTCCTTGAAGATACGCCCGGCAAAATAACGATCTGGCGGCAATAAGTTGGTGTGAAGCCACGCCTACCTGGACCATGTATAAATCTTGATGCAACTGGTCTAATGCAATTTTGGTGAATTTCATCAGCTCAGAGGAATTATGACATCTTTATGACAATCATTGTAGAAAATCAGTTAACTGAATGCACTATAATTATCATCATTATAATTTTGAAAACATGCCACAGCTTTGGTGGCGGGATGGCACAAACGATCAGCGCTGGTATCTGCTGCTACACTGGCTAAAAGCAGTCACTGTGCAACAGTCACGCACACATTGCCATGTCCTTTTCTGCGAAGCGATGTCTCCATCGACTGGCAGTGAGTGGCCTGGCTCTATTCAGGCTCACAATGGTCTTTTTTAAAAAAATATGCTCGTGTTTACTCGGATGAACGAACGTCCGTGCAGATTGACACTGCTCATTGGGAGCTACACGCACTCGTCATAAAAATAGAGCGTAAAGTGTGCCTTTCAGTATAGTTTTCAACTAGAGACTATCTTGTTGACTTGGATATTGCTTCATCCTCAACTCTTAAAATTTGCGATGAAAGCTGAGGCAAGACTATTTAAAGATTTGAAAAAGGATAAAACAATCTTGTTATGGACAGAAAAGCCACTGCAGGTAGAATTGCAGTTATATGCTCCATTTTGGAACAATTGAAGAGGCTTGAAGGAGGGCAGGCTGATTCCAAAATAAAGAGCATCATCGTAAGTCAGTATTTATACAAGTGAGAGCACATTTACTATGTAACAAAGGCATGGGTTACTTCTAAGTGCTGTTGAGAAAGGAGAAGAAACAATGAAGAAAAAAAAGCTCCATTTAAAACAGCACCGACTTGCCAGTCCAATTTAAAATCACTGTCCAATTTAATGCCCCATTTCGAGACTGTTGGCTTTAGATTAGGCCCAAATCAACAGAGTGGAATGTACAACGGCCACTGGGACCAAACAGTATCAATATAATTGTTGCTGTTTAGTTGTTTTCATTTAAATTCAAGAGATTCAGCGCCATGTAGGCCTTGATTTCCTCCAGACAATACAAAATGAGCCTTAGTGTCTGACTGTCACCTTCACAATAGTGTATGCAAATACTAGACTTTCTTATTAAGATGAAACCCAGAGACAGCATATTCAATACAAATGAAAAGTGAGCTTGTTCTTTTACATTATAATATAATATTTTAGATTTTGTCTAATTATTTTGATGGTTTCATTTGAAAAGAAAATCTACTTGGTGTAATATGGTAACATCAGGATTCAAAATGAGTGGTTTCGCATTTCAGTTTGCAGCAGTGTGTGAATGTGAGAGGGAAGGTTTTTTTTGTGTGCTCTTAATTAACGACTATTGTGTTGACTTGGGCCTTCCCTCACGTTATCTAAAATGAGGAAAACTTCGGCATTACTCCACTGCCTGTCATTGGCAATTATTTTTCTTTCATGTTCAAAACAAATTTAATGGGACAAAATCAAGTCTTGTCAATGCTTTTGTGAGAAAAAAAAATCACAATTAACAAAATAGAGGCATGTCTTCCTGTACAGCACACAAAATACACAAGTGTCCAAATCATTCCTTGTACGCCAGCAGTTTGTTGTGAATTTACCCATTTTTTATGTAAATTTGGAAAAAAAAAAAATAATAATCCCTGTTGACTGGGTCGGAGCAAGTCGTCCAATTTGGTAGCCTTACAGCAGTCACTTTGTTGCCTGAATTGCTCATCTAATAATTCAGCAATGAAAATGTGTTTGACATCATCTAACTGAAGCATATCGTTCCTCACATGACCAATATAATATTCATCTGGTCTTTCAGTACCTTAACCCTGCTTACTGCCTCCTGGGCTTGCATCATGCGGATGTTTTTGGAAGGGTTTCTCTCAGATAGCAGCTGAGTGGAGCCCAGGTAGTTAGCAGCAAAGATGATTCCATCAATCAGATCTTCTGGCTCGCAGGGTCCTGGGACTACGCCAGGGAGAAAGGAAGAGTCTTAATGGGAGGGCCGTCTGACAGGGTTTGTGGTGTGGCTTTGGTCAAAGAGCCAAGCACCGTGGCGATAGAACAATAATAGATTGTGTGAGCATTAAAATGGGGAGAGTGTGACGTGTGAGGAAGCCTAGGTTGAGATGAATCTGCCTGTGATATGCAAATGAGGACAAACCAGCCACTTTGGGACATGTTGCTGTCACAATCCCAGGAAGCAGACAGGCAGCTTAGGCCCTCACTCATCATTTGATCTAACATCTGTCAGCAGGCAGGGAAAGAGCACACTAGTAGCTCAACTAGGCCTGCCGTGGGATAGACGGGAAGTGGAGCTCAGTGTCTCCCCACGCCATTGCTTGGCTTTGAGGTTAACATAGAGCAGGTGCACGGAGAAATGAACTTACCGTCAACAAAGCTGGGGAACGACGCGACTTTTTTGGTCGTCTGGAAAACAAAAACATAATCGTGTTATGTTGCGATACAATGTAAGTCGAGTTAGACTAAGCAAAGACATTTCTGTGGAAGTCAGTATAAACTATAAAGAAAGAAGGAGAAATGTTCTCTGGCTGTGAGTTGTGACATGATTACTATTCAGCTTATTCTTACGGCATTTAAATATAAATGCATGTTCAGAAGACACCTGCGTCTCTTCACTGAAATACGACTTTCAGGCACGTCGCTCACTTAGGGGAAATCCATCAAAGTATAAGCAGAGGTCGTGTTGAGGTATAAATCCAAAATGATTCATTTATGCAGTCACAGACATCAAAACAGCAAAATCTGCAGTTTTAAGTAGACTTGAAGATTTGTGCACAGGAATCACAGAATATATCAGCAGGGTTCAAATCTTACATCTTGTACGTTGTTGTTCTCCAGGGGAACATTCAGGTCAGAGCGCTGCTGTTTTCTGGGCTGCTCAGCACCATTGTTCACCTGACAGGTCAACAAAAACACGTGTGAACAAGACACGCAAACAGGACAGTTGCAAGGAAGCTATTGAGGAGCTTGCTACAGAAAAAAATGGACAGATAGAAAATACAACACATCTGCCTATATTTTGAACAGATCCCAACTTGTTAGGATTTCAAAAAAAGTGAGTCATGACGATGATGTCTTTCATTTGCCCTTCATTCAATCTAGTATTTTCTCTCAGCTCCCAGCTAATAGATGGTTGTAAGCAGGTCTGCCAGCACGAAATCACACAGGGAGAGGATTAACTCTACTTCCCGGGATACATCTATCTCGCCGTGCGCTACTGCTTATTAACATTCGACCATTACTGACACAAATGAAGCCTCTTGCCAATAAAACTGCTCCTCACTGAGAGGGCAGAGATGAAAAGTAGAAATGTGACATTCAAACGGAACAGGCAACGCTGTCAAGCCAATGGAGCTGAAATTAATCAGTCCATATACTGTACGACATTAGTGCCCTAAAGACCTGATTAGTATTCACTGTATTCTGCAAACAGCCGTTAATGAGATTTGTGGGATGTGATGCTAAAATCCATGCCGTGCCACAAAACGGTATATGTAACCAAAATTCTGTGTGGTTCACACTTCCATCAGTGATATAGAACAAGGACAAATCAAAGAATGTGCAGAAGGGGAAGAACATACCTATTTTCTGGGGAAATATTTCTCATTTCCAGTATAACTCACAGCCTTGCCCCTGGCCACATTTTTTTTTATATTGTATTCCAAAGCAAGCGTACCAGGCAGTCATCCAGAAGATGAATTATGGATATCATTTCAGCACAACTATTGCGCACATATGGATTGCTGTGTTGCTTTTGTTGATAACTTCCAAAATGTTGTATATCTGCCTCAATATTTGAAATACTACAAAATCAAAGTGTACTAAAAAAAGTGTACTGAAAAATGCTTTGGAGCCTTGGTGCATTGAAAAACACGATTGCCAGCAATGTGCAAAGGTGAATAAGCAGCCCTTGCTTCAAATTCAGTTAAATCCTGCAGACTGCCATCTTATTTGCAACTGATGTGATGAACCCACCCAGAAGGAGGCTGTTGCTACGATCAAGCAAAAAGGCTCCCAGCTCACCTGCTCCTGTTGCCATCTCTGTTGATCTTCTGGGGAATGGGGTTGGATCTTGAGGCCCCTCTGGAGGTCTGGGTTGTTATGATGCACAGAAGGCAGGTTGAGGGACTTGGGTCTGCTGTCATGGCAATGGTGAGCGATCGGGTATGTGGTCGTGTTGGGCTTGGCGTGAAGGTAGTCACCTGTGGGCGGGTCCTGGGCTAGTTCTTCTGGACTTTGATCAGTGCCACTACTCAGGCTCCCCATGCTCATACTCATCTTGATCTCCGCAACTATTTGGTCAATGTCCTCCTCCGCTTCCTCGCCCGTCTCCCCCTCAACCACTAACACCTTCCGGCTTCGGAAGGGAGAGACGTGCATAGAGTTGCCATTGTCCTCTGGGGCATAGTAATCTCCACTATAGGCCCGTTCATGTGTCTCATGTTCATCTCCTTCCTCATCTCCTTCCTCATTTGGGCAATACTCCTCGCTCTCTGCATCGTCCTCGTCGTCCTCCTCAGGCGGACACGTGTGTGAGGCGTCCTGCATGGCAGAATGTTGTTGGTGGAGATTGTGATGGTTATGGTCCAGGATTGGTTCTGGTCGTCCATTGTATATCTGTTCGTCTGGGTCTTGCTCCACCACCTCACAGCGTACCTCCCCCTCACCCTCAGCCCACTCCTCCACCCTGTGCCTGTCACTACCAACGGCCCAGTGCTCTTGCCTGGCTGTGTTCTCCTCGCTCCATTCCTCGCCACCTTCTTCCTCTCCTTCCCTCCAGGCCTCTCTCATGCCTTCCTCCTCTTCTCTCCACTCTTCCTTGGCTGCACTTTCTTCTTCTTCGTCTTCTTCTTCCTCTTCATCTTCAGCCCACTCCTCCTCTCTCACCTCTGCCTCTCCTTCTTCAGTCCACCCTTCAACTGGCTCCTGGCCCTCGGTGTGACCTTCATTTGGCTGCATAATACAGGCCCGCTCGTGACCATGTTTGCAGTCTCCTTGGCTGCTGCAGTCCATACCTTCCATGTAGCTCTCATCCTCGGGACAGTACCGGATGTAGTAAGTAACACCTTCATCCTCCTCTGCCAGCCCTGGAAGTTAATAAACATTTAGGGTTGATTCTTTATAGGGCAATAATAACAACGGCACTTGGTAGAGCGCTCTGGCAAAACTGAACTTTATCAACACTAAATCGACACCGGTATCCAAAGAAAATAAAACACCTTTGGCAGAGAAGACCTAAAAAAAAACCAGCTCTATAATTTCACCTGAACAATACGGTGCATTGTAATTCAGTACCATGTTTTGCTGTTTTCACATTTTTGTTTTGAAACGAGATGACCAGCTTGCTGAGGTTACAATATTTTTTTGTACTCATCATATTCACTGATGATATCACTCACCGTCATCATAGTCTTCCTCATCCTCTGATGTATTGTTAATGTAGTCAGAGCAAGAGTCATCATCCAGACTGTCAGCTCCATCATGAAAGTCCGCCTGGTTGTGGTTATCTTGCTCATGGTCAGCCGCTGAGGGTGTTGCAGGTCGCTGGGCCTCTATTTCTACATCTGCTTGATTGCCATATCGCTTCAGTTCAACATCAGCATCCGCATCCACTTCAGGACAGCTGTTCAGAACCTCATCTTCACACTTGTGAGAGGAATAATGTCCCTTACAGGTACGGGGAAGGGGTTTTGATGCACGTGATTCCTTGGGGTAGCGGGTCGGCGGCTGCCGAGGATGAACTGCTTTCAAATCATTTGATTCTGTAGGATGAGGTGAAGGACAGGAGCTGGAGACTGGAGGAACCACACAGTGGGCTCCTGGCCTCTTCCTTTGAGACATGTTTGGTGGTTTACAGGCCATGCATCGTTACAGTTTGTTCCTAAGAAGCAAAAAGACACAGATGAAAATATAGGAGTCAATTTGGGTTTAGGAATAAGAAGAGACTGGACTGAAAAAGGACATTAGTCAGTCTGCAGGATTCACTTCAACTTTGAAATGAACATATAGAGTGACTTTATCATTTATCACTTTATCAAATGTGAATTCCAATCTGGTGGTCCCAGTGGGCATCTGATGTCAATTCAACATCAAAATGACAGCAAATGCTGGGGTTTGACCTTATGTTGTTGAATTGACATCAGATGCCTCTTTGTCTTTTTTTTTTTTTTATGGAAAATGTGTCTCATAAAGTGGCTTAGTATGGTCTCCAATGTTTTTAAAGTGCGTTGCCAGGAAAATTAGTTGAGAAATAACTTATGTGCAATCATCAAGATGAATGAGTGCACGACAAAGTCACAAAAACAAATAATCTTCTTCGCACACATTAAGTAATAAATAATCTGCCGGATGATTCAGAAAATGCAGCGGCAAACAGTCGTAGCAGGTAAAATTAGCCAAACTTTGACATTTATCAGATTTTTTGTGAGGTAGAGATACTATTGATGTACGACAGCATGAATCAGCTCTGGCAACTCATCATTAATCCTTCTTCAGCTCTCTGTCAGACACACCCTTCAGTGCCCTGCCGTCTCTTTTCAGCATCCATTTGACAGCTTTCCAGTTTTGACCCTTCAATCATTCGTGATTATCGGAATTAATTTGCTACGACCCCGGCAGCTCAAATAGCAGGCACTGAAACACAAGTACAAAAAGACAATACAGCAACAATACTCGAGCTAACCGATATTGGATGTGCATCAGCGACATAAGTGACTGACTGCTGTGTAGTTCTCAAACAGTGATTCATTATTACAAATTATAGAAGGACATGATTACAGCTGACTAAATGTGCATATGTAGAATAAAAATAACTAACTGAAGGCACATGATCATGATAAAATCCCTTAGCATGTCAAACAAAGAAAAGATAAATCGAATGAACCTCTTACCTGAGGTCCTGAAATGGGATGTGGTGTACAATAGCACTGGTGTTAACAACGGCCCAGTGTTTCCTCCCTTTGCTCTCTCCTCGCTCCTCCCTTCCCCCACCATCCGCCAGCTACACAGCATGCACCTCACTGACACCACCCACCCCATTTTGCCACAATATATTCTAACATCCGTTTATTGAAGCACAGCCCCTCCTGAGCAGAGAGTAAAGGATCAGTAACTAGGGGTAACTGCATCTCAGGGGCGGGGTAAGCTCCCCTCTGACCTCCTCTTTGTTGAATTCCAATAGAATTGCTTGGATTGTGGTATGGTTTAATCCGTTTCATCTCCATTTCATACATATTTCACCATTTGGTTCAAATGTTTTTTTTAACCAGTAAAAACGCTTGGAATGGATGTCACATACACAGCTTGGTACTAGCCTGCCTACAGAATCCCAATCGGCTGCTTTGAGTAGCAGCTAGGGACCGATTGAGCCAAGCTATCATCTCCACTGAACCTATTTCTGTCCGCCACAAAATGCTTTAGCTCGAGTGAGATGAAGCTTTAAATTATCTTCAGACACTTCTGTTGTTTGGCAGAGGCATATGTGCAGGGTGTTTATGCGAGGAAGGGGCGAAAGAGTGAGAAACAGCCCTAAAGCACTAGGTGGTTTAAGCATAGTGAAGGCACTGATAATATTAATATCTCAGCTTGAAATCTAGTTATGACCTAATTATTTACTCAATAATGCCATTTTTTAACACGGTGTTGGCTGAGGGATCCAAGTTCACATGCATTCAATAGTAGTTTTTTTTTGTTTTACCACTAACATGGAGAAACGTCTTCAGATTCTCAGAATTTTTTGATGATTTTATGGACCACAGTGAAATCCAAAAATTGCTTAAACTGTGGGAATATTTGCTCACAGAGTTGCTCACAATGGGTAGAACCTTGACCCATCTTTCTTTGTGAACAACTGAGCCTTTGGGAGAAATGACTTTTATACCCAAACACCTGTTTGGGTACAAATAAACTTGACTTGACTTGACCCAAACACCTGTTAACAAAGAACCTTTCGGTGGTATATTCTTAACAAGTGTTTTTTTTTAATGTTTTTATTCCTCAACATTAGTCCTGTTGAAGCTTTTTTGGAATATGTTGCAGGCATGAAATTCAAAAGGGGAGAATATTAAAAAATATATATCTTGGTAGTCTATTCAGTGTTTGAAAATGATAAGAAAATCATTACTCATGTTGTATTTTTATTTAATTTTTTTACAGTGTTCCACTTTCATAGGATGTGGTTTTTTTTTTTAATTATGTTTTTTTGCACATCACAGTGTAATGTGCGCATCCCATCATGATGTTTGATTGCTCTCTGGCCTTTAGCGGATAAGCAAAAGATTGCCTTAGAAACCATACGTACATGTAGCATGACAGCAAGCCTTTGAAGGTTTTCAGAAATGAAATAGCATTGAAGATGCTAGCTATTGTTTTTGTCTCAGACTTTCACTCTTTGTCCGCCAAAACGTTTCAGCTAAGGAAATTGGTCAATGCTGTGAGTTTCAATGCAAGCCACTAACAAATTGGGTTCAACTTGGCATAGAATGATACAAAGTGAGAAGGTCGGAGAAGATTCCTAAAACCCGTAGACATACATTGGTCCAGCCACGACTTAAACCACACATACCTCTATCATACACATCAGGAATGTCTTTGTTTGTACACTGCAGATAGGATCACTAACAGAAACAGACTTTGTTTGAAAAGGAGTTTCTCTTCAACAGTCTCATTGACATTCAGCATTTGTTCTCCTTAAAGCCTCCCACTCACTTCAAGACGACAACAAGGGAGCTTTGCGGGAGATAGGAAGAGGAGAGAAAGGCAGAGTTGGTTAGCAGCGGGAATGGCACAGGACCACAGAAACCCATTCCACGCTCCCTTCTCATTATGCCTGCCAATGTCCATCTTGCCACCTCAAGCACAACTATACCCTTGACCGTTTCCACAGCAACTCCTGTTTTTTTTTTTTTTTAACTACAGTCTCTCAGAAAAGTATCCAAGCCAATTATTTAAAAGGCTCTTCAGGAGAATGAAAATGTAGCATTCAAATAGAGTCATCGTGCTGATCTAAACTAAGTTTGAACACTTGTAATGCCAACTGTGGAGAGTCAACTCGGCTCTTTACGCCTGGATGCCCATCATCATAGACACACCAGATACAATCTAAAGTGACAAAAGCAGCCTAAAGGCAGGTCTGCATGTAGTTATAGTTGAATGAAACCCCAATAAGGTCAAAACACCCTCTGGCATTGACATCTTGCAATTGTTATAAATTGTAATTAGATATGAATTAGATATGAATTTCACATTGACAAGGTGTTTTCATTAATTCAGTTTGTCTTCTTCTTCCTCTTTTACCTTGTTATAAATAGACATAATTTGATTTTGACAACTAAGAATGTGATATGATTGGACTGACCTTTGAATTGTCATTAAAATGTCAGGGATAGTCGTGGTTTAAATTACTGGTGGAATGACACAATACTCCACTAAATCTGACA
The DNA here is from genome assembly GCF_054491065.1 of Syngnathus leptorhynchus. Taxonomy (NCBI): domain Eukaryota; kingdom Metazoa; phylum Chordata; class Actinopteri; order Syngnathiformes; family Syngnathidae; genus Syngnathus; species Syngnathus leptorhynchus. The sequence goes on from NC_141197.1 coordinate 6,851,284, forward strand.
AGTCTTTTCAATGTTTTTTCAGACTGAGGCCGCTCTAAATTCCATCCATCCCCTGGCCTTTGATCCTCATTGAGTGTCATCTTTTAATCAAGACCGGTTACGTATTCACGGCCTTCACTCTTCTTACCTAGCTCAGGTCTTTGCAATCTCGAATAATGCTAACAGCTCATAACTGCTGAGCCAGGTGGTGTCTGGATAATAAACAGAAGTAATCAAAATTGCCTCAATTATAATTTGATTGGAAAAAACACACAATGAGAAAAACTTAATTCTCCAACATTATATAGGACTCTCCGTTTTCTTCAAGTTCTCATGAATCTCATTAAATCTGCTAATAACATAAATCGAATTTGAAGATGGCTATTATATCGACAGTTTCTGCTTTCTGCAAAAATCTCGATGTGTAGTTGACAGATAGCTTTAGCAGGTGAACTCGGCAGGCTAATATGGATTGGTACAATGGTACTTGAAATAAGTTTTGGGTTCAGGTACATTAATCAATGTCAATTCCAACAATTCAAATTTTCTGGGTATCAATGGACTCTAACCATGACTAGAAAATTCCAACAACAATTCTCAGCTTCCTTCTGGAATTTCTTCTCATCCTCAGATGGAGTATGAATACAAGTAGTCTTTTTATATTCGTGTCATTATCACCACTGGCCAGCTGACACGCAGAGGAATAATTTTGCAGATGGTGACTGCTCAGGCCCGAGAGGAGCGGCACCATATAAATGATCGACGGACACAAAGAGGCTTGCTTTTGTTTATCAGTCCTGTCCACTCTTGTTGACATTTTCCTTATCTCTGCGTTTGTATGCCAACTGAATATTGGGGCTAGGCGATTATTCTGAAAATAAAAATGTCCAGTCCTACTGAATTAACACATCTATTATGAATTTCGACCTCCTTGACAGTGTTTTTATATCTACCAATGTCTCTCACTGTTGCAACTCAATGCACTGAAAGTGCCGAGGGTGTGTTCATGTGTGAATCTGTCACATCAATCCTTATAAAGCAGTGGCAGGTTAAGCAGGAGTTGCAAACTCCCAACAACCTTCATGCTTTACTGAACCCTAGGGAAACATACAGAGTCAAAAGGGAAGACGGAAATCTTCCCAACAGACCTAAACTTAGATCACATATTTGAGCAGGATTCCATGTTTTTTTATTTTTTGATCCCACCAAGTGCTTTCAAATGCATTTACCTAACTATTCACATGTTGTGTCATGTTATGAAATCTGACAAGGATTTCATCCCATGTGCATTTGGTTTTAAGATAACAGGAAGCTCCATGATAACAACGATAAAGATATGTTGATCAAGTTAGGGGCATCTTTCCACGTGTAAGCTTGGGGAAAACAAGATAACAATCAGAACAGAAAGTGCAGTTTAAAAGAGGAAGCAGGTCTGTAATGTAATGTATGATTTATTCAAACCTATTTTAGGACTTCTTCGGGTTACTCTCCCTCACAATATTATGCAGAAACTGAAAAAGGCCCAGAGGAGGATGAACAGTCCTGCGGCTGCTGAGGAGGCACGGCACCTCATTGAATCAGTCTAGTTTGGTTCTGCCACAATAAAGGACAAAATCCAACTGCAACGGACATTTTGGACTTCCAGAAGAAAATATATGGGTAGTCTCCTTCAACAACCGGGGTCACTGCCCCTTCCAGCTCCTTCTCTCTGGTAGCCGCTATCAATCTACGCACAAATTCTTCCATCAACACCCTGAAAAAATGACTCCAAATTCCACAGTGGCACTTGGCAAATGTTTCCCAATTTTGCACATTCCTTTGTGACAGTATGACTGTATTGATTATTGTAGCTTCTGCTCCCTACATATTTGTTTCATTGTCATTGATCAATATTCCACACCACTAGACACTTCAAAGGACTTTGTGCATTATTGTTTATTCAAAGTTAGATCACAATTACTGTGCCACTTTAGATCAGGAGTGTCAAACTCATTTTTGTTGCGAGCCGCATCGTAGTCATGCTTTCCTTTGCCATGATGATTGTCAACCCAAATAAATGTATGAACGTCTCGTATTATATACAGTAAAGGCTACACAACAAACTGACGACTAACTAGTTTTGAAATCAGAGGCCAGTATAAGCTGTTCAAATTTTTAAAAAGATGAATGGTAATAAAAAATAACTAACAGCATCTCTTTTTTTAAAAGTGAAGATAATTTGGAAGTGTAGTATCGACACAAAGTCGACACAACAATTTATCTTCATGGGCTAAATATGATTACACTGCGGGCTACTGCTCATACCTCGTCTAAGCAACAGCCCCGCCCGATCCATGAAAACGGGTCCACACATAGCGACATCACAAAGAGAGAGGCCACACCTTTACCGTCCTGGCATACTAAACGCACGCACACTTTGGCAAAGCAGCAACTTGACTTCACATGCAGATGTTATGATTTTGGTGCATCAAATGAATTATAAAATGTGTCTAGTACATTCCGAAATGAGCTCAAGCACTGTTTGCTGTTTGGTGCATTCAATTATTCCTTTTTTCTATGTAACTTTAAGAGGTCCTACTTAGTGAGCAGAAATTGAAGATTAGATAGATAGATAGATAGATAGATAGATAGATAGATAGATAGATAGATAGATAGATAGATAGATAGATAGATAGATAGATAGATAGATAGATAGATAGATAGATAGATAGATAGATAGATAGATAGATAGATAGATGGATGGATGGATGGATGGATGGATGGATGGATGGATGGATGGATGGATGGATGGATGGATGGATGGATGGATGGATGGATGGATGGATGGATGGATGGATGGATGGATGGATGGATGGATGGATGGATGGATGGATGGATGGATGGATGGATGGATGGATGGATGGATGGATGCATGATACAGCTCCCTTGATTAATGGGAAATATGATAACTATCGAGTTAAATGAAGTGAGATTGTTTGTGGTGTCTATAAAATTCCGAACCAAATTGTGTGACTTTTGTTCAAAATGCAGCACAACATATGCTCTGACGAGTCTTACTTTCCATGGGAAAGGAGGAGAATAAATATCCTGCTTTATTTATTTAGTCAAAGATCAATTCTGAGGAGGAATAAATCAATACAAAAAGATGCCAGCCAACAAATCCAAAGCCTCAGTCAAAACATGCTGTACTGAGTACTAATTTCACAATCCCTACAGATGGGTCCAGAGGTTATTGGGGATAGAAAGGACAGGGGATGAGGATATGAAAGGCCTCATAAGGTCTCTCTCACCAAACCAACAACCAAGCCAATCCTGGGATGACAGAAATCGGGATTATTGTATCTGCCATTTGAATCCCCTTACATCACATCACTGTCACTCTGCTCTAAATCCACACCATGGACTTTTGCATCATTTGTGTCATGTGTAGTATTCAAGACAGGTAACCACAGTCATGCACATACTTGTGTAAATAGAGAGTAGATGTTTGGCTGCTAATGCGTATAAAAGCACATTAAGACCAGAGTGACTCTTTTATTTCTGTGATACGCTACTATTAGTTTGGACTTTGGAGAAAGCGGTCTATGACAGCAGTGAGTTGGTTAGTGTTTGAATTGAAAAACAAAACATTCTGCCAGGGGGAAGTTATGCAGTAAAATAAAACCGAGAGAGAAAATAAACATTACTTTTCTTCTTGCTCTCAGGATGTAAAAGCCTCAGCTATCACACGCATAAGAAATTGCAGGTAGACAAATTATTATTTCTTGATGGTAGGGTAATATTCTGAACAAATTACCACGTGCAAAATAAACATAGGCACCTAGGGAAGTGGTTGAAACATGGCGTTGATGATGGATGGTACTCAAGTGACTCGAGTTATAAAGGTTGTGTTGCAAAGTCAGGTTGAAAGAAAAGTCTATTAATTTTTCCCTCTCAAGAAGGAAGAATGTTAGAGCAAATTAATAAAATATGAGCACAGGAAGTGTTGAAATGCTCCCAATGTTCCTGAATGCCCTTCTGTGGTTTTACTTCTTGTCAATAAGAACGAGTGCATGTTATTATTTGTAATGTGGTTGATAATACACTCAACCTTTGTAGTTCAAACGGATCCAGTCATAATGGGCACATGACATTAAACATTGACCTCTCTCAGGTTTGGCGAGACAGGTGCATTCAAATACAATTGGACATTTCAAACTCAAACAGAAAAAGACTCTCTGAATGCAGTAAGCGTTAATAAAATGATAGGGGCTATCTATCAATCTGGAAAAGCTGACATATGACGAGAAGAATGATGAATCACTTTGCTAGTTTACATAATTACAATGGGTGGTCCATCATTATATTTTAATTTAAAACAAATCAGCATGCTTCCATCCTTCATTCGGGATATGTCAAAAGGTTAAATATTCAATGAGATTTTATAATCTTCAAGGGCTTAAAAAATCAACACGAAATCTTTAGGTGGTGTAAGATTTTTGTAAAGTCCTGGAAGTAAAGAGAAAGAGTAAAATGTTTGATGTTCTCCCAGTTCAAATATTCTGAAGTGTTTAAAAATGTTTTTTGGAATGTCATCAAAAGCATTCTAAATGGTAGTCTTGGAGTACTTTTTGATTTCATACAAGTAAAATGAATTTGTAGTTGTTTAGCTTTCAGCTATTTTTTCCACTGCTTTTTAATGTTGTTATAAGTTTTAGCCACGGTACCGTTCCCCTTTTTTGGTCTTGTTTTAAAAAGATGTACAATAACTGACTTGTTTTGACAGCAGCGGCTTGGTGCAACCAAAGTTTGGAATACACAAGTATTTTGTAAACACTACACTTAAATTTTCAGTTAAAAACTTGGAGGCTGTTTTTCAAATTCAAATAAGTTTTTTTCCAGTCTTGAGGATAGACTGAATATTCCCCCTGAACTTGCTATCCAGTGATCCTGCTCGCTTTGCAGGCTCCTCGAGTTGATTTTTAAATTACTGGAACAATAAAACATCTGTTACCCAATTGTCCATCCAGTCTTTAACCAGGATGCAATTTATCTCATAAATGACATCATTTTTGTTTATTTGATTAAACCAAAGGCTGAGCAAGCCTTGGACAAAGCTTGTCTGCCACTGGTTGTCAATCAGAAAACACGCTTGGCCTTACGAATAACATCCGAGCCAGATCGCATTTTTCATGTTTGAATCATAAATATAACTGGAAATACATTGACTCAAATTTCTATTGACGAAACAGTCCAATGTGTCTCCCCAGAGGAAGACATTTACTTGATGGCAGTTCCCCAGAGCAGATCAGCAATAAAAAGCAGCAGGTGAGGTTCTCTGCACATCTAAATGCTAATGTCTTCTGCTCCCGAAACAAACGCAGACACTAATCTACTGTGTTGCCGAACTCAGTGACAACAATGATGACTGCGTGCCTCAGAGAAAAGCTTTATCACAGGTTGATACCAGGTTATTATTTTGGGTAAAATGTCGGAAGTGAAATTGTCAATGAAGCGTTTTGCTGGTTGAGTGAGGTGCAGCAATTGATCAATTAATCGACAACTAATCGAGTATCACAAGTTGATAATCACAAACCAGTCACAAATTCTTAATTGATTTATATTTGGGGGTTTTCTGCACTGTGTGAGAAGGAGCAATAACAAGACTAGCATATGTGCATATAGTATTCCATAAAAATGATGAGACGTGAAATCACCGTGACCATACTCGGGGCTTCGTCTTTTGTCAGCGTCATCAGAAATAAAAAATCTTCAGCCTTTGGGCCTCTCTACCTCAAATTCCTGGGCTGTATTCCGGCCCTAGAATGTCTCTGACATATGTTCAACAATTTCCATTTTCTTTCATTTCAGCACTTCGCCTTTCTTCCAGTGTGGCCTAATTTAGTCAGCATGAAACTGATTTGACGCCTTCATTTACATGAAAATGCTGCGAAAGCAAAGAAAAAAAAACGTGTACAGACCACATTATTTAGGAATGTCACTGCACAAGGGAATTGAAGAAAAGCTAACTTTTGCATCAGTTATATGGTATACTGCATATACCTTAATGAGCCGGTTATCATGATCACTTCATAGAATAAACAACAAAAACAATGAACTGTTATTAACGTTCAAATCCACATCTTAATAGTCTTGAACATTTTTGTTTTATTTTTCTGCAGAATTCTTTGATATACAAGAACAACGCCAGACCTCCAGAAAGGTTGATGTTTTCAAGTTTAAAATATTCATAAATATTCACAATTTGTTTCTAATGACACCTTATTGACTCACATAGTAAAACTAAAATTAAAAACACAATGCACTCTTATACAGATCCTTCCCAAAATGGATGAAAATATAATTGGCTGTTTAGATTTAATTGATTGTTCCTTCAACAAACATATAACTTTTAACATTAATTTTATTGTCTAGAAAGATTTTCAGTGAATATGTTTTACACAAAAATAAATTTCAGCTCACACACGCGGGAGACTTTCTTCCCTTTCTGACACCAGCACGAAGGGAGTGGAAGTAAAATTAAAACCCTCAGGAGTGGCAGCCATTTATTTAAGTATTCGGAATGATCACAACTACAAATTTATACTGTACCAATTAAAACTTTTTCTTCACTCTGCATTTCTATTTATTCACTGAAGTTGCTCGAGGAATGCAACAATCTTTGCAAGCGCCGAAAGTATTCTGGAGACTGATTTCTTTCATGCTCATGGCTTTCAAAGCACTGTTGGAGGAGACGAGATGTTTCAAATAGTCAAGTGAAAAATCAAGTTCAGATATTGATTGGATTTCAACAGTCAGTTGAAGAATACAGTTCTATAAACGCACATATCCTGATTCCAGAGTAGTTTCTTCCAATAAACTGCTAGTGGCATTTTCAGAATTTTGACCTTGATTCTTACATGTTCTCGGTTAGTATCTGTTTGTAATATAAGATTTGGCATATTGCAAAGTTGAGCATCTTGACACAAAAAAAGGGTAATAAACATAAAATAACATGGCAGATATAGATATTGCAAAGTAATCCACAACCTTGCTCAATTACTTTTTAAGAGCTGTGCAAAAAGGCTGAGTTGAGTGGTTCAGGATTCCTACAATGGATATCGTTTTGAAAGAAATTAATGAATTGTAATAATGTCTTTTGTCTTGTACGGCCATTATGAAGAGACATTTCAAATCAGACACTTCTTCCTGTGCTTAAGTGGCTTTTTTCCTTGATACCACAGCTCTCAAATGAATCTGCGTTTTCTGAAGTTTTACAGAGCAAAGCTTTCAAGAATATATGGTAGCCTTTTGCGTACAGTGCATCATCCCATATAACGAATACATAAATGACCTTTGCTGGTACCAATCATGCTGCAATGTCCAATTAATTTGATTTGCTATGTCAAATAGTCCAATTTGTTCAGCAGAGTTGAAATTTTTCCTCCCCACCTGGAATCTAATTTGGAATCCTCTCACTGCGGTCTGAATGAAATCCCTCCAGCCTGCGAGGAAGGTGTTTGTCCTTGAGTGCAGGTGCAATATAGCAAAGTATCGACTAAGCAGAGGAGTGAGACATTCTCAAAGGGATGATTTAGAGGAAGTGGGGCACACTATTAGCAGAAAAGGTGGGCAGATGTATGAAGGGTCCCAATTGGATTGAGGTGGAGAATACAACCTGGCAACCCATCTTTACTTTCTATTGGCATACATCTCCTGTCTCCATGGACATCACTTTCTCCTCAAACACTCTTCCAGTTCTCCACTCATTCCACCAACGCACCGCAATTTTAACCCAAACCCAATGGGCCCACTACTCGTAATATAGGCCACAGTTGAGATTTCTCGAACCAGCATATTAGCTGCGGGCAAAATGTGTAGCAGTCGTTTTAGAAATCCATCACTTTGTACAGTATGTGTACAAGGCTTTCGTGTGTCGCGATCAGATAACAATGACGAGTTTTTATTCGTCAACATACTGTATAAAGAATTTGTCAGCCATAGTCTGTAATAGAATTCACTCGACTTATACTAAGGTGTCTAATTCTAGTCTGTGCACAGGTTGTTTAGGTGTTATCTAAAAAACATTTTTTAAGCACTCCTTCACAATGGGAGCTGGGGTCACACATGGATGCATGGTCGTGGGAGGGAGAGAATCAATCAAGCAAACAAGCAAGCAAGCATGACTTCTTTTTAGCGATGTACATTTTGTTCTACCTACGGTCATACATACAGAAGCTGTGTTTTGTTGTAAATAAAGGTGATCTTACCGATGGAGGTTTCAAATGATCTTTGGAAGACTTTACAATGCATTGTTTTCATAAAAGGGATGAATTTAGTGATAGTGATAGATTAATTGCCAACAGTAGAGGTGGCAACAGGGGCGGCAAGAGCATTTGCAGTTACTCAAATGTTCACGAGGGAAATAAAAAAGTAACCCTGAAGATCCGCAAGGACAGTGCCACTATTATTATTATTATTATTATTATTATTATTATTATTATTAGAGACTCAAACAGTGGTCTAAAAAAATGCAGCTTCCACAGATTCTACATATTTATCCTGATCCTCAGCAAATTTTAATGGCCCACATGATATGCCTATTCAAGTTTTCCATTTTGCATAATCTTGCTAAACATATGCATTAATATTAACTGTAGTAAAAACACAACCTGTGTATACTTTTTGCCAGTATTGTATGAATTCAACCAAATATTGCATAAAAGCTTTTTCAACTAGAATGTATGAAAACCACAATATCTGCAACCAATGCTGTCTCTGACTCAATGTTTTCACACGCAGCGGGGTGTTAACAGGCTCTAAAAATGGAGATGAGGACAAACAGTGTGGACGTCACATCTCATGATGCAAGACTGACTCTGCCTCCCACGAGTCCCACCCAAAGAACAATGAAGATCAGGCAACAAGCCAGCAAGTGCCTGCCACCTCCTTGTTACCATGGGTGCTGTGAACATGGACTTTTGTGTTTAAAACCACATATATAAAAAAAAAAAACACAACTCACTACACAGTTCTATCTATCTATCTATCTATCTATCTATCTATCTATCTATCTATCTATCTATCTATCTATCTATCTATCTATCTATCTATCTATCTATCTATCTATCTATCTATCTATCTATCAGAGGAAAGCCATGAAATTTCCTATTCAATTAGAGAAGTGCGTGGGAGTGGGATGGATGAAAGATAGTCTCATGTAGAGACGTGAATGAGCTCATTAAGAAAAGGAACTCACGCACTAATCGTTTGATTGGGATGTTACAGGAAAAGGGTCATCAATGTGAAAATCAATGTGATCCGTACGGGTGTGAGAAAATAAAGCGTACCTGACAAAGAGATGATCACGCTTGGAACAACATGAAGTGCAGAGTTGGATGTGAGCATTCAAAACATATTTTTTGCAGAGTTCATTTGGTGTTTCAATTGCACCGAGGCAATCCGCCCTATTGCTAGCGCGGATGCAGAACAATTATACACTGGCTTAGCAGATCAGCATCCTCCGATCCCCAGGATGCCCTGGAGGAGAAAACGCTGATGCCCCCCCTCCCAATCTGCTAAGCGCTCCTCGACGCTCGATTACCTCTCTACTACCATTACCATTCAAAGTCAGTCTTACCTGGACAATGTTGATGTGCCGGACAATTCAGTTCCTTCCGAGAGCAATGAGAGCCGGTACTGGCAGGCCGAACATCCCTCCGCTTCTCTCAACGACAGAAAGCGTACTGAGTCTGACTGTAGCGGCACCCCGGAACCAGCATAGTAACATATGAGCCCACTGCGGCGGTCTGGATGGCTGGCTGGCTGGTTTGCACGAAGGTTCTGAGAACGCCCAACATCAGCTGGACATCAAATTACGGTCGACCCCCCCTACCCGCAAAAAAGAAAAGAAAAACAAAACTAACACGCCCCCCACATACATATATGTATAAGTTTGGACTTCCTTGCTTTAAATGAAATGCTTCAGCAGTTTTGTTTTGTTTTATTCTAAAGGTTTAACACTTTTGAAGGTTCAATACGGGTTTCTGTAAGAAAAAAACAAACCAATTCAGTATAATAGTCTCACCTCGAGTGTCCCCCAAGCTCAGCATGGCTCAACTTTCATATTACATTTTAAATATTAAATAGCAATTTGTCTCTAGAAAGTTTCAATTTAAAGACAAACATTAACAACATCACTGCGATGGTTTAAATTGAGATTTGAGGTTAATAACTTCAGTTTAAAATAACAACCTTATATTCCCTGTTGTATTAATTTAACCCTCACGTCAAACTAAATTACATACCTGAGAACAAGATTTAAAGCTTGAACTATTTATTCAAACACCAATACTGCTATCTACTGGACTCAGTTAAGCATTACAATCAAGTAAAGCTTGCGGTGACAGCTTTAAAAAAAATCTTGTAGCGGTGATTGCAGGCAGGGTCAGAAACGCTACTGCCGGCAAATTTTCAAAGGCATACAGAAATTGAAATATTTGTTGCATGGCTATAAATCATAACGCCTACGTCGTCCGTTGCATGATATTTTTCTATATGTGCCCTGCCAATGACTTTTCTTTCTTTCCTTCTTTCCGTTTAATTGGGTGATGGGGAAAAAAAAATCTTATTCTAGCCAACCACGTCTACCAAAACATTTCACTGTAAAACATTTAAACCTCATAATTAACACAAACAGCAAGTAAAGATAAGATTGCGGTTTAGCATCATAGCAAACTTAAAATTTTGTGATGCATGGGCTCCAGACAATCACTTGTCTCATTCTCCACTTTGAATTAGAAGAATTACAAACACAAGAATAACTTGCGATGGCTACGACGTTACTTCATGATACTTATCTGGGTGACTGTCGATCGCTGTGTTGAATTGGACACTAGAGGCCACCGGTAAGCTGCATTTAGACACATACGGCACCCGTGGACGTGAACAGTTTAGTTGATGTGCTATTAAATCGACTGGACAGGGCGACTGACCGTAATTACATGATGATTACGGCGAGACTGACACTTTTCGTGATGGGAACACCTGAGCCAAGCAGAGAACTTAAACCCCGCGATTGAGAACGCGTTATTTTGTGCGTAAAAGCATCCTGCGCGTTCACATTTCCACATTAACACAATTATTCCATCCGTTATGGAGACCGTGCTTATAATCGCAATAATAAATTAAATGGGAACTGTTGGTGACAGGAAAATTAAACGATTCTGGCATCTTCGTATTTTGGTGTTCAACTACCCAATATTCTTTCTGTTTTCCATTTAAAAAAATGTGGGTTCAAATTCTAAAGGAAGCAACATGTTATGGAATCAGCATTCTGGGCGTTGTTACAGCTCACAGCTCGTGCAACAAAGCATATATGCATATAAAACACTCATGTATTGTCTTTTATAGGTTGTTGTGTTTTTTTTATTTGTCATCTGCGGTCACGTATGAGAATGCGGGGATGAGGAGCAAAGCAGATGAAAGGACCAACACATGTAGCGGGCGCGCGCGGATCCCGTCGCCTCCGCCTCGACCTCCTCCCGACTTTTTTCACGTCACCCCGCCCGTCTGTCTGTCGGATCCTCCCTCAAACCCTCAGGAATCATCCCCGGGAGCCACTCGGGGCAGGGAAAAGAGGAACGGAGGGGGAAAGTGAGAGAGCCAAAAATACACGCAGATCACCTAGACTACCTGCTCCGGCTCAGCAAGGGGAGGAGGACGCACAAGTGCAGGCGCGTCCACGCGTGCCAACCGAGCTAGACAAGAAAAGGACAACAACACATCGAAAACTGGAATGAGAGTTTAGCTTAGACACTCTTTGGAGCGAAGAGCTCATCTTTGCTGCGAGAATCAGCCTAAATGAGTACACACTAAGAAGAGTCATGCATCTCAACAGAGAAGAAGATAACAGCGGTGGTGAGTAAAATACATTTCTATAGGCACACTATATTTCTCATGAGGAATTCTCTTATTCCATTTTAGATAGTTTAGAGATCTCGCGCTGGTTAGCAAATGCCCTTGAGTGTGTCACGTTTATGTCAGGCAGTGATGCTGGGGGTCACTGCAACAAGCTGCCAACTGTCATCCCCGATTGCTCGTCTGCCCCCGCCCCCCCCAAACACACTCACAAAACGTGCATCGCAGTGAGATGGGATGTTGCAACACACCCGAGGTGTCAAGTCAGTGAAGCGGCCGCTGGAGCACTTGTTGTGCCCATTGTGGCGTCTACCACAGAGGTGGCCGAGGCACAACATCACAAGGTCATCCACACTCGGCCATATTAATGAGCAGTCTGCATGTTTGTGTGTCTCCCAGTTGCGTGCATGGATCTCTTGTTGATGATGATGATGATATGCGCATGTGTGTGTGAGTGAGTGTGTGTGTCTGGCTGGAAGGATGGTCTATCTTTGTGGTCAGATGGATTACGCTACAGAGTGAGACAAACATTTCCATCCGACAGAGTAAATAGATTGCCGTGCATCTGCCCGGGCCGGGTCACCAACACCTGCTGCTCATTGTTGTCTTATAAGAAAAAGAGGAAGCACAATTGTTTTAAAACGCACACACACGTTCCCAATCATCATCTGTTAGACTTGCGGTAAGAGTCAGGGGTCCCGTGAGCAGTTAAGGGCATATTTCCAGAATATAGTCCTATTATTGTTTCCACTCAGTGCACCCATACCTGCCACTTTTTTGTGCTTACTCATTTACTCAGAATGAGGACACTTGAAACATCACTTTCGCAAGAACCACACAGATAAGAGAAACTCGGGAAATACCAATAACTGACTTTAATTATTCAGTATGACAAATCATCAGCATGTGCATTTGTGTATGTGAATGATATATCATTAGTAGATCCATTTGTTGCAACATAAGTACAACCACCACTATTCTCACTAATGAGCTGCTTGCTAATTATGATATTATGAGTCTGGCAAGGGATTGCTACATTTTTAGTATTTATTTGAAGCTGCCAAGGTTTATGGCAGCTACTTGCTGAGAAAAATGCTGGTTGGTGGTAACTTTTCCATTATGTCGTAAGCCCTTCAGTGATTCACTAATGATGAAAATTCTGATTAATCAAATAATCCATATAGAGACAGCTAATTGCACTTGAAATATCAGTAGAAATGACAGTAGCTGTATTGTGTATAAACGTATTGTGTGTGCTTTAGTGAAAATCAAAACTCAGTAAGAAAATGTCATCCCACCGCTTTAATATCCGACAGAAACAGAGATTTTTGCTCAAAAGCATTTGTTTGTCAAAACAAATCAGAAGAGAGGCTTGTAATCTTTACATAGCTGATGTTGTTGAACTGTAATTCCAAAAATACTTGTGACAAATATTGAAATTGTTTTCAAAATGCACTTTAGGACAAATTCATAGGTGATGCAGGTCGATGACGAAAACACAAATCCAATCTTGTTCCATATTTTAATATATAGTTAGCATATTTTAACCAGCATACATTGCTCAGTGAGTGTAAAGTCTACTTTACTTTCATCTACCCAGTGAATTAGATTTAAGTCATTGATTAATTAATTTCATTTTATTATTCTCGTTATACTTGTAATCAACATGCTCAAGTGGTTTTAAATATGCTGTTATTAGGTCTTTCATTAGGTCATGTTTTGTGGATGCTTGGTTATGCATTTTAATTGTATTTACCTTAGGGCATCGTAACAGCTCCTGACATCACATCACAATGTTTATGAGGAGGTTTTTACAGTATGGGCTCTCTATGTGTGCATGGTTAACTTTTGCTCTTGCTGCGGTTTCAGTCCAAATTATACTTTTATGTATTTCTTAGCAAAGGAAAAATGAATTGTAATTTTGATTGGACATTTATAATCAATAAGATAGAAGATACAAAGTGGGTATTTTGCGTTGTAGTACTTGTGCGGTAATAGGATTTATCAATGTTGTCATCTCTGTGTAATTGTCAGAAGTCAAGATTTCTCCATGCAAAATGTTTAATAATTTATCGAGGAACGATCAATCTTCGTCATATTAGCAGACCCCACCCCCCACCCCTTAGATAAACACTACATTATAGAGGTACTGTATGGAACCATTAGCTGGTGGCTTCATGTACGCGTGTTTCATTTGCATTCTATATATGAAGGGGTGGAAATCTGCTCTGGAGGGAGTCTTGAAGCCTCCTCACGTTTCAAATGAAAAAACACAAAAGTCACTACATATGTTGCTAGTGTGCATTTTTGAAAAATAGGCATAAAATATAGTCACTAAGTTCCACTGTAATTTTCAGTCCCCTAATTTTGATCATAATGCTAATTAAAATGCTTATTGGCATTCTCTTTTTAGATAAAGCAATGGTGAACAGTGATGCGTATGCTTGAGACAGACTGCCCCCCCCCAAAAAATACATTTTTAAATCATTATTTTAGCATGACAACAAAAACCAATGATTTGAATTAGCCCGTAATACGCGGACAGAAATTCTTTATCTCGTGTATTTTATTGGAAGAATTTCAAAGGTCAAGCTATATAGAAACTGTTTTATGTTGTAAATAAATAAATAAATAAATAAATAAATAAATACACAAACAAATAAATGAATATGTTAATTACAAAATTTGCAAAAATTGAACTATTTCTCCCTTAATTACTTAAGTCCTTAAAGTCGCAACTGGCAGTTTGACCCCATTTTGTTCAAGCATTTCAGTGCGCTAGTGCACACAACAAAGTTTGGCATTGATGAAAGAGTTTACCGTAGAAGAATATGCTTGATTGCTTGATACCCACTGTGATCCATGTCATCAACCCCATCGGACATCTTTATGATAAAATGGAACAGGAATTGTGTAACAGGACTGCTTGTCCAGCATCACTAAGGTCTGACCTCACAAATACAGTCGGCCTGATCCCACCTGGGAGTTACATTCAATTGACAAATACACCTTAAGACAGAGATGTCAAACTCATTTTTGTCACGGGCCGCACCATAGTCATCGTGTCCTTCAGAGGGCCATTATGACTGTCAACTCCTTGTAGTATAGGCTGCACAAAAAACTGATGTATAACTCGTTTTGAAATCAGAGACTGGTAAAAATTGTTCAATTAGGGTTAGGGTTACAATTTGCAATTTTTGTATTGACACATGAAGTTGATGTACAATTTGTCTTTGCGGGCCACATAAAATGATGTGGCGGATCATATCTGGCCCCCGGGCCTTGAGTTTAATACCTATGCCTTAAGATCTGACATGTATCCCAAATCGGAAACTAACTGCCAAATGGGGGGTGGAGTTGCTTGTCTACATTCCTGATCACAACATATAAGCTTCGCTACCTGTTAATGAGGACCACCGGTAGAGGTTATTTTGCAGTGGCCTTGGAATCTCAAGTTTCAAACAAATTGTGAACGAAGGCCAGGCTATAATTAATCTGATGGGAGCGAGGTGGATCACTATAACCCTGAGCCACAACATTAGTAGGCAAGTTAGATTTATTGGTAAGTGATGTAAGATGCCGGCGGCTCGGTGGGGCACTGGGTAGCACCTCCGCCTCACAGGTAGGAGGGTGCGGGTTTGATTCCACCTCCGGCCCTCCCTATGTGGAGTTTGCATGTTCTCCCCGAGCCTGCGTGGATTTTCTTCGGGCACTCCGGTTTCCTCCCACATTCCAAAAACATGCTTGGTAGGCTGATTGAAGACTCTTAATTGTCCCTAGGTATGAGTGCGAGTGCGGATGGATGTTCGTCTCTGTGTGCCCTGCGATTGGCTGGCAACCGGTTCAGGGTGTCCCCCGCCTACTGCCCGATGACGGCTGTGATAGGCTCCAGCATGCCCGCGACCCCCGTGGGGACAAAGCGGTTCAGAAAATGGATGGATGGATGATGTAAGATGCATTACTATCTTGTTCTGCTGTTAGGTGTATACTTTACAGTAAAAGAGCAATATGATAAATCATCACATCAAAATGATGGCCAGGGTAGAAAAGTCACAAAAGATGGAAGCAATATAAACACAACGGGGCTCTGCGGTGTATGAAAAGTAGTACCGGTGAGGATTCACCAAAAAAAACTCTTTTGCTCTGTTGACAGTCCCTTTGTAAAAAATAATATGAAGTAGTCATTATGGTGATTCTACTCAACTTTTTTTCTGGCATGGTGTGAAAGAACTGCAATTTATTACGACCCCTCCTTTTTCACCATATGACCAAAAGTAAAGGAAGGGAGGGAGCATTTCATTTCTTATTCATATTTGTATTACAATAATAACGGGCATAAAAATAGCTTCAATATACCCCTTGGGTCTAAAGATCCATTAGTCTGCTCTTTGGATAATGAGTATGCATCCACAACACAATCAAACAAGCGAGATCAAAATGATCCACTATGTATGCCGGTTTTCTCGCCTGAGTCTTCAAACTCAAGAAGGGGAAACCAAATAAAACAGCAGAAGAAGGGAAATACTAATATTGCATCCACTTGGAAGGTAGACACATCTGCTCTGAGTGTATCAACTCCAAAGTTGAATAATGATTTGCGTCACATTCCATATGTGTGCTCATGCATCACTACATTCAGTGTAAAGAGAATTCTATGGAAATGCCTCTACAGTAACACCGTGGCGCTAAAGACAGAAATATGCATGATTGTCTTCTGTCTTTGTTGTGCCTCCTCTCACTTGACCCCATTCGGCAGCATTTCTACTTGTACTTTTTGCTTTGCAATTATTGATAAGTAGCCGCTGGAAAAAAAAAAAAAAAAAACACAAACAGAGTGCCTGGCATGAGAAGCCTTTGCAATCTGGATGAGGTTGCATCAAGGAAGTAGCCTACTAAGAGTGTGGGATGAAAGTCTTACTGACAAATATAGGGTGCTGGTGGACCAGAAATAGATAACTGGAGACTGAGGCAGAGGGAAGAAGAGAGGCAGAGTGTAGATTTTCAGAGAGGAACGTTGTTACAGATCCTGAAAGTAAGTGCTTTTGAAGAAAGAGACACACACTCTGCCTTTTAATTTGTGAACTCATTGAAGCAACAAGGGTCTCCAGACGCTGCACATGGTGATGATGAGACAAAGGTAAAGAAAGGATCCAACTACAGAATGTTGAAAAATGGGAAGATTCTTTCAAAGTTTAGACGAGGAACTCCCAGTTAATGGACGGCACTTGCGCACAAAAACTGGCACATCTTGATTTTTGGCCGGGATAAGTTTTGTCTCTCTTGGCAGGTCGCTATCCGCCACGGTGTGTGTTCTGGTCTTCTTCTCCCGGAAACTCTGTAGCTCTATCAACACTTCCATCTTCATATAGTCCACATCTTCAAAATAGTACTCCTTGATGACACTTAGAATATGTGAAAGAGTTAAAAAAAAAAAAAATCACATGCAGCCAGGTTGGATGAAGAGCGTTTGTTCTTCTCGGTCAGGAACTGTCAGATGCTCATAAAATTGTGCTACAATTCGCACTTATTCTCACGCGCCAAATGAAGCAACCACGGGAGTAAAAGGGTAAACACATTATTTAGGTGTGAAATTGTGCGTTTGTGACGCTAGTTATTTGTAATACACTTTTTTCATACAGTGCATTTACTACATTACTAATTAAACACACTTAAAGGACTCAGACGTAGTTGTGTGTAAAGCTACAACTCCAGTGACTCTGAGTTTTCACGTTCAAATTATTCACTTATCTATGGTAAAATGAATGACTATTACACCTCATTACAACTGCTGATAGATCAAACGTCTGGAAGAACAAAACATTACTGGTGGTAGTTGTACTAAGTTCATTTTGTTTTCACTTGGGCGGAAGTACAAGCCGAAACATGTCAGGTAATGCAACCTAAAATAAAAGAACCAGTGAAGTGATTACTGGTGGTCACTTTGTTTTGGGCAGCTGGTTGTAGTAGTGGATATAATAAGCAATCAGGAATCATTGGTCATTAGGAATCTGTCAAACGTATTGAAGTAATTGCATAATTAGAGTGTGCAGCAATTTGGGGAAATGAGTTTTTTTTTCCTTGGGGCTTTTTTACAAAAGTGCTTTTTGGTATAAAGAGCGACGTCAACTAAGTTGAGCAATGTCAGCTCAATAGCACAAAAAGGAGTTCAGAACATTCAGAAAGGGTTTACCCTATTCCATTCATAATTCTATATCATCAACTAGTGTATTTTTTGGTTTCCAGCTCAATTAGTGAGAACTGTGAGGACGAATAATTTGTCCAGCCCTTCAATTGGCCGGTGACCAGTCCAGTGTGTACTTCACCACTTGCCCAAAGACAGCTGTGATGGACTCGCTCTCATCCGTAACACTCTGCATTCGAAAAGATGGATGGATTGATGTTTTGTCTAAGAGTGGTCTTGTCAAAGAAGGGCTCAGAGAATGAGGCAATTTGTGCCTTGTCTCAGGTGTAGGCTAGAGTGCTTGTATGTTATGTTGCATCAAATGTAAGAGAGCCACTCGGCTTCATCCCACATTATCGAATAGGTTACAAAAAAAATCAAAGTGGGCATTAAGTGGCTTGTTGCTCTTTGGCTGGCTTAATGACAAAAGGTAGAGGAAGTCTATATACACTCAAGATAGGCTGTTATAAGAATAGATATCAGCAGTCTAGCCAAGAACAGATGGTGAGACAGAGTTACACATAGGCAGACATCATCCTGCCAATATAAACAAGGCAGACACATTCAAAAGCAGACCTGGACTTGAAATAATTGTGATGAGGGATTGCGAGACATTGCGTTGCTATCACTGTCACCCTCTTCATTTGCTCCCACATTTATTTATTTATTTTTTCACTGTTTTCTCTAGACTTCATTCTGCCTCTACCTTTAGCTATTGCATCATTCTGGAGTGCTCTGTCAATCCTTCTGAAAGATCACTAAAAGGTAGAGGTGCCAAGTTACTACGTACAAATACTGCGTCAAGGCGGAATTTGGGATTTTTAGAATTTTTACTTCTGCTCCTGAAAATGCAAGCAGGAAAGACCAGTCAATCCTTGTACATCACTTGTCTAACCAAGTCTTGTTAAACCCTAATATCTATATTTGTACTTATAATGGACTTGAATACTGTCGTGTCAACCAGAGGTGAATGCCGCATTCGCTCAAACAAGCAACTTGCAATCAGCTCCAAACCTCCCAACCTGCAGGGGGCAGCGAAAGATTAAACTGTCAGACAAAGACAAAACAGTCCAACCCTTGAGCCCTGGAATCACCTATATACTTCCTGTCCTGTAGCCTGCATGGCATGAAGAGCAGTGAACAAAGGAGAAATGAAACAACAAAACATCATCATGACATCACTCAGCTCACGGTCAAGACGCAACTGGTTTTCAGCCTGAAATACAATCAACATTACAACCTTAAATGGGACCTAAAAGGAATGCAAACCCAATTAAAGGTAAACTAAATGAAGATTGGAGTTGTCCCTTTACATTCTTCAGACCCGGCTTTTTTCAAATTTAAGCAAGAACTGGGTGAAACATTGACATAACTTGACAAATACTTTTGACACCTTCATAATTAATCGTTAATAAGTTTACACATAAGTCGCCCCTGAGTATATGTCACACCTCCGGCCAAACTATGAAAAAAAATGTGACTTGTAGACCGGAAAATACGGTACATCTATTCCTGACTGGTAAATTATTCATTACAGGTGGTAGGGAGGCAATTAAATAAGATAATACAAAGAAGCTCTCAGGGGCTATTAAATGTCACACAAACTTCACAGTGAATTAAATTTAGTCTGATGCACATGAGTATTATTTGGAGTCCTGGTTTATCTGGCAGGGAGGAGGGGGCCTGTTGTGAATGCTGACCTTACAGCCTTACAGAGACTACAAATGTGTGCAGCTGCTGTCTCTGACCTTAGTAGGTAAGCGCTCAATATTCTGTATCCTACTGGCCCAAAAAAAAAAAATACACTTTACCTGGATTTCATTCCTTGTCTTAAATCTGCATGTATGTGCTTAAATGAAAGAACTTTCATCTGGTGACTTTTGAGCCACTCTAACATTTCTCTCTATTTTCGCACATCTTTTAGTTTTTCATTGACCATCATCACATACAATCTAAATGAGTGATTCCAACAACTTGTAAAAAATTGTAGCAACCCCTAACTATTATATGTATTAAAACATTTAGCATGGAAATTACATGAATGCAGTAACTAAAGTTGCAATGGGAAGCATGTGAACCCTAAATTACTGCATAAATTCTTCATAAAATGTCATTTATTTTATATAACTGGCCAGATAATACAGAGTGTGCCTAAAATGGTACTGTAAATGACTCCATAGTTATCAGCCAATCTCTTAAAAGCCAATGCCACATAGAAATGAGCTACAGAGCTCAAAAGAATGAACTACTTTTCTATTGAGACATTGGGAAGAGAGGACTCAATGGAGAGAGATAAAAGTCCAAAATCTCAAAAATAATTTGCATGACAAAACAAAGCTACAGAAAGCTGAAGCAGAGCTGAAATATTGACTCTTACAATGAGCCAATAAGCGAGCGGAATAAGGTATTTTCTTTGTACTTCAGAAAAACCAGAACTTTGCCTTGATTTTGGAGCTGTTGTCTTGTTCATTTGTATTTGGTGTTTAAAGACTGAACATGATGACTGATGACTTGGGAAAAAAAACAAGAACTCCATCAAGACATTTTGCAGACCATCTGTCTGCCTGTGAAAGCTGAAGATGAATGATGCAACAGGACCCAAAACGCAGAAGTGGTAAAAAGAATAAAACATCCCTTTTGAAATAGGCCTGATGCCAACTCCATCGAGATACTGAGGCATGACTTCAAGAGAGCAATTCACAGCAGACATCCCAAGAATATTATTGAACTAGTTTTGGAAAGAAGAATAGTCCAGAATTGCTTCAGTCTGTTGTGTAGGTCTGGTCTGTAACTGCATTTGGTAGATTTTATTTCTGCCAAAGGTGGCTCAACCAGCTATAAAATGCACAGATATGCAACTTTGCAGGTTTTTTACAGCCTGCACTGATGTTACACATGTTGTGTGACGTATCATATGGTATTAGTTCAAGAAACTGGTTATTGCCTATCCCGTTTATTATGCTTCGAAATTCAAATTTACAAACCTCCCAGAAACGTTATTCCCCACCGAATAGGAATCACTGTTCCAAAAGAACAGAAAACCTGTTAATGGGCTTTCCAACCAAATAGAAAAATGACATCTGTTTTGTGCTACTGCATCAGTCTTCAGAATTCATTTTCTCTTTGCTCCAAGCCCTCTCAATAATATTTTTTGTGTTGTATAGAGGCCAAACCTCCAGGCTTTGTTGTTGGACAAGATGGCTCACTTGAAAGAAACCTTGTGGGAACGATGCCAAGTGCCTTCAAGTTTTGGTTGCTATGTGTTATTCTCTCTGGCCATCTAGAGGACAAATACTGTAAATTTAATTAGTTTCCTCTTTCTTCTCAATGTGCATTTATTTTAGTGGTAGCGCATTTCTCTTTGGGACATTGTTTTGCTTTCTAAAAGGGGAATGCAATTGCTGGGGTGTATAAGTAAAGGGATATGTTGTGGCACTATTGTAAAATGTCCTGATGCCTATTAGCGGGTAAACAAGAACAGTTAGGCAAAATGTTTTGTAATTCCTTGCATTTGAAAAAATATATAATCGAAATTATTTACAGTTTGGGGACTGACGTTGATAGTGTATGGCTTCCTTTCATTCATCTGTATTCCACTCATTTCTGCAGTATAGCTCCTATTGTCTTGACCTTTTGGGCAGGATAGTACTCTGAAGAAGCAGAAAGAAACAAAATATGGTTATCATACAAAAAGTGTCATTTTTCAAAGCTCGGAATGCGAAAGAACTCACAACAATATCAAGAAATTATATCATCTGCCTCAACCAGCACAGTAACACTGATGATTGCTATTACTGTGTGTGGTTATCGGCCATCAGTGACTTCTCTCTGGGGAAATGGAATGGAGAAATATGAGGGCACCTGTTTGTTTACAGGTTAGCCTAATGGAGAGTCCCATCACACAAATGAGGATGCTTGCTCATGCACGCATCTTTGCTGGCAATGAGGGGACGACACCATCTGCATCCTTCTATATAACAATGTCAGGCACAATTGTGACTTATGTGCATCTCTCAGTCGGTTTCCTTCCGTCTGATTTGAATAGATTGTTTAATTTTTCATAATTGATCAAGACCTCCACAGCTTTTAAAATGCAGAAATTATGGTGATGAAAAGAAGCCAAGAATAGTGAGGGCGGGAAGAGAGGGGGAGGGGATGAAGTGCAACAGTGGTATGATTTAGGAGACAGGCAAAACCAAGGTGATCCAAAGAGTAAGAAACGATGGATTGAGAAAATTGGATTTATGGCTGGGCAAGAGTGCTCAAATAGCTTCGTAGCCTTGCAATGCTGAGACCAAACCAAGCTGAGACCAATGTCTCCTTTAATGTGTGTGCATGCGTGTGTGTGTGTGTGTGTGTGTGTGTGTGTGCACTTTGGATATATATATATATATTTTTTTTTTTTATATATATATAATATATACTTTTAATATTCTAATTCATTTTTTCTCTGTCTACCTGTCTGAGTCTTTGAGTCACAATACATCAGAATTTTGCTGAGTCTGCGCCTCTTGATATTGTCCTACACTGTGGCGGCCCAGAATCACTAAAACACTGACAATGTTCTTGAATCAGACACAGGAATGAAACACATCGAGGCGGAGATGAATTGTGGAAAAAAACATACTGTAGAGCTAAAGGGAGAGAGAGAGCAATAATGCAACAGAGATAGGGTCTCGTGCGAAAGGCTAAATCGTGTGTGCATGTGTTTGGTAATGATAAAAGACAAATGGGACACTGCAGATGAGTCAGGAGGCAAAATGTTTGTTTTTTTCACAGTGGATTTGAATTTAGTGATTGTGGTTTCAACTTTTGGCGGCTTGGTAGTCGATTGATGAGCGCTTCCTCGAGGTTGTAGGTTCGATTCCGGCTCCGGCCTTCCTGTGTGCATGTTCTCCCTGTGCCTGC
Source organism: Syngnathus leptorhynchus (assembly GCF_054491065.1). Classification (NCBI taxonomy): domain Eukaryota; kingdom Metazoa; phylum Chordata; class Actinopteri; order Syngnathiformes; family Syngnathidae; genus Syngnathus; species Syngnathus leptorhynchus. Next base: position 6,874,250 of record NC_141197.1, read on the forward strand.
GTGGTTTTCCTCCGGGTACTCTGGTTTCCTCCCACATTCCAAAGATATGCGTGGTACTCCGAATCGACACTACAAATTGTCCGTAGGTGTGAATACGAATGGTTGATTTTATGTTTGTCCTGTGATTGGCATGCAAGCAGTTACTACAGGCCTACTGCCCGAAGACTGCTGCGATAGGTGGAAAAGCAGTTCAGAAAATATTTCTCAAACTTGCATAAATGTACATATGAGAATGTGAACTTAATAGAAATATATTGATGCTTTCCCGCGTGGTACATGCTACCAGTGATAAAATAAAAAAGATGGATGAAACTATTTTTAACCAAAACCTTAACCACACAACAAACAACCGTACTTTATGGAACCAGTGTAATAATGAAGAAGCACAGTATATACCTATTGAGCCTTGAGACACCTTGAGATGCCGTCAATTCACCCTCCACTGCAATAGAAAGACTGTGACCTCTGGGACAAGAAAATATGTTTTGATGCTCCACATATACTGTGCTGTATTATTTATTTCATTTGACCACGCATGATGTGTTTGTCAAGGAAGAAGCGTTTCGCTCTGGCTGCTGTTGCAGTGATAATATAAAGTAAACTGGCAAGAAATAAAAGTAGAGTCTGGAAATTTCAGAGGCTGTTAGTTTTATTCATTGACTGCATTGCTGTATTAGACTTTATGGCTTGGCAGAGACAGTTGCCGGCTAAATCTTGCTTAAAACTGGAATGGGGTTAGACCATTGGATGCCCTAGGCAAAAATGACGTTGGGCAGGAGAGACACCCTGAAATAGTTGCCTATTGTGCAATTTGGAGCGGTCAATCTGCCTACCCTGCACGTTTTTGGGATGTTGGAGAAAAGCAGAGTACCTGGGAGAAAACCCACACAGGCACAACGAGAACATGCAAACTCCAAACAAGGAGGGCCGGAGATGCAATCGAACTCTGCACCTCTGAACTGTGAGGCGAGTGGCAACAAGTTGAGGGTGTACACCGGCCACTGCTTAACGTCAGCTGGGATAGCGGCCCTCATGAAGAAAACGACTCGATGGATGGGTGGATGGATGGATGGATGGATGGATGGATGGATGGATGGATTGGGTGGATTGGGTGGATGGGTAGATGGGTGGATGGGTGGATGGGTGGATGGGTGGATGGGTAGATGGGTAGATGGGTGGATGGACATATATTTACTTGTACATCATACTTTGTTTATGATATGTGTCATAAAATGAACTGATTTTATGTTGACTGCATTTTAAAATCAATTTCAAATGTAAGGAGAAAATTAATTGTGGAGGTTGTGCGGGACATTTCAAAACTCATAAGGATAATACCATAAAAATCTGATGTTTTACAAATTTGCAGGTCATAAATTTGTTTTGCTTTCATACCATTGACTTTATCTCCTCACCCTTCTGTCGCTTTCTTTACCTCACTTCTTTTTCTCTCCCGGCTTTTTAGTGAGTCATCCTGCATGTCTGAGTAATTATACACTACCTCAGGCACACTCACGCACGATTCAAATATAAACAACTTCAGTACTCGTGGGAGGCTTTTTTTTTTTCATAGTGGTGGAGAAGAAGTCATAAAAAAAAAGTCCATCGTGAAAGACTTCTCACTTGTTCTACTTCCTCTCAGATAAATGATATCAATTCTTGTTTAAGATAAACCTGTATAGTGTTTTCGTCATCTTGGAACAAAGATAGTGCTTCACAGAAATAAATCAATGTGTGTCAGTGTATAAAGTGAAAGAGAGGACCACACGTTGCATTAAATGAGAAACGTCATTTACTATATTGTGCAAGCGTGTGTTTTAATTGCTCCCGTAACAAAGGCTGTCACTATACACTATAAAACGTGATGGTTGAAATGTGGCCTTTTTTTTTTTTTAACCAATCTTGATAGTTTAAACTTTCTGTTGCTTTCAGTGTTTTGGTAAAGCTCCTTCATTGAGACCAGTCCTGTTTTGAAGAGAGCGCCCGAAAAAAAAAAAAAAATCCTCATTGTCTATTGATGTAATTGCACATGATGTGTTAAACTAACAAGGTTGGATTATTTATATAACAGGCTCTGAAAACATAAGATTTGATGGTATAATGCACTGTTTTGCTTTTCCTGTAGTTGATTATTGCTGTTGACGGGTTGTAAGCCAAGCCAAGCTAAATACTGCAATGTGCAAGCTCATAAGAACACCACTTGTTCGAAAAGTGACATCAAAACCACAGTAGCAATTTTACCAGCTAAAACAATGCACTTTAAGCCTGATTTGTTGAAAAGTGATCAGTAGGAGCATAACTGTGCCAGGGTGAGCAAAGTCATTTACATCGAATAAAATGAAAAGTAATCCAACGGGTGTCACAGTGGTTAGCTTGTCCGCCTCACAGTTTAGAGGTGAGTGGTCTGATTACGGCTCTGGGCTCTCTGCGTGGAGTTTGCAACCAATTCAGGGTGTCCCCTGCCTACTGCGCAAAGTCAGCAAGATACTTTTTGTGGGGGAAGCATATGCATTCATTTATACACGGGATGTTACAATTAATTTTGCATTAAATTCAATGCCCCCTCCCTCTGAACAAACATATATAAAATTGCTTTTGGATTATAGCAAGGGTCGCCATGGTACCAATGTGCCCCACAAGCACCTGGCCTGTTTAAAAAAAAAGTTCAGTTATCATTCAGTGATCCTTGATGGTGAGTGAAGGGTTGGCTATGATTGACCAGCAAACAGTCCACTTTTTGTTAGTTAGTTAGTTTCCAGCTCCCTGTGAACTTAACAGGGTGAAAGCATGAATGGATGAGGGTGGCTATACTTTACAAAGCAATTAGAAGTTAATTGGCTCAAATGTTTCATTTCAGAAGTGTTTTTTTCAGAAGCCCTTAGTACTCAGTACCCTAGAAGAAGCTTTGAGCTTCAAAAATTTGAATGACCTCTGTAGTATAGTATGATATATGATCAAATTATTTTACAGTGCATGTGATACAAGCCTGGCTGAAATTAGATGAATACATTTGGCAAGAGAGCAGCTCACGGTAACAGAGCCACTTACTCTATAGCTGTTCTCCTAATGCTATTTACTCAGTGTGTGCTTTGCATCCATAAATATACTTTCACCTCCAAAAAAGTGAATGTGACTGATCAGAATTTGGCTGAGCAACAGGCTCTGCGTCAGAGTAAATTATGAACGTCAATAACTAGCCGGAACTGGAGGTTAACATTGAACCTTTGCTTATAGCTGTTAGACAGAAACACTAACGATTTATAAGACATCTTCAGTCTGCCCAGAGGCCGTGAAATGAGCTAGTCAAAATTCTGAGACTAAGACTCACAGCTGCACATATATTTGATCACAGCATAACACTCAGGGCTCTATTTTCATGGCAAGTATAACACGAGGCTCTCTAAATCTGCGCAGGGGTGTGCTGGACTGGATTTTGGTGTTTTTGCAGACACATGCAGCTTGGCACGAATAAAAACAGGCATTTTGTGTCTCTGTGGACGTGAGCCGCCAGTAATCAAAGAGGCTCCTCTCATTCCCTTTAAAATCAAGTTGCAAAGAAAAACATTGTCGTTAAGCCACCATAGCGCAATTGCCAAATTCCTGAACAGGCAAAATGAGACACAACAATCAAGATTGTAATCTACAATGATAGAGCTCTCTGTCTTCCACCTGTGTTGCCCTTCAGTTAATGTGCTTACATGCAGAAGGAACAGCTCAAAGTAGACTGATGGTGCCAAGGGCAGTCGAATATTTTTTTAAATTAAAATGCCGGGATCCTTCCCAAATTTCAACGGTGTCTTCCTAGGCTCAAGAGCATAGGTGTCAAATTCAAATTCACACCATTTTATGTGGCGCATGTGTCAATACAAAAATTACAAATTGTCTTGACTTTTAAAATACAGAGATTGCTAGCTTTTTTAAAAATAACTGAACAGTTTCAGTTTCTACTCGTCTCGGATTTATCTAATTATCAGTTGTTTATCAGTTTGTTGTGTAACCTACGTTACATAGAAGGCGTACGCAGTCATAATGCCTTCGAAGGAAACTACGACAACGATGCGGCTCATGACCAAAATGAGTTTGACACCTCTGCTCAAGAGCCATTCCTGCAATATGAGTAGTTTAACCTTCTGGAAAACAAACTGATGGTTATGAAAATGCAACCTCATTGGCAAAATGTTCGCATAATCTCTTGTGATCTTGAGCCATGTGACTTTCTTCTGAAGCATGCACTGGACTCTGACTTATTTGTGACTAATTAGTGTGACTTGGTGGAATCCACTGATTATCATTTCCCTGTTCTCACATGAATTATCCTTTCATATTTATTTTCAACCAACAACATTCTCAAATGATGCTGTCTTCTGGATTGATTTGATTGGCAAAATACAGAACACCAAGGGCTCTATTTACAGAAAGTTTGTGCTAGCAAAAAAGGCTGCATATTTTATTTTGCAAGGTGCCTTGGCAGCACTCAAAAAGTCGGCACTCAAGTTGTATTTTAACTTTTACCATTGTAGAGGGTGCGTTTACTCACACAGTCACTCAAATGACCTTTTCCGGGTCCGTTCTTAGGTAAACACTAATCTTAAAATATGCTAACCGACCTTTTCAAGCGACCACGCTCGATCTTTTTGCCTCCAGCTAAGTCACGCCTTACAAATGATGTCGGATTGTTTACAAAGTCTAAAGGGGCCTACTGGAAATGAAATATTGGGTTCGATTACCTGTCTGTATCGCTGTTGTTTTATTTAATTATTTTGTAATCACTCTTTGGTCGTTATGATCATCAATACTTTTTCATTAATAAATGTCAGTTATAAGCAGTCATACATCTTGGAGGAAGTAGTTCATTATTATTTAATTATTATTTCAGATTTGAACCATAAGATTCTGGCATATATATGCAACTATGCCAGGGGTTTAACCCCACATTATTCTTAATATTTAATGTGCACCGGCAGCAAAACATCTCGAATGTTGTGCAGTGAGTGAAGTATAAAGCACTGATCAAGGTGATCTTTGAAGGACTTTTGCTGGTAGCACATTAAGCAGATTTGCCAGGCTGCTGGCAGGGAAATTAGACTCAATCACTTTGTTCAGCGTGTGCTCTATGTTGAGCCAAGACTCAAAGTTAAGGAACGACCATGTATCGTAGATCTGTCTGGAAAAACAAAGCTTGAGGTGGTTTTATTTCATTTTTCAGAATGAGGGCTGCAACACATAGCCCAGCATTTTTGTTGCACCGTTTTAAGTGTTTGATTGGCTTGCATTCAAGACACGTTAGACATCTTGGCTGACAATTTTGACCCAAGCTGAATCACAATAAAAAAATATAGCCCCTTTAATGCATTCGGTAATGAATAACTCAAAACAACAGCAATAAATAAGCAGGTTGGTTTTCTCATTTAGTGCACATGCACTGAACAAGCAACAGAACAAGCTGCCAAGCTATATAATATGACATGTTATAATTTTATTTATTGTTTGGATTAAAAATACAATATTCCAATTGCAGAAGTTTTTATATCTTGTCTACTGTGTCTATGTCACTGAAATAAAGACCTTATATGGTTCCTTTATATAATATGGTATATATCGTACAAACATAATTATACTTCATTTATATACATATAAACACTATATCATAAAGTGCTAAATTTAGATTACAGTGGGTAGGTCATCCACAAAGCCACACACACACACACACACACACACACACACACACACACACACACACACACACACACACGCACTAATCTAAAAATAGAAACCAGTGGCTTCATTCACCTAATGACATGGCACATTCACTTACTGTTGTCATGCCCCCTGGCTGATGAGAGAGCTCAGTGAGAAGAATTTGACTTTTCTTATGAATTAGAAATGACATATTAGAGAGAACATTAAATTTTTTATGACAAGGAATTTTAGTATGACTCTACCTTTAATAACAACAAATTATTTACGGCGTGGTACAGGAGGGATTCACAAAAGCCTGATTTTGCCCCATCTTCATGATTAGACTTCTGATAGCACAAGCGGTCCTTAACAGCATGCCCTACCTATAATCTTGTATTAAACCTTGTTACCCATTTTTACTTCCCCCCCCTTTTCAAACCATTAAGGTTGAATAAAATCTTATTATAATAATAATATTTTTCCATTAAACGAGGTCATGTTCTTGGCGAGAGAAATTCAGACCAACCAATCAGCAGCCAGTTCAGTCATCCCGCCTGTGACTGTGTGTCTATGTCGTCATTTGCTATTTTTACTGAAGCCTTCCTTATTTAATTATTGATGTGTGACACACATTTATGAACACTGGATACGCAAATAGTGGGCATAAATGACATACTATATCTGCTAAAACTACACTCCATGTATTATTGTGAGTTTTGTAACCATGAATTATATGACCAGTGTGTTGTTGTTTTGTGGTGGTATTTGATTTGATTGATTGATGTATCGTAATGTGTAAAAAGATCAAAAAGATACACATCAAATGACAAAAGAAAAGGCAATAAATGACGGTATTTAGCACGCTTTACATGATTAAAAAAGTGGGACGTCGTGGTGAAAACGTTGGGACCCACCCTTGACTGAACCAGGGATTTTACCTAGAGACACCCTCACAGCACACCATTAAACAAACATTTACGAACAGTGAAATAAAGATGATCCTGTCTGAAATTTACTCATAAATTGACTGAATTTAGTGTGATTTCTGTACCTGTTTAATAGAACACAAAGCTAATTAGTCAAACTAATATAAACTAATTGACACACACACACAACACACACACACACACACACACACACACACACACACGTGAGAGGAACAAAGATATTTGTTTCAAAAGAAACACAATTGGATATTTACCTGGCAACCCTGCTGATTTCTCCTAGCACACTAGGAGGGTGTTACCCCACCTTGGCTTGGAATCACTGGTCTGGACTTGTAATGAGAGAAAATGCATTTCCTTGACTGAAGTGGGCCAGAAAATGTAGGTTCATATGTTGTGAGTGAAATCCACAAATGATGATGCAGATGCTCATTTGTCATAGATGCACAACTGCCTGTTTTAATGGCATTCTTCCGAGACAGCCTGGAATGAGAGAGGATTGTTGATTCACTGAGCTGATGTCATATCACATCAGGGACATGGGGTGGTCAAACTTTTTTTGTTGCATACATATCGGTCCAGTCATCATCTTATGCTCTATTTAATAGTCTGTGCACCTTTGACTGGAACATGTTTTCATTAGAAAGCTGGTCTATCCGAGCCTCCGTAAACGGGCATAAACTGTCGTGCTACAAATTGACAAAAATAAAATTGAGGAAATTCAACGTCAAATTAGTTGTAACGGTATGTTGGATCCAGATGATTTTTTTTCCCATGCAACCACTTAATGTATTTGAGTTTTCTTCACATTTAGGTCTTTTATGCAAGACGTTTTTATGGCTTAATTTCATACGTTTTTAAATGAACTCATAAAATTATTTATTGAAAACTAAGTCCCTGTAAAAGGAACAAATATATATTGTACTGAAAAATCATGACCACTGTCTCAATTAACCAGGTCAGTTTTATATAATGGGTAATGTGTTAAAATGTCAAACCCATTAAGTGGCAACATTTAAAATGATTGTACAACTTAAAAGCTGGCTCAATGCAAAAACATGTGTATGGTTTTAAAGTAAGGTGACATTGCTGACACTATTGAGCTGAGAACCGATCAGCTGTAAATGTTGCACTCAGGTGATTCATTGTGATGTATTCCAGAAAAGCCAGACTGAAAGAGGTGTGTGGGTGTGAAGCGTGCATGTAATTTATCACAGGGAGTAAAACATAATAGGACAAGAAGTTAATTATTCCACTGTATCTTGGGATTAGAAAAGTATACTTTAATTCCAGGAGAAATTACATGCTGTCAATCTAATTAATTAGAGGTAACCACCGGAGTGACCGATTTCTGTTAAACTTCAGTGTTTAGTTAATTGTGTTCCTGTTGAGGCATCGGGGGGTTGAAAGGGATATATGCTTCATTGCATAAGGTTAACAATTAATTCCAGTTCTGTAAAATTGAGAGGGTTTTCTGCAAACTCAGATTTAACATAACGGAAAAGATGCATGAGAGTAGATAACAAGGAACTGGTGGATAATTTTGTGAGTGGTTTGTCCGGAGCACTTCACAACTAAACTCTTTTAGAAGGAGAAGGACCACGGGAGAAATTATAAATAATAGAGGAATGATGCTAATGAATTGCAATGTTGAAAAAGGGTTTGCAAGCTGTCCAAAAAAAAAACCTCAATAGGACACCGTGGATGCTCTATCTAAGAAAAGCAGAAGACCGACACCTCCTACAAAATGATTCTGATTTCATGGTGTTCATGTCATATTCTGTGGATCGGTCTTCCACCATTTGGCCCACAGTTTTGTTGAATTTCTCCGCCCCCACTGCTCACACATCTTGAGTGCATTTTACAAGCAACGACGACAATATAACACGTGTAGAAAAACAGATTGAGGTGTGGGGAAAGATGTTGGACAGTTGACGAAAAAGGTGATACTGTTGGACTGAGCATCTGTGTTGAAATTAGATTTTTAACTTAAAAGTCAATACATGCCTTAGGATGCTCTTTCCATGACCAGTTGCATATACCGTTATGAACCACAGACGCCCACTGGTTTCTAAAAATACATAAGGGCAAGAAGAGATGGATAACCCTACGGATACTAAAAACTGTTATACAAACACGGTGCAGGATTCAGAGGCTACATTGGATGCGAAGAAACAATATCACCCCACCCCCACCCACACACACAGTGATGTCCATTAGAATTTTTAAGGTGTCACAATGGTTAATAATTTTGCCTCTTTTGAATGTTCAAATTCTTGAGAATCATTTTGCTCATTTTTATTGTGACATGGTTGGGAAAAATATGAGATTATCATGGATACTTTTTTCATTCATTGTTATAGATATTTGTAACAATTATGCCCTCTGAACTGTGTTCCATAGCCTCAACACAACACCTGCAATTTACTCACTGGCGATATAATGTGTTAATAATTTCACACATAAGTCACTCCTGAGTATAAGTCGCACCCCAGGCCAGACTATGAAAAAAACGGTGACTTACATTTCGGATAATACATATAATATATTCATATAATATCCATACAAAAATAATTGTGTGAACACCCTTAGATAGCCTTGGTGCCTCCATGACCCGCTCCAAGCATAAAAGTCGAGCGACGCCACTGATTATGATCCTAGTCTTTTCTTTGTATTCCTCTCACCACCTCCTGAATTCATCGGTCCAGACTTGCAACCTTACTTCTTTGCAATATTTACAACACACAATAAAATAGAGCAAACCCAGGCCGGCAATTGTCTTTCATTTGTTGTCCAGGCTTTCATCACATTGTGTTTGGGGAAGCTGTCTGGTATCATGATGACTGCTTCTGTCAGGGATCTTTTATGAGTTTCAACATGTTGAACACGGCAAACAGCTATTTTCTAATAACATATGCTGAAAGCCTGATTCATTACATTGAAGGGAGTCAAGCCAGTTGAATCAATCTGCAAAGTGACTGGATAGATACCATCCAAGCCACATTTGTTTTTGAATCATCACCTCATGAAAGTTTGTCCAGAGAACAGATCGTGGTACTGTATTTAACAAGAGACATGGAAACAATGGATGCAACACCCCAGATGTTGTATTCTCTGTCTTTAAGATGCTCGGGGCTCAGAGTCCTGCTGGGAAACACAAAGCATGACTTTGATAAGGCTTAGAGATTAGTGGACGTCTTCAAGCTATACCATCAATAATTTCCAAGGGTTAGAAGATAGTGTGCTCTGGTTCCCGTCTCTGAATTTGACCTTGATGCTGTCTAAATCTCTGCTGATGTAATGTGTGATGAGTGGGCACTCATTAATGGATGCACACCAGAGCATACTATGACAGTGTGGCTCTGTTGTCAGAGGGATATTCTTTTGTCAAACAGACAGCACGCAGTGTGACTGATGGTCTGATGTGCGGAGACCGCTATTCAGCACAACGACAATTGCATGATGTACTGGTTGAGGCAAGTCTCGTTGTCCAACATATTAGTCTCCAAGAATAATGAGCGGCAACAGCCACACAATGTTTTCTTTTTAAATGAAATAGAATTTAAAATTTTTTTAAAACATGTTCAATTGAAACAATTTTAGACCCCTTTGAAATTGTACGTATTAAAGTAAATTTGTAAGCACCCACTTACAGTGCCTGATTACAAAGATGATGACTGAGATTAAAATAATATTCAATAGTCTTATCGAAACACTATTCCCAGTGAGGTGATGATATTCTTTTAAATTGTTAATCTAGAATTTAGTAGTCAACCTAATTAAGAATATTTATTCATTGCTGCTGACTCACGGTGTTGTTGATAAAGTATCAGATATTGCAGGACATTGATCATTTACCACTCAGAACACAACTGTTACTGCAGAATTGATTTGTTTTTACACACTGAAAATATTGCGACCTTCTTAAGGTGTTTATTAATGCCTTGCTTGGCAAAACAACAGTTATCTTTTGTTTCAGTTAAATGGCTGAGTGAGCACATTAGCACTTTTCATCCTTCGAGTGAGCACATTAGCACTTTTCATCCCTCTCAATAGAGTTTGGATTCATGTCCTTCATAAAGTCTGTCTGATTAAACAACAACAGTATGAATGTTACAATTCTGTTTCAAAATTTCCGTATTGATTGTTTTTGGGCATCGAGTTTTTGTTGTTTGTTTGAAATGTGTGTAATGTTTTGTATTTTCTAACTTACAAGTCTGTGTGCTTTTATGGTATCTTTATAGCCGTATTGATAAATTACTTTGTCTTGATTAGTCAATGCCTTAAATCAGATTTATTTGAATTACAAATCACTGGAAAATATATCGAATATATAATTTGGAGAAATTGTGGGAATATTTTTAGGATAGATTTCAACAAAAGGACAACCTCTTTTTCAAGATTCAATAGCCAAAGTACAAACACCAATTCCAGTGAAGTTGGAATACTGTGTTAAAAGTAAATAAAAACATAATTTAATGATTTACGTTTTCAACCCATATTCAATTGAATACGCTACAAAGAAAACATGTTTAATGTTCAAACTCATGATCGTTTTCTCTTCCTTTTTTTTCTAATAATCACATTCCAAAAAGGTGGATACAGGAGAAACAAAAGATTTGGTGTGAGTGGAGGAATGCTCAAAATACACCTTTCATTCCACAGGTGAACATTTTCATTGGAAATAGGTTGGTGTCAGGATTTTCATCCCAAAAGGCTTAGTTTTTTCATCCAAGGGTGCAGTGAGGTTCACCAATTTGTGAAAAAATATGTGAGAAAATATTCCAACAATCCTCAATGCACAATTGTAAGGAAATTAGAGATTTCATCATCTACTGTCCATAAAATCATAAAAAAGGATTCAGAGAATCCAGAGAATTTGTTGAATGTAAATGGCAAACCCAACCAACACTGGATGATCTTCAATCCTTCAGTCCGCACTGAATTATAAACAGCATATTGCCCTGTGGGCTCAGGAACACTTCACAACGCAGTTCACACGCATTACGTTAAGTCATATCTCGTTGCCTGCTGAAGATTTGAAAACGTTCAATTTCCTAAAAGGGATCGGTCTTTAAGTTTGCATAGCAAAAATGTGAACACATAAATCCAAGGAATGTATGTTTAATGAAATTGCAGTACTCAGAAATGTTCAATATGCGGGCCACCCATTGAAATGGAATTGCATTTCTTGCCAAACGCTAACAAGCAAACCAGGATCGATGGTTGTCAAGGCCTCAGTTTCCCACGTCTTTAGATCCTCCTTTCTTATCAAGCTTGAAGACACAACACACCTTCTCCTTTCCAGTGAAAGGCATTGTTGTTTATTATTCCGGATCCTCATTATCTGTCATTCATAGGGTCCTTTATTTAAATCACATTCGTAACACAAAGAAATTAAATTATATCTACAGCAGAAAATTACACATTGTGGTACACATTGTCCACATTTGCATACAAATACTCAGTCATCGATGTTATTCTTTCACTTGGAGATTTTATCTTGATGAAACTTGATTGTGAACGACTATATTGTTGTTTCAAATGATGTGTAGGGAGATAAAGGTAACTGTGTTTTTTTTCTGCGTTTTTTTCTGTGAATCTGCAAAGTTGACAGTTTAGTAACACGCGCTACAGTGAGAAAATAATCATTGTCACATAGCGTTATTGTACCATTATTTTGTGACGTGATGGCGTTTTTGGAGGTGAATTGGGTCATTTAATACCCACATGTCTGAAACTGACTGCTCATCGTATTTTCTTAAATGTGTTAACATTTTTTTAATGCAGTCTCATATCCTCCGGCATATTCTTTAAAAGCTGTAGAATTTAACAAAGAACAGTACAGTACACTTCTTTTGTCTTTGAGAGAGGGTCAAATAGAGGGCAAAGACACAAATGAGATACTGGACACACAACTTTGATGAAAGACTGATGGTATCGTTGCAATAACGTCACTCTGCCAAGATTAGAAAATGAATCCTGGCTGACATCTGTGGCTCTGGAATTAAGCACATGCTCATGCTTTTGAGAAATAAGATTAAGGCGAGGCATTTTTTAAAGTCTCACTCATTCAAACGTTTAGACCGTATAAATTGTCAAGTCATTGTTGACATATCAAGAAAGTTCCTGGTGAAAAAACATTATTTCCCGTTGATGAGAATGGGTGTATCCCCACCCTAAACAAGTTGTTCTTAGGTACCGGTGTCACACACAAGGCCCGGGGGCCAAATCTGGTATGCGACATATGCCCATAGGTCCACAAAAGCAAATCAAGAGGTCTAACTCATGTTTCCTGTGTTCCAAATTATTAAATTTTAACATTGAGAGAGAATAAATTGAACATTAGTTGAAAAGAATTTCCTTTACTTTGTCTTTCAAAACTAGTTCCCCCATTTTTGTGTATATGTAATAGATTGATGAAGTAATTATATATTTGCATAGTTCCAGTCATAACAGGGCGCTAAGAGAAGCCATAACTATAATGTGGCCCATGACAAAAATGAGTTTTAACACCTCAATTCTCTCAGCTCTGCATTTTCATGCATCTGGGTCAAAGCAGAATGAGCACATTCAATTGCCACACACTTCATCAAACAAATAATGGCTTTTATGTGTTTGCCGGCTTCCCCAAAATTAGCGGAGCGATCAGTTTGCGTCTTTTTGTACTTCTAATTCCTTGACTTCAAAGTATAATTTTGTGCTTGCGGTGCTCTTCCAAATGTTCCATGGTGACCAAAAGCCTCTTTTAAATATGGGAAAAAACTGTGGGATGCTTTGTATGCAAAACCATCACCACAGAGGTGACAAGCCGGGCTGAAATCCTCTTCGCCGTCAATGCCCTAATAAAGTGGATTTGCAAATACAAAAGACTCGGCCGGCCTTCCCTGGAGAACTTGTTGCATGCGTGAAGCATTCTTTGATACTTTACCTCACCATGAAAGGAGAAAAAAACAGAACATTGTGCTGATGTAATTTGCTGCAGCGAGGAAACATTTCGACTATTAACTCTTGTCTCTCATATCTATTGTTTAGTTATGGTGTCCTTTTTACACCCGTTGCCAACCGCGTATGCAATATGTCAAGAGTAAGTAAACACTCAATTTAGCGCACATTATTTGTGATCTTATTAAAGCTGGCTCATCCGAGAATCAATCATTCTTTGCTGATTTATATATTTATACGTGCGTATGTATGTGTATGTCAATATGTGTACCCTCCTTAAACTCCACAAATGTTATGAGAATGATGGAGGCTTGATTTTTTTTTTAAGATTAAAAAATACATGGTTTTATAGATCTGTCGTCACAAAAATAGGACATTTGCCATCTCGGAGTGAGAGCCGTCCCAATGAGCTCCTGAAGTATAGTATTGGGACAATTCATTCACAAGAGGATAATTGGCCAGGTAAAGTCCAAATCTCCTTGTGACTTCAAGACAGGTGAAGCAGATACAAGCCTGCTGTTGATATGCAAATGAATTGGCGTCTGGAATGCAATTGACTCGCTCTAGTGATATGAAATCCATGGTGATACCAGTGTAAGTGAAAGATACGTTATCATTAGGCTAAACAACATCAACAACATTCTACAAGACTATAACATTCTAAACCTTAGATATGGCCAAATGCTTTCTTTGATAAAACATTGTGAAGTGAGCCTTATCATCATCAAAGTCTACAATTGAGAGAAACCTTCAGAAATGTCAAGCCAAGACAAGAAGCAAGGTGAAAACCTTGACATACTATTTAAACTGATGGCACATCCAATCAATGTCCATTTTCGTTGTTTTTATGTATGTAATCTACAACACTTTTCATTGTGATGCATTACAACACACTTGGATGCAGACAAAACACTTACTTTGATTAATTGGCTCAGCCTCTTTAGCTTCTGACTACATTGTCTGGCTTTAACATTACTAACAAATGCTTGCTGTGAATTTGTATTTATGACATGAACTTAAAACTAAATTTGTTTAACAACAGTAGTGGGAGTGCAGGAGCAAAAAAAAAAAAAACTCTAATGAGAGCGTAAGTAGTAAGAAAAATAATAAATAACTTGTTGCTGGAGTTGTTGAGTTGGCTTAATGTGAAAAAAAAAATAGTAAACAAGACCCTATTTTTATCTGGATATGTGACTAATCTAAATGACATTTATCATTATTTTTTTCATTTGCTCTTTTCTAACAACCCTACTGAAAGTACAGCAGTTAGTCCTCAAACCCAAATGGTAATACAGTATTTATTTGTTCAAGTTAAAACACATTATAATAACATATTAACTAAATCAACTCAGCATTGCTGCCCTGTGATTGGATGGCAACCAGTTCAGGGTGTCCCCCGCCTACTGCCCGATGGCTTCTAGAATAGGCTCTAGCACGCCCGTGAGGGACAAGCGGTACAGAAAATGGATAGATGGAACTTGGCATTGCTCTAATTGATATCAAATGTTATGCAAACTTCCAGTTTTATGCTGTATTCATACTAGCAAGCATACTAAATTGTTACTGTCGTATCCAATCAACTGTTAAAACACGTTAAAGTAAATCAACTGTCATTGTTGTATTCAAAACAATTACTAATACAAATTGTTCAAATTTCTAGTTTGCTGTATTCAAATAATATGTTAAACTGGTAAATTTCTGTTTTCCTTTGTTCAAATCATGTTACACTGGTCAAATCTATGTTTTTCTTTTGTTTCTCACTTTTCTCTTCATGCTCTATGGTGGTTGCACTATAGTCATTTAGATTGTGTGTCTGGCAGTAAAACCTTGGTTGTAATCGGGGCAGGACTAGATCAGCAGAACTGCATCCTCCCGCTTCCCTTTTTGACAAGTCACGTCAAACAAATGTCAAATGAATCTGTAATAAATGTGTTGTTTATGTACTTGCCGAAATAAACAAATCAAATCACGTTACTGTACATACTCGATGTTGAGCAAAGTCAGGGGGCAGGGCAATTTCTTTAATTCAACATTCATATGCACAAAAGTATCTACTAAATTATTAAATATAATGTAATTACAAAAACAAATCAATGAAAAGAAGTTAGTTTTGAAGATTGAAAAAAATTGAACAAGGTATAGCAGATGAAGCAACAGCAGATATTTCCAGAAATTAATAAAACAATATCAGGTCGCAGGATACTGAAAAGCCAAATACATTGTATGGCAGCTACCAAAAGTCCTAGAATGAGCCACAATTATATACTGGATGTGTTTTTTTTCCAAAATACAATAATTCTTCAGTAAGCTCTAAATTAGTCTTATCATTATAACTTTGGTGTCATTTACACTATTGGATTTGTTTGCTCATGTAGTGCTGAGATACTATAATCTACGGAGCTGGTATAAAACTAAAAGTACAATGCAGTGTTTATCAGCCTCCACACATTTCAACAATAAAAAAAAATCATGCCCTTCTACACAAAGAAGTGGTTACACATTTACCCATTTCCATCGAGTGAAGTATTTAATTGTTCTGTATGTATTGGTCACATGTAAATATAAGTATTGCAATTGAGATATATTGGTTGCAGTAAGACATTCATCTTCTGAGCAATATAAGTAAAATTCATAGCACTATTGATTTTCCGTCACAGCACACTAATGTTTCATGGAAAATACAGGAAGAATATATAGCTTGGATTTAATAGTTTTTCAATCATTAAATACAAGAAAAATGACAATCGACTATCCTCAAAAATATCACGTTTCATGAGCACCTATGTCCACTTGAAATTAAATGCCCTTTTACAGACAGAGGGCACCTTTTTGGTTCTTTCAAAGAAAAGAAACAGGATGGTACCCTGACCAATTAATTGGCCAAGCAATTATATCAGCCAATGTTACCCTTTTCAAAAAATTATAATTGGTCAGAGTTTTGCCAATGAAATGCCAATGTTACTTTTTCAAGAAACAGTAAATGCTGTTCAGTACATTTGGGCATGACGTCAAGAATGTGAATGGCTGACAAAACGTCATTTGATGTGAATTACATCCTTCTCCATCTTCTAATATGCTCATTTGGATGTGATAGCTACAGTAGATGCCTGTTTTGGTTAGGACTTAATGTTCAGACTGCATTATTAGTATGTGGAGCTCAATTTGACTTGAAACATGCGTGAAATATTCTGTTTTAGCAGATTAACCCAATTGTCCCGAAACAAAACAAATTTATTACCTCAATTTTAAAACCAATGATGGGACGCTCTCTATATTTTGTGTTTTGACAAAAACAACAAAAATAGTCAGACAGCTTTGTGACACTTCATCAAAGTTTCAAACCTTGCCCTTGGAAGGTTTTTTCTCCTCCTCCTCCTCCTCAACATGTGTATAATCATCATGATCTTTCAAATGTTCTCTCACCCGAAGCCTGACTTGTCACACGGAGTAAACCTCTCGATCCTCCTCATTACAAGCAACAGATCACAGCTGTCACAGTTTGCAGACTGTGAAAAAACACACCTGTCGCTCAAATATTTGAGCATATGCTTCTTTTGCAGTCCTTCAGTTGTTCTGAACCAAAACACATCAACATCTGTGTTTTGCCAAAGAGGAATCTTTTGGCACACAGACACACAATAACCAATGCAGCTAGTATAACACAAAGAAATAGACTCCCCGTCAGGGAATCGAACCCTGGTCTTCCGCGTGACAGGCAGAGATACTATCCACTATACTAACGAGGAATACATTTGGTCTACATGGCCTAACGGTCATTGGGCATGAGTGCCCAGTAGCACCCTAACCTTTGGCTCAGCAAGTAAATGCATACACTGAGGTTTCCATAGTGTAGTGGTTATCATATTTGACTAACACGCCGTTCGAAACCGGATAGCACAAGTAGACATCTTAATTATCTATTTATTTATTTATTTATTTATTTATTTATTTATTTATTTTCTATTTATTTATTTATTTATTTATTTATTTATTATTTATTTAGGTTATTTGCTTATTACGTATTCATCGCTCTTATCTATTCGGTTTTACTCTTTGTGCTATTTGATTGTATGTATTGTGTAATGTGTCTAGTCACCGTGGGATGGTGGGAAACGTAATTTCGATCTCTTTGTGTGTCTTTACGTGAAGAAATTGACAATAAAGCAAACTTTGACTTTGACAAGTACTTCCCCGATTGTAACATAATAACGCTTTGATACACTGCTGGTTGGAACTAGACGTGTGTGTCTGAATAAAGCAACAACCTGGGTTTTTCTCACTTTGGGCACCACTTCTGTTGCAAAAAATGACCAAATTATTTAAATAATTGACTTGACTTGAAATTATTAATTATACTACCACTAGGGGCACCATTTTGGGCTGTTGCACTTGTGGGCCATCATGTCCAATGTTGTGATGGCCCTGCCAGAACCAGCACGATCCCTGTATATTCCAGATATGCTGCAATAAGTATATTATAATGAGTGTTTCACATTGGTGTCTCTCTGATTGCAAAAATTACATACCTATGACATGCTCAACTCTTCTTATATTTTATCAATAAATTGTCAGTGATGTTTAGGGACACCTTTTGATATATATCCTTGTGTGTGTATTAGGATAGATGCATCAATATCAGTACATAGAGCTTTTACTCAAGAGGTAGTCCTGCAATGGTCTCTATATTAAAGCCCCGATAGTCGAATGATGCATGGGGCTTGTATCATAGCTGCATGTCTAATGTCAAAACTGCTGAAGAATTCAAAATATTATAATGAACGACATTATACAAACACTAGCTGTTGTATTACTCTGGCCTCTGCAACTCGCTGCCAAGAAGAAGCATGCAAGCTAACCCATCCAGCGTTTGCCTTGAGCATTATTTATCATTATAATTATTTTGCAACACCGTGTGCAATAACTAACCCAGATTTGATTGTTGGCCACAATGCAATGTGAGATTCTACTTAAGGCAAGCAATAAATAATTGAATATCTATTTTTTTATTTATTTTTCTATATTTCTTTCTCCACATGGCCAACACTTAATTTTCATTTTGAATACATCATATGCTTTGTGAGCATGCATTTAAATAAAATCTTTCTTGATTAAATGTTTATTACACGACAGTATCACTCTCAAAATCTACACATTATGCTCGAAAAAAATCTTGCAATAGAACCCAAACTTCTCAGTAACTGCTTTATTCACTAGTAATCGAGAATATTTTCTGAGGCCCATGTCGTGCTGTGCTCTACACAAATTATCTTAATCACTACCATAAAGTGTTTGGCAAAAACAATGTGTTTGTCAAGAAAAATAATCAAATATGCCAGCCTAATACAACTGCTACCAAACTTCTGTACTTTATATCCAGTATGAATACCATGTGAGTGAATTCTAGTAAGATCCCAATTATCCTTAAAATGCCTTCTCTTCAGCACTCCTGGCTAGTGCTTATGGCTTGAGTGACACACAGGGGTCACCTCCCAGAGTGCTTGACTTCCTCCACTTCGAAGAGATGCTCTTCTGCAGTTGTACGTGATTGAGTGTATATATTCTATGAGTTGCACGAGACTCCGCGAGTGGGCTGAGTTGCTCGAGCACAAGCTCGTCAACGCAGTAGGTAGAAGGAGGGCACGCAGAGGGAGGAAAAGCATGGGCAGAAATACTCAAGGACAATGTGGAGTAATTTAACAGAGAGGCAAGGGTGGAAGATGAGCCTGCTGGGCACTCACCTTTGCTAACTTCATGCTGAGTTCACAGGCAAAGTTACTAGATTAAGCGAAGACATCAATATTGATAAGTGCATTTCTGGCAAAGAAAAACTGCTTCTGTTTGTATTTTTAGCAATCATTACTACTGTACCACTTAGATGGAGAAATATCACGGCCCACTTGCTCTCAGTTTTCTCATTTGCTTTCCACCGTGCCGACTGTGGAGTGAGTGGTGAATTTCTACACAATTTAAAACAAATAGCACAAGTATGTCATTTGGGTCGGCAGAGACGCAAACAAGAATATTCTTTTCAAATTAGCAGTTCATCTGTGTCATAAATCATGACATTACCAGAAAAGAAAATATTGCCGAGACAACAGAGGCTGCGGGCAGAATGATGGGTAGACAAGAATAACAATGAGCGAACACAGCGAGGAGAGAAAACAATCTGTAGCGTTTCTGCTGAAAAGGAAATACCATTGCATTGAATTGGTAGACGATTAATAACTAAGTGACAATATGTCATTTATATTCAATCGTGGCTCTCAAACACACATTGAGTATGAATGAGAGCATTCGACTTATTGCAGTTTACCTGCAAGAGTCTCTTGTTTACACTTGAAGCCACAGGAGGGACACGGCATGATACCGAACACAACATAGCAGGTGCCTCATCTTCAAGTCATCCGCTGCTCACCCATAGCACACTGATTTTATACATACATATATATTTACAGATACAGGATATATGTACTACTAATAATATATAAATAATATATTTGTTCAATCCTGTCATTTGTCACATCTTGGTGAGTATTGTGTACTTTGTATTCACTTTTTGGACTTTAAGTAATTTGGGTTTTTGATGATTCCATATTAGTCCTTTGTTTGAGTTACATTTTTGTGATAAATCCTTTTTGGAGTACACACCTGGCTTGCCTCCGTGCTTCCCTGCAATTGGATTCTCAACCTGCCCAGACCATAACATATGTGCTGTGTTTTGATCAAATTAAGCTTATGTCTCCAAAGATTTGAAATTATATTTTAGATATGTATGTGTGTGTGAATTTATGTGTGGTATGTGGGCAATGACAGATGATTTTATTCTTATTTTCCTCAAAATATTTGCCTCAATCCACTCTCTCTATTTGTCTTAAAATATTCATTAGTGTTCACGAGGCAGAAAAAAAGATTTGGAGGGGATAAAAGAGTGATTCATTGGTTTGCTTAATTTTGCAGGTGGAAGGAATTTGGCACTTATGAGCTCATTGTTTGCAATGGTGAGTGTCTAATTGAAAGGAATACAGAAGAGACATTTTCATCTAGCGAGGCGGCAACCAAGTTGCTGGAGGATTTAAAGCATCGAGTAGCTGCGAGAAAAAACGGAAGCGAGTAATTGCATGGCTTGTGGCCCCTTGATATGATCTCTTCCTGACATGTGCACATCGTCTATTTATACACAGAGCACGAGTATGAAACAGTTCTTTTTAACACTTCTCACTCTCGCTGATAACAACTTGCAGATGATGATGAATCAAAAGGGAATCCAGGCCAGAGCATCAGAGGGATTGGCTCCCAATTGGCATTATGTATTTCTACAATATAAAGTTCTGTCACCCTTGTGTCAGTCCTTCAATTCAACACAAAAGAACACAAAGCTATGATGTTATTTAACTGGAACATCAATTGATTCTTCTCCTCTTTGTGTGTCCACCTTCCTTTGTCTTTCTCACTTAGGTTCAGTGTCTCTCAGTGTATTCCTGGTGTCTTTGGCATTCCTAGTATGTGCCCTTTGGCTGGTAGCTCTTTGTGGTGTCTGCACATGGTGTCAGCGTAAACTGGTAAGTAACAGTATATGTTTCTCTAATCAATCAGTTGCCATGTCAGTTAACCACTCCAATCCAAGAGCG
Organism: Syngnathus leptorhynchus; assembly: GCF_054491065.1. Lineage (NCBI taxonomy): Eukaryota > Metazoa > Chordata > Actinopteri > Syngnathiformes > Syngnathidae > Syngnathus > Syngnathus leptorhynchus. The sequence goes on from NC_141197.1 coordinate 6,895,446, forward strand.
TCTATGAGAGCGTACGTAATATTAATAATGGGACTTTTCCACTTGTTTCAAGATTTTTGAAATGCCAACACAACTTGTTTAAAAAAAAAAGGTGTCAATACCGTAAAGTAATTTTGGAGCTTCTGAACGATACGAGGGCTAACTTGGAGTTGACACAAGAAAGCGGCATGCAATGACCCTTATGACAAAAAAAAGTCCTTTCAATTCTGGATTTCCAAATATCTGGATCATCTCAGAGAACGGAATTTTCCAGATACTGCATAATAATAAATGCCAATAAAACATGGACTTATTTTAAGTAAATGTGCAATAGATAGCCAACTGCTTTCGGCACTTAAAGATCAGCAATTATTGTCACAAAATCAAACTCACACACACTCCATGCAGGGTACACAAAAGTGTGAGCATTTTCTCTTTCTTACAAAGTCAGTCTCTTCCACTTACACATCCAATTCCATCAGTTCAAACTTCATTTTACGCTTACAGTGCTCTTCCAAATGTTCCATGGTGAAAACCATCAAGGCTACTTAAAAGGCTAAGCCCTCATATAAATAAGGTAGTTTTCACCACTTTTTGTCTCGTCGTCAACATCAGGCACAATCTGCAATCTGCTAGCGTGACGAAAACATGCAATTTGGCACCTGCTATTTGGAATCCTTGCAAAAGATCACAGTCTTAGTAAATCACGCGCAACAGCGCACACAATCTGTTCAAGAGAACACACAATTTAAAACTCACTATTTGAAATCTCAGTAATTCATGCCCTGTGGCACTTCTGTCCCTTTTTATTGATGTTGATGCTTCGAATACAAATAACATGCCTTAACCTGTTTCTACCATGCTGTCTTTATTGAGAATATTGGCATTCATCATTTACCACTGCTGACATGTCTAAGCCAAGTTGGAAGTCTGAGTTTACGTGTATCCCCAGAAACTTGAAGATGGACACCATCTCCACACATTAATATCGTTAATAGTGATGGGGGCCATATTTCCTGCTCACTAAACCCACAATGAGTTGTTTGTCTTTGTGATTTTAAGGACTTATCCACACACCACCCCACCAAGCTATGCCCTCATCCTTGTATGCTGTCTAATCTCCATCAGAGATGAGACCAATTAACGTGGTGGTTTGCAAATTTAATGTCTGATGCCATGTGTGTACTGCATATACAGGAGAGGACTCAGTGGGCACACTTGTGGAAAGTTGGTTTTGAGACTCATTGCTGTGTCTCTACATTGTTAATCCAGCATCCAGTGGTGAAGTCGAAGATCTGTCTGGGGAGTGTTGTATTAAAGGGCGAGTTCAAGTCAACTAAGAGCAGCCGAGCAGAAGAAAAATGAACAAGAATACAATGTACAGCACAATAATTGGAATAATAAGAATAACAATCCCTCTTTATCGTGGTGGAGGGATTTGCATGTCCTAATAATCCTAGGAGCCAAAATGTCTGGGGCTTTATGCCCCTGGCTGGGTCACCCATGACAAAGCACGGCTCATATACCCCTTATAATGATAAATAAAAATGGAGACTGTTGTCCAGACGGACGGGTGGACAGGTAGATGGACAGCTGGATGAATATAAATGAAATATGAGCAAATTTGTTATTTCAGAGATTGGTAACTTTTCATCTTAATCCGTATCCAAGAAGTAACTCACTGTTACTACACTGCCGTATGCCAATTTACACGACCTTTTTCCACTTCCAGTATTGATTCAAAATCCAAGGACAACTTTTTCTTATAAATTGGTCAGTAGGAAAGTTTAAAAAGTACAGCATGATATCAGTATATAGAACTGAAAGCAGATGGCTTTAATGACAAACACATTCAACATTTTGCAGCCTGCCATGTTCTAGCCCGTAACATTTGGCCATTGAAAGTAAACTGCACTCACGTGGGCAGTCACGCTTTTTGCTTTCTCCATTCTGTGACCTTGGACAGAATGTGTTCAGTGAGTGTTTACTTCATGTTGTTCATGCGGAGTACAAGGTACCGGAGCCAAAGAAAGGTTTGCATATTTGTCCCTGACAGCGAGTACAATCGGAAACTTTACTGCGCTCTGTAATCAGGGCTTTGTGGGCCACGCGCTTTGTGCGTCGTGGCTGCTTGCCTCATGCCTCCAGCACCATACTAATGATTCATATGCTAATAAGAATGGCTCGGAGCAATCGCCTCTGCTGTTGGAGCAAATGTGAATCTACCTATACAGTTCGAGCCGCATCATGTCATTTTTGCTTTGTCTGGTGGTTTGAAACAGGGACACAAATAGTCTAAATACTGCTGTAAAATGCCAGACTTTTTTTTTATACTGTTTTAGTTTTGCACCGATTTGGAGTAATTTTGACAATTTGGAACGGCTGCACATTATTTGAATTTGTGTTTCTAAAGTCACAAAACCTTGGGATTCAAATTGTTATCATATATAGCGGGAGACGTCCTTCTTTTGTAATATAAGTGTATAGATACTAATAATAAAAAAGGTGACCCAGTTCTTGAGTGATAGCTTAAGACTCAACAAGGATTGTGTGACAAACTGACAGACAGAGGAACAATATAGAATTGAAGTCAAGAGGACAGAAATCATTCAGTGTCACCATCCAATATGTGTCATCATCACCTTTTATCAGCCTCACACAGGTGTACAGAAATGTCAGAAAGGTCACATCTCCAACAATCGTCATCAGTTAATATCCATGCATCCATTTCCTGTCCTCTCGCAGCCGACTTTGGTGAGAGTCAACGCACAACTTGCCGGTCATATATCAACAGTCACATTCTAATTAACCTGACTGTAACTTGGAGTTGAGATTCCATTCCATGCAAACCAATACTCCTCCGGTCTGAGCATTATAGTTAAAATTCTGGTGTTAAATTGACAGAAATGCCTTCATCTTTTTCATGATTTATTTGCTAGATTACAACAGGTTGAAAAGAGCATTATTGCCACTGAGTACTGAAAGAATAAAGTGGAACACCAACTCAATAGCATTGTGAGAGCAGTCAACTCATAGCTCAAAATTAGGCTTCAGGGTGAGCACTTATACCAGTAAATTGTTCGCTTTGAATTTCTGAGAAAGGCAATTTGAGAATGGTTAGGGAAAAATAGCTTCTAAAATTGTTTGCGTGCCAAGTATAAGTCAACCAGGATAGGCTTTCGCTTCCCTTACCAAAAAGTTTGACCAATGTAATAAAATCAAAAATTGCGTCAGCAAATTATGAGCTTGAAAGGCTGCTCAAATTGCAAAACATGGCTATGGCTGTGCATTTTTAGTTCCACTGTAAATATAAGGCATCATATGCACCCTCTTACTCCTTAATATCAGCCATCAGTATCATTGTAAACTTATCTGTGCTTATCCTGCCGATCACCGTCTGTGTTTCTCTGTTATCGTTTGTCTTTCCCCTTTTATTCGAAAACGTCTGGTTTGCATTTGTCCTGTTATCTTTTTATCTCCATGTCCTTGTCAAAGTGTCACCACTTTCATTCTATCGTCTAGTCAGTGACTAGATGATGCTAATGCAGTTCCGCCTTTGTCCTATTTTGTTTGGTATAATGACATGTAATCTTTTCAGTTCATTTCCGCTCCAATGGTAAAATCTATAAACCCCAACAAATGTTTTTCTTCAAAAGAAATCATAGATACAGACATTTAATATTATTAATTGATTTTGAAAGTGGCTTGATTTACCGAAAGATAGCACGTCTGCCTTCAAGTCCAGAAGTCTTGGGTTTCAATCTCAGCACCCTGTTTGCATATTCCCCCTGTGCATCTCCTCCATGCACAGCACCATTTGCATCTTAAATTCATTGAAAATTCAAATATCTACTTAGGCATGAATGTGCGTGTGGATGGTTATATTGAACACACTCTACAATTGACTGGCTGGCTCAAAGTCTATGGTGTACTTGGATATTTGCCCAAAGTTTGCTACAATTGGCACCATGTCCATTTTTGGTTTGGCTTAAGAAATTTCCTTTCCAATCCAAACAAGATGACCTGGAAGTACTTGAAGAATATGTCATTCGATTCCTGAAAATCCCTTGATGCATTCGACATTTCACAAAAGTAAAGCGCTTTATAAACAGAAATGCATTACATTGGGTTGTGAGCGGCACAGTGGCGTACTGGTTAGCACTTTTCTTGTATTTTGTTTTTCAAGTAATGTAATATCGCAAGAATCTATCTGCGTGTATACCTTCTCCCTAATCTGTGCTGATGGTCTCATGCTGCCTCATGATCAGTTTCTCCTTTTGTCATTCATGCTCCTGCTACCGCTAGCCTGTCCATGGCTCGTCTATTCAGCACCTTACTTCCACTCTTTACCAAATATCTGTAGTTTTGAGATCCTCGTTATCCCTATTAAGTAGTTGTCATTTATTTTGGTCCATGTGTGCATTGTGCCACATGCTTTGGGGGATTTTTTATTTATTTATTTATTTATTTATTTATTTATTTATTTGTTTGTTTGTTTGTTTGTTTGTTTGTTTGTATGTTTGTCGCATGTACTTGAAACATCTTACCTCCCTCCAACAATCCCTCTTCGTACTATCTTCTGATTATTCCATTGTTTTCTTTATTTATCATTGTTGATAAATAATATTAATTCCACTAAAGCAAGTAATATTTTACTGGAAGAATAATAGCTACTATTTTTATGACCTGCAGTGAAATTCTTTTCTAATTATTTCTTTTTTCTGTGTAAATGACCCTAGCAATGTTTTTCACCCAATAAAACTACTCAATGCAAACAAGTGGCCCATTGACAGAACAGCAACTGGACATGTAGTAGATCATCCAAAAGTATCCCCCATTATCTTCTACCTTGTCTGTCCACAGGGGAAGAGAAACAAGCCCGGGGTGGAAGCTGCCAGTTCTCCAGAGTCTGTGAGAGGTCGAGGGGAAAATAAAGCCATCAAGTAGGTGACAGGAAATTTGCAGATGGGAGACACATGGAAATGATTTATGTCGGGTTTCTGAGTAAATAGCTCGCCTTTTAGCATTCTAACTGGTGCAGCAAGCCTCTATTTTTATCAAGAAATACAAAACATGTGAATAATTGATGATATCATAGTGATATCTAAAAAATGTAACAAAAACAACTTTGTGCTCACTTTTAAAATTGAACTGTGGTTTAGATTTAATCACCTGTGTTCCCTCCTTGTTATGATGCTTAGGTGTCTTATGTCGTTTAACTGTCTTTCACACATTCTCTGCTTGCAGTGAGCTCGACAGAGACTTCTGGAATAATAATGACAGCAGCAATGTGCAACAGAGGTGGAGCTCTTACCCACCGAAGGAGTTCCTCTTAAACATGTCTCCCTATGCTCCCTATGGTGACCCTCGCCTCACACCCAAGTGAGTCTCAGTCAGTGTTCCTTAAGAAACAATGTATTTTATCAGTGTGGCGCTTGAAGTCAAGCGAACATGATAGTCAATTGGAGCTTGCCACTAATGTCCTTGAATCCAAGGCTTTTTATGGAATAGAATACTGTATATGAAAAGACCTCGAGAAAATGGGACAGAACATCTCAACTTGTATTCATGCTGTCTGGTGTACATACTGTATTTTACCTCAAGTCTCCCATCATCCATGGTAATCCTCATGTTTTCCATTCAGGCATGTCCACAGTGTGGTGATGTTTTGTATGCACTGCCAGCCATGCAGCTTCTGATAAAAATGTACCCTGCCTTCCCTCAATATTGCTTTGAATGAAGGATAACCCTCATGTTGGTAGAAATTACAATTACTATGCAAATGATGCCTGTAGATTGCGCTTTCTTTCAGATAATGGTCAAAGGAAACAAGAGTTATCCATCGTATATATAATGATGTTAAAATTGCATTGTTTAAATGTGGTCAAGTCGAGAATGAACTTTTGCAACTTTCAGCCCATGAAGCGTTACCATGAGGACCCTTACAGACTATATCTCAATGTTTTTAGCAACTCTGCCGACTGTTTGATTGGATTCATGTATATTTATTATAAGTATACATCAGTGAGCATCTGTGTTGGGTTGACTGGTCACTCTATTTCTTTTTGAATATTTTATTTTGCATGGGGTGGTCTCCGCGCTCCCTTCGTGAGGTGTTGGTTTGTGATTATGTAGCATCTTGTCCAATCTTGCCCTTCTCACATCTTCTTCGTGTCTCTCTGTCTTTGCTCATTACTTGTCAGAACCCACACTGTCAACACCCAGAATTGTTAGTGGCTTAAGGAAACGTAAAACTCCATTGAGCCATTTCAACGCCCTATGGTGGTTCATCTACAGAATGGAGTGTAACCTCCAAAGCAGAACACAATCAAATTGGACAAACAGGAAACTCCAATATCAATTTATGAAAATTGAAGTAATATTCCATTATAACACTGTTATTAACTGTTTTAAGTAACATTGTAACTTGCATACACATACAGCATTGTTAAGCCACTGCTTAATGTAAAACAGAAATAATTTTACTCATAGCATGACTCAAAGTAACCAGTTAAATGCACCACACAGTACTATTAAACAAGACTCGACAAATTAATAATAAATAAACAAATAAACAAATAAAAAAACAAATAAATATATATATATATATATATATATATATATATATATATATATATATATATATATATATATATATATATATATATATATAGAATATAGTGATACAGTGATACAATATATAGAATATATATAAATATAAATATATATATATATATATATATATATATATATATATATATATATATATATATATATATATATATATATATATATATATATATATATATATATATATATATATATATATATATATATATATATATATATATATGTATGTATTGGACAAACAATGTAAGCATTATGACAGACCTGCTACCAAAGAAGTCCAATGATCTGAATTTATCATTCCCGTTGGAAATGGTAACTGCAAGTAACTGCATAAAATTGTAAAGTCCTTCAGCAACATCAAAACATGGCAGACATATTTCGTTGTGTTTTGTTGTTTAGATTGCAATTCCTGTGCAATTCTCATGAGAACATGGTTTATTTATACTCTTATTTTAATATTAGCCCGGATTTTAGGATGTTGACCTAGGAGGCATTTGGGATAAATCTGCTGGCATTTTACGACACTTAAAGTTACACAACAGAGAATACCTGCAGTCTGTTTATTTAACCCTCAATCTGTACTTGTTGTGTAAATGTTGTCACAAAGGATGCCCTGGTTAAGTCTTGTGGTATGTCTTCACTCTGTGGGAGGTCTCTGTTCTGATGTCCTATCTCCTCCAATTTGTGGTTTGCATAACTTTAGTGGGGTGGGGGTGGGGGCTCTTCTCTTCATGGGGTATTTTATCGCAGAATATTATGTATCAACTCTTCCAATATGACCACCATTTTTTGAAATCAAGAATCTTGGAGTCGACTGCAAACGACTGTTAATATTTGTTGTCCTCTTAAAACTTTGATGATGCAACCCCCGTTGTGCCTGACTCCCAATGATACAAATGAAGTTCGCCACAGGTGTTTTAGTTCATCCGAAGTGCTTGTTGTCTTGATAAATTGTCAACAATAAGAACAAACAGCCATTACCAATATTTTTTTTGCCAGCGTAATTGTTACTACTTTGAAGTGCCCATAGAAGAAAATAATGTGTTCTCCCAAGTCATTGTGGCTAGTCAGTAAACTTTTACTGGCTGATGAACACTTGGCTGCATTTTGCCTTGGATAACCTCAACGCTAACACTGACAGCTCTCCAACTTTGTCCTTATGCCGTTCGTCCGTCTTTTGTCTTCGTTGGTGTCCTCTTTTGATCCTTCCCTCGTGTTTGTCCGTCTCAGTGGGGCTGTGGATAAAAGTAGGCAGGGCGGAGCTGGACCCTCGCCGGGGGCCAGTGACAGCGGGGTCGGTGCTTGCTCTGGGGCTGAGGCAGGGCCCAGTCGCAGTGACAGCATTCGAAGCATGCTGACTGGGGGCAGCAGGGCTGGACGTTGGCAGACGGTCCAGAGCCACATGCACGCAGGAGGCCTGCGGTTTAGCAAGTAAGTCCCGCATGGTGATGGTGGCGGGGTATGCAAAATGAAACCCGGGGGCAGTGGAAGCTGAGGGGCACATGACCAATTGATTCCACTTGTGGTTCTTATGAGCTTTTCCCCAAAGAGAAATTCTATTGATCTAACCTTGGTTTATACCTGATGTTGTTTGGTGGGTTTAGTGCAAGGTTACATTAACGTTGCAATTTTTATTTCAAGTTAGTTTTTATTTTGTTTTGGAATTTATATTCTGTTCACTTTACAAAGCGAGTTTGATAGCTTTTATGGGTTTTTGTTTTTTCAAAAATGTTTTATTTAATTTTTATTTGATTTCCTATCAGCGTGGGTTTTTTTTAATATAAGGAGTATTTGTGGCATGCAAGATAAATAAAAAAAAGTCACTCAAAGTGTTGTGTTACCAAGTTAACTAGAATTACGAAACACTTGTTTGAACATTAGCCGTACAGTAACACCAAAATAAATACATTAAGAATCATTGTTAAAAGCTTCGGTATTAAATTAATTGACAAAGATTAAAACAAAGGACAATTTTATTCTAACTTTAGTTCATTTTAGTTCGAATTACAAATGTAAAATGTAGTTTCATTTAGTCAGCGCTTCTTGGTTTTATTTATTGGTTCAATGTGCGTGTTTTCAGCTCATATCCCAAACTACACGAGCATGTACATGTGATATTTCTCGGTGAAAAGAAGTAAAGAAGTTAGCTGATGTTACTTCATTTACTTACATTTTTGGTTTGTGCATCGAAATGCCAAAACATTTCGTGCAGTGTTAGTCTTTGCTGCAGCCATCCTGTGTTTGTCATGAAATATTATTCTATCTATTAAGTAAGAGTTCGTTTTGGAAATTGTACTTTGTATCTTACACAAATGTTGACATACTATAAAAAGCATGTTCATTTTTCTTATTGTTTACTAAATTCACCAAAACCTGTTCAAATAGCCAATCCCTAGTGGGAACAATGGATGCCTCCAACTAATGAGTTTCTGAATTAAATTTGCATAAAGGAGAAAAGTGTTTGGAGGTAGCCAGCTGTCTTGGATTGCATGGGAGTGATGCTCCATTAACTGTTGGTTAAAGCCTGTGAGAGTGTCGAAAGTTAAATGCACTTTATCTCCACCAGATGATGTCAAGCCAAGTCAAACTGTTACTCTGCGGGCTCTAATTTAGTTCAGGCTGTGACAATTTCATGGCTATCAACGAAAACACTGGCTCAGAGGAAATCTTCAAAAATAGCTCATCTGCTCATCTTTTTTAATTCCAGGTCGGCCGCTGCATAAAACAGCAGGGTAGATATTGTATTGGGTCATTTGCACAAATCAAAATCATTTCTTCAATATGGTGAATTCAGCCAGATGTAACCTAATTCCTCTATTTATCAGGTGAAAGCAAGACCTGTTTTTTGAGAAGTGCAATTTGGGTTATCTAAAAGCCAATCTACTTCATCATCTCGACTTTCTTCTGCATTTGACAAGCGGTACATTCAGCAAACAAGATGTTATTGGTCAAATGTGCAGATGATCACAGCTATTCAGTATGATTAGATTATATTTTGGACAATTAGTTCTTAAAATGATCATTCAAGCAGTCTTACCTAGACTCATAACCCTGTGCTCTTTCGTGCTGACACTTTTGTATTTGCATTTACTCACATGGGAGCAGAAACTGCCCAGGCTTGGAGATTTTGCTTCATCACATATGCATAATGTACCTTATGAATCCCAGTGTGGTCACCATTATTACAACAGTTAATATTCTATGACCAACAATGTGAGCAATAATGACAACATGTTGAACGCTCATTTGTGCTGCACCTCTCTCCACAATATAAGGTACAGTGAACCCACATCCATATGTAAAACTGATACACTATGTACATCAATCTAATCCAACTGATCTGGAATCCTGTTCAATATGCAAGGTTTTGGCAAAGTAATCAAAAGAAGCTTGCTCACTGGCTTGAATTTGCCAGGTCAAGTAGCAAAGTCATCAGGATGTCAGCCAAGAGAGTAAGTGACCCTAATCTAACATATTTCATTCCATTTTAGCTGTATCGATCTGTGTTCACTCTGATCTCTTTCGCTAATGTTCATATGCAAACAGCCTATTACCCTAAAACTAAATTTGATTATTAAACAAATCCATTATCGTTATTTGTAATGTTATAGTATTTCTATGTGGACATATTTCTATTTAATAGCTTTCACTTCTCCTTTATTTGCCTCTGTTATTTGGTATTTTTTCACTCTGTCTGGTTTTCACACTCTTTAGTTTCTCTTAATTACAAAATCATTCAAGGTTTAAAGTCACCCTAATTGACTTTCAAGCAAGAACAAAAGTGAACTCGGAATGCAAATAATGGGAGAGAATAGAAAGAATTGACTTTGTTGGTGCTTTTTGTGAGCACTTCTGGAAGACAAAGTAAATACCAATGGCGGTCGGTGACTTTTGGTGGCGGGCACGGAGCTTTCGGACTGCAGCACAGAGCCCTGTGTCTGGCTGGTAAGAAGCTGAAATTGTTTTGCAAATCTTGTCCTTTTAGGCATCAAAAGCCAATTCTGCTTGGACAAGCCATATAGGCGCTAAATGGCCGAAGCCTACGACCATGTCGTTGACTTGGCACAAACGTCGTCACTCAAGTTGTTATATTTTGTCATTTACGATTGTGCAGAGTCAGTTTACTCACGTATTCACTAAAATTCTCATCCATTCCTACGTAAACACTCTGTTGAAATATGCTAACCTGCATATTCAAATGAAGGGATGGACCTTTCCCTCCAGCTAAGCCACGCCCTCAAAATGACGCCACATTGTTTAGAAACTCTAAAAGGGTCTATTGAACAAGAATGATTGCATGAATGCCAGCAATGCCTTTCTCCTCCTGGTGTTCATCCCCTGACTTTCCAATAGAGTTCAAGCAGAGTTAATTCCGCAAAGTGCTGCAAAACATAAGTTCAAGCAGTAAATCCTGAACAGCATTAGGCCGAGACAGGGCTGTTTACACCTCTTTACAAGTTTACAGACAACAATGATAGAGGAGACGATAGAGGCAGAAGCACGTTTCTAATTAAGAGTAATCAACTGGTAATTGGTCTGATTTAAAGAATGGTGACTTGAGATGGAGTAGGAATGGAGTGAGACTAGAGAGAGTTCAAAAGTGTAGAAAAGCTGAATTAACAGAGATTTAAGAAGGAAAGGAGTGATCATGTGGACAGAGCTTCAGGGAAATACGTAATTGCTAAGCAATTCAGGTCTCATTAGAGACAGATTAAAAACTTTAGTGGTGCAGATGTGCATTGAACACTTCATTTGAGTTGAAGTTTCAGTAACACTCTAAGATTATGCATATGTACAATATACATTTAATTAGGGACAACCGACACAGTCCAATTTGATCCAATAAAAGTCCCGGATCGAATTAAAAATGGCCAACAAAGGAAAAGAAAAAAAAAAAAAACATCAATCATTTGTAGTCAGTATTATGGACTAGCACATCTACCTCAGAATTCTCACAGGCCTGCCTTGTATGGAATTTGCATGTCCTCGTCATGCTTTTGTGGACTCAATAGGTCGGACATAGGGGGGGGACATATTAATAAAGGTCCAAATGTCTGAGCGATGAACAACCATGCGAAATAATGCAATAATCTGCCATCTTCCTTTTGCTTGTACTGTGCTAATGAGCCCGAATGATTGCCTTTGTCAGCATCAAAATCAACGGAAACACAGGCCGAGAAATAAGATCATGACATTAACGCTCTAAACTGTCAATTTGTTCGTCATTATGTGCCATTTTCTGGTGATCCGTCGTGGGTGTCAGCTGCTGCTAAGATAGGTTGCAGCTCACCTGTGTTTTTTGTGACATTCCAGCCCTGGTCCACACTGTAACTAAATCAGGTAACCACTGCAAAAAAGAATTCTAGATAGTGTCACCATGCCACCAAAGTGCTATAATTCCATAGCTGAGCTTTACTCCTACTATTGGTCACATCTGTTCTCTTTCTCACCTCTTTCCATTGTTGTTGTTTTTTTTTTAATATGTTTCTTTCTCCCTCAGACTACCATCACAAATTCTATTGTCCTTGTTTTATTGATCATATGTCGCTTGTGTTTCTGTTCAGTTTTGGAGACGCCTCCCTCTCAACTACCTCCACACTGGAGCACATCCCGTCCTCAGCTGTGGCTCGTCCCCGGCCTCTTGTCCGACAACAGAGCCTCCAACAGCCCCTCACCCACCAGCCCCCTCCGGGGCCTAACGACCCCCCAGTCACCTCACAGAGCCTGGGCCAACTACACACGGGTCCAGGTGCTGGGGGCCACCGTGGGGGCCCACGAGGGGTCCGGGGTAGTACGGCTGGAGCCTCCCGATACAGAGGGGGAGGGGCCGGACGCTCCAGGTCGAATCCAGGCAGCTGGGACCACATGATGGAACAGATCCGCAACAGAGGGCTGGACGTCAAGTCGTTCTTGTAAGTGCTGCCGTGACAGTAGTCTGAACTCCTGACGTCTCGAGTCAGGAAATAGCATTGATATTGTTCGAGTTTTCCAGACTACTGGCAGTTCAAGATAGTGAGCATAAAGACCCTACATTTTGCCACACTGATAGATTACAGAGGATATGCTCCATAAAGCAGCTTGACATAAATGCCCCTTCCTCCACAAACTACAAATAGACACACACATGCACATGCTCGATGCTCCTCTCCATCTTCTATTCGCAGTGTCTTGAGGCCAGTGACCTCCCTGCCTACGTGAATCATCATTCAAATAATGCTGGCCACATATAGGGCGTCGGTAGGTGGCACGTCCCTTCGTCCCTGAAACCCCCATTTGGCCAAACACCTCAGTTTTAGAGCCTGAGGAAGAAACACACACTGGGTTCGCGGAGTACCACTGTGGTCAGGGGGGGATGAATAACCAAATGCGGCAGTATAACCAAGTGACTCCAGGTCTGCCATGCAACAGTGAGCCTCTCTTTTCTAATCAATAGAACTGATGTCTTGGTAATGATTTCCGCGCCCTCAGGTCACAGTGCGCGTGTCGTTTCGGGTCATCTGTACAGATCTATTTTCCTTAGCCATGTGCTGGTACTGTTAACAACGCCTTTGTTGGACACTTTTCTTCCTGTCAATATTTCGCCAACAAAACGCCTCCTGTTAGGCAAAGAATTACAATCGGGTAAATAGGCTGGGGAAATGGAAAATTATGCAAAAACTAGCACAACCGATGCAAAAATATAATAATATCCCTTTCATGATTTGGAATAGCTAAGGGAAGACCAAATTCTGCTCCTATGAGACTGTGCCGGCTTGCAGACAGCAATGTCTATAGATGTGCCCTAGAATAAGTCACGAAGCAAAGAAAATGTTCAAAAACCTTTTGTTTTCGTGCGTTCCACAGACGCTTATCATGTTCAACCCACAACCTACGGTATGCTTTGAATTTTCAAATTATCTTGAAAACCTTTCTTTAGACATACATTGAATTTGAATCTCCAACTGAATACATTTAAGCCAAATGTGAGCTGGCTCACTGTTTCTCTGAAGAAGCAGAAATTAATCAAGCATAACATTCAAACACTAAAATGATAGTAATGATTTAATCAATAAATAATGTGCTACAGTATTCTAATTTTTCCTGTAAAATAGTAAAAATCATGAATGAAAAGAATGACATTTTTGCATTTTTTTCTCTCTCTATTTTTTTCATTTATGACTACACATTGAAAGGATTTCTTTTTGCTTCTACCGCAGTAATCATGCTGTTGTAGGGTAATATTGTTTAATTTAATATGGTTTGTGGAAATCGGAAGTTTTTCAGGTAACAACCAACCAACGTTCAGAAAACAACTTCTTTTGTACATGAATATTCTGTATGGTGTGGAAATAATATTTCTGGTGATGGATGTCTCAATCATTGCATGTCTGAAAAGATTGAGACAAGAATGTGTCCACTCTGTAATAAAAGAAACGCATTGGCAAGAGAAATAAGAAGAATGATGTGCAATGTGTTTTCATGGACATTAAAAATACTGATCTACGTAAATAGAACTTGCGTGTTCATGCATCACACTTTCGATCAAAACAAATCACATTGACTTGCGCAGCAAAACATCCATCTGTCCCTTTCTACTTGAAACTTTAGCGTTATTAGAAGCTATCTTCTGAAGCTATCTTCTGAAGTATTTTCTATTCACCTAAAGACTTCTTTCTGAGGTTTTAACAAAATAGTGACCTGATAGAAGAATCCCCCAAACACTTCATGATCATGAAATTACATTGACATTTAGCAATCCAATGATGCAACCACCTGAGTTACTACAAAACAAAGGTAACAATATTGGTGTGAGAAAAAATCTGTGCATTATTTTTAATTTGTACCAAAAAGAAAAATGTAGACACCTGCAGAGGCAATAAAAGACATGACTGTATGGGGACAAGTTTTAGCTTTAATCGTATTGTAAACATACTGCTATTCTGAATAAAATTGGATATGTACAGTCTTTCTGTACTCTGAAATGATATTTGAGTGTATTTATATGTTGGTTTATGTGACGTCTGTGTCCAGTGAGGGGAAGATGGTTGTTCTGTCTCTAGCAATTGGACTGGCCGAACAAGATGACTTCGCTAACCTCCCTGACCTACAGGAAGCGCCAGCAAGCATAGAAAATGAAACCACCCCAGAGAAGAGGTAAATGGACCATAATTAGAAAGTCATTCAGTGGGCTTAAAAAGGTGCCAAGGTGGCTGTGTGTCATAGAAGACTGAATGAGGCCATGCCATAATTGATATTCATTCAGCTCAGGGAGCTACTCTTGTGATGAAACTACTAGGGGTATCAAATTGGCCTTTATGTCGTGAGACAAAACCCATTATGCATTTATTTTACATTGCTATAATATGGTATTTTTGACTCAGTCATTATTTGAATTGTGTCATTAGTCCTACTTCTCATTATAATATACTGTAAAGCTGGGGTTTTTAACTTTTTGGGGGGGGGGGGGGGGGCTAGGCATCACTGTTGACTAGAAACGATTGATGGCTAGGAATCTGAAAATGGGAGCGTGGTATTTTAAAAAAGCATCCGCTAAGGATATCTGACGACCAGGCTGCATTCTCACGTTGGTTATTAGTGAATTCACCAAACCCTTTACTGCACGAGAGAAAAAGAAATAGAATTTACTGCGGTTTCTGCTGGGAGGATGAAATGAGAACAAGGGATGGTTCATCAACAACAAGCAGACGCCATCCGGCATGCTTCTCTTCCTTCTTCCAGTCAAAGCATCCCTACAATTTCCTAATCCAATTACAAATCACACTCGGTCACCTTCACTTCACTAAAAAAACTCTAGCAAGAATCCACTTAAGCAGACTCACTACAGCTTTCATTAATACAGTATTGCAAAGCATTCCCTTCTCCTTTCATCATTCCAATACCAAAAAACAGTCAGTCAGTTATGCGTTTGTATTTTGATGCTTTTTTTTTTCACTACTTTTAGTTCTTTTTTTTTCAAATTTCTCTAAACCCTTCAGTATTGTACGCTGGTGTGCAATCGAGTCAAATGTAAATGTTGAGTCCATTCCGGATAAAATAGTATCGGATTATAGCCAGGTAGGTTAATGCCTGTTTTTATGTCTTCAAACAGACAAGTCATTGAAAGAGGGAGCTTGAGCACCTTTTTTGTTTGCTCCTCATTGTTTGAAGCTCTGTCGAGTAGCTAACTCTAATCACAGGCCCGCCAAGAAACCTTTAGCTCGAGGGGTTGTGTGGCCAAGTCGTCTAGTGTCTTTCCGCATGTAATAACAGCTCTCCATCTTCATCACTGCCCTCTTCCTCATCTCTTGGTCTCTGCACCAGCTTAGCTCCTTGTTAATGTCTACATGCTGCTGGCAGTTTTAGTAGACTGAAAACAATGGATCACAATCTTGAGTATACAGTGTAAGAAGATTTGAGCTACTTTGTGACAGTAAGAGAGAGGGACATTATTGTTTGAGTATGTTTTGCAGAGAAGTATCCATTTAGTAGTTCTTTTGGTTTATTTAAGAAATCAAATGCAGCTCGGAGCAAAATTATTTCCATGATTTCCATCTTCCGTCCCCAACCTGAACACCCTTCCGTTCTCGTTCTGCCGTCCTTATTGATAAAATAATCGTCCCTCATCCCCGTCCGTACTTGTCCTTGAAAAGTCATAGTCCAACAGATGTGAAACCCAATTTGATTAAAATGGTGGCGTGCGTAGATTTAAAGCATACGGCGACTGCCAAAAAGCTTTGCAAAGCCTCACATTCACTTTTTGTTAGTTGTGTTTTGGCCCATGATTTTTTTGTGGCCGTTTAATTACGTTGTGTGTTGATCAGGTCTGTGTGGGAGGTCTCCAGCTGCTCCCCCCCAATTGGTGGCCCTCAACTCACCAATCAGTGCAAGGGAGAGTGGCCTGATCGCTAACTGTGCCGTGTGGCTGTGTTGTCTTGCTCCACACCTACACATCTTTGTTAGACCCTCCTTCCCATGCCACCATGGGGATCGGGTCGTAACAATTAAGGTCTCGTCTGTAATTATGGAGAGTGTGTGTGGGTCTAACATATACGTATATGTGAAGGTGTAGAGTTTGGCAATGAGAAAAGGTTCTGCTCCTAAAGTGGTTTGGGTACAACAAGATGAGGGACACACACACACGCACAAACGGGGCTAAATGACACTAGCATGACACTATACCTCATGAAATGAACCCGACTACCTGAATTGAGTGGATAAATGAAATAACGACAGATGTTGTAAAGGTCCTAGTACACACGACGAAATGATTATTGATGGCTATTATGATGCGCTAACGCAATGCACTTAAACAAAAGGCAGCCCTACAAACACACACACAAGAAGTATAAGGACTGACTGACACGAAAACGCACACGCAACATAGCCAGCTGGTGATCAGAGCAGCGAGAAGAGATCCACACGTGAAGGACAAGCAGGGATGCAGCCCCCCAATGGGAAATGAGAGTGTACACAGATGGGGGGACAATTGAAAACCCACTTCAGTCGTAGCTTAGTCTGTTTCTTTAAAAAAAAAAAAAAAAAAACCTTCTCATCTGGCCACAAAATCGGCATCCATCTGAGACGGACTGTTCCGTCCCATGGATGGAATGCCCGTCACTGACAGTACATTTCAACAAGCCTGCTATAAATCCTCTCTTTCTGGGAAATATAGAGTTGTGTTTTTATTAAAATGGTTCGAGAGAGGTGTAGATCTTTATTAATCATTAATTTGGTGGCTGTAATTGTGAGTGCTGTTTTACTGCACCAAACACAGTGAGCTCATCAGCAATAACTTCCAAGTGACAGAAGTGAAGCTATCACAATCTATCATAGAAGATTTTCTGAACAAATGTTCAGGGTCACATCTCGTATTCGTGCAAGAAGATTAGAACGGTACGGCCGTAATTTGTCATACAGTAAAGACACACACCTTAAGAACTGAAAAGGTTTCTCAATCCTCACAATTAGCCTTAGCTGTACTAACTAAATACCTAGCAATAGCAATAAAAAGATCAATTGTTGTCTATTGTCTCATACCCATCTTTTGATGACAAATATAAAAATGTCATATTGTTAGTCGGCCAAAAACTATAGGCTGCAAAGGTTCACCAAATATTTTGACAGACGGTCTGTACTTTTCTTGCCGCGAGAGAATTTTCAAAATTTCCTCTGAACAAGTAAAAAATACAAAAGCTATAGGCAAATATCTGATGAAAGTTTTGCAAACATTTGCGACCTTGTGGGTAACCCGACACGGACGCAAAATTCGCTGCCTTTGAAAACATTTGCATTTATTTGCTGCTCAGTAGGATAGGGGCTTTACTGTGTTTGACTGACTCAACCAAAACTGACTAAAGACCTTTGCAGAACTGGACACAATCAGACACCTGCAGATAACTGTGATGGGACCGCCGACGCTGTTTGGCTTATTATCAGCACAGAAAGCAGTCGTTGCACAGCTAAGCTGAATCTTAATGAGCTCAGACATCCGCCACACAGAGCGTGCAATCGGGAAATGAATATCAGTATATTTCAAAGAGCCCACTGGCCCTGGACGACCTCAAAGCTCAAACATTTCATTTCAAACATTCATGAATTTGTCACAACACAACAACATTTTCACATTCTCACTTTTATATTCAACGACATATTTTGTTATAAATAAAATTCTTCACACAGACGCCTGGAAATCTATGTTATATAGGCTCCAGTTGGTTGAAAAAAAAATAATTAATAAGGACACTGTCAAGGAGTTCAGACAGATCACCAAAACGAAACTGATGGATTCTCATCTAGAGGACATTTTGTAATCCACCTGAACAGATAGCAGAAAGGGAACAGTCTCCTAATAAAACAGTGTCCACGTTGCTCTTTGATAGTAACATCCAATTTTTGCCAGAAAGACAAAGAAAGATAGAGACAATCACAGACCATGTCCTCAAATGCCATAAAAAGAGCTGATGTAAAAGTAAGTAGTTAGTGGCCTCAGTCGAAATCATGTTCTGTTACCAGCTGAGTTGCAACTGCGTATTGTCAATCAGCCACGATGTTGGTTCCTCCTTTTATCGGAGAGCAAATCCAACACTGAGCCAGTAATCACAGTGCGTCAAGCCTCATAACGACGCTCCAGGCTGGCCAGTGGCCTGAGATGAGAAAAAAAAGTAGGTCAGCAATAAATGTTAATAGGCATGTTAAAAAACAACAACATTACAACTAATTTTGAAAACCCGAGATTACTCCCTTGTTTGTGATTTCAATTAGAAGAAAATCAAAGCATCCAACAAAGGTGTATTAATGAGGGTGATGGCAAGAAACACTTCTTTAATGGGTTAAAAGTTTTCACCTCCATACAAACACATAAGTGCAAATGGATATAAAACGTAAACAAGAGCAAGCCGTTCAACCACGACGGACGACTCCATTATTCGTATTAGCTTGTGTGGTGAGGCGGCAGCGACCGGTGATTTGTTTCCTTCAGTGGGGAGCGCTGAGTGGGCTGACATGGAAGCATAGGTCTCATCCATCATGGGACATGGAAGGGTTATTTTGCTCCGTGGTATCCCAGGGTGGTTTAGGTGATCAACATGACCTATGGATGTATGTTTATGGAGAACCCCCTTGGCAACAAGGGACTTCCTGGACCCCTCATGTCCATTCCCTTTACTGATCAGCTTTCCATTCAGCTCTCAACTGTGGCTGACAACTTTATTATTTTACGAGAGATTATCAAAAATATTAGTGATTAATGGTATTGAATAGGAATGGGTGAGTAACGATGGTAGGTATGGTACAATTTTATATTTTACGAGAGATTATCAAAAATATTAGTGATTGATGGTTT
Source organism: Syngnathus leptorhynchus (assembly GCF_054491065.1). Taxonomy (NCBI): domain Eukaryota; kingdom Metazoa; phylum Chordata; class Actinopteri; order Syngnathiformes; family Syngnathidae; genus Syngnathus; species Syngnathus leptorhynchus. Next base: position 6,914,875 of record NC_141197.1, read on the forward strand.
TGAGTAGGAATGGGTGAGTACCGATGCTAGGTATCAATTCCGATATTGGCCTTATTTCAACGTATCGGAACTTGTGCCGGCAGCCGATACCAGTGGACACCCTCTTGTGGTCGTTTTATGATCAGGAATTGGACATTACAAATGAGAACAATAAAAACATTACTTTCATGCAATTATACTGATAATGTCAGATAGATATATAAGAATTCATTTTCAATTATCTGAAATTGATTTTCAAAGGATTTTTTTTGGTATCAAGATTTGGTACCGGTGACTACAAACTGTTGAGTCTCGTACTGGTATTAATATGAAAAATGTGGGATCAAACATCCCTCATATTGAGCTTCAAAAGAGTACAAAAATAAATTTTGCCAATAACTCTTCACATGCAATATTTTGACAACTGAGCCAGATACTTTCAGTTTTTCTTTGTTTAATGACACAAGCAAACCTCATTCACATTTAGACCTGGACAAGGAAGCACGGACTTAGGTTTTATATTTGGCATCATAAAGACAACACATTGCCGCACAATACACATATTTTAATACCTCATCCTAAATGATAAATTACTATAATTTGGACATATGATGACTTATGAAGAGACAAAGCTTGTCTTATCTGTCATATTTAAAATATCTTTTGATCCATTGCTCTCTCATTCTACCCTTCTGTTAGCTGTGTCCTTCACTCTTTTTTTTATATTCATCCATCTTTTTCATACGCTGGGGATGGTGATGCTTGTGATGGCATGCTCTCACAGCACAACTGGGCTGTCAGCATAGATGACTGTCACTTTTGCCAGAATGATGAATCTGCCCTATTGCTGCACATCTTAAAAAGAAAATGATATTCCTCCGTGCACAATTTCCATGCATGAATTTACAGTGTTAGCAAAAAAAAATAAGAAATAAACGATGGCTTGAGCATCTTGGGGCAGTGCATCCACTATAAACACACGGAGGTTATACACCCTTTTGTCACAGCTGTTTTTGATCAATTATATGGAGCAAGGGGCATGCAGAGAATTTTGGACCGGCAGATGCTTCAAGGTGAAAAGGGGGGCACAATATTGTAGGAACGTGAATTTAATGTGTGCACAAAATGCTAATTTGTGGCCTTTTGGTACAATTTGTAGTTCATTACTGAACAGTTGGGGTAGAAAATCAAGACTTTCTGTGTTGAAAATAATGGCTAAAAACAATGGGTACAGTTGTAAGATTGAATTTCCTGGCAACTTTAGACCCGCAAATAAATAAAAAAAATTGTGAGATTTGTTCTAATATCCTTAGAGAATGATTATTACAAGGCTGCACTTGCGCACATCATTTTTGATGAGAATTGTTTCGGGTTTTTAGACATGGAGTTGTCGTAGAAGTCGTATTAGAGGCTCAAAAGTGGCTTTCAGCCATTGAAAGTATAGAACTCCATCTGATCAACTCTTGGAATGCCTGGTGTCAGAGTTACACCGTCCATGGATATTTAGCCTGACGGAACTTGATTGACAGAAACACGATCTTTTGTGACTCAAGTTAAGTTAAGGCTTAAGTTCCATCAATTGTTCATTCAAGGCATTTATGAATCTGCTTGAACATGACCAAAGGAGAGCTGCGGTGTTTTTCAAAAAGGTCAGCAAGAGTTTACATGTAAGTATGAATAGAGTCAAAAAGGATGTTCCGACTCTTTGCCATCTCCTCTTTGGACTTTATATTATTTTAAACATGCGCCTCGCTGCTCAGCATACTTGGCTTTTAATGCCCCTCTTTAAAGGGTCCGGTAGCCATGGTTACCTGTGTAAAATGCATGATGATAGTGAGGACAACCTTAAGTTGGTGCACATATTTCAGTAGTCATGGTTACATCAACCTATAAGGATAAATTATGTAAGTAGTGGGGGTTTTTCCCGCGAAGTCCCAAGCAAGCAAAAAGAGCCAAGACACAGCTGCAGATGTTTGAAGCATGACATTCTTTGAGGTCAAATATTAAATAAAGGCAGGTGTTGACTTGATGTAAACAACCTCATCAAATTGATAAAAACAGTCATGAATTTTATATGGGTAATTAAATAGTATTTGTGCTGATGGATTGATTGTTATTTTGCACGTAAGTGCAGTGCAATATTTTTTCTCAGTGTCGAGTGGTGTCAAAATTTGTATTTTAATAGGTAACTTCAACTCCCACGGAACGAATATGTGTTACAGCTGAAGTTGTTGTGGAAGCACGTTATAAATAAAGATGAGTTGCGTTGAGAGTCCACATGGATTTTTTACACTTCAACAAACACAATTGTCCTGGAATGCAAAAATATGTTTTGCTATAATGAATGGCAAAATGTGTTTCACTATTATCTGTGTCAGTACGGGGGGGAGAGATATCTACCATTTATTTTTATTGAAGGTTGTGTGTTGACAATCTCTGGCCAGTTATTTACGTAATTCAAATGATTTCTTCTATTTATATAATGAGTCCTCATTGCAGAGCTAGTACTTTAGGCTATATAATGTTAGGCCTCTGTATAGTTCTCTAAATGTTTTTCAGCAATACTGACAAAAAATATCAACCTGATTTTGGATTCTGGGGTTGTAACTGTCACTTTTCTACTGTATATTTGACTTTTTCACTCCAAGCCGAAATAAAAACTCCAACAGAACTACACACAATGGATTAAAATAATCCCTGTTGTTATTTCAGTGCTCATCCTTTTCATTACGTTATGTGACTAAATGTTGGGAAATGATGATCTCGAACCATCTTGTGCAGGATTGGCTTCATGGACAGCATGTGGCCATCTAAGTGGGATTATGAAAATAATGCACATCTCCACTGAAACAACACTACAAAATTGTATGTGTGCTTGTGCATGTGCGTTTATGTAAGCGTGATTGTCCTTGTGGTCTCTGGTGTGTGTGTGCTGGCTTCTGATTTAATGGGGTTGAGTGACTTCTCATTGATCTTAGCACTTCTACAAGTAGGAAATTATTGACTCTTGGGCTCGAGATCCAGTTGACAGGCATATATTATGTCCTCTATTGCCAGCAGTGAACGGGTTTCCATTCCTTAGGCCAGGGGTTTTCTACTGGTTTTGTCCAAGGGACCACCATTATAACCAAGAAACAACTTTAGCCGAATATTATTTCATTTTGCATCAAAGGAGGATAGACCTTTACAGGTCTATTTGCATCTGTCTGTCTATTTTGGGAATCTCAGCTACATTTGACACAATTTGGATATGTAGATGATTCACAAAATTAGCTGGAAAATAAATCAAGTGTAAATAAAAAAAAATCCATTTTATTTTGAATAATGTTACAATTATTTTCACAATCCCTGCCTTAGGCTAAAGCAATACTGCTTTGACAGGAAATGGCTGTCTGAAAGTTGAAGCGAGATGCTAACAGCAGCTCTCTATTTTGTTTGTTGTGTTCCAGTTTAAAATGTTCTAAACCTCTAATCTTATATGAATATTTGGAAAATTCCATTGGGTTGTCCACTGATCATATTATTTATCATTTTAATCTTCTCAAAACACCCATCCCATTTGTCCGCTGTTGTGTTTGATGCAAGAAATGTTGGGAAAAACTCATATAGTAGTTTCATGAAAACAACATAACACAGTCCAGTCATAAATGCAACCATTCACTACAGATTTTTGTTGTTGTTAGTATTGGATGCCAACATGAATGCATATTTCCCATTTTTATTTGAACCCCACGGTATTGAAAAATACCACTCAAACTATTGCTAAGCTACCCATGCTTGTAATAAGACACCAAGTGGTCCGTAAACGCACGTAGCAAAGGTCTGGAGGAAGTCAGGGGACCGGTGTGTCAACCTCCTGATCTATTTGTTTATTGGACATGTGTTTCAAAATGGACAGCAATGCATTTTGAATTCAGCTTCTCTGACCTGCAGATGACAGTGAAGAAACACACCGTGACAAATCAATTTTTTCTCCTCTTCATTGGGTCAGCATCGTCTCCTCTGTGTTTCTCTCATTCGCTGGCACTCGCTTTTACTTGTCTCCTTATGGTACAACCCCCGTCCGTCCATCTAGTAGCATTCCCTCTCCAGCTTTCTCGTATTTGTTTTGCCTAATATGACATGGCAATTTGCTTCCTTTTTTTTCATCTTGTTCTCTTGTTTCATCTGAACAAAATCTGGGCTGTTTTGTTCCCTAAGCTTTCTCCGTGAAATTTCTCTCCGTTAGGTACGCACTGTGATTTGCTTGTGTGACTGTGTATTTGGCACTCTCTCGATAGTTATTATATCTTTTTTCTATTTTCTAGCTTTGTGAGTTTACTTTTAGAACGATGTGAACCTATAATTCAACTCCGACCCTGTGCACTCTTTTCTCTATATTTCTCAGTTATGTGGCAAAATGGAAAGTTAGTTGTTGGGGTGAAAGAAGGAAAAGCTAGTGTCTCTTGAAAAATTGTTAGTCGTTGTAAAATGTATTTGAACCGACATGTTGCTTTTTGTTTTTATCATCATGATCACAATGTATGAGTGCATCTGAATGAATTCAAATAGCGCACCGGACTATAAGGCGCACCTTCAATGAATGGCCCATTTTGAAACTTTGTCCTTATATAAAGCGCACTGGACTATAAGGCGCACCATTAATGCATCATGTCAGATTTTTAATCCAAATCAAATCATTCTCCATTTTACCTTTTTTATTTCAACTTCAGACGCAACAAGTTACTTTATAATCACAAAATAATGATCCATAGTCTTTTAGATTCATAATTCATAGTCTTCAGCAGGCCACTTATGATTGATTTCATGACACAATGCTTTGGGCCAGTTTAAATTTAGGAATTTGGTCCATATATAAGGCGCACCGGACTATAAAGCGCACTGGCGGCTTTTGAGAAGATTTTAGGTTTTTAGGTGCGCCTTATAGTGCGGAAAATACAGTAATGCAGAAAATAAAGCTGAATATTCAACTGCTATTCATCAAATACTTAAATTGGACTAGTAAAAAGATCTTACCAATCAGTGCACTCACTGTGATATCGTAGTGACCAGAGAGGGTCATGAAGCACATACTCTCCTTGACGTTCCCCCTTGGTCGCTCTAATCCAGGAGAGCAGGCTCATGATGAGGAATGTCATCTCTTGTCAGCTTTGGAATAAAACTCCCGGGTCTCTCCTCTACAGTTCATAAAGCAATTGGATATCCTCAGGCTCTAGCCTACCGTTGTGCTGAACTGAATGGTACTACTGTTGATGGAGAACTGGTACTCAGAGGAACTCCACAACATGTTTCCTATTTTAGAAAAGAGAATGTCAGACAAGTACAGTACATCTTTTGTGCACGTTCAGGTCCTACGGCTCACTGTCTGTCATTCAGGGATGCAGGTCACTTTGTCCCTCTCGCTCTGTCTCACGGGCATGGCCACCCACGTCTTGAAATGGTGCGACTGTGTTACAGCATCTGTCTCTACAGATAAATCAGGCAGCTTGGCACACTCGGTGGCTGCCACCTTTGAAGTTAAGAACTTTTTGGTGTTCATTTTTATGTGCAACATAAAAAGTCATGTATTGTTTTTAGGTCAGTTGAGTTGGCACAACAATAATTTATATTCTGTGTTTCTGGGTTTGAAACTTATTTATGGCCTGTTTTATTTGTTTCTGGGGTTGCCATTAACAATTAATTCATAGTTGTAATTCATAGGTCTTATGCTGCTCTGCTGTCATAACATTTGATCAATCCATCAAAAATGTTTGCAATAGTTCAATATCTAAAAAAAATCCTGTAACAGGCAATCCAGTCAGATTATTATTCTTTGCTTTGAACATTCTTTATTAATTGACAATTGAAGGCCAAAAATAAAGTATAATAATTATAATAATTGTAATAATAATAATAATATGTGATCTGTTCGATGAAGAAACAGTATGACAACTTCATATCACAATATACAGTAACTACATTTATCACAGTAATTGGTATGATTAGAACATTGTTGAAAGAGATCCAAGGGAGAAATTCAATCTTGCACGCTACAACCACAACGAGCCGATAACACTATAAGAGCACGACTCAAATAATCCTCGTTTGTGAGACGCTGAACGTGCTGGACCAAAGATATAAATGGGCACTGACTACTGATGCGATCACCAATCAAAAGCTGCTAACAACAGAGCTGTTTACTCTCAGCTCTCATGCTAAATATGATACAATAAATAAAATACAAACGACCAATGGAATTTTGGTTTAGCGGTTAATCATAAACAATGTTTTTCCCAAGCTGCCATTGATTCAAAATCCATTTTAAGTAGTTTTCTATAAGATGAAGTAAGGGACAATTGTATTGATGAGCTGAAAATGACTATTAAGTTACTTTAGTTGTTAACTATTACTTTTATTGGCTGAGCACAATAGCCAAGAAGAAAAATCCTCACCAGAAAGCAGCGGTTGTATTGCATTAATGTTGCATGTTAAGTGCATGTGTGTTTTTCTGTCGTATCCAGGACTCCCGGTAACAAACTAGGCAGCAGTCCCAGAGGTCACACCCCAGATGAGAGTGGACGCCGGCAGGGCTCGGCCCACAATGCCAACTCATCCGTCTCCGATTTAGCCAACTCAGTCACCAGTGAAATGCTCATGGTAACACACTACACACATTGACTGATACACTGCTCTTTTGCTTCCATGTTACTAAAGTCATCCCTGATGACCGCAGTCAGCAAAGCCTTCTCAAATCCAAGTGAATGAGATGGCTATGGTCATATTATTTATTATTAGAGGGCACTTCCAGATCATCACCTCTAATCCAATATGAAAGTGACATGCAAGCCTTGAGACAAGAAATGGGGCGAGTGTGTTGATGAGAATATGAAAATGTTCCAAGCAGTCAAAATACTGTTGTTGCACAACGACGGTCAACCTTTTCCAGAGAAGTCATAACATAGGAAATTGAAGTAAATTTAAAGGAAACATAAAATGTGTTTTTTTTTTTTTTTTAAGCAAGTTCGAATGTTTCTTAATAATACACTTGTGACATGCTCCTGTCAATATACCCCAAGGATGAAAATAATTATGAGCCCTGTCTTGTTAATATCAGTCCATTTCAACTTATATACTGGTGAGCCAATGGCATGTCCGACTTTCATTACCATGACAGCCAGGGGCCGATACCTGAGCTTTACAATTACAGTCTCCAGACTGCCTTTCATCATTATGGCGAAAAGAGTCAGCATAACAATAGGCTGTAGCTCACAGCAGATGTTCTCCTCTTCCACATTACACTGCTGACTGTCTCTCGTCATCTCACCGGCAGCCCAAATTCTGGAACCCGTAAAGACAATAAAATAATTAACCTATCAGAAGCTAATTTTAATGCTACTATGTGTGTGAATGCAGCTCTGCTTACCTTTTCACTTTGACGCCATGGCAGTTTCACGGGACACTTTGTGAGTTATAATATCCAGTTAGCATCTCAACAAAACTGAGAATCACAGACTTTTTTTCCGATAATTGAGCCGCTGAGACAGTCCCGAAAAGCTTCACTCGCCTGAACGCGATCATGTCACATTGTACGTGTGAATAGTCATAGGTCGCGGAAAGCTCGGTGTCAACTCACTAACAACGAGCTTCAGGTGCCTTATAGGTTGGCTAAACGTAATCTAAAAGTAATCATCATCTTCATGGCGGAGAATAAGATGCACTTCTGACAATTGTTGTATTTGTTCTTGTTCTTTGTGGAACGGAATTGGAAATCAAAATGAATTAATGTTCCATTATGCCTTGTTTTTCATTTTACAGACATTATTATTGCATATCAGTAATGTTAACTTTTTTATTTTATTATGTATGCTGAATTCTTGTCGAATCACATTTACTGTATTTACGAGAAAAGGTCAGTCATTTGTTTGATATGGTCTCCGATTCGTGCACACATAGCACATGAGCAAAATTTCGTATATTTCGTCTCTCTAAAAATATATATTTGTTTGGTTAAACTTGTTTTGTTGATCAACTTTTTGCCAATCAATCTTGAGGCTTGTTAGCTAAGAATTGATATGAAAGATCTGTGGGAGCTTTCCCTGACAAGTTGAAATTAATCGGCTGCAAAGACCTTTGAAATGGCTCGAGAGGAAATTCTCACAGTTCAATTTGTTTTCAGATCAACAGTCAAATGTTTTGCGCAGTCTAATCAAATTTTAATAACCCCAGTTTTGTACTTACAACCTTTTATCTACTGCCCCCAAGTGGCCAAATCAAAAGCAGTTAAAATAGTTGAGGGTTGTCTAGTAGTATTTAGCCAAATGACATATGTGCTTTGGTTTATGAATTGGATTTATTTTAGAATATGTATTGTTTCAAAGCATTTGTTTTTCCTCCTAACGCTCCTATTTTGACCCATCTGTGAAGCACCACAGGGAGTTGTGACTAAGCCGGAACTAAGAGCTAAGAACATATGCCTTGTTCATCCGAGTTTACTAATTAGTTGTGAAAGAACATGCAATGCAAATGTACCAGCTATTGGGTTGCTGTGTATACTGTAATTATGTGCACTCCATGATGTGTCAGAGGAATTGAAACAATGCTGCTTATTGATGTTATACTACTTTGTTCTTAGCAGCTTTGGCGTTCTTACAATGCACACATATTCAGGATACGCTGTTTCATCACTATGGTCAAAATATTTATCATGTGCTAAATCTTAAAGCTTTTTGATTGCTTTGTCACTGTCTCCATCGGGAAATTCCCCTCCATGTGAATCCAATCGTGCAAAATCTAAGATGACTGAGGTTGGTGAAGGGTGAAGCTGAAGATCCTGTCTCTCATGTGGTCTTTATCAGGAAGTGACACCAACACCTTTGGATGGCACTCACTGAGCCATGGATGGCATAAGGCTGCAATACTGCATGTATATCTTTTTAAGAGACATCATTATAGGTTTGGATGCATAGTTAGGTCTTTGCAGTGCTTTCCCACCCATCGAGTGTAAAAATGTCAGAGAGGGACATGGTCATCCATGGTGGCATTGCGCAAACGCCATACAGATGCACTTTGGATGTTCAAGGGATGAAACACTACAGGGGAATCCAAGTGATGCATGATTTTTTTATTTGGGATATTTTTTCGTTGCCTCTACTAATTAACACTGGAAGAATTCAGGAGAAGGTCAGCAACTAGGGGAGTCTAGTAATTTGTAGTACTGGTAATTGGTATTTTTAAAGGTTGTAAACAAACGACATAATCCAATTTTGGTTGGGGTTTTTTCCCAAATCAAATCGTATGAAAACATCCTTTTTTTATGATGTACATATTGCCGAGGTGCAGTCTATTGTTCATGGAATAGGCTACCGCGGCGAGACTTCCAATTAAGGCAAACTTGCACTGATCGGTGTAGTACAACAATTGCGGTTTGAAAATTCAATAAAATCTGGATAGGGAGGGTTCACTGTTTATCAAAGACGAAAGGAGCTGCATTGTTTGTTTGTTTTTTTGTTTGTGTCAATGCCCAGATGGATATAAATGCGGACGTAATTGCTAGGTGAAGTTGTCGACATAGTTTTTGTGCCTGCTACTGTATTCGGTCCATGTCCCACACAGTAATTTCATTGGGCATTTCTAAAACTGGTGACTATTGAACACCAAGGACTGTGATTATGTCATTTGAATAGTATAGTTAGCGTTATTTAGATAAAATATTACATCCAAACTGCACATTATAAATGCAATTTCTAACCTGGAGCATTATTTTGGCACACCGTTTGGTTTTAGAGATAGCGATTATGGTTGTGTACATCTCCCAGTCCCATGATGACCTACAACATTTCTGGCACTTTCCATGAAATTAAGCTGTGATAAAATATATTTCTTAAATTTTGGTTTACGTTATTATTATTTTTAAATTGGTTTTCTTGTTGTCGTTGCATTTCACTTTAGTTGTACAATGCAATTGCAGGTAAAGTGTATTTCGTTGAACAATAGTTTTCTGTGATTTGGCAAGTTCATAGGTAAAAGAAGGTAAGCACTCATGAGGAAAAGAGCAGAGCCAATGCTCCAATATGGGAGCGCGTACGTGTCCGTGCATTTGGGGTAATTTTAGAGTGTCAGGCTGAATAATGAAAAGTGATCACATTGGACAAAGGAGAATGAGGTCGAGCAGCACTGGCTGAAACAAGTGTGGAAAGTATGGAATTGGATATGAAATATGTGGGACTGTTCCTTAAGTCATACTACCAGCTCTTTTCCCAACAGATTGCACATTTTAACTGGATTTCTGCAGGCTCTACCGCCGTCAGTCAAAGGGTCAGTCTACCGACAGATAATCGGGCTGTCATACCGGAGCCGTCATGCACAGTGGAGAATGGAACAACACACTAAGCTAGTTTGCATTTTGGATCAATACATTTGAAAGAGCAGAGCCTGATTACTATCCACTGTCACCTTGAATTTAAGGACATGCCATCAGTGTGTCCCTTTTATGCCCAAGTAGGGTAATCTCAATTTTTATATTAGTACATAGTTAATCGTATCGTTATTTATTGTAAAAAATAAAAAAAAATCCCTTGCTTTTTTTTCCATTCAAAATTTGGGAAATATAAAAAAATATAACACGCATATAAAATGTAAGCAAGGACTCACCGTAGAGTGCAATAAACTGATTTTAAAGTTTGTTTGGAACTTAGCAGCAATATGATGGTCTTGATTTACCACATTAACCCTGTTTTTGATTTCTCAAGAAAGAATGAACAGATGCTTTTTTTATTTCAAGAAATGGATGAAATCTCTGCATAACAAGCTCAGACTAGTGTCACCAGTGTGGCTGGCTAATTTCCGGTGAGGTGTTGTCGTTTTTCTATGGCAACAGGATGCAAAAAGAGTAAAAATCTTATAAGGCCAAAATGAGCCTTAATCACACGATAAGAGGGGTTTGGACTAATCACGTTATACTGACATATAAATATACACACAGCTATGAAATGATGGATGGATGTAATTTACCATTTATTTCCTTCCCTTCATGCTCTCAGACTGGAATATTCATTGTCATCGCCTCTCCCAGTTGTCTCCAGGCTCGGAAGAAGACGAACACGAGGGTCCAGTGTGTGAGAAGTTGGGTCGCATTCAGTTCAGCGTAGGATACAGCTTCCAGGACTCCACCCTCACTGTCAAAATCCTCAAGGGCCAGGAATTACCTGCCAAGGACTTTTCCGGCACTTCCGACCCCTTTGTCAAACTCTACCTGCTGCCTGACAAGAAGCACAAACTGGAGACCAAAGTGAAGAGGAAGAATCTGAACCCACATTGGAATGAGACCTTTTTGTTTGAAGGTTTGAATGGCATGAATTTGCTTGTTTATTTTTTTTTTCTTTGACTGAAATAACTGAGTACAGTATATATATTGTTGTTGTTTTTTTTTAGATTCTATCAGTGAGGACCTTTTACAATGACTTTTTTTTCCTCCTCCCTGCTGATAATGTAGACACTGGAGTCTGAATTCTATTTGCGTGCATTTCTATTTCAGGGTTCCCATTTGAGAAAGTGGTCCAGAGAACTCTATACCTGCAGGTTCTGGATTATGACCGCTTCAGTAGGAATGACCCCATCGGAGAGGTGTCCATCCCCCTCAACAAATTGGATCTGGCTAACATGCAGACTTTCTGGAAGGAATTGAAACCATGTAGCGATGGCAGTGTGAGTAAAGGGGCGGAGAGGTGGGAGAAGAAATGGAGTGGGAGGAGGGGAGATAGGACAGAATGTAATGGGTGATGTCATATTGCTGGCTGCTGTGACAGTCCCGGGGGAGATGTGGTAGTATGCCGGTGGGAGATGATAGAAGTGAATACTGAGCATCTGACAGGTTGTTGGATTGAACACAGTAAGAAGAGGGGAGAACAATTGAAAAGAGCATTACTATAAAACAAGTCACCATTGTGTATCATTTGACCAGGGAAGCCGAGGAGATCTGTTGGTGTCTCTGTGCTACAACCCCACCGCCAACACTATCACTGTGAGCATCGTCAAAGCCCGTAACCTCAAAGCCATGGACATTGGAGGCACTTCTGGTACATGGGCTCCTTTAATTGGTTCATTGTCGTGTGCACTTCAAATACATTGAAATATTAACGACCACAGAGAGGAATTAAATCCATTACGTCACCCACACGCAATACCGGGTTAACAATTCATATTGCTCTTCCCAGACCCCTATGTGAAGGTGTGGTTGATGAACAAGGACAAGCGTGTGGAGAAGAAGAAGACGGTGGTAATGAAGCGTTGTCTAAACCCTGTTTTCAACGAGTCCTTTCCCTTTGACGTGCCTGCCCACGTGCTGAGGGAGACCACCATAATTATCACTGTCATGGACAAGGACAGGCTTAGTCGCAATGATGTCATTGGAAAGGTAACTCCTTCCCTCTTCTTCGCTTCTTCCTGCCTCTTCCTCTTCCTGTGTGTATTTTTGACTTCATGACAGGCCAGTTTCACATAATCACCCAGACAGTCTCTACTGACCCCTGCTGGTCCATGTCATGCAACCACTCATCTGATATAAGACTTTAACATGTTCATTCGAACCCTTTGTAGCACCTCAAGTCAAGTCATGTGTGCTTTGGATTTTTGATCAACTCACAAGATGTTAAAGCAGAATTTGCATGCCGTGGTAGAAAATGAATGGATTTTTACAAATATACCTGAAAGGGAAATAAATATGAAGTGGCAAATTAGTCACCTAAACATTGGTTTTCAATTTGAATCAATACAAGTCCAATATAAAATCTTGGAGTCATCAAACATGATACGTAAGACAAAAACACATATTGTTTCTATCCTCAGCACATTTGTGTCCGATTTCATTTGTTTTCCAACACCATGGCCAGAGCACAAAGTGTCTTTGTTGAGAAATAGTCTATTGTCTGATTTGATGTTCAAGCTCAGACTTAGCATGACTTTTATAGTCTGCATTTACTACTTCTTCTCAAAAAGCCATGACTTCAGTATCGTCACTTGATGACACAGTGCATGAGCTAATATTGTCTCTGCTTCTGGCAGATTTATCTCTCATGGAAGAGTGGCCCCGCGGAGGTGAAACACTGGAAAGACATGATGGGTCATCCCCGCACTGCCGTGGCCCAATGGCATGCACTCAAGGCCTGAGGGAGCGAGCGGGCTCTGTTCCCCGTGCCCTCGGCTCACATCTCCTGCTCTCGAGCTGCGGCCGCGGGTTACAGACAGTGTGCGTCACCTCTTTGTTCTCAGGCCTCTTTGAAATCCTTGACTCCTAAATTTCACCCCTTGTCAAACAGTGATGCCCACTTGACCCCTCCTCTCTCATTCCTCTGACCTTTAAATGTATTCGATGTCCACCCACTTCCTCCTTGTACTGTCTTTTTATGAGATTTTTTTTTTTTTTGTTCACAATACCACCGTGTCTTTCTTGTCAACCACTCCTAGTGTTAAACACGAGAGCAGTACCTCTTGCCACACGAGAATACAAATACTGTTTACCGAAACAACGGAAAAATCCCAAACTCCCTCCCGTATGATGTTAAGCATAGAGGTCAGAAACAGCCCTTGTGCGCCAATGGCACTGCCCCCATGTGATGTTAGAGCGAGGGAGCACTCGTCTCACTTGCTCTACTCTGCTGTTGCTGTCACTGCCAGTCTATATCCTGATAATGCCCCAAGCATCAGGAAGTTGATGAATGCAATGGATGTAAAGTGGACTTTTTCTT